>NC_073302.1:163415950-164717616 GCF_027595985.1 Sorex araneus
TACCACGCTATGTAATCTCATCAATGGCCAAGATCCAGAGTCTATAAAACAAAACTCCCCAAAGAGAGCAACACAGTTTTTCCTGGAGCTCCCGGCCACATTTGCAGCTGTGCAACCTCTTATACTCTAGCCCTCTGATGTACCTAAATCAGCACATGTGTGTTTGGTTTTAATGTACTTGCTTGTATTCTCTTATATACAGGCTTAAAGGGCCCCAGAATTAAATCAAGAGCCTTTACACATTTCCCTCTTACTGTGGTCAGAAGATGTTTGCTGGTTGAGTGGGTGTTTGAATAGTATCTATAACAAACTATTGTGAACTACTTTATGAAAATAAAATGTATACAAATTGAAAAAGAATGCAGGATATTATTTTTTCATTTACAGAGTAGTTTTACATTGTGTATATGTACCATATATATTTTATTTATTTATTTGTTGTTGGGCTATATTGTTTCCAGATTTTGGATCTTGAGATATTGTTGAAATGATCTTAGGTTTACATAAGTCACTTTGATTTACTGTTTGTGGTGTGTGTGTGTGTGTGTGTTTTATTGGGATTCCTAGGAATGGAAATTCTGTATCTTATAGTGGTTCTATTGTTAGTATTTTTAGAAATATCCATACTGTTTTCCATAAAGACTGACTCAGTTTACATTCCCACAAATAGGAAACAAGGGTTCCTTTATATTTACTTCCCTACTGCTTATAAGTGCTGCTTATTCCTAGGATTTTTGATGTGTGCTATTTTCACAAGTGTGAGGTGATACCTCATTATTATTTTGATTTGCGTTTCCCTGATAATAAGTGATAATGAGATTTTTCCCCCTGTGTGTCTGTATGCCATGTATGTTTTATCTGAAGAAATATCTGTTCAAATTTTATATTATTTTTCATGGAGATGTGCATTTTTGATGCTTTGAGTTTTGTGAACGCTTTATATATCTTGTTTATTAGTCCCTTGGTAGATACATGGTGTGCAAATATTTTAGCTCATTCAGTAAAACGTCTTTTTGTTTTAATGATAGTCTTTTTTACTGAGTAGTAGCTTTTTGTTTGATGTAACTCTATTTGTTGATTTTTTCTGTTCTTTTCCTTACCATTGAAGTCACCACTGAAGCCAGTATAATGGAGTGTTTGAGTACATTTTCTTTGGTGTGTTTTATTCAGAGATATCAGTTAATATTTAGTCCATTTTCCATCAGCTTATGTGCTTGCTAGAGAGTAGTCCAGTTTTATTTGTTGCTGTGGTTAACCAGTTTTCCAAGTACTATTTATTGAGAGGCTTTCCTTCCTCTACGTTAGGCTCTTAACTTCTTTGTGTTAAATTAATTGTACATGTTAAGAGCTAATCTGTGGACTTTCAGTTCTAGTATGCTAGTTCTGTCTGCTTTAATTTCAATACTACACTGTTCTGATTGCTGTAGAGTTGTATTACTGTTTAAAATCAGGGTTTATCACATTTACCATTTTATATTTTTTCAGGTTTGGGGAATTGGTGGCATTTTGGTTCTATATAGACTTCAGTATTATTTGTTCTATATCTTTAAAAAAAGCTCTTGGAATTTTAATAGTGATTGCACTGTAATCATGTAATGCATTATAATGTTTTTGGTATAGTGACTATTTAAAAGTTACTTATTCTTATAAGCCATAAGTGTGGAATAATTTTTCATTTCCTCTTCCAATGTATATTTTTTATTTCTCTTTCTAAGAACCAGATCTTGATTTCACTGATATTTGATATTGTCTTTTAAAAATTTCCATTTGCTCATTTTTGGTCTATTTTTTATTATTTCCATTCTTCCACCAACCATAGGTTTCATTTATTATTCTTTTTCCTTATTTCTTAAGATGTGGCACTAGATTATTTAATTGAACTTTTTCTTACATCTTTCTGATTTAAGACTATATTGAAGGTCTCTTTTAGAATTGATTTTGTTGTGGCCATATATTCTGAAATATCATGTTTTTATTCTCATGTATTTCTAAGAATTCCTTTGATTTCTTCATTGACCCAATAATTTTTCCAAAGCATGATCGAGAAATGCCCAACATTAGTTGTTTTTTTTTTCTTTTTTGGGGGGGTCACCACACCTGGCGATGCACAGAGGTTACTTCTAGCTCTGCAGTCAGGAATCACTCCTGGCAATACTCAGGGGACCATATGGGATACTGGAAATCGAACCCAGGTCGGCTGCGTGCAAGGCAAACACTCTACCCACGGTACTATCTCTCCAGCCCCCCAATTTTAGTTTCATGGATAATTTATATCCTCATAGCATTCTGATCTGAAAAGACACTTGTAACTATTTTACTTGCCATGACTTTATTGACACTCATTTTTGGTCCCAGCATGTGATCTATTCTGGAGAATGTCCCACATGCTCTTGAGAAGAATGTGGTTTATAGGCGGGAGTGGCTAGCTCTATACCCATTTGCCCATTGATTAACTCCAGTTCTTATAACCCTTCACTTAAGGTTGTTGCTTCCATATTGAAGTTTTGGTTTGGTTTATCTAGTCAATGTGAGAGTAGTCTGTTCAAGTTTCCTACTACCATGGTGCTACTTCTGATGTCTCTCAACAGGCCCAATGCTAGAGATCTTTTGGCACTGACTGTTCCAAGCTCCCATATTCACGTGGCAGATTGGACATCTTAGTCTTCCTTCAGGGCTGCTGGTATTCCTCCAAAGTGAGATTTCTCTCCAACTAAGGGGTGTCATGATCATCCCCGTGGCCTGCTCAAGAAGGCGTCAGATGGGATTCTGTACTTAAAGCAATTTTGGGTGTAGTTTTTGCATTGATCACAGAAGAATGCTGAGTTTATTATTTCTGATTCTTTTAACATGTAGTTGAATTTGGTTCACTAAGATTTTATTGAGGATTTTTAGATCTGTAGTTTAAGGATATTGCTCTGTACTCTTTTTTTTTCTTTTGTATCATTTTCCTATTTATTTTTGATATCAGGGTAATGTTTGCCTCATAAAATGTGTTTAGAAGAATTAGTTTTTTTTTTTAGTTTTTTTAAGAACTGGAGAAGGAGAGGTTACAAGTTTTTTTGGAAGGTGTGTTAGAATTTGCTAGTGAAATCTTCTGGCTATGGGCTTTTGTTTTGGAGAAAACATTTGATTACTATTTCAATTTTCTTGCTTGTAATCAGCCAGTTTTTCCTATTTTCTCCAGATTTAGGCTTGATACATTTTATGAATCTAAGAATTTTCTTCTGATTCTCTAACTTAGTGGTGTAAAGTTATTCTTACTAGTATCTTGTAATATTTTGTGTTTCTGTGGTATCTGCAGTATTTAGACCCTATTTACTATGTATTTCTCCCTCTCTTTCTTTCTTTCTTTCTTTCTTTCTTTCTTTCTTTCTTTCTTTCTTTCTTTCTTTCTTTCTTTCTTTCTTTCTTTCTTTCTTTCTTTCTTTCTTTCTTTCTTTCTTTCTTTCTTTCCCTATCTCTCTTTCTCTCTCTTTTTCTTTCTTTATTAATGAGTCTGGCTAAGGGATTATCAATTTTGTTTATAATTTTGAGTAACCAATACATGGTTCCATTGATATTCTGTTTTTTTTTTAATTTTTGAGTTCTAGTTCACTTATTTTCCACTTTGATTTATATTATATAAAAGATTAGGGGCTGGAGTGATAGCACAGCGGGTAGGGCGTTTGCCTTGCATGTGGCGACCTGGGTTCGATTCCCAGCATCCCATATGATCCCCTGAGCACCGCCAGGGGTAATTCCTGACTGCACAGCCAGGAGTGGCCCCTGTGCATTGCCGGGTGTGACCTAAAAAGCAAAAAATAAAAAAAGATTAGCTTAGTATTACTTTTATCATTTACTCATTTGAGCTCAATTTAATTTAACACCTATTCCCAAATTGTGTCACCTAAAGATATTAGGTATAAGTAAAAATTTATGTATTCCTTATGGCTACATTCTGAGCTCTACTGTGACCAAACTAAACCAGAGATATTATTTTAAAATAATGCACTATTTTTCTCCCTAATATGAGGAGGTATAAGGTACTTAATAGACAAGTATTAGAAGAAAAAAGTTTATTGCTTCTAGCTAATAATTCTCTGTAGCTAATAATTCTCTGTATCACTGTATCACTGTCTTCCAGTTGTTTAACTATTTGCTTGAGCGGGCACAGTAACGTCACCATTCATCCTAACCCTGAGATTTTAGCAGCCTTTCTTTACTCGTCCTTCCCAACAGTGCCACATTGGAGGCTCTTTCAGGGCCAGGGGAATGAGACCCATGGCATATTGAATATGCTTGCCAGGTTCTGCTGTGCTAATAATTACAGAACTATATCCCTTTGGCTCAATATTCATATAGGATAATGTTTTAATACAAAATAAAATTTGACTTTGGGATTATTAGAATATAAAAACACTTTGTATGGTAAATAGTTGATACTGAGTTTTATCTGTGCCTCCAGAAATCACGTAACAAAACTGTAGGAAAGGGTTAAAATAAATTATATGCATTTTGTTAAGGGATAAACTAATGATAATATAGCTACTGAATAACAGTAAAGAAAAAATGTTTTATTTGAAATAATAAAGACGCAGATATTGTGAATTTGCTGCATCAAAATTTTTTTCATGTGAACATCACTTTTGTAGAAATATTACTACTGATTTAATTTTTTACATGCAAAAATCATGGTGGAGAGGAAAGATACTGACTACCTGACAAATGTCAGGGGCAAAAAAAAAAGAAAAGAAAAGAAAAGGGAAACGTGATTATAGGTAGATGATGTCTCATTTTCTCATATTGGTAATATGAAGTCCCCAAATCAGGACCAAACGAAATATAAGAGAGATATATTGTTCATTTGACCTTTCAAAAATGTAACTAAAAGACTGGAGAGACAATTTTAGGCACTTGTCTTATATGTGACCAACCCTAGCTCTATCCCTGATGCTATATGTGGTCCCCCAAGCACAGAACCAGGAATGAGCCCTGAGCATCACTTGTGTGGCACTCTAAATAATAGCGTTAAATAAAACTGAATTTAAAATTTTTATCTGTACTCTTTTATTTGGTTAATAGTCAGACATGAAGTTTTATTATTTTGCTAAGCTATATATTTTATATGTTTGTTGACTCAGTGTTTGGAATACCTGAGCCTCTTTTCTCTAAAGTTATTTTTTTTTGTGAAAAACTCTGCCCTTACTCTGATATATATTATGGACACATATAATTTTTTGAACATTAGGTAGAATTTCTATTTAAAGGCCTTTTATATAGAAGTCCTTTTGAAACCTACTTTCTCAGACTTAATAATATGAATTTTTTGAGTCATTCAAAGTCATCTTTTAGACTCAGGTCTAATCTGCCTTTCTCTGTGAAACCTTTTCCTGATGTTCTGTCATTTCTGTAATGGAATTACTCTTCATCCTTTGGGTCTTTATTCTCTTTGTATATATTTCTCTCATTAAACTGTGCAAGTGGTGGAATGAATTTTTTTGTGGGTACATATAATTTCAAGTGTTTTCCACATAAGTTTCTTAAATTGAACTCTCTAGTTTCGCTGTTTACATATTCCAGGAATATTCTCTCTTAAATGATTCATTCTAACTAATGGGATTCAATGGCTTGGTTTTCAGTGCAAACTAACCATTCACAATATAAAAATGAGTAGCAGACAAATCAAATATCTAAGCCTATACCTATATTATTTATTAACATAGTCAGTGAATACATGTTAAGCATTTACCAAATTTAAATGGAAAGAGTTACCAGCTAGACTGTTAATCCAATCTAATATTCTATGACAAGTCCCACCATCTTGGTAAGGCAATTAGCAACTCCTCCATCTTAATAGGGTCATCTGCATCTCCATCAAAATGAAGCATGTGGTGTTCAGTATTCTCATGTGCCCAAAGTGCAGGAAGTTGAACATGTACAGTTTCATGACCATGTGTGACATTTCCCGGTGGCAGATAAGGATGTTAGTAGATTTCATGGATGGTTTCAAATCTTACCCATAAATTCTAAGAAACCAAGACCAGCCCACACCAGACCTTTTCTATTCTACATGTGTTTATTGCTGGGCAGCTCATGCAGTGAGATGCCAGACAAACTCCCCATGCCTAGGCACGTCTTCCCTCCCATTCTTTCTCATTATGAAGCATGTTGAAGAGATAGATAAGTGGCCTACATTCCTTGTTGTCACATCGAGTATAGGTGCTACCTGAGGATGTTTTTATGGATGAGACACAAGCAAGAAAGTATGAGATGTTTAAAAGAGTTATTAAATAATCATTGCATGTAGGTGAAAAGTAAAAAGGCAAAGGTCATATACTAAAATTCTGCAATAACAAGAGGTACACCCTTATAGTTATTTGTTTTCCAAAGTGTTACAAAGAATAGTCAGTTTATATCAATATGTTCGCTGTTATAATAAAATAAAACCTTTATATGAAATGAAGTAAATAGGGAAGAGAGAAGAATACAAGTAGAGAGAAAATAATTAACAGTAAGAAGTGATGTCAAAAATCACTTGCCATAAAATTATATACGGAGTATGGCTCTGGTAGTTTAAAATGATAGGAACAAATTCTTTGGTTCTCTATTCAAGATGTTGATTGGACAAAATTTATTTCCTCTATATTTAGTTCTTTCCTCTAATGTACAGAATAAAACCCAAGTGTGGGTGTTTTGAGGATTGCTTGCTGGGGCTGGAGCGATAGTACAGTGGGTAGTCTTGCATGCAGCTAACCTGGTTCAATCCCCGGCATCAGCATCCATATGGTCCCCGATCACCACCAGGAGTAATTCTTGAGTGCAAAGCCAGGAGTAGCCCCTGAGTATCACTGGGTGTGTCACCCTCACCCCCCAGAAAGCCAAAAAATAGTGTTTCCTACAAGTTTCCCATAAATGTTGGGAGGATATTAAGTTGAGCATATATAATATATAGTAAAACTATTTATTTTCATTAAATATATTCTAAAAGAGAATTTTTGGGGCACCACACCTCGTAGTACTCAGGGCTTAGTCTTGGTTCTGTGCTCAGGGATTACTCCTGGGTTCAGCATTCTGTATGCTGTGTTAGGGTTCGAACATGGGTCAGCTATAGGCAAGACAAGTGTCCTCTTACAACTAAATTTTGGTTAATTTGATCAATTTTGCCACTTAGAAATTATTAAGTAAACTTATTTTACTATTATTATCATTATTTTTGTTTGGAGCCACATCCAGCAGTACTCAGAACTTCTTGGCCCTGTGCTCAGGAGTCACTCCTAACAGATTTGGGGGACCATATGTTGTGCTGGGGATTAAGCTAAGGTTGACTGTCTGCGAGGGAAGTACCCTACCTGCTGTACTATCACTCTGGCCCCATAAACTGATTCTAACAGAAAAATTTTCTGATACATTCTATGCTTTCTTTTTTTTTTTTTTTTCTTTTTGGGTCACACCCAGCAATGCTCAGGGATTACTCCTGGCTCTGCACTCAGGAATTACTCCTGGCGGTGCTCGGGGGACCATATGGGATGCCGGGGATCGAACCCAGGTCGGCCGCATGCAAGGCAAATGCCCTACCCGCTGTGCTATCGCTCCGGCCCCTCTATGCTTTCTTTTGATGAGGATTCTCTGTTTAATTGTTAGTAATTATGTTTTAAAATTTTATTTATTGCAGCAGATAGTACAGGGGGGTAAGTTGCTTGCTTTGCATGTGACTGACCGTGCACTGCTTATGTCCCTCAAACCCCTCCAGGAGTAATCTCTGAACATTAAGTCAGGACTAAACCAAGAGTAAACCAGGTGTGGCCTCACCCTGAAAAATGCTATTTCTTGGGAAAAAAAAATTTCCCTAGATGCCATACATGATTAAGTGTGCAATTACTAATTTGAAAGGCAGTGATTAGTATAAAGCATATTTGCATATTAAAAATGCTATTCAGAGCAGATATGAGTAGAAGGCTGACTTAACTACCACCTAGAGAAAATTTCTCTGATTCTAATGAGATATTAATAGCATTTGGCTGTTATTTGTTTGGTTGTTTTGTGTCACACCCAGTTATGCTCAGGGGCTATCCTGATTCTGCACTGAGGGATTACTCTTGGAAGTGCTCGGGGATTATATGGGATACCTGGGATAGATTGGGTTGTCCATGTTCAAGAAAGTGCCCGACTTGCTCTACTATCGTTCTGGCCTCAGTTGCTATTTTCAGATTTGTTTATAAAGTTACATAAATAAATGTGCAAGGTATGCATTATAAGTGAACTGTTGGGGTTTGCTGAAGGAAAAATACAAACCCTGAGTCTGCTAAATAATAGTTAATTCAGATTACTTCAGAAAATATCTTTGCTTTTGTAGTACTTTACAATTTTCTAATTGTATGTAATGAAAAAAATTTTGGACCATTTTTTGAAGATAAAGGAATTAGAGGAAAAAGCCCTACTTTATTGAGTTTTGTTGCTAGCCCCATGAAGATTCCACATTAATTAATAGTATATAGCTAAAAAATGTAAGTAGCTTGTTTGGGATTGAAAATATTCCTTAAGATGGAAAGCTATATTAACTCTAGTGAGCTGTAATATCCAGCTGGTTCTGCTGATCCCAAATCACAGGCTTTTTGCTTTGCAAGGGACTCCTGTAAATCACCTACCCCAAATCTTCAATTGAGTCTATTTAAGGGAAGTTTTTAGAGACTTCAAAGACTTCATAAGACCTTATATTTGCTAGGACTACTTATGACTGCTAAATCCTCCAAGGCTTTTGAATTTACTCATGTACTGAAGACATTATTCAGCTTGTCGAAGGTCACTTATTAAAATGTGGCTCTGGGGTTCCTTATAGAGAAAGCCAGTGTGAACAGCAAAGGGAAGCAAGAGGAAGCTCTCAGGTGAGGGACCCCTCACTGCTGTCCAGCTGTGATTTGGATGTGCCATGATGACTTTAGGCACAACAAAACAGGCTGTCAGTTTATCAGAGATTAGCTGCACTTAGTTGTCACACACGAACTCTGATGTTATTTTCATCCAAGTAATGGAATTGTTCACGATTTCCTTTCTCTTTTTTGCCGTCCCCCGCCTGAGGAAATACTAGATTGGTGTAATTTTATCTCAAGAAATGAATGACCTGAATATCATGGATATTTACTCTTAGGTGTAATGTGTATAAAATTGGGACCTAAAGGACCTACCCATGCAATGGTGTCCTATTTTAAGAACACTCCAAGCAGGGATTCCAATCTTCCTGCATATATTTCATCTTTTCCAGCTCTTATGCTCCCAAATCACTCTCCTTTATGTTACCCCTTCTCATTTGGAAACTTCCAGACATCCCACCACTTCTCCACCACATTCAGCGCTCAATCTCCCGTGAGAGGTAGTTTGCCTTTGACTTCTCAGGGCTTGCCTGTGTGGGTTTAGGCTGACCACCTCCTCCCTTCCCAGAGTAGGAAGCAGGAAAGGGGACATTGCGCATGCTGAAATGAAATTTTTTTTGGGGGGTGTGGGTGGAGTATTAGATGATGAAGAGAATGGGTTCAAACTTCACATACATTCTTCTCCTACTGGAAAAAAATATATATATAATCCCAACCATTATTTCACTTTATATGCAAGTCTCCTCAAGTGCCATTGATGTTTCTATAGCTAAGTGAATGACATTTGAACTAATCAAATAAAGCACAAGTTCATCCAGTCTTATTCAAGGAAGATTAAATGCCCTGATTAGTTACAACACCGAGTTGAAAATAACCAAAGGCAACAGAAATTGAGAACCCGTCTTCATTAGGAAGCTTGGGGTAGAGGTGGGGGAGGGGGGGTGAAGACACTGGAACAATGGTGAAGGGAAGTAGAAAACTGGGTGCAGGGTATATAAACACACAAAAACAAACACAAAGTGGCACTTCTTAATGACTGGCAGAACTAAGTTACTTAATGGAATTTGTGACTTGTGCATCACAAGAAAATCAATGGATTCTATTGATATGAAATATATGGGTCAGGGAGATAATACAGTGGATAAGGTACTATCCTTGCACACCACCTACACCGTTTTAATCCCTGGCACCACATGTAATCTCTTGAGCATGACCATGAATGATTTCTGAGCACTGAGCTAGGCATGTACCCTGAGCACAGCTAAGAGTGGTTCCCAGGCCCCCCAAATGAAAAATCACTGTCACTGTATCACTGTCATCCCATTGTTCATCAATTTGCCTCAGCGGGCACCAGTAATGTCTCCATTCATTGTAGCTCTGATATTTTAACAGCTTCTCTTTACTCATCCTTCCCAACGGTGCCACAGTGGAGGCTCTTTCAGGGTCAGGGGAATGAGACGCACCATTGTTACTGATTTTGGCATATCGAGTACGCCATGGGGAGTTTGCCAGGCTGTGCCGTGCGGGCAGGATACTCTCGGTAGCTTGCTGGGTTCTCTGAGAGGGATAATAAGACAATAAGAGGTCATGCAGCCTTCATTTTCATATAAATGAAAAATAACTGTAACAAAATAGATAGATGGGAGACAAAAACCAAAAGATGGTGCATCAGGGATAAAATCAAAGAAGAGAACTTTAGAAGAATATCATGTGACTTGTATATGGCTTTGTCCTTTATCCTTTGAAGCCCAAGCTGCTTTTTGAGGAGTAGAAACAAGTCATGCTTAGTTTTGAATGTTAACCTCCTATTTTCTCTATTGGCTTCGATACTAACATAATTATTTCTACACTGCACAGAGATTGGGTATTTATTACATTTACAACTAAATTCTCAAAAATTCAGGAAGGGGAATGCTGTATTGTGTCTCAGGGAGGCTGTCTATCAAGAAAAAAAGGGAGGTAGTTAAAATTAGTATGATCAGTAGCAGTTTACTATTGTTTTCTCCATAGTCCTTTAAAAATCAGTCTGAATTTGTTTCTACGAAATCTCAGACATTTCTAAGATACTTAAACTAGTGAAATAAGCACATAAAAAGGGAGTTCTGAAAGACAGTTTGGATGTGTCTATCAGAAGAAAATTGGAAAGCATTTACCTGTTTTGTGAAGCTGCATATAAAAAATTTCAGAAACTGATTGGTCTGATAGAGGTTTTTAGACAAGTTACTTCTGTTTTTGCATGTCTGATGGATTATTGTTAAATTTTGAAGTGGTGTTCTGGTGATTGCATGGTGAGGTTGTCCAGAATGTTATTCTGGGAGGCTGAGAAAACAATTGTTTAAAAAAGTATGCTTGCACTAACAAAGGGATTGGTATTGGAACATGATATGCCTGAAACTGATCATGAATAATATTGTAATTTAAGGTGCCTCAATAAAATAATTCAAATATATATATATACATATATATATAATGCTAATATATTTTTTAAAAAGCTAAAGAAAAAAATGACATGGTTGTCTAAAGAGGTCAAGTTTCAGGTTTATAAATTAGTAAACGAGGCCAACTTTTCCGAACCATCTTTAAACATGACTTTTTCCAAACTCTACCCATTAGTATGTAAGAAAATATTTTTATATAAAATTTTTTTAGTTTATGGTTACTTCAAGTTAGTTATATCTTTGGCATTTTTGAAAAAAATGGAATAAATTGTATATATATCTATTGTGATACCATAGAGACTAGAGCTTTTCTTCATAACCAGTTGACTTCAAAATGTGGTGGACATTGTTTACCCCGATCTAAGTTTTTTTTTTTTTTTTTTTGCTTTTTGGGTCACACCCAGCAATGCACAGGGGTCACTCCTGGCTCATGCACTCAGGAATCACCCCTGGCGGTGCTCAGGGGACCATATGGGATGCTGGGATTTGAACCCGGGTCGGTCGGCCGCGTGCAAGGCAAACGCCCTGCCCGCTGTGCTATCACTCCAGCCCCTAAGTTTTTTTTTTTTTCTTTTTGATTCACACCCAGTTATGCTCAGGGGTTATTCCTGGCTCTGCACTCAGGAATTACTCCTGGCGGTGCTTGGGGGATCATATGGGTTGCTAGGGGTTGAACTCGGGTCAGCCGCATGCAAGGCAAATGCCCTACCCGCTGTAGTATAACTCCAGCCCCTTAACAAATGTTTATAGAACTTAAATACAAAGTCAGTATAAAATAAAACTAATACAACAGATAGTAGAGGAACAGATCAGGCTGTTTGGTTGTTTGATGGACGTACATGGTGCTAGCACTGTCTCAACTGTTTTCATTCAAACCATTAACTGTGTGTGATCACTTTTTAGATTTTGGCATTTTAGTTTGTTTTCTAGAACCAGTTTAGGTGTTTGAATGGATTGCTAATATATCTGGGAGGAACCTGATGTTGAATTTATAGGGACAGTTGTGGCCTGTGTTCATTTACCAAGATACATCAGCTTTTTGTTTTCTCAAGATGATGAGATTATTTGGCTGGCTGATCTGTTTCCTACCTCATTCTGACCCCTGTCCTTCTTGCATTGGTTCTCAGAAGCTATTCACACAAAGTCGTTCCACTGATCACACTGCCTGCTTACTCTACTTCCCAGAAATTTCTCTGGGTTCATACTAACCTGGCAAGTTCTGAGATGCCTATCTGCCAAGCCCTGTCCTGTCCAGGACTAACAACTCATATTCTGTTCTGCAAATATGAGTGTGACCTTGGAAATTGATGTTTTTGCATACTTGTATGTGTGAATGTGCTTCCTTGTAGCCACTGGCACATGTGCAGAGACCAGTTTTAGGGGATTGGATCTGCTTTTTGTTTCCCAGAAGTCACTACTGTGTAGATTTTCTGAGAAAAGTTTGTGTATAGCCAAATAATGTGAGTCTTTTGTTCTTGTTGTTTCCTGTTCTTATACCATGCTGTGCTGTTGTCCTTCCTAAGAGGTAGTGATACCAGATAGTGGGACACTACCAGATAGACTGTCCACTACCAGATAGTGGACAGTCTGAACACAAGGGTCTGAAGGAAGTGGTTTCCCTAGCAACAATAACCACACTAGGGAGCCACACTTACCCATAGTCTTACCTCCTTTCTCTGGTTTAAATTATATGGAACATCTGAATGCTCAGTACATTATTCGGAATCATTACCAGTAGATGGAATTACAGATAGCTAGCTCTACTAAAAAGAAGTTTGAAATTTGAGGAGTGTGCAACATAGCTGTTTTGGGGATAAATAGACATCTCTGAAAGTATCTTCTTCCGATTACTTTATCATTGCTTTTACACTTCTTATAAGATCAAACCGATAATTTTCTCTCTCAAAAACAAGATAGGTAAAGACCTTGCAAAAAAATGCAGATTAAAAAAAAAAAGGTTTAAAAAAACTTCCATTGTATTTTCAATCTTTAAAATTTGCTTTTCCACACCCTGGCTAAGAAAACTATCTATAGATTTAATTAGGTGGGAAGAAAGCCAAGAAGGTTATTAACTAATAGCCTCATTTTACTTCTTTATAACACTTTTATTTTAAAGTTCATTATTTTCTGAATTCTAATGGTACATTGACAACATATTATTGATAATTTGCGTCTTGGGGGTTGCCTTCAAGCAATGCTTAGGACGCCCATGGGCCTTACCAGTCATTCTTTGCCTCCTTGGTTGGCAGTTCCATGCTAGGGCCTTAGGCTACGATGCTGCTCAGGCCTTTTAGTGTCGAGGAAGTCCAGGCCACCCAGTGTGCTGAGGACCTTTAGGGTCATACCTGGAAGTTCGCTTTTCACTTAGGTGGGGGTGGTGGTTGATGGGGCAGAGCTGCATTTGATGAAACCATGTGGTTCTGGGAATCAAACCCAGGTTGGATACCCTGAAATTTTAGTAATTTGTTGTGACTATTAATCATTGTTTAATAAATATTTACTAACGGGAAATAGCATACTAAGTTTGAATTTCCATATTTACACATTTACAGTTTTCATACATGTCTCATATCACAGGGCCAAGAGTTATTTAGGTATTGAATATTGTATACCACCTATAATTTAAAAAATCATTATATCTCTAAACAGCTATTGAGGAAAGGAAAAAAAATCACTTATCAAACAATACTTCCACATCACACACAACAAAAATCAGTTGTTATCCATTATTTTCTTAAAATTTTTAACTTTGTTGGGGCCGGAGTGATTGCACAGCAGGTAAGGCATTTGCCTTGCATGTGGCCAACCTGGGTTCAATCCCTGGCATCCCATATGGTACCCCCAAGCACTGCCAGGAGTAATTCCTAAGTGCAGAGTCAGGAGTAACCCGTGAGCAATGCTGGGTGTGACCCAAAAAGAAAAAAAAAATTTTAACTTTGTAATAATTGACAGGCCTGAAGAAAGTAAACTGAGTAAACGTGTAAAAGAGCGCTGTGTAATATAAATATAATGTGAGTCACAAATGCAAACTACATGTGTTATTTTCTAATACTTTTAAGGAAAAAATAGGCAAAATGTCAATATCTTTCTAAAAAATGTCTAAAACATCATTTGCACATATAATCAATATAAAAATGATATGAAATTTTCCCCACTGTTGTTTTCCCTCTGTTTTTAATATATGGATTATACTAAACATTTTAACATACCTCAATTTGTTCTAGCCACATTTCTGATGCTCAGTAGTCTTATTTCTTGGTAATTACCATATTGAACTGAACAAATTCAGAACATAAAATATCACGAAAGGCATTTTAGGCTTAATTATTTAAATTTAAGAGGTTAGCTCTAAAATATATTTTTTCCTACTAAGACACTTATTCAGCTTTGAAGGTATTTGGAAAAGATAATAGATTGGCACTGTTTTCTCTTTTTTTCCAGTTGCATGTTGTTTATTTGTATATAAATATATTTTTTCATAACAAATTATTTTTATCTTTCCTATGTTGGTTTTGAATCTTGATTTATAAGCAATATTTTCTTGATTTAATATTAGGTGCTCTTGAAAAAGACTTTAAATTATCATGAAAAGTTTTCCAAGGTTCTTTCTGGAAGCCATAATTTACTTGATGGCTAAATATGATTACAGAGACTAGAAATCATGGCAAACAGAAAATTCTGTTTATTTCATAAAATGTTATTTAAAGTTATTTGTAGATTTATTATATCATATTTTTGCATAGTGTAAGAGATTGAGACTCTTACACAAACCAGCTTTTTTGACTTTCTCCTGTAACCTCTATTTTTGAAATACAAACATACATTGTATATTTAGAATGACTAAACTAAAAAATAAAACAAGTTTTGTTTTGTTTTGTTTTTAAATTGAATCACCACGTGGAAAGTTACAAAGCTTTCAGGCTTAAGTCTCAGTTACACAATGCTCAAACATCCATCCCTTCACCAGTGCACATGTTCCACCACCAAGAACCACAGTAAACCTCCCACCGCCTCACCCCCCAACCCCCCAACCCCCAACCTGGCCTGTGTAGCTGATAAATTTCACTTTACTTTCTCTTTACTTCGATTACATTCAATATTTCAGCAAAAAACTCACTATTATTGTTTGGAGATTCCGCCCCCCCCGCCCGCCCAAAGTCAGACCTGCTGGATAGGAAGCATTTGATAATTTGAGAGAACATGTTTTTTTAAAAGGATATATTATTTCAATCTTCTGGGTTATGAAGAGGTACTTGTCTTCTTTGAATTGTTACACAGAAGAAACAGAAAAGGGAATGTCATGAGTAGCATATCTCTGCCAATGGAGTCAAGCAAATTTCTTTTTGTCTCAATTTTCTGTAATATTTAGAAATCAATTTTTGAAAAACTGAGTAGGAATCAAAAGTAAGTTTTTAATAATGTAATTATATGAAGATATAATTGCAAAGATATTGAGAATAAATGAAATTATTATGTGAGCTCACAAAGTCATGGATAAGCTTTCCATTAAACAAATTCCACAAAGTATTTAATTTGGATGTTCTTCCCATTGTGATTACTTCCATAAATGACCTGATAAATTTCTCAGTATCTCTTCTCATTATTTAACTTGAACTAGTTCAAATTGTTGATGGTGAACAATAATTTATTTGTGAATTACAGTGAAAAAGTATTATAAAATGGGTGGGAAAAGGCTAATGGAAGAATTAGATTTTGACAACAAAAGTAATGCAAGTGACTTGTGAGGTACAGCAGCAAGCAGCAACATATAATTTATAGCATATTATCAGTAAACAATCTCTCATTTAATTATTAGGCCAGTAAGTATTTTTAGAATTCCTGCAACTTAACCCAGAGCCTCTCGTATCTCAGAGATGAATCAAATGTGAATTCCACACTAAAGGAAGTATAAATTAGTGAGTGGCGGAAAGATCATGTGTAGTCATTATGGAGACGCAGAATTTTGAGAGATTTAATGATAAGAGATTGACTTTGAGAATAGGAAGACCTATATTGTCAGAAAAGGAAAATGGCTTCCCAGAGGAAGTAGATTTGAGCTGTTTCTTAATAAATCGGAAAAATTTAGTCACAGAGAGAGGGCATTTAGGTGAATAGGTAGAGAAAATCCTGACAAAGAAAAGGCTGCTGAGGGAGCCCAAGAACATGTTGACCAAACGCAGTGATATATGTCTATAAATTTCTCAAAGAAATGTGTTCTGCATAAGAAGATGTTTTGCCACATCAATCATGGTGATTTAATATTGTTTCTCAGCATAAAATCAGACTTTGCTCTCAAACTAAGGAGTTTCTTTTGATCATGCCTTCTATAAAAATAAATTCCATTTACAAATCAAAAGCATGGCTTGTTCCTCAAGTCATGTGCTATGTCAAGCCAACAAATTCATTAATTCATTCATTTTTTGTCAGTATTGATATCAGTGGTTTTAAGTTTTAAGAAAATAATTTACATTGAATGGAAAATAATTGCTATGTAGCACAGTGGTAGGGCGTTTGCCTTGCATGCGGCCGACCGGGGTTTGATTCCTACGCCCCTCTCGGAGAGCCCGGCAAGCTACCGAGAGTATCTTGTCCCCACGGCAGAGCCTGGCAAGCTACCCGTGGCGTAGTCAACATGCCAAAAGCAGTAACAAACAAGTAGTCTCACAATGGAGACATTACTGGTGCCTGCTCGAGCAAAATTGATGAGCAATGGGATGACAGTGAGTTATAATATCAATATTTATTGATATTACTATTAATAAATGTTATAGGCAATTTATAGCTAATAAAACTAGACTATATTCTACATCTGATATTTTATTTTTATCTATATCAGATTTACAGATACTATACTTTGTGATTTTACACATTACTTGTAAGTTAAGCTTCAACTCCCTTTTTCTCAAATTTGATATTTAGTTTTATTCAAATTATTTTATGGCTTCTTCACATACAATCTGTTTCACATTAATTCATTCAGACAAGACAGTAGGTGGGTAACTATCAATTTCTTTTTAATCCATATCATGGTTCTAATGTTTGAGATTCTTTTTCTTCCCTAATAATGTTATTTTTCCTGAAATTGATACTTCTTGCCACTATGATAAGCACAGACATTGTTAATATATTTGTGAGATATGATTTAGTAGCAGCTGCCTTCAGAGCCTCTTGTCACATCCTTTCAGCCTGCCTCTGATCTGAGTTGCACTGTCTGGTGAACATTTTCTAGAGCCCCATCTGAAGGGTCTACCAGCTTTCCCTGTTCTTAATGATGAGGAGTTTTGCAAGTCTAGGATTTTTCAGCTAAGAACGGGCGGCATGAACATCTAGGTAATTAAAACTTTCAGGAACAACCTGCACTAAATGCTAACATGAGTTGATATCTATGTCCCAGACTCCTATCTATTCAAACATTTCTAAGGTCATGTTTGCTCAGAGGTCCTATTGTAGGAAACCCCAATTATTTACAACATTAAGCAGCTCCTTAATGCACACATCGTTGACTGGATTTCTCTTCCTTCCCATATCACTTTTCACCTCTCTCATTATTGTTTATAGCTATCACTTCACAAATAAACCACTTACACCCAATACCTTATCTTGGTCTTTGTTTTGAGAAAGAACCCAATATTGCCATTGCTTAAAAAAGGAGAAAAAGTTTATGTAAGTATAAAGAAAGTTGAGTGACAAAGTGACTAAAGAAGTTATTTATACTAGGACCCCTGTATAGAAAGTTGAGGGTAAAAAAAAATCTATGCCTTGCATTGTAATGGATTCTAATGATCATATGATAAGTTTGTAAGTATTTTTTGAAAATTGAGTTCATTGTGAGATACATAGTTACCAAGTTGTTCATGATTGAGTTTCAGCCAGAGTGTCCCAACATCCATCTTAGCACCTGTGTACATTTTCCATCACAAATTCTCCAGTTTCCCTCCCACCAACGCTCCCCCCCACCAACTCCTCAGCCTGCCTCTATGGCAGACTCTCTCTCTTTCTCTCCCTCTTTCTTTCTCTCTCTCTGTGCACCCCTTCTTGCTTCACCCTGGTTTTGGCATTTGGTTTGTAGTACAGGTACTGAAAGGTTTTCATACATATTCCTTTACCCACTTTCAGCAATCAATTCTTGTCTAAAGTGATCAATTCCAACTGTAGAATCATTTTTCTAAATGAATCACAATCTTAGTTAAGTTTTCATTTGACACAAATGAAATAAGCTAATCAATAATTAAATAAAGAAATAATTTTTCCTGTTTTATGTAGTCACATTATATTGATATGCTTGGGCTGCCATACTGAGACACTCATGGACTAAATGGCTTAAATAACAGAAATATATTTTCTTAAAGTTTGGGGATCAGGAGTCTGAGACCAAGGGGTCAGTATGTCTTGTTTCATGAGTTTCATTTACCAGTTATTTGCTTTTCAAAACAGATTTTAAAATATAATAGTATTTGACAGCAGTGCTGAGAGCTTTTCGAGCTTTACAAAAATAACATTTTCATCTACTATCTCATACAACTTGTTTTGTTACCTCTTGTTACATGTTCAAGGTTTGTCTGTAATGAAGTAGGAAGTTATTTAAGTATTACATAACATTCTATTAGATGATTATGCACACACATATTCATTCTGTTGATAGAACTGAGCTTGTTTCCAGGATTTTTGCTGTTATTACTATGCTGTTATTACTTATGGCATGTATGTCTTTCACAAATGTCAGAGCGATGCTCTATACCAAGGAATGTAATCTCTGGCCTATCGGAATGTGCTTATTTACCTTTACAAAATAGTACCAAGTTATCTTTTAAAGTAATAGTGACAATTTATGTCCCTACCATGTCTAAGATTATTGAATGATTTGTATTGTAACCAACACATGAAATTGTCATATTTGTAAATTTATGGCAAAGGTAGTAAATACAGAATGATAATAAATTATGTCCCTAATTTACATTTTCCTGCCAACTAGTAATTGTTATGAAGCTCACCTTACTGGGCCTTTCATATTTTCTCTATTGTGAAAAATCTTGTCTTCTTCCTATTTTTGATTTCATTTTTCTATTTTTTCTACTTCTGTCTGTGAGTCTTTTCTATACCTAGATATTACTTATTTTGTGCCTATATTTGTTGCAAATATCTTCTTACAGTTTATAGTATCTTTTAATTTCACATTTATTTCTTTTGTGCTGTAGATTGAGCACAGGGTCCCATGCATGGGAAGTAGGCTCTCTACCACTGAGCTATATCCTTGCCCTTTCTCTAAGTGTATTTTGGTGAATGGATATTCTTCATTTAAGGTAGGTGAAAAAAGTATCTATTATTCTACAATAATTGCTGTATTTTTGTGTAGTGTTAAAAACAACCCTCCCTCTTTGAAGGTGATATATTTCTCATAAATCTTTTGTTTTATGGATATTGCTTTCATGTCTGAAGAAACTGTTTTCTTTCTTTTTTAATTGAATCACCGTGGATACAGTTGCAAAGTTTTCATGATTGAGTTTCAATCATACAATGACCAAACACCACTCCCTCCACCAGTGTACATTTCCCACCACCAATGTCCTAAGTATCCCTTCTGCCACCCCAATGCCTTTATGGCAGGCACTTTACTTTTTACTCTCTCTCTACTGTTAGGCATTATGGTTTGCAATATTGATACTGAGAGGCCATCATGTTTGGTCCTTTGTCTAATTTCAGCACATACCTCCCTCCTAGCGATCCATCCAACTATCATTTATTAGTGGTCCCTTCTCTTTCCCAGCTTACTTCTCCCCAGCACATGAGGCAGGCTACCAACCATGGAGCAATCCTCCTAGCTCTTGTCTCTACTGTCCTTGGGTGTTAGTCTCATACTATGTTTTTTTATGTTCCACAAATGAGTAAAGTCATTCTATGTCTGTCCCTCTCTTTCTGACTCATTTCACTTAGCATTATTCTCTCCATGACCATCCACTTACAAGCAAATTTCATGACTGCATCTTTTCTAACAGCTGCATAGTATTGCACTGTATAGATGTACCATAGTTTCTTTAACCAGTCCTCTGTTCTTAGGTACTCGGGTTGTTTCCAGAATCTGGCAATTGTGAACAGTGCTGCAATGAACATACAGGTGCAAATGTCATTTCTACTGTGCTTTTTTTGTACCACTGGGATATATTACCAGAAGTGGTATTGTTGGATCATATGGAAGCTCAATATCTAGTTTTTTGAGGAATGTTCATATTGTTTTCCAAAAAGGCTGAACCATTTGGCATTCCCAACAACAATGAATGAGAGTCCATTTCTCCCCACTTCCATGCCAACACTGTTTGTTCTTGTTCATTTTGATGTGTGCCAGTCTCTATGGTGTAAGATGATATCTCATTGTTGTTTTGATTTGCATCTCCCTGATAATTAGCATTTTTTCATGTGCCTTTTGGTCATTTGTACTTCTTTTTTGTAGAAGTCATTATTCATTTCCCCCCCCCCCATTTTTTGATGGGGTTGGAGGATTTTTTTCTTATAAAGTTCTACCAGTGTCTTGTATATCCTAGATATTAACCCCTTATCTGATGGGTATTGGGTTAGTATTGTCTTGTATTCCATGGGCTCTCTCTGTATTTTGATCACCATTTCTTTCAAGGTGCTGTTTAATGTAGTCCCATTTGTTTATGTTTCTTTCGAAACATTGCTTGGACAGTGGTATTTTATCTTTAAGGATGCTTTTAACTTCAATATTATGGAGGGTTCTGCATATATTTTTCTCCATGTACCTTATGGACTCAGGTCTGATATTGAGGTCTTTAATCCATTTTGATCTGACTTTTGTGCCTGGCATTAGACAGAGGTCTGAGTTCTTTTTTTTTTTTTTTGCCTGTAGATTCCCAGCACCACTTGTTGAAGAGGCTTTCCTTGCACCACTTCACATTTCTTCCTCCTTTGTCAAAGATTAAGTGGTCATATACTTGAGGATTCTTTGTCAGGGTATTCAACTTTATTCCATTGGTCTGAGTCCATTTCTATTTCAATACCAGGCTGTTTTAATTACTACTGCTTTGTAGTACAGTTTGAAGTTGGGGAGGGTGATGCCACCCATCTTCTTTTCCCCAAGGATTGCTTTAGCTATTTGTGGGGGCTTATTATTCCATATGAAATTCAGGAGTGTTTCGTCTATTTCTTTGAAGATATGTCTATGTCATGGGTATCCTTATAGGGACTGCATTAAATCTGTATGATGCTTTGGGGAGAATGGTCATTAGAACAATATTAATCCTCCCAAGCCATGAGCAGGAGACGTGTCTCCATTTCCTAGTGTCCTATTTTATTTCTTGAAGCAGTATTTGTACAGGTCCTTCACCTCTGTATTTAAGTTGATTCTGAGGTACTTGATTTTCTGAGGCACTATTGTTAAGGGGATTGTTTTTTTAATGTCTCTTTCTTCTTTTTTTATTTTATTTTATTTTATTTTTTGCTTTTTGGGTCACACCTGGCGATGCACAGGGGTCACTCCTGGCTCTGCACTCAGGAATCACCCCTAGCGGTGCTCAGGGGACCATATGGGATGCTGGGAATCGAACCCGGGTCGGCCGCGTACAAGGCAAATGCCCTACCCGCTGTGCTATTGCTCCAGCCCCAAATGTCTCTTTCTTCTCTTTCATTGTTTGTATAGAGGAAAGCCATGGAATTTGGGGTATTGATTTTGTAACCTGCCACTTTACTACACAAACCTATTGCTTCTAGGAGCTTTTCTGGACAGTCTTTAGGATTTTCTAAGTATAATATCATAAGACATTTTTCTATCCTAGTGTTGAATATGTATTTTCTCTTAAATATTTATGTTTTTTCAATCATTTATATTTTTATAAATGACAATGGACTTTTGAGTATGATATGGTTATGTTACCAGGCTGGATCAATAGCACAGCGGTAGGGCGTTCACCTCTCACGTGGCTGACCTGTGTTCGATTCTTCTGCCCCTCTTGGAGAGCCCGGCAAGCTATTGAGAGTATCGAGCCCCCACAGCAGAGCCTGGCAAGCTACCTGTGCGTATTTGATATGCCAAAAACAGTAACAAATAAGTCTCACAATGAGAGACATTACTGGTGCCCGCTTGAACAAATCAATGAGCAACAGGATGGTTATGTTATGTGGTCAGGGCCCAATTTCATTTTAGCTCTTCATGGATAATCAAAATTCTATCAATGTTTTAATATAATCACCACTATGCTTTTGCACACAGTGCTAAGTACTGCATTTAGAACTGAAATTTTAGAAAGGAGGAGTTATCTAAATAGGTATATGAATATACGTAGGGGTGGGAAGCCATAAAATAAGTACATACTCAGTAGTCATTCACATATTTTGCTAGTTGAACAGACAGTGGAAACTGTGTATGAGACGAAAGAGTGATTTCTATCACACTAACAGTTTTAAATCCAGAGGAATACCCCAGAAGAAAGTACGGAGAAAAATAAAGACATGCTAACATAAAGGCAGTGAGATATAGGCTAAATTGGCATCATAAATAATGTACAGGATGTTTGCCAGCATGAATGTGGAATTAGAAATTTCTAATTCTAATTAGAAATTAGAAAGTTATCTGACCCTAACTTTTATCTGTATATTTTGAAGGAGATCTTTTGTTATTATGGACTTTAACTCCTTTCTTTTGTCAAGACATACATGCAAGCCACAGAAAAATGAAGTGAATCCCCAAAAGACACCACTGGTGAATTGGAAATGAAGTTGCAATTATGACTCAGGTTAGACTTGTAAAGGTAGTAGACATATCACCAAATTAAAATGTCAGAAACATATATTTTTTGTTTTTTATTCATTAGCACAGTTATAAGACTTTTCTGTATTATCCTCTATTTGCTAATGTAGAAAAATGTAAACTGCTAGCATGATACAAAAACAAATATATTTTGAAAATTTAATCTTTATGACTACCCCAGGTAGAAAGGTTAAGATTAAAGAAATTTCTTCTGTCATATTCCTAGCATGAGAGAATTTTCTCTTCTAAGTTTATCAGTTTGCTTCTGTGTGGAAAACATGAGCAATAAAAGATTTTTTCTTGATAAACAAGTTGAACTTTCTCACCTCCAGTTAACATGAGTAGTTTTGTTTGGCTACTGACAGATAATAGTTTGACGGTAACATAAATGAGTAACAAAAATATGTGCATGTTGAGCTTCAGTTCATTTCTTTTATAGTTAATAAAATGTTATCAAACTCCCAAGCTATGATCCATGTATTTATTAAGATTCTATAACTTTATTTTTCTTGATGGAATAAAGACAATAGCTATAATAATTTATCTCATAGATAGAATTTTTATTATTTTCTATGAAGATTTTCTCTCTAGTATGCGGGTTATAGAATTTGGCTTTCGGGAAATTATTGCTCAGACTATCTTCAAAAGCAACTTTTCCTTTATAGATATGTATCACTACCTTAGAACTCTGGAGAAAGGTTCTCTCTCTTCTTTATAGCAAGTTATTCTGCAACTGGTTAGTGAATAATCAACTACTAAGGTTTATAAAATTGTGTTCAAAGTATTTTATAATTTTTGGCATTTCTAATATTTATTTTAAAGTTTACTGTTATATCAGAAGATGGTCCATATCATATCCTCCTCCAAGAATACATAATTTTGTGGGAATGTCAAGAATTAGTTATATTGGGGCCAAGTCATAGCACAGCGGGTAGGGCATTTGCCTTGTACATGGCAGACCTGGGTTCTATCTCGGCACCTGCTTCGATACCCAGCACCTGATACGGTCCCCCAGGCACCGCCAAGAGTAATTCCTGAGTGCAGAGCTAGGAGTTACCCCTGAGCATCACTGGGTGTGACCTCCCCTACAAAAAGAATTAGTTATAGCAAAAGGGAATTTCATGAGTAAAACTTAATCTTTATAGTTTCTGATTTTTAGATTTTAATTTTTGGTTTAAAATTTATTTCTACATTTTTATAATAGTGTTAATATTTATGCCATTGGTGTTCAAAATCACATTCATTCATCATCCACCAATGTGCCCCAAACCATCTACATTCCTTATATCATTTTTAGTTCATTTTCCCCTTAGTTCTATTGTTGGAATGCAAGGATTTGTTTGCATTTGCCATTGCTCATTGCCTTTCTTTGTTCTTTATATGCCACATGGAGTGAGATAATCTGGAGTTTATTTTTCTCTTGCTAGTGCCTTTTAGTTCCATGAATTAGTCATTCAGTCATTTGATTTTGGGCACTTGGGTTGTTTTCAGATCTTGGCTATCATATATAGTACTGCTGTAAACATAGATATACATATTTGTCTTTGAATTAATGTGGCTTTTTTTTGTTTGTTCATTTTGTACTCTTGGAGTAGATGCCAAGGAGTGAAATCCATGGATTACACGGAAATTCTGTTTTTAATTTTTGAGAACTTTCTACAATGTTTCTCATAGAGGCTGAATTAGTCAACAGTTCCACGAGAAATGAATGAAGGTTATTTTTTAGAGCATCCCCAGCAGCACTAATTACTCCAATTTGTTTTGTTTTTTTTTTTTTGTGGGAGGTGCACACCCAGCTGTGCTCAGGGCTTACTTCCCACTCTGAACTCAGGGACCACTCCTGGGAGTTCAGGGGATCATGTAGGGTGCTGGGGATTGAAACGTGGGTTGGCTATGTTCAAGGTAGTGTATTGTCACTGTCTTATGTCTCAAACACCTACTCTAGCCTTTGTGATGTCTGAATTTCTCAGTGGTTTGACAACACGTTGCCATATTTATTTTAAAAATTCTTTAAACAAAAATTATGATGAGAACTTTAAGTTAAAAATTTAAATAATCTGGGGCTGGAGTGATAGTACAGCAGGAAGGCGTTTGCCTTGCACGCAGCCGACCCGGGTTCGATTCCTTCACCCCTCTCAGAGAGCCCGGGAAGCTATTGAGAGTATCTTGCCCACACAGCAGAGCCTGGCAAGCTACCCGTGGTGTATTAGATATGCCAAAAACAGTAACAAGTCTCACAATAGAGACGTTACTGGTGTCTGCTCAAGCAAATCAATGAGCAATGGGATGACAGTGACAGTGACAGTGATACAAATAATACCTACATTTATTTTAAGTGAATAGTTAATTAAGTTTTGACATATTTGTGTATCGCACTCATGTAGCACACAATCAAAATATAAAAAATTTGTGACATATTATTTTTTTTTGCCATACTTTGCATTGCTCAAGGCTTACCCTGGCTCCCTTCTCAGAAATAAATTACTCCTGGTGGGCTCAGAGGCTTAACCTAGGCCAGGTGTCCAAGGCAAATATCCTACGCCTGTACTATGGCTCTGGCCCCAACATTTCTGACATTTCAAAAGATTTCCTATACTCCTCCCTGGCTTATCCTCCCTTGCTCTCTAACCCCAGTCAATTAATATTCTTTCTACTACAGATTCAAGTTTCAATATTTATGCTAAGTTGTTTTGATCGGCAGTGGGTAAGTCAACCATAAAATATTATTAAAACAACTTTGTGTGGGTTTATTGTCATTATTCTTAGGTACATACCAAAGAGTAAAATTGCTAGATCAGATAGTAAGATGATTAACTTTATGAAAAATTGTCAATTTGTTTTCTAGAGATTTACCACTGTGAACTCCTACCAGTGACATACTCGTTTAGTCAGATTCTTGCTTATATTTAGTGTTATCAATGTAAAAATATTTTCTTTTAAAAATTATATATATATATATTTTTTAATTTATTCTTTTATTGAATCACCATGTGGAAAGTTACAAAGCTTTCAGGTTTAAGTCTCAGTTATACAATGCTCGAACACCCATCCATTCACCAGTGTAAAAATTATATTTTAATTGCCATCTAAGAGGCTTTCATTAAGACAAGATTAAAATACTTTTCTTAGGTTTTTTGTTCTGAGAATTTTATAATTTTAGGATTTTAGTTTTGTTTTTGAGCCAGAGCTGGTTATGCTTAAGACTTACACCTCACTTTATGCGCAGGGATCACTGTAGTGTGCTTGGGGACCACGTGTGATACCTGTTCCTGGTAATTTTAGAGTTCAAACTTAGGTTTGTGGTCTATTTCAAGTTAATTTTTTGTGTATTGGTTGTGAATTCTTTTCTTCTCAGTAAAGAAGAAAAATAGTTCTCTGATTTCCCCATGCAATAGTGTATCTCCATGACACTTGTTTAAAATTATATCTTTTCATAAAGATAAATTTATTTTTATGAAAAGATATAATTTTTAACAAATTAATCTAATAGGAATTAATAAATAAAAAGATAAAAATATCTTTTAAATTAATTCCTATTAGATTAATTTAATGTCTTATAAAATTAATTGGGGATAAGTAGATAAAGCAATGCTTAGTAGTATACTTTTTCATTTGTCTGTGTATTCTCTTTCTCAGGGGTGGAGGATTTAAAGGCTACACTCAATGTGTGCAGCGATGATTCTCGTGGTGCTCAGGAGATCCAGCATATGTGGTAGAGAGGACTGAATCTGTTTAGCTGAATGCAAGGAAAATACATTCATTTCTATTAGTCCCTTGTACTGGTCACTCCAGCCTGTTTGTCTATTCTTGTGCCATAGCCACATTGTCTTCATTACTGTGGCTTTATTTTAGGATCAGGGGAATGAGGCCCATTGTTGTTACTGTTTTTGGCATATCAAATACGAATTATCTGAAGTGGTCATCAAAGCCCTAGCCAAACAGGGCATTCAAACTCAGTACATCAAGATCCTCCGTGAGCTGTATTATGGATTCACCACCAGGATCTCATCATTCTACAAAGAAGTGATCATCGACTTAAAGAGAGGGGTTCGGTAGGGCAACACCATCTCACCAAAACTCTTCAGTGCCAACATTGAGAACATCATGCGAAGACTAAAATGGGAAGGAATAGGAGTGAAGATAGGCGGTTGGCAATTACACCACCTCCACTTCGCTGATGATATCGTTTTCATAACATCAAATATCAGCTAAGCGGTGTGAATGCTGGTCGACTTCGACCGTAAGTATGGAAAGGTCGGACTGCAGCTGAATCTCACGAAGACAATGTTCATGAGAAACGGACTAGTTCCTGATGTTCCATTTGCTCTCAATGGAACACACATTTCCCAGTGCAGCAGTTATGTGCACCTAGGTGGAGAACTCAACATGACAAACAACCTGGCACCTGAACTGCACAGGAGGAAGAGAGCAGTGGGGAACACCTTCAAGAGCGTTGAAGAAATTGTTAAGAGGACTAAGAACCTCCGGCTCTGGGCACATCTTTTGGACTCCATCATTCTTCCTACACTAACATATGCCTCAGAGACCTGGGCCCTATGAAAACAGGATGTGAATGCTATTTGGGTATCCCAAAGAGCTATGCTTGGAGTATCATATTTCACTCAAGTGAAAGGGGAATACAATGGGCTTTTGTCTTTAAGGTTGCTATTACAAAATTATTAACTTATTAACAACAGAAATATATTTCTTATACTTCTGAAGGCTGTAAGTCTGACATCAGAGGCATCTGGGTAGCTAGGTTCTGTGTTTGATGAGGGAGTAAATCCTAAGTGGTAGTTTCTTAGCTGGAACTTCACATGGCAGAAAGAAGTTCTGACAGCTACAGTAAAAGCAAAACAGTGACACCTATAAAATGAATGTCAGTATATTTAACTCACTCTATGGAAATATTGGGATGGAATAGTAGTACAGCAGGTAGGATGACCAGAAGTTGATCCTCTGCACCCCATATGGTTCCTTGTGCCCACCAGGAGTGATCCTTGAATGCAAAGCCAGGAGTAAGTCCTGAGCACTGCTGGGTGTGGCCTCCAAACCAATTCAAATTTGGAAATATCGTTTAAATATTTAATAATTTAGAATACTAATGTGGTAGGTTCCATTAATTGGTAAATCATCAGTCTGTTATGGTTTTGCACTTATAGCATGTTTTAATTCAAACTATACATATAGAAAACGTTCAATAGCCTCATGGGTTAAATGATCAATAATGAATTTAAGGACAGTTTACACATGAATAGCATTAAGCTGTTCATAATTATTAGTGTGTAGTTCAATTATTACGAGGTTTTTTATTTGCGTTGAATTCAAATCATTTCATTCTAGGAATGGATTACTTCCATCAATCCTTCTTTAGTTCATATGTTATATAGAATTATAATATAGAAGAACTCAAATACTTGGAGATTTTCCAAATATCTTTCCGCTATTGACTTATAATTGAACTTCCTTTAGTCATAGCACATAGTCCGTCATATTTTCATTTTTTTAAATTGCTTTGCTTTAATGAAAGCAGTGTGTGTGCATAAGAATAAGTTCTACAGTTGAGTATAGAGTTGTAGTTACAGCAGGTAAGTAAAGCTTGTCAGTTGTTCTGTTTAGAGCTTCTAGACTCCAATTAATATTAATTAATATTTTAATTTTTTTTCCTCCTTTGAGATCTCAAGATTGTGGTACTGACAGGATTGCCTCAATGCTTGCTGGCAGCTCCAGGGCTTAAACTTTTGGTTGAGGCTTGTTGGTTCACTGAACTGTCTTTGAGGTCTCTACTTCCTTGTTTTTGTTTGACTGTTCATTTTGTGACTCTGTCAGGCCTTGAGTCTACTTTCTTGTTTTGTCAATTGCTGAGTCACAAAATCATCAAGTAAAATTGTGAGTTTGTCTATTTCTCCTCTTTCAAGTGTTAGAGTTTGCTTCTTGTGTCTTAAAGTCCTGATTTTAGACATACAAATTTTGAATTTTCATGTCATCTTGATCATTGAATTATTTTGAAATTATAAAGTTGTTTCCAATTTTTTTTATATATCAGCCATTCTCATTAGTGTATGTGGTGGTAGCTCATTAAAATTTTGATTTGTATTGCATTTTTCTAATAAAAAGAGATGTGAAACATAAAATCAGTTCTTGCAGACAGTTGTATTTGGCTTTTTAAATTCAGTGTGTAGCAATGTAATTCAGTCGTCCCGTTGTTCATCAATTTGCTGGAGCAGACATCAGTAACGTCTCCATTGTGAGACTTGCTGTTACTGTTTTTAGCATATCAAATAGGCCATGGGTAGCTTGCCATGAGGGCAGGATACCCTCAGTAGCTTGCCGGGCTCTCCAAGAAGGACGGAGGAATCGAACCTGGGTCAGCTGCATGCAAGGCAAACACCCTACCTGCTGTGCTATTGCTCAAGTCCATGAATTCATTATGTACTCATGGTAATCTTATCTATTTTTTGGGGGGCAGCCTTATCTTTTATTTGATCTACTTAGACCATTTTTAATCCATGTAATATACCCATAGACTTGAATTTAAATCCATTATTTTTTCTTTTGTTTCTAAGTATTTTATTATTTGTATTTTAGCTGGTTACACTAGGTTTATGATAACAGACTTTTACTTTGTCTTATTTTATACATTTTATCATATCATGTACATGTATCCTATAAACCTTTTAATAGTAAACTTATGCTCTTAAGGGCATTCCTGTCACTTGTTTTACTTCAAAACATGTCAAAAACCCACAATAGTCTTTAAGTATCAACAATCATCTTGTAAGTAAACAAAAGAAAAAGTCTCTTACTTATCCACATGTTTATTATTTCTGGTGATCTTCACTTTTATGTGTAAATCCTTGTTGTTCATCTATTGCCATTTTCTTTTTGCTTGAAGAATTTTGTTTTGTTTAGTTTGGGGGCTGCCTCCAGCAGTGCTCAGGCTTACTCCTGGCTCTGCCACCATGCTTCTTTAAGTGACAGTTTTTTCACTGTTTTCCTTTTTGTTTCTGGGCTGCACCCCGCAGGTCCTGGGGAGTATTCACAATAGTTCTCTTGAAGCCATGTGGTTCCAGGAATCACACCCAGAGCTCTTGGTTGCAAATTGTACTCTTCAGCCCTTTGAACTATCTCCTTGGCCCATCAGTATTTGAAAAATAGGTTATTTTACCTTTATTCCTGAAAGTTATTTTCACTGAGTAGAAAAACTTTGAGTAACCTTTTTCTCTCTATAGCATAAAAGGTATTTTGTTTATTAAATTCAAGTGCTTCTGGTAAGAAATTCATTTGGTTTATTTTATTTAGTCTCTTTCTTCACTTTGTAGCTATTGCTGTTGATATGACTGGAGGTCATCCATACTTGGTTGTGGTGTTTGCTGGGGTTGCACTCTTGAGTTGCACTGCTTGCCTATGTGCTCACTGGGGTTACGCTCATTCAGTTATGATGCCAGTGCACATTCTGGTAATAGTGCTCACTGGGGTCTGCTGTGGTGCTCCCACATATCTTTGCTGAGAGTAGCACATTTGTAGCAGCATGCTCACATGTTTAGTTGTGGTCTTCACTAGAGGTTGTACACTTTAGAGGAGGTGCTCACACACAGAGACAGAGAGAGAGGAAGAGAGAGAAAGAGAGAGAGAGAGAGAGAGAGAGAGACTGTCAAAACTATGGTCTATGCAATTGGACTTCACTGGAGGTCAAAATGATGGCTTCACATTTGCAAGGCAGGCACTTTTAGTCATAGATTCATCCCTGGAGCCCATGAATTCTATATTTTAAACCAATCCCAGAGAGACTTGCAAGCTTAGATAGGCAAGGTGAATTTCCAGATAAAATTATGCTTGATTGTGTTTTTCCCCCAGTATACACACATGGAATTCCACAAGATTGTGTGCTTTAAACACTCCCCTGTGCAAATATAATTTCATGAGGTAAAACTCTAAATATTGGAATTATTAAAACCCTGCAAATGTTTGAAATTAATATGATGCTTTATATTCATTATGCTACATAGGTTATTTGGTTAGGATTTGTTAGCTCTCTGCTATAGTGCTTAAAATCATGCAACTGAGATATTTGTTCATTAATTTCGTGGCATAATAGTAATAGTTACCATTTTTGAGTATTTTATGTTTGCCATGCACGACGGATGTTTATTGTCTTTATTTTACATATGAGTAAACAGCCATACACATTTATATAAAATCACAATGACACAGCTAAGATATGACCCAGGACTAAGATTATGTGAGCAAATCTCATTATCCAAAATCTTTATAAATGTGACTTCTTTTTTGGAATAAGTCTTAAATACTAGTTATTGTAACAGTATATATCAGCATGCTATTTTCAGGTCTGTATTTCCTTTGGACTTTTATTTTACACAATGATGTATGCATCCTAAAACTCTTATTAAGATATCCTGATAGTTCATGGTTCAAATCCTTGTTATTTAAAACCTTATAGTTGCAAGTGACAAAACTCAACCACCTAAGCAAATGTAATTTACTGTTTCAAATAACCATGGGCAGATGTAAGCATGAAGCTGGACCCAGAGATTGCAGGATTCATGGCTTTCACACGGTGAAATTTCTTTCACTCATTGACTTTTATCTCTGATTCTTTTTGCATATCAGAGGTGGTTTTAATTTTTTTTAATTTCCCCTATTCTAGATGAATTTTCTTCATCATTGAAAATAGGCCTCCTGATCACCCCAAATTAAAGCCTCCAGCTACATAGTTCAAAGGCAAGACCTTGGCACTTTCCATTTAGATTCTATGAACAAGTCATCTGAATTGAGTTGCTGTTTGGTGATGGAACAGTCATTGTAACCTCAGAATGGAGCCATAAATTGGGCTCAATATGAGCCAGGAGCTTACTTACTAAGATCAAGGGCAATGATATAACAATAGCAGTTACCACCAGAAAGACATGAACAAGTTAGGATAAGACAATGTCAAGAAAAGAAGGGAATATTGCCGTTAGGATGATGTCATGGGGGATGGGTTCTTGTTTAATAAAATAATTTCTGTACATTATGATTGTACACTACAACATTTCTATGTACTAGGATTTTATGAGTTTATCTTATTTTAAAAGGGAAAATTTAGGGTCATCAGAGGAGTGAATCAATGATTTTCAACTTCCACCCCATGCTTAGAGATCTGGCTTTATCAGCTATGCAAGATGTGGAAGCAGAAGAACTTTTAAATACATAATCAGTTTCTGCTATTTCCATCGAGGTAGAGATACCATTCAATTTGTTACAAATAATTGAGATAACTTAGAAACCATATTTCAGATAAGCCACATGATTATATATTCATAAACCCTTTCTTTTTTAGAAGTAGTTCTATGTTTGATGTTAAGAACTTGCACTTTTAAAATGCCACAGACCTTATAATGTTACAGCAGGGTCTAGTTCATCACAGCAATGCATATCACCCAAGGGGTGCTGAGTATCGACGACTTCGAAGACTGAACTCTCAACTTTAAACTCCTCTTTAACATATGCTAGATTATACTACTGTACAAGAGAAAAGAGAGGCTGCAAGTTGTCACACTTAATGGCAATAGTTTCCCAGACTGGCTAATTAAATAATAAGTGAATTCTGACTTCTTTTAGAGGTAAATGTCAGAATTCAACAGATTGAGTGTTTTTTGACAGAGGTGATAAATCTTATTCTCTAGGGTTGAAATTTTTCAGTACCCCAGTGCATCTCAGGGCATTTCATATTCATGAGGAGAGCTGAATTAGTAGTGGCCTGATTTACTGATTGCAGTGGACACTCTAAATAGATATCTGGGATCTTTAAAGAACCTCCTCTGAATTAATGCAGAGATAGAAGAGCAAGGCTAGATTGGTGTAAGAGCAAAACTATTTTATCGAGAAAATTTCCAGAAATTAGAAAAATGAGACCAGAGCTTATGATTTACTGTAAAAACCTCAATGAAGTAAAAGATAACTACTCTGTGTAAATATTTAAAATAAGTCAAGTCATTGATTTACTTTATAACTTATATCTATGGTCTTCTCCTGGTAACAATTTAGTTAGTACTTCCCCCCTATCCCAATGCATTTTTTTGTCATGACCCTACAGTCTAAATATAAGAAGTCAGAGAGCACACACTAGCTTTCAGAAAACTCTATGTTACTTATTTTTAATATGAATAATTTGAAATGTAAGCTGAGAAGAAGGAATGCAGTATTTTTAAAATTGGTGACCCTCTACAGATATAACTTGGCCTCTGTAAAATCATGAGTAAAGACTCACAAGTCTGAATTGTAGAATCCAGTAATAAATTCTGACTTCAAGGTAGAGAAGAGAGTTATGAAAGCTATGTTGTACTGTGATATATGTGAAATATATTGTACTCCTGAACATCTAGGAGTTTGAAAACGTCATAGATGCTAATCCTTCCAAAGCAAGCACAGTGGTTAAGTTGCCTTCCTGGTAGACCTTGTAAAGAATAGATCCAACCTGTCTCTGTGGTGTGAGGTGGTATCTCATAGTAGTTTTGATCTGCATCTCCCTGATGATTAGTGATGAAGAGCAATTTTTGATGTGCCTTTTGGCCATTTGTATCTCTTCCTTGGGAAACTTTCTGTTTATTTCTTCACCCCATTTTCTGTTTTTTTCTTGTAGAGTTCAACCAGTGCCTTATATACCCTTGATATCAACCCTTATCAGATGGGTATTCAGTGAATATCCTTTCCTATTCTGAGGATTGCCTTTATATTCTGGTCACTGTATTTTTTTGCGGTGCAGAAATTTCTTAGTTTAATATAGTCCCATTTGTTTATCTGTTTCCACTTGGTTGCTCGGTTGCGTGTCATCTTTTTAGATACTGTTAGTTTCAATATCGTGGAGGGTTTTGCCGACCTTATCTTCAATGTATCTTATGAATTGTGGTCTGATGTTAGGTCTCTAATCCATTTTGATCTGACTTTTGTGCATAGTGTGAGGTCAAGGTCTAAGCCCATTCTTTTGCATGTGGTTGTCCAATTATGCCAGCACCATTTGTTAAAGAGGCTTTCCTTGCTCCACTTAACATTTCTTGCTCCTCCCTTATCAAAAATTAGATGATCATACATTTGGGGTTTTGTGTAGGGATATTCCACCCTGTTCCATTGGTCTGCGGCTCTGCCTTTGTTCCAGTACCATGCTGTTTTAATTGTTACTGCTTTGTAGTAAAGTTTAAGGTTGGGAAGGGTGATGCCTCCCATCGTCTTTTTCTCAAGAATTGTCTTAGCTATCTGTGGGCGTTTATTGTTCCATTTGAATTTCAAGATTGCTTGACCTATTTATTTGAAGAATTTCCTGGCCCACATCCAAAAGAATAAAAGCAACTGCTGTTGGCAAGGATGAGGGCAGAAAGATACCCTTCTACACTGCTGATGGGAATGCTGACTGGTTCAGCCATTTTGGAAAACAATATGGTCACTTCTCAAAAAATTAGAAATTGAGTTTCCATTTGACCTGGCAATACCACTTTTGAGAATATATTCTGGAGAAGCAAAAAAGTATAGTCGAAATGACATCTGCACTTATATGTACAATAGCCAGAATCTGGAAAAAACCCAAGTGTCCGAGAACAGATGACTGGTTAAAGAAACTTTGGTACATCTATACAATGGAATACTATGCAGCTGTTAGAAAAGATGAAGTCATGAACTTTACATATAAGTGGATCAACATGGAAAGTATCATGCTAAGTGAAATGAGTCAGAAAGAAAGAGACAGACATAGAAAGATTGCACTCATCTGTGGAATATAAAATAGCAGAATGGGAGACTAACACCCAAGAATAGTAGAAATAAGTACCAGGAGGTTGGCTCCATGGCCTCACATGCTGGGGGAAAAGGCAGCTCAGATAGAAAAGGGAACACCAAATAAAATGTTGTTGGAGAACCCTCTCGGGAAGGGAGAAGCATACTGAAAGTAGACTATAGATTGAGCACAATGGTCACTCAATACCTCTATTGCAAACCACAACACCCAAAAGGAGAGAGAGAACAAAAGGGAATGCCCTGCCACAGAGGCGGGGTCGGTGGGGGGATGAGATTGGGGGGTGGGAGAGATACTGGCTTCATTGGGTGGTGGAGTATGGGCACTGGTGGAGGGATGGGTTCTTGAACATTGTATGACGGAAATGCTAGCATGAAAGTGTAAATCTGTAACTGTACCCTCACGGTGATTCACTAAGTAAAAAATAATAATAATAATAAAAGAAAGCTGAGAAACTGCTACAGTGGCTTGAGCAAGGAATTAAAGAATAAACAATAGCATCATTTAAAAAAAATTGATCAAACCAGCCAGTTCTTGTATGCATGGAGAAACCATCTTAGTGAAGCTCCACTTATACATTCCAGTCAGAAATTACTTTTCACCTGTCACTGTCATCCTGTTGCTCATCAATTTGCTTGAGTGGACACCAGTAACGTCTCCATTGTGAGACTTGTTAGTGTTTTTTGCATATTAAATAGGCCACGGGTAGCTTGCCAGGCTCTGCCATGCGGGCGAGATACTCTCGGTAGCTTGCTGGGCTCTCTGAGAGGGGTGAAGGAATCGAACCCGAGTCAGCTGTGTGCAAGGCAAACGCCCTACCCACTGTGCTACTGCTCCAGCCACTTTAACCTAAAAAATAATATTAAAATTAATTTTTAAAAAAGAAACAAATTGCTTGCCCAGTCCTTTGAGCACAAGCTTGACATTTGTTAGTTCTATGATGTGATGGGAGAGTCAGGTGCCTTAACTATCATCCAAATTCTATAGATCTCATAGGGCTTTGGTGAATATTAAGTAATTCAACAGACATACAGAGAAGAGGATTAAATGATGCATAAACATTGTGCAGGTAACTCTTTCAGATCTGGTTGTCTCTAACTCACCTGAAAGAGCTTTGCTTCTTTGGGTTGGCCTTGTGACTGGGTGGAGGTGTTTTAGGGTCTTATCAGCCACAACGCTGAACCAAGACTCAGAAGTACTATTTTCTGGCTGTGTGACCACAATTGACTTGAATGCACTAAAAAGCAGACCTTTGGCAGGAGAAGATAAATGTGGAGGGTCAATACAGAGCAGTAGCAATGGGTAGTGTACTAATTGATAGCTAGTAATTCCTTCCTTCACTCCCTCCCTTCTTTCTCTCCCTCCCTCCCTTCTTTCTCTCCCTCCCTCCCTCCCTCCCTCCCTCCCTCCCTCCCTCCCTCCCTCCCTCCCTCCCTCCCTCCCTCCCTTCTTCCTTCCTTCCTTCCTTCCTTCCTTCCTTCCTTCCTTCCTTCCTTCCTTCCTTCCTTCCTTCCTTCCTTCCTTCCTTCCTTCCTTCCTTCCTTCCTTCCTTCCCTCCCTCCCTCCCTCCCTTCCCTCCCCTCCCTCCCTCCCTCCCTTCCTTCCTTCCTTCCTTCCTTCCTTCCTTCCTTCCTTCCTTCCTTCCTTCCTTCCTTCCCTCCCTCCCTCCCTCCCTTCCCTCCCCTCCCTCCCTCCCTCCCTCCCTCCCTCCCTCCCTCCCTCCCTCCCTTCTTTCTTTCTTTCTTTCTTTCTTTCTTTCTTTCTTTCTTTCTTTCTTTCTTTCTTTCTTTCTTTCTTTCTTTCTTTCTTTCTTTCTTTCTTTCTTTCTTTCTTTCTTTCTCTCCTTCCAACCTTCCTTCCTTCCTTCCTTCCTTCCTTCCTTCCTTCCTTCCTTCCTTCCTTCCTTCCTTCCTTCCTTCCTTCCTTCCTTCCTTCCTTCCTTCTTTCTCTCTTTCTGTCTCTGTCTCTCTCTCTCTCTTTCTCTCTCTCTCTCTCTGTCTCTCTCTCTCTCTCTCTCTTTCTTCTGTCACACTCTGCTGGGAGGAGTCCCTGTGGAAGATACTGGAGGATCATACTGCTAGGATCAAACCTGCGTTCTCCACATAGAACATGTGCTTAGCTCCTGGAGCTTTCTTCAACCTGATAGCTAACAATTTTTATCTATTACTTAAAAGAGGAAACAGATCCATAAAAATTCCTAAACAAAATTCAAGGGACAGCTGTTTATCTGTAAGAAACAGATTTATTATTCTGGGCATGGGGTGCTAATATTGTTATTCTTGTACCTGTGTAGAAGTGTGATTTAAAATACACAAAGCACCAATAGGCTAAAAGCATCATAAGATATGTCATGTGGAAAGAAACCTTCAAAATAATATGTATAATGAATTTTCAATTTTGGTAGGTGGTATGTTTATTTTTATAAAGAGATATATTTACTGAAATGTAAACTTAGTGATAGGATTACAAATAAACCTTCTCCTTTATAATTTTTTGTTTTTCAAAAATTTTTATAGTAAAGAAATACTATCATTATGACAAAATTATAAAAAATAAAATTTCTAATGTATTTTAAATGTATGTGGATTAACTAGCTGATAACATGATTTAGGGAAATAGATGAGGTCTGAACTCTGCAGATTATCATGTATTCATTGTGAAATGTAGCCCTTTGGTACAGGGAATTTTCAGTCACAGTTGCATGCCCAGTAACATATATTACCTTACAGTGCCATAAATAACGGCCACAAGAAGATTTATAATTAAGTAACATAAATATTACAGGTATTGGCAAAGAATTCAATAGAATTTAAAGTTGATGCTCTTTTGAGGGAGGGTTAAGAAATTAAGTTGATGCACTTTAAAAAAGAAAGTTATATCTAATGTGATGAAGGCAGTTTGTTAAATGGCTTTTATATTTTAAGACAGAATCAGATAACTTGAATAATATATAATCAACTTTTCAAAACATTAGTTTCTTTTAATATTATTACAGAATAGTTTTATTTCTGTTTTTGGTCAAAATATAAATATACCAAAAAAAAATCAAGTTTGAAAACTCTAAGGTGTATCACCAAGTCAAAACAAAAATGTGTACTATATAAACAACCCCCTTAGTTGTTACTGACACATTTAGCTTTAGCTCCTGAAAATTTTTGCTTGATGAATGAAAAGAAATGTGTAGTTTCTGAAACTACTGCTATGAATTTAACACTTATTTGTGGGATTAGTTTTAAATAATTTCAAGATTCTTATTCTTATAAAGATAGATGGAGGGCTGCAGCAATAGTACAGCGGGTAGGGCATTTGCCTTGCACGAGGCTGACCCGGGTTTGATTCTCAGCATCCCATATGGTACTCTGAGCACTGCCAGGTGTGATTCCTGAGTGCAGAGCCAGGAGTTACCCCTGTGCTTGGCCAGGTGTGAACCAAAAAGAAAAAAAATATAGATGGAACATCTTTTTATGTTATGAAAGTGTATGGTGATAAATAAAATGTAGTCTGTGAGAGAGCTGATCATCAACTCATTGTTCATGGTTTTGAAAACTAGAGAACTATATTTTTAGAGAAAAAATTCTTTGCAATAGATTTTTTTGGATACACGTGTGGTATTTTTTCCAACAGCTTTAAAAATAGCTCTGGGGGACTTGCATAATCCGTTTATTGTTACTTGCTGAAAAATAAATACCACTCGAAAACATTTGCTTACAGGCTATTAAGATTACAAAGAGTATGTGTTTAAATTATAGTAACTAGTACTGATAATTTTCAGCAATTTTTTTAACTTTTTATTCAGAAATTTTCCATGAAGTATTTTCTAAGACTTGATTTTCTGAAAATAAATGGAATTTTTTACATTGTGTATAGATAATCTATACTGAGAGTCTCTTGCCTGCTCACTGGTTGTCTTCCCTGGGGCCCCTAGGAGGGGGTGGGCTCCAGCTTCCCTCCCCACCCTGAGCAATGCTCCCGAGGTCGAAGACTTCTGGAGCCTAGTCACAGCCATGCTCAAGGCCCTTCTCCACACGTTTGGACAAGCCTCACGCATGAAGGTACCGGCAGAGGAACCCAGGTGTGTGGGATCTGGGGCTGAGACCTCCAAGCCTGCTCGGGTCAGGACTGGGCCTCTTCCTCCCAGATTTCCCATTTTCCATGATTTAGGAAAATAGATGATTTAGATAGATGTGGCTAGGAGGTTACACCCAGGGACTGCCCCCCACCCCCACCCCCGGCCTGGCACTGTGTAATCCCACCAACGGCCCACACCCAGAGACCTAAAACCAAGCTTCCAGAAGTGTTGCCTTGAAGCGGCTGCACGGCATCTTATAGCCTACTTCTCCCTCTCAAAGAACCTGGCTAGCTACCAAGAGTTTCCTGCCCACATGGGAGAGCCTCCAAACTCCCCATGGTGTATTTATATGCCCAAACCAGTAACAATGCTGGGTCCCATTCCCCTGACCTTGAAAAAGCCTCCAATACGGGTCATTTGGAAGAATGAGTAAAGATAGACTTCTAAAATCTCAGGGCTAGGACGAATGGAGACGTTACTGAGACCACTCAAGAAATTCGACAATCAACAGAATGATGATGATGATGATGATGATGATGAATCCATACTGAAGATACTTTGTATTTTCTAGTTCTGTGTTTGAATAAGTCTTCCAAGATTTGTGTGCTTGTTTATTGACTAAAAAACACAACCATGGAATTTCATCATTGATGGGTCCTGCTGAAAGAGTATCTGTCCTAGAGAATAGGTGTTCTGCTATTGTTATTGAACCTTTTAAACTTGAATTGTTACATTGTAGATTCCAGGCTCTGGCCCAGCCTAGTCTTTGGGATGTAGATTTCAGGTACTGCCTAGTTTGTAATTGACATTGTAGATTCCAGGCTCTGGCCCAGCCCAGTCTTTGGTATGTAAATCTGAGTGCTTTTCAGCCTAAGGAAGGCTTCTTCGGTTTTGGTTTTGTATCTGCTTTCCGGAGGCCTAGATTACTGGCCTGCAGATACAAGAGATTAGGACAAAAAAAGTTTTTATTATTCACAAATGACACAATATCCATGTATGAAATGTGACATATTATTTATTATATATACCATTGAGATTTGATTTTTATACATTTTATTTTATTATTATTTTTAATTTATTTTATTGAATCACCAAGAGGAAAGTTACAAAGTTCTCAGGCTTATATCTCAGTTATACAATGCTCAAACACCCATCCCTTCACCAGTGCCCATATTCCACCACCAATAAAAACAAAAACAAAACAAAAACAAAAACAAAAAACCAGTATACATCCCACCCCTCACCCCCCAAACCCCCCCCCGTGCGTGAGTGATAATTTCACTTCCATTTCTCTTTACCTTGATTACATTCCAAATTTCAACACACAACTCACTATTGTTGTTGGAGTTTCAAAACCGACTCACTATTTTTGTTGGAATTTATCCCCCAAGAATACAGCTCTATTAACAAGGAAATATTTGATAATAAGTTTTCCACTGATGAGAATGAAGAGATAATATGTTGCGCGCGGCCACGCGGTTTACAATTTCTGCATTATAGTAATTAAGTCCGCGGAGATTTAAGTTGGAAAATGAATCATTTCCCTTCCTGGAACAGCATGTAGCAAAAGCTTAGTTCACAGTCTCCATACATGGTTGCAAGCACTTGCTGGAACCCCAAATCCTAAAGCTGTCTCTGGTTCCTGCTCGTTCCACATCCACCAGCTAGGCAGAGGCATGGGCACCCGGGCCGAAAACCCGGCCAGCCGGAGCCGAGCACCGGCCCCGGCTGGGGCTGGCCCTGTATCCCGCGGCTGTTTCAAGTTCAAAGCACTTTTTTTTTCCACGCCAAAAGTTCAAACCTGCTCAAAGGACCCACAAAATATTGGACACCACGCCTTCTCCCGGAGGGGAGAGAGACCAAGAAGGAAGGATATTTCCTCCGTTAGCCGGCGTGGGGCAAAAGCTTAGTTCACAGTCTCCATACATAGTTGCAAGCATTTGCTGGAACCCCAAATCCTAAAGCTGTCTCTGGTTCCTGCTCGTTCCACATCCACCGGCTAGGCAGAGGCATGGGCACTCGGGTTGAAACTCGGCCGGAGCCGAGCACCGGCCCTGGCTGGGACTGCCCCGGTATCCCGCGACTGTTTCCTGAATTTTATGTATTTTATATCAATGTAATTATGTGTTATTTTACACAAAGTAGAAGTGAATGCTTTAAAAGTTGCCTAAAATGAAACTTGCATATATTGGTAATATTTTAATTTAAAACTCTAAGATGCTTCACTCAGTATGATTCCTTCTCATTCCATCTCCAAAGTGGCAAATTGCATGATTTGATATCTTCTCTTAAAACTGAGTACCAGAGTTTCTTTAGCCAGTCATCTGTTTTGGGGCACTCTGGTTTTTTCCGGATTCTGGCTATTGTAAATAGTGCTGCAATGAACATAGAAATACATATGCCATCTCTACTATACCGTTTTGCCTCTCTGGGATATATTCCCAGGAGTGGTATTGCTGGGTCAAATGGAAGCTCAATTTCTAATTTTTTGAGAATCGTCCATATTGTTTTCCAAAAGGACTGAACCAGTCGGCATTCCCACCAGCAGTGAAGGAGAGTCCCTTTCTCCCCGCATCCACGCCAACACCGGTTGCTTTTGTTTTTTGAGATGTGGGCCAGTCTCTGTGGTGTGAGATGATATCTCATGGTTGTTTTGATCTGCATTTCCCTGATGATTAGTGATGTGGAACATTTTCTTATGTGCCTCTGAGCCATTCAGATTTCTTTTTTAGGAAAGTTTCTGTTCATTTCATTACCCCATTTTTTGATCGGGTTGGCAGTTTTCTTCTTGTGGAGTTCAATCAGTGCATTGTATATCCTTGTTATCAACCCTTTATTGGATGGAATACTATGTAGCCGTCAGAAAACATGAAGTCATGAAATTTGCATATAAATGGATCAACATGGAAAGTATCATGTTGAGTGAAATGAGTCAGAAAGAAAGAGACAGACACAGAAAGATTGCACTCATATGTGGAATATAATGTAACTGAGAAGTACAAGTTGTCAATGATGCAACTTCTGGCAGATATCTCTCTGGACTTAGTTACTATAATACTAAAATACAGAAACCCAAAACCGAGAGGCCGCTAAGTGTGGTCACTCGACCTCATACCTCTTCGTTCTCAGCAATGGAAAACAAATTACCTAATGCTTCCTTTTCAGCAGGTCTGACTTTAGGGGAGAGACTCTCCAAACAATAATAGTGAGTTTTGTTGAAATATTGTATGCAATCAAAGTGAAAGTAAAGTGAAATTTATTAGTTACACAGGCGGGGGGGCTAAGGGTGGGGGGGGCTAGGGGTGTGGGGGGGGTTAGGGGTGTGGGGGTGCGGGGTGGAGCTATACTGGGATTCTTGGTGGTGGAATATGTGCACTGGTGAAGGGATGGGTATTCGAGCATTGTATAACTGAGATTTAAACCTGAAAACTTTGTAACTTTCCACATGGTGACTCAATAAAAAATTAAAAAAAAAAACTGAGTAGTATTCCATTGTGTATATATACCACAATTTTCTTATTCAGTCATCTGTTCTTAGACATTTGAGTTGTTTTCAGATTTTGGCTTTAGTGAATAATGCTGCAGTGAACATAGGAGCACAGAAGTCTTTTGGACATGGTGTTCTGGGGCCCTTGGGGCATGCCAAGAAGTGTAATTGCTGGGTCATATGGAATTGCAATTCTTAGTGTTTTTTTTTTAACATTCATATTATTTTCAAAAAAAGTTTAACCAGTCAGAAGGAGAGGGAGAGATACAAAATGATCTCTCCCAAATGTGGGATATATAAAACAAAGTAAATGAATAGCAAATGGCCAAAGGCAATAGAACATGACAGTTGATCAACAGAATTGAGCTTACAAAGGGGGTAGGTGCAGGTTTGGGTGGGAAGGCACCTTGGGACATTGACAGAGAGAAGCAGACGTTCTGGTGGGGAGTGTGTAGTACTGAAACTTTTATGAATGAAGCTATCATTGATGGTGTTATAAATCATGGTGCCTCAAATAAATTGGAGCAAAATCTCTCTAAGATGAATTCAGTGCAAAAAGGACAGTTGTACTATACAACAAAACTGTTGTTCAACATTAAGAAAAATGTTTTGCATACATATATATGATACATATGTGTATATGTCTGTATATTTATATTTACTATGTATTTTAAAATTTATTTATTAAAAAAATTATTATTATGTATTTTTAAATGACTGAGAAAATGGTACCAAACACATTACTGTTTTCTTTCATTAGAGGTAGGGACCTTTTAAGTGGTGATTTTTTGTGAGGACTCTTTGGTATGGTGCTGTTCATGCCCTGTTCTGTTGGGAATTATGTGGGCCACCCAGGTGGGAGTTGGGTGTCTCCAGGCCCACACCCAGTGATGCTGGAGGTAAGCAAGGTTTATACCTTAACCCCTCTGCTATCTCTCTGGCTTCTGCTCTGTCTTAACTGCAGTTGATTGCTACTTTTTCTGATTCAGTGGTTACTTGGCTAGTAGGCATGAGTTTGGGGATAGGGCCTTGAAACCTTCGGCTCTTCCAGGTCAAGGTAGCAAAAGTGGAACAAAGTTGGTTTTTTTTTTTTTTTTTTTCTGGAAATATATACAGTAGCAAAACAATCACAGAGATTGTTGAGACCACTTTTGACTTCTGGATATCCACTTAATTTTCTTGTTTTAGAGCTATCCAGTTCACTTTCTTGTTGCCAGGGGCATAAAATGGAGACAACAAAATCTCTATAGAAAATGGTGTTGGGGGGCTGGAGCAATAGCACAGCGGGTAGGGCGTTTGCCTTGCACGCAGTCAACCCGGGTTCGATTCCCAGCATCCCATATGGTTCCCTGAGTACTGCCAGGAGTGATTCCTGAGTGCAGAGCCAGGAGTAACCCCTGTGCATCGCCGGGTGTAACCCAAAAAGCAGAAAAAAAAAAAGAAAAGAAAATGGTGTTGGGAAAATTGTGTAGTCACTCACAAACAAATGAAACTAGTATCTCATACTGCATGTTTAAAAATTAAATAAAAAACTTGGATAAAGGCTTGAAATTATAAAATTCATTAATGGAAACATGGGTAAGACTCTCTGTGATATATGTTTTTGTAATGTCTTTGGGAATTTAATTCTAATGGCAGAGGAAACAAAATCAAAAATAAAGAAATGGAACTGCATCAAACTAAAAGGCTTATGTGTAGCCAAAGAAATAATTAGAGCAAAAAGATACCCTACTAAGTGAGAAACAAACCTCAGGAAACATATTGATGACAAAAGTCTGGTATCTAAGATACTTAAAGAACATGCAAAACTAAAGAACAAGGAAAGATCCATCAAAATTAGAGAAAAGACAAATAGACGGCTTACCAAAGAAAACAATACATATTGCCAACAGGCATATGAGGAAAATCTTATTATTATTCATTATCAGGAAAATGAAAATCAAAATGACAATGACATATTACTTTAAAACTGAGCGAATGGCCTATATTAAAAAGATCAGAAACAATTAGTGCTGATAAAAGTGTAGGAAAAAGAAGCCTTCATATGCTATTATTAGAAATGAAAATTGATCTATACACTATCTAAAACATTATGAGTTATTTGTCAATATGTTTAAATATATTTTCATATTGCCCAGCAATTTCAAAACTAGATATCTACAAAAAGAACAAAACTTACAAATTAGAAAAGCTATATCAAAAAGGTATATGAACACCTGTGTTCATTGCAGGTATTTTCAATAGCCAAGAAACAGAAATAACCCAAATGCTGAATAACAGATAAGTGGATAAATAAGATGATCATGGATACATGATGGACTACTATTCCCCATAAAAATATGAAATTTTTTCTCTTGATTTTATGTAAAGTAATTTTACTCAGAAGGAAAAAATACAAATATTAGAGGATCTCACTCATATGTTGTATATAGAGAATTAAATCAAGGGCCAGATAAAGTCAAACGAAAACAATCTCTTGGATCTTGACCTCAGACGAGGTTATTAGAGGGCAAATATGGAGGAAAATGGTAGCAAGGAGCAGAGTGTAATAGATGTGGAGGAGATATATAGGTACTTTGGTGGTGGTGTGGTGTGGTGTGGTAACTAACATATATTTTGGAAAGAGATGTGAAATTGTACCTTATTTTTAATGAGGGGACTAGACAGCAGGAGGTGATTCAGGGCATGGGTGGGTAGATGTGGGCACCTTGGTGGTGGTGACATCAAGTGAAGAACTGTACAACAGGACCATAAGTCAGTATTACTGTCAGCACATAATCTAAACTATAAAAAATATTTAAAGTCTATAAAGCAATTCAATCTCAGTTAAAAATACATTGTGTTTAAATTGGGCAGAGAAGCTAAGACATTTTTTCAATACAGATGGCCAATAGACATGTTAAAAGAAATGCTCAACATCACTGATCATCAGAGAAATGCAAATCAACATGTTACATAACTTTGTATTTGTCAAAATAGTTACTATCAAAATATTTTTTTAAAACAAGCATTAGCAAGGATGTTGAGAAAATGGAACACTTGTGAATTAGTGGGAAAGTAAATTGGCACAGCAACTACAGAAAACAGTTGGATTAAAATTTTCCACCCAGGGACAAAGAGTCTATTAATTTTTTTTAAGGGGGCTGCAAATCTGGCGGCTCTCAGGCCTTACTCCTGGCTCTGTTCTTAGAGATTGCTCCTGATGGAATTTGTGGAACCATATGAAGTGAGCTGCCTACAAGGCAACCACCCTACCTGCTGTACTGTGGCTCCAGCCCTCAAAAGTCTACTAATTAAAAATCGTTCAATATTAAATAGATGAATACTTTCTTCATTGTGATATGTTTTATAACTGAGTCAGGTCCCTGGCAGTTGATTTGGGAGGACTTCTATCATACACATGATAAATGCAGAGAAGTATCACATCTTGAACATATATTAGTATATTGTGTGTACACACATTGATGCATAAAATTTTAAAAATTCTAGTCTTCGAAAATACAAAATGACAAAACAGTGAAAATTAAAGGCAATTTGAATGTTTCTGAGTATAAATATGAACATTTCATTTTACCCTTTCTGTTACTGTTACAGAGTTCCACGTTAAATTGTCCAGAGATTATTTTTGAACTTATGCATGCAAACACACCCTTGCTTTTCTTTAAATAGCCTCCTATTCCTTCCTTTGAAGTTGCTATTTAACTTGCCCTTGCTACCAACATAACAGCACAGCTTAGTCCTCCCCATCATCATTCAATACCCATGTATCTATCATACTCTTCAAGGCCTGTTGAATGAATGGATGTGTTATAACTTATTGAATCATTTCTATACTTATGAATAAACATAGCAAGAGAATACCTTCATTGAACCGTGGCTGTCAGGTAAGCAGCAGCATATATGGAGGCCTTGTTGTAAATGTTAGACCTGTCCAGGATTTCATGGGATGCTTTTCTATTTCTAAAAGTCAACTCTACTAGAAATTTTTATTCAGGAGTCGAAATCAAGCAGTAAATATATTTTACATTTTAAAGAAGTCCCAAAAGGCGGTGCCAATGTATATCTTACCTGCAAGGAGGGAGTGATGAAAGAAGGGATGGGGAATCCCAGTGGAAAATTTCTTCTAATGAATAACTTTGCTTGGAGCTTCTCTTAGAGTCTAATGCTTTCATTCCTTAGTTCTGTTAGGAAGAGCAAGCAGTAGGAAAGCCAGAAAGTTTCTGTAACCCAGAACCTTGATCCAAACTGTTTCAGTCTGGATTTCAGTTGGACACAGATCAGCAAGTCACAAAAATCTGCAAAACAAGGCCCACCTGTGAATTTGATTTTTTAAAGTAAATTTTTGTCTTCTCTTTTATTTTCTACTTAATGGGGAAGAAAATATAGTCAGTCCTCTAGAAATAGAACATTCTATGTAAAGTTGGTCCTCTGCCATTTCTCCCCTGCTGAGGGAACAGATCTGCTGCTTTCACAACTCTCTGGCAGTTGGTAGGTTCTTATCACTTTGAGTTTTTAATTGATGTCTTGCTCACTATTTGACAGAGACCAAGCAAGCCCGAGGAAAGTGTTGTTTCTGGTAAAGAACAATGAGTAGTAAGGAGAATATGGGAGGGTGGATCTGCCGAGAAGCACACAGTTATCCCAGGCACTTAGTAGTCCTAATATGAATTTCAGTAAATTAAATGGCACCTCTTTTTTGAAAGAGAAGTTTAACACACTGGCCTAGCTGTGCAAAGGTAACCTAGATTTCCTTAACAATAAAGCTGGTCAGTAAAAATGGACATGAAAAAAGAAAAAACTATTTTCTCAAATGTGTTTTTGATGCTTCCTGGTCTCTTGAAAAATATCACCCTCTATAGGAAGAAGGCATTCTTAGTTTCTTGAAATCATCCTTAACAAGAATTTTAATATTTAAGCAAGGATCATTCTTTGATGGTCTAAGAAATTTTTTTTAAAAAATTAATTGCATCTTCATCTTACAGCTATGTTAGCAAAGCAATAGTCAAGAACTAAATGTTTACAACTAAATTTTTTAATCTTAATTATTACCTGTCATTTATATCTACTCATTTGTTTTATCATTCCAAAATGGTAATTAAGGCCTCAAAAATAAAGTTGCATTGAGGACATAGTTTTTCTTAATTTAAAATATATAACTAATATAATAGTAATGGGTTCTTAAAGCCTATCTTATTAACTTCCTTGCCATACCGATTTGTCTTAGAAACCTATGTTTGAAAATATTCCTTCTCCATTCAGACTCCATTCTTAACTATTACTTCTTATAATTGTCAGCTCTAAATGTCAAACTTTTAAGATGGATTGTGTCAAGGTTCTCTCTCTCTCTCTCTCTCTCTCTCTCTCTCGGCTTTTTGGGTCACACCCAGCGATGCACAGGGGTTACTCCTGGCTCATGCACTCAGGAATTACTCCTGGCGGTGCTTGGGGGACCATATGGCAAATGCCCTACCCGCTGTGCTATCGCTCCAGCCACTTTTTCTCATATTAAACCAGCCCTTTTGAGCAAGAAGTATGAAGTAGAACAGGGAAAACCTCTTCAAGAGGTGGTGTTGGATGGAGAACCGCAAGAGAGAGAGAGAGAGAGAGAGAGAGAGAGAGAGAGAGAGAGAGAGAGAGAGAGAGAGAGAGAGAGAGAGAGAGAGAGAGAGAGAGAACTCGGACCACTTTCTTATACCAGGCACAAAAGTCAGGTCAAAATGGATTAAAGACCTCAGTATCATAATCCATATGAAACCTGATCACGAACATCTTTGTAACTGTGTATCTCATGGTGACTCAATTTAAAAACAAACAACAACAAAATAAAACAGTCATTTCTATTTTATTTTGGAGGGAGGCCACATCTGTTCATTCTGGCTCTAAGTTCAGCAGTCAGTCCTGGCTAGACTTGGTAACCTATGTGGGGCGCTGGAGATGGAACTCCAGTAGGCTGTGTGCAAGGCAAACAGCTAGTCTATTGCTCTGACCTCTAGTCCTTATTATTTTAATTATTATTACCTAATTAAAATTTTTTTTGTGTGTTTCATTATTTTATGCTTAAGTTCCTGTTCTAGATTTTTTTAAGCTATAGAACACAAATTTTTTCCCACGGAGCCATCACAAAGTATTAAGATGTAATTGAATTAATGAAAATGTATTTCACCACTTTATCAATTACATAATAAAACAAATGATCATATATTAAATTTAAAGTTTCACAACTAAAAAGGAAAAATCAGACTTCAAACAAAAATAGTTTGGTCAACAGTTTTAGATATGAAAAAAGATAGTAATTCATAAATTTAAGATTATGAATTCTTCAGTAACAAAGAGATCTTCAGTTACGAAGCATATCTACTTAAAATATTTACTAAACTAAATTGCATATTCTATAAATTTTACACAAGATGAATTGTATTTTGCTGAAAATAATACTGTCTTCTTTTTTCAGGTTCTCTCTATTCAATTATACCTTAAAATTAAAACATTACAATTAACTATAAATCTTTTTTTGGTGGCAACGTTAAAAACAAATGCTCTGTACAATGTATATTTTCAAAATAAAGGGTTCTGGGGCCAGAGTGATCATACAGTGGTGAAGGAGCTTGCCTTATACACAGCTGACCTGGGTTTGAAACCCTCCATCCCATATAGTCCCCTGAGTACTTCCAGGAGTGATTCCTGAGTGCACAGCCAGGAGTAACACCTGCACATAGCCAAGTGTGACCTAGCTCCCCTTGGTCCCCCCCCAAAAAACAGATTATTGTAAGATTCATAGACAGACATCAAATAATCACCATAAGACTTAATCAAAAATGAAAACCGAGCTGAGCAAACTTTGCATAAATGCAGAAGATACATAAACAGCAAACATGTAAATAACCATTTAGGTCAAGATTTTTTTGACTAAACCGACAAACTATACATGGGGTAGAGTGTTCATAATTCCTAGTTCTGTATAATATTGAAAATAGTATCACTGTCACTGTCACTGTCATCCTGTTACTCATCGATTTGTTCGAGCGGGCACCAGTAATGTCTCCATTGTGAGACTTGCTGTTACTGTTTTTGGCATATCGAATATGCCACGGGTAGCTTGCCAGGCTCTGCCGTGCGGGCCCAATACTCTCGGTAACTTGCCGGGCTCTCTGAGAGGGGCGGAGGAACTGAACATGGGTTGGCCGTGTGAAAGGCAAATGCCCTACCGCTGTGCCATCGCTCCAGCCTTGAAAATAGTATCATATTGGGTATTTTGGCACCCAATCTTTCTAAATTTCTATAAGTTTAAAAGATTGTACTATGGGAATAGATTAAAGATATAACTATAACTCAGTACTGCATGATTTCAGGAAAAGTCAATTGGTACAAATGATAAGTAAATGATTAGCAAGAATATTTTGCTACATGTCAAAGCTGATTGAAATCCAAATCTTGGGGTTACATTTCTGTTAAGGTGTGGTCTGGTGAAACTGCTTTTAATTACTCTTATTGGAAATGCTATTAAATTTATTCACCAAGCCAGTATGTCAGATAATATGTACAACAAGTAGGTCCATTTCTGTTTTGTCTTTTTAAAGACAAAAACATAAGGCATCTCAGATTATTGCATACAACAATTGTTTCTAGGACCACTAAAGTCTTTGGAGCTCAGCCACATCTTAGGATAATATTTAATAAGTTACTGCTATAAACCCCAACTATTTTTGTCTTATGCACTGGATTCTCAAAATTCATTCCTCAAATTTTTATCCTCAAAATTCATTCATTCATTCATTCATTCATTCATTCATTCATTAATGCTAGGGCAACAGTGTCTGGTGCTTTCCCAAGACCTGAAACATAATGAAAAGAAATACAACCAGGTTCTTTATCAAACTAGTATTTTACAAATCTTAACCAGTCATTCATAATCTGGTTGGATGGGAGTATACCATCATCAAAGACCAACTGAGAACATAAGAACTTCCTTCTTTTTTTTTTTTTTCTTTTTGTGTCACACCCAGCGATGCTCAGGAGTTACTCCTGGCTTTGCACTCAGGAATTACTCCTGGCGGTGCTTGGGGGACCATATGGGATGCCGGGGATCGAACCCGGGTCGGTCGCGTGCAAGGCAAACGCCCTACCCACTGTGCTATCGCTCTGGCCCCAAGAACTTCCTTCTTTATGAGGGAGCTGTGATGTGATTTTGCATAATCTTACTATTGTGGTAACTCCATATGTCCTCTAGAAATGTGTTTAGAATCATATTGGTTGGATTGTGTGCAATAAGAGTTATGATATTTATCTATATATTGATATTTATCTACATACTTCCACAAGAATTGGAACAGTTCATTCCAGCCATATTTATTTAGTTAAAAAGTACTTAGCAGGTTAGGAAAGAATGTTAAAAAGCATGATATAGATATTCAAAGAAACGGAATCAACTTAGTATACTATACTTGAAACTTGGAGTAATGGGAAATGAAATGAACCCCTTAATAATAAAACAACAATTCTCGCATTCAGTAATTCTAAGGCAACAAAAAGAAAATGCACTGATGTTTACCCCATCCATGCCCAGAACCTGGGTCAATCAGTACAAAGCAAATGTCTTACCTGCTGTACTATCTCTTCAGTTAGAGAATTTTTACTTTTATGAGAAAAGACAATCAAGAGTACTCAGTGTTTTTGTTTTGTTTTGCTGCATCCTTAATACAGGAAGCAGCAAGGCAACAAAAAAGAAAGTGCACTGATGTTTACTCCATCCATGCCAGGATTCTTATAAAGTGCTAAGTGTCCAGGTTGACTACCGATTCCATCCATACAGCTACTCTTCAGGGGCTTCTTATTAAAGAACAAATGAATTTGACGGTTCACTTGTCTGCATGGAGTTGATGCTGTGCCTGTCAGTATCTGTATTGCTCTTCAGAAGCTACAGAAATATGTAACCAAGAACAACACAGGACTGAGGAATATTTTTCACATTGAACATTGTGTCCTATTCAGACAGCTGGTAGTGGAGACATAGGCAACAGTTTCAGTGGCTGCAGGGGGTGGGGGGTGGACAGTAGTGATCCTTACAAAGAAGTGTTAACTTTGCCTATGGCTTGGAAGGTACCAGGTTCTTCCATGCAAGGAGGGGTTCCAATGTAAACAAACCTGTCCTTCTTATTTTAAGCTGAGTTAATTTTCAAAATTAACACACAAAATTTACCATTTTGATCTTTATAAATGTATAGTTTGGTGACATTAAGCATTAATTTAATTAGTGAATTTAGATAATAATTAGTAGCTCATTTGTTGGGTATTGGCTCTTTGATGCATTTTTGGTTGAGTGATTGAAAATTCCAATTAGGTAAAACTCAATCTCTTTTCCACAGTTGGGATAAACTATTGGAAACATTGACTAAGATTGAGGTGATTATGTTCTCTTTTTATGAACATGCAAATGAAAATGATGCCATCACAATATGGTATCCTCTTACTTGTGTAAGTTCCTCATGAGTCACATTGCTTTTATGAAAACCTACATTAATTGATCTTATCATTAACTTAAGGACATACAAAGAAAGTTTTCACATTTTTGTGTGTGAGGAGTGGGGGAGGACATACAGCAATGCCCAGGCTTACTGTGTATTCGGGGATCACTTTTGGGGGCCATATATCATCGGGGGGTATATGGTGTTGAACCTGGGCCAATCGATGCCAGACAAGTGTCTTACCTGCTGTACTTTCTCTTCACCTAGAGAATATTTACTTTTATAAGAAAAGACAGTCAAGAGTACTCAGTGTTTTTGTTTAGTTTTGTTGCATCCTTAATACAGAAAGCAGTAAGAGTTTCTTTCTCCAGGAACTAGTTTAAATGTCCTTTGTATATGTATTACCTGATTCCTGTTTTCACCATGTTATTGTGGTTTTAGCTTTTGTGTTTTATCTAGAATGATTTAGTAGATTAATTTTGGGAATTGGGAGTGCTCACAAATTTAGCCTATCAATGACAATTGCTCTTTACATGCCATCATTTTGACTTAGGAATGATTTCACAGGAATGTGCTATATTATGGGGCAGGAGTCTGTATTGGCTCTTATTTAGGGTACTAATAAGTAGTTTTCTTTACTATCTAGTAGCTACAAATTAGAAAGTAGATTTATTTCTCTCAAAGAGAAAACATAAATTTACTATTTATTTATGGGCCACACGTAGGGATGCTCAGGCTCAGAGTTGGGCCACATGTAGGGATGCTCAGGGTTTACTCCCAACTCTGTGCTCAGGAGTCACTCCTAGTGGTATTGGGGCCCTAATGCAGTGTTGGGTAATTGGGCTGGGGTCCATCTTGACGAGGGCAGTGCCCTCCCCACTGTACTTTATATTTCCAGCTCCAGAGAGCATGACTTTAGCGTTGAACTACCAGCCTCATTGGATATAAATTGCTAAGAGTGGCTCTCAGGCCTCCTGAGAGCACTTTTTTGGAAGCATGCCTGCCTCCAAAATATAAGGAATATTTTGCTTATATTTCATGTTTCTGTTTCTTCCCAGTGTTATATCCTATATAAAATATCTTGTTAGGAAAAAGGCCCAGAACTTGTGGTCCCTTATTCTAAACATTTTTGTTTGTTTTGATGGAGCACACCTGGGGATGCTCAGGCACTATAACCTGGCTCAATGCTCAGAGATCAGTTCCAGTGGCTTACCTTATTATAAACCTAATGTTAGTTACTTTAATAAATGTAGAGGTGCTTTTCAAAGTTGTGCATTGCAAGACTTTTGTTATCATATTTGATATATTTTTCATTAATTTCAATACACTATGTCTACACTATCCTTAAGAAACCTCCACTGATGGGGCTGGAGCGATAGCACAGTGGGTAGGGAGTTTACCTTGCATGCGGCTGAACTGGGTTCAATTCCCAGCATCCCATATGGTCCCCTGAGCACCAACAGGGGTAGTTCTTGAGTGCAGATCCAGGAGTAATCCCTGAGCATCGCCGGGTATGACCGAAAAAGCAAAAAAAAAAAAAAAAAGAAACCTCCATTGAGTCATACATTTAATTCTTATTTTTTCTTAGAGTTTTCTTAGATGAATTAAATAAAGCAATGAAACAGTTAGGTGTATTAATTAAAGGAGATTGGTGGGCAGACTGGAAAACTTGAACTGGACCTATGATTGGGTAAGCAAGGCTAGGCCAGGAGCATACTTTAGGACTGGTAAGAGTTTCAGATTTATGTCAGATATTTGTCTGCATTTCTCTATAATTCTGTGCATAAGAAGTTCATGAGTTTTTGTGATCTTGCTTTTGGGAGAGATAGATGTATAAATAAATATTTTTAGTTTATAAGATTAGTACTAAAAATGTGGCAAGTAAATGGTACAGAAAAAATAAGGTTAATTTTTTGGGGGAGAGTTTAGAGAGGATTTAAATAGTTTTAAAGCACTGGAAAAGAAAAAATATTGTCTCAGTAATATAGCAATTTTTTAACCCCGCAATGATTATTATTCTGTTCTCTGAGTTCATAAAGACATTATGATAAAGTCTTTGAGATGCAATGATGTGTTCAAAGGATGAGTGATTAAGCAATTTGATATTTGGATCTTAAAATATTTTCCCTGAAATGTATTATTTGGTAGAGTGAAACTTAGAATTCCCACAATTAGGCATGAATGATGAAAAACATGCCTGTAACTTCATATTGCTTTTATAATTTTAGCATTTTTCTACGTTCACACAGTCATTTTAGCTTCTTGGTAAGTTAGAACAGTCAGAAGTTATATCTTGGCACCAAGTGGACTGTGTGTGACTATAAAACATTTTTTGTGCATGCCTAAACTTGCATATTCTTATTAAAAAATGGCAAGATCTGGAGACATTAATCTTTATATTCCCACATAGCAAAGTGCCTGGCATTAATTAGTACTTCCCTTCTTTGGGAATTTTGTCTGTATTGTAACTTTATAAATGTTTCTTAACCTATGTACTGCAGTGAACTTTTGATTACACTTCTTTTTAAATTTTTTATTATCCTTCGTTTGAAAATCCTGTTTTATTTGCTAAATTTTCCGTGTTCCTATTTTAAAATAAAATGAATATCTAATTTTTGTGACTGAAATGTGAGTTTACTATTAGTTCATTCACACATAATAGGAAACTTACCAATTTTACTTGTTCTTATAAGACATTTTCTGTAGGCCTCCGGCATTCTTGCACTTCTCTGTACTATTCTTCTCGGATTCTTATTCCAGTTATCTTCTGAGAATTTATTGACACTTTCATGTGCTAAATACCCATTTTCTTGACTCTGTTTGTTTTTCTTGGTTTACTATTTCTTCTTTACTGATTTTCTTCATCCAACAGATTCTTTTGTTTCTGGGGTTGGGGTGGTGGTGGCTGTGTTGGGCCATTTCTAGCAGTACTTAGGAGCTATGCTTAACTTTGTGCGAAGTAGTGACCCCTGGCAGTGCTTGGAGGACCATATGTCCTGCCAGGAATTAAACTGGGGTTGGTGGGATGCAAGGCAAGTGTCTTAACGTCTATGCTATTTCTCTGGTTTTGTCCCACAGAGTTTTGAGAAAGAATATATGAACATAAGCATTTAATCTTTGTGTATCTCAAGATACAAGTTACATCATTAATCATACAAGTTTTTCATCAATCATAATGTAGATAACCAAAAATAAACAAATGAAAACTGTGGTAACATTCTTTCCATGGAAAAATAGATGATTAAATATTAAAAATACCTTTATTTTTCCCATGATGAACAATGGGATGACAGTGATACAGTGATACAGTGATTTATTAATCTGTCTTATTAAAACAGTTAGCAATGGATATCTTTTGTCCACTGTTATTTCAAAACCATTGTTCCGTTGCTTCATTTTCAGTAAACTAAGGCTTACGCTGTTGGAGCCATGATTGAAGCCAGAGAGGCTTATGATGACTGAGGAATTAAGGAAAGACAGATTATGTAGGTACTTACTGTGATTGCAAAGGACAGTACTGTCTCTTAGATACACTAGCATTCCTTTTGGTACCAATGGAAGACACCACAGCCAAGGATGTGATGGCGTACTAATGGAAAACATTTAGATGTGTGGCTGGTTGTGAGTTGGGTTATAGGACAAGAGGACTAATTCCCCACTTAGTAAATGCACATGTCTATCTCTGAAAGTTACCTTTGGCTTTAGTACGGTAGCATCTCTGTAGAATCCTAGTAGTGTGCTTGCTTTTGTAGATAATGAACAGAGAGACAAGTTTTTCACGAACCATAATATAGAGAACCTAAAAGAAACAAATGAAAACTGTGGTAACATTCTTTCCACGAGAAAAGAGACGATTAATTATTTATTTTAAGAGATCACTATGGTTCCATAGAGAGAGAGCCGAATGGGTAAGGTGCTTCTTTTGCTCTCGGCAAACCTGGGTGTGATCCCCAGCACCTCATATCATCCCCCAAGCCTCTTGAGAAGTGATTCCTAGGCACAGAGCCAGGAGTAAATCCTGAGTACTGCCAGGATCCCCCCTCCCCCAAGAAAACAAAACAAATCTCACTTTGCTTAATTCCCACAGTGAATTTATAGGCTCCAGGCTGACTGTCATGCTTTGAATGACCTTGTTGTCATTTAAGCTTAGAATCAGACCATAATGGAAGTAAATTTATGCTTCAATATTTACTGTCTTAGTTCTTTGACTGGAGGATTATATGGGGTTAGGACTAATGTTAAAGTTCTTATCATGTTTGAGGTATTTCTACATCTGTAACAGATAGTAAACGAATCTTTCTCCTACTATCCCAGAATATCATGAATACAAGTATCCAATGAAATTAAGAGTTAATAAGTAATTATTTAAGTAATTATTCTATTTTAAAAGGGTTAAAAATTGTTCACATGTGTCCACAATCATCAGAGCAAGATATTTTCTTTATATGTAAAAAAATTAAAAGAAATTGGCTTTCCTAAGTAAGAGTACGGAGGCTTTAAGTGGTGTGGTCTGACAGCAATTTGTATTAGAATCTAGAAGAGCACATTTGTAATGTCTTGTGGTAGTACATTTATCTCTTGGTGACAGAAGGAATAATTGCTTTAGAGAGCATATCAGTGACTGTTTAAAAATTTAACTCCTTATTTTCAACACCTAAGGTTACAAGATTGAGACAACGAAAAACAATATGGGAAGTGTAATCCAGGTAGAATAGTCATGAAATTGTGGTTACTAGAAAAATGTACATATTGTCAGTTTTCTAAAATGATAAAAAGACCTGAAAAGTGGCAAAAACTCTTTTCATTATATGTAGCATAGTATTTATAGATATTACTATCATGTTCTAATATTTTTGCATGTTTTGTTTCTGGAACACATTTTCAAGTTAAACACAACTGTCTAAAATGGTATTTTGTTCAAAGATGAACTGTCTGATAAGTTGTTAATTAGGGTTTGCCATTCTATGCTCTCAAATTTGACATTTCTGATGACTTTTTGAGCACTATCTCCCTTTTATCTATACCTTGGTGTGAAATTTGTTCATCTTTCAGGGCCTTGCTTTCCCTTGAAAATATCTGTTCATATTATGTCTCCCTTAGATTCTAACTATGTACCCAAGGGCACAAAATCTCATTTTATTTGACCCTATCCAAAGGGAAGTGATTGTTTACAGGTGAAGAAGCACCTCAAAATAAAGGATCACATAATAATTTATTGTTTAAATTCATCACTTCTGAGAGTGAAAGAGAGACAAATAATTATGCTGGGATAATGGGTACCTAACCCAATACAACCAAGGTCCATAATTACTTTTCTAGAATTCAGTCAGGCAAAAAAAAAATAATACATTATCAGAATCTGAATTTTTAGAAAATATTTATTCATTTATTGAATCACCGTGAGAACAGTCACAGAACGTTCAGGTTTAAGTCTCAGTCACACAATGATCAAACACCCATCCCTTCACTACTGCACATGTTTCACCACCAAGAACACCAGTATATCCCCCTATCCCCGCCCCCCCCGCCTGTGTAGCAGATGATTTTCACTTTACTCTCTCTTTACTTTGATTACATTCCATTTTCGACAGAAAACTCACTGTTATTATTTGGAGTTTTCCCCTCAACAATCAGACCTGTCGAATGGCCTCATTGGATCATATGTTTTCTATTGCTGATAACGAAGAGCATATGATGTTGCACGGTCACAAAAGCAGCTGTGCAGTTTTGGAATTCTGGTATTTTAGTAATTAAGTCCAGAGGTATTTCTGCCAGCAGCCGCTGCATTCCTAGATCGGTTTGTGTGCCTTTGGGATCATGACTGTTCAGGAGCAGAGAAGCAGTTCGTGGGCGGCCGCTTGGGGTCTCATTTGGGCAGAGAGCAGGGTCGGTTCTGCCCCCACCCCCTATCGCGAGATTCCCCATGCGTCCCATCACTGCAAGTTCCTATCTCTCTGTCCAATTGGCTCTGAAAGGTGGTGCTCTCCATGCTGCCACAAAGGGGAAAAGGCTGAGGGAAAATAACCCTTCTCTCGGAGCTGCACAGGGCCATAGCTTAGCTTACAGTCCAGGAGTATATCTGCCAGCAGCCACTGTGTTCTGAGATTGGTGTCTGTGCCTTTGGGATAATGACTGCTCAGGGGTGGGGGAGCTGTTCCTGAGCGGCTTTTTGTATATCAGGAAAGGTCTATGGCCGTGTGGTTTGGAGAAGTAGTCCCGGTCCCCACATATCAGAATCATGTTAGTAGAAGTGTTGCCAGGACTCCATTTGGAGAAGGCGGGGAGACTTCATTTTCTCCATCTGGGGTGTCCAGAGCCCAGTCTGGGGTCTGGAGCATTCTCTGGCATGGTGCCCACTGGCCTGCGTTCTTCAATGCTGAATGTGACAAGATGGCACTGGGGGCAGGTTGAGGACGTGACTTCCAGGGACAGGAGTGGGCTGGAAGCTGGAATGGAACCTCCCAGTTCCAGTGTCCCCATGCGGTTTGGAGAAATAGTCCCAGTCCCCAGAATCTGAATTTTTAAAGTGAATTGAACATTAGCAATTTTTGGTAAATATTAAACCAGGAAAAATATTTTTAATTACTTTTATTACGACCATAAGGTAGCTAAAAAGTAAACACTAAATGTGATTTATTTGGTCCCCCAAATAAAGGGACTCAACGTTAAAAAGAATAAAGACTGTGTGTGTGTGTGTGTGTGTGTGTGTGTGTGTGTGTGTGTGTGTGATGCTGATGTTTCTGTTTGTTTTGTTTCTTGGACCATGCCTGGCAGAGCTCAGTGTTTCCTGCTGGTTCTGTGTTGAAGAGTTATTCCTGGTGATGTTCAGGGTACCATAATGCAGTGGTGGGGATGGAACCAGGGTTAATCGTGTATAAAGCAAATGCCTTATCTTTGGTAATATCTCTTCAGCACACTTAATTGATTTTTGAGAGGAATATATTTTCTAAAATGGCCCAGTCATATAATGAGTGAAGAGGAAGATGCTGACATAAAACTGCTTATGTATGAAATAATATTTAGGTTGTTGCTTGCACATAGTAGGAACTTAATCAATACTTTAAGAATAAATAAATTAATAAATGAGTGATGAATTCTAAGTTACTTTCCCCCCCTTCATGTTAAGACCTGTGGCTAGCCAGTATTTTCATCTGGTTCATGCTGTTTCTTCAATTTATCGAGGTCATTTTGAATTCTGATTTTTTCCTTTGAAGTGTTAGCAACCCCTTCTAATGTGGTGTCATCTGAAAAATACTACCTGTATGAAATGTGTGACTAAGTTAAGTTAGGAGTGTCATGTTGGACATTTTTAAAAACTAAAACACAGCTGGAAATTATTACATAACCAAAAGCATACTTCATTTCAGTTTTATCAGGCCAGCTTTATCCACATCTGACTGATTTTTTTCTTATCACCAATAACCAATCACTCAGCTTTTTCACTAAGTAGAAAATAAAATGGTCTAGAGAGTCTCATAAAAAACAGAGGACAAGAATGATAAGGGTTAGTAGGTGTGGGAGTAATAGAAATATCTTATGAGAAAACTTTATGAATGATATCCCAATGCATACTTGTTGCTTATGTATCAATAGATAAATCTTGACATAGAATGTATAGAAACAGTCTATTTATAGATATCCCTGTAGGACATATGTAAATTCTGTAATACAACCACATGCTTTCTTTTTAAAAACTTGTTAGAAAACTAACTACTGCTGAGAACTTAATTCTCTTTAACTTCTATAACTGAGTCACATTTTTTTAAATCATGTAATGCTTCATTTACATCAAGAAACAATCATCTCTCATTATCATTATTGTTAACTTCAAACTATTTACTCTTCTAAAATGCAGAGAGAAAAATAGTCTTTTAAATAAAGGTGAGTAGTAGGAGATAAATCAGCCAATGCCCATATTCTTTTTTATTGGGAACAGGGCACACCCGCCAGAGCTCACTGTTTGATCCTGGCTCAGCACTCAGGTTCACTAATGTTGGGTTCAGTAAACCATCTGGGGTGTTAGGACTCAAATCCTTAGTCAATCATGTCCAATGCATGTACCTTACCTGATGTACTATTTCACTGGTCCTTCAATGCCTATATCTATATCTATATCTATATCTATATAAGGAGGAGACACATCCAGTGCTGCTCATTGCTTACTCCTGGCTTTGCACTTGGGAATTACTCCTGGCCATGCTCTGGGGACCGTATGGGATGCTGGAGATTCAACCTGGATGGGACCTATGCAAGGAAAATGCTCTACCTGCTGTACTATCGCTCCAGACCCACAATTCCTATATTCTTTCTTTCTTTCTTTCTTTCTTTCTTTCTTTCTTTCTTTCTTTCTTTCTTTCTTTCTTTCTTTCTTTCTTTCTTTCTTTCTTTCTTTCTTTCTTTCTTTCTTTCTTTCTTTCTTTCTTTCTTTCTTTCTCTCTCTCTCTCTCTCTCTCTCTCTCTCTCTCTCTCTCTTTCTTTCTTTCTTTCTTTCTTTCTTTCTTTCTTTCTTTCTTTCTTTCTTTCTTTCTTTCTTTCTTTCTTTCTTTCTTTCTTTCTTCTTTTTTGCTTTTTGGGTCACACCTGGTAATGCACAGGGGTTACTCTGGTCTTTGTACTCAGGGATTACTCCTGTCAGTGCTCAGGGGATCATATGGGATGCTGGGGATCAAACCTGGGTCAGCTTCATGCAAAGCAAATGCCCTACCCACTGTGCTATTGTTCCAACCCCATAATGCTTATATTCTTAAAATGAAGGAAGCAACAGATAATTATTCAGGCAATTTAAAGTATAATGTTTTATTATCGAATTTTTTATAATTGATAAATGGGTAAAAGTTGTTTGAGCTGACTTTCTAATTTGTGGACTCATTGCCAGTATGAAAACCATCGCATCATTGCTCAATGACTAGTGTGTTGTATCAACATTTAAATTTTTCTCATTCTTATTATTCATTATTTAAAAAATTATTTGTTTATAGAGTCACACTCAGCGGTGCTCAGAGGCTCAGTCCAGGGCGGCTCTGGACGTGGTTGGGTAGCAGGAAGTGCCAGAGACTGAACCCCAGCCTCCTGCACGCCACGCAGCTCCAGCTTTTTGTGCTATCTCTGACCCTGTGGAACTTCCTTTTTCTTACCTTTCAACTGAGGGAAGACACATTTTCTTCCTTCTAGACAAAAACTGAGAAGTTGTTCTTTCTAGGATGCCAAATAGTGTAACTAATTTTACTTTTATGCTGTCTTTTGAGGGGTAGGGCATTTGCCTTGCACGAGGCCGACCTGGTTCGATTCCTCCATCCCTCTTGGAGCATCTGGCATGCTACCAAGAGTATCCCACCCACACAGCAGAGCCTAGCAAGCTACCCGTGGAGTATTCTATATGCCAAAAACAGTAACAATAAGTCTCACAATGGAGATGTTACTTGTGCCCGCTAGTGCAAATCTATGAACACCCAGACGACAGTGCTACAGTGCTACTGTCTTTTGAATTTAGAAAGTATGGCAATGTAGGTAGAAGACAAATATTTCCATGGAATAGGTTCATAAAGGGACTTCCTTTTGTTTACATAACAAAAGAAAAAAATTCTTCTAATGATCAAGACTCCACTTCTAAAACATATTTCAAATTCTAGAAGCATAATGTGTTTTAATAGCTTGAGACTGTGGTCGCAACACTCGCTTTGATCCATAAGTGGCAGTATGTGTTTGTATGAGGTACAGTTGGCAGTGTGAATTCCCAATGTTGATGATGGTCTGTATGTCACAGGCTTCATTTCTAACAATGCTGTATGCAAATTAGTTAGAGTTCCTTGCCAGGGTAGAACACCATTCACAGAGTAATTGCCAGCATTTTTTTCTGGACATTCTATACATGGAATGAAAATAATAACCCTTTAGGAACCTGTTTCTAGAAATTAGCAGAATGAACGCACTATGTTGCACACGTTTTTCACATTTTTTTATATCACGATTATAGATGTTCATTTTTGTTCCATGTTTCCTATTATATACAATGGAATTTTCATATATACATTTTACCTTTAATATACTCTTAGCAGTTTTTAAACACCAGTGGTTTTACATACTTTAGTGCATAATTATTTAAAATAAAATAATCTGCTAAAAATCATTTAAAATACTTTAAGTGCCACGAATAAAATGCATGATGATTCAATGTGTGAGAAATTAGTCTCAAATAATATTGTAGTTAATATGTGGAGGACAAGTGTTTTAATTAATTTCTGTGTCACCTAAAGATGTTTACTGTTTCTGAGATTTCTATTTGATTTTTAAGAATAATACACATGAATTTAAGCACAAACAATTGAAAGCACAATTCTTTCTAATGATAATGCTTAAATGTATTAGGGAGGGAAAATCAGCAAAGATTTTGAAAGTCTATCAAGTGAGACGAAGGAACTAATAAATGAATTAGAAACAAAATTTTCTATTATAGCATCTATGGGTTTTCCTCATTCCATTTAAATTTTCTCTCCTTTTAGAAATGCAGTGATATGTTCTTCTCCTTTTTCAGCTTCACATGCAGAAGTGAAGCAACTGCTTTTCTCCATAAGCAAAATGATTTGTAAATGCATTCTGTGAATAAAACACATTAAATGCCATTTGCATATAGTACGTTAACACATGTGAAAAATGGTTCATACCGTGCATTAAGAAGAGAATAAACAGAAAAGACTTTAAAATGCCTGCTATATTTATACAATTTAAAAGATAACAGAGCAATGAATTTCAGGTGCATTGGACTTAATTCAGTGACAATGTTTTCTTTGAAAGCCCTTATTTATTATTTTTTTAAACACTCCTTTGCCAATTGCCATGCTAAGCTGCCAAGATTTTCAGAGCTGACCAGGAGGTGGGAGCTCATGCAAATGAGCTCGTCTTCTCTGCTGGCAGCCCACAATGACTGATTCCAAAGAACACTTTAACCCAGAAGATGCGGCTGTGCTGAATATCACCAGCCAAAAACTACTCGAGTGTTCCATATTAGGTGGGAGTTTTCTGTTCAGATCATAGTTTTGTCTTCCAAAATTCAATGATTCTACTTCTAATGATAGAAGAGTTTATTTCTTCCTTTTTCCCCCTTTGAGTGAAAAAATCCCCCGTATATTAAAACAAAACCTTCCTATCGTTAAATTAAATTTCTAGGCACTGTTTCTATTTCCCACAACTTATATAACATCCATTACTAGAAATATATGTGTGCATCTTTATTCACAGGCTGTCTAAATTATATAAGCCCAAATTTCAGTGTTTAATAATATATTGAATCTGGAAAAAAATGTTGAAAATACACAATGTATGTAAGCCCTAAAGTTTTATTAGGTTTCATAGTGTGAACTGGCACATGATGTAATTTTCAAGAATAGTATAACGGGGCTATGTTGTATTGGCAAGATTCAAGTCCAGCACTATATTATAACATCGTCATTTTACCTCAGATTCTGGTTTCATATACACTTCCGCCTTCAGTAATTTACATAAACATGTATAGTCTATGAATTATGCATAAACCTTATTTTAAATGCAGAGCTTTCAACTCTCACAGTGCACTAGTATACACACCCATTTGATTGGCTCTGCCCTGTTTTCATTACTCGCAATTTCTTGAAACACAAAAGAGGTTGAAAAGGCTGACAGGAATGGACAGTATTTTTTCTTGTGTATGTGGGAAATATTTGTTTCCTTTTCAAAGCAATTGGTGTTGCAAAATTTTGCCAGTGATTATTATTCCTAGTTGTTATTTTTTTCCAAGGAAGAATGCCTGAACTTACAAAATAGCAATCACAATCAGATACTTTATTTATTTATTTTTATATTTAAAGGATTTTGCAGAAATTGTTCTTTACTTGAAGAACTCTGAGCATATAGCTATAATAGAAAATGCAACCATAGATTTTAGGGGTATTCCAGTTATACTTGAAATAAGTGGATAATCCTAGAGTTAATTAATGGAATAGTTAGGCATCCAGAAAATAGAAAACTTTTGAGTGCAAATATTGTATTTATCCAGGTTAATTGGAATATTTTGATTAATATGCACATGTCTGAGGATATTGCACTAGAGACATTGTCAGATTACACTATTACTCTCAGGATGGGAGATGCAGGCTGAAAGTAGACTATGGACCGAACATGATGACCACTTAATACCTCTATTGCAAACCACAACACCCAAAAGGAGAGAGAGAGCAAAAGGGAATGCCCTGCCACAGAGGTAGGGTGGAGTCGACGGGGTGAGGGTGGTGAGAGGGATGCTGGGACCATTGGTTGTAGAAAATGGGCACTGGTGGAGGGATGGTTACTTGATTATTATATGACTGAAACACAAGCACGAAAGTTTGTAAGTCTGTAACTGTACCTCACAGTGATTCACTAATAAAAAATTAAAAATAAAGTAAAATAAAATAAATTTCTTTTTTGTGGGACTATAGGAGAGGGAGAACCCCTGTCCTGTAGGTTATTGACCAAATGAAGACTGGGGAGGATATTTTGTTCTGTTTTATGTATGACTTTCCTATGGAGAACACTTATTTGACCCCAAGGCAAATTTAAATACTAGTAAAAAAATGGGTAAATCTGAACACTAAGGTTCACATTTAGTGATGGGCTTGAAAGAACCAAAGGTGAAATCAGACTTGGATGTTTCCCCTCAGAGAGGTGAGGCAGTTTGCTTTAGCATGCATTCTGAAAATAAAAATTATTTCCGGTGGATGTTCCTCTGTTAACTTGAGGTGTCTGGACAGTGGCAAAGAAGTTCAAGAAGCTCAAGCAGAACTAGTCAACTATGTTACTTTGCTTCAAAAGAGCTATTTCATTAAATTTAACTCAAAACTATGGTTGTATGGTTAACTATATGCTATCTACCTTTTTGTCACTAATCTACCTAATGTTTATAATTATATCTGTTAATAAATAATACTTTTCTTTCCAGTAATGCACATTTATACTTCATTATTTATGTGTTTCTTTGTTTTTACTAAGGGAGCATGAATGCTTTTAATATAGACTATTTGGTAGACTTAAGAGATAATATGGGGGTGAGGTGTTTACTTTTCATGCCATCAGCTCTTGTTCTATTTCAGCACCACATATGGTCCTCTGACCATCACCAGGAGTGATTCCTGAACACAGAGCCAACAGTAAACCCTGAGTACGTATGGGTGTCCTATGCCCTATCCCCATCCCCACTCCACCCCACCCCTCCACGCCACAAAAAAAGAGAAAGCAAATTGTAATGTTATTACTGCTGTTAACTGCTTTTATATTTTTCATAATGTTCAGACTCCCTAAAGGTATGTAAGATTAAATAAAATACTCATATTCAGTCTGCCATGAACCCATTGAATGACAAATTCTATAAGCTGGGACAGCTTTTAGACACTGACCCCTCTGTCTTATCTATAGTGTCAATTAGTATACATCCAGATAGCCTTAACCAAAAGAATCTGGAATGTTCTTTTAATTGGGGTTTGTTTATGACAACACAATTAAATGGGAATGATTACATCTATGGCATGAAATGAAATTGGCTACTAAACCAAAGTATATACTTTAATTAATAATACAATTATACATTGTAATGAGTGGTGATACTCAGGGGCCATATCATATAGTGCTAACTGCTGAACTTGGTACTTCACAGTGGTAGGCGTATGCTGGACCACTTGGGCTATCTCCCCAGTCTAGCATCTTAACTATTTAGCATCTTAACATAAAGCATCTTAACTATTTATGCCTGTTTCTCTTAACAAATCTTTCCTAATTACAATCTCAACTTTTTCTATACCAAATGTGCTTTACAAATTCTTAGATACTTCTGTTTTGTGACAACTGCATTTCTATTTTTTCATGATTCTAACCTTTTTTGGATTGGCTTTTCCAGAACTACTCAGGATTAAATTCTGTATCCGCCCTCTCCAATCACTACCTGCTATTTGATATTCCTTTTATTCATTTTTTTCACCTGCTCAGCAAAACCATAATTATGAATCATTTGAAAAATCAAATGTTTCCATTATTATTTGCAAGAAGTACTTCTAGTGCATCAGCTAAACATATCTATCTTAGTTAATGTCAGTCAAATTCATGATGGCTACATTTTGTCGGTCTTCAGTGAAACTCAGATCTTTATTTTTCATATTTACTTATTTGCTTTAATACTCATCTGAGCAGTTCTGTCTTGAGTTCCAGAATCCCACATATCTTTTCCATCCCTTTCATATTACTATCCAGCAGGCTTCTGTAATTTTTTAAAAATCTTATTCTTCTTGCATATTTCTCTTAAAAGGTCCCACCAATCTTCATGGTTTAGTCTTCTGTGTCTGTTTTAAAGACTTTCTAAAACTTCACCATGTATCTTCCTCTGTAGAGCTTCAGACTCCTTTACCCTTGATACAAAGCATGATCATCACAAATTTGTCAGCATTTTTCCAACAATTTTCTATCTTTATAAAAATGTAACCCAGAATCAGTATCCGGAGCCACAAGATCCTACACATTCTGCCATACTTCTCACACCCTTCAAATCTCTTCTCACATCTCTTCAAATTCATCTGGCTTTTTTTTTGGGGGGGGGTCACTTGTATTTTACTTATTATTTCTCAAATGCGTGTTGTGAAGAAGTTGAATTTCTTTGCTTTTCTGTTTTGAATACTCTTCTCATTACATACACCAATGATCAGCAACTTTCCTTCGTACAATGTTCAGTGAACACTTTTTGCTTGTTTTAGGTCATACCTGGTGGTGATCAGGGGCTACTCTTGACTCTGTGTTCAGGGGTCAATTTCCTGGTGGTGCTCAAATGATCATGTACAGTGCAAGTCCTTAATCCTTGTACAGTCTGGACCCTCAATTGACACTTTTCTTTAAATTGGTTTTTGACCTACACCCGGCAATACTCAGGAGTTGCTCCTTGCTCTGTGCTTAGGAATTACTCCTGGTGGTGCCTGGGGGATCATATGGGATGTGAAGGATCAAACCAGGTTTGGCCATATGCAAGGCAAACGCCCTACATGCTGTACTATATTGCTCAGGCCCCTCAATTGACACTTAAGAGAATATTTTTCTGATCATGTTATTTCAAACTTCACACACTTCCTTACCTCCATAAATACACTTTTTTCTTACATTTCTGCTTCCCCCTCTATTGTAATTATTGCCATCTATACTTTACTTTTATTAACTTAAATTTAGTTAGCAAAGATTCAGACTAATTTTTAAAAAATTACTGACATACCATTGAATTAAACCTTTTTATTAGTTTCAGATGTGCATCATTAAAAATAAGCACCTGTATAAGCTATACTATATTCACTATTAAAGTTCGGCTCTATTTCACCACACACTCAACCCCTTTAACCCCATTGATCTCTCTTCCTTTATGTTCTCTTATGGTAATCACTAATTTCATTATTTAGTTTAAAGGTTTATTTCTATTTTATTTAGCTCATTTATTTTGTTTCTTTATGTAACACATATAGGTAAAATTATGTTGTGCTTGTCTTCTTTATTTGACTTATTTCACTAAAAGTATCCTGTAAGTCTATCTATGTTATTGGAATTGGCAGACTTTCATCTTAAAAAAATAACTGAGTGTTCTAGTAAGTATATATAACATATTCCTTATCAATTCCTCTGTTGATTAGCACTTAATTCGTAACCAGCTCTTGCCATACTCTTTTCATTTTTTATCTCTTTTATTGCATCTTCTTATTTTATTTTTTCTAATTTAAATTTAATTTTGGACTGGAGCAATAGCACAGCAGGTAGGGCATTTGCCTTGCACACTGCTGACCCAGATTCAAGTCCTCTATCCCTCTCAGAGAGCCCACAAGCTACCGAGAGTATCTTGCCTGCATGCCAGAGCCTGGCAAGCTACCCATGGTGTATTCAATATGCCAAAAACAGTAATAACAAGTCTCACAATGGAGACGTTACTGGTGCCCGCTCTAGCAAATCAATGAACAACAGGACGACAGTGCTACAGTGCTAATTTAATTTAATTTTTATAAAGTCATTCACAATATTTGATTATATTTAATATTCAAACACCAATCCTACTACCATTCCACCTTCCCACCACCATAATTTGGAGGTTTCCATCCCAAACCTGAACTGCTGCCCCAGAGCAAAACCAAAATAATATATTTTGTATTGTTTGTTATGAATAAACCGCTGAAAATGCTCCAAAAACTTTCCTTAGAGGAGAGTGTGTGAAGATTGTTGTATTTCACCCATTAAACCTTTCTATAAGAGATTACTAATATGTTGTTTAGGGTTGAAACTAGTGTGTATGTATATCTATCTACATATCATATATATTATATATGTGTATATATATATATATATGCATATATGTACATGTTCAAATGTGGTGCTCTACTCTTGGAGTATGAGTGTTGTGATTCTTGGCCATACGGTCCAGGGATAGGTTTGGAGTATATGTATTTTTAAATTCATATGTTTTGTATTCCTCAGATCAATATCTAAAAGTAAGAAAACTTTGGATTTTTTTTTTAACATTTAGAAGAAAATGCATACTGCTTTCCATATGGGGATACCAATTTACATTCTCACCAACACTGTACAAGGGCTCCATTTGACCATATCATCTTCAACTGTTGTTTTTTTTTATTTTGAGTAAGAGACATTTTCACATTTGTGAGGTTATACCTTGCAGTTTTGGCTTGCATTTTCCTAATATAACTATTAACTCTAGCCTTTAAAAAAATTTATTTCTCCAGGTATCATTCACTCTCCTTTATAATTTTTTCCTCATTTTTATTTTACATTAAAATATCAATACACATGCATATGTGTGTGTTATTTTAAAGCATTTTTGTTGAGATACTAGTATTTACAATGCTGTTAATTATACATACAGCATTCCAACAATGACCCATCACAAGAGAGCCACACCCATCACCACTACTAGTATTCCAAGGACCAACCACCCTGCCCACCTCCCTTTGTTTGTTTCTTTTTAATTCTATAAGTGGAAGGTATTTTTTATTATTTAAAATAATTAAATTATTTAAAATAGTTATAATTTAAATAATATAATAATTATTATGTAAAATAATTTTATTATTAATTTTTAATTTAAATTTCTCCATGAGAGACGTTACTGGTGCCAGCTCAAACAAACTGATGAACAACAGGATTTTTTCTTATTGTGGAGGTGATGATGCCTACACACATATAGATGAACAGAGCTAAACTGATATTCCACAAAATTGTAAATCGATATGTTGACAATGTAATTTTTTTCAAAAATTTTATTTTCAAAAAATAGATTTTTTTCAAGATTTTTCTTTTTTCCAGGTATACACATTTAAAATAAATCACTGTCACTATCACTGCCATCCCGTTGTTCGGCGATTTACTCAAGCAGGCACCAGTAACGTCTCTATTACACTCAGCCCTGAAATTTTAGCAGCCTCTCCTTACTCGTCTTTCCCAACGATTGGAGGCTTTTTCAGAGTCAGGGAAATGAAACCTATTGTTACTGTTTTTGGCATATCGAATACGTCATGGGTAGCTTGCCAGGCTCTGCCCTGCGGGCGGCATACTCTTGGTAGCTTGTCAGGCTCTCCAAGAAGTATATATATCTTTTACTGTATTTGGGATATGAATATGCCATAGGGATCTTGCTAGGCTCTCCCATGCGGCAATAGACTTTTGGTAGCTTGTCAGGTTAAAAGGGAGAACAAGGCTATTAGATGACCGGGAGCTTGGTCTTATAGTCTCTGGATGTGGGCCGTTGGTGGGATTACACAGCACTGGGGGGCAGTTTATTAAATTAACTTAAATTAAATAATATTGTTTAAAATAAATATTATGAATAATTCTGTGCTAATACTTTTTAAAATTTACATGAAATTGATAAACCCTACAAGTGAAAAATTTTGTAATTTTTCAAATTAGTTTGAAAATTTGAAAGAAAAATTAGAAGTTTGTCTTCTATTTCAAAGAAGTTCCTTTAATGCTTTGGCTATGAATTCCCTGAGGTATTGCTTGTCCCTGAAGTTCTATATCATTTTTTCAAACCTGAATGATATTCTAGCAAAATGGAGTATTCTTGGCGACCTGTTCTTTAGTTTTTGTACTATATCCCCTCTATCTCTTTTGTCTTAGAGAGTCTCTTTGATAGATGTGCTGTGAAGCTTATGGGTTTCCCTTTATATGTAAATTATTCTGGGAAATTCTTTTTTGTTTCTTTGTTTTGAGGCTACATCTGTATATGTTCAGGGCTTACTTCTGGCTCTGTACTTAGAGACAACTTCTAGAGCACTGGGTTGGCCACATGCAAAGCAAGCACCCTGTCTACTGTATTTTCTCTCTGGCCTGATCTGGAAAATTCTTATGTATGACTTCTTTAACTACTGATTACTCATCAAATTTGCTTTCCTACTCTGGAAGACAAAATATTTCCTGTTCTATATAGAAAATAATCGCACAACAGCAATCTTACATTGTTTCTATTGAACTTATCCCATAGTTCTCTGGAGCGCTGTTCATTTTTTCAGACTTTTTTTTCCATCGTCTGTTGTTTTCTAGAGGTTTCTTCTATCTCATCTTGGAGTTCCTCTATCTTTTTCTCAGCTGCTGTTATTTTGATGCTCAGACCATATGTTGAGCTTGTATATTCCCTATGATATTTTTCATTTCTGTTGTTTCTGATTGTACTTTTCTTATTTTGGCTCTCATGCTTTCTTGGGGATTGTTGACTAACTGTGCCTTCATTTCCTTAAGCTCATTAAACATCATCACAATGGTGTCATGAAGTCATTCTCTGAGGAGGTTGGTGCTAGCTGAAGTTTTCTGTGTTATTGTTTTTGTTCATTGAAATTCATGGGCTTCTACTGTCTTCCCTGATGGTTTACTATGATCCTGCTGTGATAAGGTCGAATCTTTATAGCTAGCTCTTCTGGGAGTCTCTGAGAGATTAGGCTGGAAGTTGCTCATTTTCTTCCCTGCTCATCTTTACCCCCAGATAGGAAGTTCTCTGAATAGTGTGAAATTTGGTGAGTAAAGCCATTCAGGTGATGCGGATTTGGACCCATTATGGCAGAAGTTTATGCGGATATTTTTTATGTTACCATAAAAATTACCATTTTTGTAATTGGACTGTTTCCACTGCTGTTGGAAGGGAGTAGTGGAGACAAGATGCTTGGTCAAAAAAAGTGGCTGAGGGGCTGGAGAGATAGCACAGTCCATAGGGTGTTTGCCTTGCATGCGGCTGACCCGGGTTAGATTCCCAGCATCCCATATGGTCCCCCGAGCACTGCCAGGAGTAATTCCTGAGTGCAGAGCCAAGAGTAACCTCAATGCATCGCCAGATGTGACCCAAAAAGCAAAAGCAAAAAAGAAAGTGGCTGGAGAGATAGTACAGCAGTAGAGTGTCTTGTATACATCTTGTATACTTGTCTTTTATGCATCTGACCTATGTTCCATCCTGGCACTACATATGGCTCCTCAAATGGCAAACTTCACACATCCTAGAATACTATTTTGCTTGAATCTTCACAAGAAAACAGAGATAGAAAAAACCACAGACTTATGTTTAGAAAGAGCAGGTTGCAGACTGATCAATAATATTCCTGGTGAGCTGGTCTTCTGAGGTATAAGAATTCAGCCTACATGTTATCTTCTTTGTATAAACTTTTAGGAGAAGGACAAGACATGGCAAATATTCTTTAACATTCTCAACAAATCTTGTCCTGAAGAACTTCCTGATGATAATCTTGAATTTAATTCTAAATTTCTTTTGAGTGAGTTTCTTATTGCAGCCTCTGCAGTCTTTGGGAAGAGAAACCCATTTGGACCATAATTTTAACTTCAGTTCTATTTGAAATCAATCCAGCAATAAATTATAATTAAGTGAAGAATATCATAAATATTTAAAATACTTTTGCTTGCACAAAATCTCAATAAAAATTAATTAAAAGGGGCTGGAGAGATAGCACAGCGGGTAGGGTGTTTGCCTTGCACGCGGCCAACCCTGGTTCAAATCCCAGCATCCCATATGGTCCCCTGAGCACGGCCAGGGGTAATTCCTGAGTGCAAAGCCAGGAGTAACCCCTGTGCATCGCCAGGTGTGACCCAAAAAGAAAAAAAAAAGAAAAAATTAATTAAAATACTTTTACTGAAGACATTTCATAATTTTTATGGGATTTTTATTAAACAAGAAATTTGACTGTGATCTTTCTGTTAAAAAATACACCGAAATGTGCAGATTACTATTGCCTTTTAAACCACAAATATTTTCCCCCTATGTTCTGAGTGTGTAATTTTTTCTTGAAAGTTGCTGAGTTTTAAGGGCTCACTAAAATCCTATGGAAATGACTGCTTTTGCTTTACTAGACACTCCATAGAAATGTTTTTTTCTCTGTGTTTTAAATTAGTTATATTTTAATGTCATTGAACATGTCCTTATTCTTGTTTCCATTTGTGGTCTTGCGTCCAGTGGGAATTTATAGGCTCCGATTTATTTAAATTATGCTGATGTATCTGATCTTTCAACCTACAGTGCATGGTAAAAATGACTGTCTGTACATATCTACAAATGAAATATGAGGGCAAAGGCACACTGATAAATTCTCCACTAAATCAGCTTTAATTAGATATCAAAATGGGATAAAGCCTGGAAAAAATTTCATGCTGTGTTAAAGGGATCTAAGATCCTAAGAAGAAAATAGGTAATAATTTCAGTGTGTATTACAAAACATTTTCTCAGGTTTGATATAGGGTAATGTGTGTGTGGGTGGGGGGAAGCTCCTAATTCAGTCAATACACTTGTTGAGCAGAAACCTTCCTCTTCGTTAATTCTTGCAATTGTGACTTTATAACTGATATAGTGAACTTTGGTTAACTTTCTGTGAGTCCTCAGTTAAAATTAGCACCCAGAACCCCAAGTGTTGGTGTTACAGTTCCTTTATTTTATAGCTAGAGCAGAGGCACTGCTATTGTTGGCCATAGTCTCCAGTCACAGGATGTCCCCGTGTAGGAAGTCCAGGCCTCACACATGCCATGATGCTTCTGCCCCACAAAGCTTAAGTTGTTCCGGTTCCACGAAGTTTACGCTAGTCTGGTCCACACGGGTGCTCTGGCGGCCTGTTGATCTGTTGCTGGAGCTCTGTGTTCTCTCTCATTGCTGGTGTTCAGCGCTGTTTGTCCCCTTTGCTTTTCCTTTGTTCTTGAACTCTACACATCTGTGATAACTACTGCTTTTCCTGCCATCCTCCTGGTCACCTGGGCGGGGTGACAGAGGAAGCTACCTGCCCCATGCCTTCTGTTAAGCTTTAGTAATATCTGTCCTGAGTTACTTGCCTTATGGGACTGGTTTTTTTTTCCCCCTTCAGGTCAGATTTAAAATGGCAATCAGATTAACTAGGTTTCCTGGGCCCTCTTCTTCCCCACTTCTGCTTCCACTGTAACCTAAACTGCTTCAGAAAATTTTTACACATACACACCTGCACATACATATCACACACACACACACACACGCATGCATGCACATGCATGTACACACAGTTATTAGACTTGCAAATAACATTTGTATTGCTTTCTTTTCCACAGTCGTAGACCAGAAGAACTGTAAAACATTGTTACTCAACCACAGTTAGCATAGATACGTTTCTGGTTTGAAATTTGGCTAGATCTCCATACAATTCTAAAGTATTATGTTTAACTCATGTCTTATATTTAGTGCCCGGGAGTTGCTTGCTAAATGGAACTCAAGAAACAACATTCATGAAATGAGAGACCTTTTTAAAGTAAATAATCATTTGCTTTGTGTTTTCCCATGTTAAATTTAATTTTCATATATTGAGTTAAAGTGAGACCAACCTTAGAAACTTAAGAGTTCATGTACATATATGCAAAAATCATATTTCTTTGTTAAATCAGCTTGACTAATTTCTTTCTTTATCTATTTCTCAAAAAAAAACATTAAAGATAAGTCCAGTAGAATATTTGTAGACATGGAAAGACATGTAACTCATACCTTACATTCTGTTTGTTTCCTGCCCACTATTTATCCTAGTTCTACCTTTCTTACACATCCACTTTTGCTGAGATATATAGAACATGAACATGAAGAAAGTTAGCTATACTTAAGATTACTGAAATTATGCTTGTTGATTCTTTTTTCAAGTCTCTTTCTAATTTAAAGCACAGATTCTGAAATTTGGGAGTTAGCAAATATGCTAAATAGCTTTATTTTGAAAATCATAGTACAACAGCATGTTATGATGAGTACATTTTAATCAAAATTAAATTTGTAATATTTAAAGTTGCATCAAAAATGTTAAGGAAATAATAGAATTTAAATGCAATGTCTACAACTTTTAGGAATTTATGTAGATAGTTTCCTTTTTATCAATTCCTTTATTTCCTGTGCTAAAGAAGAGTTTAAAAATCTTGCAAAACTTTGGAGTTTCTTGTAACTGATTGATTTAGCACACTCTTAAGCTTCCACTCCAAGATTTGACTTTCTCTCATATCTCTACAAGTTCTTTAAAACTGTCCTCAATAGTTGTGTGGCTCTGCAATTTCCTCCTGTCCTTCTAATGCCCTAATTTGTCATTCAGTATGATAGCCATACTCATCTTTTAAGCCACCATGACAATTGCTCCTTTCCTCTATATCAATTTTCTAAGTATTCTCAGTACTGAGCAGGTTTCAGACTCGAGTTATAAACCCATGAGTTGGTTTTACTTTTTTGCAATGTCATATTCATGCTTTAAATACTGTTTGGAAAGAATTCTCAGCCATCTCTTTTTGTGCTACTGATTTCATATCCTTTTAGTCCAGGACCATTTTTGTCAATCACCCTTAACGTCTTCACACCCTTTTTTCAGTCTTTTTTTCACCGATTCTTTTTTATAATTGTGTGTTAAATTATCTAACACACTGAATCTTTTATTCTAAAAACTTCCTTTAAGTACAGCCCCACGTGTTAATCTACTTTGTTATTACTTTTTTCTTTTCTTGAATTTTAAAAAAGATAATAACCCTCTTTGGGTCACCAACTTATTATATTTTAATCGGACTATTTCAAAAAATTGTTTTCAGTACTTTCAAATGTAAAACATAACAAAACAACTTAGCTATTTTACTTTATTTTTTATCCAGTCTTTATTTAAGAATATAAAACACAGACGAGACCCCAAGCAGCTGCACATGAACGGCTCCTCCGTTCCTGAACGTCCATGATCCCGGAGACCACTAACTACTTTCAGCACCCAGCGGCTTCTTGCAGAAATGCCTCTAGACTGTGAACTAAACTACAGCCCCATGCCGCCCTGGGAGGGGAAAGGTTTTTCTCTCTCTTGGCCTTTCCTTTCCCCGGCGGTGTGGTGACCACCATCTTATAAGGTCCACTAACCGGAGGTACAAGCTTGCAGTGATGTGACTTCCAGCAGAAATTTCTCTGGACTTAATTACTAAAATGCCAGAAATCCAAAACCTCATATGCTCTTCTTTCTCAGCAATGGAAAACAAATTATCAAATGATGCCTTTTCATCAGGTCTGATTTTTTGGGGAGAATTCCAAATAATAATAGTTTTCTGTTGAAATATTGAGTGTAATCAAAGTAAAGAGAGAGTAAAGTGAAAATCATTAGCCACACAGGTGGGGCTGGGGGGTGGGAGGTGGAATGGGAGGTATATTGGGGTTCTTGGTGGTGGAACATGTGCACTGGTGAAGGGATGGGTGTTTGATCATTGTATGACTGAGACTTAAACCTGAAAAGCTTTGTAACTTTTTTTCATGGTGATTCAATTAAAAAAAAAAGAATATAAAACATACCTACTGGAAAAGTGCTGCTCCTTTGAATTTAGTAAGAATGTCACTATTTGCATATGTCCCTAGAGAGTGCTTTATATTTACTAGACACTGGTTTGTTTATGCATTTTCTATCTGCTTCATTCTGTTTAATGACAGCATCTGATGGAAATACCTTCAGACAAGTTTTAGGTTGTTTCCTATTTTTTGTTATTGTAAAAAAATTATGTAATAAACATTCATGGTAATAATATCTAGGTGAACAAGTTAATAATCTGAAAGAAATAGAAATATAAAACAAATTCCTGTGAATGAATTGTCAGGTCAAATGTATATAGTCACTTGTGATGGTGAAAATGACTGACACGTTTCTTCTAAAAAGACTACATTGATTTTCTTCCTAAAAGGCTATCACCAGTGTTACAAAGATTTCATTTCATTTCTTTCTCTCTGTTTTGTTTTGGACAACACTTGGTGGTGCTCAGGTCTTACACCTGGCTCTCTGCTCGGGAATCACTCCTGGTGGTGCTTGGGGCACTGTATAGCATGTTGGAGTTTGAACTCAGGTTGGCCTCATACAAAACAAGTGGCCTAACCACTGTGCTATCGCTGTAGCCCCAAGATTTCATTTCTTTATAGTTTTTCCATCACTTGATGTAATAATTAATAAATTTTTCCTGTCTTATGGAATGGGCGAAGTGTTTACTCTTCTTATTTTAGTTTGTAAATCTTTGTTTTTGCAAATGTGCTTAATCATATTACGTTTCTTGCCAAGCCATATTCATATTGCATATAGATGATTTTTTATTATTCACTACATTATTAGCTTTGAAAGGCAATTCAATTCATTATGAATTCTCAGTATAATTATTATATTATTGCAAATATTTATTAATTTTTTGTTATTTTATTTTTCTATTTTTTATAGAATTAAGTTTCACCTATTTCCTTAAATTAAAATTTTAATTAGTTGTTACTACAACATTTTATTTTCTGATAAAGATATCAAAGCTTCTGAATTTTTCTTTCCATTCTATTTTTCCACATTTCTCAGGTTTGATGTATGGCTCCTTATTGTTATTTATTACTAAATGTTGTATATTTTAAGTTTTATTTTTTCCTTTCACCTAGAGGTTATTTGACAGGTATTAATTTTTTTCACAAGAAGATATGTCAAATAATATAAGCATATCCACATATCTCTTTGTTTTGCATCTTACACATATTGCTTTTAGCCTCCTTATACTTTGATTATTAATTCTTTGGGGCATTCTCAAATGAGTTTTGTGTTATTTAAGTTAAATGTTGTTCATGTTTTAAAAACAATAAACAAAAACCATGAATACATATCTTCACCAGAATATCAGCTAAAGTCAGCAGTATGTTACACATATTAATTGGAGAACTTAGCAAGGAAGCAGGGTGTACTAGCAAGGGGGGCAGTGGTATACCTTGTCATTTGACCACAAAGCAGATCATTCCAAAATATCTGTTCAAGGGAGTCGCTGAGCGCGAATCGGACCCTCTGCGCCTAAAGACTTTGATTCCAAAGATGTAACACATTCGGGCATCCAGCACAGCATCCGAGAGCGATGCACTGGGACACCGAACTGGGCTACAACTCTGTGCTGCCGGGGGTGGATTTTTTTTTCCTCCCCACCCTGTCTTCCTGCACGGAAAGCGGCGGGCTGGCGGCACTCATGTGGCAGGTGCCATCTTCTGTGACTCCAAACCCACAGGTATTTGGTTTTTACTTTTGGGGCTCCCAGGAACTCATGGGAAGGGGGCGTAACTGGCACGCCCTCGGCCCAGATAAATCCGGAGCCGCTGAGCGCGAATCGGACACTCTGCGCCTAAAGACTTTGAATTCAGAGACTTCTTACAGCAATGCACTGGGACTGTGAGCTGGGCTATGTAATTTCTGGCAGATTTTTCCCTGGACTTTATACAGAAATCCAAAACCGCGTGGACGCTGCCGCGTCCACGCAACTTAACATTTATAATTGTCAGCAATGTGAAACGGTTCCATTTGAACAGGTCTGACTTGGGGGGGAAACTCCAAATAATAACAGTAAGTTTTTGTTGAAATATTGAAGGTTTTTAATGTAGCAGCCACCTCTGGACTGTGAACTAAGCAAAAGCCCCACGCTGGCCGACGCGGCGTGGCATACACCATACTATGAGGCGCAGGAAGGGGGATGAGGGGGAAAAAGAAAAAAAAAAGGGAAAAGGAAAAAGGGAAAAAAAAAGAGAGAGAGAGTTATGTACTTGTAGCAGTGGGGCTACATATCTCTTCATTTCCAGCAATGAAAAACTAATTATCAAATGTAGTAGGTCTGTCTCTCTTGGTTGGAAACTCCAACAACTATAGTGAGTTTTGTGTTGAATTATGGAATGTAATCAAGGTAAAGAAAAAATGAAGTGAAATTCATTAGTTATACAGTAGGGGGTAGGGGGTGGGGGCGGGGGGTATACTGGGGTTTCTGGTGGTGGAATATGGGCACTGGTGAAGGGATGGGTGTTTGAATATTGTATAACTGACATATAAACCTGAGAACTTTGTAACTTTCCACATGGTGATTTAATAAAAATTAAAAAACAAAATAAAAATAAAAATAAAAAAAAAGAAATGAAAAAAAAATACCTGTTCAAGGAAATTATGTTCAGTTATGATCACAAAATAAAATAAATGCAATTTATGCCTGTGCATACATATTTTTCACATAAATAATATCTGTGCTTTCCTAACAAAAATATACCTCTTTTTTGCGTGCTGTTTCAGTTTCAAACATTTTAAAACATTTTAGCAAATCTAAACTCCCTGTGGTCACACAAAAGAACAGAGTTAACTATTCTTTTAAGATTGAATTGAGGTTACTTAACTGTTTATTTATCTTATAATCATTTCACAGTCATTAAGTATTTTGAGTCCACTCTTTGAAGGGAAAATCATGTGGTTCTTATGGACATGAAGACAACAACATTGCTAGAAGCAAATAAAAATCTTTATCTTTAGGAAACTAAATCTTCAATAAATGTTTGCAACCCAATCTGCATTTGTATGGGAGGTATGCTATCTAACTGGGCATTCTCAGTGTTAACTCCTAGAGAATATGAAAATTGGTTTAGAGGATAAGTAATGAAATTGTGTTAATTTTAACTTACATAGATATTACAAAAACTTAGTCATAGTGTAACACTCACAGAACATATGTAAATTTTGAAATAAATAGATTTTGTTCCTAATATTGTTTAGAATTGCTGAAATATCGTGATAATAAAAATCAGATATACTCTCAGTAGTTTCTATTACTGTTTTTTGATTTCTCTATAGATAATGTAGCCCTCATTTCTACATTTTCAGGGATCTACATGTTCCACTACCAGGCTTTGCAATGCTACTGAAGGGAAAAGAATGGGGGGAAATGAGTACACAAACAATAAAATAATAGTAAAGCACTGTAGATTTGATGTTTTTCAATATAAATTCAAACTTGTTTGCTTTAAAGGAAGATAGCACTGTAGCACTGCCATCCCATTGTTCACGGATTTGCTCGAGCGGGCACCAGTAACGTCTCTATTGTGAGACTTGTTACTATTTTTGGCATATTGCATATGCCATGGGTAGCTTGCCAGGCTCTGCCATGCAGGCGGGATACTCTCTTTAGCTTGCCGAGCTCTCTGAGAGGGACAGAGGAATCGAACCCTGGTTGGCCTCATGCAAGACAATCACCCTACCCGCTGTGCTATCGCTGTAGGTCTTGAAGGAAGATAAAGGGCTAGACTTTGCACTGCTCCACAAGACTTCAGCTCATTTCAGGAAAATTTGATGCACCCATACAATAAATTTTAAAAAGATGGAATCTACCTTGAAACATCAAGTTAAACACCCAGTTTATTATGAATAATGTAGAATTTGGCTTAAATTATATAAAATGGTATTCTACTTTTATGCAAATAATATTTTCTCCTAGAGTTTCATGTTCTTAGGAGGTATTTTTGAAAACAGAGTACTTATGATTCTTCCCAGAATGAGGACACAAACTGGAAGTCTTAATTAGCCTACATTTTGTATCTTAAATAACTTTAGAAGAATGAGAATTAGTAAAATCCACCAATTTATTGTTTGTCTTGAAGATATTTGAAAATTTAAAAAAAAATGGGGACCAGAGGATAGAGGACACAACCTACATTCTGCAATCCAATGTAAAGTTACTGTATCACTGTCATCCTGTTGCTCATTGATTTGCTCGAGCAGGCACCAGTAATATCTCTATTGTGAGACTTGTTACTGTTTTTGGCATATCGAATATGCCATGGCTAACTTGCGAGGCTCTGCCCCGCAGGTGAGTCTCGATAGCTTGTCAGGCTCTCTGAGAGGGGCAGAGGAATCAAACCCGGGTCGACTGCACGCAAGGCAAACGCTCTACCCACTGTGCTATGGCTCCAGCCCCAATGTAAAATAGAAGAGTTGATTATTATTAGTGACTGGGAATTTTGGAGATACTCAAATCAGCAGGAGTTGGGTATATAGCAAAGATTGCTCCTTTGACTTTGGTGACTCATTTTCTTCATCTTCTACATCTTATGCAGTTCTTTATTGGTAACTTGCATACCTAAAGTCCTTAATAGGTTTCTTCGGTAACACTCACCTGATGATTGTTAAGTACCAATATAATTTGCTTTGCACATTATTTCCAGTTATGCAGTTGTGTCATGCAAGAGTTCTTGTTGGTTTGTAGTCTTTGTTCAGAACTAAATACGTTTTATAGTAGAATATGGAAAAATTATGAGACCTAAGCTAAGTGGTTTGCATTGAAGAATGCTTCTGCTATTGCACTATTACCAACAACTTTTAAAAACCTGATGACAAAGACCGTTTTGTTTTTTTGGCTTTTTTGGCGGGGGGGGGGGTCACACCTGATGATGCTCAGGGGTTACTCCTGGTTCTGTACTCAGAAATTACTCCTGACAGTGCTCAGGAGACCATATAGGATACTGGGAATCGAACCCGGGTCCGCCATGTGCAAGGCAGATTCCCTACCTGCTGTGCTATCACTCCAACCCCGACAACGACCTTTTTAAAGACAAAATCACCTTTCCTGTGACATAATTATCTAGAGATCTATGGTGGTCTCCATTAGAATTCGTCAAAAAACTTACCTCCCCCAGTTCAACTTGTTGAAATAAGATACCCATTAGTCTACAATGTTATGTTGCTGGTGACTTGGTAAAGTGGTGAGTGAGGGAAATAGCCTCCAGAAAAGAGTGCTTCCACCTCTCTGCTCAACCCCATCCCCCCTTCCCCGACCACCCAGGGATAGGCCTGGTTGGATGATGACTGGTAAACTCTACTACGAGCTCTTACCCTGAACAGATGCTCATGTCCCAGCAGCTCCACGAGGCAGCTGTCCAGCTCTGCCTGGACTGGACTTCACTTGTTTTGCAGAGCATGAGAGATGATCCCTGCCTACTGTGGACTCAGGCTGGAGAGCAGAATTGGTCTTTGCAAGAAAGGAATGTCAGTCCTAACCTTGGCCCAGTCATTCCGGTCCATTGTCCTCCCTTGCAGAAAACAATTTCAGGAGGAGGAAAAATAGTACAGCAAGATCGTTTTTATTGAACGAAATTTGCTTAGAAAAACATAAAGGGAGAAAAAGAGAGGAAATACCTGTTTTAGAGAGAAAACAGTCATGAGGGGCAAGGCCCAAATTGCTTTTTTTAGGGAGATGGTTATATACAACTCATCCAAATGCTTTTTTCCCCCCAAAATTCTTTGCACACATGAAAGTTAATCTGGGCATTGTCACATGGAAAGCTTTGCACTGTGAACAGTCCCATAAAAGATCTTTTATGCCATTATCATAACCTCATCTCTTGCATCATTGATGCTGATGGTCTTTCGTAGTATCATCACGACCTTTAGATTTTTCTGCTGTTTTTCATTTTCTGTGGGGTCCACTCTAGTCTGGGTGGTGCCTTGGATTTCTGTGGCTCCAAATTGCTCAAGATTTGTATCTTTATGCCTTTGGATTGCTCCAGAACTGACTGGGAAATCTCTTAAATTTTATTATTTCCCAAAAGTACTTTACCAGCCCCACCCCCTATCAGTTTGCAACAGTTATAACTGATTTTAGATTAATTTAATTTGCTCTTATCCATTTAGAATTTCCAAAGTTGTTTCCAGTTTTTCTCATTTCTCAGTTTTTTTCTTTCTCTTCAGTGCATCTGCAGATGGCATTTTGCCTTCATATATTTATATGCGTCTGAAAATAGTCACCATGCTGACAACTCTATACTGATTCTTGCTCTTTTCTTTCTTTATTCCAAGATTTAAAAAAAAAATCAGTAAGACTGTACCTACTTAGGGGTCACTGATGACAGGTGTGGTGTTGAAAGTTTGTGCATGACAAACCATTTTCAACAGTATTGTAGACCACAGAATCTCAATAAAGAAAAACTCTATCTACTTAACATGATATACCAATTATTTCCAATTGTCCACAATATTCATAACTCTGATAATCTGTGATCAAGTATTTAATTTTTGTGAACAATTTGTATTTTCATAGTGTATTTAGTATACAAAGCTATTTCTCATTCATAGTTGTTATTGATTGTAGAGTGCACGGTTTCGTCTCGCTAAAGAAAGCTCATTTTCAATAAAAATAACATGTTATCAACTATAAAATGCACAAGATGCATCTTAGTGTGTAAGATGTCAAAATGTGAAGAAAATCAGTCTTGATAAAAAGGTAAATTTGAAGTGCTTGTCCATTTTGTTATTCAAATATCTCAAATGATCCTAATTTTCCCTTTTAAAATTTTAACACATACAAACCGGTCAAATTACGTTATCAGACTTATAACAAAAGTTTAGTCTCCTGCTGCCTACTCTTTAATTCACCTCTTCAGGAGGGCCTCATTGAGTCTTTTTAAGTGATATAATTATAGTATTTCTTAAATAATCAACTTAGGAGTTTATTAATTTTTTATAATGACAATTGAAAATTTAGCCTTTACATTTCACATGTCACTTTCTTTTTTATGGACCAGTGTAATTTTGTCACAATTTTATTGTTAGTGGTCAAGGTTTCTATCAGTATGAGTGTGAAAATATTATTTTCTACTTTTTAAGTTTGTTCACATGATTATATTTCTTTTTCTCTTCCAGCAGGACATATTTTTCTCTCCCAGTTTGGATGGGAGGTGGGACTAGGGGTGGAGGTGGGCAGTGAAACAGTTTCTTTTCACTTCTGCTTTGTTTCTGCTTATCTATGATATTTTTCTAATCATCTTCCCAACAGATCTTTTAGGCATTAGACTCTTTTCAAAAACATACATATCCAGTACTTTATCAGATATATTAGTAGTTTAAACATAGGCTTCCCTTCTTTATCCCCCAGTTCGTTGATTTGGTTCTCTGTAGATGCAGAACTGCCATCTGAACATTTTCCTTCACTGATCTCTTGAGAATTAACTACGTTCTTTTCTTTCTTTTTCTCAACATACTGGGGTAGCTTAAAAAAGGATGCATTAAAGTCATTTATTTTTTAGAAATTTGTATGATAAAATGCTCACATCTTTTCCTTCTTGCTCAATATTACTCACTTAGGTAGAGAATTTTTGATTAACAATATCTCACTCTCAAAATTTGTAAGTCATTAATCTAATACTATTACTCTTTAACCCATTGAGCCTGTCCTGCCATTTGTGTTAATTAACCACACTCAAGTGTGAAGTTCCAGTTGTCCATGCCAGTATTAGTATGTTCAGTCTGATGCTATTTTTTTTCAGAGACTCTAAGTCTTTTATTTTTTTAATTTTTTTTTAAGAATTTTATTTTATTGAATCACCATGTGGAAAATTACAATGCTTTCAGGCTTAAGTCTCAGTTATACAATGCTGAAAAAACCATCCCTTCACCAGTACTCATATCCCACCACCAAAAAACAAAAACAAAAACAAAAACAAAAAAAAACAGCACACCTCCTATCCCACCCTCCCCCCGCTCCCCCCCGCCATGTAACTGATAAATTTCACTTTACTTTCTATTTACTATGGTTACATTCAATATTTCAACACAAAACTCACTATTATTGTTAGGAGTACCCCACTAGTCAGACCTGTCGTGAAGAGATAAGAGAGTGACCGGGCAGTTTTTGATTTCTGTACTTTAGCAACTAAGTCCAGGGACATTTCTTTCAGATATTGGATCATTGCAAGCTTGTAAACCCCATCTGTGGTCGTCATAATATGGCGGTCACCACGCCCTTCACCTCCGGCAAGGAAAAGGTGAGAGAGAGAGAGAGAGAGAGAGAGAGAGAGAGAGAGAGAGAGAGAGAGAGAGAGAGAGAGAGAGAGAGAGAGAGAGAGAGAGAGAGAGAGAGAGAGAGAGAGAGAGAGAGAGAGAGAGAGAGAGAGAGAGAGAGAGAGAGAGAGAGAGAGAGAGAGAGAGAGAGAGAGAGAGAGAGAGAGAGAGAGAGAGAGAGAGAGAGAGAGAGAGAGAGAGAGAAATACCTTTCCCCTCCTGGGCGTGCATGGGGCCGTGGCTTAGTTCTCAGTCTGGAGACATTCTGCGAGGAGCTGCCCATGCCGAAAAATTTAGCTGGCATCTGGAGTCAACACTCATGCAGCTGTGGAGAGGCCGCACACATGTGCGGCCCCCAGGATCACATCTTGGCGGCGGTAGGGGCCGGTGCCACCCACCTCTGATGCTATTTTGATCTCTAATATTTGGATGTCACATATTTATTTTCTTTGGAATAATAAAATTTTGCTTGGTAATTAATTCTTAAATTACATTTAAAAAAATCCCCAAGTTCATTATTTTTTGTTAGACAATAATGATAGCCCATATGATTTAGAAACTTGTGATTTGTAGTTCTGAAGGACTTTTGTCTAATATTTTTTCATCTTCCTCTGTCTTGTTTCTTCCCAGAGTTATTATTATTTCATATTTATAATTATCATTATTTACTGATCTGTTACAAGTTTATTTTTGAATTCTACTTTTGTTTTCTGGAGCAGTATTAAACTTTATTTTATCATACTTCTTTACTATTGTTTCACATTTTTAATTAGCTGCTTTGGAATCTTTTTTTTAGTTATTTATTTTTGAGAGAAACTTAATTTTGCTTTATGAATGTAATAGGAACTCTTGCTATTCTAGGGGGCAATATAGTATAAAAGCAGTATTTCTTTGTATAAAAACGGTCTTATTAACTCTTTAAAAAATTCAAATTGTTAAATCACAAATTGCAAAATTTATCACTTTAAAGTTCAGATTCAGTAGATTTTAGTATGTTCCCAGATGTGAGCAATCAACTCCACTGTTCAATTTTTGAACATTTAATCATCTTATAAAGGAACCCCATTAGGAGATAATTCCTTTCATATTCTGCTTCAGCCCTTGAAAATCATTAATCTACTTTCTGTTTTAAAGGAACTGCTTGTCCTATATGCTTAAGAAAAACACTCATATCATATGTGGCCAGATAGTGTTGGATATCATTGGTTTGTCCTTTTCCCCTTGCCACTAGGAGCTTAGGTTTATCAGTCACACCCATCAAAGTGCTCCCAAGTCACTCCCATTCCTTTGTTTATCTGTAACCATTTCTACCAGTTTATCTGCTCTTCCCTTAATCAAACTCTGTTAATTGGTAAGGTCAGAACTTCCTAGGACACTGAATATTATAACATTGCCTTTCTCTCCTCTTTATGCCTTTTGAATAATTTACTTTAAAGCTATGTCTTTTTTGTATAGACACAAGAAGACAATATTATGTTTTTATAACTTAAGACTTAATTGGCCTCGATATTCCCTCCTGGGCATCTGCTTTCTCCACTTAAGCCTCAGTTGCCCTCAGTTCCTAGCACCCCAAAGTAGGGTCCCCGACGTGGGACGGGAAGGATCCAGGGCAAGCGGTGAGTTATGTGCTACCCTGGCATCGAGATGGGCCTGGCCAAAGTGCCTAATTCTTAACTATAAGTTAAGAGCTTGATCATAGACAAATGCTGTCATGATCCAATAGTAATTATGAGACTGGGACCCTGCCAGGGATGGGAAAGACTGATCTGGCCTGAGCACTGTAGTCTGAGATTGAGATGGCCCCAGGAGAGCAATTCTATAAGCTTTAATGCATCTCTTATTGTGTCCATACAAAATAATTAATATTATGAATTCTTATATGTTTGCTGGCTGAGGAGAAGAGAAACACATTCATGGGACTCTGCCCTTGGGTGGATCCTCCTGCTGAAAGAGAATTTAGTCCTAGGAGAAGCATCCCCTGAGGAAAAAGAACCTTAATCTATTGCTGACCACACCTTTAGATAAGCCCCAGGCTGCTGGGGGACGGGGAGATTTAAGGTAGCTGTATGAGGGGGCAAGGGGAGAGTTCCAGAGGAGAGTGTTTAGAGGGAAGATTGGAATAAACTGCAAGTGAGACCAACCATCTTGGCTCCGTTCCTTCCTTCGCCTGCCACATCTTCGCCATCAACCTCCCCGGGGTGGGGGAAGCGGCTGGAGGCTACCGAACTCGGGTGGCGGGAGAGACAGCTGCTGCCCTAGGCCCTGTGCCTGGCTCGGTGCGGTGAGGCTTCCCTTTCCTCGCCCGCGCGCCATTTCTTTTTATTTTTATTTTTATACAAGATAGGGCCAGAGGAACAGCGCAATAGGTTGGAGTGCATCGTTTGCACAAATGAGGCCTGGGTTCTATGGGTTCTGTGTCCAGCATTGTGGGTTCCTCTGAACACTGTCAGGAGTAACGCTCAAGCACTGAGCTGGGAGTAGTTCCTGATCACCACTGTGCGTGGCCCCCAAAACCAAAGGTGAAAAAAGAATGTGACCTCTTGTGTGGCTGGTTCTTCCCTTAGAGTAATGTTTTCAATGGTCTTCTCATTGGATGGTTGAATAGTACTACATTGTATGATGTTTTAACCTTGGGTTATCTTATTGTGATGAAAACCTTCCAGAATAATGTTAGAAAGAACTGCGGCTGGAGTAGAAGTGTCAACTATTATTAGAAAGCAGAGGGATAAAATGATTTTTATGCCTTCTACAATAAGAAGAAATTGTCAGATAAGCCTAAACCACATGCTATTCCCTAAAACTATTAAAGAACAATAGACACAAAGAACTCTAAAATAATAAAAGGCCAGTAGGAGAACCCTATTATCCCTTCAAACCAAGGATTGCAAAATGGGTTTAATACCTGAGGCCAGTTGTTGAGGTTGGGAATTAGATAGGCAAAAAGATCAAATGCTATGAAAGGTCAAATCTTTGAAGGGGCAAAATGAAATCAGTCAAACTTTGGCAAAACAATGGGCAGGAACACTGGCTTTAAATAGACGGGAGCTCCAGATGCAAATATCATCCTCTCTGCTCAAAATAGCCACATGGTGATTTTGCTGGCAGAGCAGGCCTGGGAGACCACTGAGAAGCAAAGAGGTGTCCTGAATTTGCACTCTCAGCACACAAGTGTCCAGGTTTATGTTTGCTAGCTTATTGTTTAGTGCTCTCAAACAGCAGCTAATGGACAGGAGCCTTTTCCTCTCTGCCAGTCTCATTTTTTTTTAATAAGAAAAGGGGAGCTCACATTTTTGGAGTTTTTCTCAAGTAGTAATGAGGGATCATGTTAATAAGACCCTGTGGACCAAAACTGGACTTTGCTTGAGGCCAGTTTGTAGAGCATCTAACTTGTTTCTAAGTGGGAATTCACATGGCTTACATTAGATCTCAAGGAATAAAGTCGATAAGCCTGGTGTGCTCAGCAATGAACTAACCTATAACCAGGGATCAGAATGTGGGTTTTATTTTATTTTATCTTTTGTTTTAAACTACCTTGTTAATAGACAATAAAATCAGTGTTTTCAGTCCCAATCCCAGATCCTGAGAAAAACATTCTTGCTGAGGTGAATTTTTTTAGGACTTGTTTTTCAGAGAAGGGAGAGCGAGCGAGCGAGCGAGCGAGCGTGAGAGAGAGAGAGAGAGACAGACAGACAGACAGATAGAGAGACAGAGAGACAGACAGAGACAGAGAGACAGAGAGGCAGAGAGAGACAGAGAGATAGACAGACAGACAGACAGAGACAGAGAGAGAGACAGAGAGAGAGACAGAGACAAAGAGAGACAAGATAGATAAGCCAGTCAGGACTGGAGTTCAAACTTTTATTTGACCACACAGAATCTTGGCCCATAAATACCTGGGCTTCTTCCCTCTGAGAACCAGGACCCATTTCTGGGATCGTCAAAGATAGTGCAGGTTCTTTTAAGATTTGCGGGTTTTGTTTGTTTGGTTTTGGAACATGCCTGGCAGATTTCAGGGCTTAATCCTAGTTCTTCCCTCAGGGATAATTCCTGTCAGGATTTAGGAGACAATATGGGGTGTCAGGGATTGAACCAGGGTCAGTCGTGTGCAAGGCATACTACCCACTGCGCTATCTCTCTGGACCTCTTCTAAGATTTTGTTTCATTTTGGCATGTAGGTTTTGCCCCACCCCCCCCCGCCCCGCCACATCTAGGTGTATGAATCAACTGTTACTTGTTTTAACGTAGGTATGGGTTTTCTTAACATTTTCTCTAACCTTTTTCACTGGATTGCAAATATTTTTGCACTGATCTATATTTCGTCCTTTATCACATCTAGATATGTGACAATTCTCACATATATTTGAATATATTGCTTGTTCTTCTGAGTGCCCCTTTCTCTTTTCTTGCTTTCTTGTCTTTTCTTTCCTTCTTTTCTTTTCTCTTCTTTTCTTCCTTTATTTTTATTTTGACTACACCTGTCAATGCTCAAAGGTTTTTTCCAGCCAGTGTTCATGGATTCATACAGTCTTGGGGATTGAACCTGGGGCTCCTGTGTGCAAAGCATGGGCTACAGCCCACTGAGCCATCTCTCCAGCCCATTATTCATGTTTGCTGGAAACAACATCATTATCTTTCTGAAGATGCAACAGCACCACTATTGATGTCAATCAGTCCTTTGCCCTGTGAGTGCTCTTTCCTCACCTTTGGTTTTTGCCTTTCACATCGCAGCCACATACAAGTCATTTCTGGAAACTCCTTGCATTATCACATTTAGCAAATGATCTGTGGGCATTTGGAATGTCTGATGAAAAACTGACAAGAGAACTTGAATGTTCAGGAGCACTTTCTGTCTGTGTTGATCTTTGATGGGTTGGGAAGCAGAGATGGAAGAGGTATGACAGGCTTGTTTCCCTCCATCCTCCTCCCAGAGAAGGTTTCACAGCTGCTTTTTGCAGGCTCTTCAGCAAAGTCCTGAGTATGGAGTGAATCCAACTGCTTTATGACTTGCTAGTTTCCTTCTTAGTCTTGTGAGACAGTATTCAGCATTACTGTGATTCACTTTAACATGTTTTTCATCCTTTATTGCTTCACTTTCCTTTTTTCCCTCATCCATGCAGTCTAGCAAAGACTTCTGAAATTATAATTTAGCATGCTTTTTCTTGATTCAGGCCTTGCTTTCCCAGGAACTATGGATAAAATACTTCTCAATGTATATTTACGTGTGGGCGGAGGGCACTCACGTGTGTGTGTGCTAATATTTTTTAATTGGAATTGGTAGCTTTCTCTCTTACATCCTATCCAATGTGTGCTACCCCTGGTACATCGGTGGTATAGAGTATGAGATGCCCAGGAATTCTAAAATTTTAGATGCAGTTAAATTTTTACAGCTGGAATTAATTTTTTTTTTTTTTTTGCATTTTGGGTCACACCTGGCGATGCACAGGGGCTACTCCTGGCTCTGCACTCAGGAATTACTCCTGGCGGTGCTCAGGGGACCATATGGGATGCTGGGAATTGAACACGGGTTGGCTGCATGCAAGGCAAATGCCCTACCCGCTGTGCTATTGCTCCAGCCAAGGAATTAAATTTTTAACTGGAAGGTGACTTTGGAATATGAGGCATCTCTGCAGCTTGTTGATCTCTTCCGAGATTAATTTGTGAGTGAGTTTGCATATTTACTCTTTTTTTTAATTTTTATTTTTTTTAAATGAATCACCATGGGGTACAGTTACAGACTTACAAACTTCTGTGCTTACATTTCAGTCATACAATGATCGAGTACCCATCCCTTAACCAGTGCTTATTCTCAACCACCAATAATCCTGGTATCCCTGCCATCACTCCCACCCCATCCCCTCCTACCCCACCCTGCCTCTGTGGCAGGGCATTCCTTTTTTGCTGTCTCTCCTTATGGGTATTGTGGTTTGCAATAGAGGTATTGAATTGCTATCATTGGGTCTGTAGCTTGCTTTCAGCATGCATCTCCCCTCCCATGCGGGCCCTCCAAGCACCCAATACTTGGTGTTTCCTGCTCTATTCTTGGGTGTAAGTCTCCCATTCTGTTTCTTTATATTCCACAAATGTCTATTGTCTGTCCCTCTTTCTGACTCATTTCACTTAACATGAGTGAGTTTGCATATTTACTCTTAAACCACATTTCAAGATACCAGGTTTGTCTATTATTGTCTTAAATCCTCTTTTTTTTTTTTTTTGCCTTGGGAGACAGATTAGTAATTCTAGGAACAAAACTATTTTATTTCTTCCTCATGAGTGGCAAAACTTATTTTAATAACTGCGGTTCTATCACAAAAACAGAACCACTGAGAATAATGCAGAATGAGGAATTTATTATGGGGGGGTCTACTTTATGAAATTATTATAATTGTTAAAATTTAGAACAAAAATACAGCAGGCAATTGGGAGGATAAGAGGAAAAGAACTGAGGAAGAGCATGAAAAACTGAAAATTCTGAAGACAGGCTGAAATTGGAGCCCTCTGCTCATAAAACTGTCCCCCACCTCTCCCTGCAATCATGCTTCTGTGAACAATCTGTTGAAGAAGCTATTTGCTGAGAAGACATATTTGCACCTTGCTCAGAAATTTGAGAAGGGAAATGAAAAGACTGGGCAGTAGCATGGAGATACTGTAGGCAATTTTGCTGCCCATGACAAAGAAGAGAAACACTAACTAGATCTATCAAATCTACCCAGGCTCCAAGCAAGGCTTAAAGTGTATTGATCCTCACCGGTGAACTGTGGGTATTCCTCATGTCTGCCTTCTATATATCAGACAGGTTTCACTTGTGACAGTCTACCTGGAAACATTAATGGAATTGAATCCTCATGAGTGCAGTTTAAGTTAGACAAGTTTACATATTACAAAGCTAATTAATATCATTTATGAGATATACTGACTTTCTCCAAAAGGATGCATTATTTCATGATTTATCTTTGAGTGATATTCTTCCTTTAGCTAGTTGAATCACATACCTACTTTGATATCCTTTAACTTACAAATAAAGGCATAAAGGTAACTACTAATTTTGGGGGGAAGGGGAGCACACCTGGCAGTGCTCATGGCTTACTTTTGGCTCTGCACACAGGGAGTATTCCTGGCAGGCTGGTGAGACCATATGGTGTGCTGGGGATCGAACTTTGGTCAGCCGCATGCAAGGCAACCACCCATCCTGCTGTACTATCTTTCTAGCCGCCTTCAGTTAACTGCCATTAAAATAACTTACAGTTTATGATAGCACAATAAGAAAAAAAGTTAAAAATGAGGGATATGGTCATAAATATGCCCATATAATAATGACAGCAAATTCATAACTATTACAGTCTTCTTTCTTGCGACTGGTCATGTAGTTGTGAATTAAAATATCCTTTACTCATTACCTGTTTTGTATTTGCAGTGATATTCTGAGGTTTCTAAACTGATAGAATGTGTAAAATCTTTCTTTTTGAAAGATTTGGCACATGAGAAGTTCTTTTTATAGGGTTGCTTAGTTTTCCATTGACTTTAATGGTATGAGAGCATTAAGAGGTACCCTGGGGGGATCCCCTGTATTGCAGGAAGACTTCCTGACTTCAGGTATAGTGGCAAGCTAATTTTCCCTTACTCACTGAGATATATAAATCATCCCAGGCTATACCATCATCCCTACTTTGCTTGTTGATTTATAGCACAGAAGCCTGAAGTGGCCATTTGGTAGATTCATTAGACTTCATCAGACAGTGAGTGATTGCTATATGCCATGATGGAAGAACTAAATCTCTAAACTAGCACATACCAAATTTGTGGAAATGAGAAATGAAAATTTTGCTAATCTATTAAAACTGATTGTAATTTAGGTAGCATGTTTACAATGTGTTAATATTTAATTTTTTTGATGTACAAAGTAACTGTTCCTTCCTCACCACCTAAGTGCTCGAGACCCTCTGCATTCTGTCTTTATGTCACCTCTTCCTTCTCTTCCCTCTACCTGCTGCTTGGTAATCTCAATTTTAAATAAAAGGTCAAAGTTTTGTCATAGTTTGATATTATCTATTCCCTTGTTTTGTTCCTCTCTCTATATATATATAATACATATACATATATCACAGATAAGTGAGGTTTTCCAGTATTTGTAATTTTCCTTCTGATTTGTTTTGCTTAACATGATGCCACCTAGTTCTACTTGAGTTGTCGAAATTTCAAGACTTTATCTTTTTTATGACCACGTAGTATTCCAATGTATACATATACCACAACATCTTTATGCTCTTATCTATTATTGGACATTTGGGTTTTTATATCCTAGCTATTATTAACTTCAATGAATGTAGGTGTACATATATTTATTTGAAGTACTATTTTCATGTTTCATATGTGGTTGCCAAGAAGTAGAATTATAGATTATATGGATGTTCTATTACTGCTTCTTTTTTCAGTATCTCTATACTGTTCTTCATGGAGTCTGAACCAAAAAACAACAATGAATAAAGATTTCTCACCACATTCCTATTAACACTTGGTCTTTCCAGTTTTTTATTTTCATACATGCCATTCCTACTTGTGTGAAATGATATTTCATTAGTTGGTTTTTATTTCTCTGATAATAAGTAATTATGAACATTTTTTTATAAGACTAACCATATGTTCTCTTCTGGAAAGTGTCTGTTTGTCTCCATAGAAAACAATCTCATTTGTTTATTTTGGTTCTTAGACTCCTGCACTCTGACTTTTTTGAGAAATGGTATTATATTCTGGTCATAAATATGAAAACATATGCTATACTTGAGGATGTTTTCTCAGCACTGCATACCCAATTGCCTCTCAAAAATGTTAGACTTGCTATAGTAAAGTGATGAGTGAATATCGTTAGCATGGACAACTACTTCACTTTATCTTCTATCAAATGTATTTCTTGGTTAGTAATAATCCCCTGAAAAATTATTTGATAGTTATTAAGGCATTGTTAGTCTGAAGATGATAGTTTTATAGGAAGGAAAAACAAATCCATTGCTATAAATATTTTTTCTTTTTTGCTTTTTGGGTCACACCTGGAGATGCACAGGGGTTACTCCTATCTCTGTACTCAGGAATTACCCCTGGCGGTACTCAGGGGACCATATAGGATGCTGGGAATTGAACCCGGGTTGGCACGTGCAAGGCAAATACCCTACCTGTTGTGCTATTGCTCCAGCCTCATGCTACAATATTTTTTTCTGGTAAGAACAAAGCACACCCCTTTCACATGGAAGCATGGGGTATTATAGTTCTAAACATTTTTTTTTTTGCTTTTTGGGTCACACCCGGCGATGCACAGGGGTTACTCCTGGTTCTACACTCAGGAATTACTCCTGGCAGTGCTCAGGGGACCATATGGGATGCTGGGATTCGAACCCGGGTCGGCCGCGTGCAAGGCAAACGCCCTACCCGCTGTGCTATCGCTCCAGCCCCCAGTTCTAAACATTTTAGGTTTAACATTGGTTTGTCCTTTCTCCCGCTGCAGAAAGCTTAGGTTTACTGAGTTACCTCCACCACAGTGCTCCCGAGGCACACCCAATTCCATCAGGCACTCCCAATCCTCTGTATTTATATTTAACCTCTCCTTTGTGTTCTTCATCCCCTATCTGTTAATCACTTATACCAAAATCAGACCCTGTGACTTGTAAAGTCAAGTTCTTCTGAGGACTCTGGATTTTGTATACGTAAGTGAAATGTTGCTTTTTATCTTTCCTTTATGTCCTTTGCATAGTTTATATAAGTGCAATATCCTTTTTGTGTACACACCAGAGGACAGTTAATTCTATGCTTTTGTAAGTTGGCACTTAATTGATGCTGACTAGTATTTAGGCATCTGTCATATTTACTTGACTTAAGCCTCAGTTGTCCTTAGTTCCTAACACCCTAAAATGGGGATCCCTCTGAGGGACAATGGTGTTCGTCACCATAGACCAGACAAGGATGGACCCAGGGCAAGCCATATACTATACTGGCATCGAAAAGGAACAGGCTTAGCACCATAAAAGGTATTCCAAATTAAGAGCATAGTCATGGAACAAACTGCCATGACCCAAAGGGAAGTAACTGAATAAGGACCCTGCTGAGTTTAGGAAAGACTAACTGACTACAAGTCTCCATCCACTCATTGCATCTGTAGTCTGGGATATATAGCAAGATGTCTCCAGGAAGAGCCACTCTTTAAGCCTAATATATCTCTTACTGTGTCCATACAAAATGACTAGAAATATTATTAAGAAATAAATTTAAGATGATTGTTTAAATGGATACTGGCTAAGAAAAAGCGATTCACCCTTAATGGGATTTCATCCTTGGGTAGATCTCCTAGCAAGAATCTAGAGTGCTTTATGACCTTTGCATGTAAGTGGATCAACATGGAAAATATCGTCTAAATGAAATGAGTCAAAAAGAGAAAGACAGACATAGAAAGATTGCACTCAGCTGTGGAATATAAAGTAACAGAATGGGAGACTAGAACTCAAGAATAGTAGAGATAAGTACCAGAAGGTTTGCTCCACAGCTTGGAAGCTGGCCTTATGGGCTACTGGAAAAGGCAGCTCAGATAGAGAAGGGAAAACTAGGTAAAGTGTGGTTGGAGGACCTGCTCAGGATGGGAGATGCGTGCTGAAAGTAGCCTACAGATCAAACATGATGGCCACTCAATACCTCTATTGCAAACCATATCACCCAAAAGGAAAAGAGAACAAAAAAGAATGCCCTGCCACAAGAGGTGGGGGGGGTGGAGGGGATGGGGTGGGAAGGGTGGGAGGGATACTGGGGTCATCAGGGGTGGAGAATGGGCACTGGTGGAGGGATGGGTACTCAAGCATTGTATGATTGAAACACAAGCACGAAAGTTTGTAATTCTGTAACTGTACCTCACGGTGATTCACTAAGGATAATAAAAAGAAAATCTAGAGTAATAGTACCCAGATGAAATTTTGTCCTTGAGTTTATCTCCTAGAACTTCCCCTGAAGGAAGGACTTTACATCTGTTCATTGTTTATGATAATGTTCAACCAAACCTATGTGTAATTGCTACCTTTAACCCTTCATGATTTTGCTATAACTAACAATGCGAGACTTGAATAAATGGCCACTGATGACCAACAAGCCTGGTGACCCCTGTTCCCTCCTTCGTTCATCCATCACCATAGACCAGCAAGGGGATATGGATGGCAATCGGCTCTAGGGGACCCTCAGGTCACCGCCAGCAGGCCAGTTACCACTCCACACATGGATACAGTGACAGAAACAGCCCAGTTTAATTGACTATCAAGTAATTGACCAATTATGTGCAGAATAGTACCATATCATGGGCTCAGCGTTGGTCAGGAAAGTTTTCAGTGAATGTGTGGAGTAGGCAGACTAATAGTTTTCCCAATTGCAGATATATGTAGCATGTTATTCTGGAGCTCTCTGAAATGAATTGCTTCAGTGTATTTACTTTCTGAGAGTGGATTTCACTTTTTTCTTTTCTTTAATGTATTATTGAGGAGCTTAGTTATGTTTTATTAGTGTTGCCCGCAATATTTATTTTTCTCTATAAAAATGGTCCCTACTTGAATGAATAGTTCTTAAGGCTTAAGTTTTACTCTATATTTAAGCTCTAACCCTGTGCCAATTATAATCAGAATTTGTACATATGGAAAACAAAAAGGGGAAGAGGTGCTCTACTGACTCAGCTTGATGAAACCAGCTCTCCAATTAATTATGTTGTGATTTCTCAGGTCATTTGCATTTGTTGACATTGAGCAGGGAGCCTGTGACTCCCTCTGGAAGGACCCTTAACCCTGGACAAATATCCTGTATCTGAAGGTTGATATAATATTTTGTAAGGATCAAGAGAGTTTTCTTTGAATAAAGGTTGTATTAGAGTAAACCCCAGAGAAAAATTACCTGAACCAATTACATTTTCATATGGTTAGAAGGATAGAGATATTTTATATAAATACAGTACAAACATTGCAATTTCTATTTGGTATAACTTTAAGCATGTCAACCTTTATGTCTTGGGTTTGCTTTTATTACACTCACCATGCAGTTGTGAAACTAAGTTGACATGTAAAAGTTATTAGAATCATGTCTAGCAGACATATACTCTAAAGTTCCTTCCATCACATAATTTTAGGTTACATAAATATCTCCAATATAACCACAGTACTACCATTAACATGAGGACATTAACAGTTATTTTATATTTAACCCTCAGATTATAATCAAGTTTCCTCAACTATAATCACAATAATTTTGTTCAGAGTAAAAGGGTACAATTCAGAACCGCATACTGCCTTCATGCCTCTTTCAGTTCGAACAATTTCTTTAGTTTTTCCTTATGGTCCCCCAAACCTGCTAGAAGTGACCCCTGGTCACAGAGCCAGGGGTAAACCTGGAACACAGATGGGTGTGAATCCAAAACCAAACCAAAGTCAACTGCTTCAGTGGTTAAGAGTCAGCAATTATTTATTTTTCAGTTACTTGTTATATTATAATTTTCTTAAATAAAAATTAAGAAATAGGTCTCTTCATAACAACTTTGGAAAACTTTTAAAGTTTTGCTTACAATTTTTAGTAATCGCAACAAGAAATGACCTGAGTCAAGTTGGTCTTACAGAGTAAATCAAGTCAGACTTTGTTTATGTGACAAACTGGTTTAGTTTGCTCTAGGAATTTTCCAACTGGCCACTTGACTAAGAGGGTGTTTGCCAAGATTCTTACTTTAAAGTTACATCTATTTTTGTTTGTTTGGCTTTTGATTCAAACAAACTTACATGTGTTTGACTAGCTAGTATTCAGGGCTTACTCTTTGCTCTGTGCTCAGGCATCACTTTTGGAAGTGCTCCGGGACAATATGCAGGACCAGGAATTAAACTGGGGTCAGCCGCATACAAGGCAAGAACTTTACATCCAGTACTGTCTGGTCCTAATATAACATCTTGTTTTTTGCTTTGTAATTAATAATTACTTTGGGTGGGACACTTGGTTTTTAAATTTATTTAAATATTCTTTTTCTTGGGCTGGAGAGATAGAACAGCAGGTAGGGTGTTTACCTTGCACTCGGCCAACCCGGGTTCATCTCCCAGCATCCCATATGGTCCCCCAAGCACCGCCAGGAGTCATTCCTGAGTGCAGAGCCAGGAGTAACCCCTGTGCATCGCCGGGTGTGATCCAAAAAAAACAACAAAAAATATTCTTTTTTTCTCAAAGACTTTCCATTTATTAAAATGGATTATTATTTTCCATTTTGTTTTTATATTTTACTTCATTAACATCATAATTTATTTAGTACTCATGTTGTCCAGTTTGACCATTGACAGCATCTCCACTCTTTAAAAAGCGTTTTTGGAGAAGAATCTCCAATTGGTGTTCACAGGTCCCAGGAGCACTTCCTGCAGTACTTGACCGTCTTCAAGTGCCAGGGCTTGAGGATGCAGTGCTACTCTGACCCCTATGCCTGGGACCTCCATAGTTACACCCTCCAATGCTCAGTGGACCATGTTGTGCTGGGGATTAAACTCAGGCAAGGCAAGTACCTTAACCCCTCTATTTTCTCCCTGGCGCCCCTCTTCCATCACTCTGTGAGCACTTCCTGGCTTCTTACACAATAAAGTGTTGTAGACACATCTGAACTTTCCCTGCTCCAGTCTTAGAATGAAACATTACTCTTAGAACCCTGGTTCCTTGAAGTGGATAACAATATATAAAAATCAAGATCTAATGCTAGCTATGTTTTCTGGTTTGGGAGATTCTCATTGGTAGTGTGTCTTCCAAAAAGATAAGGAATACATTCATGTATTATATGTATTTATTTGTCTCTATATTTATTTGTGTTTCTGTTTCCATATATTAAAAATCAGTAGCTTACTGATCTCCTTAATCCCAGACCAACATCACAAAGTTTAATGTAATTCTTCCCTTTGCATATTTGTGTTTCCTTTTTTTGACCTTGAGAAATTCAATTATGCATACATTTTTTTCCAGTTTTCTTCTCGTACGTCCACATATGTGCTTGCCTGACCCATGGCTCTGCTATCCTGTGTGGGTGTTCTCCTTCCCTGCTCTCCCTGCCATCACTCCCACCACTCCGTACAAGCTCTTCAGCTTGAAACCAGGACTGGGAACATTCCCACTCTGCCTGGAATCCCTCATCGCATGTGGCTTTGGTTCTCTGTGTGGAGCGGGTGCTCCCATTTCCATCATATGTCAATTCTAATATCTCAAGAAATAAATTGTTTCTGAGGACAAAGGGATAAGAGAAAGGGAGGGTACTGGGAGGGCTATAATAAGGAAAACTAGGCCTACACATAGAAAGATTATAGATTATGAATGACTCTCTCTCTCTCTCTCTCTCTCTCTCTCTCTCTCTCTCTCTCTCTTCTCTCTCTTTCCCCCTCCATCCCTCCCTGTGCCACACCTGGCAGTGATCAGGGCTTACTCCTAGCTCTGAACTCAGGAATCACTCCTGGGAAGTTCTGGTGATCCTATGGGATGCCAGATTCCTGGGATCAGATCAGGTCTGCCGCATGCAAGGCGAGTGCCCTACTCACTGTACTATTGCTCCTACCCCCATAATTTTTTTTTGGGGGGGATTTGTTTTTGGCTCACACCCAGTGGTTCTCAGGGTTCCCTCTGCACTCAGGGAGAACATCTGGCTGTGCTCTGGGGATCATATGCAAAGTCAGGGGTGAACCAGAGTCTGGTTTCTCAAGGCAAGTCTTAAGCTCTGAACCATTGCTCTAGCCTTGAGATTATTCCCTTTTAGAGACTGTTGTCACACATCTGCCCTCTGATGAATTTTGGCATCCTGTTGCTCACCAGCTAAGGCCTATAGCTCGCTATAAACATCCACAAGTCTATAAAGTATTGGTTATATTTGATGTTTTGGTTTTTCTTTTTGAGGCCTCTCAGCAATACCTGGCCCTCATGGAATACACTCAGTGGTGCACTCGGGGTGGTCATTAGCAGACTACGTGGTGCTAGCCACGTGCAAGGCCTGAGACTTAATTCCTGAACTATCAGCCCTCAGCTCTGGTTTTAACTATCCCTTCTTTGTGAACCTGGGGATGTCCTTTGATTTCATATTGAACTTGAATATGTGTCTTTTAAAAGTTGAAGGTTAGAAAGTTTTGGTGGTTATAATCTACCTTACCTGTGTTTGTGATAAAAAATATGTTTATTTATGTCATTTTAGCCGACCATGTTGCCAGACATCCCTTTAGTGTTATTTTTAAATATTCTTCTGTCAGATTTATGTGATTACTTTCTGAATAATATTCATCAAAGGACGGAAATAGAAGATGGCAGATGTTTCTATTTAGTATTTATCACAAATGTTCCCAACAGGTACTATATTTAGTACAGTTATCACAAAAGTAATGCAGCTTAAAGTGTTGTCTCCTCACTCCCCCACCTCCCTACTGCTCACTGCCTCCTACTTTTCTTCCATTACCTCGGTTGATCTTGCAATCATTGGGGTCTTCCTCACTCTGGGTAACTGTGGTGCTCACATTCATGCTTACTAAGGCTTTACTCTGATAAATTAAAACATTGTTCAGACTCTAGAGTTGCAAGCTTGGACACATTTAGCCGTGCTCTGAAGATCATGCATTGCGGCTCTGGGAACCCTCAGCGGCAGAGTTCCAGTAACTGAATTTGGCCCATATCTCTGCCCCAGGAATTCAGTGGTCTTTCCCTTGCAAGACAGAGCCTTGGCCACAGAGCACCACCAGAACCCCTGAAACATTAGTTTTCAAATGAAACAAATCACTACGCTCCATTCATAATACAACATGGATTATGAGTCACTGTGGAACAGTAAGTTCAAGTGGTGAAGGGACAGGAAGTCTCACACCTCTGTGTCCAGACCCTCAGCCAAGTAGGATATTTGGTCAAGAGAAACCAGCAATCAGAACAAGGTCTTATATTCGTGGTGTTTCAAAATCTATGGTGTAAATTTTAGGGAAGTGTAATGACATTCTGTGATAGTCACTTTTGCTAACAAAATACAGAAATCTATGAGTAGAGTTTTGCAAAGTGAGAACCATCAAAAGCAGTTATTGAGAAAGAAGTAAGTTTCTCCTCTGAACAAGCCCCAGCCTTCACCATTGTAAGCTGTGTGGTAGTGGTGTCAGTCCGTTCACATGAATCCTGTACCTCTCTAGGTTACCAAGGACTGCTACTGTCCTTCCTCATGTCCTCATGTTGTTTTCTAAGGACGATGTCAATTCCTCTAGTGACCCAGAACCATCTATTAACTGGCCTTAGTCCCGGATCACAGGAGTGCGTACAAATTCCCACAGACCTTTGTTTAAGTTGCACATCGCCCAAGCAGCCATGTCTGTAGGTAGAGTGGGCCCTGATCTTTAGTCTCTGGAAATTATTTGTGCTGTTATAATAACTTTGGCATCTCTACAAATTTGATTTAAATATCTGTTATGGCAGTCTCACAGCAGATGGCAGTAGAGTGTATTATTCTGACATGTTCAGCATATTACAATAATTTTCTGACAAATGAAAGTAAAATGTCTTATTCTAGCAGAATCGATATTTGTTTTTTTCCTAGAGGAACACACCCAATTGAAATATCTTTTTGATATAACATTTCCATAAGGAGCTTTTGCTGCTTTTTCAATTGATGTTCTGATTAGTAGTTTAAAATAAAATGGGAATTTAAAAAATCCTTTTAGCATAAGTGTACTGGCTAATTTGACATTTTATGTTTTAGTTTATGTTAACTGCCATATTTTTTACTCTTAACTCCCCGTTTAAATTCATAAGTACTTCCATTATACATGAATTGCTATGTAATAATTTATATACACTTACCATTAATAATCCACAAAGTAGATACTGAATATATGCGTATATATAAAGGAATGCAAAATTGCGCCTAGCTAATTATATTATAGAGATAATTTAGTTTTAATATGACTCTTTCTTCAGTATATAAATGAACTGCTATAATATAGCAACTTACTTTATTTTTCAAAGTTACAAGTTCTGAAACAAATTTCTTTTTTTTTTTTAAAAGAAAGCTTTCTGGGGCCAGAAAGATAGTACAGTGGGTGAGGTGCTTGCTTTGCACATGGCCGGCCTGGGTTCAATCTCAGGAATCCCATAAGGTCCCCTGAGCACCACCAGGAGTGATTCCTGAGTGTAGAACCTGAGCATTATTGAGTGTGACACAAAAACTTAAAAAAAAAAGTTTTACAATGCTAAAATCATACTGTAACCTTGGGGCTGGAGCAATAGCACAGTGGGTAGGGCATTTGCCATGCATGTGGCTGCCCTGGGTTCAATTCCCAGCATCCCATATGGTCCCCTGAGCACCTCCAGGAGTAATTCCTGAGTGCAGAGCCAGGAGTAACCCTTGTGCATCGCCAGGTGTGACCCAAAAAAACAAAAAGAAAAAACAAAACTATAACCTTTATGTGTGGCCCACAGACCAATAGCACTGGTATCCTCGAAGGTTGTTAGAAATGTAGAATCTTAGGCGCTATAACACAAACTTCATTTTATCAAGACCCCATGTAATCTATGTGTATATCAATACCAGAGAAACACTATCCTATATGATGCACATAATTTAAAGAATTCCACAAAAATGAAATCTTATAACTTTGTAAAATTTGCACTTGATATTTAACAATAAACATAGTAAAGCAGTGTAATATCTATGGTGCATCAATAAACTAGGGATTTAAAATCTATAGTTGCTTGCTAAATGTAGTATGGATCCTATTGAATAATTGCATGATCATTTAAAATACAGATTCCTCAATTTATTTTGTTTTCAGCATTCAATTTTTCCTGCATCATATCTTGTTATTTCTCAAAACTATAAGTTATAGTACACTAAAACCTTTATAATGTTGCAAACAATGTAATTTCAACAATATATATGTATACACATATATATGTATGAATATATATACACATATATATATTTATGCCAGAGTCATTGGAACTGAAGAATTGTCTGTTTGCGTGGGAGCTTGAGGGGTGTCCTTGGGACACTGGTCTAGTGGAGGGAAACAGCCTCTCTGATAATGATGTGGTACTGGAATAACGTATTCATTAAAAGTCTGGTTGACAGATTGTAAATCCTAGTTTAAAAATGTAAATTTGTAGGAAAAAATTAATTTTAGTAATACTCATATCCTGAGTAGTTTCTAAGTCATTAATTTGGCAGCTAAATTAATAAGTCCATGGTTTCTGTGAAGAAAATAATTCTATGCACTCACTGTCTCTATAAAAACAGAGATACTGGAGAAAGTGAGCAACAAAACTGCCACAAAGAAGGTTGGGTCATGAAAGTGAGAGATATATCTATTTTATAGCGCATTATTGTGTGTGTTCTGATGGCTTGACTCCTAATTACCAATTATTTTTTGCCTTTTTCAATTATTTGATTTTTAGTATATATGTGAAATAAATTGATGCATTATTCAATAAATTATACACCCGTATATACTTGTGATTTTTCTTTTTCTTTCCTTTTTCTTTCTGTTTCTCTGTCTCTTTTGTCTCCTTCCCTCCCTTCCTTCCTCCCTCCCTCCCTCCCTCCCTTCCTTCCTTCCTTCCTTCCTTCCTTCCTTCCTTCCTTCCTTCCTTCCTTCCTTCCTTCCTTCCTTCCTTCCTTCCTTCCTTCCTTCCTTCCTTCCTTCCTTCCTTCCTTCCTTCCTTCCTTCCTTCCTTCCTTCCTTCCTTCCTTCCTTCCTTCCTTCCTTCCTTCCTTCCTTCCTTCCTTCCTTCCTTCCTTCTTTGCATGTATAACAAAAGACACTGCAGAAAGAGAGAGCTCATTGTCATTGGTTTTAGTTAGAAAAAGAAAATTTCTTGACCCAGTCAAAACCAGACCAGAGGGCCTCAGCTTGTGATTTCTCACCAATTGAGATGCTTGTTAATGTCTTGTCAGTTCCTAGCTTATGCAGTGATTACTACAGTTTACTCTCTTTGGGACTATTTATACAACATTTCTAAGATAGTCACTTTCCTTGTGGTACCTTTCCTCTCTTTGATAACTCTCACAAAGAACAACAAAAACCCACCTGCTATCAGTTACATAAAACACCACTTTGATTAACATCTAATACAATTTACATCCTTTTAATATGGAGTAGCAGTGGTGGCAGGGTATGTTTGTGTGTATTTTTATTGCTTTTCTGTTTTATTTTAGAATCTTGGTACTTGAGGCACTGAGTACTTTTTTCTGCAGGTGCTTTTAAAAAGTCAGACTGGGCATTTTAATATCAGCCTACACATATTTTTTAAAGTGTGCATATTACTCTTCTTAGACTCACTAAGAAAAATGAATAAAATGAGAAAGGACTTAAAAAAAGACCTGCATAAGTGGTGTGTCGATTTTTCATAGGGGGAACCTGCTTCTCTGGAATGCAGCAATATATGCCCATTGGTCAGTCTCATTCACATGAGGCAAACTCCATTACTTGCTGTAAGCAAGTAAAAGGTTACCTGACCCAACCGGAGAGTATTAGCTTTTTTGTTCAGCTATGAAAAAATTGCTTTGCCACTTAGGTCAACATCATGATGTAAATCTTAATGAAAGTTTCTCAGATGTGAGAGTAAATCAAGCTGTTTGGCCACCTTGATGCTCTCTTAATCTGCCTTTTTCTTGCTTTATTTCCTTAGTTTGGTTTAGAGACCACATAACGAAGTGCACATCCATTTGCCAAGTAATCGTCATTCTACCCAGCCATCTGGGCCCTTTTGGCACCTAAGATTGTGGATGTAGGAGATTCATGAACTGGCCTTTTTTCTTTGTGGAATAAAGGAAAAAAATTATTTTGCCTTTTATTTAATTTGAGATTTTTGGAAAAAGTGACAATAGGATTCCTATGTCTCTATTATAAAATTAATAATTGACTGCAATTGTTATTGTGAAAGAAAAGTTATATGGATGATATTAACATTACTAAGTGGCACAAAGATATAATACAAATTCATTAGGTTGGCCACCCATTTCCTAAAACCTTCATAAGCATAAATATTGAATTAGACTCTTATAAGAATGGACTACTTTAAATTACAATGATGTGCTCAAATTATTTCAGTAAAATTCAAATAAGTTTGGAAAGAGAGCAATACAATTGTTTGGAATTATTATTCAACCAGTCTTACTTACTGAATGTCCAATCAGTTGTTACTATCATGTTGTCCTTTTGGTATGGAGAAGACTGATATTAGAAAGACATACAAAATATTTACTCGTAATAATTATATGATAGTAGGAAAGGTAGAAAGGTAGAGAGGAAATAAAAGGTAGTGGTAAATGACATACAAAAGCTCAAATATGAATATTATGCAGTAACAGAGATTCAAAATTTAATTGATGTCTTTTAAGAGGAAGTCTTATTTGGAATAGCATGAATGACAAGAAGTACCAACATCTAGATTGTTTTAGAATGGAGATTTCCATACAGAAGTGCAGGTGCCAACTTTAGGTAAGAATAAACTTAGAGAAAGACCAGTGAGGTTGGAGCTTAGCAGAAAAGAGGGAAAGTTCTAAGAAGCAAAGAAGCTAAATTGTAAAGAAGATTATTTTATGTCTTCTAGGTTCTGTGAGAATAGGTTTGAATTTTATTCCAAGATCAATAGAAAGTCTATGGACAGATATAGCAGTGGTGTGACATTGTTTCATTTATATTTAGGAATTACCTTTTAGGAAGGATTCTAAAGGTAATGAAGGGAATGAGGATGAAAGAGGAAGATCATTGAGTATTCCAGATGAGAAGTCCTGATGGCTCAGTAGATAAAGGAGGAACAATGGGGATGCATTCTGAATTGAGGGGGATGGGATTTTAGATTGTATGTGAGGTATGAAGATAAAGGGAAAAATGAAACTTGTTGCCTGAGAACTCCACCCAGGCACAATGTCTTGGTCTAGGAGAAAATAGGAGCAAAAAGTTATGTATAGAAATTCAAGGATTGGGTCTGGAGTGTTAGCACAGCAGGTAGGGTGTTTGCTTTGCATGTGACTGACCCAGGTTCAATTCTCAGCATCCCAAATGGTCCCTCGAGGACTGCCAGGAGTAATTCCTGAGCGCAGAGCCAGGAGTAACCCCTGTGCATTGCTGGGTATGATCCAAAAAGAAAAAAAAAGAAAACACAAAAAAACAAAAACAAATAAATAAACAAAAGTAAAAGAAATTCAAGGATTTTATTAGGTGTCAGATTGGTTCAAAAGCAAGTGATGAAGCAGGGAAATGGACATATAAGTTCATGGATCATGAATGAGTCAGGGCCATTTATATGCATATTTATATAGATACAGATGTGTGCACATATAGAGATATGAATCATCTGCATACTGATCATGTCTCAGCTTTTTCTTTTCTTTTTTTTTCTTTTCTTTTTGCAATTTCAGAATAGCACAGCAGGTAGGGTGTTTGCCTTGCATGCAGCTGACCCAGGTTCGATTCCGGTGTCCTTCTCGAAGAGCCTGGCAAACTACAGAGAGTGTCCCATCCGCACAGCAGAGCCTGGCAAGCTACCTGTGTCATATTCGATATGCCAAAAACAGTAACAACAAGTCTCATAATGGAGATGTTATTGGTGCCCGCTCAAGCAAATTGATGAACAACGGGATAACAGTACTACAGTGCTAGAGTGCTATAGTTAGAGAAAAGGAGAGTGAAGGAGGAACATCCATAGAACAAATATAAAGGGTGTATTTTGAAGCTGACAAGCTGTTTGCTTGGTCACATATATTTTTCTATGAGGACATATGAAATCATAATGTCTCTGAATGATTTCCATGGTACTAAAAAAGAAAAATAAATCTTTAGGTTCATTCCTTCTCAACATTTCCCTTGGTGAAAGTTAGGTCTATAGGTTATTAACTACCCTTCTTCTGTTTTTGTTGTCGTTTTGGGGCCACTCCCGGTGATACTTGGGGGTTACTCTTGACTCTGTACTCAGAGATAACTCTTGGCAGGCTTAGGGGACCATACAGGGTGCTAGGAATAGAACACGGGTCAGCCATGTGCAAGACCCTACTGTTCTACTATCCCTACAGCTCCTAACTCCCCTCTCTGAGGTGCTGACTTCCCTGACAGGCGGTCACTGGGGCAGGCACTGATCTTGAGCCAGAGTTCCAAACGTCTCCTTTAGTGAGTAAAAGTGTGAGAGTCTTCTTGTGGAACTTCTTGGTGTATGGTTACAGCAGAAGTCCTAGCAATGACCTGACTATATAATAATGAGATCAGTATTATTTCCAAGGCTCTTCTAGCCAGAAAGCAAAATAAGTAGCCAGTATGGGAGCAGAGTGCGGTGTAAACTGAGTCATGTACAAATTGGTATTGAACTATCAATGGACTAGGTAAAGATAGTAGAGAAAAGATTGAATTATGTAGTCAAAAATATTTAGAGATATGGAAGAGGATTTGAAGCCAGTAACAAAAAGAAATGAGTGGAATATAGTAGCTGATGACATGGAAGGAAACTAAAAGGTCATCTGGGTTAAGTTAAAAGTCATTTATAGTGTTGCTAAATTGATGGAATAGTGACAATGATACTCAAATGGTGTCTGTTAATGAAAAGCAGAATATTAGAAAAAGTAACAATGACTTTTAAAAATCGATATATAAAGAAGCAGAAAATAAGAAAATATCAGATGAAGCTTCAAAAAGTAAAGTCCACCCTTCCCACCAAATTAAAAAATAATCATATACTTAGGATCGAAGGTAATAGGAGAAACAAGGAATAGTTATTGAGTGATTTTCTTTAAAAGGTGAAAGGAGATGGAGTCTTGTACACAAGGGAAGGGCCAGACCTGAGGTATGGAAATGCATCACCTCCTCTTCAGTTTCAGTGGGAAGGATCACAGATACTGTTGGCACATGAGGACTGTGGTATATTATAGAGGTGGGACTCGTGATTGCTTCTATTTTCTTAGTGAAAAATGAAGTTAGCTAATACTGCTGAGAGTGAAGAAGTGGAGAAAGTGGAAGTAGGTATTTGAAAGGAGAGGAAAAGTATTAAAAGTCCTCTGTAAAGAAAAAAATAAGTATACAAGTGAAGCCAGGTATTTAAGTAATATGGTGCCTATTTGAAGTGTTTGCCACATATTTTTAATGAGTTCTGTCATCATTGTTCCGTACTTATTTTCTCCAGCTCTAGTTCATTGTGCTGATATTTGTGAGAATTGAGTTAATCCACAGTATCAGTTTACTTTGGAAGTATCACAGAGTTAATCAAGCATGCTGAAGACATAAGGGAATCATCACTGTATCACTGTCATCCTGTTGTTCGTCCATTTACTCGAGTGGCACCACTAACATCTCTATTACACTCAGCCCTGAGATTTTAGCAGCCTCTCCTTACTTACTTGTCTTTCCCAACGATTGGAGGCTCTTTCATGGTCAAGGGAATGAGACATATTGTTACTGTTTTTGGCATATTGAATACGTCACGGGTGGCTTGCCAAGCTCTACCATGCAGTTGGGACACTCTTGGTAGCTTGCTGAGCTCTCCGAGAGGTATATATATAGTATTTGCGATGTGAATACACCATGGGGAGCTTGCAAGACTCTCCCGTGCGGGCAATAGACTCTTGGTAGCTTGTCAGGTTCTCCAAGAAGGAGATCAAGGCTAAAGCAGCTGCGCGCTTCTGGGAGCTTGGTCTTATAGTCTCTGGATGTTGACTGTGTGGGATTGCCTGGCACCAGGGGCAGTTTGTGAGTGTGGCTTCCAGGCTACTGGAAAAAGGGGGATCTGGATCTAGAAGGCGCAGTCCCAATTCAAGCAGGCTTGGAGGTCTCAGTCCCGGATCCCTTATACATACATAAGGGAGTGTATCCCATAAATAGACAAGTAAGAAAATCCAGACATCAGAAAATTGTTGGGTAAGTGAATTAGGTCCTTTTCTTGAACCTAGTTCAGAAAAATCTTCCTGAAATACTAATGAATCAGTATTTTACAAAATATATTTATGTAAGTCATAATATGTAGGTATTCAAAGCAAACATTTTGAAAGTTGGAAACTTCACCCTGAATCTTAATGACATATATAGAGTTAAAAGGAATGGCAATGTAAGACCAGTAGTTTAAATTAATTTGTGTTTGACTTTAGAATATCAAATAGATGTAACCTTTTAGAAATATGTGCGCATAGATTTTTTTGATATCAGCTAAATCCACATTTAAATCTTCATTTTTAAGATGATGAAGTAAAGATAGGTTTTTATGCTGCAGTAAGTAGCTAGATCCTATTTAGTGATTTTTTTACAAATAATGATATCCGTTTGAACACATTGCTAAGCCCCATCCCACAGCTTCAAGGCAGGCTGTGCAGTTAAGGAACTCTTTAAGACTGAATGCTTCGACACTTGTTTTTCTTTTATGTTTGTTCTGAAGTACATCTGGTTCTTACAAGTTCCAAAATATTTCAGAGGCTTCTTTAATATAGCAGAGTTGAGTTTAATTGTGTCTTTGCAACTTTATTTGTTACTGGGGTAACATGGTTTGCAATCGTGTAAATGTTTGCCTTAGGGGTGCAATGCTACCACACCACTTCCAGCGTCTTTTGTTTCCACCTGCCATTATCCTTCCACCACAATCCTTGTGACCCTTCTTATTCACAATTGCCCCCTCCCCTGCTTGGTCACCTCAGTTTTATGGTCAAAATTTAAGGATTGTTTTCATTGGATTTTGTCTGTTGCCTTGTTTCCTTCATATACCACATGTGTTAGTAGTCATTAGTATTTGTTTTTCTCCCTTAATTTTGCTTAGCAATACCCCTCTCTAGTTCCATCCAGCTTGTAGTGAAAGACGAGATTTCATCTTTTCTAATAGTGAAGTAATTCCATTATGTACATATCCCACAGCCTTATTATCCATTCATCTGTTCTTGGACACTGGGGTTGTTTCCTAATTTTAGTGACTGTATATAGCTAAGAAGAACATAGGTATGTAGATGTTGTTTTGAATTACATTTTCTGTATTCTTAGCATAAATATCAAGGAGCAGAAATGCTCCATCATATGGAAGCTCTAATTTTAATTTTTAAAGAGTCGTCAGGATCGGGGAGATGTCTCAGAGGGCTGGAGGAGACATCTTTGTCTCCTACTTTGGGGGAGGGAGGGAGGGGGCAGTAACTGTTAAATTGTCAAAAAGTCTCAAGAAATATTTTAAGGTAGAGAAAATGATGTCAATGTGCAGTTAAATAATCAAAGTTTAAGAAAATACTGCCACGGTTTGATTTGCATTTTAAGCAATTTAAAGTCTTATTCTTGGATGGGGAAGATAGTTCAAGTGGTTGAACATGTGCCCAGCAGTTCCAAGACTCTAGATTTGATCTTAGGTACCTCATGGTCTCCTGACCAAGGCTGAATATGAGCCTGGTAGCCTCTGAGCACCGCTAGGGGATGTCTCCTATTAAAAATTTTTTATTCTTGAGGCTGGAAATGTAGATCGGAGTGGTAGAAAACGTATCTGTCATGTGCGAATGCCTGGTTTTAATCCCTGGCATTGCATGTCCTCCCTGGGCACCATGAATTGCTGCCCAGGACGCCCCACAGTACCACCTGGAGTGGCCCTGGCCCCAAAGCAGCACAGGATGTTGCAACAAGTTACTTTTTAAAAAATTATTCTTTGTAAATGTTTATGTTCTGGAGTCAGAGGACATTTCGGCTCTGGGCACATCTTTTCAACTCTACCATTCTTCATGCACTAACATACGCCTCAAAGACCTTGGCCCTACAAAAACAGGATGAGAACGCTATTCGGGTCTCCCAAAGAGGAATCAAAAGAGCTATGCTAGGAGTATCACGTTTCACTCAAGTGAGAGAAAGAATCCGGAGTTCTGACCTCCGTCAATGATCAAGAATCAGGGACGCTGTCTTGTTTGCCAAGGCATCAAAAATCAAATGGGCTGGACACATAATGCGATTTAGAGACGACCACTGGACTAGAGCTGTTACTGACTGGATTCCACAGGACGTCAAAAGAACGTTTGGCTGCCCACCAACGAGATGGTCAGACTTCTTTGACAAGACCCTAAATGAATGATTTGAGGCTCTTCGTGTTCCTGGAGCAAGTAGACGCCATTGGGCTACACTAGCACGCCATAGGGACAAATGAAGAGTTACTGGCACCCGGTCGAACAAATCGATAAACAATGAGATGACAAGTGATAAAACTGATACAAGTGAAATTTTTATGTTTAATGGAGAAAACTTGGTTTATACAACTTTATGCTAGCGGTACAAATTAAAACCTGTTCAAGGTATGTGTCACCACCTCCCCACAATGATACCCTAACATCCCCCAATCCTCTTATGTATACAGTTCTTGGTCTGAGCCCAGGGATTTGTTTCCATGGTTTTATTTTCTGTTCACATGCTATTTCTATATCCCACATGTAAGAGCGATCACCCAGTATTTGCATTTCTCCTCTTTCAAATTCTTATTTTGTTTAATAAATGAAATGGGATAGATACTTATTTATGTGATCTGTATGCATGATCTTAATTCAATCATTTGATAATTTTCATTTTTGGTTCTTTTAAAAATTGTTATGTGGTTATTTTCAGGTCTTATTTTAGATTTTTTGTTAGAAATTTTATAAGGCCCATATATATCTTTCAACTGTATTAATTTCAATTTAGGTAGTTACAATAGTGTTAAAGTTTGTGGTGCTACACTTCCACAACCACCAAAGTGCTCACCACCCTTCCCCAGTATCTCGATGTCTTTTAATATTCTGGTCTTCTCCACCCCAACCTCCAGATCCTCAACTGTTCGTTAATCATTTTTATATTCCAATGCCAAAGGTTTTCATCGTTCAGTATTTGTCTATTTTCCTATTTTGACTCTATATAGCCTGCAGATCAGTGAGACCATCCAGTATTTATTTTCCTTCCTTTGTCTAATTTCATTAACATAGTACCTTCAATTGCATCCAAGTTGCAACAAACTGCATGATTTTATCCTTTCCTGTGGAATCATAATATCTTATTATGATTTTATATAAAAATCCATAATATTTTATTATATATACACATATATAAACAAACAAACATATCTTAGTTTTGTTTATTTGTTTGTTTGCTTTGGGTCTATACCCAGCAGTGCTCAAGGTTTACTCCTGATTCTGCATTCAGGGATCAATCCTGGTGGGTTCAGGGTATCATCTACATAGCCAGGTGTCTAACCTGGATAAGTCATTTGCAAGGCAGACGCCCTACCTGCCGTACCGTCACTCCAGCCCTACCACTTACTATGTCTCTAAGCTTTTAATCTCTAACATTTTTCATTTTGTTCAGTGTCTTTTTTATTTTTTGTCTTCTGTATATCTCCTTACTTTTATCAGATTCCATTCACAGTTGTGTGTTGCTTACTTGCCTTCATTTGCGAGGATTTTTTTCATTTGTATCTACTTTTTTGAGTTCTAACAGCTCACATCTCATTTAGGTTTGCTGATTTATTTTCTGTAAGCTCATAGCTCTTGTGTTCTTGTTTTGCAGATTTTGTTTTCTAGCTCACAGAAAGATATTTAGTAAAAGTTTCTGTGAGTGCTGACAATATATCTGTACTATATAGATTTTATCACTGTTTACAGCTTCTTTTTTTTTTAACCAATCCTACCAGCTGCCACAGCCATCCCTTACCCGCCCAGCCTCGTCCCTCTAGGTAATCCCTGCATTCCTGCCCATACCACCCAGTTTCTTTGTATTTTTGTGTACAGCTAGTCTGTTATTTATTCAATTTTTAGTTTTCCGTTTTGAGTCTCCAGATCAATGTTTAAGGGGACTTGGGGTCACTACTGGCAATATCCAGCCAACAGGGCCCAACAATTCAATGCTTGTCTTGATGTAACAATGTTTCTCAAGCCTACTGGTGAACTGGAATGGCTCAGTGCTGCACCCAACAGTTCTCAGAGAGCTATGCATTTCCAGGTCTTAAATCCGGGATGTACCGTGCAGAACATGTGCTTCTGGGTCTTTGAGGAATCTCCGTTGTCTCCATCATTTTGTTAATTTATTTTAAATTACAACATATTTTTGAATAAATTGAGTTTTCTGTGGATTAGTGATCCATGCCACATTAGTGATCTGTGCAAAATCAAACATGCATTAACATGCGCTACCCATCTTCTTAGAATTTTCAGATGCTTAGAGAAAGATTGTTTTGCTATGATTTCTCCCACTTTTCTTCTACTCTGACACATGTGCAAACTGGTATGAACATGGCCTGTCTGCAGGATTACTTTGATATCCTTGACTCCTATAATTTAAGAATTTAAATGGGTTCAGTAAAATTTCTGCATCTGCAGTGAGCTCCTAGCATAGTTATAGCAAATAAGGTTTAGGTTTTGATTCTGCATGTATGCCAATTCACCATGTCGATGTATCATCTATAGCCATTCTTGTCCAGCATTTTTTTCATCGTTCAGTCCCAGGCTTTGATTCAACACTACCCTCTCCAACAAATCACATTTTCTTTAGACACTTACTTATTTGGTAGTTTTTGGTAATTTGGTAATTCTCCTCTGGATTTGCTGTGATAGAGGTGGTATATAGATATAGATATAGATATAGATGTTATATTTAAATACATATACATGTGTGTATATATATACATATATAATGTATGCATTTATTTTTATTTTTAGTCACCAAATTACAAAGTTGTTAATGGTTGGATTTCAGACATAAGTGTTCCAATACTGAATCCTTCACTAGTTTCCCTCTACCAACATCCCACATACCCCTATTTCCCTCCCACCCACCAGTATGCTTTCACGAGAGGTACTTTTTAAAAAATATAAGTTTTTGTGCTGCAGTTTACAGTACTCTTGCTGGTGAGGTTTCATGCATAACACCTTACCAGAGATAGTACTTATGTTTCTTTTTGTTCTGATTGGGACTGGAGCAATAGCACAGCGGGTAGAGCATTTGCCTTGCACTCGGCCAACTCAGGCTCGATTCCTCCATCCCTCTCGGAGAGCCTCGCTGGCTACCAAGAGTATCCCGCCCGCACAGTACCCGTAGAATATTTGATATGCCAAAAACAGTAACTAGTCTCCCAATGGAGACGTTACTGGTGCCTGCTCAAGCAAATTGATGAGCACTGGGATGACAGCGATACAGTGATAATATTTTTATATAACTTTGAAATTAGAGACAATTGCTAGCTCTCCAGAAATATTTTTGATACATAAGCCAGAATTTTATAATTGATTTTTTTTACTATAATTTGGTGAGTGTTCAAATAATGTAACTATAAATTGTAGGGAGCCAGAGCACATTGCGCATGCGTGGTGGCCATGACAGAATGACCTCATATGGGGTGATTGGCGAGAGCCAATAGATGAGCACCACGTCAGAGGCGGGGCAACCAGGCTATATAAGGACTGCCGTTACCCGGGTTGTGGTTCTTTCTCTTCGTGAGTTAACTAAATAAACGGTTGCAGAAGGATCCTCAACCCGTGTCGTCTCACTCTTTGCTGGCGAAGGGAAATCGCGACGCGGGCAACGAACAACTGGTGCCGAAACCCGGGAAATCCATCTTGCACCGCGAGGAAGAACCCCTCCTCTTGGAGGGAGGATTCAGAACTGCAGGGACGACTGCTCGGAGAGGCGTGCTGCGGACCACTGCCCAGTGTTGGTAAGAAAAGAATGCCCGTTTCCTGGTGGTGGGGAGCACTCTTTGTCCTCCTTATTTGGATTTGCCTTCTCTTTTGCTCTTGTGTCTTTACTATGGGCACTGAGGCGACTTGGAAGATGGTTCAAAATTGTTTGGAGGATGAAGCATGCTCCATAGTGGTCAGGGAAGGCCGGCAGGTGTTGGAAAAGGTCCAAGACAGTTTGTCAGAAACCGAGCAATCAGAAGGGCTGGGCGCGCGTATGAAAATACCCAGCAATAAGGAAAAAGGACTGCCCGGTGGGGGCAAGAAGTTAGAAGGGAGAGGGGAAATAAATAAGGAAAAAGGACTGCCCGGTGGGGGCAAGAAGCTAGAAGGGAAAGGGGAAATAAATGAAACAAATGACCCTCCCGCTGCTTGTGCACCTCGATCCGCCTCGGACGAGGCCGGGGACTTGTACCCCAGGCGTGACGTGGCTGCAATCAGCTTAGACCTTAGACATAGACCTAGACATAGCCCCTCAGAGGATTCCTCCCTTAGTTCCGAAGAGGAGGATTTATTACAGCGAAAAGCGGCCCGTTATGAAGCAACTAGGTACCATCCTCTGGAGTCTCGGGCTCGCGGTGAGAGGGGCTCGACACGCCCCTCGCCTTCCGCTCCTCCCCCTCCACCCTATCATGATCCTCCCTTGGACAAGGCACGTCCATCTCGTACTTCCCTGTTTCCTGATAATCTGCGCAGGCAGATGCGATTAGCTTTCCCCGTCTTTGAGGGGGATGGGGACGAGCGCGTTTACGCCCAGGTGGAGTTTGCTCAGATTAAGGAGCTAGCGGAGGCGGTCAGGAAGTACGGAACAAATGCCAACTACACCATTTCCCTGCTTGACAGGCTAGCGCGGGATCGAATGACCCCCAGGGATTGGCAGGACGTGGCCAAAGCCACGCTACCCAATAACGGGAAATTTCTAGAGTGGAAGGCCCTCTGGTATGATGCAGCTCAGGATCAGGCTCGCCTTAACCGCAACGCCCGCGATGCCGCGCAGCATGCGTGGACCAGTGACATGCTTACTGGCCAGGGCGTCCATGCAGAGGATCAGATTAACTTACCCTGGGGGGTATATCCCCAGATATCCTTGCTTGCCATAAAAGCCTGGAAAGGCCTTTCCGTAAAAGGTGAGACAAGTAACCAACTCACAAAGGTCATTCAGGGGCCTCAGGAACCCTTCTCTGATTTTGTTGCACGCATGACGGAGGTGGCGAGTCGCATTTTTGGTGACTCGGACGCAGCGACCCCCCCCTTATCGAGCAGCTCATTTTTGAACAAGTGACTCAGGAATGCAGGAATGCCATAGCCCCGAGGAAGGCTAAGGGCTTGCAGGATTGGCTCAAAGTCTGCCGCGAGCTCGGGGGCCCCCTCTCCAACGCTGGCCTAGCGGCCGCCATTCTCAGCTCACAGCGGCAGCGAAGCTCGGATCCCTCTTGGGACCGCACCTGTTTTAATGTGGGAAGCGAGGACACGTTAAGCGTGACTGCAGGGCGCCGCGGGCGACCCCCTCTCTGTGTCAGCGCTGCAAGAAGGGCAATCACCCTGCCGATCGTTGTCGGTCCGTCCGTGACAATACGGGGCGGCTCCTCCCACCTCTAATCTCGGAGGAGCCAAAAAACGGGAGGCGAGGCCCATGGTCTCAGGGCCTGAACAAGTATGGGACCAGGTTCGTTCGGGAGGCTCAGGAACAGCAACCCAGTGCAGAGTCACCCAACTGGACCTCCGTGCCACCTCCTCCCTCACCATAACCCCTGATTCAGGAGTCCAGCCTGTTCCGGTAGCACCCGTGCAAGAAGCCCCTCCTGGATGCATTGGCCTTTTAGTGGGAAGGACAACCCTCGCAAAGCTGGGTCTTATAGTTTACCCAGGTACACTAGATGTCAGAAAACCGAGCATTCAGGTTTTATGCTCCTGCCCGACAGGCACCTTTGTAATTAAGGAAGGGGACCGTGTCGCGCAGGTGCTCCTCTTCCCGGCTGATTTTGAGGACCCTAAACGGAGAGGCCCCTTGGAAATCCCCGCCACGAATCTTGTGCAAGCTTACCTAGTCATGGACCTGGCCAAGAGACCTAAACTGACCCTTTCCATTCAGGGTAAGAGTTTTGAGGGCATTATGGACACCGGCGCTGACCGGAGTATCATCTCCTCGCACTGGTGGCCTAAGGGCTGGCCGGTGGCTGAGTCTGAGCATGAGCTTCAGGGTCTAGGTTATACCCAATGCCCTTCCATGAGCACCCAGGTCCTCACCTGGCATACTGATGAAGGGAGCAAGGGTTCCTTCACCCCATATGTCCTGCCTCTCCCAGTTAACCTTTGGGGCAGGGATGTCTTAACAGCCTTAGGCATAGTCTTAACCGATCAGTACTCCCCTCAGGCACGTAAAATGATGCAGGGCATGGGGTACATACCAGGAGAAGGACTAGGAAAGAGTTCCAGTGGCATCACAGAGCCTATCACTGCGGAGGGAAATCAAGGCAAAACGGGGCTGGGTTTTTGATCAGGGCCACTGGGGCGGAGCTACCCATTCCCTGGACCACGAGATCCCCGGTCTGGGTGCCTCAGTGGCCCCTGCCCCTAGATAAGCTCCAAGCATTAACAACTATTGTGGCAGAACAAGTGAAAAAAGGATGCGTTGAGCCCTCCACTTCCCCGTGGAATACCCCAGTTTTTGTCATTAAAAAACGATCAGGCACCTGGAGACTTTTGCACGATCTTCGCGCAATTAATGCCCAAATGGAACTCTTAGGCCCTGTACAGCGGGGCCTCCCCTTGCTTTCCGCCTTGCCCGCTAATTGGTATCTCTATATTATTGATATTAAGGATTGCTTTTTCTCCATTCCTTTGCACCCTGCAGATCGCCCCCACTTTTCATTTACTGTTCCTGAACTTAATCATAAGGGTCCTGACTCTCGATATCAATGGAGAGTTTTACCCCAGGGCATGGCTAATAGCCCCACTATATGCCAGCTATATGTCCAGCGAGCCCTGCGACCACTTAGAAAGCAGTTCCCTCAACTTTATGTTATACATTATATGGATGATATTTTGTTAGCATTTCATAATAAGGATACCCTGCAGGAGGCCTTCAAGGTCCTCAGAGATGCCTTTGACGAATGGAACTTACAATTGGCCCCGGAGAAGGTGCAATTTTCTGATACTGGCTCCTTTCTGGGAACCACTATCTACCCAAAGTACATCATGCCTCAAAGGATTCAGTTACAGGCGCGAGATCTGCGCACACTCAATGATTTTCAGAAGCTATTAGGGAACATTAACTGGCTGCGCCCCTCCTTGGGGGTCCCTTCTGGGGATATGGCCCCTCTATTTAAAATATTGGAGGGGGACCCCGCCCTGGACTCCCCCAGGGAACTAACGCCTGAGGGGCGGGTGGCACTACAGAAAATTGAGCAAGCGATTAGTAAAGCCCAGCTGTCCAGGATAGACTATCATCATCCCTGGCAATTATGTATTTTTCCTACTCGAGGCACTCCCACAGCTGCTCTGTGGCAGGATGGCCCCCTTCTTTGGATCCATCCACATGCATCCCCTGCAAAAAGTATTGTTTCCTACCCTGCTGCTGTGGCTGATTTGGCTCTAAAGGGACTTCAGCGCTCTTTGGAACATTTTGGGCTCCACCCGGCCAAGTTAATTATTCCCTATACTCTGCAACAGCGTCAGGTTCTGGCAGCCGAACATGACTCTTGGGCCATATTGTCCGTGGTCTTCAATGGGGACATTGATAATCATTTCCCCCAACATCCCCTGGCCCGCTTTGCCACCTTACATCCTTTGATTTTCCCCAAAGTTACAGTAAAGCGCCCTGTCCCTGGGGCCACCACTGTCTATACTGATGGCTCTAAAACAGGCATTGGGGCGTACTTGGCCAAAGGACAGGTGGTTCGTAGGAACTACGGCCCGCGCTCACCACAGGTTGTCGAGTGCTACACAGAAGTCCTTAAACGCTTCCCGGAGCCTTTGAATCTGGTGTCTGACTCCATTTATGTGGTAAATGCCCTTGAAGTCCTTGAGACTGCTGGCGTTATAAGGGGCAGAGGCCCCGTGTCCCAGATTTTTCAGGAAATCCAGCGCAGCCTTTTGCAGCGCTGCAACCCAATTTGTGTGACGCACATTCGCGCTCACAGTCACCTCCCCGGCCCTATGGCGTTGGGCAATGCTCTTGTAGACGAGGCTACGCGCCCACTGGCCTTACTAGCTGAGCCGATCCAACAGGCGAAAGACTTCCACGAGAAGTTTCATGTTACAGCTGGAACTCTGAAGCACAAGTTCCAGATTACTCGCCAACAGGCTCGGGACATTGTGACTGGGTGTAAAAACTGTGTCCAGTATCTCCCTGCACGGGCTGTTGGGGTTAACCCGCGGGGCCTGCGACCCCTCCACCTATGGCAGATGGATGTCACCCACGTCCCCAGCTTGAGTAAGGCTCAGTTTGCGCATGTTTCTATTGACACCTGCTCAGGCGTTCTTATGGCCACACCCCTGGGTGGGGAGAAGGCCACTCATGTTATCCAGCACTGCCTGGAGGTCTGGAGCGCCTGGGGCAAGCCTCAGGTCTTGAAGACTGATAATGGACCGGCCTATTCCTCCCAAAAATTCCTGCTATTCTGTGCTCAGATGCAGGTAACCCACGTTACGGGCATTCCTTATAACCCACAGGGCCAAGCCATGGTTGAACGAGCACATAGGACCCTGAAGTCTTACTTACAAAAACTGAGAGGGGGATGGGAGGACGTAGGGTCCCCCAGAAGTGCTCTCGCACTTACTCTTTTTGTGCTCAATTATCTGAATTTGGATGACTCAGGGAATTCGGCCGCAGACCGCCATGTGGCCCCTCCCCACACTCCACCTCTGCTGGTTAAGTGGAAGGACACTATTGATAATACCTGGAAGGGTCCTGACCCTGCCCTGATCAAATCGAGAGGCGCGATGTGCGTCTTTCCACAAGAAGCCGCGCAGCCTTTCTGGGTCCCTGAAAGATTGACTCGGGCCCTGAAACAGGCTACCCCGACTGAGGAGGCGGTTGACACCGAGTCCGCAGAATGCTCCAGGGTGAACCCCTGAGAGGGATTCTCTCTTTTCTTCTTACAGAGAACATGCGGCTCGTCGTCCGGTGCTGACCCTGCGGGTTTGCAATGATGATCCTGCTGCTGACTGTGCAACCGACGGAGGCCGGATTGGGCCGGCCGGCTGACCCTACACGCCTCCTACAACAGCTGTATGGGACCCCGTGCAACTGTCAGGGAGGACAATCTTCGGTGACCCCAACGAGCTACACGCAAACCGTGGACTGTGGGACTCTGACTATATATCTCGCCACGCAGCCCAGTGCTCGGGGCGGGCTAACCCAGTTTTGGCAGTGCGTGCCCAAGCCTACTTTTATAAATAAGGGGGATCCCTGTCCTCAAAACTGTCAAGTGGTAGACCAGATGAATGCCATGTGTTATACCAGCTATTCTGAATGTACCCTAGGAGGAAAGAGGTATTTTACTGCAAAGCCCCATATGTCCTACGAGGGAACGCTCGGGGGTGACTGGTCAGTCGTCCCCTCCAGCAGAGGGAACCCTAAGTATGCTGCTGCCTCATGCACGGCCCCAGTGGGCAAAGATGCCTGCTGGCCCACGCGTGCCCCCTTGCATGTCACTGACGGGGGTCCCTCCGATGTGGTTCGGGAAAGGGAGGTGGGACAGCAGATTCAGCAACTGATTTTGGCTCTCTATCCCCAAATTTAATACGCAATGCGGAGAGTGTACCATGACGTGGAAACCGCTTGATGCTATGTTGGTTGATTGCATTTCTGATTTTGTTTTGATGGTTGTATTTTTTATTGTTGTTTTGATTATTTGCTTTTACCTGTGTTATAGCTGACTGCTGCCTGGTGCCCCAATCCTCTGACGGGGGCTCGGACTCGTTGGGCTCCCGCTATCCCCCTCTATCTTGCGCTCATGGCTCCTGCTCTGGGAGCAGCCCTTGCACGCTCGGAGCCACAAGGGCTCATTGCACGAGTATGGGTGCTCCCGAGTATTCTCCCTGAGAAGGGTGTCAGGCCGGAGAGCACTGCACTGAGTTGGCCCCCGACTCAGGGTGGCGAGCCGCTTGCATAGGGCCGCCGTCGGATTTTGCCCTGCCTGGAAGTGAGGACGGTGGGACAGGTGGAGCCTTGGCGCGACCTGATGGGGACGTGCGGAGGCCTCCTCAGTCCCTTGTAATACAGGCAGTGGTGACCGCCACCCCCTTCTACCAACAGGATGGCTCCATAAATAAAGACATAAGGGGGAGATGTAGGGAGCCAGAGCACATTGCGCATGCGTGGCGGCCATGACAGAATGACCTCATATGGGGTGATTGGCGAGAGCCAATAGATGAGCACCACATCAGAGGCGGGGCAACCAGGCTATATAAGGACTGCCGTTACCCGGGTTGTGGTTCTTTCTCTTCGTGAGTTAACTAAATAAACGGTTGCAGAAGGATCCTCAACCCGTGTCGTCTCACTCTTTGCTGGCGAAGGGAAATCGCGACGCGGGCAACGAACAATAAATAAACTTCAAAATATATCATTTATAGGGGGCCGGAGGGATAGTACAGTCGGTAGGGTGTTTGCCTTGTGTGTATTCATAAAACAAATATGAAGCCTGCAGCACTCTCTCGCCACCTGTTCGGTGGTCTCAGGCAGCTTCCCCTCCCAGGACAGCCAATGCCATGGTAGGACGAAAGAGGAAATGGGGCCAGGCTGGCTGGTGATCAATTATTATTTATTCCATTTATTCATTCTCCCCATGTGCCTGTTCCAGTCTCTTTAAGATCACCATTCCAGTCTCACCCTGTCCCTCATTCCCATCTCCTCTGCCCCTTGCTTGTCTCTTTGTGCTCTGTGCTCTGATTAGCTGTCCTGGTCTCTCTAGTCTCTCACACCCTCCACAACTTGGCAGTAGCAACCACACTCAGGAAGCACAATCAATGTATCAAAGGTCTTCCTGATCTCCTGCAACCAGGAGATCTGCTCAAGGGTGAAATACTAGCTAGGATGTGTTTCTCCTCTCCTTAGTCCAATAGCCATTTAAACATTCATCTTAATTCTACTCCTTAATAATATTAGTCATTTTGTATGGACACAGTAAGAGATACATTAAGCTTATAGGATGGCTGTCCTGAGGGCATCTCACTCTATGTCTCAGACTATAGTGCTCAGACCAGATTAGTCTTTCTTAACCCAGGGTCCTAATCCAGTTGTTACTTTTTAGATGATGACAGAATTCATCCAGGATATGCTCTTAACTTATAGTTAAGTATTATGGTGCTTTGGCCTGGCCCATTTCGATGCCAGGGTAGCTCACAGATTGCCCTGGGTCAATCCAGTCCCTCGTTGGTACACTGATTTTGGGGTGTTAGGAACTAAGAGCAACTGAGACTTAAGTCAAGAGAACAGATGCCCAGGAGTGAATATTATTCAGAGTCAATTAACTTCCCAAATTACAAAAGCATAGCATTAACTGTATTCCTGTGTCCATACAAAAAGGGCATTGCTCTGAAGTAACTATGCAAAGGACATAAGAAGAAGAGAAAAGCAAAATTTACAAGTTAACAGAGTTTGATTGAGATAAAGGTGATTAACTGGTTGGGTAAGCAGAGCACAAAGAAAGAGATTACAGATAAACACAGAGGAATGGGAGTGCCTCAGGAGCACTGTGATGGGTATAACCCAAATAACCTAACTTCACTGTTGCAAGGCAGAAAGGACAAACCACTGTTGCAAGGCAGAAAGGACAGACAGAAAGGACAAATCCTACAGCCTGGCACATGGTCTACCTGGATTTGCTCCTTGGCATCTCATAATGTTCCCCCAGCATTGCCAGGAATAATTCCCAAGTGCAGAAGTAGTAACCCCGGATCATTGCCAGGTGTGACCCCCCTAAAAAACCCCAAATATTATTTATAATAAATATGGAATTATAAGTGATTATTAAAATATACAAGTCACTATTATGCTTGTTCTGGAGAAAATTTAACTTTGCATGTAAATGTATGTGTCTTATTAGCAAGATCATGAAATTTCAAAGACATATGAGTGCATACTATTGTGTGGAAATCAAAGCTTCAAGTCATATTTTGTGACATCAAGTTTACAGTTTAAGAGAGTAGACAAGAATGAATATTGAAAATGCAATGAAATACATGAAAATATATGAATTTTTAAAAAATATGTGTTATAAGAATATGGAGAAAGATAGATTGCACTTCTGTTGAGATGAAATACTGACATATGCAAATAATAGTTTTTATTCTGATAAAATAAATGTAAGAATACAGATGGTGAAAGTGAAAGGGATGCCCATTTTGTACTCTATATTTACAAATGACAAGTAATTAAGGAGATAAGTACATATTCCACTGTCACTTTCAAAAAAATACTTGACAAGTACATAACAGCTGTTGTATAATAAAGAATTTGACTGGACTTTATCCATGGTTCTGGGAGGGAAACAAAATCCTTAGCACTTTCTGAATGAGGGAATTCTTGGATAATACTGGACTTTATGAATGAGAATTGGATTTTTGGCAGACCCAATTATTCAAATTGGAGACAGAGTTTAATAGTTCAACCAATTTTTTCTTTATAACTAAACAATAAAATGTCTAGTTATTGAGGTTCTGGAGAGATCCCTTTTTTGATGATCTGGGGGAGATCACTTTTGTTTTTGGTGAAAATTATGTATTTAGAATTAGCCAATTGACCTGGTCAGATGATTCCTATGTTATTGCAACATCAAAGGCATTCCAGTTAGGAGCGCCCTAAATATATGCCTCCATTTCTTCACCAGGTCTGATCATGGGGTTGACCTGGGCCACTGAGTCATAGAGCTTCTTAAGACATTGATGTTACTGTTGGTATTCTATGGGAATAGGGTATGGAAACTGTTTTGGGGTCCCTCACAGGCCTCATCCCTTATATTATTTCATTTGATTGGTTTCTGTGGTTATATCTCTTTCCTCAATTATGTGAATCATTCTATTGAATTATCAAGACTGAGAGGGTTTTGGGAATCCCTGAATATTCAGCCAATTAATCAGAGGTGTGGATTGCCTTGTGATCCTCAAAGTATCATAGGCACCTGGTTAAGATTATCTGACCTGCCTGTAGGTGGTTACTATCTCATTAGTACCTTAGTTAACATGAGAATAACACCCAAGTCAAAAAACAAGCTATAGTTGGAAGCCTGCCTCATGAGGGGGCAGGAAAAAGGCAGCTGGAATAGAGAAGGGATCACTAAGAAAATGATAATTGGAGGAATCGGTCAGGATGGGAGTTGTGTGCCAAAAGTAGATAAAGGACCAAACATGATAACCTCTCAGTATCTGCATTGCAAACCAGAATACCCAAAATTAAAGAGAGAGTATGGGGAATATTGTCTGCCATGGAGACAGTGGGAGGGTGGGAAAGGGGGATATACTGGGGATATTGGTGGTGGGGAATGTGCATTGGTGGACGGATGGGTGTTTGATAATTATGTGATTGTAATTCAAACATGAAAGCTTGTAACTATATCTCATAATGAATCAATAAAATAAAAAAATGTCTATAGAAAGAAACATAAATTAAATTTTATCTCCAAGGAGCACATAGTTTAGGATGGAAAATGATAGAACATGCATTTTTATAAAATTTAAATATAAGTGCTTGTGATACTTCCTGTGTAAAGGTTGGTATAATATGCTTTGTAAAATGTTCTCAAAAAGTGGTTAGAGAATATATTAAAAAAAGGGGTAGGCGCTAATAAGCACCTGAAGTGATATGCATTAATCCTAATAGCATTTTGTAGATGACTCAATTTTTAGTGAAGCTGGGTAATTGAACTCTTAATATAATTTTAGACCAAGTAAAATGTTATTCTTCGTTTTTCTGAGGATCACTTAAATATGATATGATATAACAAAATTAGTCTGTTGAGCAAAAACTTTCATGAAAACTTGACCTAAAGGTTTGATTTACTTGTAAAATTCTAAATTCTCTAGCTATTTGATGCATTCTGAAGGGAAGATGAGCTCAAGCATAGTAGTAAAAATTTTGTCAAAGCACCTCTCAACATGCTGAGTGAGATATTTGTGATGTGAGACAGCATAGCCTGGTATATGTAGGCACTGTAACCAAAGCATATGAGCACAGTAGCCAACTGTGCACAAACCCTACTACTGCAACTATTATTTATTTTCCCCCCAAAATATTGCCCAAATATGAGTAGAATTGTGGAAAAGTATGTAACAATAAAATGCACAATAAAAAAATTATGCACTGCACCAATATAGTTTCTTAAGGAAGATATATTCAACAATTTTAAGCACTTTAGAATTTGTATAAGTGTGACTCTCATGTGAGTCTTATTGATCAACTTTTTTATAATAAAAATATGTATTTAGATTAGCTGGAGGGACTAATTATGTGATTCCAGTTTTGTTGACAACACCCAAGTTATCTCAGTCAGAAGACAGCCAAATACATGTCTTCATCTCTCCATCAGGTCTGGTCCTGGGGTGGACCTGGACCACTCAGAGTCCCATCTACACAGCTTCTTTGACCTGGTTCTTGTTGGCCAGAAAAGAAAGAGTCTATACAATTCTATAGAAAGAAACACAAATTAAATTCTATCACCAAGGAGCACATAGTTTAAGATGGAGAATTATGACATACATATTTTAAATAAAATTTAAATAGATGTTTTATGTTTAAGAGTAGGTATAATATGCTTTATAAAATGTGCATTTATATATGAACACTTTGAGGTCTGTGATAAAGTTTGTGATACTTTATGTTTGAGGGTAGGATTTAATATGTTTCATAAAGTGTTCAAATGCTTTATAAAATATTCATTGACATGCACAATGGACCCAAGTGTGCTATTGTCTTTTTTCCTCTTCTTGGATGACTTAGGGTCAGAAGCAATGTGATGGCAAAGTGGTCAAACTTATTTCTTTTGGTAATGCCTTTCTGACTGTGGTTGGGCTGCCTTTTAAACTGCAGCACCTTGGTTCTTTGGCAAGCCTGGAGGCTCTACAGGCCATATTTATATGCAGGCCATAGCAGGCCACTCAGGAGCAAGTCAGGACAGAGCCGTAAGGCCTGTTCTCTGGCTAACACTCATTTTTCTCTAGTTTCCTTTTGCTTAAGAGAAGCCTGAAAATAATTTAGGGGAACTCCTTCATTTGTTATATGATGATTAACTATGGCCAATGCATGTAAATGATACCTCACAACATAAAAGAAGCACTTCTTGGAATGTGTAGCAATATGCACTCTATGTTCCTATACATGTCTCATCACATCTCAAGTAGTTGCTATGTAAATGTAGTATTTTCACCATTAAAAATGTCCATATTCTTTCTGGTGAGATTTCTACCTTTCCTTTTAAAGGAATAGCAGAAATATAAGGGTAGGAAAGATAGTACAGAAGGTAGGGTACCTACTTTTACATGGGACCAACCCAGGTTCTATCCACAGAATCCCAATATGGTACTCTGATCTCCTCCAGGAGGAACCCTTCATCACAGAACCAGAAGTAAGTGTCGCCTTCCCAAACAAATAGCACATAAATGTGAAATACATATATATATAAAACATGGGGAAAGATAAAATAAGTTCAAATTTATCAAAGTATGTCTCAAAATTTGACATTTGACATTTGCTGTGAATATGAATATTTTTAGTTTTACAGGAAAATTTTAGCTAAGAATAATAGATTTCAGTTTTTATCCTAAGTGAGTTATCATTTCATATACCCCTTTATTACCGTAGAAGAATGTAAATATTTTGGAGTCCATTAGAAAAGTCTGGAAAATATGACTCCTGAAAGACTTCAAATGATTTGTTAAATAGATCATTGGTAATTGGTAACTTATGAATTCTATGAACTGAAAAGTTCTTGGTGTTAGTAGCTATATTTATGAAAAGTGATCTTGCTTTTATTTTTTACTAAAACACAAAATAAACTACATATCACAACATCCTAAAATGAGACTCAGGCATAACTTTGATAAAGTTTAAAAACCTTTCTAAAATTGCATTAAAGTAATTATTGAACTAAGAGCACTTAAAGCTATTTGGTCAATATCACATTTAGTATTTCTTAATTCCAAAAAACCTAATAAAAATTAGTTTATTCAACAATGAGATATCATCTCACACCACAGAGACTGGCACACATTCAAAAGAATAAAAGCAATAAGTGCTGGTGTGGATATGGGGAAAAAGGGGCACTCTTTCACTGTTGGTGGGAATGCAAACTGGTCCAGCCTTTCTGGAAAACAATAGAACAGTCCTTCAAAAACTAGAAATTGAGCTTCCATAAGACCCCACAGTACCATTTCTGGGAATATATCCCAAGAATGGAATAAAGCACAGTAAAAATGACATCTGTACCTATGTGTTCATTGTAGCACTGTTCACAATAGCCAAAATCTGGAAACAACCCGAGTGTCCTAAAACAGATGACTGATTAAAGAAACATTGGTACATCCACACAATGAAATACTATGCAGCTGTTAGGAGAGATGAAGTCATGAAATTTGCTTATAAATAGATAGACATGGAGAGTATCATGCTAAGTGAAATGAGTCAGAAAGAGAGGGACAGACATAGAAAGACTGCACTTATATTTGTGGAGTATAGAATAATATAACATGAGGCTGACACACAAGAACAGTAGATAAAAGGGCCAGGAGAATTGCCCCATAGCTGGAAGCCTGCTTCATGAGCAAAGGGGAGAAGGCAGATGGAATAGAGAAGGGATCACTAAGAAAATGATGGCTGGAGGAATCAGTCAGGATGGGAGATGTGTGTCGAAAGTAGATAATGGACCAAACATGATGACTTCTCAGTGTCTGTGTTGCAAACCATAATGCCCAAAAGTAGAGAGAGAGTATGGGGAATATTGTCTGCCATGGAGGCAGGGGGAGGGTGGGAAAGGGGGGGTATACTGGGGATATTGGTGGTGGGGAATGTGCACTGGTGGAGGGATGGGTGTTTGATCATTGTGTGATTGTAACCCAAACATGGAAGCTTGTAACTATCTCACAGTGATTCAATAAAATTTAAAAAAATAATAAATTAGTTTATTTCTTAAAAAAATATAATTCTATGTGCCGCCTTGCAACAATTCCATGTCAATATGCCCAAAATGTATTTGAAAAGTTAGAAGATCTTTAAAAGATTAATATAATATTGATATTGTAAATGGCTCTGAATTGTATCTGCTTTTTTTCTTGATTAACTAAAACAGAAACATTCACATTTTGTAGCCAGGTAGCTTATAACAATTGAAGACTCAATCATTGTCTTAGGAAATATTAATATGAAGAAAGATGAAAACTTTCATTCCACCTATGAGCCTATGTGTTTGATAATCTGCATGATATTAAGATTTTATTTTATATAATTATTCAACAAAATTATTCAGATTTCCCTTAACATTTGCTGTGTGTGTGCCCATATTTTATATGTGTATAGTGTTCTATTAAGCTCAGCTCATCTCTTACTGTCCCTGGTCGGCTTTCTCTTTACGTGATTAAGAGAAAGCAATTGAAATTTATTTTTTCATCTTCTGTTAGAAGCTGTGACTAGATTCTAACTTCTGATGAATTGACTATTATAAAGATGAAATTATAAATTGATTGCCAAAAGAACTATATAATCTACAGAAAAATGTTGAAGAATTTTAGAAGGAAATTTCACTAAATTTGCTCTATGATATGGCACATTATAGATGATGCTGGTATTTCAGTCTTCAGTGAGAGATGAGCCATAAGCATGAATTGTGAATAAAATATGGAGATCTGTCACCTGTTGGGACACTTCAGGTCATGTCCAATAAAATTTACTAAAACCTGAATGTTAGACTGCACATGAGATCATGTGCAGTTTTCTTTTAAAGTCCAAACAAAATCACACTTCATGTATACTATCAGAAAGCCCCCTGTTCCTGGGTAAAGATTGAAGAATGAATGGTTCAGTTCTCCAAAAGCCACTGGGAAATGTCAGCACCATCTAGTTAATGAATTCCTGATTTGTTTGGCATTTGCACTTTCTTAAGAAATTGCTGATGTGTTTAGACTTCCTCTTCTCCTCAGCAGCAGTGAAATTTGTTGATTATGATGGCCTTATATAGCATCATCCAGGCAGAAAGCTAAAAGATTACACATTAAAAAGAAACAGGTCTGTTTATTACCAGGCATTGTACTTCCTCATATGCATATCTCTGTTCCTCAGTCTTTGACCAGGTTGCTTTATGGGAGATGCTTTGTTAAAAGTATTTCCATGGCAGGCCTCCACTCACGAAAATGTCATTTTCTCTGCCAGGTTGTGATAGGAAGTCTTTTTCACCTATTGAAACCTATTAAATGTCCTTCAAATATTTTTGTTTAACTCTTAGAAAAACAGTTAGTTGAAGGCCCATTTAAAACATGTATATTTAATGAGGAATTGATGTTTGTACTTTAAAACACTTTCCAAAGAAACTTGCTTCTGTACCATTGCTGACTAAAGCCTGCAATCTTTACAGATTTCATTTAACCAGGTCAAATAATGTAGATTGTCAACATTCCACATTATTTTCTCTTAACTACTTTTAACCGCAAATTTGTTTTGGGAGATAGTCCAACATGCATAATAATCCTAATCACTGTAGTTTCATTTGCATAAGGATCAACCTGATAAGATGCTGTGCAGCTAAAATTGCTCAATTAAAAATCTTTGCTATTGTTCTAAAGGAGAAGCATAACAGATTTAATATTCTCTACCTAAATGTTATTGCCTTGACCAGGCTAACAGTTTTTATCTCAGTATTTACAATACACTATGAGTTACTATGCTTCATATTCTTCTTTATTCCAAAGGGACACAATTTTCACCCATTAGGCTTGTACTGAAGAGACAACATAGTGGGTAGGGCGTTTCCCTTGCACGAGGCCCACCTGGGTTCGGTTCTTTTCCTCCATCCCTCTCAGAAAGCCCCGAAAGCTACCGAGAGTATCCTGCCCGCACAGCAGAGCCTGGCAAGCTACCCGAGGTATATTCAATATGCCAAAAACAGTAACAACAGTTTTCACAATGGAGACGTTACTGGTGCCTGATCGAGCAAATCGATGAACAACAGGATGACAGTCCTACAAGCATAATCTTGATTTTTACTAACATGTTTCTACCTCCAAGAATTCTCTGTATCTCTTTCACACTGTTTTTGGAAGAGAAATTTCTAGACTTGCCTTTATTTATGCTTGATCTTCACAACTACTTTTCTCAACAATTTCTTGCAAATTAACTCAGCTCCTAACTCTCCCCCACCAGACTTGATAAAATAAAATGACTCCACCAAGACTTAGTAACCTATAAGTACAATTTTTTCCCTCCTCTCTATGCAATAAGTTTCCAAATTAATGGACACATTGTCTCACTAAAACTGTGAAATTGCTGCCCTTTTCCCCTGAAACAAATCTCTCTTTCACAGCCTTCTGATGACTGACATTGTGGCATGAGAATTCCCCCCATTGTAGCACTATTAACAGGTAAGGCTGGACAATTCTTGGTTCTGGAAACAGGCCTTGTGCATTTCAAGATGCTTAGCAGAGTTTCTGGTTTCTACTTATTAAAATTCTTAGCACTCCACCTCTCAAGTTGTGACCATTAAAAATATATCCAGACTTTGATTTACACACGCCCCCTTCTGCCAATCCTACTTTTCTTTCACTCTCTGCCTTCAGACTTGGGAGTCACAGGCTTCTGCTAACAGTTGTGCTGGTGACTTTTCCTCCACAGTTCTTTAGTGGTGTGATTTTATGTCAGATTATAATTAGTTTTCTGCTGCTCATCCTAGGTCACTTTCCAGACCATAGGCTGTTAGAGATCTCCAGACATTTTTTTCTCCTGTCTCTCAGTGGCAGCACTGCTGAGAAAGTCATTTTATCTGTGCAAACAGGGATTCTCAATCCGTGTGGCTAAAGATGGTGATGTGTTTTACTTCGTAGTTTCAACAGTTGAGCAAGATCATATTTGCATAGTCTCATAAAGGATTGACAAACCCTCTTAAAGAAAAAGTTCACTGGGTAATATAGGACAGTTATCAGAACATATAATCGGGTCTTCCTCGTTTGTACCAGGTAGCTCATTTTGTAAGACCCAGGAATATTAAAGGCAGGAATAATCGGTCATTAGACTAATATAAGATATATTGGTAAAAATTTGGCTACAAAATTATATTTTAAAGGGGTGTAGCATAGGATAAGTCCTCACAATTTCTCTGTCAATTTTCATTTTTGATCACCTTAAGTCTGAGGGAGCAGAAGCAGTCAGAAGGCAGGAGTGTAGTTTGTATCTCTGAAGTGCTAAGTTTGTGGACTACTTTGAGATGTTTCACTCGGCAAAAAGAACAGTTATAAACCAGATCAATGGCTGTTAAAACAATTAGGAGAACCCAAAGACGAGGACACAGCTATGTCTAGTCTAGCTAATGATACCTGTTAATATCAGGAGCTAGCACACTCAAAGAACAGTGATCCCAACCTGGAGCTAAAGACAATACCAACAAAGAAAAACAAAACCAACTGACAATCTAGTATCTGTCAGAGTTAGTAGCTCCATTGGCCTGCTGCAATTGCCCTTAGTGGAAAGGGAAGTGCTTCTGTTCAGTGGAAAAACCAGGATGCTCCATTACTTATTGACACAGCATATAAATTTGACTGCCCTTTCATTATCTCTTTCTCTAAGTAGCAAATATTTGTTATCTTGGTATATCAGGTATACCTCAGTGAAGCTATTTAAAAAAAAGTAAGTAGTAGTTGTCTCATAGACCTCACAGACTTTCTATAGCCACTTCCCATCTCTCTGAGTTCTCTCTCTAGTCCATAAGTTTTTCTGATATGACTTTTCCCAAAACTATATTTCCAATGTATATATATTCATATATACTCCTATTTATAACCTATAAATATCATATTCTCTATATATTTTTCTACAGCAAAAATGAGGTCCTTCTCTTTGGGTCACTGCAATTAAATCTAGTCCTTTTTGGAACTCCCCAGTAGAGATACAGACTTGACGGGTGATTTGATGATGGAGATCATCTCTCTGCTGTTTGATATCTCCCTACCAACACCCTTGGGCTTTAAATCTATCACAATTGTCTCTTAGTCAACAGTAGTTTGTGAAAACATAAAGGAGGATAAAAATAAAGATTTTAATATATCTCCTTTATATCTTTATGAAAATTGACTTGAGACACCCTTCAAAGGAAAGAAGTACATCTGCATACCTAAAGAAAAAATAATTTTCTTCACTTTTCACCAAACTTAAAAACTGATAATGAGACAGCCTTTTCTCACTCTGCTATAGTTCTCAATCCTACCACCACTATTTCCTCAAATAAATTGTGATTCTACTTTACAGTGATAAAATTTTAGAACTTCAGAGTCTTTACACTCCCTGTTGGTCCACAGAGAATCTGAGTCTCATATATGGACTAGACCTTGTTTTGTTTAGTTCTCCATGCTTACTCCACTCATGTGAATTGAGTATTGATGGCATCAGGGCTTCTCATGAGTTTCCTCTCTGTAACTACATTGTGATCATTGTTGAGGGAATGATTGTGTGCAAGAGAACATGGCAAACACTGAGAGGACATAATCAGTAGCATAATAATTGCTCTATCACTTTATTATGTTCCTTCCTGACCTGGATGAAATCTGTCTAGAGAGGGGAAAATTTATCTCCATCTTGAGCCAATAGGAAAGTAAGGTTTTATATTCATACATTTGCATCACAAGTGATCACATGATGCCATAAAGTAGAGGGAAACCCACAGGGGCAGAGGGATGATGCTTGGTGGAGACACTCAAGGATGAAGGCAGGAGGCACACCTAGAGTGGGATCTGAGAGAAAGCTTGCTGTCAGCCCTGGACCCCCTCCTCTTGGACCACTACATGTTTCACTTTTCAGACCATCTGGGTCACCAACAGACCCAGATGGTCTGAAAAGTTTTCCCAGACAATTTCCAAGAGCTCTTCCATTCCTGAGACCATCTGGGCTGACAGGATTCTGGGGGTGCTATACCTAGAATTTTGCCTCTTTAGTCTTTTTTTCCTTTACTTTTCTATTTCTTCTTTTTAGCTTCTTTTGCATGTTTTCTTTGCCTAGTCATTCCTTTCCTTCTGCCCTTTATAGTAAAAGCAACTTGATCAGCTCCACTGTTCAATGAGAATTATGGGTGGTGATGGAGAGAGAGTACACGGGTACTTTGCCTTGCATGTGGCTGACCCCAGTTTGATTCCTAGTACCACACATGGTCCCCTTAGCACCATTAGGAGTGATCCCTGAGCACAGAGCCTGAATTAAGCCCTGAGCATTAAATGTGTTCCCAAAACTGGCGGAATCTGAGGGGAAGGAATACACATACACACACATAAATACACACACATACACACCTACACACATCGTGGCAAATAGTACAGCTATGTGTAAAAGTGGTAGCAGTTAGCAGTTTAAAATACAGAATATAGAAATACAGAGGATTTTTTGTTCACTTGATATTTGATCAGGGCCTTCTGCTCCAACCCTAGCTCTGTCTCATTTCAAAACATCCTTGAACTTCTTTTTAACAAATTACTGTACTCTTTGTAGTACATATTGCTTTGGTCTTTTATTATATGATTTAAAACCTAGCCACTTAAGCTATGATTACATATTTATATAAATTATATGTCTCAAAACAAAAATAATGTGCTAATTTTGATTTTTGAAGAAGTATTTGTAGAAAAAGCATCCAATTGGCTCAGCTTTTGCAGATTTACAAACGCATTAAAACAGGAAGAATGTAAGAAATGAAAAGAAAAAAATCATGCAAAAGTTTTTAAAGAAAAATTTCTATTCTATAATTATGTAATTACAATACATCCCACCATTTAAATGTTGGAGTGTGCTTTATGCTTATTGAATCAAGAAAATAATTCATGTCTTTTTTGACTCTTAGGTTTCTTTTTCAACCAGAGCATTGTTAAAATACTACCAGAGAAATGAAAAAGATGTTACACCTGATTTATTGAATGGGATGAAAGCAGTGGAGAACTATGAAAAATAAAGCAGCTCTAATTATTTTTTTTTTATTGTTTGCAGTTTGATCCACGTCTAGTGCTCAGGGATGATTCCTGGCAGTACTCAGGGAGAAAGGTGACGCCCACAAGAGAAAGAGAAGGTTTTTCTGGTGGTTGATGTGAAGTGTGATGGAGGCCATAGACTCAAGAAGGAAATCTACCACTTGCCACCATCCTAAGGAAGTGGCTCGGAAATCCAGAACTGATGAGTCAGTTCCGAGCGCCTGGATGGTACAGACCTCATGCAGTGTTAGTCTGAACCTGATTCCATGTCTTCTTCCCGGTGTGGGAAACGATCTCTATCACTCCATTCTCTGGGAGCCCTGGAAACCAGGCTGCAGTGAGGAACTGCTCTTTACAGGAAAGTTAGTCTTATGTCTTACCCAGGTCTTCCAGCTCCATCATCTTCCCTCACAGAAAAGAATTTCAGGAGGAGACAAATTGAAATAAAAACAAATTTATTTGGAGGTAAACGTAGAAAGGGAGAGAGAAGTGGGAGAGAGAATGAGAGAAAGACAGACAGACAGACAAAGACAAAGACAAAAAGACATGGAGTTAGATGCTCAAGAGAGAACGTGGACTTCTCCAGAGTGGAAAGAGCAAGTACACATCCCAAATATGATGTGCAAACTATTTCTCCAGGATGAAGAATTGCACCCAACAGTAAGGAAGTACACATTATGGACAGATGTGGGTCAAACAGGCTATAAAGTACATATCTTGGTGGAGATGCGGTCAAATACAAGCCTTTCTCTCTGCCTTTCTCTCTGATGTACAGTTTTCCCCAAACTGCTCACTCCCTTAAAGACTGTTGCTAGGGTTGTTGCCAAGATGAGCTGAGTAGCTAATAGTCGTCTTTTGATGTTCTTAGTGTAGAGAATTCTGCATTTCAGTGGTTTTCCAGACTGGAAACCAGAGGTGGTGATTCTGTGTCTCAAAAGCCTTTTTTCATGCCTTTGGGCCAGTTTAGGTACCAGACAATGATTTTCCTTCCTAAATACATTATCTGGGCTGCATCTTTCTGCTTGCAGCAGTGTCTGAGATGGAATTAGGGCCAACAGCTTTCAGAGCTTATTATGTCTTTTTCCTGTTCTATTTCTTGAACCCCTATTCCCTTTTTTCCTACCTCTGATTTTAAGTATTCAATGCTGAATTTCCCTTTTCCTTTATTTTTAAAAAAATTTTTTATTAATGAATCACCGTGATGTACAGTTACAAACTTACAAACTTTCGTGTTTGCATTTCAGTCAGACAATGGTCATTTACCCATCCCTCCACCAGTGCGCATTCTCCTCTATCAATGTTCCCAGTATCCCTCCTATCACCCCCACCCCATCCCCCACCAACCCACCCCGCCTCTGCAGCATCCCCTGTTGTTTTCTCTCCTTTAGGGTGTTGTGGTTTGCAATAGAGGTATTGAGTAGCCATCGTGTTCGGTCTATAGTCTACTTTTGGCACACATCTTCACACATCTTTCAACCCTAATGTGTCCTCCCAACATTCTTTACTTGGCGTTCCCTTCTCTATCTGAGCTGCCTTTTTCCCCAGCATGTGAGGCCAGTTTCCAAATGGTGTATCAGACCTCCTGGTCCTTATCTTTACTACTCTTGGATATTAGTCTCCCATTCTGCTACTTTATATTCCACAGGTGAGTGTGATCTTTCTATGTCTATCCTTCTCTTTCTGACATGATACTCTCCACGTTGTGAATCCCCCTTTATCTACCAGCAGATTTTTCAGGTATCTCTGATGAACTTTTCTGTTATTTTCAGATAATAGACTAATTGACATAGCACAGCAGGTAGGGCATTTGCCTTGCACGCAGCCAACCTGGGTTTGATTCCTCCATTCCTCTAGAAGAGGCTGGCAGGCTACGGAGAGTATCCCGCCTGCACGGCAGAGCCTGGAAAGCTACCTGTGGCCTATTCGATATGCCAAAACCAGTAACAACAAGTCTCACAATGGAGACATTACAGGTGCTCACTCCAGCAAATTGATGAACAACAGGACGACAGTGCTACAGGGCTGCAGACTAATTGCATTAATTTAAAGTTCACCAGAATTTGTATTGCATGCTTAGTTCAAAGATAGATTTCCGTTCCTTCCCTACTCCCAACCACACTCGGAGTCCAATCAGGCTTAGACTTGAAGAGAGGAAAGAAATATATTCTGTACCTTACTGATTCTCCCAGCTGTTCCACTTCTCTCCCACCGTTCACTGCTCTTGGTTCTCCTGAGCTTAAAGTGGAAAACAATGATAGGTAAGAGAGGAAAATAAAATGTTGTGTTTATTGAGCTAATGCTGTTTATCTCTGTCTTGATTGCTAGGTTCACTTTCTGTCATCTAAATGTCATCTCTCTTTTATGAGGCACTTACATGCCTTCCCGTGTATGCATTCCCACCCACTCAACTGGATCTTGCAGTCTCTTACAATTCTTTGACATGAAGTACTCTCCACTGCCTGATTGTCACTTCTTTTTAGCTCCTGCTTTGGCAGGAGATTCTATCTTACTTTATAGCCCCAGCACTGGCTAAAACAAAGACTTTTAGCCAGTACCTTTTCAAGTAATCTAGTGGGGTTGCATTCTGTGATATGTGCCTTTCAGAATGCCCTAAGGGAAATGGCACCAACATGTTTGTCCCAATAATCTCTGTGTGTTCATATTGCAAATGCCACAATTGTATTTCCATTCAGTTGTTTTTCAAAGAATACAGGACCAGATTTTGGGATTTTGCGTTTCATGGAAAACAAGTCAGATTTTCCAAGAATTTTCTCACTATCTAATTTGCTGGTGCTATAATAAAACAAGATCAGTGGTAAAGAAAAATAAAGCCATGCTGAGAAGAATTGCCTGCTTTGCAGACGTAGAGTCCTAAGTGCTGCCATGCACGCAGAGCAGGATCTCACCAGCTCTGCGGACCGGACCACTGAGCCTAGAAAAGATTCCTGGCCACACCACAGGCAGGTGTGTGTAAGCACCACAACAAAGGGCATGTTTGCTGTGAGCATCACAGCTGAAGGATGTTTGGGCACCATGGCCAGGCAGTGCCACCCTGGGGAATTCCAGTGTAAGCTTTGTTGTGACTCCTGAATATGTTGACAGTTTAAGAGGATGATGTAGGTAGGGTTCTTTGCGTGCTTCTGTGAAGTGGGGAGGAGAGAGGAGGTAGCCCGGAGAAAGGCGTCTCCCACATCAGTGTCCCTGGGAAATCTAGGGCCGATGTGTCAGCTCTGAACTCATGCATGGTCCTGACCTCACCAGCCAAGATGAGGCTGTTGTCAAACCACACCCAGCACCTGGGTTCCATTTGTGCTTTCCAGAGAATTGATCCTTGTCACCAGATTTGGTGGGAGGAGTTTCGTGTGTGTGTGTGTGTGTGTGTGTGTGTGTGTGTGTGTGTGTGTGTGTGTGTGGCGGGGAGGGGGAAGCATACTAGGTGATCCCTAGTAATCATGACAGTATTGACAACAAAGAAGGGGAGGGGAAGGAGACATTTTTAAAAGTTAATAATATGTTTCTAAAAGAATAAAGAATTCCATCAATATTAGATATTTCATTGGTAATATTAAATGTTAGAAGACTATAATCACCCTTTATAATTCAAATTAAAAGTTATTTTAACCTAGATCATGGTGCATTCTCATCCATCAAAAGTGAAGGTAGTATTATTTTAAACATTCTAAAGTGCAGAAAATTTGCTTTTATGTACAATTTCTTAGTAAGTTATTCAAGGATGTGTATTAGAAAATCAGGAGTGTAAAACAAAAGGAGAATATCATGTACTGCGGGAAATGGTTGCTTTTAGAAGAAGAGAAGGAAAGGGTGTTTAGTAGATCAGATGACAACCAATCTAGTTTGCTGCATACAGGATAAAAATTTCTTTCCAAAGGAAGTTCTCAAAGTTAAAGACATTCAATAAAATTATACTCCTATTGAGAACTTGAGAATATTAATGGTGCGTAAAATTCAGGACAATAATACGGTACTGACTGTCCTAAATTGTGAGTTGTCCTTTCCCTGAAGGATAGGAGTTAATGCTGGGGCACACTCAGAGGAAACAGGCAAGGCAAGATTAGATGTTCCCAAGGAAAGGAATTAATGGTATGGAGTGTCACAAGGGTGGACCAAAGTGATCCTAATAGCTAATAGCCTAGATGACCTAGCCTCCAATAAAACTATGACTAAGTAAATCCAAATGACGGACATCAGAAGATTATAATTTCAACACTCTCCCCTACATTTTGCCAGTAATAAATCCACCTTCCCCACCACTTTTAAAAAAGTATTTAAAGGGGAAAAGTTTCTGCCTTTATCTAGAGAATTGATTAAGAAAACTCTTCCTTTCCATAATATGGGGCTTGCCCGACTTGCCCCACTTCCTTTCCAATTTCTTAAATAATTTTTTTTCTGAATTTGGCCATTCAATCTCTGATCCTTTGTCTTCAATTTTGACTGCTTGAGGCCAAGAATCTGAGCATCCACACCTCCCTTAACACTAAGTACTATTAGTGATTGCAAATCAGGTTCTTATCTTCATTTCTGATGCTTAGAGAGTATGTCATATGTACTTTTAATAATTAAATGTTATTATGTACTCCATAAACAGAAGTCTTTTAATGTCATATGTACTTTTAATAATTAAATGTTATTATGTACTCCATAAACAGAAGTCTTTGTCATTGAATTCTCTTTCCCCCCACTCCCATTATAGTTATATTGTATATCTTTATGATACTAAATACTTGGGTTGGTTTACAGCTCTAATTCAGGCCCATTATAAGTGGGAAAGTACTTATAATCTACTTATAACAACATCGCATAAATGGTTTTCCAGCAACAAATATTAAGTAGCTACTATTTTAAGAGACATATTCTCTACAATGAAGAATGTATGCTTGCTCTTCAAGGCTATGTCCTCCCATGGATATGTACTTCCTCTCTTCCTTTCCTATCTGGAATAAACTCCAGAACTCTGAATTAGTAACTCCAGGTGAATCTGAGGCAAGTGATCTGTGGTCTTTGTGATTAAAAACCCTGCTTTGTGGACTTTGTTAAGTTATTCAAAGGAATTAAGAATTAGCACCAGAATTAATGTTGTTTATGCTTTCTGTTAAGATGATATATGTATATCATCTTAAATCTGTTGCCCACTGAACTTAAAATAAATACCATGAAATTTTACTGTGAGTAGGTAATTATTTGCTTTAAAGGGGGAGTAACATTTCCTACAAGGAGGAAAAATATCAAAATCTTTTCATTTAATTATTATATAGTATAATATAGCTATAGTATAGTGGGTAGAGCACTTGCCTTGCGTGTGGCTATTCTGGGTTTAATCTCCGGCATCCCATGTGGTCCTCTGAGCACTACCAATGGTTATTCCTGAGTACAACAGCCAGGAGTAACCCCTGTACATCATTATGTGTGGCCCCCGACTCAAAAAATAATCTTTGTGTAGGTATGTAGAAAACCCCAGTTGAGTCTGAGCTGCATGAGGGTGATGAAAGTAGTGTTCCTGCAGAAGGTGGTCCATGGTAGACAGCTGGAGCTCAGTAAACATTTAATGGTAGATGAAGTATTTCTATTTTGTGGGTACGAGACAGACATAACAACAGATGAATAATATTGTTTTGTATTCCAACTTGAGAAATGAAGTTCAGAGAGAAAGAGGAACCCAGGGATGAGACATGTCCTCCTCCAGCTGGACATAAAGGCCTGGGGGTGGGGATGGAAATAGTGGAAAGGCCCAGAGGACAGGGGGGTTGGTCCTTAGGCATAATAAGAAAGAATGGTGGACTTGGTGCTGGGTTCCACCACTCCAGGAAGTGTCCAGAACTCGGAACTTGTGGGGAGGACTTAACTTCCTCAGGGAGCCCAGTAAGACCCTCCCCTCCCACCCACCCCACTACTGACTCCCTGTGGAACCAATTAATTCTAGGCTAGTGTGGTTATGCCCAGCTGAGAGGATGTAAGTGAAGTATCAGAATAGGAAATAAAGCAAGACTTTATTATTTTCTTTGTTCTCTTCCTTCCCTGTCCTCTATTGTTGTTTTGATAACAGATGGGGGTGGGGGCGGAGCAGGGGCGATGTTTTGGGATCTACACTCTTGGTTTCAGTGGGAGCACACCCAGATACCATGCTCTCACACCTCATTTGTGCTGCCCGCAGATCCACTTCCAAATGGCAGAGGCTGTGGGATCACCTCAGCATGAGAGGGTGGGGGGATGGGGCTACAGGCAGTGCCAGGGATTGATCTGACGCTTTGTGCCTGCAGCAGGAAGCCTTCGTCGGACCCCTCAAGTGAGATTCAGAGCCTGCAAACACCCCCTCCACACACACACCCATATTGCACACACACTCACATGCCTACACATGTGGAATGGTGACCTTGAGGAGTGGTGTAGCAGGTCCACCATCACACAGGTCGGATGGTAAGGAGATCCCAGGCCTTTTAATCGATTTACTCTCCCTGCCCCATCTCCACCCACTCAAGACCAAGAAGCAGCAGCAAGAGGAGAGAAGTGGCCACTGAGCAGGAGGGACTGGCTGGCTGGGATGCTGAGAGCCAGGATGAGCTGGGAGAGAATTGGGATCCCAGTGGAACCCCAATCTGTTTTCCATGGTATTGATGTGTTTTTTTTTTATTTTCACATTTCAACAAGAAATGGAAAATGGGTAGGGAGTGTCTTCTGACACCCATTTTCCATAAAATCATAGAAGGAAATGCCTCTTGGAGAGCCTGGCAAGCTACCGAGAGTATCTTGCCTGCACAATAGAACCTGGCAAGCTCCCCATGGTGTATTTGATCTGCCTAAAACAGTAACAATAACAAGTCTCATTTCCCTGACCCTGAGAGAGCCATTGGGAAAGATGAGTAAGGAGAGACTGCTAAAATCTCAGGGCTGGGACAAATGGAAACATTACTGGCGCCCTCTCAAGCAAATCGATGAATAACGGGATGACAGTGATGCAGTGATAATTATTATATAAACATTATATAACATATTAATAATTTAGTGTCTCTATATCTTTATTTTTCCCTTAACACTTCTATTTTTGAATAACCTATACTCATGTTTGCCTTTGAAGAAATATTAGATTGCTATGCTAATACAAGAACTTTATCCAGGGCTAAAATTGCACTATTTAAGAATTAATTATAAAAACTATTAGATATTAACTTCCAAGGTCTGAAGTTCTTTTGTTTGCATTCCTAAGGTTTCTTCTTCTAAATATTTTTACAGAGTATTGTATTATTCACCACTTGCATCTTTGTTCATTTATAGATGCATTTCCTTAAGAAGTGGTATATTAGTAATCTCCACTATATACAATGAGATGGAAACTATGCATTATTTTCCTTCCCAACAAACCTAAATTGATGCACAGAATGATCGTTTGCTAGTTGCTGGAATAGCGGCAGAGGAGTACATTTCTCTTATTAAGATGAAATTTCTTGTTTTATTTATTCTGTAAAAAATAAAGGACTCTATTTCCAAATAAAGGATTAGTCTAGGGACCTGGCACATCAGCACTGCCATATCGAATAGAGAATAAAGGGGGATGAATATTACAGCTCCCTCTTTATATTGGTTTATTTGTAGGTAGGAAAAAATGAGAAATTGGAGAAAGTATTAGTTCACATTAAATGGTAAACCACGGAGAAGGCACTGTCAATTCAGGCTGTGCTTGTTGATTTCCAAATAACAACCTTATCTCTGGAGTCATTAAAAGTATTGCCCTCCTGAGAAGGGGCGAGATTCTCTGCCTTCAAAGCAGAATAAACCTGGTGTATCATTTTGTCATTCTTTATGAGAACAGTGGCCCTGAGGATCTTCCCCCTCAAAAAAGCTATCAAAGATTATCTATGCCACCTCCTTTACAAAAGGATATAGCCACTTTCATTTAGTGAAATTTATTAGTTACAAAGCCAGTAAATACTTCAGAGTTCTTTAAGAGCTAACATTTATCCAGAAGATGTCTTGATATATATATGATTGGTTAACACTTATTTGCATGCTTTGTTTGCTTGTTTGCTTTACAGGGGAAAAAAAGTTTATTCTGTCCCTTCAAGATGGTGGTTTTAAAAATCAGAAAATAGAACACAAATTTTTATTATGGAAAATATATTAACACTAAGCTGCCTAATGTGATAATAGATGAGTAGTAATATAGATTTTTAAGGACTGTTTTAATATTTCCTGGGGAGAAATCAATGCCATAGCACCATTACTGTGTAACTGATTTTATAAGTATTTTTGTAGAATTTGCGTACCAGTACTCTGTCTAGACAAACTGGAAACACTATTTTCCTAGTGAGGGGGCTGCTGATGCAGAGGAAGCCTGTAGGAATCTTTCCTTAAGTCCCTATTGGTTATTTGCGTCTATACATGGTATGTTACAGACCAGGGAGAGAGGGCCTGGAGAGCCTGAGGATGCAGAATTCTCAGAGTGAGACAGACTTCATGTTATACATGTGCAAGTGAGCAGCACGGCGATCATGAATTTGTTTGGAATGGATGGATCTTGGGCTGATGATGCTACATGAAATAAATCAGAAGAAAGATAAATATCAAATGGTTTCACTCATCTGTGAAATATAAGAAAATCAAATGAACAAAAAACTAAACAAAGCAACAAAACTGGGAAAAGTAGTAAAAGGACAGTGTGAGCAATGGGTAAGGGGTGTTAACTGAATGTGGTTTATTCATTCCTTATCTTATCTGATCCTTGTAGGTTCCATCTCTTGCTTTCAGTGTTGTAGTTTAGATATATAGATGAGCCACACCTCTACCCCTGATGTGCCCAAGGTCTGCCCCCTGCCCCTGTGCTTCCTGTCCACTTTTTCTTACTTCACTCCAGTTGATGTCTTTCCTTCCCTCTCCTTCTTCCTGTGCCATACATAGGGTGAAGGGAGAAGGTATCCCTGTTTTGATACCTTGTACTACCTCTTCTGTTGGTCTCGCTACCAAAGATAAGTGAAGATTATCCACATTTGTATTTTTTCACAACACTGTTTCCTTCAGTTCCATCCAAGATGCAGCACGGGGACAGTTCTGGTGTGGGGTACTGGGGAGGGAACCTGGGGATAATGTGAAGGAGGTTGACCTCAGTGGTGAGACTGAAGTTGGAATATTGTATGCCTAAGCTGAAGTATGAATAAAATGCCTTAATAATGAACTTAAAAAAGAAATAATACTTTGATGACAGAGTGGCATGGTAGATACCTTTATTGAGGATAAAGTTATATACAGTAGCTTCAACATATACTTCTAGAAACACTTATAGTGTCCATTGCATGGAAAAATAAACGAGTAAAAGCTTTTATGTGCTTTTTGCTGGCTTTTTAGAGGGTTCACGAAGTCTCATGTTCCCATCATGTTAACTCCTTTCACAAGGACCCTCTGAAGTTTAAATTGCGAAGTTGTAAATACAGCAAATAATGTAATATGAATACATTTATTGACATCCAAATTATCATTTTATTTGCATATATTGGACACCAACAATATTCTTTTGGCTGAAAATGCTGATAGTTGATGTAGTTCAAAAATTGGTGATCATTTCATTAATTCTGCAGGGTTTTACTTAATTTTCCTTCAATTTGAGGAAGTGAATACATTTAAATAAATTATACATTTCTTGAGTGATGTTAAGAAGTAATTAGTGAGCTTTTAATAAAATATAAGGGGAAAACAGCCGTTAAGTTTGAAAATTAAAAATAAAATATAATTTAAGAAGTCAAATTTAGAGTATCAGTAAGGACTTATTTCACCACTCTGTCTCTATTGATGGGGCACAATTTTATCCGTTGTAATAATTTTAATTTATGTAAAACTGGTGCTCTTCACTCTCCCTCCCTCTCCTTCCTCCCTTCCTCCCTTCCTTCCTTCCTTCCTCCCTCTCCTCTCTTTCTTTCTTTCTTTCTTTCTTTCTTTCTTTCTTTCTTTCTTTCTTTCTTTCTTTCTTTCTTTCTTTCTTTCTTTCTTTCTTTCTTTCTTTCTTTCTTTCTTTCTTTCTTTCTTGTCTTTCTATTTTTCCCACACTTAGTCATATTTTAGGGACTACTCCTGCTCAGTGCTTGGGGGGGAGGGTCACTCCTGGTGGTGTTAGAGAATCACGTCACTGTCATCCCATTGCTCATCAATTTGCTCGAGCAGGCACCATTAACGTCTCCATTGTGAGACTTGTTGTTACTGTTTTTGGCATATCAAATATGACACGGGTAACTTGCCAGGCTGTGCTGTGCGGGTGGGATACTCTCGGTAGCTTGCCGGGCTCTCCGAGAGGGGCAGAGGAATCAAACCCAGGTCGGCTGTGTGCAAGGCGAACACCCTACCCACTGTGCTATCGCTCCAGCACAGAGAACCATGTGGTTCTGATAACTAGACCTGAAGCCCTTTCATAGCAAGCCTGTGCTTCAGGCTATTGAAGTATCTCTCTGGTCTGAATTTTTCCCTTTAGTGTATTTTATGGTCAAATTTATTAAGTTGCACTAATAGCTACTTTAAAAAAATTGGGGTCAAACCTGCTAATGCTCAGGATTCACTCCTGACTCTGTGCTCAGGTATCATTCTCTGATGAGCTCAAGGAATCATATGGGGTTCTAAGGATCAAACCCAGTTCAGCTGCATGCAAGGCAAGTACCCTATCCACTGTACTACTGCTTCTGCCTCTAATATGCTACATTTTTTAAAGTTTTGTTATCTTTGGTTACACCACTGTTTTTTACCACTAAATACACATTAAAACAAGCTGAATTAAAAAAAAGTTATAACTTGGAATTTTGAGACCTAGTTCTTGACTATTACATAAAATTTTACTGTTTTATTATGTCTTATTTCACTCACTTATAAGACTTATAAGTGAATTATAAGTAAATTTAGTAGTTATATTTTTTTTGGTGGGGCAGGGGATTGAATCATACTAACCAGTGTGAAGACAGTTGCTTGCGGAGCCAGGTTGTATCTAAGGATCAAATTGGGATTGTTGGCCTGCAAGGCAAATACTATTAACTCCTGTACTATCTCTCTAGCCCTGCGATACTTAGAAGTAAAAATAAGCACATTTATAATACTTGATTGCCTTACAGTACTTCTTTATATTTTGCTTAATGTTTCTATCTTCATCAAGAATGAGTACACTCCTATAATTTTCAGCTTCCTCTTTTTTTTTGTTTTTGTTTTTTGCTTTTTGGGTCACACCTGGCAATGCATAGGGGTTACTCCTTGCTCTGCACTCAGGAATCACCCCTGGCGGTGCTCAGAGGACCGTATGGGATGCTGGGAATCGAACCCGGGTTGGCCGCATGCAAGGCAAACGCCCTACCCGCTGTGCTATCACTCCAGCCCCTCAGCTTCCTCTTATAAAAAATTGTTTCTTGCTTTGTCATTTGGAATGTCTCCTTACATCATTCTTTCCATGGTTGTCAAAGTGGAAGTTAGGAAAATTGACTTGAATTGATATCAAAACCAGCAATATTTTTTTAGACCAGTCTTTGATCCCCAGCTCCCATTAGATAATTGTTGATTATAAGTGATCTTCCTATTGATTCATTGGGATAGCTTTAAATGTTTCCAATCAGCTATAGTTTTATTTTATTCTTATGCAACTCAGCTATTCTATTTGTAAGTTTGAAATTTGACAGTTTTGTTTTTTCCATTCTCCTTCTTCTTTAGCATCTATATGTTGTTTATTTTTTCCTTGGAGATAATAGTATATTTATATGGCAAGATTTAATATATCAGAGAGCAATTGAGTTTTTAGATTATAGTTTCACTAACAAAAAAAAAACACTTGGAACAGGCATAGACAATAATTAACAAAGTAATGTATATTTTCCTTCAAGTAGGACATTTTAATAATAGCTCCATTAAAGCAGAGGTTGCCTCACTGGAAAAAAAATTGAGCTTTAGTAGCAGAAAAAGACAGAAAACAAGAGATTGACCAGTATAGAATGTCTTAGAAAGGAGCTTACTTAAGTCGTGTATGACCCTGTAGTTGAGCTTTTGAAACTCAATTAAATTTTAAGTTTTATAGATGCCATGATGTATTGCTAAAGTGATATTTACCCCCAAATAGTATTTTGGAATATCGGAAAACTTCTCATTGATATTCAGCATTCAAACACAATATTGCCATATAATTTTCAAAATGGTAATTAGGTCAGGATGACTTTGTGCCTTGATTTAACTATGTGGGGTACTTTTATCATAGTTACCTAAAATGCCAGTGTACTTTTTGAGTCAGCATTTTGACACTAAGCCATGTTCTAATTTTAGATGATGTTATTAACAGATCTCCACATTTGTACAACCCAACATAATGTGCCTGTTCTACACCCACACTGAAAATAATGTGCGGTAGGATTTGAGGATTCAGTATTAGTTCCTTCTGATGATCGTTTTGAAAAACTGGCTGATTGCAAGCCACAGGAAACCTGTACCCACCCATTGCATCTCTTTTTAATTGGATTGTTTGGCATTTCTTGTCTTATTTAAAATATGTTTATTTCTGGAAAGATTTGGACAACTAAAATCAAGTCATTGGTATTGTAGTTCTATTATGAATACCCTAGTAGAAAGAAAACTGGCATGACAAAAATGAGCTAGTTATATGACTTAAAAAGTCATTTAACAACATACATTGATTCAGAAATGCATTGCAAGAATAGTCTGTCGATGATGAAAATATTATTTTATCAAATATCTTCACAAATAGCTTATAAGTTTTTAGTAGTATGATAAACATAGAATGTAATTAAAAGTGGAAGAAAATATTAGACTCTAGTAGACTTGCAGAAGCGAATGAAACACAGGTAGGTATAAGATAACATAGCCACAGGAACTTAGGTCTATTTGGGTTACTCCCATCACAGTGCTCCCATTCCTCTGTGTTTATTTGTAACTTTTTTCTTTGTGCTCTGTTAACTTGTAAATATTGTTTTTCTCTTTTCTTTAAGTACTTTGCATAGTTATCAGAGCAATTGTTTTTTTTTTTTTTTGGTACGGACACAAGAAGATAGTAAATGCTGTGCTTTTAGTCATTTTTCTGTTTTTGTTTTTGTTTTTTGCTTTTTGGGTCACACCCAGTGATGATCAGGGGTTACTTCCGGCTTTTGCACTCAGGAATCACTCCTGGTGGTGCTTGGGGGACCATATGGGATGCCAGGGATCGAACCCAGGTAGGCTGTGTGCAAGGCAAATGCCTTCCCCACTGTGCTATCACTCCGGTCCCAATGCTATGCTTTTATAACATGAGAATTAATTGACTCCAAACGATATTTTCCTCCTGGGCATCTGTTCTCTCGACTTCAGCCTCAGTTGCCCTAACTCCATAGTACCCCCAAAAGCAGGTTCCCAATGAGGAACTTGGATGGACCCAGGGCGAGCAGTGAGGTATGTGCTACCCTGGCATTGAGATGGTCCTTGCCAAAGGGCGATAATGCTTAACTATAAGTTAAAAGCTTGATCATGGACAAATGCTGTCATGATCCAAAAAGTAATAACCAGATTGGGACCCTGCTAGGGTTAGGAATGAATAATCTGGCCTGAGCTCTGTAGTCTGAGTCTGTGGTAAGATGTTCCCAGGAGAGCTGTCCTACAAGCCTCAATATATCTTTTACTGTGTCCATACAAAAATGACTAATATTAAGAAGTAAAATTAAGATGTAAATTAAGTTATTGGACTGAGGAAAGGAGAAAAACACCTTAAGTGGTATTTTGCCCGTGAGCAAAAGAAGGGCTTTCTTATGTTGATTTTGCTACTTTATTGGGTGTAGCCTCAACCCCCAATGGAGAGAGTTGGAGGAGTTGGGAGAGAGAGCAGGGAACAAGATGGAGCTTGGATAGATGAGCAGAAGAGACAGAAGGAGACAGGAGTGAGGGGCAGTGTGAGGCTAGAATGGGGGCTCAGAGAGGTTGGAACAGGTGTGTGGGGAGAATGGAATAAACGACTACTGATCAGCCAACCAGCTTGGCCCTCATTTCCTCCTTCGTCTCCCCCATGACTCGGGCTTCCCTGGCTGAGTGAGAGCCCAAGGACCACCCCCAACCCCAGGAGGCCAGGGGGATAGCCGTTGGGGCCTCCCCTGATTATATACTATATTATATAGTCCCAGAGATCACACAGGTAGGTAAACTATTATTATAGCCACAACTTTCCTATTTGAATTCAGTTTGGTTGGAATGTGGCTCTTTTAGCTACTATTGAATAAAACACATTTTTAATCTTTGTAGAGTGATTATTCTCACAGTACAACTGGCTTCCTTTTCTTGCAGGGGAATTTTCAGGTCATTTATTTTCAGGCATCTCTTTCATTCTCTCCAACCTTTTCTTACATATGGAACATGAAACACAATAGAGCAGACACAACTTTATAGAAAAAGTGCAATGTGTCCAGAAAAGTGTAATGTGCCCAGTTTTCATGCCATATTCATCACCCAGACCCCACTTTTCTCATTGAAAATAATGGATCAGAGTAATCACAGGCTACTTATTACCTGCTATCGATAACCTCTTATTCTTGAGTCATCATGCTGAGTTCTAGAATCTATACTTGGCCCTTGAGAGCAATTGGTTTGTTTAACTAAGGAAATCAATTTTTTATTCACATATCTCAGATCTGAAATCATGTCATATATTTTGCATTTCACTTAAGTAAGAGTACTATAGTTGGAGTTAAGAATTCTGTTTCATTGAACTGCAACATTCCATGAGCTCAAATTTTTTATTTGTAAGGAAGAAAGGATATTATAATGAAGTGTGTGTAAACTCACAAAGAAACATTCACACATTTTCCTGACATGATTATGCGCTCTGGGAAGCCATCTCAGGATGTGGGGAATGCCTTTACTAATTGCCTTGTAAACAACCTACATAGAGAAAGAAGACTGATTATAATGTAGAGAATTATTTTTATTTCTTGAGAAATTCCCAAGGAATGTGAATGTCTAGGGAAGTTTTCTAAATGCCATGAAGTTAGTTTTAACGTTAGTTAAAAACTAACAAAACTGTACGAAGCCAACTTCTGGAGCTAAAGGATGTTAGTTGTGCCCAGTGAATGTAACATCATGCTTTGTATGTTGTTGTCTTTCTATCCAACAACTCTCCTGCATTCTAAAAGATGCTGTGGAATTTTAATAGTCCCAATTTCAGGCATATGTTTTTATTTAAGAGTAGACCTATTTTAATATGGGCTAAAATGATGCACTAATTAGGTGCAAAAAGTTAAGAGAACTATCATAGAATGTAGGAAAATGCAGACAGCAATGACTGACTTTTTAAAATCTCATTTGCATATTCAATGCACATAGTTTTTAAAAAGTAAAAATAAAATAAATGCAATAACCAAGTATAAGAATGTAGTTCCTTATGTGATTCATTTGCATGTAGATAAAGGTTCTTGAACTTAGCAGATGGATAATCAATTTAGTACTCTAACGGCATCAACAATTAAAAAAGACTTCTTGAGAAATTATATCTTTAAAAAAGAGGAAAACTTTGAACAATGATGGGATGAATAAAATATGTTTGGGACTGGGTATAGAAAAAATTGCTTATACATATAGTCGTATATTATTAACAATGAGAGGGCAGTGCCATTTATTGACAAATGCAGGGGAAAAAATAACATTAATAAGTTTTAGTAAGCTTAACTTTGCGGTGGAGGGGGGCGGTTCTTGGGCAATAGACAGTATTCAGGGAGCCATATAGGGTGCCAGGAATTGAACCAAGGTTGACCACTAGCAAGACAAGCACCCTGCTTGCTATATTATCACTCAAACTCCATAAGTTACAAATCTTCAATGAGCATATGTAAAGCAGAAAAGAATTAGAAGAAAGTAGACTATGGTTGTCTTTGTTCAGGCACTAATATAATATTTAACTTACTGTCAATAATAAGTTCTCTGATTATTCTCTCATATTCTTCTCTTTTTACTTGTCTATTTTCCCCTAGCCACCAAATTTAACTATGTAAGCAAAAATTATCTGTGGATTTCATTCAACTCAGTCTTGTATACTTATGTTTTCTGTTATCAAGGAGTTTTTCAGTTTCTATTTATCCAGAATTTAAAGAGCCCACTCAACTATAAAGACTAAATCAGAAGATTTTTCCAAATAGATTATATAAATGATGAAATGGTGCAATGTGAGACACTGCAGTGCTTTCTAAAAGAGTGAAAATTTATAAGCCATAAAACTTTCTAAGTGCAATTTATTCCACAGAAAATTACAGATATAATAGTATTTTAAAAGTGCTCTCCTAATTTTATCATACTTCTTAGTAAATTAAGATGTTACTCATAATAACTATGACAAAATATACTTCCAAAGGAGTAATTCAGTATATCTTTTATATGAAAGTTTTTCCCCATATGTATTTAATATGTATGTATCACTTCTTGTTGTTGTTGTTATTGTTAAGAAATGCAACTCTGACTTTCTAACATCAAGGGGTTGACTTTCAAGAAATATATTTATGATAAAACCCAACTATTCTAGCAAAACATAATTAGCTCAATTTTAACTTTGATAAAATTGGTAAGCTATGCATAAAATAATTTTTTATTAGCACAGCAGTTGGGCGTTTGCCTTTCACTCGGCCGACACGAGTTCAATTCCTCCACCCCTCTCAGAGAGCCCTGCAAGCTACCGAGAGTATCAAGCCCGCGAGGCAGAGCCTGGCAAGCTACCCGTGGTGTATTGGATTTGCCAAAAACAGTAACAATAAGTCTCTCAGTGAGAGACATTACTGGTGCCCGCTCGAACAAACCGATGAGCAATGGGATAACAGTGACAGTGATTTTAAGATGTGATAAGTCAAAAAAACTACTGCGATCTTTTTAGTTAGCAAGTTTTCACCTTAGTAATGATTTTATATATATAAATATATTAATATATTTATAGGTGTGTATGAATTCTCAAACAGTAAGCCACCTGAGTATATGCATTACAAACTGTATGTGAGGTGTTTTTGATACCTGGTTATGCTCTTAGTATACTATGCTAAAGTATCTATGACTGAATTTTTATTAAATAAATGACTACACAGACAATTAAGAACATAAACGTTATATATGGGTGTGTTTTTGCACATGCTGTTCTACTGTTCTGTGGGGGCCAATCAATTGGGAACTACTTAATGGTTCAAGGAAGGCCTATTTTAACAAGCCAATAGGTTGGAAGATGGGAGGCTCCAGTTATGAATGAGCACCTTGTCTGAATGGTCATAAGAAGTGCTCATATGAGAAATTATGTGGAAGTATATTTTTAAGAAGTTAGGATTGCAGTTGGGTGGGTATCACAGTAGTCATTGAAAACCATGTGCTTGTCATCTGGGACACAGGGCAAGGGAATGAAAGGAGGGTACCTTGATTATCCTGAACCCTTTCATGGAAGTAAGAAGGGCAGGAAAGGAAAGAAATCTAGCAGGGAAGTAAGAGGGGATGGTCCCCTAGCACATCAGTGATGTAGAGGTGAGGTATATGTATTTATATAAACCATACTATAAGCAGGAGAGCCAAATTTCAAAAATTTAAACATGTGCCTGACAAAGAGGCAGGCTGAGGGGAAAAGGGAACCTTGGTATGTTGGTGGAGGGTGGGTCACAGTTGGTAGGGTTTTTTTGAAACATTATATATCTGACACTCTATTATGAACAACTTTGTAAATCACCATGCCTTAAATTTAAAAAAAAATATTCTTTTTTAAAAGAAAAAAACTGTGCAATTTTGTAAACCAATGCCACCTCACTAAGTAAAATTTAAAAAAAGCACCAGAACACAAAATAGACATTAGCTTAGTCGTCACTGTGAAAGTTAAAATGCAGCATAGGCTCAGAACCAAACTTTCAAAGCTTGACCCTTCCCCTTTCCATCAGATCTTTCCCAGCATTTATCCAATTCCATTTAAAAGTACAGCAGTTGCGACTTCTTTCTTCTTTTTTGTCATTATGTAACAGATTTCAGCTGTATTTAGAACTTTTAAAGAACTGTGCTTTAGATGATAGGTGTTTTAAACTACTAAATAGAGTATTGATGCGTGGGTGGGTATTTGTCTCTTTTTGCACTCTGCAGCTGAATGCCTGAGGCATCTGCATCTGAACAGTAAAAGAAATTTTCAGCAGACAAGTCTATATGCACCCATGCCAGACAGCAATCAATCTTCCTTCCCCTTACCATCCCCTAATTGTGTTTATAGTCATATGTACACACACAAACGTAACACACATGCATATTATGCAGTAAAAATGTTTCTGTGTACACAAACACCGAATTTTCTCAGTTCCATTATTCATGCTTTAGTATAGCTGATATTAAGATAGGTCAAGCAGTCATGCACACATTTATGTGGTATTGCATCTTGCTTTGTCACGGAGTTGTTATAACGTGTGCATTAGCTTGCAATTAATGAAAATTTGAAATTATTGAATAAAGATTACGGGATAATGTGATTTATTTTTTAGCTTGTTTTCTTAGTTGAAAGTTTATTGACTCAAAGTCATCAACTTTGCTTAGTCTATTTTGTTCAGTTTCTGTGAAACTGCACATGCATATATGCTTCCAAAGGAATGAAAAAGTGTGATCTGCTTATAGGGACCTGGCGGTGGTGGGGGTGGATGGGAACAGGACCCTGCAATAGTGGTGGAGAAAGCAGAAACTCTAATGGAGAGTATGGTGGTGGAATGTTTTATGCACAAAATCCTAAATTAACAGTTTTCTAAGCCACAGTGCCCAAAATAAAATTTGAAAAAGAAAAAACTTTTCACCTGACCTGGAAAAAATAATTAAAACTTTCAAGCTATGGAGATTAAATTTCTTGAAATTCATCACTCCTCTTGCCCTTTCTTTCTGGTAACAAATTTTCTTTTTATAGTCTCTCTTTTTTTAAAAATTTATTTTATTGAATCACCAAGTGGAAAGTTACAAAGTTCTCAGGCTTATATCTCAGTTACACAATGCTCAAACACCCATCCCTTCACCAGTGCCCATATTCCACCACCAATAAAAACAAAAACAAAAGCAAAAACAAAACAAACAAACAAACAATATACATCCCACCCCTCACCCCCCAACCCACCCTGTAGGTGAGTGATAATTTCACTTCCTTTTCTCTTTACCTTGATTACATTCCAGATTTCAACACATAACTCACTATTGCTGTTAGAGTTTCAAAACAGACTCACTATTTTTGTTGGAATTTATCCCCTAAGAATACAGCTCTATTAACAGGGAAATATTTGATAATAAGTTCTCCACTGATGAGAATGAAGAGATAAAATGTTGCGCGGCCGCAGTAGCGGCCGCGCGGTTTACAATTTCTGTATTATAGTAATTAAGTCTGAGAAAATTTAAGTTTGAGAATGAATCATTTCCCTTCCTGGAACAGCATGTAGCCAAAGTTAGTTCACAGTCTCTATACATGGGTGCAAGCACTTGCTGGAACCCCAATTCCTAAAGCTGTCTCTGGTTCCCGCTCGTTCCACATCCACCGGCTCTGCAGAGGCATGGGCACCCGGGCCGAAAACCCGGCCGGCCGGAGCCGAGCACCGGCCCCGGCTCTCTTCTTATAGTCTCTTAATTTTTTTGCCTTATTTTGTTCGTTAGTTTGCTTCCTTAACTTCCTCTTAGAAATTACTCACATATTTATATGCTTAATATAGACATATGATTCATATATCAAAATCATATATACATCTATATACACATACAAATCATATATAATATTTGTCTTTCACTTACATTTTTTTCACCTAGCATAATATCTGGCTAGGTTCATCTATGCTGTTGCCAATGGCAAGGTTTAATGGTTTTTATATGTAGATGAAGAATTTTCCATTGTATATATTGGAAATAGACCCAGCAGTGCGCAGTGCTTGTATTCCTAGTGGGGCTTGGCTCTGTGCTCTGTGCATGGCTTTGGGCTCAGGGATCACTTTTAGTGGGGGTTGGGGGGCCATTTGGGGTGCTGGGAATCAAACCTGTCAGCTGCTTCTCAGACAAGTGCCATGACTGCTGTACTATCTCTCTGACTCTACCAATAACCATATATTCTTTATCCATCATTGGTCAATTGGCTCTTAGGTTGTCTCTAACTATTGGTCATTATGAATAATGATATGAATGATTGTGGTCTTTTTTAAATGTCTCTTTACTTTTTATTTATTCATTTATTTTTAATTGAATCATTATGAAATACACGTTACAAAGCTGTTCATGGTTGGGTTTCACTCATACAATGTTCCAACACCCATCCCTCCAACATGGTCCATATCCCACCACCAGTGTCTCCAGTTTCCCTCCCACCACCTCCCGAACTCCACCAGCCTGCCTCTATGGCAGGCACTTTTCTTCTTTTTTTCTTTTTTTTGGTTTTTGGGTCACACCCGGCGATGCACAGGGGTTACTCCTGGCTCTTCACTCAGGAATTACCCCTGGCGGTGCTCAGGGGACTATATGGGATGCTGGGATTAGAACTGGGGTCGGCCGCGTGCAAGGCAAACGCCCTACCCGCTGTGCTATCGCTCCAGCCCCACTTTTCTTCTTTTTTTTTCTCTCTCTTGAATTTATGTTTTTGGATTCTTCAGGTAAATACCTAGAAAAACAAAACAACTGAATATTGGAATTTATTTTTTATTTCTGGGAGGGATCTCCCTGCACTAAATATAATGGCTGCACCAGTTATACCCTCACCAATTGTGTGCAGAAGGTTCTTTCTCTTCAAACATTCACGAATGCTTCTTGACTTCTTGATAAATTTATGTGTTAGGCAAAAACTAGAACTGTGATTTGGATGCCTATTAAATTGACTGCTTATTCTTTGGATAGAGTGTAAAGTTATTTGTAAATTTCAGTTTATGTGCTTCTAAATTTAATTATTTCATCAAAGTTCTGTTATTTTGTTAAGTATAAAAGCTTAAGTGAGTCCTTTGGGACTAAAAGATTGATTCCTTTAGGGAAAAATTATACATACACACATACATGCATATACATATATATATATGATAGCACATATTATATTACATCACAAAATTAATTTGTTGGAAAATTGGACTTTTAGAAGTTTCTGTGTTGTTTTGTGTATAAGAAAGAGAAAAATAAGAGAGAGCTTATTAAGTGGCGTATTCGTGTGTTCCATACCAATAGACTCTGTAAATAGTCTATACTCTGTAAATAGAAAACATACATTAAATTCCAAGCTGAACTTTAGGGATTAAAATAAAATTTTGCAATAGGGGGCGTTCAGCCACATGAAATCAGTACAGACAGTTTTCAACATACAAGAAAGAAAATGGATTTAAATGTATCTCAAAATAGCACAACTTGTAGCAAGTATATAATTTGTGAAGTAATTGGGTAATTAATTGAAAAAAAATTTGAGCAGAGCACGAAGCTTGTCCATCTTTCAAAAAATGGAACTCAGATGGCATATGGCATAATCTAAATGCTTCTCTTCTCTGTGGCTTTGAATATTAATTTTATAAACTACTCTAGTTCATCCCATTTATAAAGCTAAATGTAAATTGCAATACAAGGGAGAACTCCTTAGTTTCTGTCATGTTTTTATTACTTGCTTCTTCACAATTATTATGCGATATAATGAAACATTTATTAAGGATTTAGAATCTTCATATCTTTTGAATTTTTCTTATTTATTTTCCTCCTTCAGTATTTTCCTACTGTAGATTATACTTTAGCAAGTAGTTACATTTCAAGGTTACTGTATTTATTTTATTTTAAATGTACTCTTAATGTATATATTTGTTGTTTACCTGTCCACACATTCTATGGTTCTTTCCCAGAGAATTTCTTCCCAAATATACCAATCTCTTTGTTGTACTGTACCAAAAGGCATGCTTTTGGTATATATAATACTCAAACATGTTCTATTCTTTAAAAATCTCCATATAACTTCAACTGGATTAATTTGTTTTTTCATTGTGCTCTTCCTGCATTCATTCCATTGTGTCAGAGACAATTGTTTAAAAAGTGTTCTCCCCTAAATTATATGGTATTCAGAGGAGGTCATAATCAGATCTTAATATTTTCAGGTTCAGTATATAGTACAATGCCTGAAATATATTCAATAATGCTAATTGATTCTTTACATTTGTGCTGAAAAAATTAGTTTGTTTTCAAGGAATAGGGACTATAAAAATAAACTGAAACATCAAATATGATATATAATAAGCCAAAGGTAAACAAATATTTCTTTCCACAGTATCTGAAGGCTATTTTTTATTTCCCTAAATTATAAAAATTATGACTATTATTGAATGATTTAAAAAAGTATAAATCTTTTAAGTACAGGAATTGGAATGTAGGGTTTCAATCAAACTGTGAATTCATCCTGAGTGATCTTGGGAAAAATTGTTTTAACTGTTAATTCTTTGTAGACAAGTGCCATCTCACCACTGGTATATCATTAGTATAGCGTATTATATGTAGTGTTTATAGGATGATGCTATTGGTTAGTAAAATTAGCTATTGCTGTACTCTTTATCATGTTGGATCCAAAGCTTTGCTTTGCATTAACTATGAATTTAAACAATTAAACTACCTTTGAGAATTGGGATGTGTAATTTTTATATTTTTAGCTCAAGTTGCTATAGAGAAGTCTTTTGAATATTATCTAAGATTTCTCCTGGATAAGTCAAGTTTGCAATTCCACTGAAACAAAATCCATCTGGTTTGATCTGGTTTTACTAAATTACTTTCAAATGAACTTAGCATTTTTTTCTCCTGTTGTCAAAATAAATTTCATGTCCTAAGTTGATTTAAGCATTTTCTCTTTTTCTTTGAATGCGTTTTCTTTATCAAACTTCCCATGTTCATCAAAGATCGAACAGCCTAATGAGCAAGTCTCACGTCTACAGATAAATGCTGATTTATACTCTTCATATTATCACCAATGATTAAAAAGCTTAGGTCAGATGGCATTTGTAGGATGGCTTCTCGTCTTTTGCTGATATCTTAACTGAGAACAGAACAGCTTGCTTTCCCCTCTCATAGCATCACAGATTCTGTGTTCCTGACACTGATAAAGAATAGGCACCACTGGAGGAGCTAAAATTATAAGTTTGGAGACATATTCTGGGTAAAAAAGTGACATCTTCACCAAGTTCATATTAACTTTGACTCTATCTTACAAACTTTGGTGGTTTTCCTTCCCCTTCCTTCTTTAAATCAACCCTGAAATCCTCTGAGCTTGCATATCACTGTCCTTCAGTTTGCAACTATATTATTATGTCATATTTGGGTCCTTCACAGGTAGAGGACAATACTCATAGGGATTATGACCAGGGTGACATACACTGCATAAACTAGATGGCATAGTGTACCAAGGGAAGAAGAAATAGGGAACGGAAAAAATATTCGTTACCTCCAAGAAAATTGTCTTACTGTGCTTACTTTGTCAGACTACCAAGACAAGTGATTTCAGAAATTGAGTCAGATGTCCACATTGCTGCAACATCTTTAAAATTGTTAGTTAGAGCGCCACAAATGATGATCACAGTTGTCTCCTCAACCCAGTAAGACAGTTGATAGTTTAAAATATAATTTTTTATAAAAAATTAATGCACAAAAATCAACCACTGAGGATATTCAATAAATATAACTTAGGTGCTTTTGAATTCCGAATTAATTACTTTAATTATTGTGTTGGTTATCATTGAAAGCTAAAAGAATATAGCTTTCAAATGAACTCATCTTTTGACCACAAGTATTACATATTTAGTTTATTCTGAGTAGAAACAGGTCAAATTGGTTATTAAACTATTTTTTATGTTAGTTTAATGAGCTTAGACAAATTTCAAATGTTAAGGGAAAGCATAATACTGATATAAAATTGAATGGTCCAATATAAAAGCAAAAAAAAGTAGAGAATGTATTTGAACTAGATCAATAAAGAAAAAAATTAAAGTATATCCAGAAATGTACAATTTTTGCAATCACACTTGCATTAATGTCATTAAAGCAAAATGAAAAATAAGTTTTTTATGTACAAAATAAATGTCATGGATAATAAAGTTTGAAGTGTTCTTATTTTATTAGGGCAGTTACCTCTATATGCATACATGCTGTCCCAAATGGCATGATTTTATCTGTTAAATGACAGAGTAATATTCCTTCGAGTATACATACTACTATTCTTTTTCTAGTTATCTTTCAGTGGACATTTAAGTTTCTTCAATGTCTTTGCTAATGTGAAAAAAGCTATTATAGACCGTAGGGTGCAAATAGCCTTTCTAGTTCCATTATTAGCAGTATTATAAACTATAGTACCTAAAATAAAATGTAAGGAAAAAAAATATATTTCAGTTGGACAAAGTGCTTTCCAATCACTATTTCTTTCTTCATTCTCTTGTTAGCTTTGACTACTTTAACAAGTTCATCTCCCCTGTCCTGTTAGGTGTTAGGTCCGTATTTGAAAGAGTCAGTAGAAATGATGTCATAAATTTGGTTAAAATGTTAGGGAAAACTTGGGAAAATTAATTAAATGCATGGGCTTATTTACCCATTGGTGCGAATACATGTACACATATCTACACATAAACCTGTCACAGACTTTCCTGTCATGAATGTACTTGAGTGTTAAAATAATGTATCTTATTAATCACTAGAGCAACTGACAGTACGGATTACACCAGTGATTCAGAAGTCTCATCATCATCATCATCATCATCATCGTCGTCGTCATCATCATCATCATCATCATCCCATTGATTGTCGAATTTTTTGAGTGGTCTCAGTACGGTCTCGATTCATCCTAGCCCTGAGATTTTAGAAGCCTCGCTTTACTCGTCCTTTCCAATGGTGCCACATTCGAGGCTCTTTCAGAGTCAGGGGAATGAGACCCAGTAGTGTTACTGGTTTTGGCATATGAATAAGCCATGGGGAGTTTGTGAGGCTCTCCCATGTGGGCAGAAGTCTCATAGTGCTCTTGATTACACAATTTATAGACTTGACAATACTGCCGTTAGCAAAATAAATCCATAGTAGTTCATGGGAAATTGGAATTTTGTTCAAAATCTTTTAGTAGGGCTCTTTAGGAATCAAATAGTTTATAAAAGGAGGTCTCTAAACTTGCAATCTAAACTATAGGGCCTAGACAAATGGGGACATGCAAACCTGTATTCTGATATAAAACTTACTTTGATGTGAATAGTTATAAAGATACTCATCAAACATGTAGAAGTTTATGCGCCAACAATGTTTATGCAAAGTTCAATTACACAAGAGAAATGAGTTAAATATGTAAAAATCATAAATGGAAATTTCTATTCCTTAGGGAATGGTTGTGAATCATTTCTTGTCCTCTGCAAATGATTAGAATCCAAGATCATTGTCATTATTTTTATCTCTGTTAACACTTCCACTTTAGTTTTTAATATTATGGCACAACTATGTCACCTACTAGACTTCCCACATAAATGCAACTAATACAAGGGAATAAAGATAGTCAAATGAAGACTGCATATGGCAAACAAACATTCTCACTGAGATGAAATAGTGCTGTCTTCATGCTACTTATTCTATGCTGTTTTCCATAATATACCACAACAGTACATGAAATATATAAAATAGCATTTGCTAGAGGCAACTCAGAGAAAAGAAAGAGTCTTTTTGTTCACCTTACTTCAAGCAGTAATAATAGCCTAGTTCTCCTTTTTGGAGAACCTGACAAGCTACCAAGAGTCTATTGCCCACTTGGGAGAGCCTGGAAAGCTCGCTGTGGCGTATTCATATCCAAAATACAGTAACAAATATATACATACCTCTTGGAGAGCCTGGCAAGCTACCGAGAGTATCCCACCTGCACGGATGTATTCTATATGCCAAAAACAGTAACAATAGGTCTCATTCCCCTGACCTTGAAAGAGCCCTCCAGTTGTTGGGAAAGATGAGTAAGGAAAGGCTGCTAAAATCTCAGAACTGAGTGTAATAGAGATGTTACTGGTGCCCGCTCGAGTAAATCGACGAAGAACGGGATGTCAGAGATACAGTGACACTTCAAGCAGTAAATGAACAATTGAAAAGTTTGGACTTAGTTTTACTCTGCGTTAGTGTCAAAATTTCTTGAGATATAATTTATGCATACTTATTATATTTCCTAATCACCGTTTTCATATATCCAGAGTTTTTTTGTGATCTTTTTCTACTCAAATTTGCCTTCTACTGTTTTGGTCTTTTGTACTATCTTCCCATCTAGCAATAAATAAACTCCTCCTATAAAATATTCTTACTATCATTACTAAGTTTAAAAAACTGGGACAGTTATTTTTATTCTAGTTCTCTAAGTAGAATTTAGAGAGTTAAAATGGGGTCTACTAAAAATTCATCATTTTTATTCACATTTTCCAAGTAGTATCTATTATGTAGTATTTTCTACATTTAAATAAAACTTCAACATGCCAATTTGTGTTAATTGTAGTGCAAGCTGAAAAATAATATAACATGTTACAACTTTCACAATTCCATATATATGGAAATGCTGTAGCATGGGGGATAAATGGCGATAGAATTGGAGATGGGAACATTGTATGTCTGAAACTGTGTTATAACAACTTTGCAAACCGTGATGTTTAAATAAAATTTAAACTAAAGATTGCATATTGCTTATATTACATATTACCTTATTACATGCAATACTATATCTACTATATATAATTTAAATTATATTTTTATTATATTATATTTTATTATATTATGCCTGCATGGCAGAGCCTGGCAAGCTACCTGTGCTGTATCTGATATGCCAAAAACAGTAACAACAAATCTCACAATGGAGATATTACTGGTGCCCTCTCGAGCAAATTGATGAAAAATGGGATGGCAATGACAGTGACAGTGATATTATTATTAATATAATAATCTGGGGGTTATTCCCAGAGGTATATACCATGTACTCTGGCTTTGTATTCAGGATTCATCCTGGAGTTGCTCCAGAGACCATATGCAGTGCTGGAGATTGAACTCGTGTCATCCATGTGCAAGATAGATGCCCTACTTGCTGTGCTCTTCTCCATCCCAAATTTTTATGTATAACAATATATTCAACTTTGTAGATTTAACAATTTATCATCAATATTCTAAGCATAGTTCTGCTATTGGTGAGCAAATCATATATAATTTCCTAACTCATAAAATGTATATTTTATTTATTTATTTATTGCTTTGGGGGTCACATCTAATGATAATCAGGGGTTACACCTGGCTCTGCACTCGGAATTACTCCTAGAGGTGCTCAGGTCCATATGGGATGCCGGGGGACTGAATCTGGGTGGCTGTATACAAGGCAAACATCCTACCCACTGGACTATAGCTCCGGCCCCAGGAATATATATTTTAATGGGAGAAGTACATAATAAACTACATAAAGAAATCAAAACATTGTATTTATCTAATTACTTATAAAAAGATAAAATGATTCAGGTGGAAAGTTTTTTGGAAGGAGAAAGCTGTACTTTTAGATACGTGGCCTGAGAAATTTGCATTGGAAGATTACATTGACATATGCATGTGAAGAAAGTGAAAGAATGTGCCATCTTCCAGAAAAAATATTTCAAGAAAAAAGAGTAGCAATGACACAGGCTTTAAGGGAAGCATGTCTGGTGCATTTCTAGGAAGCAAAAAGACAAATATGATTGAAGTGGAGTAAGGAAGAGAGAAAAAATAGGAATTAAGGTTGGATGGGCAAAGGGACTAAATGAGGTTAAATTATAGTGATTTCAATAACTGACTTGTACTTTTAGTGCGAAGGGGAGTATAAAGATTTTTGAGCAACATTCTCTGATGGTGGGAATGTTGCCTGGTTCAACCCTTACGGGAGACAGTGCTGAGGTTTCTCAGAAAAGTAAGAATAGAGTTGCCATATGATCAGCAATTCAATTTCTTGGAATCTAATCCCAGACACAAAAACATTCATTGAAGGAAAAAAAATCGTATGAACATCACTATTCACTTTAGCACTCTCAGCACAATAGCTAGGATTTGGAATCAACCTAGGTGAACAAGAGATGAGAGGATAATGAAAGTATGGTACATAGACTCAATAGAACACAATGCAGCTACAAGAAATGATGAAATAATGGAGTTTGCTGCAGCATAGATGAAACTGGATGAGGTCATCTTAAGCAAAAAAGGTCAACTATCAGATGATCTCACTTATCTGTGGTACACAGAAAAATAACAAGAGGAGAAAATACATGGTATCAAAAGGGGGGTACTCATTAACCTTTACAGAAGATCATAGGAACAAGAAGGGCACAGAAGGAAAAGAAAACTGTTGTTGGGGAAGAAGAGGTAGACTGGGCTAAGGGTCAGGGGTCTCGAACACATCAGTGGTGTAAAGGTGTGGTATATGTATATGTATAAACCACAGAGCCCAAAGCACTGAAGTATGAACTCCAAAGTACAAAACACAAACTTAAACTTAAAAATGTGCCCATCAGTTTTTTGTTTTTTTGGTTTTTTTTTTTTTTGCTTTTTGGGTCACACTCGGTGGTGCACGGAGTGACTCCTGGCTCTGCACTCTGCACCCTGACGGTGCTCAGGGGACCATATGGGATGCTGGGAATCGAACCCGGGTCGGCCGCGTGCAAGGCAAATGTCCTAACCGCTGTGATATAGCTCCAGCCCCATCAGAGAGGCAGGCTGGTGAGTGAAATGGGGACAGTGGTGAAGGAAATTCTACGTGTGTGGTGGGATTGCTGCTAGAACGTTGTACACCTTGTGAAACTCAATTATGAATAACTAGGTAAGACATGATTCCTTAATATTTAAAACACAATTTTAATATAACAACATAAAAGTATTTAATGAGAGAAAAAAATGAGCTAAGGTGTTTTGTGATCCATCTATGGAGACACTGACTGCTGTATTAGGAATACATGTAATATTGATGTAGGCAAAAGCGTTGAACTAGTTTAAATATTCTACTTATCCAGATGACAAAAGTTTATTGTATAAGACTGTTAATATGGAAGGCAGTATGAATTAGAAATAAGAATGTATTTTGAAATTAGAGATAAAACTGTTATCAATAATTGTGGGAAAAGATTGAAAAATAATGAATTAAAATTCTCTAGCATTTTCTATCTGAGTAATTGAGGAAATGGTATTTCTGCCTCCTGAGATCAGGAAAAGACCAATCACAGGTGACAGATTTGGGGAGAGGGATATCAGAAGTTAAGTTGTGGACTTAATTGATTTTGAAATTACTGTTAAATCCAAAGCAGCTCTTTCAAAAAGTAAAGGTATGATTATTAATGGAGCCATCATTGTAAAAATAGCACTTGAAATCACAAAACTGGATGGGATAACCTGACATAAATGGGAGACAAAGAGAAGAACAGTACAGGAGCCATTGACTGGACACCAATGTTAAGAGCTTTAATCCACTTTAAACTCCTTTGGGTATGGTCCAGTTTCGTTTCTTTGCATATGTTGACCAGTTTTCTGAGCACCATCTCTTGAAGAGGCTTTTTCCCCCTAAACTCCTTTAATCAAAGGAATTCCTAGCTCGTTTGCACACAGGGCTCACTCAAGACAGGCTTGAGGGATCACATGGGGTGCCAGGGATCAAGCCTGGTTGTCTGCGTGCATGGACATGAAATAATTTTCCATTTTCTGTGTCCTCATCTGTGTGTGTGAGTGTGTGTGTGTGTGTGTACATTAGAATTTGAACTGTATAAGTCTTTTACTTCTTCCTGAGGTAATTGGTTGTTTTTGGGACACAAAAACTGCAAATGAAGTGTTTTTGACTTTAAGTTTCTATTTCTCTTTTAGTTTGTTTGAATATAGTGAATGCAACAGATTTTTGTGTGTTGATTTATAGCCTGCTGTTTTACTGTGTGAGTTTATTGTTTTCAGAAATTTTTTGGTGGATCTAGAAGTCTTTAGGGTTTGTCTGTGTATATTGTCATGCTATATGCAAATAGTGGTGGTTTGACTTCTTTTCTAATTTAAATCCTTTTCATTTCTTTTTCTTGACTTATTTGTGGTTGAAACTTTCAAACAGTTTTGCTTTTTTTTTGGGGGGGGGGAACCGTACTCATCATTGTTCAGGGCTTATTCCTGGCTTTGAGCTCAGAGATCACTCCTGATAATGTTTGGGATGCTGGAGATCAAACCCAGGTTGGCCATCTACAAGGTAAACTCCCTACCCACTGAACTAGCTCTCTGGCTCCACAAAGCACTTTTAAAGAAGTTACTTTTCCAAAAATTATAAAAATGTAAAGCTCTTATCATAAAATGTATGATCTCAAGTGAAATCTTTCCCACAGCTATAATTCTGCTGCTCAGACCATCTATTGTTCTTTCTTTTTCTTTCTTTAATGTAGGAGTACTGCTATTTATTCATCCACTGATTAAGCTGACTAAAGCAGGCACGAACTCCACATTAATTAAAAAATTTTTTTAATTGACTATCTGTGAGATAGACCTTTACAAAGCTGTTCATAATTGGGTTTCAGTCATACAATGATGAGAGACCCACTCCTCCACCAGTGTACATTTCCCACCACCAATATGCCCTGTTTCCCTCCCACCCTCCCCAACACCCCCAATACCCCACCTCCCACCCCAGCTTCCCTCTATGGCAGGTACTTTCCTTTCTTTCCTTTCTCTCTCTCTCTCTCTCTCTCTCTCTCTCTCTTCCTTTTCTTTTGTGCATTGTGGTTTGCAATACAGGTACTAAGATTTGTGCATTGTGGTTTGCAATACAGGTACTAAGAGGTCATCATGTTTGTTCAGGGCTTTCAGTATTTTTATCGGGACTGTAAGATTGGAATAGCTTTTCAACTGGGTGGAAGCTTTGGGTATAGATGTGACTGCCAAGGTTTCTGGAAATACAGGGAGGTAGAAAAAGGTCACCCATCCCAACCTCAAGAAAGCCTGGAGATTTCAGTCACAAAACTCACATATCAACATTTTTTCAGCAGATTATGTCTTGGTGAGGTTCATCCTGAGATGTATGGCAGTGATTTTGGATTGTGGGAGCAAGTAGCTGCTGAGGTTCTGCTCTGACGGGTACCGGGCTGACCTGGACCTTTCTGATTCAGCCAGGTCTGTTCAACCATGCACGGGTCCAAGATTAACTGTGGCTTTTGGTTTTTTTGAGATTCGTTTGTGGGTCTTGGAAGGAAGGCTGGTAGTAGAGCTTATATGGTGGCACTAGAGTTGGTTTGTGGGGGTGACCGCCTGTGCTTCTGGAAGTGCAGGGAGAGATAGCCCATCCTAACTCTGAGAAAGCCTGGAGATTTCAGTCACAAAACCCGAATAGCAAATTTTCAACAGATTAATATCTTGGTGAGGTCTGTCCTGAGAAAGTGGATGCTGGCCTGGGGCATGTGGCAAGTGGCTACCAAGGGCTCTGCTTGGACGGGCACCAGACTAGCCCGCCTTCCTCTGATTTATCCCGACCTGTTCCGCCATGTGTGGGTCCAAGATTAATTGCAGTTTTTGCTCTCTTTTGAGATTTATTTATGGGTCTCTGAAATAAGGCTGATAAATGAACTTGTATAGCTGAGCCAGAGGTGGTTTGTGAACGTGGCTTCCATATACCTAACTTTTGGCCATTTCTTGGGAAACTTGGTCCCAAGTTATTGGGGTCCAGCCGAAGGCATAAAGGCAATTTGGGGGTATCAGGAAGCCTGAAGGCACCATCAGGCTGCTGATACACTTGCCCCGCATGTACAGGTTGATCTTCCTGTGGCATCATACTCCCTTCTATTATGCTTTTTGTATCATCAACTATATTTTTCATTTCTATAATTTATGAATGTGGTATACTCATTTCCACCCTCCAAATTTCTTGTTGTCTGCTGAGTACCTGTGCCATCTATTCTCTGAATTTATTAAACATTGTCAACCCGATCACTAAGGTCAGTGTCTGAGAGTTTACAGAATTGATTTGTACTGGTAGAGTCTTCTGTGTTATCATTTTCACTCATGATCTTGATAGGCTTCTATATATCTTCCCCATCATGTTTGTTATGTTCCTGCTATGATAAATCTTAGTACCCTGGAAGTCTCCAAAGGATTAGATTGTGTTTGCACTTTTCCTTCTCTACCTGTCTTCACCCAGTGACAATAAGGGTGAGTGGGAGCTGTGTGAGGTGTGATGAGTAGAGCTCATCACATGGTTGTGTATGCTGCCACACAATTCAGGCAATGTGGAGATGGCCTGCTGTGAAGATAGTGGAGGGCCTCAGATACGGAGGCCACTGGACCCCACTGGAAGGAGTGGAATTTACTTCCACACAGAAAAATGCCCAGTGAATGTCAGCTTGTAGGTTAACCTTATCTGGAGGCTGGAGGAGCAAGTAGAAGTTCAGGTGATGTGAAGGTGGCCTGTTGAGAAAATGGCCTAAAAAAACAGACGTTCAACAAAATAAAAGTGTAACAGATGGAGAGGGAGAATATATTCACTACCTGTAATAGACTTTGTGTCTTAAAGATTCAGTAGGATAAAGATAGGCCATCCAATAGAAACAGGAACAGTTTTTATAGCTTGTGGTTTATGAGCTTATGAGGTATAGGACATCAAAATGGCTAATAAACATGCAAGTTATTCAATACAACTAGTAATCAGAGACAAACCATAACTACAGCAGTGTAAACAATAATCACCAAAACAACTAGGCTTAAAGGTAGAGAAACTGATATTAGAAGGCAAATCACTAAGTATTTGGAGCAGCAGGTGCTCTACTGGTTCCGTGAATACATTGCACTGCTTTTAGGATGATTTCTAAAAGTTAAAACTGTTATGTATAGTTCCACTTGTAAGTGTATAACTCCCTTAAGATCTACTCAGTGGAGAAGAACATGCCTAAATCTGTGCTATAGAAAACCTTTGCTTTATTCTTCCTTTCCTGGAAGAGTGACTTACCTTCCTGTGTCTTTCACTTCCCTCCAGACAGCTTGGATCTTAGCTGAGATGATTTGAGGTCTTTGCCTTACTCAGTTTTGCCAGATTTCTCCTATGTATGCAGGAAATATACATGCCATATTAAACTTTTTTCTCGCATCAGCAGTGTACATATGCATCATAAAAGTTATATGTTCCTGTTTAGGGCAACGTTATCCATCATATCCAGGAACCATAAATAACCCAAATATCCACTGATAGTAGATTAGATTAAAATAAGTGGACCAATAAAAAATCAACAAAATAAAGGAATTATATTTAATTTTAAAGATAAATAAATGCCATAAACCTAATGGGGTGTTAAAATAACAAAATGATATAAACTCTAAAACTGTAACTGTATAAAGTTCAAGAACTAAGTAATATGAAGTTACAATGTTTAGATCGTAACATTGTATACAATGTTAGGAGCATTTTATTTTCTGATATATTTAATATGAGCGTGAACTCTTGTTTATACAGAAAATAATTTTTTGTAAAAAATTAATTTGTAAGATATGCATTTTATTTTTATGTACATTTATGTACACATACATACACTATTCAATACAGTTTTTCCTGGGTCCCCCTGACCAAAAAAGCCCCACCTGAACCCCTTTCAAGCCCAGGGCACTATCCAAGGATCCCAAAATCTTACTCTGCCCTTTAATCTCTCAGTCTTTAGCACACATGCCACGAGTGGCTCCTTTGCCATCCACAGTCTCTTCCTAGGCCTCCTGGACAGAGGAAGCCCCTCCCAAACCTCTCTAGAACCCAAAACTGTGAGGTTGCTATTGCATCTGTGCAACAATACTGTCCCCTTATCCCTACCAATTCTAAGGTATTTTGTGTTTTATATAGTCCCTCAAATTAACCTTTCAATACAAACAGATATATTTGACACTGAACCACATGAGCAGTGAAGTAATATCCAAATGTCACAGACATCCTTAGACTAAATGATTTTTACAAAGAGTACAGCTCTCTAAAAATTAGCAAATTACATCAGAACTCAGATATCTGGTATCAAAATATCCTTCAAAACAAAGGTTACTGTTTTTTTTTAAATCAGAAAATTTTATTTGTCTACAACACTGGAAATATCCTAGTTAAAAATGATATGCCAGAACTAGAACTAGCTACAGGTAAATTTGAGGGGAGAGGGTGAATGTCCGTTAGAAGTAGAAATAAGTATTCTTAGCACTGGCTTAAATTCTCCTGGATACACATAACTTTCCTCAGGCCTTACCCTGCAAAAGTAGGCTATAATGTCAAGACATGCAATATATTTTGAATCTATGCAAGATCTTTCTTCCTGCTGTGCTTAATTTCTGAATGCAATGCTGTCACACAAACAGATGCAAATGTGATGCCCAGTGGAAAGAGCAAGGACTGATTTTCAACAGCTCTACATAGCTCTTACCGTAAATTGGTCTTGCTTATTCTGTTTTGGCAGATGAACCGCACATTTTAAAAGGTTTTATTTTAAGATAGGGTTAAAATATAGAGAGAATAAAGTTACTTTAAAATTAAATATAGGGTGTGATATTTTTCACATGAGGCAATGTCATCAAAGTAAGTGAGATAAGGGTTTTAAAATTTCCAGTATTTAACATTATCTTGTGCCAGAAAGAATATTTATAGAAATGATTAAAAGCAATATTTATTAAAGTTGTTAATACTGAAAACTCAAAATATGTATTATCAGTTTTGACTCTGATTTCATACTAATTGCCAATTGGATCCATAATTTAATTGAAAGTGCCAAGGCTAAAACCAAACATTTCTTTTTTTTTTTCATAACCTATGATTTTACTTACTTAGGCAGGATGAAAAAATAAAGCAAATCAACAAAATAAAAGTAAACTTTGGATGTGGAAAATAGATGGGTGGTGACTAGAGAGGAAGAGGAAAAACCAAACATTTCTAATAATTGCAAATAAATGAAAATGAGAGCTCACCATATGCCTAAAGTGTTAATTTGTTTAAATCATAAGGAAATAGCCTTTATCTTTCATTCAGTTATACAATCATCTCAACTATGGCCTTATACCTTTCTCCATAACAAGCAAACAGAGCACAGAAAGGATTAAGAAGAAAGGTTTTTAACATGGAACTTGTCCTGCCTTACAAAATCTTCTATTCCAGTACTAAGGTACTAAGAGAGCTCCAGAAAGTGCTTCATATTTTTTATAGATATATATCTAGTTTACCTCTTATTTGATGTTAGTGAAGGAGAAAAAATAAATTGCATTTATATTATGACTTGGATATACTTTTGCTATATATAAACAGACTTCTCCACTTCACTAGTTCTGCAGGTAGAAAATAAATTCATGTCTGTGGATTATTCAAATTAAGCATTTCAAACCTCATTTGGCTTTTCCAAGTTTATATTTCTATTCTATTATGGTTCTCCCAATCTACATTTTTTTCATCATTTTAAAAACCCAAAGACTAACATCATCCATAGACTTATTTTAATTATATAAATTTTTTTTTTCCCAGAGAGAAACCTAAGAACTCCTATTTCTTCACTGGCAACTGGTAAAATCCTTGATGTTTTCTTCCCAGGACAAGTAACTGTTAAAACACCATGATTTTCTCAGTTCTTCCCACTGTCTGATTAGTAGGGAGAGAAGTAAGGAAGGCCAGGCAGAAGTCCTATGTTTTCTAGCCCATTCCTGTCATCTAGTCTTGAAGCAAAGAAAGATCACCTTCAAAAAGTGGAAACTCATCAGCCAGGTACGATGTTATACTTAGAAGTTCCCTTTATCAATTGCACTGCATACGTCTGCCAGATTTCAGGTGGCCAGGTGCTGAAGTCTTCAAGAAACAATGCTCCCAGGTCAATTTGTTTTTATTATTATCCATAAAGAGGCTTATGCTTAAGGAATACATACTTAGAAACCTATGCTTTATCTTTATGCTTTATCCCACCTGTACATTTTATCCTAAAATACTATTCCAATTTGTGTTTCTTCTTATTATAAAAATCTACCCTAATTTTCATTATCCAGAATAAGTCACACTTTTTAGTGAAAAATCCAGTCTTCTACATATAGAACCAAGACTTAGTTTTTTCAAATTTTGATTTTCTATTCATAATTTTTGAAAAACATGAAGAGGAAATAGGTCACACTTTTTGGTCATGGCAATGGATTTAGTTTCAAGTCTCTACTTCCCTATTATTGTAATCTTTAAGTTTTGATGGTTTAACTGTATTCTTGCTGGTTTCATTTCACTACTTAATTTGGGCCTCCATCAGTCATTTAAACATCTCTCTCTGCCTTAAATTTATCCCTTTCAGTCCATTCTTTATGTAGAGACTATTTGATCCTATTCTTTATGAAATTTATTAATCTTAACATATGCTCAAATATCTCATCATGCCTGCAGGCCCTGCAAAATTTGAACTATGTTCTGTAAATTTCTCATAGCACCTCTAGCCTCTCTCCCAAAATCTATGACCAGCCGTACTGGGTTTTATTTAGAACACTGCTGCTTCTCTGTTTTCCCAGATCTTTTCAAAGCCCCTGATTTTTCAAAAGAAATTATTCTTAAAACTTTTTCTCTTAGCTAGCTCACACTAATTTCAAGTTTACCAAATATGTCAGCTGCTCTATGAAATCATTCCATCTCTTCTTTCTCTTGGGGGTACAAGAGTGCACTTCATAGTATCCAGGCTTACTCCTGGATCTGTGCTCAGAGAACCATACAGTGCACCAAGGACCAATCCTGGATTGACCATGTGCAAGGCAGCCGCTCTACCCTATTTACTGTATAAATTTGCTTGTCAATATTCTCAATTAGTTGGTAAGTGCCAAGATGCTATTTATTTCCCTCCAACAAACTGACATGGTGTCAGCTCTCATTAATCTTTGTTGAACTGAAGTGAACTAGTTCGGCTACTATTTAATAATTTTTCACTCCCATAATTATTTATTATTTTAATCTAAATGTATTTCGAGTCCTAATATCATATTCCTTTGTCCTTGGTTCCTGTGTTTGTGTTACCATATTATAGTCTTCATTTTCAATTCCTGAAAATGAACAGTAATATTTTTCACCCAAATGTCTTTAATTCACAATTTAATGTCACTTTGATTTTTTTTCTGGGCATAGAATTCTGACTTTAAAATTATTCTCTCGTTATTTTGAAGATTTTTCTCTTTTGGTTTTGGGGCCACACAAGCAGTGCTCATGGCTTACCCCCGGTTCCTGCTCAGGAATCACTCTGGCAGGGCTCCAGGGAACCATGTGGGATGCCAGGGATTGAACCAGGTCAGACACATGCAAGGTAAGCACCTTATCTGCTGTACTATGTACTCTGGCTCAGTAATTTGAAGATATTTTAATTTTTTAATTTTTCTTTTATTCAGTCCAGAGGTCGTCACTGGGGCCAGAGGCCACTCCCTCAGGGTTCGGTGCTAGGACCAGAAGATGTGCCGGTGTCAGGGATCAACTCCACATACTGTGAGAATTTATTTCTGGACTCTACATTGTTTTCTCGATCTATGTATCTTCCCTTTCCCAAAGCCATGCCTTGATTACTATCACATTAAATATTGAAATTAATAACTGACACTTTTTTATCTTGCAAAAACTTTTAATTATTTTTATTTTTAATTTTTCTGTATATAGTTTAGAATAAGCTGATCTACATCTGCAAAATCATCTGCTGAGGTTACAGTTAATATTGAGTTTTATATATATTTTTTGAGAGCTTATTTGGAGGTTCTAGCAGGGGAGCACAGCTACTCGTATACCCTCGATCGAAGACCGGTTCGTCTCTATTCTGGTCCGTCTCTGTCCTCTTTGACATAGCACGCAGCTTTGGGAGGGACGCACATGGAGCGGTGAGGGAGGAAGGGAACACCTGCCTAGCCAACCAGATCAGCCCAATCAACCCTAGCCATCAATGGGGTGACAAATGTTGCAGCCAGATCGAACTCACATCCTGGCTGTCTTGACCAGGGCCCTTCCAAGGAAGTGGGTTGAGTTTCCCTCCCTACCCCGAGCAGAGCGCCAGCAGTCGAAAACCTCCAAAACCCAGCCACAGCCATGCTCAAGGCCACTTTCCACACACTTGGACGAGCCTCACACATGAAGAAACCAGCAGAGGAACCCAGGTGTGGGGGACCTGGGGCTGATATCTCCAAGCCTGCTCAGATTGGGACTGGGCCTCTTCTGCCAAGATCCCCCATTTTCCAGTAGCTAGGTGGTCACACCCAGAAACTGCCCCGGCGCCATGTAATCCCATCAATGGCCAACATTCTGAGACTATAAAACCAAGCTCCTGGAAGAGCTTTGCTGCCATACAACATCTTATAGCCTAATTCTCTCCTTTGGACAACCTGGCAAGCTACTGAGAGTTTCGTGCCCGCATGGGAGAGCCTGGCAAGCTCCCCATGGTGTATTCATATGCCAAAACCAGTAACAAGGATGGGTCTCATTCCCTGACCCTGAAAGAGCCTCCAATGCGGCACCGTTGGGAAGGATGAGTAAAGAGAGGCTTCTAAAATCTCTGGGCAAGGACGAATAGAGACATTACCGAGAGCACTCGAGAAAATCAATGATCAGTGGGATGATGATGATGATGATATATATATGTTTATTTTTTAAATTTTTAAAAATATTTATTTTTAATGTATCACCATGAGGTACAGTTGCAAACTTACAAACTTTCATGCTTATGTTTCAGTCATAAAATGGTTGAGTACCCATCCCTCCACCAGTGCCCATTCTCTACCACTAATGTTCCCAGTATCCCTCCTCCCCCGCACCCCCCGTCCCCCGACCTTTGAAGCAGGCACATTCCCTTTTGCTCTCTCTCGCTCTCTCTCTCTCTCTCTCTCTCTCTCTCTCTCTCTCTCTCCTTTTGGGTGTTGTGGCTTGCAATACAGGTATTAAGTGACCAACATGTTTGGTCTAAGTTTTATATATATATGTATATATATATATATATATTTAAACCGGGTAATAATTTTCATCTTAAGTTTGAGTTGTCCAATCAGTTACTATGTTTCACCTTTTTTAGGACTTCATAAACATTTTTACAGAAGCTCCCATATGAGATATTACACGTTTTACTTGATTTATACTCAAGTATTTGCCTTACATTATTCTTCCAATAAATTATCACAATTTTGGAGGCAAAAATTATATAAATGCAACTATTTCATAATATGCTCAGGGATTACTACTGGCAGTGCTTGGGGGACCATATTGGATGCCAGGGATTGAACCAGTGTTGACTGTGAGCAAGGCAGGCACCTTACCTGCTGTACTATCACTCTGGTCCCGTGATATTTTAATTCTTTCAAAAGCTCTAGCAAAAGATATATAGTTATCCTTGGTTTTTAGCTAAGGGAACTGAAATTCAGAAAGTTTAAATTGTTTTTTAAGGTTTATGTAATAGTACATTTACTTGAATGAGTTTTAAGCCAGGCAGCCTGCACAATCAAAACATTTTTAAAAAAATTTTTTTAATCACCGTGAGATAGTTACAAGCTTTCATGTTTGGGTTACAATCACACAATGATCAAACACCCATCTCTCCACCAGTGCACACTCCCACCACCAGTATCCCCGGTATACCCCCCCTTTCCCACCCTCCCCCTGCCTCCACGGCAGACAATATTCCCCATACTCTCTACTTTGGGGCATTATGGCATGCAATATCTAAGCTTTTTAACCACTATTTTATGACAATGAAAAAGTTCATAAATATTTATTTGGTTATAGTTAACTAATAGACTATAGTATCTAAAAAAGAGAAACAGTCTCTATTCTTTACAGTTGGAGCGATAGATAGCACAGCGGTAAGGCATTTGCCTTGCACATAGTCAACCCAGGTTTGATTCCTCCATCCCTCTTGGAGAGCCCGGTAAGCTACCCAGAATATCCTGCCCACACAGCAGAGCCTGGCAAGCTACCCGTGGCTTATTCAATATGCCAAAAACAGTAACAGCAAGTCTCACAGTGGAGATGTTATTGGTGCCCGCTTGAGCAAATCAATGAACAATGGGATGACAGTGATACCATGATTTCATAAAGATTTATGGTCATAAATATCAGGTAGTACAGAGTGAACAAAAAATTTAGGTAGAGCTAGTTTTGAATGTATATGAAAGGATGGATGCTTGGTTGATGATATGATGGAACATGTGGACAATGAAAGGTTAATCTGTTCCAAAAAGTGATATGGGAGGTTGCTAGGAATCAGATTTTGTAGTTCTTAACTATTATTGTAAGGGATTTGCCTTAAACTAGGTAAATGCCATGCCACTTTCATGGTAAAATAAGTTCATATTGCATTAGCACTTTTGCAGAACAACTTTAACAACTATAGATTCTACAAAGTGTAAACAAAATCCCCAAACTACAACTATCAAAATTCGTTGGACTGTACAAAAATGTAGCAGGCATATTTTGAAAGCATGTCAAGACTCAGAAAAGAGTGGTATAGAGAGAGCTTCTTTTTTATAGTTTTTGACCTGAGGGCAGGATACATTCAGAACAGAGTACCTACATTTCAAATGGAAAATTTGACTTTCTGGCTTTCAAAAATCAGAAAAGTATTTGAGATACTAGAGTAATTGAAAATTTCAGTAATTGGCAATATAAGAAGCAAAGATCGTTAGTCTATAAAACATGTTTTATGTAAATTGTGCCAAAATATTTGCTAACCCCAAAATTATACATACAGAGGTTATAGTAAAGCATCCAATAGAGGGATAAAGGAAATGACCAGAAATTTTAAATATATTTAGGTGAGAGAATTTTCTATGTGAGACTGAGTTAAAATCTGAAAACATAAACAAACAAAACCATAAAAAAGTAACATTTTCTGGTGGTATAAAAATAGAATCCAGGTACTCAGAGTAGAATGTAAAATATCTGATGTATTCCAAAATTATTCAACAAAAAAATTTAAAATAACCCACTCTCAAAAGAAAATCGATATAAAATAATCTTGACTTGAAAAATTGAGAAAAACTATTACGTTATTATAACTGCATTCTGATGGAAAAGAAAATACTAGATGAATATGTGTGTATCAACAAAAAAATAAGACCTATTAATAAGAAACAAACACTAATTTAGAACTGAAAAATACACTATGAAATTTAATATCTCTAAACAGAATAGAGAAAACAATAATCAGTAAACTTGAAAATAAAATGTCCCCATTATTTTATTCTTTCTCCTCACTTTATGTTTTTAAGATATAGCACTAGAGACTGAGAAATAATAATTATCACAGAAGTTGCATTTGGATTACATTCATCTTCTGCCTTCCAACTTCCGTAAGGGGAAGAGCTGTTTCTTGAACACACAAATCCCGACTGAGAAAGAGTCTCTTGCCCCTGGAGGCCCCTCAGAAGGGGTGGGTTGAGTTTCCCTCCATGACCCAAGCAGAGTCCCGCAGCCAAAGACCTCTGGAACCCATTCACAGCCATGCTCAAGGCCCCTCTCCATGCATTCGAGGACCCTAACACATGAAGTAACCAGCAGAGGAACCCAGGTGTGTGGGACCTGGAGTTGAGATCTCCAAACCTGCTCAGATCGGGATGAGGCCTCTTCTGCCCAGATCCCCCATTTTCAGTAACTAGGAGGTCACACCCAGAAAGTATCCCCTGCACCTTGTAATCCCATCAACGACCAACATCCAGAGAATATAAAACTCTCAGAAGTGCTTGCCCACTTTTCGACTGCATGACATCTTATAGCCCTGTTCTTCCTCTCAGAGAACCCGGCAAGCTACCAAGAGTTTCCTGCACGCATGAGAGAGCCTGACAAACTCCCTGTGGCATATTCATATGTCAAAGCCAGTAATAATGAGACACATTGGGTCAGGGACCCATTCCCTGACCATGAACGAGTGTCCAATGTGGGACCATTGGGAAGGATGAATGAAGAGAAGCTTCTAAAATCTCAGGGCTAGGATGAATGGAGATGGTACTGAGACCACTCTAGATAATTGACAATCAATGGGATGATGATGATGAAGAATATATAGCATTATTTCTATGTGGACTTCCTTTACCTTTTATCTAGATATTCCTTAGATATTTCTTTTTATGTAGGCATCCATTGGGCTACACTAGCATGTGACAGGGATAAATGAAGACGTTACTGGCGCCCGCTCAAGCAAATCGAAGATCAACAGGATGATAAGTGATACAAATGATATGTAGGCATACTGCTATTTATTCACAATTGATTAAGCTGATTGAATTGGGCATGAACTCCACATTACTTTTTTTTAAAATTGGACATCTGTGAGATGAACCATTACAAAGATTTATCCCTTAGATATTTCTTATAAGGCCTGTTTAATGTGGATCAGTTTCTCGTATTGATATTTTTGGAAAGCTCTTTTATTGTTCTTCAAACCTGAGTGACAACCTAGCTGGGTAGAGCATCCTTAGTTAAACATCTTTTCCATTCATTACTTTGTATACAATATGACACTCCTCTCTTCTGGCATATAGTTTCTGTAGAGAAATCTTCTGATAATCTTGTTAAGATGCCTTTATATGTAAATCTTTATATTTCTCTTGCTATTTTTAGGATTCTCTCTTTAATTTTTCCCATTCAAAAAGTGCGTTTTGCCATTGCTGAGAATGAAGAGATATGAACGAATTATCAAATGCTTCCTTTCCAGCAGGTCCAACTCTGAGGGGGAAACTCCAAACAATAATAGTGAGTTTTCTTGTTTGTATGTACTCAAAGTAAAGAGAAAGTAAAGTGAAATTTATCAGATACACAGGTGGGGTGGGAGACTGGGGGGCTGGGGGCATTGGGGGGAGGTTTGCTGTGGTTCTTGGTGGTGGAATATATGCACTGATGAAGGGATGGGTGTTCAAGCATTATGTAATTGAGACAAGCCTGAAAGCTTTGTAACTTTCCACATGGTGATTCAATTTTTTAAAAAAAGTGTGTTTTGGTAATTATCTGTTTGGAATTCTGTGACTTTCCTGGATCTGTGTGATTAACACCCTTCTCAGGTATGATTAAATTGGGTTGTCTCTCTTTTTTCCTTTCAAAATTCCTATGTGAACACCACCAACAAGTGAATGTTGTTTCTCTTGGTGCTCTTTTCTAGAAGTCTTGTGTCATCTTCAGTTTTAAAAAATTTCTTATCCTTGCTGATTTAGGGGGTTGGTTTCCACTAATTCAGTTCACTGTTTCAATATTCATTTTTTCCCAATAGTATAGAGGATAGAGCTTTTGCCTTGTGTGTGACTAACCTGGATTTGATTCCCAGCATCCCATAGGGTCCATTGAGCACTGCTAGGAGTGATCCCTGAGTGCAGAGCCATAAGTAAGCCAGGAGTAAGCCCTGAGCTTATTGAGGTAAGACCAAACTATCTCATTTCCCCATCCCCACCCCTGCAAAGTTCATGCTATTGGGCCTCTCTCCAGTAGTTTTCGGTTGAGCCACAAAATATCTGAGGATGCTACTCAGGTCTGCTTGACCTTGCTACTGTAGTTGATTCCAGGTGCTAGAAAGCGGAAATTTCTCAGGAGCTACAAAGGGCACTTTGGCACTAAAGCTACTCTTAGACACTCATGACCATGACACCCAGTTGTCGCCCAGGTCCATTGGATTTTACACCACATTCACTGCCAGGTTTCTCGTAACTGTGATCCTTAGCTCACAGTCTATGCTCATTAGATATCAGTGTGACAGGACACTTACGATCACAAATTTCTATAGTCATCCAGGTCCACAAAACGTCAGAGTTCAAAGTTACTCTTGTAATTTGCGATACTGAACCCTTTGGCACTCAGGCATTCTTCTATGAAGATTCTCACTAATGCCCTCAGAAGCATGATGCATAGTGAAGAAAGTGAGTAATCACCAACATTGATAAACACTAAAGTGTAGGAAAGACGTCAAAACACATCAGAACTTTCTGATAAAGGTTTCAAAGCAATGTTCCTAAAAATGCTTACAGAAGTGAGAAAATCAATGGAACTTTAGCAATATTAGAGAAACAAAAGGAATTTCAAACACATATCACTGCTCTAAAGAATATAGTAATTTAATTAAAATAATAGAAGCTTAATAGAAAAATGATAGACATCAAGATTAATTTGTAAACTGAGGATAATACAGAGAAACTTACAACTAAAGAACAGAAAAATAATTTAAAATGAAGATTAACTGAAATTTATGGAACATCATCAAAAGGGGCAACATTTACAACATTGAGTTTCCAGAAAGAAAGAACTATTGGTTGAAGAAAAAAATAATAGCCTTCCCCTGAGCTTCCCAGCCATCGGTGCCCACGAGCTGCGCTCATGGCCCCCGGACCCATCTCCAGCCAGTGGCCAGTAACCAAAAGGGGCGTGGCCTATTTGGTAGTGGGCGTGGCCCTGCTGCAGTGTGCGTGGTCGCTGGGAGTGGCAGCGGCTTACGCAGCTCCAGTTATTTTCCCCTTTACTAGTATACTTGACAGAAGTCACAATCCCCATTAACTAACTTTTTGGAGATCTCCTCAGTTACCTCAAACACAAAAGACTAAATTAGCCACTAGCGTATTCCAATTGCACCAAAATATCAAATACTCAGGGAAAGAGAGATTAGTGTTAATGAACTGGAAGGTCCCACCTCCGTACAACCGAGACAGCATGAAGAAACAGTGCAAATCCCCACAGCAAGGAGAAGATGAAGAAAAGAGTCCAGAAGCCTCTGCCGGAGTTTCCCATGTGACCTCTCTGATAAAGAATTCAGAGAAGAAATTCTGAGAATGTTCATCAAACTTAAAGAAACCGTGGAGCAGTCAGCGAAAAAATTACAGGAAGAAATGAGAGCAGAAATAGGAAAGCTACATTCAGAAATATCACGAATAAAAGACACTGTAGACAAAATAAAACACACAGTTGGAGCCCTCAACAGTAGAATGACTACAGCTGAAGAGAGAATTAGTGAGCTTGAAGATGAGCAACAGAAATTCAATAGGCTACAACAATCAATTGGAAAAGATCTTAAGATAGCTCTAGGGCGAATCAGAGACCTACGGGATAATGCCAAGAGGAATAACATAAGAATCATTGGAGTTCCAGAAGGACAGGGAGGCAACCCTAAGGAGAAAACCACAGTTAAAGAAATCATTGCTGAAAAGTTTCCAGAACTGGATAAGGCAGATGTTCAGGTCCTAGGAGCCAGAAGGGTGCCAGCTAGAAGGGACCCTAATAAAAAGACACCAAGACATATCATAGTGAGAATGATGGATGCCATGGATAGGGACAAAATACTGCAAGCAGCAAGGTCAAAAAAAGAAATCACATACAAAGGAGCACCCCTTAGATTCACAGCAGACTTATGAGAGGACATCCTCCAAGCCAGAAGACAATGGTGGGACATAGTGAAAAAACTCAATGAAATAAATGCCTCACCACGAGTACTTTATCCAGCTAAGCTCTCACTCAAACTCAAAGGAACCATACACAATTTCATGGATAAACAACAACTAAGGAACTTCATAGACTCAAAACCAAGCTTAAAAGAAGGACTAAAGGGGCTTTTGTAAGACAAGGAAAAACCCTACAAGAACAACAAACCCCACAGAAAGATGAAACAAAATCCCATGACAATAATCTCTCTCAATGTCAATGGCCTAAATGCACCAATTAAAAGACACAGAGTGGCAAAATGGATTTGGAAACAAAACCCAACATTCTGCTGCCTAGAAAAAACACACCTGAACAGTCAGAGCAAACACAGACTCAAAGTCAAAGGATGGAAAACAATCCTATAAGCAAACAACTCCCTCAAAAAAGCTATGTTGTCGGATACTATACTAATATCCGACAACATAGATTTCAGGTTGAAAAAGATTAGAAGGGACAGCGAAGGTCACTTCCTATTTATCAAGGGATATGTACAACAGGAAGAAATCACACTCTTTAACGTATATGCACCTAATGAACGACGAGCTAAATACTTAAAACAAGTCCTAACAGACTTTAAGGACGACATTGCTAGCAACACAAGAGTAGTCGGAGACTTCAACACCGCCTTATCGCCTCTGGATAGATCGACAAGAATAAAACTCACCAAGGAAATACTGACACTGAAGGAAAAAATAGAATAGAGAGGCCTAATAGACCTATACAGGGCTTTACACCCCAAAAAGAAAGAATACACATTCTTTTCCAGTGCGCATGGGACATTTTCCAAAATAGACCATGTACTGGGCCACAAAACATACCTCAATAAAATCGGAAAAATAGAAATTGTATCAACTACCTTCTCAGACCATGATGCACTGAAGATAGAAGCTAACCACATGCAGAGGCAGAGAATCAAAGCAAATACCTAGAAATTAAATAGCTCAGTGTTGAACAGTGAGTGGGTCAGGAAGGAAATCAAGGGAAAAATCAAGAGATACCTCGAAACAAATGAAAATGAAGACACAAGCTACCAGAACCTATGGGACGCAGCTAAAGCTGTGTTAAGGGGAAAATTTATAGCTCTGCAAGCATTCCTTAGGAAGGAAGAAAGGGCCTACAGAGATAGCTTGACTTCACAGCTCAAGGCATTAGAAAAGGACCAGAAAAAGGAACCCAAACCAGACCAAAGGAAGGAAATTATAAAAATTAGAGCAGAAATTAATGACATGGAAACCCAGAAAACAATCCAAAAGGTCAATGAAACCGAGAGCTGGTTCTTTGAGAAAATTAACAAGATTGATAAACCGCTAGCAAGACTCACAAAGAAAGAGAGAGAGAGAACACTAATAAACCGAATTAGGAATGAAAAGGAGGACAACACAACAGAAAACAATGAAATTCAAAAGATCATCAGAGACTACTTTGAAAGTCTATATGCCACGAAACAAGAGAACCTAAAAGAAATGGATGAATTCCTTCACTCCTACAATCTCCCAAGACTGAACCAAGAAAACTTGGAATTCCTGAACAGACCCATTAATATCAAGGAAATTGAAACTGTAATCAAAAGTCTCTTCAAAAACAAAAGTCCAGGTCCAGATAGATTCACTGGCGAATTCTTCCAAACATTTAAAGAAGACTTGTTGCCAATTCTCCTCAAGCTTTCCAAGAAATTGAAAAAACAGGAACTCTCCCAAATAGTTTGTATGAAGCACATATCTCCCTAATACCAAAAGCAAACAAAGACACGACTAAGAAAGAAAATTATAGACCAATATCCCTGATGAACAGGGACTCGACTCGAAGATCCTCAACAAAATACTAGAAAATAGGATCCAACAACTCATCAAAAAAATCATACACCATGACCAAGTGGGATTCATCCTGGGGATGCAAGGATGGTTTAACATTCTGAAATCAATTAACATAATCCATCATATCAACAAAAGTAAAGATAAAAACCATATGACCATATCCATTGATGCAGAGAAAGCATTTGACAAGATCCAACATCCATTCATGATGAAAACCCTCACCAAAATGGGTTTTGGAGAAACTTTCTTCAAGATAGTCGAAGCCATCTACCACAAGCCAATGGCGAGTATTATCCTCAATGGGGAAAAACTAAGGGCCTTTCCTCTAAGATCAGGGAGAAGACAAGGATGTCCACTCTCACCACTCCTGTTCAACATAGTCCTGGAAGTACTTGCGATAGCTGTTAGACAAGAAAAAGATATCAAGGGCATCCAGATAGGAAAGGAAGAAATCAAACTCTCACGATTTGCAGATGATATGATACTATATGTAGAGAAGCCTAAATCCTCTACTAAGAAACTCTTAGAAACAATAGACTTGTACAGTAAAGTTGCAGGCTATAAAATCAATACCCAAAAATCCATGGCCTTCCTATATGCAAACAATAAGACAGAGGAAAGGAACATGAAAAAAGCAATCCCATTCACAATCATGCCCCAGAAAATCAAGTACCTTGGAATCAGCTTAACTAAGGAAGTAGAAGACCTCCATAAAAAAAACTACAAGACACTACTCCACAAAATAAAAGAAGACTTGAGGAAATGGAAACATATCCCCTGCTCATGGTTAGGGAGAATCAACATTCTCGAAATGTCAATACTCCCAAAAGCATTGTACAGATTCAACGCAATCCCTATAAAGATACCCATGAAATTCTTCAAAGAAATGGATCAAGCAATCCTGAAATTTATATGGAACAACAAACGCCCACGGATTGTGAAAACAATTCTTGGGAAAAAGATGATGGGAGGCATCACCCTCCCCAACCTCAAACTTTACTACAAAGCGGTAATAATCAAAACAGCATGGTACTGGAACAAAGGCAGAGCTGCAGACCAATGGAACAGAGTGGAATATCCCTACACACAACCGCAAATGTATGACCATCTAATCTTTGATAAGGGAGCAAGAAATGTGAAATGGAGCAAGGAAAGCCTCTTTAACAAATGGTGCTGGCACAACTGGTCAGCCACATGCAATAGAATGGGCTTAGACCTCCACCTGACACCATGCACAAAAATCAGGTCAAAATGGATTAAAGACCTCAACATCAGCCCACAAACCATAAGGTACATTGAAGACAAGTTGGCAAAACCCTCCACGATATTGAAGCCAACGGTTTCTTCAAAGATGACACGCAACTGACCAACCAAGAGGAAACAGAGATAAACAAATGGGACTACATTAAACTAAGATGCTTCTGCACCGCAAAAGATACAGTGACCAGAATACAAAGACAGTTTACAGAATGGGAAAGGATATTCACCCAATACCCGTCCGATAAGGGGTTGATATCAAGGGTATATAAGGCACTGGTTGAACTCTACAAGAAGAAATCATCCAACCCCATCAGAAAATGGGGCGAAGAAATGAAAAGAAACTTTCTCAAAGAAGAGATACGGATGGCCAAAAGGCATATGAAAAAGTGCTCTACATCACTAATCATAAGGGAGATGCAGAACAAAACAACCATGAGATATCACCTCACACCGCAGAGACTGGCACAAATCCAAAAGAACAAAAGCAACTGCTGTTGGTGAGGATGTGGTGAGAAAGGGACCCTTCTACACTGCTGGTGGGAATGCCGACTGGTTCAGCCCTTCTGGAAAACAATATAGACTCTTCTCAAAAAATTATAAATTGAGCTCCCATTTGACCCAGCAATACCACTACTGGGAATATACCCCAAAGAAGCAAAAAAGTATAGTCGAGATGACGTCTGCACTTATATGTTCATCGCAGCACTGTTTACAATAGCCAGAATCTGGAAAAAGCCCGAGTGCCCAAGAACAGATGACTGGTTAAAGAAACTTTGGTACATCTATACAATGAATACTATGCAGCTGTTAGAAAAAATGAGGTCATGAACTTTGCATATAAGTGGATCAGCATGGAAAGTATCATGCTAAGTGAAGTGAGTCAGAAAGAGAGAGACAAACATAGAAAGATTGCACTCATCTGTGGAATATAAAATAACAGAATAGGAGACTAATATCCAAGAATAGTAGAAATAAGTACCAGTAGGTTGGCTCCATGGCTTGGAAGCTGGTCTCACTTGCTGGGGAAAAAGGCTGCTCAGAGAGAGAAGGGAACACCAAGTAAAATGTGGTTGGAGATCCCGCCCGAGAAGGGAGATGTGTGCTGAAAGTAGACTAGAGACTGAGCACAATGGCCACTCAATACCCCTATTGCAAACCACAACACCCAATTGGAGAGTGAGAGAGACCAAAAGGGAATACCCTGCCACAGAGGCAGGGTGGGGTGGGGGGGAGATTGTATTTGGGGGGGAGGGATACTGGGTTTATTCATGGTGGAGAATGGGCACTGGTGGAGGGATGTGTTTGTGAACATTGTATGAGAGAAAAACAAGTTTAAAAATGTGTGAATCTGTATCTGTGCCCTCATGGTGATTCACTCTTTAAAGAATAAAATAAAAAATTTTTTAAAAAAAGAAAATAATAATAGCAAAGAACTCCTCAAATTTAAGGATGGATACACATACCCAGATCCAGGAAACTTAAAAAAATTCCAAACAACATTATCCCAAATAAACAAACAGGTTTTTTGTGATTAAAAGTTCAAGGAATAAAGACAGAGACAGACTACTGAAAGTAGTATAAGAGAAGCAAAGACTGACAAGGTAATCCCCATTAAGACTCAGTATAGGGGCTGGAGCAAGACTACAGAGGGTAGGGCATTTACCTTGCATGTGACTACTTGCATTCATCCCCGGCATACCATAGAATCCCCTGAGCACTGCCAGGAGTGTTCCCTGAGTGCTGAGTGCTGAGCCAGGACTAAGCCAATACTAATCCCTGAGTTTAGCCAGGTAAAACCAAATCACCCCTTCAGGCCTCCTCCCCCCTCCCAAGGACTAGAACATATGCCTTATATATGGAAAACATGTAGTTAAATCCCCTATTCCATATGATCTTTTTGCCAAGACCAGGTATATAATCCTGGTAGCCCCCAAGCACTATTGGGGTGGCCCTGGAGGCCCTCGGGTCTTGGAGACCCAAGAACTGGCAGAGCCAAGCACAGAATTATCAGATCCACACCTCTGGGCAATGTATGATCAGAAGTGTCCCCTGAGCCAGTTTGTACCACTACAAAGGCCTCATGCATATTTATTAAAATTTTAAAACAAATTTAAAAAGAAAGATGTAAGTAACTTTGTTAACTGAAACTTATAAGCCAAAAAGTAATGGTATGATATATCCAACATACTACATGAACAGACTTTAAACCAATTAATACATAATCCAGTTGCCACTCAGATTTCAAGGGTCTGAAAGCTTTCAGATAAACAATAGTTCAAGGAAGTCAGGGACTTTACACCAGCTCTTCAGGGAATATTAAATGATTTTCTATAAAAGGTAATCAATACCACTCATATAAATCAAAATATATTAAAATAAAATGTGGGAAAGGAGAACAAATTTCCAACCTCATTGAAGAAACTAAATACTTATTTGCTTTAAATTTACTTACTAATTTTTGTTTTTGCTAAATTTACTTACTAATTTTGTTAATTTCTGCTCACCTGGCAGTGTTGAGGGCTTATTCCTGGTTCTCGACTCAGAGGTCTCTACCTATGGGGGTTGGGTATCATACATATGTGCTGCTGGGGATTGAATCTTGGTTGGTTGTGTGCTGTACAACACGCTGTACATCTCTCAGGCACCTTGCTTTAAATTTGGGAAGAGATATAAATTTAGAACTTTGGATGTAAACTTCATAGTAACTTCAAGACAAAAGTACTTAGTGTAAACAAAGCATCAACTTGTTTATTTTCAGATATTTTCTTCTTTCCCAGTTGCTTCTGTTTGTATCTGTATCATACTATCTTCTTCCTTCTTTTTTGGGGGGGAGGTGTCTTACTTTGTTTGTGTTTGCCATCTTGAAAATCCAATCTATTTATTATTCTAGACATTCACACAGGTGTTCTACCTCTGAGCCACATCATATCCCCAGCTCTTTCCTGTTTTTTTTTTAAGTGACATCTTAGATTGTGGCTTGAAAATTTTCTACTTTTATGATATAAGATATTTAATACTATAAATTTCCATCTAATAGTCATTGAATTAGTAGCATCTCAAAACATTGTATTTGTTGTATTTTCATATTTGCATAGCTCAGAAAATTTTTTATTTTGTTGAGACTTCCTTATTCACTTTTGGATTATAAGGAAATGTCTTTAATTTTTAAATATTTTCTTCAGAAGTTGTTTTTTTCCCCCATTGGTTGCTTTGTGGCATCTGACAATATCTTCACCTTCATTCTTAAATATTGTATTCGATGTAGAATTCTGGGATTACAATTTCTTTCTTATAGCACTGTAAAGTGTTTTGCCCCTGTAGATCATACTGTAAAATTTGTGGTTCAGTTTAGAAATGTGTCATTTCCTATAGGTGTTTTCAGTTTTCTTTCAGTGTCCTTTGTTTTCAGCAATTTGTTTATAACAAATGTCTTCCATGATTTACCAAATCTGATTTTTAATTTTTCTCTGTCATTTAAGCTGTTTCTATGATTTATCTCCAAGTATATTATTTCTGTTTTCTTCCTATTGTGTTTCTAAACATATCCAGAAAAAAAACATTCAATTCTAAATTTATTTCATTTCTTTAGTATTTAGTATTTATCTGTTAAAACTGTTTTTTATTTTTATTTCCAGAGGTCTTAAGCTTGTTAACTCATGCTTCATGAAACATTGTACAAGTAGGTACTTTAAAATGTTTGATAATTCCAAATCTGTGTTATCTTTTATTTTTCTCCATGAGGGTCCTTATAGTGAAGTTCCTGTTTTTCCTTATTTTCTGTATACCAAGTGACTCTTTATACTCTTGTACATTTGGGTGTTATGCCATGGTTTGAATCCTACTGAGAATATTGATTTCTACTTGCTTTTGTAAGGAGTTGGCTCAGATTTGATGCATAAGTTTTCACTTCAGTATGTGTGACTTTCATATTTGTGACTTTCAGTAACATTGGAAAATAACGCTTTATGCAGTGCATTCTCATTTTCAGTAGCTGTGCAGTGCCATTTCCTCAGTGGCCAGTATTAGACCAGGGGTATGTCTAAATGTTCTCTGAGCTTTTGCTCTTGGCCTCTTTGAGGTACCTATATGTGCATATGCAGAAACAGAGTGCACCCAGAACTTCATGGGATGCTTCTCACTCCCATCTGCAATATTGCGAACACTGAATTTTTCAGAACCTTCTTTTCCTGATTCTCTTCATGTTTTGGCTCCAACTTTCCTTGTATGCCTACAGGGCAAAGCAATTGAAAAAACATTCTATAAAAATGAATGAAGAATGAAGATTCTCTTTATGTTCTTCCAACCACAAGATCTCAAATCAGAGATTTTCTTTTTCCCTTGAAGTCCTAGGCCCCAGTCCAACTGTGACTAAAAACCATGAAATTTTCTTTACTGTCTTCAATACAGATGAGTTCATTCCTCTATTTTCATAACAGAAATATAGAGCTTTTATTGGAATTCATTCCACATGTCCCTAATGGCTATATTGGATTTCAGGGTGCACTTTCAGTTGCGCTGAGAAATTCGAAAGGGAAAAACTGGTTGTAACGTGTGACTCTCAAGTTCAGATGATGTTTTCTTTGGTACTTCTACTTACTTTTTAGTCCTCAGCCATGTTTTTAACCCTTTTAAATTCTGTTTGGGTAGTTGCATTCATTTATATGATTGTTCTTTATTAAACAGAATTTCTATGTCATAGCAAATGAAAGAAATTCCTTTTTAAGGGCTAAGACTTCATCACATGAATATTCCACATCATCTTTATCATCATCTTTATTTGGTCATGTATCAGTAAAAATTCTACTGGGGGGATAGTTCAGTGTACCCAATGAGTGGGTAAGGTACTTGCACACGGCCCATTTAAGTTCATTCTATGGCATCTTATAAATTCTCCCTGCCTCATGAGGAACGATCCCTGAGAGCAGAGCCTGGAGTAAACACTGAATGTGGCCAAAAAATGAAGAAGAAAGAGAAAGAATAGAAATTGCATTGTTTTCATCTCTTAGCTATTGTGAGTTACCCTGCATTGCATACCAGTGTGCAATAAACTCTTTAAGACTCTTGTTTTCAGTTCCTTTGGATACACATGCCCATAGGTGGTATTACTATATCAATGGTAATTAAATATTTAGTTATTTGAGGAACTTCAATACTATTCATGGAAATAATGTAGAAATGTTCATAGAAATGATATTGTTGTATACGTCCAATAATATTGCATCTATGTAATTACTCTAATCTCTAATCCACACCTATACTTACCAATTTTTTTGTAATAGCCATTCTAATAGATATGAGATAAAATCTCAATGTAGCTTGGATTTGCAGTTTTATGGTAGTGATGTTAAGCATCCTCTCTTGTGACTTTTGTTGTTTTCTATATTATCTTTGAAAAGTGATTAAGTCCTCTATTCATTGTCAGAATTGCATTATCTTACTGACTTGTAGGACTTGCTCTCATATGTTGTGAATATTAACTATTTATTATACTATATTGTAATAATAAAGTACAATAAATAAATAGTTAATAGTACAATATAGTATATAGTTTGTATAACAAAGACTTTATCTACCTGGATGTGCCCATATCTGATGACAGCTGTATCGCAGGTGAGGATGTGCTGACAGTTTTCAGTGGGTACCAAGTGATTGTGCTTGCTGAGTACTCCAGAACACCCTAATGCATTAGCAGACAACTCCAGGATTTTCATATTAGAAAAACACTTCATTATTATAATAGTGTCATTTTGGTGGTTTCCTATTTTCATTTTTGCTTAATTTTGTCATGTACACTACTGGAGCTATAGCACAGTGGCAGGGTGTTTGCCTGGCACGAGGCCCACCTGGATTCGATTCCTCTGCCCCTCTCGGATAGCCTGGCAAGCTACCAAGAGTATCTCGCCCCCATGGCAGAGCCTGGCAAGCTCCCCATGGCATATTGGATATGCCAAAAACAGTAACAACAAGTCTCAAAATGGAGACGTTATTGGTGCTCGCTCGAGCAAATTGATGAGCAATGGATGACAGTGACAGTGATTAACTATTTACCAGATATATGATTTATAAATGTTTTCTGACATTTTTATAGGTAGAACCTCCTTTTATTTTAGCCTCCCATGTTATTATTGGGGCATCTTTTTATTTGTTTGTTTGTTTGTGTTTTTCTTTTGCTTTTTGGGTCACACCCAGCGATGCACAGGGGTTACTCCTGGCTCATGCACTCAGGAGTTACTCCTAAATATGCTCAGGGGACCATATGGGATGCTGGGAATCGAACTCGGGTCGGCCGTGTGCAAGGCAAATGCCCCACCCACTGTGCTATCACTCCAACCCCAGGACATCTGTTTTTAAGACCCACTCACTATATGAAATATTTTTTCTCTACCTCTGGAAATTTTTATGATCTCACCTATCTCCTTATTTTCTAGCGATATAAAATTTTACAACAGTCTTGTTGTACAAGAAGGGAGACATTTATGATATCACCAGCTATTGCCCGATCTGCCTGTTGTCCGTCGTCTACAAGTTATTCACTCGAGTTATCCTGAATAGGATTGGTAGAACACTAGATGAAGGACAACCATGCGAGCAAGCCATGTTCCTAAAAGGATTCAGCATGATCGACGATATCCACGCTGTTGCGTGAACTTTCCTGCGGTCAGAGGCGCTGAGATAAGTAATGCAGAAGAAATGTATTTCATGGAGGGCCAAGGTTCTCTCTGACTCTTGACAAAGGTAGAGAGCCCCTTGATCTCCTTTTATTGATCATGACACTTCTAAAGGGTGCAATACAGTGACCTCACCAAAGGCATCAAAAGAAGTTACAGGAAGAAGATTGAGGCAGTGGAATATGCATTATTTCCTTGCATCTGCAGGCCAGTAATCTTGGCCTCCTCGGGGAAAGAAGATACAAAACCCAAATCAAAACCTTTCTTGGGCTAAAAGTACTGAATTTACATCCCAAAGACAAGGCTGGGCTGCCACATGAAATCTACATGTCAATTACAAACTAGGCAGCACCTGAAATCTACATCCCAAAGACTTGTCTGGGCCAGAGCCTGCAATTTACAATATCAAAGATCAGACTTGGCTAACACCTGAGAGCTGCATATCAAACACCAGCCAGGCTTCTGTGAGAAAAGGAACACTGACCATTACAAGGTACTGGAATTATTTTCTGAAGGCAGCTTGAAGGGGGAAAATGTTCAGCTTCCTCCAAACCAGTCAGGACATACCAGAAATCTCGCCCATTTTCATGGGTCCCTTGTTCCTGTCCTTAGTACGGTACAGTCTACATGGGCTCTCCCTGATAGCTCAGTCCAGCCCCGACACCACACGATGATAAGCTCATTAAGGTTTCACGAGAGTTCAAGATGCCTCTCTGTTTAACGTTCATTGTTTAAAGAAGGACTTTGATTCTGTTGAGACTGAAGCAGTCATCGAAGTCCTAGCCAAACAGGATATTCAAACTCAATACATCAGGATTCTCCATGAGCTGTATTACAGATTCACTACCAGGATCTCACTATTCTACAAAGAAGTGATCATCGACATAAAGAGAGGGGTTTGGCAGGGCGACACCATTTCACCGAAACTCTTCAGTACCACCCTTAAGAGCATTATGCGATGACTGGAATGGGAAGGAATGGGCGTGAAGATAGATGGTAGGCAACTACACCACCTCCGCTTTGCTGATGACATCATTCTCATGACACCAAAAGTCAGCCAAACAGCACGAATGCTGACTGACTTTGACGGTGAGTGTGGAAAGGTCAGACTGCAGCTGACTCTCACGAAGACAATGTTTATGGGAAACGGACTAGTCTCTGATGCTCCATTTGCCCTCAATGGAAAGAACATCTCTGAATGCAACAGTTATATGTACCTACGTCGAGAACTCAACATGACAAACAACCTGGCACCTGAACTGTGCAGGAGGAAGAGAGCAGCGTGGAACACTTTCAAGAGCGTCGAAGAAGTGGTTAAGAGAACGAAGAATCTCCAGCTCCAGGCACATCTTTTCAACTCCACTATTCTTCCTGCACTAACATATGCCTCAGAGACCTGGGCCCTGTGAAAACAGGATGAGAACGCTCTTCGGGTGTTCCAAAGAGGAATCAAAACGGCTATGCTTGGAGTATCACATTTTACTCAAGTGAGAGAAGGAATCCTGAGTTCTGACCTCTGTCAACCATCAAGAATCAGGGATGCTGTCTCATTTGCCAAGGCATCGAAAATCAGATGGACAGGACACGTAAAGCCATTTAGAGATGACTGCTGGACTAGAGCTGTTACAGAGTGGATTCCACGGGACGTCAAAAGGCTGTGTGGCCGCCCACCTACGAGATGGTCAGACTTCTTCATCAAAATCCTGAACAAATGGTTTGAGGCTCTTCACATTCCTGGAGCGAGCAAATACCATTGGGGTACACTAGCACATGACAGGGACAAATAGAGATGTTACTGGTGCCCACTTGTGCAAATCGAAGGATCAACAAGATGACAAGTGATACAAGTAATATGTTTCCCCCCCTACAAACTTTTTTTTTGCAAGGGACACAACCAGCACTTCTCAGGGCTTATTCCTGACTCTCTGTTCAGGGATCACTCTTGATGTGGCTCAGGGGACCATATGGTGTGCTGGATATAGATCAGCTGCATGCAAGACAAGTGCCCTATCCATTGTATGATAGCTATAGCATCATTTTTGCCATGTTTTTAATGAGCTTTTTTTTTTTACGTGGAAGCATCTTTCCTTATATTCCAGGAATATCACTGTATCATTGTATCACTGTCATTCCGTTGTTCATCTATTTACTCGAGCGGGCACCAGTAACGTCTCCATTCATCCCGGCCCTGAGATTTTAGCAGCCTCTCCTTACTCATCTTTCCCAACATTTGGAGGTTTCTTTCATGGTCAGGGGAATGAGACCTGTCATTCTTACTGTTTTTGGCATATTGAATATATTGAATATGCTTGCCAGGCTCTGCTGTGTGAGCAGGATACTCTCGGTAGCTTGCAGGGCTCTCCGAGATGCATATATATTTATTTCCGTCTATGATGATGTGTCCAAGAATATGTTCACTCGTGTGTGAGGCTTGCGCCGAGCATGTGAAAAGCAGCCTGGAGCATGGCGGCTGTTGGGTTGTGGAGGTCAGTTGCCGGGCCTGGGTCCTTGAGAAGGGGAGGGCTGTCACCTGCACTCCTCTGGGACGCCCCGAGTGAAAACAGCCTGGCGCAAAGTCCGGTGGCATGGTTATGGGGGTCTCATTTTATGTTCCCTTCTGGGAGAAGTCATGAGTTCTGGAGGGTGGCCAATGAGGAGATTATCTGGCGCTGGTAGGAGGTGGCTTATGGGTGTGAACCCCAGGTCGCCGGAGACTGGGGGAAGCAAGCAGAGGATCTCTGCTCCAGGGTCCCATTGAACCTAGAGTCCAAGATCACAAAGTTCAGTATTATCTGGGTTCTGTGGGACTTTGCTCTTGTGTGAGGCTCCGCCCGAGTTGATGGAAACCGGCCTGGAGCGTGGCAGCGATTTGGTAGTGGAGGTCAGGGTTCCAGAAATATAAATATTTCAGAAATATAAATATTTTCATCGAATCTGTGGTTTTGTTTTCTTTTCTATTTTTGGTTTCTGTATCATCTTAATATTATCCAGACTTATTTTTGAAAATCTATTTAATTATTATCTTCTATTAGTTATACTTTTATTTGTTGTGAGTATAGTATTTGAACTTATTTCACTATTTTGAATTTTTCATTTCATATGATCCATACAATTTTTGCTTTTGCTCTTTTTCATTTTTATTCTCTTTTATTATTTTTAATACTCTGAAATTAATATATTCTTAAATTTTGTGGTTCTGTAACTTTTGGGTGAAATTTTCAGTGTCACCGTGGTTCACTGTTGGGTCAGATCCTAACCCTTTTCCTTTACCCTGTAGTAGTTTTAAAAGTCTGTAGACTACCTTACTACTTTTTATCTTTTTTAATTTTTTTATTTTTTTTGGTTTTTGGGTCATACCCAGCGAGGCACAGGGGTTACTCCTGGCTCTTCACTCAGGAATTACCCCTGGCGGTGCTCAGGGGACCATATGGGATGCTGGGATTAGAACCCAGGTCGGCCTCATGCAAAGCAAATGCCCTACCCACTGTGCTATCACTCCAGCCCCACTTACTACTTTTTAAAGCTTGGTACACTTATGGCAAAAATCATATTTATAGTGTTATTTGTCTATATACTCATCCAGCATTTCTGTATTACATTATAGAGTTCAGCCTATCAAGCTGTTTCACAGAGCAATATACTTTAGTAGTCATCATTAAGTATAAATGTATATTTATGTTCATATGTATTGTGTACAATGTAGCACTGCAGCACTGTCATCCCATTGTTCATCAATTTGCTCAAGCGGGCACTAGTAACTTCTCCATTGTGAGACTTGTTGTTACTGTTTTTAGCATATCAAATACGCCCCGGGTAGCTTGCCAGGCTCTGTGTGGCAGGATACTCTCAGTAGCTTGCTGGGCTCTCTGAGAGGAATGGAGGAATCAAACCTGGGTTGGCTGCATGCAAGCCAAATGCTCTACTCGCTGTGCTATTGCTCCAGTGTGGTACAAATGTAAATGTAAATTTGCCAATTGATAGAGTAAATTAAGTACATGTTCGAGAGGATTCCACATGAAATAACTTTTATTAGCGTTACCTTTATTAAGAGACATATGCCATTAAGTATAAACTAGAGATAATCGCTTGTAATCGCCACCTTTTAAAGCCTTTGTGACTTTAGAGACAACTCCCTGAAAACAATATCAGCAGAGATTAAAAAAAAATGCCTTTAACAGCGGTGGACGAGAATTCCTAGTACAACTATCTAGTAGTTGGTGTATGGAATGAAAGAATGAAATTCGGCAATATTATCAACGTTCTCAAGTCTGAACACAATTAAAAATCCTGGGCACATTTTTTTCTTTTTAAATAATGCATTGATTAACTTAGGAAACAACTTCTCTGTTTGAACCATAGCTGCCTGCCTCTACATTAGCCATAGCAAATGTTCATCATTATTTTAAAAGCTAGAGTAGGAGGAGAGTAAAATATCTGCCTCGAGCATTTTTTCCAAAAATAAAAATAAAAAGAGAAAAGGAGGGAAGACACATAAAACAATATTACGCTGCATTCTCCACTTTGTCGTTCAATGCTTTACAATTGCCTAATTGTTCATCAGCTTCACAAAAGAAATGCCTTTTATTTTCTCCAGGCACTTAGAGATGACTAAGTGTCACTTAGTCAATTGGCAGAACAAAGAAGTCAATTTATGGATCACATTTTCTCTGTTTCGTTATTCTTGAAAATAATTCACTTTATTGGTTTAGTGTTCTGGAAAGGTGAGGGATTGACAGTCCTGAAGTACAGAAATATCATCCCATAGACTCAGGTTGTGCACACACATTTCTGCTTAAAACTAGAGGTGAAAAGGTAACAGTTTTTCAGCCTCTTCATGTTGAAAACTACTCTAAGAATTAAATAATACTAAGATCTCTTGATTTTCTTCATGCACATTTCACTCTAACTTAAAGTCACAATGCCTACATTTTCTTCCCCATCAACTCTCTTGATTAGTTAAGTTGATCCTCAAACATTACTTTGACATAGGTTTAAAGTAGTGGCTTAGCATTACAACATAAAAAGCCCCACGTACAATTTTTTCAGCTTTCCTCTAGATAAAAGACTATATGATGGTCTTGAAATTTGGAAAATGCATACATATAAAAAAAAGAAGTGTTTCATAAATTAAAATTATTTCATTATTTCATAACTGCTTCCATAATTCCATAACCTAAAATCCCACTGCTCACATTTTTGTGTAATTCTTCCATAACTGTCTATATTCATGTCAATAAACTATAATTGTGCAAAAAATTTTTCAGATTTTGTGACCATTTACAAATATTCCCCTAACGGAATTAGTGATTGCAAAATTATTGTCCATTTATGGCTATAGCATAATTTATTAGATCATTTCCTTCTCATTGGACAGTCAAGTTATTCACATTATGTAGCACTGTAGCACTGTCATCCCGTTGTTCATTGATTTGCTTGAGCGGGCACCAGAAATGTCTCCATTGTGAGACTTGTTGTTACTGTTTTTGGCATATCGAATATGCCACAGGGAGCTTGCCAAGGCTCTGTCATGAGGGCGGGATACTCTCGGTAGCTTGCCAGGCTCTCCAAGAGGGACAGAGGAATTGAACCTGGGTTGGCCACGTGCAAGGCAAACGCCCTACCTGCTGTGCTATCGCTCCAGTCCATTCACACTATGTACTACCAGAAATAACATTGAAATCATTATCATTTAATATGTATCTTTAAACTGTCTCAGGTTACTTTTTAAAATTGAATCACTGTGAGATACACAGTTATAAAGCTACTCAGGCTCGACCCACCCTTGGCGCCATCTTGATGCCACAATCCACAGAGAAGCGGCAGGCATTCTGGTGAGCAACACGGTCTGGACAATGCTCCGGACCCGAATCGGGGCCAGCAACACCGGGGGGCTGGAAGGAGGAGGTGCCGCCAGCACACCTTCTCCAGATGGAACCCTGGCGACACTGAGCAGCAACTAACACGGCTCCAGGATTCGGGACTGGGACACATCTGAGCCGCGCGACCTTTTCTAAAACCTGAAAACATACAATCTTTTAATGAAAACTAATTATCAAATGCCTCCTTATTAGGGTTATCTTGTTTGGGGATATAACTCCCAAAACAATAGTGAGTTTTGCGTTGAAATATGGAACGTAATCAAGGTGAAGAGAAAATAAAGTGAAATTCATCAGTTATACAGTTGGGGTGGGGGGTGGGGAGTATACCCGGGATTTTGGTGGTGGAATATGGGCACTGGTGAAGGGATGGTGTTTGAATACGGTATAACTGAGACATAAACCTGAGAACTCTGTAACTTTCCACATGCTGATAAAATTTTTAAAAAAATAAAAATAAAAAAAATTTAAAAAAATAAATAAAATCTCAGGGATAGGGAAAAAAAAAAAAAGCTACTCAGAATCTGGTTTCAGCATATAATGTTTCTTCACCCACCCCTCCACCAGTGTATATTTCCCACCAACAATGTCCCTGTTTTTCTTGCCACCCCCAACCCTAGCTTGCCTCAATGACAGGCACTTTTTAAAAAAATGTTTTTTATTAGTGAATCACCGTGAGGTACAGTTACAGACTTACAAAGTTTCATGCTTGCACTTCAGTTATACAGTAGTGGAGTGCCCATCCCTTCACCAGTGCCCATTTTCCACCACCAATGGTCCCAGCATCCTTCTTACCACCCCCACCCTGCCTCTGTGGCAGGGCGTTCCCTTTTGCTCTCTCTCTCCTTTTGGGTGTTGTGGTTTGCAGTAGAGGTATTAAGTGGCCCTCAGATTCGGTCTATAGTCTACTTTCAGTCCTCATCTCCCATCCCAAACGGGCCCTCCTAGCACCCTTCACTTGGTGGACCCCTCTCTATCTGAGCCGCCTTTTTTCCCAGCATGCAAGACTGACTTCTAAGCTGTGACTGATCCTCCTGGTACTTATCTCTACTGTTCTTGAGGGTTAAATGACAGGCACTTTTCTTCTCTCTTTCTCTTTCTCTCTTTCTGTGTGTATGTGTTTCTGTCTCTGTTTCTCTCTCTGTTTCTGTCTCACTGTCTCTCCTTTTGGGCATTATGATTAGCAATACAGATACTAAGAGGTTTCAGATTATTTCTTATACTAATTTGCTTATACTTGATTTGCTACACTGAAAGGTACTGACATTTAAAAAATTGTACACTATGTAACCAAATCACATTGCCAATTTACCTACTATCCTAAAAATTGAGCCAGTTTTACTTTGTATTTATAACAAATGTTCAATGATGAAAATAATAGTTGATAGTCTGTGGACTGGTCCTTTACTCAAAAAATCAAACTTTTGGGCTAATTTTTTTATCAGCTTCTTTAGAAAATTAAGCTTGAAATATTAAATATTGCTTTCTTTTCAATTTTATTTGTACTTTTCAGTTTAATATTAGAAAAGTAGTCTTAATTTTATGCTTTTAACTATCCTTTAATCTTATATACAGGTAGTACTCTAAAATAATTCATTGTTATGCTAATCATTTTAATGTAAATTAGTTATTCAGAAGTATGAAACATTCACATAGCAATATGTTTTCTTACCTTTTAAGAAAGATGTCTAATTATAGAATATGTCATTATGCTGCTTTTTAAAAATACAAACCTGCACCTTTTTAAAAAATTGAACTGTTCAGAAAACTTCTGAGAGTCTGGTAAAAGTTAGAGAAAATTTGGATAAAAACTGCTCAGGTGTTTGCTATTTACTTACTATTAATCACTTTCCCCCAGAAATTCTTCATTTCACCAGAATTTACTAAGTGTGGGACTAAAAGGACTCCAGAATACAATTTATATTCACAAATAGAATTATCTAGTTATATTCAATCTATTTTGTATTTTCTAACAGCAAGTGTATTTTTATATATGTAGCGTGAGCATTGAAATGCGCCAGTCACAAATTGTGATTAGAAAAGCTGCTTGTTTAGCAGTTTCAAAGAGAAGTAACATGACAATCAAACATGAGAAGAGCAGATGGGAAATTTATTTTGGGACATGAAGCAATAATAGGGAAATTAGGGAGCAATTAAATTATGAAAAAATCGGTTTAGCTGAGAAAGTGAATCTAAAGTTATTTCAGTACAATTCTCAATTATGCTCTTTCTTAAACCAAGGTTTCAATTAGGAATAATGAAATGTGAATGTTCTTTTAGCAAATAAGATGCAACTTAGAGTGACGTGAGTATTTAAGAGTGTTTAAGAATCTTAAAAGCCAGAGCAATTACTCAATACTAGCATTTATTTTTAGGTGGCAAATTCTTGGTACCTATATTTAGGTTGTTAGTACAAATGAGTATTTGAGATATCCTGTAGTTTAGAAGTTCATGTATTGAACCTTGTAAAATTTTTAATTATAGAAAAAAGTAAAATTTGTATTTTTTTAAAATTGGTATGAGTTTTATATATTAACTTCCTTTTTATCTTGCCCCTAATGTAATAGGGATCATAAATCTGACCTTTAAAAATAAAGCTTTCTGTAAGTCATTATTGTTAAAATTTGGAAGATATCTTTAAAGGAATATTTGCAGCCCTGTCAGGGAATTATGTATGAGGTAGAAGTGATCCGTGTTCATACATATTGAATTAAGTATGAGGTAGAAGTGATCCATGTTGAATTGATTTGATATTACTGCTAGTACTAGCACTTATTTTAGAAGGTAGGAGCTTATTGAGAAGATAGGACTATGGGAAAGGGCAGTGGGTTTGCCTGTGTAGTAATAGTTTATGTCCCAGAACTAAACCCTAATCTGAGGATTCATGGGCAAGTAATTTATTCAGGAAATATTTCCAAGAGAAACCAATAAGAAATGAAGAAAGGGACTATGTAGAAGGAATTTAGTTAATGGCCCCTTAGTAGGGAGAGTAGGTAGCTTTAGTCTGATCCAAAGGGAGATTTGGAGCATTAGTTACACTTTAGTTTACCTCTACATCAAAATAAGTATGCTCCAAGAAAGACATAGTTTGATTAGATTAAGTTGCTACCAAATAATTCATTGGTCTCCTCCTCAAAATTTTATTGAACAAGTAACATGTAACACCCTCCCGATAAGTTAAACTCAGAGCCTATAAGCACATGGGCCTTACATACTCTCCAATCTCAATCCAGGACTAATTTGAGGCTTTGAAAAGGGAAAGGCTATGGTTGGAGCAAGCTTGGAATAAGGTTTGCTAAATTGTACTCTGTTCTACCAGAATCCAGTGCTGTGTCTGTCCTGTCTCTGCATAAAAATTTCAAAGGTGATTGCAGAGATACTTCTGGACCCAAGACAGGCCAAGTCTTCTGGGAACCCCAGAAAGGGACAGGTAAGCCCAGCACTCACTCAAACAGAGCCCCAACAGCTGAAAACCTCCACACTCCACAATCTCCGCCATATTCAAGGCCAGAATCCACTGCTCAGAACGAGCCTAATTCAGAAACTGATCTGTTGAAAAACTCAGATATGTGAGGATTGTGACTGAAATCTTCAGGTTCTGACAGAGTAAGGGATGGGCTCTTTCCCCCCCACCGCCGCCCCCCGACCCCGTCCCTATTCTTCCTGAAGCTTGACAGTCAGACAGTCAGGCCCATGAACTGCCTCTGGCACCAAATAAGCTCATTAAATGACCGTGGTCCAGAGACTCATAAATAAATCTCTATGGAGACCAACAAGTTGCAGAGATGCTTCCAGACCCCATGCCAGGCTGAGTCTTTTGGGCCACCCCAGAGTGGGCTGATGAAACCAGCTTCTGCCCAAATATAGCCACAGCAGCTGAAAACGTCCACACTCCACAATTTCCGCCATATTCACGGCTGGACACCACTGCTTGAGATGAGCCTCATCCAGAAACTGATCTGTTGAAAAGCTCAGGTATGCATATTTTGTGACTGAAACCTCCAGGCTTTCACAGAGTTGGGGAAGGGCTACCTCCCTGCATCTCCCTGTTCTTCTAGAGCCTGGCACTCACTGCCTCCTGCTCATGAACTGCCTCCCGCACTAAATAAGCTCATTAATTGGACGTGATCCAGAGACTCATAAATAAATCTCAGGGGAGATCAACAAGTTGCAGAAAAGCTTTGAGAACCCACACAAGGCTCTGTCATCCTGGGTACCCAAAGTCACCATCTAGTTAAAAATTTAACTCCAGCTGTATCACCCCATTCAAAATTTTTGAGTTCTGAGCCAGAGCAATAGTACAGCAGGTAGGAAGGACATTTGCCTTACACATGGCTTACCTGAGTTTGATCTCTGACATCTCATATTGTCCTCTGAGAACCTCCAAGAATATTTCCTGAGGGCAGAGTCAGGAGTAACCCTTGAGCATTGCCAGGTGTGTCAAAATAAATAAATAAATAAATAAAAATAAAAATTTGAGTTCCCAGAGTGCTGGGTTCCAAATGCAGTCTTGTGACATCTCAAACTCCACACCACTGATAAATCAGGAGTAGCACACCACATTGGTTGGGGTGTAAAGTAAAAGGGAACCATTCTCAATTAAGAAAATATAAGCACACAAGACTTAACCCATAACAACATATTAGTAATCTCTTCAACAAGAGCTTACTGGCTCTCTGGTGAGATACAATACTCACACACTTTCTTCTAAGGAAATATTTTTTATTTTTAAGGAATTATAGCAAGCAATATAAAATAAATTATTCAGGGCCTGCTATGGGGTCAGGATTGAGGGCTGGTTTGGAAAATTGGAAATAATGGTAGTGGGAAGGTGCAATGGTGGTGGGATTGGTGTTGGAATATTGACTATAATAAATCATGAACAACTTTATAAAAATTAATTAATTTTTAAAAACCCTCAAAAACATTTATAATTTTAATCCCAAGGAAGAATCCCTTAGCCTTAGTCATGTAATCTGAGAAATCTAGACCTCTCTAGTCAAAACTTTAAGCAAGCAGCACAGGGCAATCAAAAGTAGCATGTTGTAAAAACTATATATACAGTGAACATGGATGTGCATATAGTCTTTTGAAGTAATACTTTTTATGTTTGGGGGTAGATGCTGAGAAGTAGAATCATTGAGTTGAATGGGAGTTCTATTACACTTTTGAGAAATTTCCATACTACTTTCCTTAATGGCTGAACCAGTAGACATTCCCACCATCAGCAAATGAGGGGTCATTTCTCAACACATCCTTGCCAGCAGTAATGTCTCCAATCTTTTGTTGTATGTCATTGTTGTTTTTTGTCATTGTCAGTAGTATGAGATTATATTGCATCGTTGTTTTGATTTGCATTTCCCTAATAATATGTGACAGTGAACACTTCTTCATATGCTACTAGCCATCTATATGTCATTCTTGGGAAATTTGAATATAGCAAAAGAAGAAAATTAAGTGAAACTCAAGTCATTGCTGATTTCACAAAAATATATATTTCATGATAAATATGTTAGTCTTAAATACATTATATACTATAACACTGAGCGGAAAAAGATTGAAGTGAAAGAGGAAGCAAAATAAATTCTTAACTACATAATATACTTTTCTAATTCTATGTCTTTATTACTTTTGCACTATCCAGCAAGTTCTAATTTTCTGCCTTTTAATTTTCCTTAATTTTACCTAGAGTTAACAGTTTTTTTAAAAAAACTAAGATAATCATTTCCAATAATCTTTGGTTATTAGCTGATATTAGATATTATGCTTTTAATTATGGAAGCATTGTAAGAATAGATGTGTTCTAGCCTTTGCCTAGAAATTTCATTGAGTAGTTTGCATATTGACGGATCTATTGTGTTACTTGCTTATATTATCTTTTTCTCTTATTTGTAACCATATGTTGGATGTTCCTTTTGAAAAATAATTTATGAAAATAGTTTGAAACCTAAAATAAAGTTCACTTTCTTCAGACAGGATTTGCTTTTGTCAGGCAATTTTGGCTACAATCAGAAGAAGTGCCTTGATGTAAGTTCCAAGGATAGAGGTTGTCTGTGCTAACCTGATGACAAAGAACTAGGCTGCAGTACTTGCAGAAGTTGCATCACATTCTGTTCATTCTTCTACCTAAATTGTAACCTTTAGAAGTAGTTCAGAGAGGCCACACTCCATTTCCAAGACTTGGAGTCCAGGTTTTACTGCTCTAGATTTTAAAAAGCTGCCAAAGGAAACAATACTTTTAAAATTTCTTTTTGGATTGTTGGCAAGTGTCCCACACAGAAAAGTCATTCCACAGAACAGGAATGACTGGTGCTCTGTATTCTCCTGAGCTTTGACTGGATTATTTTTCGCTGTTTCTTTGAAGATGAGTATTTTGGGCTGGTAATCTTATTTTGTGGTCCTTTAAATTTATACGATTTCTAAGTACCTTTAACGGAAATGAATTCAAGATGTAAGGCCCTGGGAAACCTTACATCTTTAGAGAAACCCGTAAAGGTGTGGGGGAAGGCACTCTGGAACCTAAGCTGCGCTAGTTTCATGGTAAATTCTCCTCTAGTTTGCTTCACAGGGTGTTTTTTCAAAATTACCTGATCTGTCACTAAATTGGAAGTCAGCTGAACATATCCTTAAGCACATGAACCTATCCAGTAAGATGTGATACTCATATCATGAATATAGCAGGACCAATAGAACAAAATATCTTTCCTTGTCATAAGCATCTCCTGTTTGAGTGCTGCAGCAGGCAAAATCAACTATACTATTTATATAGCTATATAAAACTCATTCTCTCTTTTTCTCTTAATAAACAAGCATATTTGAATCTGCAGAAGTTATATTTACATGTGATGCAACTTCATTATTTGTTTTTAGGCCAAACCCAGGAGTTCTTGAGGTTGGGGTGGGGGATTGCTCCTGGCATTTCCAAGATCAAACTTGGTCCTCCCACATGTGGAAACATGCACTCTGGCCCTTTGAGCCATCTCCCTAGTCCCTCTGAACCTTTCATTTGCAGATCAAACAAAAGTAATTTCATTACATGTTCAGATTCCAGAGAAATACGTACATTTTATTTTTTTTTTGGTCAAACCCGGGGATGCACAGGAGTCACTCCTGGCTCTGCGCTCAGAAATTACCCCTGGCAGTGCTCAGGGGACCATATGGGATGCTGGGAGTCGAACACGGGTTGGCTGCATGCAAGGCAAATGCCCTACCTGCTGTGCTATCGCTCCAGCCCCAGAGAAATACATATTTTAACTATCTTATAATTATAAACTTTATTTGGTATTTAATCTATATGATTTATGCTTTTTAGAATCACTGAACATATCACTGTTTCACTGTATCACTGTCATCCCGTTGTTCATCAATTTTCTTGAGTGGGCACCAATAACATCTCTATTTGTCCCAGGCCTGAGATTTTAGCAGCCTCTCCTTACCTGTCTTTCCCAATGATTGGAGGCTCTTTCAGGGTCAAGGGAATGAGAACTGTTATTGTTACTGTATTTGGCATATTGAATACGCCACTGGGAGCATGCCAGGCTCTTCCGTGTCGGCGGGATACTCTTGGTAGCTTGCCAGGCTCTCCGAGAAGGACGGAGAATGTATATCAGAGAATACAAGCAAGTGTGTTAAAACAAAACACATATGTGCTGCTTTAGGCACATCAGTGGGTTAGACTATAAGAGGTTGCATGGCCTTGAAATGGCCTTGAGTGGCCTTGAAGTGGCCTCAAAGCAGCTGCGCTTCCAGGAGCTTTGTTTTGTAGTCTCTGGATGTTGGCCGTTGATGGGATTACATGGTGCCAGGGGCAGTTTCTGGGTGTGACTGCTAAGCTACTGGAAAATGGGGGGTCTGGGTGGAGGAGGCCCAGTTCCAATCTGAGCAGGCTTGGAGATATCAGCCCTGGGTCCTGCATGCCTGGGTTCCTCTGCTGGTTCCTTCATGTGTGAGGCCCGTCCAAGTGTGTGGAGAGTGGCCTTGAGCATGGCTGTGGCTGTGCTCTGGAGGTTTTTGGTTGCCGGGGCTCTGCTTGGGGCGGGAAGGGAACTCAACCTGCCCCCCATCCAACGGGCCCCACTGAGAAAGCCTGACACGAAGGTAGGAGATTCTGACCTGCAGCAGACATGGGGCCAAACTGGGTTTGAGCTTTTGTTTTCCATAGGGTCCTGCAAGCATTACCAACAGTGATCACCGAGCACAGAGCCGAGTCTAAGTCCTGGGCAGCACAGAGTGTGGCTTCTTTACTATCACTCTGGCTTTACAGGTAGAGAGTTATCATCCAACGAGAACTTACTCACTGCTGACTGGGTTTAATCTCTGCATCCCACCTGGTCCCCAGAGCCTCAGAGCAAGAATGAGGAGTAAGGCCTGAGCACTGCTTTTGAAATACAGCTATTAACTGCAAAAAATATACATGCACAAGAATGCGTTTGTGGGCTCTCCAGGTGATTCTCTCTCACCACCCATGGTTGGTGCTCTCAAGCCGCTGTGTGTGGACTGGATAGGGATGGCTGTTGGGGATGGGCAGGCAAAGGAACAACGAGGACCAAGCTGGTTGCTGATTAGTTGCCGTTTATTCAATCTCTCCTTTCTCCCATCTCACACACTCTTCATTCCTAGATCCGAGACCCCTTCTAACTCTGACTCACACTCAGTGTCACGTTGAGTCTATATAGAAGACAAATGAAGGGCCGGAGCAAAGCACAGTGGAGAGGGCGTTTTCCTTGCACGAAGCCAACCTGGGTTCTACTCCCAGCATCCCATATAGTTGTTTGAGCACCACCAGGCGTCATTCCTGAGTTCAGAGCCAGGAGTAACCCCTGAGCATCACTGGATATAACCCAAAAAGCTAAAAAAAAAAAAAGAAAGAAAGAAAAAGAAATGATTAAATTTTAACATTGCATGTATTTTATTTTCATCATCATCATCATTATCATCATCATCATCATCATCATCATCATCATCCCGTTGATCATCAAATTTCTCGAGCGGTCTCAGTAACCTCTCCATTCGTCATATCCCTGAGATATTAGAAGATATTAGAAGCCTCTCTCTACTCGGCCTTCCCAAGGATGCCTTCCCAAGGTTCTTTCAGGGTCAGAGGAATGAGACCCAGGTTGTTGCTGGCTTTGGCACATGAATACACCATGGGAAGCTTGCGAGGCTCTTCCACGCTTCCACGTGGGCAGGAAACTCTCAGTAGCTTGCCAGTTTCTCCCAGAGGGAGAAGTAGGTTATAAGATATCGTGCAGCCTTGAAGCGGCTGTGTGCTTCTGGGAGCTTGTTTTTAAGTCTCTGGATGTTGGCCGTTGATGGGATTACACACACCTGGGTTACTCTGCCGGCACCTTCATGTGTGAGACTTGTCTGAATGTGTGGAGAGGGGCTTTGAGCATGGCTGTAGCTAGGTTCCAGAGGTCTTTGGCCACGAGGAGCTCTGCTCGGGGCAGGGAGGGAAGCTGGAGCCCATCCCCTCTGGGGGGCCCTGGGGAAGACAGCCAGGCTCGTGGGCAAGAGACTCTCTGCATCGCTCTCTTCCGGGAGCTTGATTTTAAATCTCTGGATCTTGGCCGGTGGCCGAAGACCTCCGGAACTTAGCCACAGCCATGCTCAAGGCCCCTCTCCACACATTCGGACAAGTTTCACACATGAAGGTACCGACAGAGGAACCCAGATGTGTGTAATCCTATCAATGGCCAACATCCAGAGTATTTAATTTTAAAATAATTTATTATCTAATGTTGCTAGCAAGAATTTCTCTGTTACTCAATTAGATAAAGCCATTAAATATGTGATTAGTGATCTTTAATCTTACCAATTTATAATCTATTTTTTTTAATATATGAAAGCTAAGTCCAAAGACAGTATGGTTTTCATTCTCAAATAGTTATAGTTTTGTTTATTTGTCAGGATGCAAAAAGTGGCATATGGTGAACCAGACAGAGAAGTCTTCAAGTATACAGATTAATTGCCTTGCATGTGGCCAACCTGGGTTCAATCCCTGGCACCCTATGTTACCTCCTGAGCCTGCCAGCAGTGATTCCTGAGTGCAGAACCAGAAGTAAGCCCTTAGCACAGCTGGGTGTGCCCTCTCTTTCTCCCCTCCCCCCCAAAAAACCCCCATAAGAAACAGAGATTAAGGTTTAAGTAAAGAATTTTTTTAATCCACAATATAAGAAGAGATGCATGTTTTTTTGCCAGGATGTAGCAATAGAGATTAAATTTACATTTCTACTGGAAGCAATAATACTGAATTAAATGTAATGAACTGATTTACGACACTGGCAATCGACAGATATTAATACCCTTAAGAAAAGCAAAAGACTTGATTCTATGATTGTCTGACTTTCTGCTCGGAGACATGTTCCATCCTGTAACACATGGGGAACAGAATAGTGCTCTTGGTGCGTTGATGACACAGAAATTGATGCTCAGGAAAAGTAAGACATGTGTGAATTACGGAGAGGAGAAGTTATGCTGAAAAGAGAGCACTAAAATTCTGCATAAGTGTTCTCTTGACTTTTATTCTAAACGCTGAGATATTATGCACAGGGCAATAAGGGACTAGGATTTTTAAGCTGAACACTTTTCAGAACTCTCAGAGAGGAGAGCTCTTGATGTTTACTCAGGGAATTCCATAGAGAGCCAGAGAAAACATGTAAGACTAAACTAAGTAAAGAGTCAAGGCTACTCTAAGCTACCCAAACAGATGTTTTAAATGCCAAGGAATCTACCAGTAAAATAAATTAAAGACTAACAGGATAAGGTAAAACAATATCAATGTCCAAAAACAATTATATATATGTATTAGCATATTAATTGTAAATTTAAATTCTGTTTTGTTTTGGGGGTCACACCTGGCAGTGTTCAGCATTTACTCCTGGCTCTGTGCTCAGGGACCACTCCTGGTGGGGATCAAGGTACCATCTGGGTGCCAGGGATAAAACCCAGGTCAGCCGCAAGCAAGGCATGTGCCCTACTCACTGAATTATAGGTCCACCCCCCCAAATTTTAAAATACTATTTAAACTACCGTTAAAAGCATTAATTATGTAGATCCAAAACTTTTGAAGTTTTTATTTTTCTGTTTTGGAGACATACCAAGTGGTGCCCAGGGTAGGCTACTCAGAGGCTGCTCCCATTATGTTCCATGCCATGTCAGAATTCAAGTCAGGACACCCACATGCAGAGCATGCTCTCCAACCCTTTGTGCTATCTCCCTGGTCCTAGGAGTGGATTTAATATGAGGTGCTCTGGTGCTACACATGAATACCGAGCACTTTTAAAGGATTATTGTGAGGAAGTAAAAATTTAAAAAATAAAACATTTACCAGAATAATCAACACTAAGAAGAGATCAGTTCTTCCCCAACTTATCTGTAGATTCAATGCAATCCTAATGCAGTTAAGCCATTTCATAAACATCGGTGATTTTTTTATAAGCACCATAGCCCTGAAATAAGACACTGCTGTTCCTTTACACTGAAATTAATAGAATACTTAAAATTCAACTCATATGCTCATATATCAAGCTTCCATGCATGTACCAGAATGTGGGTATATTGATCCTCATGGAAGTAGTGGGCAAGGGAGAGTGTGGGGCACTTGGACCTACTGCCGATGAGACAGGGAGGACATAGTAAGATGCTCATGGCTTAAGACCCAATGAACTCCACAGAAAAGAAGGAAAAAAAAATCTCACCCCATACTTGGGGGTATGGTGAGAAGAACCACACAGCAGTTGGAGGAAGAATTCCTACCACCTCCCCTTCCTCCTCGTACCAGCCTCGTAAGGGGATAAAAGACAACCCAGACCCTCTTCTGCCATTCTTCTAGAATCATTTTGATATAGAAAAGGAATACTAAAACTTACCACTATCTTACATTAAAAAAAGAAAGGTACTCATTCACTATTAATTGAAATCCACAGAGAAATACACCATTAAGTAATCTGGAAAAAAAAATCACTATACCTTAACACTTCAGAATCACTGTCACTGTCATCCCCTTGCTCATCAATTTGCTCTAGCGGGCACCAGTAATGTCTCCACTGTGAGACTAGTTGTTAACGTTGTTGGCATATCGAATATGCCATGGGTAGATTTCCAGGCTCTGCCGTGTGGGTGAGATACTCTCAATAGCTTGCCGGGCTCTCTGAGAGGGGCAGAGGAATCAACCTAGGTCGGCCGCATGCAAGGCAAATGCCCTAACTAGGCTATTGCTCCAGCCCAACATTTCAGAATAAGAGGATTAATTGTTCTGAAATCAACTTAAAGATGCAGAGTTGGTTTTTTTTTATCCTCTAGAAAGAGAATTCAGAATAGCTTTCATTAGGAAACTCAACAAACCACAAGAACATATAGAAAAGTAACTCAAGAGATTTACGAATGAAATTAAGAAACAGAAGGAGTTATTCACCAAAAATATAAAGTCTATAAAAAAACCAAACATTCTTGATATAAAGAATTCTGAGCCAGAGCCATAGTACAGCAGCTAGTGCACTTCCTTTGTAGGCATCTGCCTTGGGTTTGATTCCTGGAACTCCATATGTTCCCTCGAGCCTTGCTAGGAGTGATCCCTGAGTGCAGGGCCAGGAGTAAATCCAGAACACCAACCACAAGTGGCTCAAAAACAAAAACAAAAACAAAAAACAAATTTCTATGAATGAAATGGAGAAGTCCATGGGGAATAGGATAGTGCTATTGGGTGAAAAAATTAATGAGAATAAAAATGAAAGCAATCTGATGAAATTTAAAAAATTAGAAAAAATGAGGACTTTTTACAGAACTACAGACTACTTTAGGAAAGTAAACCTAGGTGAAAGAGTTATTTCAGCAGTTTAAGAGTAAAGAGAAGAGTGATTATTTAAAGGAATAAGAGCTGAGAACTCACCAAACCTTTGAATAATTTTGAAGTTACATGATAGATTTAATTCCAATAATTAAATAATATTATTACATAAGTTTTATTAAGCATTTCTTTTGAAAATGAATTGCTGTGAGGTAGACCATTACAAAGCTATTCATGATTGGGTTTCAATCATACAATGTTCCAACACCCATCCCTCCACTAGTGTATATTTCCCATCATCAATGTTCCCAGTTTCTGCCACCAGTCACCGCCACCCCTCACCCGCTTTGGGAGTGCTCGAGCACGGGTGCTGGGCTCTCGGGTGGCTCTCTCTCACCACCCATGTTCGGTGCTCTGGAGCCGCTATCCCATCCCAGACCCTGTTCCCATGGGCGTACGAAGGAGGAATGAGGACCAGGTGCCTTGGTGATCAGCTGCCGTTAACCCCAGGTACCTATTCTAGTCTCTCTAATCTCCCCATCCCAGTCTCACACTGCCCTTAATTCCTGTCTCCTCCTGTTCCCTATGCTAAGTCTCTCCATGCTCCATCTCGCTGCTTTGCTCTCTCTCTAGTTTCTCCCACTCTCCACTCTGGTGGCAGCAACCACTTCTACCACCTCAACCTCAACCACCTCTAACCACACTTCTTAACCTCACACTGGTTCTCTTCTAATTTCTCTCTCAGGAAGCGCAATCAACATATTTAAAGCCTTCCTGACAACATGCAACCCTGGAGGGCAAAACAACACTTAAGGTGTGTTTCTCTTTTCCTTAGGCCAGGAACTTAGTTAACATCTTAATTCTACTTCCTAATATTCGTTATTTTGCATGGACACAGTAAGAGAAACATTTTAGGCTTGTAGGGCAGCTCTCCTGGGTGGCTCTCCTGGGGACATCTCTCTATAGATCTCAGACTACAGAGCTCAGACCAGATTAATCTTTCCTAACTCTAGCAGGGTCCGAATCTAGTTATTACTTTTGGATCATGATAGAATCTGTCCGTGATCACGCTCTTAACTTATAGTTAAGTACTATGGCACTTTGGCCTGGCCCATTTCGATGCCAGGGTAGCACACAGTTTGCCCTGGATACATTTAGTCACATGTCGGTACCCTGCTTTTGGGGATCTAGAAAGTGAGGGCAACTAAGGCTTAAGTTGAGAGAACAAATGTCCAGGAGGTAATATTATCTGGAGTCAATTAACTCCCAAGTTACAAAAACGTGTCTTTTTAACTGTCTTCCTGTGTCCATAAAAAAGGCAACAGTTCCGAAGCAACTAACGATATATATATATATATGTGTGTGTGTGTGTGTGTGTGTGTGTGTGTGTGTGTGTGTGTGTGTATGTATATATATATATATATATATATATATATATATACATATAGATAGATAGATCCATCGGGACTTCGGAGGGCAGTCATCTTGGTCTTGTAGTTGGCGAAGGACAGGTGAGCATTGTGAATACTTTTCCCGGCTTCTGCTGCACTGGCCAACACTGCTGCTCTTCTCTCTTTGAGGTCTTCCTTTATCGAATCTCTGCACAGCTTTGTGAGCTCGGACATTAGATTGTGGTTGCCTGAGGCTCGTGCCAAACTGTAAAAAACTAAAGCACACCGAGGGGCGTGTGCACTCTCGGGCTCTCGGGGCAGCTCTGTCTCACTGTCCGCGTTCAGTGCTCTGGAGCAGCTGTGTGTGGGCTGGATCAGGATGGCTGTTGGCCAAGGACCGGCAAGGGAAGAATGAGGACCAAGCTGGTTGCTGATTAGTTACTGTTTATTCAATCTTCCATCTTTCTCATCTCCCGCACTCCTTCAGATAGCTCCGTCCTCTCTCTAGATCTACCTCAGCCTCTCTCAAGTCCCTCCTCCTACTTGTCTCTCCCACCTTGCCCTCTAGGCTATACCCAGCCAGGTAGCAAAATCAATATAAGAAAGCCTTTCCTGAGGGCAGGGCATTCCAAAGCCCTTTCTTGACTCTTAAGGTTTTTTTCCTTTCCTTAGTCCAAACATTTATTAACATCTTAATACCAGTTATTTTTGTATGGACATAGCAAGAGATACATTGAGGTTTGCAAGGCAGCTCTCCTGGCAACATCTTGTCACAGACTCAGACCACAGCACTCAGGCCATATTAATCATTCCTAACCCTAGCAGGGTTATCACTATTTGGATCATGACATCATTTGTCCATGACCAAGCTCTTAACTTGTTAAGAGTTAAGCATTAGGCACTTTGGCCAGGCCCATCTCGATGCCAGGGTAGCACACAACTCACCGCTTGCCCTGGGTCCGTCTCGTCCCTCGTCCTCGTCGGGACCCTGCTTTTGGGGGTGCAAGGAAATAAAGGGAGCTGAGACTTAGGTCGAGAGAACAGATGCCCAGGAGGAAAATATCATATAGAGTCAAATGACTCCCAGGTTACAAAAGCATAGCATTTGCTAAGTCTTCCTGCGTCCATACAAAAAGGACATTGCTCTGAATAAACTATGCAAAGGACTCAAGGATAAGAGGAAAACAATATTTGCAAGTCAACAGAACACTAAGAAAGAAGCTATAAATAAACACAGAGGAGTGGGAGCACTGTAACGGGAGTAACCCAATAAATCTAAACTACCTGAGGCTATGTTATCCTACATATCCCCCTTTTTCTTTTCTCTTTGAGGTCTTCCTTTATGGAATCTCTGCACAGCTTTGTGAGCTCAGATGTTAGATTGTGGTTGCCTGAGGCTCGCGCCAAACTGCTAGTGCCGAGGGGCGTGTGTACTCATGGGCTCTCTGAGCGGCTCTGTCTCACCGCCCATGTTTGGTGCCCTGGAACTGCTGTGTGTACTCTCGGTCAAGGGCAGGCGACAGAAAGAAGAAGGCCAAATTGGTTGCTTGATGAGTTTATTTTGTTCTCTCTCTCTGCTTCTCTCCAGGCTCTGGATCTCTCTCTGATCTGTGGATCTAGCCCCTTCCCCTCAGGGGATGCTTCCCCTAGGATTGACTCTCTTTCAGCAGGAGGATCCACCCAAGGGTGGAATCCCATAAGTGTGTTTCTCCTCTCCTCAACAGTAAACATATAAGAATTCATAATATTAATCATTTTTTATGGACACAATAAGAAATGCATTAAAGCTTATAGAATTGCTCTCCTGGAGCCATCTTGATCTCAGACTACAGTGCTCAGGCCAGATCAGTCTTTCCTATCCCTAGCAGGGTCCTAATCTCATCATTACTTTTGGATCATGACAGCATTTGTCTATGATCAAGCTCTTAACTTATAGTTAAGAATTAGGCACTTTGGCCAGGCCCATCTCAATGCCAGGGTAGCACATAACTCACCGCTTGCCCTGGATCCGTCCCGTCCCTCGTCAGGACCCTACTTTTGGGGTGCTGGGAACTGAGGGGAACTGAGGCTTAAGTGGAGAAAGCAGATGCCCGGGAGGGAATAATATTCGAGGCCAATTAAACCCCAAGTTACAAAAGCATAATATTGTCTTCTTGTGTCTATACAAAAAGGACATTGCTTTAAAGTAAATTATTCAAAAGGCATAAGGGGAGGAGAAAGGCAATATTAACTTATAAGTTCAGTATCCTAGGAAGGTCTGACCTTACAAATTAGCAGAGTCAGATTAGGGGGAGAAACTGACTAACTCTTTTTGGGGAAGAGAGCATAGAGAAGTGATTAGAGCTAAACAAAGGGATGGGAGAGATTCAGGAACACCTTGATGGGTGAGACTGGGGTAAGCCTAAACTCCGGGAAAAACTGGGACAAGCTCCTTGTGGCAAGGGGGGGAAAGGACAAAGTAATGCCATCCTACACCAAACCACGTTGATGAATGAGCACAAGAGTTTCCGAAGACAGGCATCTGTTTGTGGCTTTCTCACTCTCGGCATTTTTTGCACAGACATGGAGGTGCTGAACCAGTCAATTGTATTTCTCATCAATGATAAGGACGGCATCTTCCCATGTTGCTGCAGTAGTACCAAAGAGCTCCCAGCTGGTGGTTGCCTTCTTAGACTTAAATTTTGCAGACTTTTCACTCCGCTCGATGAAGTAGAATTTTGCATGAAGGAGACAGTTGTCCGATCCCGTTTGGAATTTTGGGACAAAAGCAACATCGGTTAGGCAAAACCTTCAATTGAATATGATGTGGTCAATTTCACTGTGGAACTGTCCACCGGGAGACTCCCATGTCCAGCGTTTAGATTCGGCCTTCTGGAACTGTGAGTTACCATGGATGGTTTGGTTGACATGATGAATTCTGACAGTCTCTCACCCTGATCATTCCATTCTAGGCCATGTGTCCCAATGTGGAGTTCTTTGGGCGACCTTCTCGGACCTATCTTGGCATTAAAATCACCAACAATGATCTTGTAGAAGGTGTGGTCTTCTTTATAGAATTTCTCCAATTCCATGTAGAACCTCTCAATTGCTTCTTCATTGTAGTTGGAAGTTGGTGCGTAGACGATGAAGATAGAAACTGCAGGCAGTGAGCCACATCTATTCAAGTGTAATCATCCAATTCAGGTTGTTAGGCATTCAAATGAATCGATGCTCATCATGTCAACAAGGACACCAACGCCACCAACGCCTCTGTTGGCCGCATGTTCCGAGGAACAGTTCTTCTCCAGTGTCAAAAATGGTGTGATGTGATTGATGTCTCCTACTTTCGGTCAGACCAATGATCTCATACTTGACCTTCTGCACTTGCACCATCAGGTCCTTGATAGATGCTTCTGATGCCAGTGTTTGTGCGTTAAAAGTACAGATAATCATTTTAGTCTTTCTTTGTTTTGGCAGTCTAGTTCATCCCCAAGATTTTTTCAGCCTCTTCTTGCTCATCTTTCTTAATGCTGCCATATTGGGGGCTCTTTCGGTGAAAGGTGAATGAGGCCAATTGTTACTGTTGTTGGCATATCAAATACGCCATGGGTAGCTTGCTAGGCTCTGCTGTGTGGGCGGGATACTCTCGGGATCACATCTTCCAGAAAGGCAATGGAGAGGATTATTCACAACTTCTACTCGGATCTCTTTGACAGTCATGTCCACCTGCCCACATACCAAATTCCACAGGATGGATATGTCGTTTCCAACGTTCTCTCTTCTGAAAACAGACACACCATTTCATTGGTAAAGATGTGTACAGCACCTGGTCCGGACAAGGTCAGACCCAAACACCTGAAGAATCTGCTGCCAGTACTCATCAATACACTGGCTCGACTCTTCACACGCTACCTGTCTGAATGCAAGGTTCTGTCTCAGTGGAAAACCAGTAGGACCGTTTTGTTGTACAAGAAGGGAGACATCCATGACACTGGCAACTATCACCCAATCTGCCTGCTGTCTGTTGTCTACAAGTTGTTCACTCGTGTCATCCTGAATAGAGTAGGCAGAACACTAGACGAAAGACAACCATGCGAGCAAGCTGGGTTCCGAAGGGGATTCAGCACGATAGACCATATCCACACAGTGACTAAACTCATTGAAGTTTCGCGAGAGTTCAAGATGCCGCTCTGTCTAATGTTCATTGATTTAAAGAAGGCCTTCGATTCTGTTGAGACTGAGGCAGTCATCGAAGCCCTGGCCAAACAGGGCGTTCAAACTCAGTATATCAAAACCCTCCTTGAGCTGTATTGTGGATTCACCACCAGGATCTCACCATTCTACAAGGAAGTGATCATTGATGTAAAGAGAGGGGTGTGGCAGGGTGATACCATTTCACCGAAACTCTTCAGTGCCACCCTCAAGAACATCATGCGACGACTAGAATGGGAAGGAATGGGAGTGAAGATAGACGGTCAGCAATTACACCACCTCTGCTTCGCTGATGACATCGTTCTCAGAACACCAAACATTAGCCAAGCGGCACAAATGCTGGCCAACTTCAACCACGAGTGTGGAAAGGTCAGATTGCAGCTGAATCTCAACAAGACGATGTTCATGAAAAACAAACTGGTCCCTGAGGCTCCATTTGCTCTCAATGGAATGAACATCTCTGAATGCAGCAGCTATGTGTACCTGGGTCGAGAAATCAACATGAGGAACGACTTGGTGCCAGAACTGCGCAAGAGGAAGAGAGCAGCGTGGAATGCCTTCAAGAGTGTCGAAGAGGTGGTTAAGAGAATGAAGAACCTCTGACTCCGGGCACATCTTTTCGATTCCACCATTCTTCCTGCATTAACATATGCCTCAGAGACCTGGGCCCTACGCAAACAGGATGAGAATACTATTAGGGTATCCCAAAGAGGAATTGGAAGAGCTATACTAGGAGTATCATGTCTCACTCAAGTGAGAGAAGGAATCCAGAATTCTGACCTCTGTTTATGGTCAAAAATCAGGGACGCTGTCTCGTTTGCCAAGGCATCAAAAATCAGATGGGCCGGTCATGTAATGCGATTCAGAGACGACTGCTGGACTAGAGCTGTTACTGACTAGATTCTACGGGACGTCAGAAGACCAACTAGATGGTCAGATTTCTTTGTCAAATCCCTGAAAAACTGATTTGAGGCTCTTCCTGTTCCTGGAGCAAGCAGATATCATTGGGCTGCACTAGCACGCGACAGGGACAAATGGAGACATTACTGGCTCCCGCTCGAGCAAATTGAAGATCAACGGGACTACAAGTGATACAAGTGATATATATAAATATATATACATATATATATGACTGATATGACTCCAGATACAGCGGGTAGGGTGTTTGCCAACTCAGGTTCGATTCCTCTGTCCCTCTCAGAGAGCCTGGCAAGCTACCAAGAATATCTTGCCCGCATGGCAGAGCCTGGCAAGCTACCCGTGGCATATTTTATATGCCAAAAACAGTAACAAGTCTCACAATGGAGATGTTACTGGTGCCTGCTCGAGCAATTAAATGAGCAATGGGATGACAGTGACAGTGATACGGTGATTGAGGAGAAGAGAGTCAACAGTTTGATCGGGAGACAAAAGGTAGTTAACCAGTTGGGAGAGCAGAACACACACACAAAAAGGTTATAGAGAAACACAGAGATGGGAGTACTGTGATGGAATCAATCAACAAATCCAAGCTCCCTAGGGTCAGGGAGGAAGAACAAACCAATGTTATCCTACACCCTGCCCCAGCCCCTCTAGCCTCTATGGCAGGCACCTTTCTTCTTTGTCTCTTTTTCTCCTTTTGTGCATTATGTCTTGCAATACAAATACTAAGAATTCATATTTCAGGGCATTGAGTATTTTTATCAAGAAGATAGAGCTGGAACAGTTTCATTATTTTTTTAAACTGAGTTGTAGCTTTGGGGTGTGCCCATGACTGCTTGGGCTTCTAGAGGTACAGGGAGGTGGGGGAAGGTAGCCTGACCCCAAGAAAGTCTGGCGATTTAATTATAAAACCCACCAACTTGAATTTTTGGCAGGTTAATATCTCAGTGAGATCCATCCCAAGTCAGTACACCCTGACTGGGGGTATGGCAGTAATTTTGAATTGTGGGAGCAGGTTGCTGCCAGGGGCTCTCCAAGGTGGGGGGCCAGGCTTCCCTGCCCCTTCTGCCACCTACCTCGGTCTGTTCAGCCTTGTGTAGGTCTGAAATTAACTACAGTTTTTGATCTCTTTCGAGATTTATTTATGGGTCTCTGGAGCAAATCTGATAAATGAGCTTCTATGCCTAAGCTAGAGGTGGTTTGTGGGTGTGGTTCCCACACACCTAACTTTTGGTGTTTAATTTCTTGGAAAACTTGGCCCTGAGTTGTTAGGTCCTGCCAGAGGCACATTGGTGATTTGGGGGTATCACAAAGTTTGAAGACACCATCAAGCTGCAGATGCACTTGCCCTGCACTTGACTTGTTGGCAGTGCTGCCTTCCTGGGTCCCAGTGGTGGCAGCAGTGGCCCCAGCAGGGACCAGGACCAGAGCCAGGGCTGCTATTGCTCACGGTCTGGGCACTCTGGGCAGGCTGTAGCACCAGTCCAGCTGAGCCTGAACCTGAGTTGGAGGAACATATGTCCCCATCCTGGGTGCTTAGGGAGGTCTTCCTCTATAATATGCTGTAGGTGGCACCAACTGGTCTGGAGAAGAAATAGTGATGGGGCTGCCCTTCTGGAAGCTGAGACATGGGAGCAGTGGTGGTTTTTAGTTTTATTCTGACTTCTGGGCCCAAAGCAGGTGCGTGGGCCCACCTTGAGTTTCTGGAGCCGCTCAGCCAGTCGTTCTTGGCGAAAACCTTGCATGCTACATCAATTGCAGGCTCCAGACTGGCGTTGAAACGTGCCTTTTATAAGAGAAAGTGACAAATTCTTTCCCATGAAAATTGTCCCATGGAAAGTTTCTGTGCCATTCAGAGTTTCAGAGCCTCCACCACTCACCCGTCCCTGTGCTGTGCTGCCGACATTCTGGTTTCTCTTATGAAGCATTTTTTATATTCTAAGCAATAATAAAAGCATGACTCATACATTTCATACCTAAATAAACTTACATGGTTTCTTCTCTATAGGAAGAATCTCAGTTTCAAAGTCATAGCTAGTCAGCCAAGGAGTTTAGTTTGTTTGCTAAGTGAGGTAGTATATCTTTCGAATCTACACTGTTCACCAGAGGAATACAGCTTTCTCACATTTACTTACTATCCTTGATTTTTAAAAAAATAACTATTGCTAGTTTTTATATATTTTGTGCCAACATCTATAGGTAAGCATAAAGTTTATATTCAGAAGAATACAGATTTTAACAATTAACAATTAATTTTCACATTTTGTTATTTCCCTCACTATACCCCAACACTCACATCTCTAATTTCTTGCCATTTGCCATAAAGAATTGATTAGCAATTGTCAAAACACCAGTGGTCACTGATTTACTTTAATTAAGAGATATTATATTTTATTGCATATATAAAATTATTTATAATTTCATATTAATGAAATGCTTCTTTTTGTAGTTGGCTACTCAAAGCCCAACTTCTCCTACCCATCCACCAAAAGTACTTGAGATTCATTTAATTTGTTGCACCTTTAACAGGCTGTTGCTTGCTTTCTGGTACTGAAAAGCATTACATTGTGATTATCACCATGTGTTTAATTTATTTACTCATAACTAGACATTTAGATCTAGTATAGGTTCACTATAAATACATTTTGGAAATTTGAATACAAATCTTGATGTGGACATATGCATTGCTTTTCTAAAGTAGTGATTAGGATTAGAAGGAGTGCGTAATGTGATCTGTGTGTATTTAATTGTAGCTCTATAGCACTGTCTTCCTGTCGTTCATTGATTTGCTTGAGTAACGTCTCCATTGTGAGACTTGTTGTTACTGTTTTTGGCATATCAAATATACCACGGCTCTGCCGTGCGGGCGGGATAATCTTGGTAGCTTGCTATGCTCTCCGTGAGCGCTAGAGGAATGAACCTGGGTCAGCCGCTTGCAAGGCAAATGCCCTACCCGCTGTGCTAAAAAAAAAAAAAAAAATCAAACCTTTTTCCAAGGTGGCAACATAGGGTACATTCTTAATGTGCACTTGTAAACCTGATCTTTTAGTGACCATGCCCTTTTATAGACTCACCCCATGAGTGTGGTCCAAATGAATGACTTGTATAGTAGAATGTGGCAGATGAAAGGGGATGTCATTCCTGCTAACACATTACCTTATCTAAGACTGTATGCTACTAGTAGAATAATTCTAGAATCTCTTTCTCACTGTCTTTGAAGAAGAATACAGTAATGAATTAGATCAGAAGTAGATAAATTCTGTACAAAAACCAGAGATAGTTGGAAAAGAACCTCAAATCTCATATGAAAACCTAGTTCCTACCTACAGCTTGATTTGCAGTCTTATGAAGTCCTAAGCAGATGATCCAAATTCAACTATGTCCAGATTATCTAAAGAAACTGAAATAATTAATGCGTGCTTTTGTTCTGTGGGTTGTACAGCAATTATATCAGCTTGTATGTCCACCACCAGTACCTATACATATATAGATGTATATATAAATATGTTGTATATATATGTGTATATATTTCAGTTGTTTCACATCCTTGATTTGGTGTTGTCAGGCGTCCTAGTTTTGAGAAAGAACTAAGTATATAATTCCATGGAGTCAATAGAACACAAGCATTAAATGCAAAAATGCCCCCACTAAGACATAGAGTAGTAAAATTGTTAAGTCCATTTTGAAAGTAAAAGATTAAAGACTTAAGAAAAATACATGTATCATAAAAATTTAGAGCCTTGAGGCTATTATCAGATTTCTCAGAAGCTCTATAGTCCAGATATGAGTGAGATGACATTTCAAAAGATTAAACTATTAAAACACTAGGTAGAATACTCTACCTTGGAGAATTATCTTTCATATATAATGGAGATAAAAAGGCTTTCCCTGATTAACAAGAGCTGATGGGGTTCACAACCACTAGGTCTGTCTTATGAGAAATGTTAAAAAAATTTTTCCTTTGGAGGTCCTAGAGAGAGAGTACAGCAAGTCAGACACTTGCCTTGTATGTAGTCAACCTGAATTTGATCTCTATAACTTCATATGATCCTCCAGACACTACTGGAAATGATCCCTGAGTGCAGAGCTAAGACTACTCCCTTAGTACTGCCAGGTGTGGCCCCAAAACTGAAAAGAAAAGAAAAATTCATTAAACAGAAAAAATGAAAATATACAAAACCCTGATTAAGAGAAAATCAGGTAATAACTCCAAGACACAATAAGGTGATAGTTAATTACAGCATACAATTTAAAGAGAAGGGGAAAGAAATACTCAAAGCAACATCAGTGTGGTCAGGGCTATGTCTATGGTAAAGCACATGCTTTCCATGTATGAGTTCCAGGGTTGGCACTTGACTTAAGCCTCAGTTGCCCTTAGTTCCTAGCACTCTTAAGAGCAGGTTCTCGACAAGGAACTGTATGGATCCAGGGCAAGCTGTGAGCTACCTCAGCATCAAAATGGGCCAGGCCAAGTGCCATAATACATAAACAGAAGTTAAGAGCACAGTCATGGATAAACTCTGTCATGACCCAAAAAGAAGTAACTGAATAAGGACCTTGCTGGCGTTAGGAAAGACTAGCCTGTCCTGAGGACTGTGGTCTGGAGTATATAGCGATGTGTCTTCAGGAGAAGTTAAACTTTAAGCTTAATATATACCTCTTACTGTGTTCATACAAAGTGACATTCCTAAATTTACTATGATTGTTTAAATGGATTACTATCTGAGGAAAGGAGAAGGCAATGCACCCTGGATGGAATCCCATCCTTGAGCAGATCTCCTAGTAATTGGAGAGCTGAACTCTCAGATGAAATTTTGTCTTTAAGTTAATCCCCTGAAGGCTTTACATCTGTTTGTTGTTATGATAATGTTCAACCCTACCTGTTTTGTATCCCCGCCCTTCCTGATTTCTATATAATGCTGTATGGGGTAAGAGATGACCAGAGATTGAAGACTAGAGGAGGAGAACAGGGACTTTTGGACTTTGAAGTCTATGAGCACTAGAAAGTCAAAGACTAGAAAGTTGACAACAAGATGTTGAAGACAGGGAGGAGAACTGAGACTTTGGGGACTTTGGGACTTTGAGGACAAGAGAGGACTATGAGACTACGATGAGAGTAGAAAGGAGATAAGGAAGGAGAGGACTTTAAGGTCTATGAGGAGACTAGGATGATGGAACTACGATGACTGGGACTACAACCCAAACTACAACTATGATTGCACTGTAAGGGGAGAGATCCGACCATGCGGGGCAGGAGAAAGAAATAAACTATCTGCCGACCAGCCTGGGGCCTGAGTTCCAGTTTCTCCATTCCCCAGTCCTTCACCTGTTATCTGCCTGTTGCCGTTGTCCATCCTTGGGAGGCGGATATCAGCCACTGAACGCTTGAGGCCCAAGCATGCCCATCACACTTTTTCTATTGGAACCTCACAATTAACTTTTAGGAAAAAAGGCCACCTGGGGTGAAGGCTATCCCTTCTACATTGCAAGCATTGTTCCTCTTAACAGTGAAATAAAAAATTGTGTCACATCAGAATACTGCACATTTTCTGGAAAAGTCACCAAAGAGTAAATCTCATCAGCCAGAATTCTTCAACCATTTTGTACTTGTGGACTGGCACCTGTCTGCATACTTATTCATGGACTGACACCAGTAACCACTGTGGCAGACCATTGTTTTTCTATCTTTCTACACCACAGAACTGCTCCAGTTCACAGACTGGATGTTGAGAACCACTGTCCTCAACTTACCTAAGTCCCTGATGAAAAACTCCCACTGCAAAAATCATTATAAAACAATAGAGAACAATTTCAGAAGAAAACCACACGTGATTTGAATGAAAACCATAGCATTCCAGAAACCAAAAATGCTCAATCAAGAAATTGTGAGCTGCAACAGCTAATTAGAGAGAGAAAACAGAAAGGAATGCCTTGCCACAGTGGCAGGGTGGGGTGGGGGGGAGATGGGATTGGGGAGGGTGGGAGGGACACTGGGTTTACGGGTGGTGGAGAATGGGCACTGGTGAAGGGATGGGTTCCCAAACTTTGTATGAGGGAAGTATAAGCACAAAAGTGTATAAATCTGTAACTGTACCCTCACGGTGATTCTCTAATTAAAAATAAATAAATTAAAAAAAAAAAAACATACACACATAAAAAAAAAAAAAAAGAAATTGTGAGCTGATCTGCACTCCTATGTTCATTGCAGCACTATTCACCATAGCCAGAATCTCTAAACAACCTGAGAACAGATGAATGGATAAAGAAACTATGGCACATCTACACAATGGAATACTGTGCAGCTAACAGGAAAAACAAAGTCCTGAAATTTGCTTATAAATGGATAGACATGGAGAGTAAGTATCATGCTGAGTGAAATAAGTCAGAGGGAAGGGACAGATATAGAATGACTGCATTAATTTGTGGTATATAAAAATATACAGTAAAACAATAATATCCATGGCCAGGGAAAATAGGGGCTAGGCGACTTGTCAATGGTTGGAACTAACCACAAGTGTGTGTGGGAATGAGGGTAAGTAAGATAGAGAAGAGACCGCTATGACAGTAATAGCTGGGAATGATCACGCTGGACAAGAGCTGAGGGTTAAGAAATATTGTAGATAAATTTTCAGTATCAATGCTGCAAACCACAGTGCCCAAATGGAGAGAGAGAGAGAGAGAGAGAGAGAGAGAGAGAGAGGAGAGAGAGAGAGAGAGAGAGAGAGAGAGAGAGAGAGAGAGAGAGAAGAAAAGCACCTATCATAGAGGCAGGTAGGTGGTGGGGGGAGGGGTGATGGAAGGGAACCTGGGGACACTGGTGATGGGAAATGTACACTGGTGGAGTGACAGGTTTTGGAATCCTGTATGACTGAAATGCAATCATGAACAGCTTTGTATAAATAAATGATTTTAAAAAAGAAATTGTGAGCTGAAGAAAAGGGAAATAAAGGAAAGAAAAAGAGACTGGAATTCTTCTATATACACAAATGGAGGAAATTCTGGAAGATAACTGTGCCCAGTTAATTTCAATAGTTGAAACCTTTGGCAGGTCATCCCTTTGTCTACCCTCTTTGGATGGTGTCGGGATCCTCGCCAGTCAACCCCAGCACACTGGAGTGAGCCCCGAAGTCACCGAACTTACTCCCTAAAGGAGAGGGAGTGGGAAGGGGAGAAGCCTCTGCCCTGGCCCTCTGCTTGCCGCAGGATTCCTATTGCCGAGAAAGAAGCTGACGGAGAGGGTCACTAAGCAGAGCAAGGGAGCCTGGTGGTCAAGCAGACTCTGTTTGTTGATTATTACACAGGGGGTTTTATGCACACAATCTAGGGTGGGGGGACATTCCACGCATGTATCACGTTTATCTTGTGGAGCTCAGTACAGATGCTAGTTAATGATTTGTATTCCCCAATCTCAGGGCCCGGGTTAAGTATCTCAGGTAAATGTTAACTGTCACACCCCTCATCTCACTGTCTCCTCAACCAGAGTGCCTGTGTGTGGAATGCAGGAGTATGTGGAATGCAGGTCCCCTGGGTCCCTGTAAACAGGGTCAGCTCTTGCTTTCAGGGGGAGGGGGTTTAGTCAAAGTCTCAGGCCGGCTACTGAGACCACAACAGGATGGCGTGTGATGATAAGACACTCGAAGTCAAGTGAGAGCGGGAAGCAGACAGTGGGTGTCACCTTATCTCTAGTTAAGAAGCTGAATTGAAGAGAGTCATTCATGAAACTAACCTGAGTGTCCCTTCAAAATCCTGGACTGAAACACCGCCAGACAATCGTGTCAAGATAAGCTAATGATAAAAGACCTCACAGAACAAGCAACAACTGTCCAAACAGAGGAAGTGTGTTTGCAACATGAAATATTGGAAGTGAGACTGAGCAGCGAAAAAGGGAGCTTCAAAGTCTGCCTTATACACTTTATGAACATGTCGTACAACTTCACAGAAAATTGAGAAGGAAATACACTGCTTAGAAATTGAGAAATTTCTCAGCACACATAAAAAACATGGACTCTGCCTATGTCACTTGTGTAAGCTCTGCAACAAGGTTGTGGAAGACCTGGGCAAAATATTGGAGAGAATTGATTGCTACCTATCAGACGAGATCCTTTCGAGCTGAAGAAATTTGGATGACAGCTGTGTTGACTTAGGGAAATTTCAAAAAGCTAAGAAACGAAAATGATCCCAAGGAGCAAATGCTGGTGAACACAGGATCTAAGTTCCAATGTTTCTCAAGGGACCCTTTGGGTCCAGCTGTTTCAGCTACAGCCCACAAAGTCTTAAAAGTGTCAAGGGGATCCCCAGGGTCATTAGACAGTCAGAAAAGAAAAGGGTTACATTGTGAAGGTCCTGGGAGCTGGGTTACTAGCAGGTTTTACTCTGTTCCCAAGGCAAACACCGCCTGAATACAGTACAACATTGTCAAGTAATTTTTTATTCATTTTCATTTTCATTTTGGCTGAGCACCACAAAATGTGGTTACCCAAACCCAATTTTTTTCTTTCTTTATGAAGGAACCGACAGAGAAACTCAGGTGTGTGGGACCGGAGCCGAGATCTCCAAGCTTGCTCAGATCGGGACTGGGCCTCCTTCACCCAGAACAACCCATTTTCCAGTAGCTTGGCAGCCACACCCTTGAAACTGCCCCCGGCGCCATGTAATCTCATCAACGGCCAAGACCCAGAGAATGAAATAAAACTCCCAGAAGCTTGGGGCCGCATTCACCGACACATGACCTCTTATAGCCTAGTTCTCCCTCTCGGAAAACCTAGCAAGTTACCGAGAGCATCCGGCCCACATGGCAGAGCCTGGCAAGCTCTCCATGGTGTATTTGATATGCAGTAACATGGTGTATTTGTATACAGTAACAATGATGGGTCTCATTCCCCTTACCCTGAAAGAGTATGCGGCACTCTGGGAAGAATGAGTAAAGAGAGGCTGCTAAAATCTCAGGGCTAGGGCAAATGGAGATGCTACTGGCGCCTGCTCGAGCAAATCAATGATCAATGGGATGACAGTGATACAGTGATGATTTTTTAGTATTTTTAGTACATTTTCTTAAGCATACAAATTCTTTTACTGGCTTCTGTCTCTCTAGGACTGGATTCAATGAGTTTTTTAGTTCACTTGCCATCCCCTTTAGTTTGGTGACTTTTGACTGCAGTTTACTAATATCCTCTCATATTTTCTCTCTTTTTTCTCTTGGAGTTCTGTCTTATTGTTTCCCCCAACTCATTTCATTCATACCATAGTCACTTTGCATCTTCATCTGAGAGGTTATAAAGCTTTTAGGTATTTGGAAACTTCTCTGCATTTTTGTCTTCGTGCATTAATTTAGGTGGATCCTTTGTATTTTCATCGTATCTGATGCACTGTGAGAGCTAAGGCGTGGTCTAGTACCAAACAGTCTTGAGTAACAAACTAAGGTTCATATTCTTTAATTCTACACAAAGTCTTTGTACTGTTTGTGTTGCTTCCAAATGCTGTTGAGGCTGATAGATCTGCACTGTCCCCTGCATTCAGTGTTCCTGGTACCTCACCCGGTCCATGTTGCCACAATCCTCAGATTTGGATACCTGATCACAACAGTAACAGCTTTTTTACTTTCTGAAATGGTCTCCCTTACTCAGGGTAGATTGGCTATTTCACTGACTAAGGTCTGTACCTGTACTTCCCTCTCCCTAGGTTTTCACCATAGTTGTGATTCTTCTAATCTGTTCTAAAGTTTCTCTTGTAAACTCTTCCGTGCTTTTCATTTCCAGTGTGGGGCCACATGCAGGATTCTGTGGTCACTTCTGTGTTTTGTTTTAGTTTGTGTCTAGTGTGACCTCCCAGGGCACCCTTCTTTGCCATCCTGGGCTCACCTCCTCCAGTTATTTTTGCTTTGATTTCCTCCTTGGCCCAGTTGTTATTAAAAAGCATATTGTATAAGACCACACAATGGGAAGTTTCTCCTGTCCTTTCAATAAGCTTTTGCAATGCTTCTTGCAGAACTGATTTCAAGGTGATGAATTTCTTGATCTGTTGCTTATCCATGAAACTCTGTATAGTTCCTTCAAATGTGAATTATAATCTAGCTGGATAGAGTATTCTTGGTGAGTTGTTCAGTTTGTTGATATTTACTGTATCTTTCTATATTCTTCGGGCTTGTAGATCTGCTATACATCCTATGGGCTTTCCTTTGCATTTAAGTTTCTTTTTTTGATCTTGCTGTTTTCATTATTTTGTATCTCTTTTGATTTTTTTTTAAAATTTTTTATTAATGAATCACTATGAGGTACAATTACAAACTTATGAACTTTCATGTTTGCATTTCATTTATATCCCTCCACCAATGCCCATTCTCCTCAATCAATGTTCCCAGTATCCCTCCCACCACCCCCACCCCAACCCCCACCACCCCACCCTGCCTCTGTGGCAGGGCATTCCCTTTTGTTCTCTCTCCTGTTGGATGTTGTAGTTTGCAATAGAGGTATTTATTGAGTGGCCATCATGTTCGGTCTATAGTCTACTTTTGACACGCAGCTTTCAACCTGAGTGGGTCCTCCCAATAGTCTCTACTAGGTGTTCCCTTCTAATTTCTACCTTTTTTTTTTAACAACACACAGTAAAATTTATTCATATTAATAACTCCATTTGTCATGGGGGTTGTTGCTTAAATGTATGGGATGGCACATGCATGCTGGCTCTCTGAGGTTACACAGGTGCTGGTTCTCTGAGGTTGTGCCGGTGCTGGCTCTCTGAGGTTACACAGGGCTGGTTCTCTGAGGTTGCGCAGGGCTAGCTCTCTGAGGTTACTCAGGTGCTGGCTCTCGGAGGTTGCACAGGTGCTGGCTCTCGGAGGTTGCACAGGGTTGGCTCTCTGAGGTTACACAGGTGCTGGCTCTCGGAGGTTACACAGGGCTGGCTCTCTGAGGTTACACAGTGCTGGCTCTCTGAGGTTACTCAGGTGCTGGCTCTCTGAGGTTACACAGGTGCTGGCTTTCTGAGGTTACACAGGGCTGGCTCTCTGAGGTTACTCAGGTGCTGGCTCTCTGAGATTACACAGGGCTGGCTCTCTGAGGTTACACAGGGCTGGCTCTCTGAGGTTACACAGGGCTGGCTCTCGGAGTGATTTTGTTATTTTGAGTATAACATGTCTTGCAGTTTTCCTAATTGGGTCTATTTTCACTGAGATCCTTTGGGTCTCTTGGAGTTTGGTATCTGTAATCTGTAAAAAAACTCTGAGAAATTTTTATCAATTATTTCTTTAACTGTTGTTTTTCACATTTCCATCCCTGTTCTTCAGGGACTCCAATGATTCTTATATTGTTCTTTTTGAACTCATTCCATAGTTCTCTAGTATGCCATTCACTTCTTCTCATACTATTTTCCAGTTTCTACTCTTGAATGTTGTGTATGATTGTTTTCTAACTAGATTAAGAAAAGTTAAAAACATACAGCAATTAGTCATCACAAATTGACTTACTAATTTATTTTATAATAATTATATTTATCATTCTTTAAAGTATTTTGGATCTAGTAGTATGGAATAATTTTGTCATATGCCTACTAAGGGAGCAAAAAAAAGCATCACTTATGGCAGGAAAGATAAGATTACTGCAATAAAGTTCAAGCACAAAATAAAATTGAATGCAATATGTTTTAGATGTCAGAACTAAAGACTTAGATATGTAAATGAGATTAGACAGCATACTATGTTGTACTAAGTGATTTGAATTTTTTATTTACATAGGTTAAAATCATATAGCAAAAATCATTACAAATAACTTTTGTTGATTTATCTTCTGATGATTCAATTTGCCATTTCTCTAAGTTTTGTTGGAGCAAGCAACATGAAATAAATTTGTAATATGCCGGCCAAAGGGACAGGCTGAAGAGTGGCAGGGACCCTCAGGACACTGGTGGTGGGATTGGTGTTGCAACATTGTATGCCTAAAACAATTATTTTATGTACAGCTTTGTAAATCACAGTGTCCTAATAAAAATAAGGTTTTTTAAAAAAGCAAATTGTTAAATTTTCACATTTGAGGAATTTTCAGTTCTGTTTCATTTTTGATTTCTAACTAGACAGATTTTGAACTGAAAAATTTTGGTTTTATAATTTTATAGAATTCTTTGTCTCAGCATATGCTCTATCCTTGAAAGTGTATCATACACTTTTAAGAAAAATGTAAATTTGTCTGTTCATGGTGAATGTTTTATAAATGCCTATTGAGCCCATCCGGTTTGTTTCATTATCCAGAACTATTGATTATTTATTGTCTATTTAATCAATTGTCTATTCAGTGCATAAGTGAGTTGTTAAAAATACCTTATAAATAATTTTAATAATTGTTTTTATTATTTCAACTAGAATTTCATGTTACATAAATCCTTCTTCATATAAGTTTGTTGCCCTTGAATTTTTAGTGTTTTTTTTTTGTTTTGTTCTATCATTTGTTCCCTTGGTTGCTCCAATTCTGTTTCTTTGTTTAAAATAATGTGTGCACTTCTGTGAACTGAGTAAAATGGTTGTCTTCCCTGAGCTTGCTGTGCAGGCTTTGTATCAGAATTATAGGCTATAGGAAAATATTCTGGGTAATTTACCCAAGATACTGGGGTATCTGTTTCCCTTCTGACAACTCTGCACCTGCTTACATGACTGGCACTTTAGTGCAAACATAGCATAGAACCAGTGGCAGCAGGGATTGGAGAGGTTTCTATTAAAGGATACTCTGGATTTGCGTTCCCCTCCTTGTAGCTGATATTGGAGCTGAGGGGAGGATATCTGTAGCCTCCTCTAGACAGTTTCCAAAATCAGGGATTCCTCAGCTCTTTCAGTTTATTTGTAATTCTGCAGCTATGGTTTAAGCTCTGATCTATATATTTTTTATCCTGAATCTTTCACTAAGAAGCAGACAGCAGGAGAGAAAGTTAAGAACTCCGTATTTGGATGCCATGATGCTTCTTGTCCCAGTCGCAGTCATAAAATTGGAAGAATAAAACGTGACTAAGAGTCTACAGGCGTCTTTTTAAGAATATTGCCTCCTGTACAGACTAGTTTTAACTTAGGTACTGTGTGCTCTAACTCAAAGCATCAATTCCAACCATCGCCACATACAGGGCTAGAATAGGTAGTCATACATGAGGTTAACTGAAGAGCAGGGAGTTTCTCCTTTGAAGAAACTCCAGGTAGATAGCATTTAATTCTGAATAAGTGCCATCAATTGCCCTTCTGCAAGGACTAAATTCTAGGGGTCTATAGACTGGCAGCCATGAAAAGTGTCTGGTGATCTGTGGTCCTCTAATAGGAAGGTATCTCTCCCTTTAGCTCTAACCATTTGGTTTTGTCCTGGTTCTGTTGTATCCCACTGACATTTCTGTTGTCAGTCCTGCACTCAGCTATAAATCTCTGCTTCTCTGTGTCTCATTGTTATGGAAGGAAGTCTTTCCATTTCCACACCTGGCTATGCATTCTTTTGTCACTGATATAAATCCCCAAATACCAGAGTTTCCAGGTATTTAAGACTATCACAGTCTGTAGTGATTATTAAATTGTTCTCTTCTGAGAAAGAATAATTTATCACCTTTGTAGTTCAGTGTTACATATTATGAATGTGAGAGATAAATAACATATTTTTTTTAGGTCCTGAGTATTTGGTTCAAGAGAAACTCCACTGGCAATGCCTTATTCATAGCCACACCTCAGCATGTTTATAAACTTTTTTTTGATGTTTTGATTGGTTGAATCAATGGAGTTAATGAGTATATCATGTATTAGAAGCTTAAGGATAGAATGAATGAAAAGTCAAACATTAAAGTAGAGGAGTTATAAGAAATCATTGTTTGGTCTAAAGATAATCATCAATATCAGCAATGTAAAAACTTAGATTCCTAAAGACTGATATAATGTACATGTAACTACAAAAGAAAATATCCAGTCTTTTTTAAAAAAATTTTTAGTGAGTCACAGTGAGGGTACAGTTATAGATTCACACATTTTCGTGCTTGTTTTTCCCTCATGCATTGTTCGAGAGTTTAGCAGAGATAGAAATGAGCACATAGAAAGAGGGAGGGAGAAGGAAAGAAGGAAGGAAGGAAGGAAGGAAGGAAGGAAGGAAGGAAGGAAGGAAGGAAGGAAGGAAGGAAGGAAGGAAGGAAGGAAGGAAGGAAGGAAGGAAGGAAGGAAGGAAGGAAGGAAGGAAGGAAGGAACGGAGGGAGGGACGGAGGAACTAAGTGAACCTTGATGGTTTAAAAATTTATTTTAGAATTGTGGGAAGTAGGGTGCATATATCTCTATGAATAAATTCAACCCGAATAAAAAAAAATCCAGAGTCAAGACTCTGAGAAGAAAAACCATAGAAACTGAACCACATAAATGATTACTACATAAACGATTAAGCAGGTAGAAATTAATAGGAAAAACACTCAAAATTGGAAACAAAAAAAACAACCAAAAAACAGATGAAGTGGCCATAATTAAGTCACACATATCAATAATCGCCTCAAATATGACTGGTCTGTAGTTACTAATCAAAAGACAGAGTGGTATGACTAAGAAAGATGGTGATTCATTTGTATTGTGCATACAAAAAGTATAGATCTACAAGTACAGACTCACATAAAATACTGGGATAAGATTTTTCAAATCAATAGCAGAGAAAAATGGGAACTGCTGTACTAATATTTGAAAAAAACTAGACTTTAAGGAGGGTAATAAGAAATAAATATGGACACAATATAGTGATTGTGAGAACTCCACAAACATATAACTGTCATTAATGCACCCAACACAAGTGCATCGAACTATATTAACATTATTAATCAATCTAAAGCAAGACATTGACAGCAATTCAATAATAGTAGTATATATCAGCAAACATTTATGTTAATATACAGATAATCTGGGCAGAAAGTTAATAAAGAAACTGTGGCATTATATGAAGCAATTAAGCATCTGTACTTAGACACATACAGAAATTTCAATACCAAAATTAAGGAGTTGACATGCTTTAGAAGATCATTTTGAACATTTCCAAGGCTGGATCATGCATTGGACAAAAGTCTATTTATAAGACATAAAAATTAAATCACTTTTTTCATATATTTTCACCACAGTACTATATAGCCAGTTAAGTAGAAAACCAGAAAAAAAGAACTTTGAACATGTAGAGACTAAACAGCAGATAGACTCTAAAAAAACTGTATGAAAGTAAGGCATATGAAAATTGAAGCAGGAAGAGGGAAAGGAACTCTGTGATTAATGCCTTAAATTATTACTAGAAAAGAACATTGCTAACAGATAGTAAGGTACGTAATATACCTAGAAGTATATTTGCCTGTGAACGTGTATCTGTAGGAATGCAGGTATGTGTGTATATTTAGATTTGCTGTAATAAAGTAATCTGCGAAATATTTGTGTTAATATTTATTTCACATCTCCATTATAAATGTTCTTGTTGGTTCTATAAAGAGGATATCTTTATGTAATATTTTATATAAACAGAATGATTAAAGTGGAAACATAAAAGCAGCTGGCTGCCCTGAGATAATCTAGCTTTTTTGTTTTTAATTGGTTCTACAACAACAAATTTACACACACACACACACACACACACACACACATACCATATAAAAATATAAAGTTCAGGGCCAGAAAGACAGTAAGGCATTTTCTTGCATGCAACAGATCTGGGGTCTATACCCTATACCAGATGTGGTTCTTTGAGCACTACCCAAAGGGATCAGTGAGAAGAGAATCTAAGAACCACCAGGCTTAGCCCCCAAGCCAAGTAATGCTATAATAATAAATTTAAAATGAGATTTGTACAAGAGATTGAAAATTGTCAAAATTCCGTTCTTACACGGATTTTAGATTCTAACTTAAATGCTACAGTTTACCAATTTAGATGTTTACAAGAGTAAACGAGTGAATCATTCTAGTGTGAGCTTCTGGTATATGGGAAATCCAGCACCTATGTAGCTGGAGTTGCACCATGAATCTTATAAATTATGTATTTATAGGAATGTCCAGTAAGAGTAATTCTCCTGATTTTCCAAAAAATCAGAAAATTCTGGATTTTATACAAAACCTTGTCATTTTAAACATTGACACTTAAAAAATCACATTAAAAATATAAATGGACTGAAGTCTTAGAGGGAGGTGGAGACCAGTCCCTGGCAAAATCATTTTGTATCTGTACCAATGATCTGATCCTGAAAGAGCCTGCAATGTGCGGCACCACTGGGAAGGACGAGTAAAGAGAGGGTTCTAAAATCTCAGGGCTAGGACGAATGGAAACGTTACTGAGACCGCTCGAGAAAATCAACGATCAACCGGATGATGATGATGATGATGATGATGATGATGATGATGATGATGATGATGATGATGACCAATGATCTGAAAATTTCACCTGAGTTTGATTTACTGATCAAGTTTTAGTTGTCATCGTATATTCATTCACTTTCTTTGGATTGATTATATGAAATCAAATGACGTGGCTTCAGACAAGACTTTGAATGAAAATGGCAAATGAACTGAACTTTATTTCTTTATGAAACCTTTACAAGTATTTATAAATGGTCCTTGAAGATTTTATTGTGCACATAGAGTAAAAAAAATTAAGTTTCAAAAAAAAATTAAGTTTCAAACCTGGGAATTATGACTCCATCATTTAAATCCAGTAGTTTTTGTCTCAAAAGTATTGGGTTATTTAATAAACTACTTTGTTTTTGTACAAAACCCAGTTTGCTGAGTTGCTAGTCTTGCTCTGCATAGACACACAATAAGAGGTCTTAGTGATTATGGCCTAGGGCAGTTTGGATTTGGTTTACAAATATTTTAAAGTGGCCAGAAACACCATAGATGTACAAGAGCAGAAGATTTAGAAACTTAATCCAAAAAAAAAAAAAGAAAAAAATCCCATTAATGATAGCAGGAATCAGAGAAAGGATGACATTAATGATACCCACTTACAGTTTATTCTGACAGTTCATTTGCAGTGTGTATATGTATGTATGTATAATGCATTTTCTTTAAAAATATCAGTTTTTTTTTCTGAAAGAATACTTAAATTTCCGGAAGTCAGTAAACTTATAGAAGCAATAATCACTCTTAGTAAAAAATGTGATTGGATTTTAATTTGAAAACTAGAAAATTCTGACATTAAATATACTAATAAAAATGTTAGCAAAATGCATTTCCAAGTTGTTGATTGGTTTTGTAATCTTAGCATTTGTTACAAGACTTTCAAAGAGAGCACTTATATTAAAAACATCAATCAATTATAATTATCATCATCATAAGTCCTGAGATATATTTTAGCAGAAAAAATCTGCTGGGAATTAAGCTACATTAAAAAAAGTTGTTTTGAAAAAGAGCCAAAGATCAGAAATAAACTTTGTCCACTCCTGTTCCAGTTCTTAATTAGTTAAATGATTTGAAATGTATATTATTGGAGCAACACCAGAAGTGTAGGAATTCCTGGGTCAGTTCTAGTAGTGCTCTGTCTGGCAGTACTATCTGATGGTTTTGTACTCAAACCTACAATTTGGTACATGGCCTGGTGGAAAGCTACCAAGCTCCCCGCCCCCGTACCCCCCGTGGTGCTTAGAGGCCTTTGAGTACATCAAGGCCTGAGTTATCAAGGCCGTAAGCTGTTTCTGAGTATCTTCTAGGACCCTCTCAATTGCTTTTAAAAGATGATTAAACCAAAAAAACTTACAAGACTTCATATGCGTTAGTGTTATTATATTTTACTCTTTAGAATATATGTTGGGCTGGAGCGATAGCACAGTGGTAGGGCCGTTTGCCTTGCACTCGGCCGACCCGGGTTCAATTCCTGTATCCCTATCGGAGAGCCTGGAAAGCTACCGAAAGTATCCCACCCAAACAGCAGAGCCTGGCAAGCTACCCGTGGCGTATTCAATGTGCCAAAAACAGTAACAAGTCTCACAATGGAGATGTTACTGATACCCACTTGAGCAAATCGATGAACAGTGGGATGACAGTGCTACAGTGCTACAGAATATATGTTATCACAATACATGCACCATCAATACCAGTATCACTTCACTATAGTTCATTGAACCTCTCCTTCGATACCCCATCCCACTTGCCCTCTGGTACCTCAGTTTGTGTGGGGTCAGACCCCAAAGTTCTGTTTTGGTTTGGTTTTGACTATTCCCTTGCCTCTTGTTTCTTTTTCTCACTCTGACTAATTTTATTTAGCATGACACCCTCCAGTTCCATCCACGTAAGAGAAAAACGCATGATTTCATCTTTTGTTATAGCTTAGTAGCATTCCATTGTGCACTATATCATATTTTTCTTATCTAGTCATGTCATTGACCATTTGCGATGTTTTCAGATCATGGCTATTGTCAATGCACTGCAATAAATGGATATCTATGTGTAAATATTACTGAATTTGTAATATGTGTGTTATTTGGGTAGATTCCTAGGAGTGGAGTTGCATCATCACATGGTAAATCTATTTTTTTAACATCTGAAAAAAATCCCCAGGCTGAACCAGTTTACATTCCCATGAATACAGAGCAGGGGTTCCTTTTGTTCCAAAGGCACTTATTTCTGGTCTTGGTGTCTTTATGATTTGCATTTCCTGGATGATAAGTGATAATGAGTTTTTTTCCACCCATGTGCCTATTGACCATCTGTTTGTCTTCTTTTGAGGTGTCTTTTTAGTTCCCTCAAATTTTTGGTAGATTGTTTTTGTTCTTGTTGAATTTTGTTAGTGGCTTAAACATTTTGGATATTTCCTTTTTCTTGATATATGATGTGCAAATATTTTCTCCCATTCATTTAGGTATCTTGTGTTTTAATGATTGTTTCTTCAACTGTGCAGAATCTTTTGAATTTGATGTTTAACCGTTTGCTTATTTTTACATCTGCTTCCCCATGTCATTGAAATTGAATTCCCAAAGACAGCATGGAAGTCAACATAATGGAATATTTTGTCTGTTTTCTTTAATGTATTTATTTAACCTGTAATCTTTTTGAGATAACATTTTTTCATGGTGTGTGTTAGTTATCTAATTATGTTATTTTACATGTAACTACTCTGTTTTCCTAGCATCAGAGAATTTTTAGGCAACACTATCAGAATGTAATATATATGCACATATATAAATGGGGAAATACTTGTGGGTACAAGTGAACATTTACAAAATTTACTTTCATTGAAGACCAATAAAAAGTTTATAAGAAAGTTCCCTGAAACCACTAAAGCCATGACTAGGCAACTATATGGTCCTAAGAAAGAAATCTGTTGCTAAATGCCTTGTCATTTTTAATGACAAGGAATTGGATCCAAACCTTTATTTTATTATTTTATTTTGTCTAATTGATATGAAAAGATGTTTTTAGTTTGATGAGTTTAGACATGTGCATAATAACACCACGATAACTAAAGTAGTAATAATCGGGCCTATTATCATAGCATTTATTACAAGTGTAGTTAATATTGTTGTTTTGATTAGTTTTGTGCTGAAAGCAATGAAATTCAAGTCTCACACATGCAACAACCATGCAAACTATCACTGAGTCACAGCATTGACCCCTTTGTTACCAATTATGTATAGATGCCCACTTTGCTTTAAATATTTTACTTTTTTTGTAGCGTTTTTAAAATTTAAATGCAGTGATTTACAAACTTATTTGTACTTGAGCTTCAGGTGTCCAATTTCCCCACATCTATCTCATCCCCAATGTCAACTTTCTTCCAACAACATCCCTATTTGCTCTTCTTTTTGACCGGCACACTCTTCAGCTTGGTTATTACTGTTTGGATAACATACATTAAGTTTTGTGGGTCCTAAGGTTCAAATATACAGTTAGCACTTCACCATCAGTGTGTCCATGGCCCCTACCCCATGTCCCTGTTATTTTCTTCCCATCTCTTTTTCCTTTCCTCTCTTCATTTTCCTTTTCCCTATCTTCAGTTCTAAGTATTTTATTTCTTAAAAATACTAGAAAGCTCAACAAATTTTCTGTGGGATACAAGGACTATGAAGTGAGGATATGAACACTGGGAAATATCAGACATTGTAAACGCACGAATATTCTACAGGCAGCAGCATGGCCATGGTGAACATTGTCTTTTTATTTCTGAAATGTGAATAACATGTTCTAGAAAAGAGGGGAACGAAAGAGCAAACCAAAAAATAGTTCAGATATATTCCAGAGTGTTTAGCCTATACACTTTAATTATTTTAAAAGTAGAGGCTATCTTTGACAATGTAAAGCATTTTATGCCAGACAAGCATCAAATCATTTAGATATTATGTCTTGTCAATGCCTATAATCAGTTTTCAAATATGTGAGGATTCACATTTTTCTGTGATTAGGACACTACATATTAGCATTTCAATATTACATTTGAGTTCCAAAAGTGAAAATTCTATAATTTCAAAGCAGCATATGCCAGAAACTTCTTGGCAAAAAGTCACAATAGCTATTCCAATGTAAAATAATTTTCATTTCAAATGAAACAAATAATCTATCTATCTATCTATCTATCTATCTATCTATCTATCTATCTATCTATCTATGTTGTAGGTCTTCCATTGACACTTCACTCCTTAGTAAGGATCACTTAATGAAAGATTTAATAAAGGGCCACGCAATGTCCTGGGTCTTATTATTAGTATGCTAAACTATATTTTATTATAATAATCTCTTTTTAGTATTCTACGCTTAAAAGATCTGCTATATAAATTATGGTAGGATGAATAAAGCTGACAAACACAAGTGATGGTATCTTTTTGCATTAAGATGAATATAGATCATTACGTGGTAGAAATAGTCAATAGTCCTAAAGTAGTATGATTAAATAAAGCACTTTGTAATTGTAATTCACCTCGTATTTTTAATATTTTACTATTTCTCCTTTGTTTTTCTAAAGCTATGAATTTCCAGATTTATTTGTCACTACTCTATATTTTCTGCTGTACACTGTATTTGTGGTCTATGGCAACCAATCCCCTTGGGCTTTCTTTTGCTTTAATTTGCATAAACACAGGCATCATATGAATATTCAGTGAGTGGCTTTGCATTAAGTAAGTGCCCTTAATCAGCTTTTCAGTTCAGTTTTATTGGTTGCACGCACAGTCAGTTATTTCATCCAGAAAATCTGAAGGCCCTACAAACTAACCAGGTAAGGATTGTAATTCCTTGATGCATTTAATGAAAGAATATTATCATTTGATTAGATAGGTTCTGGAGAATGCTAAACGCATGTGGGTTTTTTTTTTTTCCCTGTGTTTTTTTCCCTTCCCTTGGTGGTCAGGTGGGTGCATGATTTTCTGATTTGCATAAACATCAGCTTTATGAATAATTCATAAGGGTTATTTTAAACACTAGGCTTCCACTTTGGATGGCACTGGGGTACCCACCATTTGATTGGCTGAATGCCGTTTTCATCACCAGCAGAATTCCTATAACATGAAAGCACCTAAAGGAGTGAACTGAGTATACAGTATTTATTTTTTGAAAAATATCTTATCTGTTCAAAGCAAAGTGTGCTGTTTTCCCCTTCCCTAACATTAGAGCTTCTCTCTTTTCATGATAAATACACTACAAGCTCAGATATGGCCTCCGCTTGTAGACTTGACCAGTGTGTGTTATTTCTGCAGAATGGGGTAGCAGCTGCATTCTTCTCAACATGCATAAACATGAGAGACATGTAAATAAGAAGCTGTCACATGTTATATGGAGCCCTGGACAGCTCCATTGCTAGGATCCATCTATTTTTCTTTATCAAAATCTTCTTTTTGAATAGAAAACTTGGAACTATTTTATCTATCTCAAAATGCCATGAACAATTATGGTACTGTATATACATATAATAAGCATATAGAATCTGACAAATTGCTTCTTGTTGAATATGTTATTTATAGTTTTCTCTTCACCCACCTACAGACTTCTAAATTTGGTAGTTCTTTGCAATACAATGGGGACAAGAGAAGCATTAATCAAAAATGACCAGCAAATTAATTTAGATATTAGGGTGTAATTCACTCCCATAATTTACAAAAAAAAATAAATTGATCCTTTCTCTATGCTTATGGAGATGAGGAATATGGAGTTTCATGCTATTCTTTGTTAGTTACTTAACATTATCCATTTGCATTTTGCAAATGAGGTCTCAGAGTTCTCATTGTAAACATTTGTGATCTTTAAACATTACAGACATATGGGATTGAATTAGAAAATGGTGTAAATTAAGTTCAGTCACGGCACACTCCATTTTTGTTTTTCTACTCCATAGAGGAATGCACCACAGATAATAGGCTGAATAATTATTATTATGAAAGTCATATTGAACACATATAAACAGTTTGTATAACAAACTATAATAATCTGTATTCAGTGTATTTCCTATAGTTTGTGTGGCTATAAATACCGACGCTATTTAATAATGAATAAATTAGTCTGATATTTTCTTAATATCTTAAGTTCTCCACAAATTTCTTAAAAATTTCCCTCTAAATCACTTTTGCACTATAATGTTCTTTTCTGACTTTCTGTAAATAACATTTAAACACACAAGCTTATATAATGTTGAAATTGAGGAGAAATGAATTTTTTTCCTATGTAAGTGGTTATAGTGTTGGATTGATTCCCTTTTTTTTAATTTGAATTATTTGTTGTTATGGAAAGGCTTACTTCTAATTTTTCTATTTTTCTTTCTTTAAGAACTTTTAAATTCATATACTTAATATTTCTTAGGTAATATTCCTCTACTCAGATTCAACTCATAAACATTTGGCATAATTATTATTTTATCTCAAGATAATATGCTTCATTAGAAAAATGTCATATGAAATTCAAAACAAAAGAACTTTACAAATAAGAGGATTTTCAGAATTCTCTGAGAATTCCTTTTACTTGTGTAAGTAATTGTGTTTTACATGTAGTTATAAATAGTAATTTTAACCTCACATCTGCAGTGTACTATGCTTAATTAAATCTTTCAGTATTCAATATGGATGCTGTTTATTTAATTATCAGCCAATAGTGTTTATGACTGCAATGAACATGAAGTAATCGTTATCATACAATACAGATATTATAGATTGAGAATTATTTTATCAAAAGTTCTCATTAAAATAATGCTCATTCCATTAAATATTGTAATATGAAACCAGTTAACCTTACTTATCTTCAATACTTACTCATCTACTTTAAAACAATGCAATATTTTCTAAACAAGAAAATATTATTATAATTATATAAGTCCTCCTTTAGATTTACCACTACATGCTTGCAATTTTATTTTAGGTGTGTCTGATTTTGAAAATCAAATTTTTTTAACTCTTTGATGGAACTTTATGGAATATTCAATTTAAAGTGATAAACTGAGATCCTGTAAGATTTTGACATTTAAATTATTTTTGGCAATCATAGAATTCTTTTGAAGAAAATATATTTAAATGAAGTTGGAAAGAGCAAAGTTAATAACACAAAACTTACCTTCTATTTCAGTAAGAGACTATTCTAGATGTATAGGCACAATTTTGTATTGCATAAGCTTTTAGAGAACAAAGTTATTTGTTTAAATTTTGAAGATGAGTACACACCAAATAGAATGAATTATAATGCTTTACATTCCAAATAAATAAAAATAATTTATGTCTTACAATCTTATAAAATATATTATGTTAAACTTTCTAGACATTTTATAAAGAAAAGCTATGAGTAAAGTTTATATTATTATTTGAAAGATATTTTTCTTTAACATCTGATCAACCTATATTTGGTTTGTGTTAAATTATTTTCTGGAACTATTATTTGTTATATTTATGTCCTCACTTTAATCATTTAATTACATTGTTAAATTTTTTGATGCACTTAAGTAGTTAAGATGATATATTACATATATGTTTTTAGGTTTAGCAATTTAAATATATAATACGCCTGTGTGCATTTATACACACATATATAATAATTGTTGCTAGACCCAGTAGTAGTTATTAAAGAAAATTAAAATCAGCTAGTGTTCGGACCTATATAGAAAAAATATCTAAATTTATCTATATAAATTTAAGCCTTAAACATGAGATATAGTTGTCTATACAAACATTTTGGAGTTGAATATCACCATAAGGCTAGATATGTCAATTTCTGTAATGATACCCTAGATAATTTGCCTATCTTTATAAAAGACCAAACGGAGCTATTACATCCAAATTTCTATCTTACCTTACCTTACTTGCGTTACCTTACCTTACCTTACCTTAACTTACCTTACCTTACCTTACCTTACCTTACCTTACCTTACCTTACCTTACCTTACCTTACTTTACCTTACCTTACCTTACCTTACCTTACTTTACCTTACCTTACCCTACCTTACTTTACCTTACCTTACCTTAATTCAATGGTATAAATGTATGACATAAAAGTCCATATGCAAAGCACTTTACCTATTGTTACTCAACTCCCAATAACCAATCATCCAAATTTGTGAATTTGTACCTGGAACTTTTGTTTATTTTTTCCAAATGTATATTTTGTAATTTAATAAGAGTTTAAGTCTTGTTTAGCAACATGTGGTCTAGTTACTTTTCTTAGTGCAGAAGAGGGCAAGAGGAGAAGGCAGAGTAGTTTACTATTTTTTGTGAATAAGTAATTTTATTTAAGAAATATGATCAAGAAGATAGAGAGGGAAGAAGCCCCATAAAATAAGGAAATTTACTCCATAAGTAAAAATGTGTGAACAAGTCCGGAATAGTCCAGAGTGGCTTATTTTTGAGCTTTCTTCTTGTTCTTGTAGTTTTCTATTTACACTTAGTATTAAGCACTTAGTATTTTGGGAGATGAAAAATTTTAAAGTTTTTGGGTAATTTGAACTTGTAATTACTCTCAACAGTATTATATTTATCATATTTGGTTTGTCAATATTAGTAACAATGCTGTAGAAGTATACATTTCAGTCAAGCTTTTATTTCAGATTTTGTTTGAAACGTCTTAAATGTCATAGACCCCTGGCATTCTATGCGATTGATGAGAGGAGAATAAAATAATAGGAAAAAAGTTTGTTATTAAAATTTCATCAGAAATTTTAATTAAACTCAAAAAACATTTTATCACAATTTGTGGAGACATTTGAAATTGATTATCAACATGGAATGAGTATTTAAGATAGACTTTCAGAGAAATGTTTAAGGAACTTCTAAGATTATCTTGTGGTCTCTTTATTTGCAAGCATAGTAAATTTAATTTGTAGATTTTCATGCTGTGAGTTTTGAATAAGCCAGTGAATTTAAATAATATTGCATGTGGTGATTTTGCATTTCTAAGGATAAGTGAGAATGGTTAAAAAAAGGGTATTTGGGTTTTTTTTTTTTTTGCATCAGTGTTATATGTGCCTTATTAAATGGGCGGGAAAATTTTCTTCTTTGCACTGTATAGTATGTACTTGTATTATTTATTTCATTGAATTGTTCTAAATTGCCTGTAAATCCCCTGGGTCAGGTATCTTTGAAATTTTGTTTGTTGTTGTTATCCTTGATTCAATCTTGTTGTTTCTTTGTTATATTTTCTTGAGCCTCCCCCAACAATATTCAGAGGCTACTCCTGGCATGTTTGGTGACCATATGTGGTACAGAGGCTAGAATGGGGGTCAGCCATCTGAAGGCAAGCAACTTAACTCCTGTATCTCTGGCCTTTGTTTCATTTGCAGGTGCCAATACATACTTAGGTTATTAATCTCTCATATTATGCATTTTAATCATTTAAAATTTTTTCTAGGAAGTTGTATTTTTCACATAATTTTTAACTTCACTTAAATATACGTGCATTCATTATATTTTCTTATGATCTCTAGTGTCTACTGGAGCTATAATATGTTTTCTATTTTCATTTTGTATATTATTTGTGTTTTGGGTTTTCCCTTACTTATTATTGTAAGAGAGTCATCTATTATCAATACTTTAAATTTTTTTCAGGTTACTATTATTGCTTTTTTTATGTCTTCTTCAAAACTGTGAATTCAAGATCCTTAAAGATGATTTATAAGCTTTGTCCCAGTTCTAAAATTCTATTTAAATTTATTTCATGTTCATAAATCAATAGAATAAACTAAAAGTGGAGATCAGTTACTGTTTGGTGAATGTTTTTATGTAGAAAACCTTTTCTTGAGTAATCGCAACTATTTTATTCCAAATGATTATGAATAGACTTTAACCTTTGAGGAAATTTACTTGAAAAACTCTTCTTGCGATTCCTAATAATATGTGAATTTTTATTGATTAAAATCATTCTATTTTGACAGAATCAAAATCAATAAAATCATTCTACTTGGCAGAAATAAAATAATGTGCAGGATATTGTTTGGTATATGTTCTTGAAATTGGTTGATTTGTTGAAAATGTTTGAAAATTTCACAATATAGCACACACTAATTTTAGACTCACGGTCCCTAAGCCTGGTTGTTTGTTTTACAGACTTTGTTTTATGGGTAGAAATATCATTAAAAACCATCTAAAACTCAGTCACCACTAATGAAAAGTTCAACATTATGCTAGTCTGCTTGCTTTAAAAGCATTTTCTTAGTCAATCAAATTCACACCTTTTGTATTTTTAGAGCCAAATTGAACTAAGTTCATAAATCAACGCAAAGAAAATCACAGACTAATTTCTCCTCTGTGTGAAGAGGTGAATTTTGTTTGCTTATTTGATAATTTAGCTGCATGTTTGTATGTAGTCCTATGATGAATTATTTTGCTCATCAGCATTGATTCTTATTTTATCCTGGTAATATGATAAATAATATGGCCTTAAAAATTTGCAGTAGAAACCATGTACTAGAAAAAATTTGAGATTTCACACAGATGTACTAAAATAAAATCCAAAAAGAAAATAATAAGTCTTTGAAGAAGATGGAACAAATTGATCAAGTGGTAGAATATAGTACACTTGACTGATAGACATAACATTAAAATTATGTCATTAGCTATAGACTCTGTTATGGTTTTATGATTTATTGGATACTTTTTAATTGATTCTAGTTTAAAAGAGCACTGTTTATATATTTAAAACACAAATTATATTTAGTCAAAATCATTCTTTGAATATTAGTTCCATATATGAGTGATCTAGGATATAAAAGATTTCTTTAAATAAAATCACTTCATACTGAAAATAGTTTTTAGTCTTGATTATTTTTATTCCAGTGCAATCAATTTTGCATTTGCTTTTTAACATGATTTCAAGAGTAATTTTCTACTTATTTCAAGGTCTGTAAATTGTTTAGTTCAATCTCTAGTTCCTGGTACTTGTATCAAAATATGTCTGAGCTTGCACCTATATTTTCACATGAAATTAGACCATTAAACCTAACTTCAAATACTGAACTCAGTGATTCTTTTTCTCTGAGAATATCCAAATTCCTTTGCCACCAATTTTATAGTCTCTGGTCACAGTGAGAAGAATTTTGCCTACCAACAGACTATTTTAATAAGTCATATAAACTACCCTGGAGAGAACTTGATTTCACATAGAATAGTTAATAAGTCTCAAAAGTGTTTGCTTCCTGATACATTTGAGACATTAAATGACATCTTAAGAGCAGTATTATCAGGTGTTTGCGGGTCTTTACTTATGATTAATTTAAAATGCTTTTGTATAACCTGATGAGTTTTTTAACTGATGGCAAATAAACTGGGAATACACTCAAATCTCAAAACAAATATAGAAAGATTTTCCAGGAAAAGAAATAACATTTTTACATATAAGATGCAATATTATATTTCTAGTTCTTATATTTTATTATCAAACATGATATATCTTATTTCTTACTTTTTTTTACTAGGAGATGTCAATGATAAATAACTTTTCCTAAGTACTCAAATTCATGAGGCAATTTGTTAAGAAACAACTATTACTTTTTAAAAAATCATGCTAGAAATATTTCCTCTTCTATGTCAAAATGTATAGGTTTTTCTCTTCATATTAACAAACAGAAATGTCTTGTCCCAAGTATTTATCTCCATTATCCATTTATTTATTCACTTTAAATGATAATTAACTTTGTAACTTCATTGAGACTGAGTATAATGTCCCAAGCAATTGAGAAAGCAGGGTAAAAAACATGCATTATTTTAAAAGTTCAAGCAGGGATATACTTGATAACTTTTCAGTATCTGTATTGCAAACCTTAATGCCCAAAAGGAGAGAGAGAGAGAGAGAGAGAGAGAGAGAGATAGAGAGAGAGAGAGGGAGACAGAAAGAGGGAGGGAGAGAGAGAGAGAGAAGAAAAGGAGGAGGAGAAAGAGGAAGAGGAGAAGGCGGAAGTGGAGGTGGAGGAAGAAGAAAGAGAAGGAGAAGAAGGAGGAGGAGGAGGAGCAGAAAGAAGAATCAAAAGCAGAAGCAGGAGAAACAGAAGAATCAGAAGCAAAGCAGAAGAAACAGAAGCAGAAGAAGCAGAAGAAACAAAAGCAGAAGAAGAAGAAGAAGAAGAAGAAGAACAAGAACAAGAAGAAGAAGAAGAAGAAGAAGAAGAAGAGGAGGAGGAGGAGGAGGAGGAGGAGGAGGAGGAGGAGGAGGAGGAGGAGGAGGAGCAGAAAGAAGAATCAAAAGCAGAAGAAAGAGAAGCAGGAGAAACAGAAGAAGCAGAAGCAAAGCAGAAGAAACAGAAGCAGAAGAAGCAGAAGCAGAAGAAACAGAAGAAGCAGCAGAAGCAGCAGAAGCAGAAGAAGCAAAAGAAGCAGAAGCAGAAGAAGAAGAAGAAGAAGAAGAAGAAGAAGAAGAAGAAGAAGAAGAAGAAGAAGAAGAAGAAGAAGAAGAAGAAGAAGAAGAAGAAGAAAAAGAAGAAGAAAAAGAAAGAAGAAGAGGAAGAGGAAGAGGAGGAGGAAGAAGAAGAAAGAAGGAGAAGCAGAAAGCAGAAACAGAAAAAGAAGCAGGAGGAGAAGGAGGAGGAGGGAAAAAAGAAGAAAAAAGAAGAAAGAAGACCTTTCACAGACGAAAAGGATGTTGGCAGGAAGAAAACTGGGGACACTGATGTAGGAAATGTGTGCTGAAGGGACAGGTGTCAGAACATTATATGACTAAAACTCAATCATGAACAAGTTTGTAACTGTATCTCACTGATTCAATAAATTTAAAAATATAAAATAATAAAATACAAAGTCTAACAGGATGAAGAAATACATTATAAAAGAGGAATGACTCCTTAAAAATAAAAATCTTAGGCTAGATAGATAACACAAGTGTTGAAGCACTTGCCTTGCATGCAGTCAACCCTGGTTTGATCCCGAGCATTGCATTTGATTTTCAAGCACCTCCAGAAGTGATCCCTGACTACAGTCAGAGCCGAGAGTTAGCCCTGAGAACTGCTGAACGTAGCTCCAAGAAACCAAGAAAATAAAGATAAGAGCATATTTCTTGTTAATGTCTAGGAGTCTTGGAGAAGTCGAGACAGAGGTAGCAAGAGAAGAAGGAAGAGGGTGTGTGTGTGTGTGTGTGTGTGTGTGTGTGTGTGTGTGTGTATCTGTGTGTAGAAAGGGAAGGAGAGAGAGAGAGATAGAAGAAACTTACTAGTTAACTAAAAATGTATTTAAATAAAGCCTAAATGTAAAACTCCAAATTACAAAACCTCCTAGAAAACAATATAGCGGTAAAACTTCCTGACATTCCATAGTGGAATGAATTCTAGATATGACACCAGTAGCATGAATGACAGCAAATAGAAATAATGGTCAATTGGAACTATATAAAGCTTGAAAATTACATCAAAGGAAAATCAGCAGAATAAAAAAAATTGTTTTGAATGAGAGAAAGCATTTTCAAATATTTTCTTATAGTTAATATATAAAGTATGTAAAGAACTATTAGGGCTGGATAACGACAGAAAAAAAAATCCTAATTTTAAATATGGCCAAATGGTGCTAACAGACATTTCTTCAAACATGATATACAAGTAACTAATTAGCATATGAAAACATATTCAGTCTCATTAACATTGGAGAAAAACAAATCAAAAGCCATGAAAGTGAGAAGTCCTCTCATGCCCATAGGATGATTATTATCAAAAAAACAGTAAATAACAAGGATTTAAAGATGTGTGGAGAAATTGGAGCTCATTACTTTGTGGGTAAGACTGTAAATTGGTGCAACCACTGTGGAAAACCGTATAGTGGTTTCTCAAAAATTAAAATTTGAAAGTCCTTGTGATCAGCAAGTCTTTATACATAAAAGAATTGAAATCAGGGTCTTGGAAGAGAAATTTGTACATCTATTTTTATAGCAATAATGATGGTAACTAAGATAACTAAGATGTAGGAGCATTACAAATAATCAATGGATAAATGGATTAAAATATCTCAAATGCATATATATTGCAACATGAATGAAGTTTGAGGAAATTATACTAAATGAATAATTCAGTCATAGGAAAGATTAACACTGCAAAATTCTGCTTACATGAGACAGCTAAAGAATTCATCGCCACTGTAATAAAATGGACATTGGTGTTGGGAGATACACACTGTTGAAAAGAGTTTAATTTTTTTATTGATTACCAATTGCTGGTTGAAGGGGAGATAGAATTTTTGTTCTATAGGTATAGAGTTTCAGTTCTAGAAGGTGATAAACTTCTAGAAGTCTACTGCTTACTACTGTGAATATCCCTAGTATTACTGAATCAAGCATTTAAAATTGCCTGCTGGTTAATTTTATCGTCTGTTTTGTAATCACAATGAAATGCTTAAAAATATTGCACTGTTCAGTGTAAAAGATTTTGCCAAGTCTTTTGCTATTAAAAATAGTAAATATGAAAATGGACCTTTATAATTTTTGAAAAATTAGTATCATTTCATAGTATTTTATATTGTATTTTTAAGTGAAGTACATAACTTTGTTGACAATACTAATCCTAAGAAAGAAGAATGTGAAATTATCAAGAGAGAATGATAGAGAGATAGAGAGAGAGAGACAGAAATGTGGAGGGGGGGACAAAAATTAGAGATTATGTCCAGACTTGAGGTGTAAGCGGCGTTAGAGGGGAATGTCTTAGGTACTTCTGGAGCGGGGGACAGTTTGTGGGTTGGGGGTTAGGCCACACCTGGCAGTGCGCAGAGCTTATTCCTGATTCTTGTTCAGGGATGACTCCTGGTGGTGTTCGGGGGAACATTTGTGGTGCCTAGGATTGGATTTAGGTCAGCCATGTGCAAGACAAATTCCCTACCTCCCTACGTTCTATGTCTCCAGCCCTCTCAAGTACTTTTAAATAGTGAAAGTAATATGTGAAAAATTTGAGTAAAACAAATCTAGATAATCATTCCACTCTATTGAACAAAGAAGCTATTGGGAAAACTCGATTATATTAACATTCATATATTTGCTAACATTTTAAAATATTATTTTCTGACATCCAGAAAACACATTTTTAAATATTTTATGACTTGGTTATAATTGTTTACTGCTTCTAATATTTTTAATTTTGCATCTGTCTTTATCTCTCTTTATGCATTTGTCCACATATCCATTTAACCCTCTATTTGTATGCAGTATGTAATTTTTCTACCTTTCTTTCCTCCTCTTCTTTCCTTCTTTCTTCTCTGTGATGCCTGTGAGTCCTAACCAAGGCCTATGTTCCCAATATTTTAATGATTTCCTTTAGAAATTAAAGAATGTTCATTAGAGATTTATGGAGTTTCTAGAAATTACCGTGATGTTTGATAGGACTATAGACATAGCCTGTGCTTTTTATTCTATCTATAAAGTTTCTAAAATGAGAAGCAAGAGTAAATTTGTCTCATTCTCTTCTTAGCCTAAATTACCAAAAAAGCAGCCACATTGTGATTCACAATAAATGACTTTCTTTTTCAATAATGTTTATTAAATTTGCTGTTCTTTATACTAGTTGCTGTGTCAGGACAGTGCTCTCTAGCAAATGTTTTGAAATTTATCCTCCAGAGGCCATCTGCTATAAATGGGTTTCAGTGCAGTTAATGAATATTTTATTTCTGTCTCTACCTCTCTCTCTTTCCCTTTTTCTCTCCCTTTCTCCCTCTCCCTCCCTTCCCCCCTCTCTCATACACTCAGTCTCTCTCACTCTCTCACTCACCTTTTTGGGGTCTACAATAAGAACAAAGATATGTATTAAATGGCAATAGTTAATTTATTTTTTGGCAATAGTTAATTTATAAGAATGTTTCATCGAGCTATTTATCCTTTGAATTTATGTCTATGTTTCATATAATCAATTTACTAATGTGCTTTTATAGCAGAGAAACATGAGTATTACTCTATATAAATATGTCTAATATTTTCTAAATACAATTCCTGACTCTAAACATATCACTTTAGGTTGACTGATTGAATAAACCTGGTAAGTCATGTATTCTCTAAAAAATTAAAGACCTTGAGAAAATCTAAAGTAAGATTGTTCATCAAAAAAAATTTTCCGTTGTTCCTGTTTGGTCGCTTTTGCCTGATGATCACATACTGTTGCTAATTTCCTAAGATTGATTATTAATCTGACTACAGTTCAGAATTACTGTGTGCTCTGGGTCAAATCTGTAGCTTTAGTCTTCTAAATTCCTCCCTTTCAAAATAAATGACTTGAAGAGATAGTTAAAGTACTTGCTTTGCACGTGACCCACCTTGATTCAATCTCCAGCACCACATTTAGATCTCCAAGCACCACTAGGAGTGAATTTGAGCACTGCTGGCTTTGCCCCAAAATGAAACTAACAAACAAAAAAGATAAAAATTAAAACTACCTCAGAAAGACTCTCTTACTAAAATAATGTCATGCAACGTCACATTTTTGCTATCCAGAAGTTCCCTATTTGTTTTTAGTTAATTTTAAAAACAGATGAGCTGAAGTATCATGTGATATTGGTTGCATACATGTTGCTTAGTCCCAACAGGTAACTTCTATTGGATATTTACTGTGTCTGATACAATATTATGGAATTTCCGTGTATTGCTTATTTTGTTCTCCCACTACTGTAGCACTGTATCACTGTCATTCCTTTGCTCATCGATTTGCTCTAGTGGGCACCAGTAACGTCTTCATTGTGAGACCTGTTGTTACTATTGTTGGCATATCGAATACGCCATGGGTAGCTTTCCAGGCTCTGCCATGTGGGCGGGATACTCTCGGTAGCTTGCCGGGCTCTCTGAGAGGGATGGAGGAATCAAACCCAGGTCGGCCACGTGCAAGGCAAATGCCCTATCCACTGTGCTATTGCTCCAGCCCACTACACTATACTGAAATAATTGATATCATCTACATTTTATTGTTGGGGAAATTCAAGTTCTAATTACCAAGAATTTTTCATAGCCTTTATAAATTAGAGTTTGGAGTAGTCTAATTTGAAAACTTCAGATTATTTAAATTTATCATAGGAATTCTGGTTAATATTGATATCCCTTTATAAAAATATTGTTGTGGTAATATTAAGAAAAGTTAAATGTTAAGATATTTAGTGCACTACACTATTCTCTCCACAGAAGTTCCAACATCCCCCTCCCCCACACTGTCCAGTCCCCTCCTTCTATCTCTTGGTAATCACGGTTCTGTCTTGAGATTCTAGGGGGTTGTTTTCATCAGATATTATCTACTCCTTTTCTTTGCATCTTTATATGTCACCGGAGAGTGAAATTATCTCATATTTGTCTTTCTCCTTCTGACACTTTGTTTAACATGAGTCCTCTAGCTCCATCCGTGTTGTAGCCAAGAGTAATTCTTTATATATATATATATTTTTAAAAGTCCGATAGTATTCCCTCGGGTATATACCACAACTTCAGAATCCATTCACTCAGTTGTCTTTGGACACTTAATTATTTCTAGAACTTGGCTATTATAAAATAACTCTGATATGAACATAGGTATATTTTTGAATTCATGTTTTTGTGTCCTTTGATAGACAACTATTAATTTAATTCACTAAAATAATAAATAAATAAATAAGCTTATAATCATCAAAACATAAAACTTGAAGTACATCTTTATCCGTCAGTTTTAAAATAACACCTTCTGTGTTTTTTAAACCTTAAGACAATTAAATACAAAAAAACACGCTGAGATGCTTAGTTGAGACAGATTTTATTTTAGTCAACAAAGATATAAATTCAAATTTCTAAGGAATATGGTGCTAGTCCTAAAAATTATTTCATTAAAATTATTTTATAGTCTCTTACTTTCCTTTGCTTTCTTAAACCCAACTCCATGACTGTTTCATGTTGATATCACTCTTACTTTCTTTACCTTCATTACTTCTCATATTTCTTTTCACTCTCACATTTATCTGTTTCTTATTATAGTCTTGAAACTAAGTCGATACCATGAAAAGATTCTAAGCCATGTATATGTGTGAGGAAGTTTAGCTTTGTAGTGGCAATACTATAATATTGTGATATTTCAGCATATATGTTGTCTTTAAAATTTTTATTCAATTCTCAAAATGTATTACTATATGTATAAGCCATTTTAATTATACTCTGATAGCTTAAACAAAATTTAAAAGGTCATAAAGAATAAGGAAAAATGTTTTCAGGGAAAATTTTAAATTTGCTTTTGTCCAAAATAAAAAGGGAATAAATATAATGTTCAATAAAACTATGTGTTTTATCATGAAAATAAGAAAACTAACGTTAACTATAAGGTAATGCTTTTTATAGAAAAATCTTTTTCTATAAAAAAGGTGAGTAATTGACACAGGAAAGAACTTTTGATGTTAAGACTTTGGGTATAAGAGTTAGAGTCATGTTATTGCCAAAGTTATCATATCAGACAGAAAGTCTTTAAAGTTTTTCCTACTGTTACACTTGCAAAATTAGAGCCTTGCTTAATTTTAAAGTAATTGCTCATATCTGTGCATTAAAAAATGAAATAGAATTGTATAGAATTGCAACTGGTGAAATTCTGAATGTTAAAATTAAAACTTTGAACAATATTCTAATAGCATATCAAATTTTGCTGGATATTTAAGGGGTTGGCATGAATTTGGTTGATTTACACAACTGGAGCACACAGATGATGCCCTTGAAAATGACTGTGATTCGATTTGTTCTTTAATTTCCTTCCTAACCCACTCGTTGTTCAACATTGAGTTGTTTAATTTCCAGGTGTTTGATTTGGTTCTCCTTTTCTGTGGTTGATCCTCAGTGCATCGTGGTCTGAAAAGATAGTTGATACAATTTCTATCTTCCTGCTTCTATTGAGGTCCGTTTTGTGACCCAGCACATGGTCTATTTTGGAAAATGTTCTGTGTGCACAGAAAAAAATGTGTATTCTTTCTTTAAGGGTGCAAAGCCCTGTATAGATCTATTAATCCTCTCTCTTCTATATCTTCCTTCAAAGCCAGTGTTTCCTTGCTGAGTTTTAATCTTGTTGTTCTATCTAGATGTGATAGGGCAGTGTTGAAATCTCCAACTACTGTGTTGCTAGCAATGTCCTTGTTAAGATCAGTTAGCAGTTGTTTTAAGTATGTAGCTGGTCCCTCATTAGGAGTCCCTCAAGTTTGGAGTTTGAGTAAGAGTTTAGTATTCTTGGTGAAGCATTCATTTCATTGAGTTTTTTCAATATATCCCACCATTATCTTCGGGCTTGAAGGGTTTCCTCTGATAGGTCTGCTGTAAATCTAAGGGGTGCTCCTTTGTATGTGATTTTCTTCTTTGACCTTGCTGCTCACAGCATTGTATATCTATCGGTGGTATCCATCATTCTGACTATGATATGTCTTGGAGTCTTTTTATTAGGGTCTCTTTTAGCTGGCGTCCTTTAGGCTCCTTGGATCTGGATGCCTGCATTCTCCAGCTCTGGGGATTTCTTAGAAATGATATCTTTAACTGTGTTTTTTTCACTGGGGTTACATCCATGTCCTTCTGGTACTACGATGATTCTTATGTTGTTCCTGTTGAGGTCATCCCCTAGGACTCTGATTCACCCGAGAGCTATTTTGAGACCTCTTGCCATTATTTTTTGTTGTCTATAAGCTGTCTGCATCTCATCTTTAAGTTCACTGATTCTGTTTTCGGCTGTAGCCATTCTACTGTTGAGGGCACCTACTCAGCTTTTTTTTTATTTCATCTACTGATTCCTTCATTCGTGTCACTTCTGTTTGTAGCTTTGAAATTTCTCTCTCATTTCTTCCTGTATTTTCTTGGTAGACCATTCCATTGTTTCTTTCATATCCTCCATTAATTTATTGAATGTCTGTTCCATGGTTATTTTGAGTTCATTGAACATTTTCAACATTTCATCTCTGAATTCTTTATCTAAGAAGTCGTATTTGTGGGTAATCCCTGTTGGGGCTTCTGGAATCTTTTATTCATCCTCTCCTTGTGGTGGGGATTTTTGCTGTTTCTTCACATTGTTGTGGAACTATAGAGGTGGAACCTTCCAGTTCTCTATCTCTATTCCCTCTTGCTGCAAGAGTAGATTCTGGATGATCTAAGTCGATAATGATAGCTTTTTCACCCGTGTAGAATACTTCCTTACTCTCAGGCGCTCCTCTTGGTTTATGTGTGGTCTCTAGTGAAGATTTGGAGGCTATGCTCTTTTTCTAAAGGTCATGTGCAGCTTCTTGTATTCACTGATAGTTTTGGTGAAATTAGAATAGGCTAATGGACTGTTGTCATAGAGTGATTGAGATGGCCAAGGTGTTCCTCAACGAAACAGGTTATACAGATTGTGACCTATGTCCTCAGTGCAGGGAAGGGGGAAAAATAACTGTGGACACGTTAGCGGCTGCCAGCCCCACAGGAGACCACGCCCCTTTGGTTGAGGTCATGCCCCCTGACATAGAGGTCACGTCCCCAGCCACCTGTTGGGGGAAGTAGCAGAGCTAGGGCAGGGAGCTTAGGCCTGGGGCTGGAAACCAGGGTCCTGAGGGGCTGCAGGGGTGCTGCACCATTCTGGCGGCGCAGCACCATCAGCCGGGCAGGACTGGGAGGGTCCCACACACCTGTTCAGGGAAGCTGTAGAGCTAGGGCAGCGTGCAGGGGGGCCTAGGGCTAACTATGATTCGAATGAGAATGATTAAGCAGTTTTGATATGGCTCAGACTATATCAGAGACATTTTGCTTAACTACACCCTAATTAACATATAAACTAATCTTACACCAGACATTCATTTGTACATTCATCTTTTAGTATAGCATAATTTATTATAATATGAACACTATTATAGGTGGTGGGACTATATATATATATATATATATCCACACATTCCTGGCTCTATTTTCAGGGATCACTTTTGGTGGTGATTGGGAGACTTTATTTGACACAATTGGATTGAACTGTATGCAAACCAGGTGCCTTAGCTCCTGTACTATCTCTCAGGTAATATTTTTATAGTTAGAGACTTTTTGTTGCCCACAACTTATCCATTGTCCCTTTTTCCTTACTATATTAATTATTTTTCACTGAAGCTACAAAAGTGTTCTTATAAAGCTGTATTTTCAATATCCTCTCTTTGGAATAGAGATACTCAGTAAAATGTAATGAGTGTTAATTAATGAGATTTACAAAGCTGTTTTACTGGGAAATGTATGAGTTAGGGGAAATACATCTCTCTAAACTATCCTTTTCCTACTATCTATGGCCCAGAACATATATCTGTCTAGTGGTTAGAGCAGAAATAGACATTTTGCCTCTTATGACAAGTTGAATGTAGATACAATGAATTTCTCTAAAAATGAATTTCTCGGGGCTAGAGTGATAGCACAGCGGGTAGGGCATTTGCCTTGCATGCAGCCGATCCGGGTTCGACTCCCAGCATCCCATATGGTCTCCAGAGCACGGCCAGGGGTAATTCCTGAGTGCAGAGCCAGGAGTGACCCCTGCGCATTGCTGGGTGTGACCCAAAAAGGAAAAATATAAATAATAATAATAAAATTAAAAAATAATAATAAAAATGAATTTCTCCTACATAGAAACAATACATTATTCTTATAGACGTCATTTGGGTATTTTTAAATATGCCATTCTTCCTCATCTTGATATCCACGTGGTTAGATAATAAGAGGAAAACTGTACCACCAGAAATGATTCCAATTGGGAAGGTAGACTTCGAGCAAGTGTATGACTTCATAAGATAATTCTAGATCATGGGATTCAGTAGTTTTGAAAGAAATTAAAGAAGGATGGTAAAAAGAAGGATGATAATAATAGGTTTTTATAATTTATTGTTTGATTTAATTAAAAAATTTTTAAACACTGTGATTTACAATTCTTTTCATGATAGGATTTTATGCATACAATGTGTCAATACCACACCATCCACCAGTGTCAGCTTCCGTCAACCATTATCTAAGGGAACCCTCCACCAAACCTCCCCTACCTCCATGTGATAAGCTCAGGTTCTGTTTCTTTGCATATTTGTTACTCTTATTTATTTATTATTTATTACTATCACCATGAGATAGACCCCCTTATAAAGCTGTTCATGATTAAGTTTCAGTAATACAGTGTTCCGACACCCATCCCTCCACCATTGCACATTTTCGAGCACCAGTGTCCCCAGTTTCTCTCCCATCACCCTACACTCCCCAACCTGCCTCTACGGCAGATGCTTTTCTCCTCTCTCTCTCTCTCTCTTTCTCTTGCTCTCTTTCTCACTCTATCACTCTATCTCTCTCTCACTCGCTCTGTTGCTCTGTCACTCTCTCACTCTCTCTCTCTCTCGCTCTCTTTCTCGCTCTATCACTCTATCTCTCTCTCACTCGCTCTGTTGCTCTGTCACTCTCTCTCTCTCTCCTATTGGGAAGATATACTACCAACACAAAGATCAGTAATTCCAGGGTCTGAATTAGAAAGGAGCTGGTTCATTTCAGGACAGGACAGTGTAACTAAGATGATGTGAATGAGGCAGAAAGGAGTGGTCAAAGGAAGACAGAACAGATCAGTAGAGACTTAGGAGAAAATAATGAGGGCTCAATTTTTCTCAAGTGTAATGAGAACAATATGGAAAACATACATACACACATTTTATTAAGGCACCAATATTTACAAACTTATCCATAAAAGAATTTCAGGCATGCGATGCTCTAATACCATTCTCCTCACTGGTGCTACCTTCCCTTCAGCATTGTCCCCATTTTCCCAACCAACCCAAAAGTCTTCCCCTGTAAAGACCCAAAATAATTTAATTTATATTGCTTGTTACTACTAAATGGCTAATGGAATAATCCAAAAAGGCTTCAGTCAAAGGAAATTTATGAAAATTCTTGTACCTCACCATGGGGACAATAAGCCCTTGTCTGAGGGTTTACTTGGTTAATGTTGCTAGGTGAGCCCTCTGTGTTAGTATTTTTGTTTACTGAGTTTAGTTGAAGTATACATTATGTTCCCATACACTCTACTGTGCTCCTACTGGGATGTTAGTATGATAGAGTTTGGAAGTGTTGATCTCAAAAATCCAGAACATTTAACTGGGCGGTGGCGGTTACTTTACATGTCATGGTGGAACATGGGTCTGGCTGGGGCTTCTGGAATTATGGGGAGGTGGCCCACTACCACTCAGAGAAAGCCCAGAGTTCTCAGCCAAAAACAAACAAATAAACAAACTGGCTGTACCTGAAATTGTTTGCAGTTTTGGCATCTCTATTTAGCTCAGTATTGAGGCAGTGGACCCATCTGTAGGCATGGCAGCAGCTGATGGTGTGTGAGTGCGGCTTCCGGGCCTTTGGCTGGTGGGGATTTGGCCTATCATCAACCATGCCTGGGTCAACCCAGAGGTCTCACCAAGGGATCCCAGGAACTTGTGTATCCCAACTGGCACATTAAAAAAATGTTTTGTGTTATTTTTATAAAGTTGTTTACAATAATTTGTTATATTTAATACTTGAACACCAATTCCACCACCATTACACTTTCCCACCACCGTATTTTGAATGTTCCCACCCCAACCTCCAAATCCTGCTCCCAAAGTGGGACCTAAATAATTTATTTTGTATTGCTTGTTATGAATAATCCACTAAAACTGATCCAAAAATGTTTTCTTAGAGGAAAATGTGTGAAGATTGTTGTATTTCACCCTGGAATCACTAAGCCCTTGTATAAGAGATTACTAAGATTTTTACTAACATGATTCATCATCATCATTATCATCCCATTGATCGTCAAATTTCTCGAGTGGTCTCAGTAACATCTCCATTCGTCCTAGCCCTGTGATATTAGAAGCCTCTTTTTATTTGTCCTTCCCAACATGATTACTAACATGTTTACTAACATGGGATTACTAACAGACACATTTTTAAGATTGGTTTTGTAGTTTGGATCTCATGCTTACAGTGTTGTTTAAATATATACATAACCTCTATACCTCTGATGGGCTGAAGTCCCCACCCCTCTGCCTCTGTTACCTTCCATCACCTCTTCTTCCCACCTTTGATTTCTTTCCTTCTATGTCCTTCTTATTTCCATAATCCTGGGTTCAGGCAATTCTAGGTATTCCCCTTTCATCTCCTAATTACCTTGCTTTCTTTTGTTCATTTGTTCTATATGCCACAGATACATGAGATCAGGACTTGGAATTTTTAAAAAGGTCTTTTGGAGGCCATACTCAGCAGTACTCAGGGCTTACTCCTGGCTAGCTCACAGGAATCATTCCCAGTGAGGATCAGGGATCCTAGGGGTATCAAACCTAAGTCAGCCTCTGCAAAGCAAGCACCTTACCCACTATACTATATAGCTCCAGCCTAGAATTTGCAACTTTTTAACCTGGGTGATACATCATCAGAGTCACACAGTAAGTTGACCTTCTAGCTACAGACTAAAAGATAAAGTATTTGAAAACCTTAGCGGATATCGAGAGACCAAGTAACAGGACATGGAATTCCAGGTCCATGAAAGTCTAAGTTATTAATTCCATGAACTAACTTAGAGTGGACTCGAGAACTGGTGAGGAAAGAAAAGGGTCAAGTTCAAAATTCTTTAAGAAGGCAGAAATGACAGGACAATTTAAGAGACACAGTGAGCATTCTTGGTGAATGAGAACTCAGGGTGATAACATTAACTGAGCTATTGAATAAGCAAGTCCATTTCATCCCTAGAAAAGAAAGCTTTTCTTACAACTGTTGACCTGTTGAAGAATAAAAGGAACCATGAGAATTATTATTGGTTTCTAGAAATTCTTCAGAGTGACTAAACAAGAGGCAGAGGGAGAAAAGCGAAGTGATAATATTTAAGATGATCATTTACAATAATCTGTGAATGGTGTAAATAATATGGATTCTGAAACAAAAACATGTTTTTGTTTTTATTTTATGTCAAACTTCCACTTTTTCACCCAGCGACTGGCAATTCAAATTACAGTAAGTAAAGCCAAAAAATTGACAACATAAAAATTTATAATGCCAGATTGGGTAAGTTGAAAGTATTCTCTTAGAGTAGGATGCTAACTATATTTTTTGAGATATTGGATGCCATCAGAAATGTAGACATCCAAAGAAGGAAGCACATATCAGAAAATTGACAGCTTTGTGGATGTTTTGAAAGGTAGGAGTAAAATACATTTTTTAAAAAGACAGAGAAGAAGAGTGAAGCTTCCCAAATGTAGAGAATGCAGTGATTAAACATATCGTCAATAGATTCTGACAGTAGGTATGCAATGAGAGTTTGGATATTTTACACACAGGCACTATTGCACTAGACATCCACTAATTTTCCCATTAGATTTGAAGGGTTTACTTCTGTTTCTCTATAGTCAATAAGATTAGAATTTAATAGTGTTTACTGGGAATATCTCCTGCAATAGGGCTGATTTGTAATAGATTATAATACAAAGGTGAATCAGTTTTTGATAGAGCTAGAGAAATAGGCACTAAAACAATGTGGTTAGATTTCTGTAACTAAAAGGATGAAGATATTTAACATGTCACTGTAAAATAAAGTGAAGTGAATTTTTTTACATGAGAGCAATTAAATTACTGACTACAGAGAAACTGATTAATAAAATAACAAAAATCATTTGGAAATATAAATTTTACTACTTAATTATCACCAAAAATATTTCAAAGGAAACTTCAGAAAATGAAGCATGATAAGATGTTATCAGCAATAATATTTTGTACCAATATAAAGTCTGATCTTTCAACTTAAATTAGGCTATCAAGTTGACAGGGGAAAAAATGTAACATACTTGAAACTAGTAGTTAGTAAGTCTAATTGACTTATCTACTGTAATTTCAGTTAGCATTCAAACATCTCTGGGATACAGTTATTACTATTTTCATTTTATAATAGGAGAGACAGAGGCTCAAGAAGATAAATAGTATCTGATGCTGGTGAAGAAAAATTAAAGTAGGTAGTGAAACTATATTTAGAATTTATATTCTTTTCATGGTATGCCTATACCCTTTCTCAGTAAATGTCTTTAGCAGTAGGGAATGTTTAATTAGCTTGAAAGAAGTGGCTAGGAGATCAGTTTCAGTATTTAAAAAGATGCAGGCTCTAAGCAAATAAACTCTCTCAAGAAGTCCAGATGTCTCCCAACTACATGATCACACGATTCAATGACTGCATTCTATAAGCATGATTACCTATATTAATGATAACTTTTATTCAATTTAACTATTATCAAAAATAAGAGTCAATATATATGAATATATGTATAAATATGTATATATGCATATATCACTGTATCACTGTCATTCCGTTGTTCATCGATTTGCTCGAGCGGGCACCAGTAAACTCTCCGTTTGTTCCTGTCATATGCTAGTATAGCCCGATGGTGTATTGGGGGCTCTTTCAGGATTAGGGGAATGAGGACTGTCTTTGTTACATTTTTGGCATATCGAATATGCCATGGGTAGCTTGCCAGGCTCTGCCATGCAGGCGGAATACACTTGGTAGCTTGTTGAGCTCTCTGAGAGGGATGGAGGCATTTGGGGTGGCCTCTAATCACCTTTACAGGTGTTCCTAGTCTACCGAATGTAAGCTTTTGGTTGACTGGCATGTTGTAATGATCTACACACTGACAAATGCACACCTACCTGTGTCTCTGGGCAGCACCTGGGACATCTGCGGCCTCAGGTTGGTTGATCTCCTTGAGGTTGATGGAGTGCGCACAGAGGTTGTTGAGTAGCTGACAGTAGCTGACCCTATCTCAGAGGGTCTGTGCCAGGTCAAACACCTACGCGTGGAATGGTCAGCATTAGAGTCGGGAGTGTTTCAGTCACTACTCTCCAGAATGGAGAATTACATGTATTCTCTTGACTCTGGCACTTAATTATTCTATTTTACTAATATTGGAAGGGTTTTCCCCATCCAAAACAGTGCACAGGATCTCAGGGGCCACTCCTAGCCCCTGAGTGGTCAGTTGGACCACCATATTTGGTCAGTTGGACCAGATGGTTTAGTGCTAGTACCCAGCAATTGGGGGTGGGGAGGGCTCTCACCCACCGCCCACCTTAAGGGTGCCCTCAGTGAAAACAGCCTGGTGCGGAGTCCCGTGACATTGTTATGGGGGCCTCATTTTGTGCTCCCTTCCTGGAGAAGCAGCCATGAGTTCTAGACGGTGGCCAATGAGGAGATTGTCTGGTGCTGGCAGGAGGTGGCATATGGGCGTGACCCTGGGCTGCCAGAGACATGGAAACTCATGTGTGAGGCCCTGGATCCAATTCCTCTCCACCCCAAAGGACTCAGCCCCGGCAGCCGACCTCCACAACCCAACCACTGTCACGCTCCAGGCCGCTTTCCACACGCTCAGGCTGAGCCTCACACATGAGTGAAGTCCCATGGAACCCAGGTAATGCAGAACTTTGTGACCTTGGACTCTGGGCTCAATGGGACCGGAGAGCAGAGATCTTCTGCCTGCTTCCCCCAGTCTCTGGCAGCCCAGAGGTCACATCTATGGGCCACCTCCTGCTGGCACCAGATAATCTCCTCATTGGCCACCATCCAGAACTCACGGCTGCTTCTCCCGGAAGGGAGCATAGAGTGGGGGCCCCATATACATACATATCACATATTATATTATATATATTATTTATATATCACTGCTAATAGCACCCAGGAACAGTGAGGTAGCTCTTTCAAAAAACCAAAAATAATCATTGTTCATCTTCAGTTTCCTTATAAAGTGGTAAGGACAAAATCAGTGTAGATTATGAATACCATGCACAAGGTGTACTCATGAGCTGACCCATATGTTTCTCAGTTAAACCAATAAGAGTAAAATGTACTAGATAATGTCTAACCTTCTTCAAGCTTTGAAATGAGATTTGATGCCTACTTTATATGGTACCAAATGCACACTTTATTTTTTGATAAAAGACAAACCACAATTATTGGTCTTGATAGTGACTCTTGATATGCTGGATTATTTTGAATTCAGTATATTCACATTTAAGAAGAAAAAATGCTACCATAATCTAACATGAATGTCCTTAATACAGATTTTTCTCACTCAGATGCTATGTCAGAACCATATAATTTATATTCCTACTTAATGAGAAGTAAATTCTTATTCATTGTACTTTATTGAATTTGTTGTCTTCTTTTAGTTTTATCTGTATTTCTGTAAGTCTATTATTTATGCTAATAAATGATAACTATTATTTTAGCATTAAATAATATCTATTTTTGCTTTCAATTAATTGTTTAATTATGACTAATGACAGTGAAAAGAAAAATTAACAGACGTAGACATTTTTCAAGTTGCTTTTAAAATACAAATATTTTCTTCTGCCCTCCAACCTCTTCAAATGGAATACACTTTATGTGTTCATTATCAATGAATATAACCATGTATGTAAAAGGTAGAAATTATATTTACTGCAATTAGTTTGGAATAACCAGAACCTTCTTATCTAGTTTCTTAGAATATAGACTTATTCAACCACTTTGGCAGTTTCTTCAAAAACTAAAATATACATCTATGAAATTATCCATTTATTGTATTCTATCTTCTCTATCTTCTGTAAAAACATTAAAATATCTATCTTAGACTTACATGCAAATATTCATGGTAGTTTTAATTGCAATAGCCCCAAGCTGAAATAACGAAAATGTTCAATAGGTGAACAAATAATCAGATGTCACATATCTGTAATGGCTATACTATTCAATAGTTAAAATGGACTGCTTATTGATCAGACTACAATGAGGATGAATCTCAAAATTATTATTCTCAGACAAAGGAATTCCAAGTGACTTAACTTATGTAAAAAAATATTTTAAAAAAATTTTGGAAGCCACACCCAGCTGTGCTCAGGGCTTACTCCTGGCTCTTTCTTCAAGATCCACCCCGGGCATAGCTTGGGGGACCATACCTGTTGGCTGTAAGGCAAGCACCTTATGTGCTATGCTATTTCTCTGGCCCATTAAAAAAAATGTTACTGCTGGGGCTGGAGTGATAGCACAATGGCTAGGGCATCTGCCTTGCACGAAGCCAATCCAGGTTCGAATCCCAGCATCCCATATGGTCCCCTGAGCACCGCCAGGAGTAATTCCTGAGTGCAGAGCCAGGAGTAACCCCTGTGCATCACCAGGTGTGACCCAAAAAGTGAAAAAAAATGTTAATGCAAAAATTCTAATGTAGCAGAAAGCAGATCAATATCTGCCTAGAGAACTGAGTAAGGGTGAAATAGGACATGTGGATGAAACATTACCAAAGAGGATGAGGAATTTTTGAGGAGAAATGGAAAACCATTTTAATTTTGTGGATATTTTCAATGACAAATTAATATTCTAAAACTTTTTTTCCAATGTCTACAGCTTGTTGCATGTTAATTATATTTTAGTATAGTTACTTGAAGAAACTATAGTACAAAAGAGTTGCTTGTGTTTTGAAGAGGAATATTTATACCTAGTCTAAGGGTCATAATAATAAGTCTTAGAAGTTTGCTAACATGTTCAGAAGGATAGTCAGTTACTTAAAAAAAGAAAAAAAGACATAAACTGTCAAGCTGTTAGGGACTATATGTCACTTCAGTAATATCTTTTATTCTATCCCAAGGGACATGCTTTTACTTTGTACATATATGTGAAATAAAACTTTATAAGCATAACTTTTCCCTCTGTTCGCATTGGAAATCGTTAGTTGCTCTATGTTTATTCTCATTTTGGCTTCATCTTTTCCAAGAAATAAAGTGGACTTTCACAATGAAAACCAACCTCTTTCATAAAGAAATACAAATGTGCTACTCTCTGTCATTATTGTTTGAAATGGGATGAGGCCCAAATTTCAATCATGTATCACATAGTGATAACAATAGTCACTCAGAATAGTACTTAACCCCAGAAATAATGTACTCTGAGATAATTGTACTCTGGAAAACATCTTCCTTTAATGCTCCTCAACCATGCCATGTGTTAGTGTAAAGCAGCCTTTTTATACAGTACTAATATGCCTTTCTCCTGGGAGTGGCCTCAGTACTATCATGGATCTTTCCCTTGACTTTAATGATTAAAAAACCTCTCTTATTTGTTTGTATTGCTAATGTTCTGTGTCATTTAAGGAATGCACTACGCCATCAGAGTTTAGTTCTAATCAGATACGGTAACACTTGCTATTAGGATATATTGTGAAAGGAGGCACAATACAGAGTCCTGTTTAGCTATAGTTCCCTTTTCTATTGTAAGAGCCTCCTTTGTTCCTTAGCATTTACTATTTTCAGACAGAAACTCAGTAGGGAGTTTCAAGTCTTCTAATACTTTGATATCCCACTGAGAAGCTGTGTGATACAGGTGGGATTAAATATCTAAATCCTGTCTGTGAGAAAGTTTCTTTCTTCTAGGCATTAAAAAAGGTCAATTGATAACTACTTAAGAACCCTGGATGTCCCCAGGGACTTCACCATTTAGCAATTTACTCTGGAGAAACAGAATACAGCCTAAAGGTTGAAAGCACAAACCTAAGGGTAGGGAGAGCTTTAGGAGTACAGAAACAGCACTTGGGTCAGATAATGCTACTGCTTCAGTTTAATTCTCTATGTTGACTTCTTGATAAACAATGCTTTTGGAACTCAGGGTCCTACATTTCTCTTTTTTTATCTGGTCAAACAAATTAGGTAATCAGTCCTGCTTAGAGCTCAAACAATTTCTAAAAATGTGCTACCTCCTGTGAGCCTATTCCTATCCTCAACAGGAAGATAGTATTCATACCTATCTCCGAGGATTGTTCTTAGGAGTAGGCGTAGAAAAAATTATTTTATGTCTAACACATAATAAATAATAAATTTTGAACTATTATCTTAATTGTTGAATCGCCTGTTTTACCTGTTCCTATAAAATTTTAAATGAAGATGGGTATTATATTTTGTGCAGCCAATATTGGTATGCTCTCTTTTAATTTAAGTATATATAATCAGTGGGCTGGACCATTAGCACCGCAGGTAGGGTATTTGCCTTGTACGCCACCGACCCGAGTTCGATTCCTCCACCCCTCTCGACAAGCTACCAAGAGCATCTTGCCCACATGGCAGAGCCCGGCAAGCTCCCCGTGGTGTATTCGATATGCCAAAAATAGTAACAAGTCTCACAATGGAGACGTTACTGGTGCCCACTCGAGCAAATTGATGAGCAATGAGATGACAGTGACAATGACATAATCAGTGACTTATGTGGCAAGTCAGTGGATTTTGCTAGGACAAGTAAGGCAAACACACTGAATATAACTGCATCTTATACTTCCAAACAATTCGCGCCCAAAATGTTAGTGTTCTCTGTTCTTCCTTAGTGTATTTACTTTAGTAATCTTACAAATATACATTCTTTCTCTGCATCTTTGTGTGTGTATGTGTGTGTGTGTGTGTGTGTGTGTGTGTGTGTGTTTGGTCCACATCCCGTGACACTCAGGGGGACATGCTGTACTGGGTGGATAGAACTGCACTTTCTGGGGGTCCTCTAGGCTAGACCAACTAGTCCCTTTCTGAAATGTAATACTTCTCCCATATCCTTGCCAATTTTACAACCCAAGAATGTTTTGTCTAGTTCCTTAAGACCTAATAATCGACCTTTTGAAAAGTAGGAATCCAAGGACATAGTGACTTCTCTCAAGGACATATCTCCTTTCTTGGTGGGATGGTGGGCATATAACTTCAAAAGGCAACAATTAATTAGCAGAAGGTTCACCGTCCAATAATACTGGTGAACCTTCCCCTTAATACCATCCGGTATTTTTTATCTCTAGTGGGCTGGAGCAATAGCACAGCAGTAGGGTGTTTGCCTTTTATGCAGCCGACCCATGTTTGATTCCTCCTCCCATCTCGGAGGGCCCGGCAAACTACTGAGAGTATCGCACCCGCATGGCAGAGCCTGGCAAGCTACCCGTGGTGTATTGGATATGCCAAAAACAGTAACAATAAGTCTCTCAGTGAGAGACGTTACTGGTGCCTGCTCGAACAAATTGATGAGAAAGGGGATGACAGTGACAGTGAGAGCTTACTCCAGCAGTTAAAAAAATTCTCTCTGTTTTGTTTCAGTGGAATTGAGTTCAATCTTTCTCCTTTATTGCAGTAGTTTTAAATAAAGTCTTCTTTGTTTAATTCTAGCCAGTGCAATTTTTCTTTGTTACAGAATATGAATATTAGTTGAAAGTGTGACTAGGGAACCAAACTGTGGATTCAGATCCTGGCCACACCATGATTCATCATAGGATGGGATGCTTTGGCAAGTACCTTAACTCTTCTGAGTCTCTGCTTCTTTATTTATATTTCAGAAATATTAAGAATGTCTACTTTACAGAGTTGTTGTGAAAAATAAATGAGATATCCATTTATAATTCTTAGCCAATTTAAGATTGGCTAAATAAATGTTAGCTATAAACAACTACTGTAATAAAGTCTGGCTATTAATATCCGTCACAGCAGAGACAAGACATATTATTTGGTCTCAGCTGATAAACCAGACCTTCATCATCTCCACGTGTCTATTGGAAGAGTTTCTGATTTCCTTTCAAGCCTATAATCTTACCATCCCCTTTGAATCAAACTGCAGCATAAAATCTTTCTAAAAGCTGCTCCTATTATTTGCTTCACTATTATTTCTTATCAATGCATTTCATTGTTTTGAGGATGAACTTTAAGTTTCCTAGTATGGCATCCACAGGGAACTGAGACTGAATCCCAGCATCTCTGCAATCTGTTACTATGGCACTCCACCCTCTTCTCTCTTTGTAAACTATTTTTCTTCATTCAGATCTTACATAGGGTCTTGACAATATTGCTTTAACTACTCTGTGGTTCTCTCTTCGATGGAAATCCCTCCCTTTTGTATTCCCTACAGATATATATAACACATAGGTTAAGTGTCAACTCTGCTGTTGGTTTTATATTTTGTCTTCTTTATATTTCAAATTTTTTGTATAAATTTTTTTCATTGTATAAAAATTTATTATATAATTCACAAAAATTAATATATATGGTGTGGAAACTACTGAATATTTTCCCACTTCTTCATGTCTCTCTGAAAGCTAATTATAGTTAAGAGCTTGACTTTCTTCTTTTCATTCATTGCTTTTATAAATATGTTGCAGGTGGAAGATAATATTTCCACCCAATGAAATAGCATTCCCCCAGGTGACTTAGGTGAAGTGGTGAGGAGAGAGGTAGCAGCCACTAGAAGTGTGGCTCCTACTTCCCTCTCTACCCAAGCCATCACCAGAGGTGGTGCCTAAGGAGTTCACATGATACAGACAATGTCTCGCCAGCCCCAGGAGACAGTTATCAAGCCACACTTATTCTTCTTGGTGTGGCAATTAATACCTGACACCCAATTTCTTGGGGAGTCCTGGGAACTCTGGCTGGAGTGAGAACTGCTCTTTGCAGGGAAAGTCTGTCCTAATCTTCCGAAGGCTAGGTTGTCATCTTCCATCACAGAAAGAATTTTAGGAGGATATGAGAAAGGGAGAGAGATAGGGGATTGGATGGGAAGAGAGACAGACAGACAAACAGACAAAGACAGAGAGATACAAAGAGACAGAAAGACATAGACAGAAACAGAGATATAGAGAAACAGAGAGACAGACTCAAGAGAGAACACTGACTTCTTCAGAGAAGAAAAAGCAAAGTTCACACTTCAGGCAGATGCTGGCCATTTCCCCAGAAGGTTAGAAACGTACACATTACAGACAGGAATGTAGGAGTGTGGGGGGCTGGAGAAAGCACCTTTTGCTCTAACAAAGTTACGGGTCACACAGTTTTTCCAAATGCTCCTCTGCAAAGTAGGTTGCTAGAGGGGTTGTCAATGGTGGGGGGCAAGGGGAAGGTGGGTGTGTTACAGCAGTTGATGATCTTTTGATATTCTTAGCACAGCCTATGTTCCATTGGCGGAGTCTCTCTTCCTTGGGGTCTAGTCATGCTCTGGACCTGAAATTCTGAATTTACAGATTTTTTGGACTCATTAAATAGGTCCTTATTCTTAAAGGCCTTCATGCTTTTGGGCTGGTTTAACTTCCAGACAGTGTTTTTCCCCAGTATGTATTTCCAGAACCCCTCTATCTTTCTGCCTGTAACAAATATTAATACACAAAGACATGCTCAATAAAGGACTTTACACAACAAAAAATACATTGTCTACATACAATTAAGAAGCTTGATCCTTTTCAAAATGACTTCTCGAGTTATCTTATTTACCTTAACAAGGACTATATGACATAGAAGATAATACTATCTCTCACTTTCCAGCTGAGAAACCAGGTTTATAGAAGTTAATTTTATTACTTAAGTTGAGATGAAGAGTCACAGGCAAAGTATATGCAAAATAAATCCATCATCTTCCAGTGCAGTGTATGTGTACTATCATACAATATAATAAAATATAATATAATATATTATATAGTACTATCATCTAATATAATACAATATGATCCAATCCACTAAGATGTTGTATTGCATATAAGTATCTTACTAAACAAGAACTGGAAGACTGGGAGCCTAGGAGAACACGTAACATATTCATTTCATCAAGATGAAGATAAACTTGAAAATAACACGTTGGACCTAGCCCCTCCCATATTTCTACCTCCAAATCTTAGACCTATTTGAATCTCAGTCTTGAAGGTCTTGAATTGTATATAGACACTGTCTACCTCAAATGTTACGTTTCTGTGAGCTCCAAAACCATATTTCTTTCAAAATTGCATTGGTTTTTCTTTGCTTTCTTTTTACTTAACATTTAGAGCTTGTGTCATTTAAAAGTTTTGTTGTAGTTTTGGGCTATGCTCAGGATTTACTCCTGGCTCTGTGTTTAGGAGTCACTCCTGGCAATCCTCAGGGGACCAAATGTAATGTTGAGGGTTGACCATGTGCAAGGCAAGTACCTTAAAATCTTTCTGACCCCTAGAACTTGTGTTATTTTAACCTTGAAGCACAGTTATATATCTCTTCTATTTGAATTTTTTTGGGGGGGTGTGCGACATACATATACAAATTGTCCCAGCAATTATTAGTTCCTAAAATTGTTAAAAGTGATTCTAGTACTATATATATTGAATAAATCTTCCTTACCCACTGACCTAATCTGCCACCTCTGTTATATGTTGAGTCTCTGTCTGTGCATTATTCTGTTTCTAGACTTTCAGAAATTGAACCACTTTGGATGAAACCAACTCTTATCATTTTTAGTCAATATCATCATGGGTGCCAAACTCTAAATATCCTAATTAGTTTGGGTTTGCTATTTATTGAGCTTAATTAAAGCAAGCCTATTGTTGTTATGTTCCTTTTTTACTTTTACTGACTTAGGTCTAATGAAAGGATTAATGAAGTATTTATATATGCTATATCTGAAATGATATGTAGGTTTTTACTACAAGGCTGCAAAAACTTACTCAATGCTTTTACAATTATTTATTGAGTTGAATTCCAAATATGATACTAGGTTAGGTCCTAGAATAGAAGAAAATACTATCTCAATTCAAAGCATTCAAAATATTTATTAAAAATTAATGAAATTATATGAATTTTTGATATTTAAAAAGATAAAACCATGGTTTATGAAATAAAATGTCGAAAGTTTATTGACACTGTGATAAAACTCAAACCATAGAGTGTGCAAAGGAATGCATTGTTGAGAAACTCCAGTAATTATTATCCAGATTTTTGCTCTTGTTTTGGCAATGGGCTCATATACACTATAATATTTAAAATAACTAATTAAATAAATAATTAAAACATAGTCCATCCAAAACCCAATAATGATAAAGCAGTTGAATTATCACTCATGATTGATTTGATTCTCTACAAGTAAAGATCATTTAAAAATTGGTGGTTATTAATTAAGAAGATAAATGTTAATATATATTGTCTACATTGAACATATTAAGTGTCAGCTTCATTAAACACAGATCTGTTGAGTATATATTAGAGATTTGGATTCAACTCTTTAGAGAAAGTAATTACTTTGAAGTCTTTGGAAATACTTTATTTTCTTAGAAAAATGAACAACTGTCTTCAAAATAAAATCAGTAATATGAATTACTTAATTAAATATTCTCCTTTTGTTTTTGACCATGAGAACTTTTAAGAATTCTTTTTTAGAATTTTTGAAAATTTAAGACCGGAGTGGGCTGGAGTGATAGCACAGTGGGTAGGGCATTAGCCTTGTATGCGGCCGACTGGGTTCGATTACTCTGTCCCTCTTGGAAAGCCAGGCAAGCTACCGAGAGTATCCTGCCTGCATGGCAGAGCCTGGCAAGCTACCCGTGGTGAATTTGATATGCCAAAAACAGTAACAAGCCTCACAATGGAGACATTACTGGTGCCTGCTCGAGCAAATCAATGAGCAACGGGATGACAGTGATACAGTGATACAGTGATAGGACTGGAGTGATAGTACAGTCAGTGGATAGGGAGTTTGCCTTGCACACAGACAACCTGGGTTCAATCCCTGGCATCCCATATGTTCCCCCCAGTAACACCAGGTGTAAGTGCAGAGCTAGGAATAACTCCTGAGAATCACTGGGTGTGACTTCTACAAAATAAAAAAAGAAAGATGACAAAAAGAAAATTAGAAACCTGAAAGGGACCACTCATTCCAGTTAAATCTTCCTTTATCCTTTATTTATTTATTTATTTATTTATTTTTAATCACCTTGAGATACACAATTACAAAGTTGTCCATGATTAGACTTCATTCATATGATGTTCCTAAGCTTCTTTTATAATTGTAATTTCTGCTTAAATTGCATTAGCCATAATTAGGGACAAAGTTAACCTCAACTGTATTCAAACTCAATTTTGTTCCTCTGGTGATGAAGTATTGTTAGCTGAGTGTGTTACAACTCCAAATAAAAGTTGAGTTCTGATATTAAGGGTGAATTTTAGGTGAGCAGCCAGTGACTATATCCAAAGCTATCTAATCCTCAACAGAGCATCTAGTCTTGCAAAGATGTAAGTTTTCCACACATTAAATATCAGGAAAGTTTTTTATTTGATTTTAGTTTTGCAAAGAATTATGGAATGTGAAACTATTGTCACAATGTTCAGTATTTACAAACTTTTAAAAAATTCAGTTATTATGTATTAAAACTCATAGTAGTCTATTCTATGAACTATTATATATCTGAATTTGGTTGACAATGCTAAATTATTTTGGTTGTTTTTTAGTTATCTGTATATATAATCACATATATATGTTATAATTAATACTTATAATTTAAAAATAATGCTATAAATAATATGCATAATTTCCCTTTAGTTGTATTATATTCTCAAGGAAATCGTATAGAATTTTAATTAATGATCAATGACTTTGGGCAATTTTTAAACACTTGGGTCATCTTAGTGAATTGCTCTACAAAAGTATCTTTTGCATAATTTATTTCCACAAATTTTCTTTTCTTCACTCCAAACTTTGCCTCACTGAGTAGTCATCCAGAATAAAGTTGCTAATTTGTTGGGAGCTACAGCAGAGACTACTCCCTGCTTGTCGAAGTCCAGGCACTCCTTTTCATGCTAGTTGGACATCTGACCTCTTTCTCAAACACCATTGAGTACAGGTGTGTTCATGTACCCTGTCTTTGTAGAATTTGAGTAGGTGTAATATATGCCTGAATGGGCATTACTAGGCCTGAATCATAATATCCTCTCATCGGAATCTTTCCGTGTTCTTTTCTCTCTGGCTGAGGTGGGAGAAATGATGGAAACTTTGGAAGTCAGATACTGCATGTAGAAAACCTGGTCCTAGATCACCCTCCAAGATCTCCTTAGTTCATGCTGGAACTCAGTCCTCTGCCTTCCTACAGCAGAACATTACACGAACAAGAGATAAACTTGTTTTTCAGTCTTTCCCTTAAAGTCTATGGTTCTTCATGGTGTCCTTACATAGACTTTAGGGACTCTCTGAGCTTGGAATAGGAAAAACAATTCCATCTTCATTAATTCTTTTTACTGAAATTTAAATTTTTTAAATTAATGTAGGTAATTAATATAGGGCTGGAGCCATAGCACAGTGGTTGGGCATTCGCCTTTCATGCAGCCGACCAGAGTTCGATTCCTCCGCCCCTCTCTGAGAGCCAGGCAAGCTACCTAGAATATCAAGCCCTCGAGGCAGAGCCTGGCAAGCTACCTGTGCGTATTGGATATGCCAAAAAACAGTAACAATAAGTCTCTCAATGAGAGACGTTACTGGTGCCCGCTCGAACAAATCGATGAGCAACGGGATGACAGTGACAAACAGTGACAATGTAGGCAAACAAACTAATAGTGTGACTAGTACCTGTGACTTGTATTTTTATATCACTCTACAGTTGAGCAAGTACCTAAAAGTTAATTTGTACTGCAATTTTAGAATTATAGTAGTAATTAAACCTGATGCTATGTTTTGTTATTTATTATGGTAATAAAGAACTGGCTGTTTTAACATTATGTGACTGTATTTCAACATAATTGGTTTCTTTTGAAATAAAAAACAAACATTTGGGGACTGGAGAGAGAGTACAGGGGACAGGGTGCATGTTTGCCTGCAGTCGTCTGGGTTAAATCCTCTGCTTCCTCATATGGTCCTCTGAGCACTGCCAGGAGTGATCCCTGAGTACAGAGCCAGAAGTGAGCCCTGAGCACCACCAGATATAGCCCCCCAAAAAACAAAGCAAAATATATATTTAAAATTACTGTTTGGAAAATAGATTCTAGGCTTCACTAGACTCTTAACTGGCATAAAAGTATTGACAATACTTGTTTGAGGTACTGGAGAGATCGTACAAGGGCTTACACATATGCCTTCGTATTGCTGACTTTAGCTTAATCCGTGGCACAGCATGAAGGCCTGGGAGCACTGCCAGGAATGATCTCTGAGGACAAAGCCAGGACGAATGAAAGGAATGCTTGTTTGACCATTTTACGACTTGAGATCTTTTTTTTTATGCCGTTTAACATTTACATATAAGCAATGAATGGCACTTGTGGGAGTTAGGTTAAGTAAGTTTAGATTTAATGTTATGTCATATATGTGCATTTTATATATAAACCCTAGGAGATTACCATTTTCTTCAAATATCTTTTAATTTGTCTTTTAATTTTATGTTTGATGTATCACATTCAAATGTGTTTTGTAGCTAAATCTTAGTATCTCTCATATTACTTAATATTGCTTTCATATTTAAAACTTCCTTCTTCAACAAGAAATTATAAGATTGCTAAATATTACAAGATGATAGCATTGCTAGTCTGAAAGAGTATGCCACTCACATTGTAGTTCAGTGGCTTAAGTTATGTATCATACAACCTAGTCACACAATGCTCAGCTAGCCCCTATAAATACCCATTACCAAAGCATTTTATTTGCACTTATATAATCCATTAGGAAAATATTCAAATCGCTGTTGAAGGATGGATAAAAATGAAAAAAATTATTTTAAGCACCCTATTTTTTGCCACTATGGCTTACAAAGATTTTAACAACAAAAATTTGAGTATGCTGTGTTCCAACTTTAAACCCACCACCGGTATCAGCGCTAACCACCAATGACCCAAGTTTCCCTCCTCATCCTACCCTGCTTTTTTGGCAAACTGTTTTTTTTTCAAATGTTAATTTACTTATGATAGTGTAGGTCCCCTGTTCAAAATAGTATTGGCTCTTGTGGTTTGGGCGTGCAGAGTTACCTCCCATAGAGAGCACCAAAATGTCCAAGACCCTTGACCTATGCCCTTCTGTTATTGAATCCACCTCCTCATTGTCACATCTTGACCCACCACTTCCTCTCCTTGGCATCCTCATATATGCAATCCAGGGTCCAGGACCTGCCATCATTTGATACCTTATATTTCCTTGTCTTGTTACTCTAAATAGTCCTCATACATGAGAATATCAGTCCTCCCTCTGCCTACTTCACTTCATATTTGCAGTGGACTGCATGGTTTATCTTTTCTTATGACTGTATAGCATACCATGACATCTTTATCCATTTGTCTGTTATTGGACATTTGAGTTGACAAACACCAGTTTTTATAATAAATGTACTGAAGGGGCTGGAGTGATAGCACAGGGGGTAGGGCGTTTGCCTTGCACGCGGCCGACCCGGGTTCAAATCCCAGCATCCCATATGGTCCCCTGAGCACCGCCAGGAGTAATTCCTGAGTGCAGAGCCAGGAGTAACCCGTGTGCATCGCCAGGTGTGACCCAAAAACAAAACAAAAAAATAAATAAAAAATAAATGTACTGAAGTAACACTGCATTATGACATAGTATAAGTTTTTGATGTGTATTTTTATAAATCAGTATCTGCATATACTATATTACGTTCACCACTAAAAATATAATTTTATTTTTTTGCTATTAATTGGTTGCTTTTTCCCTATTCATTCACCCTCCCACTTCCCTTCTGTTAACCAGTAAGCTGATTTTATAAATACATTGTTTATTTTAGTTCTTTTTTCTTTCTCTACATACCACATGTGCATAAAATCAATTGTTGGTTTTTCTTTCTCTGTCTGATTGATTTCACTTAGTGTAATAGTGTCCTCCAGGTCCACCTATGTTGTTACAAATGACAGGATTTCATATTTTTTATAACTGAGTAAAATTTCATTATGAATTTATACCACATATTTGTTATCTAAATATTTGTTGATGTGTTCCAAGTTTGGCTATTGTAAATAATCCTACAGTGAACATAAATTATTTCTATATTTTCAAATTAATTGTTTTGTGTTCTTTAGGAAAATACCAGAAGTGGGATCACTGTCACTGTCATCCCATTGCTCATCGATTTGTTTGAGTGGGCACCAGTAACGTCTCTCATTGAGAGACTTATTGTTACTGTTTTTGGCATATCCAATACGCACGGGTAGCTTGCCAGACTCTGCCGTGCAGGCTCCATACTCTCAGTAGCTTGCCGGGCTCTCAGAGAGGGGCGGAGGAATCGAACACGGGTTGGCCATGTGAAAGGCGAAAGCCCAACTGCTGTGCTATTGCTCCAGCCCAGAAGTGTGATAATAGGGACATATAAAATTTCAAAAAGTAATTTTGAGGAATCTCCATACTGTTTTTGCAATCTGGACTAGTTTATGTTTTGCCAACAATATTAAAGGGGTAGCTTTTTTTTGCCTGTTTTTTTCTTTTTTTTTTTTTAAAGAAATATTTTATTGAACCACCGTGAAAAAAAGAAGAAAAAATACAAAGCTTTCAGGTTTAAGTCACAGTCAAATACTGATTAAACCACCAATCCCTTCACCAGTGCACCCGTTCCACCACCAAGAACCCCAATACACCCCCCTCCCACCCCACCCCATCTAAGTAGCTGATGATATTCCCATTATTCTCTATATATATTGAGTACATTCCATATTTCCATACAGAACTCACTATTATTAAATGGAAATTTTCCCCAACAATCAGGACAGCTGAATAGGCATCATCTAATAATTTCTCTTCATTGCTAAGAGTGAAGACTTTGAGTCCTATCGCGGCCGCGCGGTTTTGGGTTTCTAATATTTTAGCTCAGTTCACAGTCAAAATGGATGGCTGCAAGAATCCGCTCTGGTGCCAAAATGGGTTAGGAGACCTCAGGATCACAGTCAATAGGCGTGGAGGGTCTGCTTCTCGTGCCATGGCTCCGGTTCATCTCTGGGTGGAAGGCCTGCCTGTTTTTTTGAAAAAAACATTGAGGGCACACCAAGCTGTTCTTAGAGCTGACTCCTGACTGAACTCAGGTATCACTACTGGTGTTCTTGAGAGATCAGATGGGGTATCTGAAGTTTTGTCCATTGTTAACTGGTGTTCTTGAGAGATCAGATGGGGTATCTGAAGTTTTGTCCATTGTTAACTGTGCCATATACTATTACTTCAGCCTCACAAGGGTTCCCTTCTTGCCACATCCCCTTTAAAAATTGTTAAATTACCAATCACAAAATCACAAAATCACGAAATCCCGTTGATTGTCGAATTTCTCGAGCGGTCTCAGTAACCTCTCCATTCGTCCTATCCCTGAGATTTTAGAAGTCTCTTTCTACTCTGCCTTCCCAATGATGCCGCATTGGAGACTCTTTCAAGGTCAGGGGAATGAGACCCAGTTTGTTACTGGCTTTGGCATATGAATATACCATGAGAAGCTTGCCAGGCTGTCCCATATGGGCAGGAAGCCCTCAGTAGCTTGCTAGTTTCTCCCAGAAGGAGAAGTAGGTTATAAGATATCACTTCTGGGAGCTTGCTTTTAAGTCTCTGGATGTTGGCCGTTGATGGGATTACACAGACCTGGGTTCCTCTGCCGGTACCTTCATGCATGAGGCTTGTCCGAACATATAGAGAGGGGCTTTGAGCATGGCTGTAGCTAGGTTCCGGTGGTATTCGGCTGCCGGGAGCTCTGCTCAGGGAGGGGAGGGAAGCTGGAGCCCATTTCCTCTGAGGGGCCCCGGGGAAGACAACCCAGGCATGTGGGCAAGAGACCAATATTTTAGTAAATTATTCCCCAACTTTTATATACCTTGGAAAATGCTAAATTATTATATATACTTGGTTTACTTTTCAACTATTTCATGCTAATTTTGTACCACAACCATATTTGTAAAGTTTTGCTAGATTTATAATAATTAATAGCCATGGAAAAGTCCTCCTTCTAGTTCTCTTAATATTTAAGCCTTTCATGTTTTCAAAATATTTTTTCATATGCTGCCCAATCCCACATGCTGCTTGTGCCAGTGACCAAGCACATGTGGTCCCAGAGCACATGTGTCGCCTGCATCTCCCCTCTTGAGATATGTACTTTCCTGTCTAATGTGTGTAGGGCTTTTATATTTGGCTTTTATACTCTCTCCATCTTTGCGAAAAGCTGCGTTCTCTCTTGAGCATGTTAGTCTCCACGCTCTTCCACTTTCTCTCCTTCCTCCCTTCATAAACCTCCAAATAAAATCTGTTTACATAAAAAAAGAACAAAATGTTATCAGTCATTAAAAAAAAAATACATTTCAAAAAATGACTCCAGGATCCTTTGTAAATTTGGCCCAAAGATAGTACTTGATTTACCTAAAAATTTGTGAGTGATTTTATTTCACTTATACTTAATAGTAGGACTCTGGAATTAATTAGAAAATTAATTTTTATTTGTTTTAATTTGAAATTAATATAAAATTTAAACCATTGTTTATTTTTTCCAAGTTCTGACTATATAGAGTCTATACATTAGAGTTTTAGTTTCTTCCTGGGAAAATGTAAACATAATTTCTATAATTTACAACAAGGATGATGTGAAGAACTAGATAGTATATTTGAAATCTCTTTAAAATGTGGGAGTTATTATAGAAAACAAATTAGTATTTAATTAAAGTTATGTTTTACCAAACATATTTACTGTTATCTACATTCATATTACCACATTCTCTGGAGCAAAATTTGATACAAGACAGATATGACTTGGATACTATCCAACAAGATTTAATTTTACTAGAGAAGTCAAAAAGATCTCATTGTAAGTTACTCCCATGACATGGATTCTGAGGATGATATTTGACATAGGTTACAATTTATGTACCTTTCAGTATTTGGATAGGATGATTGGGGGGGAAATTTAATAATGTAATCAGACCCAAAATTAAAATTGGAGGAAGAAAGTTGAGATAAAATTACACTAAGGAAACAAGAGCCTGGTTCTAGTTTTATGAAACAGACACCTTTGAGGAAAAAAGTGAAGATGCCAATGGGTCAGAGTTGTCAAGTTTATACATATTCAAAGTCCAGTATTTCAGGAAGTTTGAGTGCAAAATAGAACACATTGATGATACATTCAACACCATTTATTATAAAGCTGCATTTTATTTCCTTGCAGAACAAACACATTCCTGGGGCTGGAGTGATAGCACAGCAGGTAGGGCATTTGCCTTGCTTGAGGCCAACCTGGGTTCGATTCCCAGCACCCCATACGGTCCCCTGAGCACCGCCAGGAGTAATTCCTGAGTGCAGAGCCAGGAGTAACCCCTGTGCATTGCCAGGTGCGACCCAAAAAGCAAAAAAAAAAAAAACAAAAAAAAAAAACCCAAACCAAACACATTCCTTAGAGGCACTGTATAAAACACTGTGGCTTCCAAAATTATATGTGCAAATTGTGATTGATAAGTTTCCACTCTAAGATAACCATTATATGTGTACAGTCTACATTGTTGTGGTTGAAAGAATTATTGTAAGCGTCAACAGAAGAAGTACATTTCCCTTTGAAGTGATGCCCAATACTGTAAATTAGTTTACAAAAAATTGCTGTGTAATTTTAAACAGACTTCATGTGAGGGTTTCTATTACCTTTTTAGAAACAAAAAATGTTTTTGTCAATTATGAGGGGAAATAACAAAGAAATTAACTTTTCATGATTTCCTACTATATGCTACTCCACACAAATATCATGTTAAGAGAATGGCATTAGTTACTTCAACTGAGTAACTTTTCAAGTTTATATCCACTTTTACCAGTGTTAAAGTTTCAAAGCAGAAGCAGACACAGTGTAGAGTAAAAGTGGAATTGGACATTAATTTTGGCTTTTATACTCTATAGAAAAGATAATATCTCTAATGTTTCAACCAGTAAGGCATTTATCTTGCATGTGGCTGATCTGGGTTTAATCCCTGACACCACATATAGTTCCCTGAGTACTGTGAGGGGTGAATCTTGAGCCAGGAACAAGCCCTGAGCAAAGGCAGATAAGATCTTAAAACAAAACACAACAAAAAATACATTCCTGAACATAAGATTGATTTTTCACTTCTCTAACATGGAAATAATAGTGTGTGTATAATTTAGCTCAGGGACCAGGGTCATGTGCTACATATGCGTAAGAACCTGAGTTTGTTTCCCAGTACCATATGTCTATATATGCTCGACACAATAGAACCTTGTACAGCTCCATAGACCCCTGAGCATGACCTCAGCATTGAACCATCCATCTTATTGGTTCAGTGTTGCTAAAAGTGGCCTCCAGACTCCTCGACATTTGGGAGATACCTCACAATCCTCCTACTACCAAAAGGAGTAATAAATATTAGCATCTTATTATTAGGTAATCATTGTGATCATTGTGTGATTAAGGAACCTAGGATTTATTCAGTGTCTAAACTTGGTAAACAATAAACACTATTCATAAGTATTAAGACTATACTTTGATGAAAATTACATTTCATATTAACTTGTGTTTCTTTATATTGTATTAACATTTATGTAGTTCTTACTATAATTTAGAATATTTTCATTACGCTAATTGCTAACTATACTGAATCTCTTTAACTGAATCTCTTTAACACTTAAATGTGTTTACTCCTGGTTCTGTGCTCAGGTATCACCACTGGTAGTAACCTGGGGGTCACATGGGGTGCTAGTATTGGACTTAAATCTGCTGCATGCCAGTAAGCACACTGTCCATTGTACTTTCTCCAGCTCAAACATATTTTAATATTAACCTCCTTTGCACTATAATATCAGTGTTTTGATAGAAGAGATTTACGTTTCGTTTCAGAGTTCTATCTACAAAGTGGAAAGTACTAATAGTGGTGCACACTAGACATTTATTACTAAATCTTTATTGAATGCTTTTTTTCCTTCAGAGATATACATTTTAATTGTAACCTTTAAATATGATAGAAAGAATATTTACTTTCACAAGAGAATAAAAAATATTTGGATTTCTACTATTAGTTTGAGGGCAAGAAAGAACTCCAAGAGCTTAAAAGGACATTTATGTATATTGCTGTGCAAATGGAAGGAATAAAAAATATAAAGAATTTAATTCTGGGTAGCATGAGAGACTGAGCCTGGGGCGTGAGAGCAAATCTCTAAAAGCAATAGGACAACTCACTAACCCAATGCAAACTATTGGAATAAGCACATAATTTAGAACTTCCACACTAAAATGAATTGAATAGTGTTAAACTGAGGGATAGAATATATTTTCAGCTATAAATAAAACATGTACCAATGATATGTTCTTCTTGGTTGTTAATGTGAATTATTCAGAATGCTGTTTTGTGACTCTAGACTATTTTTTCCAAAGGATTATTTTTAGTTATACATTCAACAAAAATGTTACTATTACATTTTTGCAAATCAACTACCAAAGTCTTATTTTCTCTTACATCCGCTCAACTTTTAAAAACCCTGCTCCAAGGTCATACTGCACCATTTTATTATAGTCAGATTAAAAAGGTCAAATTCACTTGGGGCATCCTTTTATGGTTAACAGATTTACAGGGTCAAAGTCACTTTAAGAATGTCATCAAGTCATAATTTTTCAACCCTGATAATCAAGGCAAATAGTATTGTGGGCAGAGAAAAATTGAATTTGAATTCACCCAGTTGTGAAGGATACAGCATACCAGCTTGCTAATACCAACAAAAACCTCTCAACCCCTCAACAAGGCTGTGATTTGCACATGAAAAAGTTCTAGATGATGTTAAAATGACCTACAAATTCTGTCTACCTTCTCCAAACTTTATAGTTAAGGAAACCGTTTTAAATCTCATTTGAAGAGCAAGCATGGAGCTCTCCAGAAGCAGTACTGATAACATCTTTGATAACATCTCTCAGAGCAAAGATGTTTGCTTAATGTAAAACTAGGAAAACATGTGCATTTTATTGCTTTTGTTCTTTAAATGCTTGTTATCTTTTCAATGGAAATGACTTAAAAATGCTTAACAGCTCATTCAAGTTTTCATCAATTAGATTGTGATGAATTACTGAGAATTATTTTCAGAAAATTTTTAATCATTTGTGGGAACAAACATTATTTTTTAACCATATCTCATAAGTGCAATCCAATTATTTCCTGTTTTTATTTAAAAACACAAGTTGTCTATTGGGTACCTAATAAAATCTCAGCAGTTTTCTCACGTTCATGCTTTACATCTACCTCATTCCATGAGTAGAAAAAATTGCACTCCTTTTACTTAAAATCCCTTCTCCCATGCAATTCCTTCTATTAAATTATTCTAAGGGCTAGAGCAATAGCACAGCGGTTGGGCTATAGCCTTTCACACGGCTGACCCGAGTTCGATTCTTCTGCCCTCTCGGAGAGCCCGGCAAGCTACCGAGAGTATGGAGCCCACACGGCAGAGCCTGGCAGGCTACCCGTGCGTATTGGATATGCCAAAAACAGTAACAATAAGTCTCTCAATGAGAGACGTTACTGGTGCCTGCTTGAACAAATCGATGAGCAACAGGATGACAGTGACAATGACAGTGAAATTATTCTAATATAAGATTAATAGATTTTTATTGCATGAAGAGCAAAGATTATAACTTTGTTTTTTAAATTGATACATATCATTCTGTTTTATATCCTCTGTTGCCTTTAATATGTATCACAATTTTCATTGCACTTAAAAAGTAAGCAAAATTATCATGGATATTCTCATCAGTCTGATTCAACTCTTTCCTTTTTGTTTAGCAGACAGGATTTATTCAAGGGAAACTTCTGTCTCATATTTCTCAGATATCCTAAGATATTTTTGATTGTAAGGATATTCTAGAAACAGAGATAATCTTGTATGAAGTTTTCAACTTTCAATCAGATTTCACAAACTAATACCACATATTTATTATCGTTTGTCTACAGGTTCATGTTACTCAAAATGTATATTATAGCAAAGCACATTATACTTTTTTCTTATGTTATAAGAAAAACACTCATTTCTTTTCTTTTTTTTTTTTGCTTTTTGGGTCACACCCAGCGATGCTCAGGGATTACTCCTGGCTTTGCACTCAGGAATTACTCCTGGCAGTGCTTGGGGGACCATATGGGATGCCGGGGATCGAACCCGGGTCGGCCGCGTGCAAGGCAAACACCCTCCCCGCTGTGCTATCGCTCCGGCCCCCAAAACACTCATTTATTGTGTTTTAAATGATTATTGATTATTTTTAACTGATTTAAGTGTGTCTACCAAAATGTGAAAAATGACTATTTTTCTGTAAGAGTAATAATATGTGTCTCACTTGGTCATTAAGGAAGTTAAAATTAAAAATGATACAAACTAATTTCTATCTAGGCTGCTTAGGATATGAAATATAGTGATTAGGTTCACTCTATTGATTGCTTCCAACAACAGTGCTTTGACAATCTGGAAAATTGTCCTCAATTTCCCACTTTACCCACTATATGATCACTCTAGCACTATACTTTTTTAGCTTTGTCCTGGTGTCAGTAGCCTAATTCTTTATGTCTTTGTTTATTTTGACATAAGTATGTGTACCAAAGGAAGCTCTCTCAAGGACTTTGGAACTCTGCTGAAAAATAAGGCAGGATTCGCCAGATGGCTATGGGTGAAGAGTACAGTAATGTGGGATGGAGCCCTGAATGTTTAACTTTTATTATTTATTTCTTCTGGCTCATGAAAATTTTGCTTTAGTTTTTGGGCCACGCTGAGCTGTGCTGGGCTTACTCCTGCCTCTGAGCCGAGGAATCATTCCTGGCGTGTCCTAGGGGACCATGTGGGGTGCCAGGGATGGAACTCAGCTGCCTGTAAGGCAAGCGCCTTACCCCCCTGCACTATTTCTCTAGCCCCCCATCTTAACCATTTTAAAATGTACACTTATGTGTTAAATACGTTGACGTTGTTAAGCCATCACTGCTCTGCCTTTTCAGAACTCTTGCAAAACTAAAACTCTGAACTCATTAAGACACTCATTTTCTCCTTCCAGCTTCTGCAACTTTCATTCTACTTCCTTTCTCTGAATTTAACTATTTCAAACGCTTTGTAATGGGGGCTCCATAGTGTCAGGTGACAGAATGTCACAATGTCCTTTTTATGTTGAATAATATGCCATTATGTGTATATATCTTTTACTTTTGGGACACACCCAGTGGTACTCTGGGGTGACTCCTGGTTGTGCACTCAGGAGTTACTCTGGAGGTGCTTGGGTGACCATTTGGGCTGCCAGGGATGAGCTGAACTATTCATGCAAAGCAAGAACCCTATCTGATGTACTATCTCCCCAACCCCTATGTATTATTTTTTAATCCTTTTATGGACACTGAAATGCTACCCTACTTCTCAGCTACTGTGAATAGTGCTGCTGTGAACAAGAGTAGACAAGTATCTCTGAGATATCTGAGTATCTTTCAGATATCTATATTTCAGTTCTTTTGGTTCTATCTGCAGAAGTGAAATTGCCAGGTCATATGGTAATTCTAATATTTAATATTTTGAGGGCTTGCCGTACTGTTGAGAAAATAAGGATTTTATATTCCGGCAAACTTTATATAGGGGTCTTCACATCATTGTCAACACTTGTTTTCTGTTTGTTTTGTTTTTTGAGGTTGTTACTAGTAATCTAATAAGAGTGAAAGTAATATCTCAGTATGATTTTTTTTTTTTTAGTGTTGGGCCACACTAAGCTTTGTTTAAGACTTACTCATGCTTCTACTTAGGGATACCTCCTGGTGCTGGGAGGACATTATACAGTACCAGGAATCTATCTATCTTGACTGTGTGCAAGGCAGTCAAGATAGATAGATCCAGCTTCTCTGTGATTTTAATTTGCATTTCCGTAGTGATTAGTGATGTTCAGCATCTTTTCATGTGTTTACTGGCCATTTGTTTGTGTTGGGAAAATGTTCTAGGTCTTTGCCCATTTTTGTATTGAGTGATTCATCCTTTATTGTTGAATTTCTGGAGTTCTGTATATATTCCAAATTTTAACCCCTTATCAGATACACAATTTGCAAATATTTTCTCCTGTTTCATAGGTTGCCATTTTATTTTCTTGATCAACTTTTGGTGCACATTTTTTTCAATTTTAACACAGTACCAAGGAGTAATTAAGATGATTGATTGATTATGTCACCTTCTCCAAACAAGAATTTTTTTTTTTGGTTATATCCAGCAGTGCTCAGGGCTTACTCCTGCTCTGCACTCAATGGTCATTCCTGGCAGTGCTTGTTTTCTTTTTTTGAGAGGAGGGAGGTATCCCATCCCCTCTTCCATAAGATCCTGAAGGTTGCATACCTGATTTCTTCAACAGATTCACTTATCCATTCTACTATTTCTGTCTGTCATCCTCCTTACCCTATTCTGTTACCTCTTCTCTTGTTACCCACCATCTCTATCCATTATGTCTCTTTATCACCCATTCTCTTTCTCTTGTCCACTTTTTCCCTATTAGCTACACATTTTTCTCTTAGTACTTTGTTGCTCTGGATCCAAGCAGGAAATGGAGACTACAGAGTATTAAAATGGGGACTTGGTTGGGGGAGGAGCGCTGGAAAGCTAGTACACCAGATAGACACTTGCCTTGCATGCAGCAGACAAAGGTTTCACCCATGACACCTCATATGTGTTCCTTGAGCTCTGCTAGGAGTGATCTCTGGAGTAAGTCCCTGAGCGTGCGCGCGCGCGCGCACACACACACACACACACACACACACACACACACACACACACAATGGAGACATGGAGACCTGGGCCAGAAAATACAGGAGTATAAAGCTCTTGCCTTGCTCACAGCCGAACCTGGGTCAATTCCTGGCACTGTATAGGGTCCAGGTGGACTGGAGCGATAGCATAGCTGGTAGGGCACTTGCCTTGCACAAGGCTGACCCGGGTTTGATCCCTCCGTCCCTCCTGGAGAGCCCAACAAGCTACTGAGAGTATCCTGCCCACACGGCAGAGCCTGGCAAGCTACCCGTGGCGTATTTGGTATGCCAAAAACAGTAACAAGTCTCACAATGGAGAAGTTGCTGGTGCCTGCTTAAGCAAATGGATGAACAATGGTAGGACCGTGATCAGTGCTTATTTTGACATAAAACTGTATTTTATTTATTTACCAATTTATCTTTTTGGCTTATTCATAATTTGTTGAATCACAAAATCTACAAATCTTCTTTGGAAGTCCTAGTGTTGAAATATCAGTACTTTATTTTAAATTTTACTTTATGTACCATGATTTATAATACTGTTAATATTAGACTTTCACGCATGCAGCATTCCAACCTCACACCAGAATGTCCCCTTTCTTCCAGCCTTATCTCAGAACCCCTCTTACGCCCCCCTTCCTCTCCCTCTGTAGATCATATTTTTCATTGATATTCTTTGCCCCCACATCTGAGGACAATGGCTTTGCTCACTAAAAATAATGACTTATTATGGTAGTAATTTTCAGCAGAGTAGGGGAAAAATAAAACCCAAAAGGTTATTAGTACAAAGGGGAAAAGAAGTATTTGAGCGACTTGGAAATCTCACCACACAAAATGATCTAAAGATTGTTGACTTTTCTTCTACCATATTCTCTAGATCCAATCCTGAGCAAAGGAAGCAAGGTGTTTATACTGGTCTAGTCCAACACTGACACTCAGTGCCAGCTCACTAGTGAAATTAAACTTGAAAGAAACTTATTGAACCTAGTCTTTGAACAAGGGACCTCTAACTCAGTTCTAAATATCACTAGCCACTTTGGGTCCTATTTCATTTCTTTGAATTCTGGTTCAATTTCCTAGTCATTTTCTTCTCAGGCCTTCCTTTTCCAACTTTAGATCTCTTCCAGATTTATGGTTTATGCATACTTGCTGACAAGATACTATTATAAAGTTGAAAATAGCATGGGGGGGAGCTGGAGTGATAGCACAGCGGGTGGGGCGTTTGCCTTACATGCAGCTGACTGGGATTCGATTCCCATATGGTCCCCTGAGCACCACCAGGAGTCAGGAGTAATTCCTGAGTGCATGAGCCAGGAGTAATCCCTGTGCATCGCTGAATGTGACCCAAAAAGCCAAAAAAAAAAAATAACATTGGGGACTTATTGAATTTAATGTCCTTTCAGAAGTAGTATCAAAACAGATTTTCCCGATTAAATTCTAAAAGCCGGACTTGAATATGACTCAATTTTTTCACACATCACTATGACTCCTGGTCCTGTGTTTTTTGAAAATGAAGATATACCTTATCCACATGTAAGCTGTCAGTTTCCTCTCATCTTAGTCACACTTAATTCCTATGTAAAATTTTGTTTCTTATCTTACCTGTAGGGAGAATTCTCTCTCATCCATAATGCCCATCTGTAGATGGACAGAAAGGTGAGCAGCATCTACTCTCCACTTGCTAGAGATAGTAGCTTCTTATTCTTTCTCCACTCAGAGAAAATGAGAATTCTTTTACATTCTTTCAGAAGGTAGAAGATGTAAGTTATCCCATGAAACTGCAGAATTAAGATATTCTAGTTTTGGGCTGGAGCGATAGCACAGCGGGTAGGGCATTTGCCTTGCACGCGGCAGACCTGGGTTCAATCCCCAGCATCCCATATGGTCCCCTGAGCACCGCCAGGAGTAATTCCTGAGTGCAGAGCCAGGAGTGACCCCTGTGCATCGCCAGGTATTACCCAAAAAGAAAAAAAAAAAGATAGTCTAGTTTTTCTTCCTTCTCAAATTTGTCTACTTAGACATCTAAGTAGATGTCTTTCACTTAGACATCTGCCACTACTATTATTGATCAGTCACTTCTGCTTTTGAAGTGATCTGGGTATAAGTGTGCAAACAAAGTAAGATATATCTGAAATATTATTTTACTATTATTGTTTATGTTCATTATGCATATGAACAAATAGCCATAAAATACACACAGTTTCAATGCAAAAATAAGTTCTAAGACCCAAACAACTAGTTTGAAAATTAACATTGCAACTTGATAATCCACTCAAAAATGTTCACAGCTAACCAACACTCACCAATTACAGAGCTTTACAATTCTTGTGGTAATGTTTGTGGATAATGTTTCGATAAAATCAGAATTATTTTTCTTGATTTTCTTATTCAGTATTGATGGTCAAGTGTTTATATATCAAAATGAGTAGGAGGCAATGATTTCTTTTCAAATGTATGTTAACACTTCTTTATTCCTAGCTGGATAAGGGGAAAAAATAGATTGTACATAATGTTAAAGAAAATAAGTTAGGAAGTCAAGGTTCTAAACAAAACTGGCCAAGGACTGCAGGTAAGTTATTTCAGCTTTCTACAAGCCATAATAACGTCTTCCAAATGCCCTCAGTTCTTGTCTATAAAATACAGAAATGTCCTTGAGAAAATTCATTATGTGCTACAGAGCAGAGTACACTTACTATTGATAAAAGTAGGTTCAATGGTTCATCGTCTAAAAGGTTCCGTCCACTTTTTGTGCACATAAAATCAACACATATTTCCAGAAATGTAAAGACTGCCAGATCTACAAAGAAGTGTATGTTTACTATAGCAAAGGGTTTTATAGCTAGAATATTGTATGTCATAATTCAGTTACAAGGAAGAGGAGCTAAGAATCTTTAAGCTGATGAATTTGTAAAAGTCAACTTTTTATATCCAGGATATCAAAAGGAGACTTATAGGTTATTAATGGGCATACGCCCATTTAACAACTTCTGGGGAAAGTTTATTATTCCAGGTTGAGGTCAGGAAAATTTGACAAAAGTACAAATGCTAATTTCTTGACAAAGTTGCCCTACATTTGGAGACAGAATGTATGACCCATATAGGGTCAAGTTTTGCACAGGGCAGCCAAAATTTTCTGTTTAAATGGGCAAATAAACATAGCAGAGTAATAAGTCAAATCAGATGCAGATTCTGGACATGCAGGAATGGTGGTGGATTCTAACAGTTATAACAGGTAAATCAGTGACTTTAGTCATCAAGACAAAATGTTAAATATGTGTTTGGGGGCTGGAGCAATAGCACAGCAGTAGGGAGTTTGCCTTGCATGCAGCCGACCTGGGTTCGATTCCCAGCATCCCATTGGGTCCGCCGAGCATTGCCTGGAGTAATTTCTGAGTGTATGAGCCAGGAGTAACCCCTGTGCATTGCCGGTGTGACCCAAAAAGAAAAAATATATATATGTGCTTGTTTTTTAGGGATAATCATGTTGAACTGTTGTCTAAGTTCGTAGTAAATTAGAAGAGAATAGTTATGTGTGTTGTGAGTGCGTAGCTCACGTTTTATGTGAGCCTGAACAGAAATAACCCTACTACTGGTTCCTTTGGTTACGTAAAGAAACCATCTTAGGCATAAAAATTATGGCATACGCGACCCCATGCCCGCCCAGGAGGGGAAAGTTATTTCTCTCTCTCGCCTCTTCCTTTCGAGGGATGAAGGGCGTGGAGACCGCCATATTATAACCACAGATGGGGTTTACAAGCTTGTAATGATCCAATATCCGGAAGGAATTTCCCTGGTCTTAGTTGTTAAAGTACAGAAATCCAAAACCGACCTCATTTCTCTTCACAACAGGTCTGACTCTAGTGGGGTACTCCTAACAATAATGGTGAGGTTTGTATTGAAATATTGAATGTAACCAAAGTAAATAGAAAGTAAAGTGAAATTTATCAGTTACAAGTCGGGGGGGGTGCGGGTGTGGGCGGGATGGGAGGTGTACTGTGGGGTTTTTTTGGTGGTGGGATATGGGCACTTGTAATAAACTAAAGCACGCCGAGGGGCACGTGCACTCTCGGGCTCTCCGGGCAGCTCTGTCTCACCACCCGCGTTCTGTGCTCTGGAACCTCAGTGTGTGGACTGGATCGGGATGGCCATTGGCCAAGGACCGGCGAGGGAAGAACGAGGACCAAGCTGGTTGCTGATTAGTTACCATTTATTCAATCTTCCATCTTTCTCATCTCCCGCACTCCCAGCTCCAGCCTCTCTCTGGATCAACTGCCGTCCTCTCCATCTGTCTCCTCCCTTTTTCCTCTCTCGCCCTAGCCCCTAGGTTACACACCACCAGGTAGCAAAATCAACATAATAAAGCCCTTCCTGAGGACTGTCAGGTTTAAAGGGAACACAACCTAGGGGCATTCCAAAGCCCTTCCTGACTGTCAGTAGGCAAAATACCTCTTAAGTTTTTTTTTCTCCTCTCCCCATTCCAAACACTCATTAACATCTTAATGCTAGTTATTTTTGCATGGACATAGCAAGAGATACATTGAGGTTTGCAAGGCAGCTCTCCTGACAACATCTTGCCACAGGCTCAGACCACAGCACTCAGGCCAGATTAATCACTCTTAACCCTAGCAAGGTCCAAATCTAGTTATCACTGTTTGGATCATGACAACATTTGTCCATGACCAATCTCTTAACTTATAGTTAAGCATTAGGCACGTTGGCCAGGCCCATCTCGATGCCATGGTAGCACACAACTCACCGCTTGCCCTGGGTCCGTCTTATCCCTTGTCGGGACCCTGCTTTTTGGGGTGCTAGGAAGTAAGGGCAGCTGAGGCTTAGGTCTAGATAACAAATGCCCAGGAGGAAAATATCATGTAAAGTCAAATGACTCCCAGGTTACAAAAGCATAGCATTTGCTAAGTCTTCCTGTGTCCATACAAAAAGGACATTGCTCTGAATAAACTATGCAAATGACTCAAGGAGAAGAGAAAAACAATATTTGCAAGTCAACAGAACACTAAGAAGTTATAAATAAACACAGAGGAGTGGGAGCACTGTAACAGGAGTAACCCAATAAACCTAAACTACCCGAGGCTATGTTATCCTACAGGCACTGGTGAAGGGATGGTTGTTTCAGCATTGTATGACTAAGACTTAAGCCTGAAAGCATTGTAATTTTCCACATGGTGATTCAATAAAATAAAATTCTTATTAAAAAAATTATGGCATAAATTTACATAAATTATATAGGAAAGCATAGGAATATACATTATGCCACATGTGATCCAAACTGGTGTTAATTATTATTAATATTATTGAACATAGAGATTATGAAAAGGGAAATTAGATAGCAAAATATTTAATCAGTAACACTTTGATCTAGAGAAGTGGTCAAGAAACATCTCCAACGTAGAAAAATCACAATTTCTGCTAGTTTTCTCAAATGTCTGTATTAATGAACTAGTCTGGACCCTTCATTGTGCCATACCCTATGAAGGATAAATTCAAAGAAGAATCAGAGGAAAGACCATTCTTCAGAAGAAGAATAGAGATACATTAAAATTCTATATTTGATCAGGATTATCAATCCTAAAGAAATTAAAATAGCACTGTAGCATTGTCATCCCGTTGTTCATCAATTTGCTTGAGCAGGCACCAGAAACATCTCCATTGTGAGACTTATTTTTGGGCATATCTAATATGCCATGGTAACTTGCCAAGCTCTGCTCTGTGGGTGGGATACTCTCAGTAACTTTCCAGGCTCTCTAAGAGGGGCAGAGGAATCGAACCCAGGTCGGCCGTGTGCAAGGCAAACGCCCTACCCACTGGGCTATAAAATGAAAATGAAAATTTGATGATTTATTTTATATTTGATCAGTTTAGAAGCAGTTGTAGTGATGAAATGTTCACTGTATTATTTTAGGAAAGTTAGTTAAATTTTCTTTGAACACTTCTTTATTTGCAAGTTAAAAACTCTGTTAAGTTAAAAACTTAAAAGTGCCCTATGATGATCTACTACCTTCAGAGTTTCAGGTTATGCTGTCAGCCAGATCATGAGTCATCGTTTTATTCTTCTTATTTGGGGGCTGGGGATATTGGGGGTTGGGCCACATTCAACTGTGCTCAAGGCTTGCCCCTGGCTCTTTACTCAGGGCTCACTCCTGACATTAGTTGGGGGGTAATATAAGGTACTGGGGATGCAACCAGGGTTGGCCAAATCACTTTACTCTTAATTCATCACGATTAGGAGATGAAGTTTGAATAATTGAATACTTGAAATTCCATAATATTTCAATATATTTATTGAAATCAGAGAGGCCTAAAACCAAACTTAGCCATTTCATTTTTTGTTTGTTTGACATTTTAGTGATAACCATCTGTGCTAAGGACTTATTTTTGCTCTATTCAGGGATCATTTCCAGTGGGGCCCATGGGACCACGTGTGGTGCCAGAGATCAAACCTAGGTCACTCACATGCAAGGCAGGTATCCTACCCACTGTACGATCACTAAAACCCCTCTGTACCTATCTCTTATATTAACAGTAAAAATGCATGAGGCATTGGGGATTATTCCTTTTTCTTTTTATTTTTGGATAGTGCAAAGGATTGGCACATACGACACATGTTTTCTAACAATGAGCTCCATACCTTACCCTCATAAGCAGGGTTTTGTTAGGTTAGTAATCATACCGTCACTAAGAAAGAAACTAAATGCAAACTTGAAAATACCCATTATGTTCACATATTTTGAGCTAAGAATTGCATTCATAGTAAACAAAATATTTAATCTGCAAGTACACATCAATGTACACAATCAATGCTCACATAAATACTGATCAACACAGCTAAGTATTAGATGAAAATAATTAGAAAAAAGAACTTATTAGATAAATTAATAGGATATCGTGAAATTGCAGGTACAGGTTGACCTGCTGGTATCACCATATCCTTGCATGTTTGAACTCTTGTATTCCCTCTTCACCCTGGCGTGGGGGTGGGGTGATGCTTGGGTCATACTTGGTGGTGTTCAGAGTCCAGGACAATCACTCCTGGTGATGCTTGGAGGACCATCTGCAGTGCTAAGGATCCAAGTAGGGTTGGCCACATGCAGGACCAGCACCTTATCCCATTTGCTATTGTTGTGGCCACTACATATATGAATACATCTTATTTTATCTTTGCCACGGTGATTTACAATTTTATGATACTGTCAGTGGTAGTGATGCATGCATATATTGTTCCAATACCACCTGCCACCAAGACTTGCGCCCCTCCCCTATTGTCTTGGGGGTTTCTTCCTCACCCCTGACCCCCACCTCACATTCCTACCTCACTCTTCACGTTTTAATTCTTAAGAATCTGTGCCTACTCCAGAATATGATTTACAGTCCCATTGGATCAGAGGAGGCATTAACCGCAGATTTCTTTGTTTTTAAGAAGGTTCTGGGGTTTGAGAGATGTGTAGCAGAAAGGTGTTTGCTTTGTATGTTCAGTCCCTGTCACCCCATATTGTCCCTCAGACCCCGCCAGGCCCCTGAGCACAGAGACAGGAGAAAGCTCTGAACACCACTGGGGGTGGCCTCCTAAATTAAAAACAAAGCAAAATAAAACACCTGAACAACAAGGAAATATGGTCTTTGAAAATACTTACCTGGCTAGACCACACTGCAGAGCCTGGCAAGCTATCCATGGCATATTTGATATGCCAAAAACAATTCTTACAATGTAACAACAATTCTTACAATGGAGACGTTACTGGTGCCCGCTCAAGCAAAATCGATGAACAATGGGATGACAGTGCTACAGTGCATGAAATTACTTAACCTGATAACTATGAAGACTCTACCTATGAAAGCAGATTCCATGCTAAACTTTAAATGGTCAGAAATAAAGTTTATATTTTCATACTCACATATATACCACTTCCAATTTATTTAAGCATATATACAATTAATGAACTCTATGTATATAATTTAAAATATGTAGGGTTTTTTGTGTTGGGGGGATTTGTTTTGTTTTGTTTTTTTCCCTTTTTGGATCACACATGGCAATGCTCAGGGGTTACTCTTGGCTCTGCACTCAGGAATTACTCATGGTGGTGCTCAGGGACCAGATGGCCTGCCAGGATTCAAACCCAGGTCAGTTGTCTGCAAGGCAAACTCCCTGCCTGTTGCACTATTGCTCCGGCCCATGTTATTGTTGTTTTTAAATTTTTAGGTAATATATTTACAGAGGACTCGAGTGATAGCACAGCTGGTAGGGCATTTGCCTTGCACAAGGCTGACCCAGTTTCGATTCCTCCATCCCTCTCAGAGAGCCCGGAAGCTACCGAGAGTATCCTGCCCACACGGCAAAGCCTGGCAAGCTACCAGTGGTGTATTTGATATGCCAAAAACAGTAACAAGAAATCTCACAATGAAGACGTTACTGGTGCCCGCTCGAGCAAATTGATGAACAACAGAATGACAGTGACAGTGCTACAGTGCTATATGAATAAAGAGAACGCAAAAGTAGAATTTTATTTTATTTATTTAATTTTTTTTGGGTTTTTCTTTTTGGGTCACACCCGGCGATGCACAGGGGTTACTCCTGGCTCTACACTCAGGAACTACTCCTGGTGGTGCTCAGGGGACCATATGGGATGCTGGATTCAAACCCAGGTCAGCCGCGTGCAAGGCAAACACCCTACCTGCTGAGCTATCACTTCAGCCCCGCAAAAGTAGAATTTTAAATAATTCATACCGTCAGTGGAGGAAAGCAGGGGAAAAATGAGGAATATAATTTTTTAAAATTTTAATTTATTGAATCACTGTGAGATACAAAGTTGTTCATGATTGAATACAACAATGTTCCAACACCAATCCTATCACATCTCCACTTCCCACCATCACTGTCCCCAGTTTCCCTCCTGCGCCCCAGCCTATGTCTGTGGCAGACACTTTTCTTCCTTTTTCCCCCTTTCAGGCCCTATGGCTTGTAATACCATTACTGAAAGGGAATCACGCATATCACTTAACCTTCTTTCAGCACCCAGTTCTGTCCAGAGTCATCACTTCCCAGTATCATTGTCTTAGTTGTTATTTCTCTGACCTACCTGCCTTCTCCCCCACTGTAGCAAGCCTTCCACAAAACACCAGTCCTCATGGCCTTCATTTCTATTGTCTTTGTTTCTATGTTTATGTTTCTTTATATTTTTCAAATGAGCGGGATATAATATTTAATAGAGGTTACTGTGAAGTCCATCACTCTTGAGAGATTGGTGGTGAATTATGAAGGATTTGACAGTATGCAAAAGTAAATGAGTAATAAAAAGAATCATTCTTGAATAAATAATGACAATGCTATACATGATCCAAGAATGAATGTTTTTTCTGCAACTGTGTATATCTATGTGCCAGAAATGAGACTTAGGCATTTGTAGGAGGTGGTGAGGGCTCTCAAGTGGTTCTTGAAGGCATAGGGGCCACTCCTTGCAATAAATTTTGTTTAATTTTTATTTTATTGAATTACCATGAAAAAAGTTACAAAGCTTTTAGGTTTAAGTCTCAGTCACATAATGATCAAACCTCCATCACTTCATCAGTGCACCTGTTCCCCCACCAAGAACTCCGATATAACCCCCTCCCACCCCCCCACCTGAGTGACTAATGATCTTCACTTTACTCTCTCTATGCTTTGAGTACATTTAATATTTCAACAGAGGACTTACTATTATTATTTAGGATTTTCCCCCAAAAATCAAACCTGCTGAAAAGGCATCATTTGATAATTTGTTTTCCATTGCTGAGAGTGAAGAATATATGAGTTTTGGATTTCTGATATTTTAGTAATTAAGTCCAGAGAAATTTCTGCCAGAAGTCACCAAAAGACAAGACCTAGAAAGAAAAACCTTTCCCCTCCCTGGGTAGCCTGGGGTTGTAGCTCAGTTCACAGTATGGATGCATTTCTGTAAGAAGCTGCTGGGTGCCGAAAGTGATTAGTAGCCCTCCAGGATCATAGTCTTTAAGGAGCAGAGGAGCTGTTTCGTATGTGTGGCCACTCCGGTTCTCATCTGGGCGGGGAGTGCGCCGGTTTACAGTGCCCCCTTCCCGAGATCTACTGCGAGCCATGTCACTGCAATCTCGTGATAATTTGTTTTTCCATTGCTGACAATGAAGAGATATGTGGTCTGGATTACTTAGTAACTAAGTGCAGGGAAATTTCTGCCAGAAATTGCATCACTGCCAGCTCATACCTCCCTTTTGTGGTCGTCATAAGATGGCAGCCAGGGCTCAGTTCACAGTCTAGAGACATTTCTGCAAAAAGCTGCTGGTGCCCAAAGTAGTATAGCTGGCCTCTGGTGCCATGGTCCTGCAGCAGCGGAGAGGCTGCATACGTGTGGCCACGGAGGCCACATCTCCGCGGAGGGCCGCAAGAACTTTTTTTAATTGATTAATTACTTAATTTTATAATGTAGTCAAAAGCCACAACTGTGGACACAATTTTAAAATGGAAGTTGATTAGATAACAATGCTCCAATACTAAAACTGATAAGTTTTAAGAAATAATTTTTGTGTGAAAACTGTTGCATCTCATCACGTGATTATTAAAGTCATGGACTGTTAAATTCTTGAGTAAGCATTTGCTAAGCTATTTGTTGCTGGTTGATCCTTCTGTGTAACAGTTTTTGTTTGTTGAGTTTAATTGACTTTGGTATCACTTTCTCATCCATTTGGTGGGCTCCTACTGGAATTTCAGTATGAAGAATTAGGAGGTGTCAAGAGAGACTTCAGGATCTATTGGCAGGGTGGCTGTTAGAGGTGGGCATGGGTGCTGGGGCTTCGGGAAGTACAGGGGTAGCAGGTGGCTGCTTGCCTTCACTTCGAGAAGACCCCAGAGTTCTTGGCCTGGGCACTGTGATACTGAAGTGTTTTGCAATTTGGTGTCTCTGCAGAGAATATTGGTGAAGAGGTGAGTGGAGCACTTGGTGTGGCTGCAGTGGTGGGTGTGGGTGTGGCGGCCAGGGCTTCAGCAGGGAGCTACAGCGCTGCATCTAACAGGAGATTAAGGTCTTGAATCAGAGCAGGGTCAGTGGGTGAGTCCATGTGCTAACATCTATAGGATGTGGGTCACAAAAAATATTTAAAAAATATAAACTAGGTTTTTTTTAAGACAACAAAAGTAGGAAATGAGTAAATTGAAATGTGAGATAGAAAAATGACTACTTTCAGAAATACCAATAAGAGGGCCAGAGTGATAGCACAGAGGGTAGGGCATTTGCCTTGCAAGTGGCCCACTCGGGTTTGATTCCCAGCATCCCTATGGTCCCCCAAGCACCACCAGGAGCAATTCTTGAGTGCAGGGCCAGGAGTGTATATATATATATATATATATACACTCTCAGGACCACTCTCCACTGGTTCGGACAAGCCTCATGCATGGGGGAGCAGGCGGAGGAACCCAGGTGTGCAGGACTCGGGGCCAAGATCTCCAAGGCTGCTTGGATCGGGACTGGGTTTCTTCCACTCAGATCCCCCATTTTCCAGTAGCTAGGCAGTCACACCCAGAGACTGCCCCGGCGCCGTGTAATCCCATCAACAGCCAACATCCAGAGACTATAAAACCAAGCTCCCAAAGAGAGCAACACAGCCTCTTGGCCCCTTCTCTTGCCCCCACAAAATGCGGCTGGGTGACATCTAATATCCTGGTTCTCCCTCTTGGAGAACCTGACAAGCTATCGAGAGTCTATTGCCCACTTGGGAGAGCTTGGCAAGCTCCCCGTGGTGTATACATATCCAAAATACATACATACCTCTCGGAGAGTCCGGCAAGCTACCGAGAGTATCCCGCCTGCACGGCAGAGCCTGGCAAGCTGCCCGTGGTGTATTCGATATGCCAAAAACAGTAACGATAGGTCTCGTTCCCCTGACCCCGAAAGAGCCTCCAATCACTGGGAAAGACAAGTAAGGAGAGGCTGCTAAAAATCTCAGGGCTGAGTGTAATAGAGACATTACTGGTGCCGCTCGAATAAATCGACGAACAACGGGATGACAGTGATACAGACAGTGAGTAAATTATAGTACTGTGGAACCTGATAATTTTCTTCCCTTTTCAAATTTTCTTTTTTGTTTTGGTGAGGGGTAGGTGGGCACACCTTGAAATGCTCAAGGCTTGTTGCTTGCTCTGTACTCATGATCACTTCTAGCGGACACTAAGGGACCATATGTGGTTCCCAGGATCTCACCCGGGTTCTCACCTGGGTTAGCAGTGTGCAAGATAAGCACCCCACAAAATTTCTATACTATTATTTTAATGAAAACAAATGCTTATGACTCATTGGAAAAAGTGAGCATGGCAGTGCAAGGAATGTGTCCTACTTGCTGTATGCTGTACGATAGCTCAAGCCTAAAAGTTATATTTTTACAAAATATTAAATGATGTACCTTTTACTTTTCAGAAAATTTGGGTCATTTTCTACAATGCCTTTAGCTTTTGAGGCACAAATTATTTACTTTTAAAACATAATATTAATTTTCATTGCGTTCCACTGACACTAGACCATTTGGATGAGTGTTGCAGTATTATGTATGCATATATATGCACACACATACACATATATAAATACATATATGTATGTGTATATATACACATATATAATGTATATGTTATATATGTATGTACATGTTTTATATGTATACATATATATGCATATTCCTTTAATTTAGTGTTTCTTTCTAGAACACCTTCTGTAATATATATCAACAAACTAATTTTGTAGTATCTTTACCCCAGTTTTATTTGCTCAATAATTGAAAAGATATTCTTAGGCGAGAAGTATCTTTCAAAAAATAGTCTGGGGAATTTAAAAAAATCTCTTTCTTTTCTCTTTTGTGCTGTTTCTTATTGCAAAGAAAAAATGAGTTGGGAAATATTTTGTGAATTATTTATAATTTCTTATCAATCAAACTTTATAATCAAAAGTGTTTGTATTTTCCGTCCTTTTTAGTTATTTAAAGACCTTCAATGGCCCTTGTGAAGGCATTGAAGGCTATATGAAAAAATAGAATAGAGCTACTAGTCGAAAGAAAAATAGCTGGGTTTGAATCCTCATGCTGTTATCATGAAAACCATCATGTAAATTCTCTGAACCTTTTTCTTAACACTTTAGTGGAAAAAAGATGAAAGCAGCCAACATAGTTCGTAAATTTCTTTGGAAAATAAATAAATAAATGCCTATTCAAATGAGCAAGACTGTTTTTAATGTTAGCATAAAGAACCCAAGACCAAATGCTTCTCCTAGCCCAAAGTGTATTAAGCTGTATTGACAAGAGCACATGAAAGCCTAAGTGTACCTTTTTTAAAAGGTAGAGGACAATAGTCTTTCCTTCAGCTTCAGTCACCTATGGGGACAATGCCAGCACTGCTATGATTCCTGAGGGCAAATGTGACAGCACATGCTCTGTGCGGAGTTGAGCTGGGAATGGGTGTGCTCCTAGGTAAGCTCCTCTAGGGTAGGGTCTTAGAGATTCTGATCATGAGCCATCATTTATAAAGTGAGTTCTTATAATATGAACACAACACCCAAACGTTTTTGCTTTGATAATGAATTATATAATTTCAATACATGTGTTTGCTTTTCTCACATTAAGATTTTTATTTATGTTGATATAGAAAATATAAAATCAAAGAAAAATCTAAGAAATCAAAGAAAACTTTGCCCATATTCCTACTACCATTGGCACTATTATATTTTTAACACTACTGTTTTTAGAATACATGTAACTACTAGAAGCAAATTTTAGATGATTATTCTAGGTTATTTTCAACATACATCTTAAAATTGGGATAAATCATAGTGAATATATATTTTTGAAAAACTACTTAGGGCATCTAGCAACATAACATTAACATACTATGTTGATATAAATTGATCAATATAGAGTGAGATCATTTGTAATTGGGTGAATTTCACTTTATGTTGTATGAGTTATTGATAATAGCCTAATGACTATACATTTAAACTATTTTACTTCACCCCTTATATGTAACAGTATAACTTCACATTTTTATTATTATGAATTCATCTGATTATTGAAAAATATTGGAAGTGGAGTTGCTGAATTAAAGATATTACTTCAAATTGTACTTTAGAAAGGGCTCTTTTTTGGGTTGGAGGAAGACACAACTTGCATTACTCCAGGGTTACTCCTACCTCTGTGCTAATGTATCACTCCTGATGGGCTCAGAGTTGTATGAAATGCCGGAGATTGAACCCAGGTCTGCCACGTGCAAAGCAAAAGCCCTACCCACTATACTATCACTTCAGCCAGCAGAAAGTTTGTTCTAATTTTACTCTTCCAGAATCTGTGTGATTCCATCTTTCTTTCATTGTCTATTTCTGAGATACCTCTTTTACTTTATTCAGGCTTCTGCTCAAGTATTACTTTAAGATCGTTCCTGGATTAATAAAAAAGAACCAATTTTACCTTACCTTGTTTTATTTTTCTTTAAAATACTTCTTAGCTTCTGAAAATAGTCTGTTTTATTCTATTCTATTCTATTCTATTCTATTCTATTCTATTCTATTCTATTCTATTCTATTCTATTCCTTCCACTCCTATTCTGTTCTGTTCTATTAATTTCAATTCTATCCTATTTCTTGCCAATCTTAACTTTTCCTGTTCTCTAGTCACTCCTCCCTTACTAGATTTTTGAGTCCTGAGAGAACATTGGGTTTTTTGTGTGCTTTTTCTCCCCTGCATCCTTATAGTCCAAAAGTAGGAGTGCTTATTAACAGTACTATACATGATTAGTGGCTGTGTGTATGAAAGAATGAATAGCTATGTGCATACCTTTAAAATCATGGGCACAGAACATTTTTACTGTCAAAAAAGCAATGTTATCACATTAAAATCTTTTAGAAAAGGGCTTTTTCTTCCAAAAAGAAGATTAACCTTAATGCTTTGAAAGAATGAATAAAACAAATTTGAGTCAGAAGGCAAAATTTTGGAATATTACAATTTTAAGAGTTTTGGTGTGTGGTTTATTTTTTAACTTATACAACTCTATTTCATTTTATTGTTATTTCAGGTAGGGCTCCCCAGCTGTGCTCAGGGATCCCAGGGATCATTCCCAGCAGCATTTGGTCTACCTGATTAATGATTCAGAGCTAAGAGCTGAAATGTGGTACTGCTGAGACCCTCAATGCTAGGACAAGCAGGGCTGCCATATTGCCGTGGGGGTGGGAGAGTGTTACACTTTATCTTGATAAGTGAGAATTTAAAATGATATCAAAAGGCCTTATGGCATAGAGATGAAAAGGCCACCGACTACATTTAAAATAATCTGCTGTTGAGACATTCAGCACTTCGTAGAGGCATACTCTGGGTACCCACAGTGCCTCAGTTGAACAATCTATAAAGCAGGATAAATAACTGTGCTTAATTTATAAAGCCATTGAGAAGATTAAATTAGTTAGGTTATTTAAAGGGCTACATATAGTTGTTGGAATATTGTGTTTTATAACTACTTATGTTTTTTCATTTATTTGGTAATGGCATCATTTCTCAAGAAGTGTCATAAGTTGATAGGTTTTTCACTTTCTGCTTATTTTTTTTCTCTTTGATGTCCCTAACAAAATAGTACCTTCATAAGAGTAATTTGGATGCTCTGAACTATGTAGATTCAAAAAGTAGACAAGAGAATTGAAGCAGTTTCTACTCATTTGCAAAAACTTAGTTTTCTTTTTTAGAATTCAAAATTTGTGGATTGTCAGTTGGCAAATAAATATCTGATTTCTCATTATTTGAATAGGCAAATATTAGAGAGAAAATAAGGTGAGTTTAGAAGAAGATCCCAAGTAGTAATAAATTCTGAAAGCAAGTTTTCTGGGCTTAGTGAAGGAATATTTAGGAGAAAGGGGAGTTCCAATATTGATATTTTTGGATAGTATAAATGCACAAACCATATACTATTCAGCCATTCTATTTTACTGGAACAGAAGTGAATTTTTTGGTCATCCAAAATAACTTCAGATATTTATATATTGCATTTGGGAATCAATTTTAATTGATACTAAAATGATGTAAATAGCATAATTGATGTTATTACTTTGTGTTTGTTTGTTTTTGTTTAGAGGGTTTTTTTGGGGGGTGTGGGCCACACCTGGCGATGCTCAGGGGTTTTTCCTGGGTCTACACTCAGAAGTTACTCCTGATCATGCTTAGGATCTAACCCAGGTGGGCGGGGAGCAAGGCAAATGCCCTACACACTACATCATCACTCTGGCAACTGGTTTTTAATTATATGTAACATATACATTCACATGGATTTATCGTCATATTTGATTATAATATTTAAAAGTTCTTCTTGCTCTTCTTCAGTAACCCCCAAAGAATTAAGAGCTTAGGAAACATTGGTAATAATGTAACAAACAACATTTTAAAGTCTATCAGTCATTCTTTCAAAATTTACTGCTTTTAAAAATACAATCTCTTATTTCAAAGTAAATTTTAACCATAAAAATATTATTACTCTATATGTAAAAAATGTTTCATGACTTTTTTAGACATAAGAAGTACAAGTAAATATTGTTTGCTATGATGCCTTGACGTGAGTCTCATTTATTAACTGTTCACTGGCTAAATGTTTCTACAACCTGAAATCTGGAAACAGTCAAATCTTATTATTTTTTTTAATTTTATTGAATCACCGTGAGATAGTTACAAGCTTTCATGTTTGGGTTACACTCTCACAATGATCAAACACCCATCCCTCCATCAGTGCACATTTCCCACCACTGATATCCCGGATATGCCCCCTTTTTCCCATCCTCCCCCTGCCTCCATGGCAGGCAATATTCCCTATACTCTCTCTCTACTTTTGGGCATTATGGCTTACAACACAGACACTGAGAGGTCATCATGTTTGTTCCATTATCTACTTTCGGCATGCATCTCCCATCCCAACTGGCTCCTCCAGCTATCATTTTCTTAGTGATCCCTTCTCTTTTCTATCTGCCTTCTCCCTCCCGCTCATGAAGCAGACTTCCAGCTATGGGGTAACCCCCCTGGCCCTTGTATCTACTTTCCTTGGGTATCAGCCTCAAGTGATGTTATTCTATACTCCATAAATATGTGCAGTCCTTCTATGTCTGTCCTTCTCTTTCTGACTTGATTTCACTTAGCATGATACTCTCCATGCCTATCCATTTATTAGAAAATGTCATGAATTCATCTCTCCTAATAGCTGCATAGTATTCCATTGTGTAGATGTACCAAAGTTTCTTTTAACCAGTCATCTGTTCTAGGCCACTCAGGTTGTTTCAAGGTTTTGGCTCTTGTGAACAGTGCTGTGATGACTGTATAGGTACAGATGTCACTTCTACTGTGCTTTTTTGCATCCTCAGGATATATTCCCAGAAGTGGTATTGCAAGGCCATATGGAAGCTCAATTTCTAGTTTTTGAAGTACTGTCCATATTGTTTTCCAAAAAGGAAACAATACCAGTCGGCATTCCCACCAACAGTGAAAGAGTGTCCCTTTTTCCCCACACCCACGCCAGCACTGGTTGCTTTTGTTCTTTTGTTTCTGTGGTGTGAGATGATGTCTCATTGTTTTGATTTGCATCTCCCTGATGACTAGCGATGTGGAGCATTTTTTATATGCCTTTTGGCCCTTTGTATTTCTTTTTTGAGGAAATTTCTGTTCATTTCTTCTCCCCATTTTTTGATGGGGTTGGAGGTTTTTTTCTTATACAATTCTACTAGTCTCTTGTATATCCTGGATATTAATCCCTTATCAGATGGGTATTGGGTAAATATTCTTTCCCATTCTATGAGCTCTTTATGTATTTTGGTCGCTGTTTCTTTTGAAGTGCAGAAGCTTCTTAGTTTGATGTAGTCCCATTTGTTTATGTTTGCTTCCACTTGCATGGTCAGTGCTAGAAAACAGTCAAATCTTAATATTCAACTTAACTGAACAAAGTATTGACTTGAATAATAGTAAATATAGAGAAAAATGATATAATTCAAAGGATTGAGTACATAATTTTTATATAATTTTCATGTAGGTCCCATGAGTACGAAACAAGGAATGCTCACTAAGCATGAGTGAGTCTTTCAACAAAAACAGAAAAAAAGAGTTGAAAGATAAAATAATTTCATAAAATTTTTTCTTCCAACTCTTCCCTAATTCAGGATTTAGAGTTATGTTAAAGAGCATGTCATTCCAGCAGAAATTGGTATTTAATGAAACAACAGCGCTGAGTGAGCAAGCGATTACTAGGGGTTTATCACTGGTATCTTCTTACAAAAATATGGGGACATTGTTGAACCATGAAATAATATAGAGTTTGGAGAAGAGAAAAGATGGTTTAAGAACTAAATTTTAAAAATTTTGTATTTCTTTAATCTTTGGTTAATACACATTTACAAATACTGTATTAAATTGAAAAGTGCCTGCCTTTATAAACTTAATTTTTTTTCTCTATTCTCCTGGATGGAAACCTCACTCTTTATAAACAGTGTTTAAATAACCAGACAAAAACCTCATGAAATTTCATAAAATTCTTTATTCTTTTTTTAAATGCTGGGTGATTCATCTTGGAAAGAGGCATTATGCATGGAGAGAAGTAAAATATATCCTCAATTTTTATCATAATAAAATCTAGTTTCTTTTATTTTGTAACTTACACCCTAGAAAAGTACCCTACATACCACAATTTTACCTATCCATTTCCTTTTTATTTGTAGACAAATGAAAACAAAAACTTCTGTAGTCACTGTAAGGGTATAAATTATAATTTAAGATGAGCTAAAGAATGGATTGCTTTTATCATTTGAAAAATGTTTAATTGTGATTTTTCTGAGAAAAAAAGAAAAGAACCACTCTCACTGCCATTAAACTATTTACAATACATAATCTAGAAGGAAGCAGTAGATTAAAGGAGATAAGAGAGAAACGGCAATTCTTTTAGATTCCCAGCTTTATTTTATTTGAATATGTGTCATCCTCTAAAAATCCTGCATCTTAACTTTAAAAGGATATTGACCCAGGATTTGAAAAGGGTGGGGGTGAAAGAATGAGGATGATGCAGGGATTGGGAGAAATTTACAGTTAGAGCAGATACTGAGTGAAAATTTAGAGTACATACCTAGCATGTTTTGTGCTTTCTTTCTTCCAGAAAGGAAATGACACTTTGAATTCCCTGGGATGCTAGAACCACATGCAAGAAAGGATGGGCAAATTTGTCATTCAGAATTTATGAAGGGTATTTTTTTCTTCTCACTGACTAAAAAGAACAAATCAAACACTAGGTTTCCAATTCTGAAAATTAGTAGACTCTGGAGAGCCAATTAAACATTATTCCCCTATCTCAACTCTGTTTTAACATCCTTCTTTATTGCACACTGTTTCTTTCGCTCACAAGGCAGGTAGATGGTGTTATCAGGCTAATTTGGGGACAGTTATCATTATAATGTAATTTTTTGCAATTATGTGGTAGACCAGGTGGCAAGACAGCATGGCTTTGCATTGCCAAGGTGCAAAACAAATTCAGTGTTCAATCAACCTGAGAGAGAAAGGACAATTCTCATTTGCATAAACATGTAGCCACGGAAACGAGATGCACAGAGGTATAAGGGGAAAGAGACCTATTTTACATGATGTGCATAGAATATTTGACAGTTTAGATTGGAGGCGTCATTGATGTGGGTTGGAATGGTACGGTTGGTTGCCATGGATATGGTTTTCCCTACTGGCAGTGTAGAGATTGGCAGGGATGGATGCTGAAAAAAAAAAAAAGTCCAAACCACTGCAACACTCTGGCAGCCTGATTCTTTTCTTTTGTTGAAAAGCTATGTATCCTTTCTGCACTAATGACAGCTCATCAAGTATGCGGTGTAATCTAGAAACACTGATATTTCTGTAATAAATCATTCATGTATAATATATATATGTATTTATACATTCTATGCACATATATATGTGGCTATCTACATGTATATATTTGGAACAACATGTATGCAGGTTACTAAAAGATTAGATTCAGTAAGAAAATATTTGTCTCTTTTGCTGCTCTTTTTTTATGTAGCATTAACTTGGGAAATCCCTTGATATGAAGATTTATTAAATAATGTAAACAAATAAAATATACTCAATTATCATCTAATTTAGGAAAGGAGAATTTCAATTTGTTTTTGTGGATAAGGCAAACAATGAAAAGAAAAAGGAGTGGATTGTCCCGAAGGCCTTGTCCCTGATTATTTGACCTGTATACTCACTGCATTGTTCTAATATGCAAAAATACACAAATGGTATTTGTCCATGGAAAACAATGTAGTTTCACACATGCACATATATATGCATATATGCTACAGCATTTAGCATAGTATAAATTCAAATAGCATTTAGGTTATTATTGTTTTTGGAAGAGCTGAAGGCACTTTTTATTTCTAAAAACTCTCCCATTATCTCTTACTTTGTTTGTTTTAGTTAGTTCAGACTTTGCTTATTCAAAACATTAAAGGAATGCCTTTTTTAATCTGGACTTTATTAATGTTACATGTAAGTGAGATCAGAGTAGTCAAGCCCCATCCTGCAGGGTGGAACGGGAGACCTTTGCCTTCCACTAAAGCAGTTTTGTGCTCAGTGCACTTCCCAGATTTGAATTCTGGTAGACAAGTTCTTATCACCTTGTGGATTTCCACTCTGCTCCTTCCAGCCTCTGAAAGGAATGTTGAGTGGCATGGCATTTTCTAAACTGTCTGTCCACCAAAAAGAGAAAAGAGTTGATAGAAAAATATTTTACTATGCAGGCAAAATATCACAATCACTTTGAAGATGACTCTGTCATTTTCCCTTTATAACTAACTTTACTGTCCATGTAGCCAAAATTTGGTGGATAATTCTCACTCAATTAAAATACATTTGGATTAAGATGTAAGATCATGTGTAATCAAAGGGCTATTAAAATGCTATCTCTCACATTGTATGGTCTTTAAAATAGGTAAAACAAAGTCTGCACTGATAGTACATAAATTTTCTTTAAATATTTTAGATTAAAATATATTATTTATTTACAAAATGCTATTTCACTTCCATTTTTTTACATTAGGTACACTTGGAAATCAATTCTTCTTAATCCTTCACTCCACTCCCTACCCAGTATCATTTTTTTGTTTCCCTAGAAACCACTCACAATTGTTAATATTGTTTCAATGATATAGTATCAGTGACCTCATTTTCAAGATGATAATCAACTTTAATAAGAATATTGAATTTATTTTCATTATCTCTATGTCTTACTTTGATCTATCTTTCTCACTGAGATCTTATTTATTACCTAAATCCACTGTTTAGAGCTTTGCATGTGGATGTGAATGTTTATTGTCTCCCTATATAGTAATTTGCGTTAGTAATATATGTATTGTTTCCTAAGTTTCAAAATGGCAAATGGAATCTTTGAATTCTGTTTAAATTAAGCTTCTCATGGGTGAAAGAGAGTTAGCTTAATGAGTTAGAGTATGTACTTTTTAGGCAAGAGACCTGGGTTTAATCCCCAGCACCACCTGTCCCCAGGGTACCTCACCACTTGGACTGACCTCAAGCAGAGAGAGAAGCAGCCCCTGAGCACCACCAGGTGTGGTCCCCAAACAAAAATAATGGTGCTTATCATGTCCAAGAACTCCTATTGGATATACTTATCTTTGGATATTTATTTTCTTAATTTTTCTATAACACTATATTATGTTTTTTTCCCTTTCTGTACTTCCTGTTTTATCCTACAACTCATTTATTATTGATATGAAATATATTATTTGGGGAAATACAACTGATATTGATGTATGCTTGCCATATTAAAACATCTTTAAAATACTTAAGAGATTTTAGCATGTTCCTTTACCTAATATAAAATATTTAGATGCAATATGAGTGGCACCTACCTGACAATCTTCCCTTCATGACTGAAGAGAGTAACATAGAGAGCAGATAAGTATCTTGTGCTGAAATAAAAGTTTTCAAAATTCTAGTCCTATTCCAGAGAAACAAAATTGCTTGCTCATCATTAAAAATCAATTCTTGGTCCTACAGGAATAAAGAAATCTGAATGTGGTTATTTTATGAGCGAAGACCTGATTATTTCATGCTGTGAGTGTGATTCTTCAATGGTCAGAAGGAGAGTTCTGGAGAGGTCTACTTTTCTTGGGCAAGTGTACACTTGCCTTAATCTCACTCATAAACCAGGAGATAGTCACATGCACGAGGCCTTGAATGTGTTCATTTCAAATCAGACAGGAGGCCTGACTCACATACTAAATTTTCAGGACCAGCATTTCCAAATCTTTATCATTGCATATGTAGATTGGTTCATTTTCAGACTCTATCAAACTTGCTCAATATGACATCACTTAAAATTATTTGTGAAATATCACATCTTCTCACTTTTACATGCTTCAGATATGCAACTTTACAAATTTCATTCCCATCCAGAAAAGAAAAATGTAAATTTTACAATTTTCATGATAGATTCATTTTCCACCATAAAAAAGAAGACATTTTCCTTGTTTCTCATTCAAAATAAAGGCAGTAATTTTTCCTTGAAAGGAGATTATGGCACCAACTGATTATTTGTTGCGATCAGGCTTATTAAAACAGAGTCAGAAAACCAGAATTCATTTCCTGGATCTGTCATTAGTGATTAAAAGGAGAGAATTTCTTTCCTAGTCTTATTTTCCTTATTTGCAAAGTGACAACCTCGGATCTTCACTAGCACATTCGACACAGTTTTTTTTTTTTAAAAAAAAAGTCAGTATTTCCACATTTGTTTGACAAGCAACCATGATTGACTTTCCTTGTGTGTTCTGACTACAGCTTCAGATGATAAAGAGGCCACCCTAGAGCTGGTCTTTCGCACAGGCAATGACAGAACAGGTTAAAGGCCATGAGATCTGATGGCAAAATTGCTGGCTTGGACTGGATGTTAATCAATATAAAACTTGAAGAGCTAATGATGCATTATGATTAATCTGTTAAAAACAATAGTTGCTGTCTTAGAAGTTTCTGTTTAAAGTATTGCCTGTGCTGATATGCCCTTTATACCTCAGTTCCTTCATCTCTAAGTGAAATTTAAGATCCTTTTGTCTTCTATTTAAATCCATCTCCTTTCTTAGGGTGGCATAAGCAGTGGTATAATCAAGCGTAGGAAGCACATTTGTTACTTGAAAGGTTCTGAAATTCCTGATGTAACCTGCATCTCGTTATGATAAGATTTCTCTTATTCTGGTAAAAATTATACAGATATTAAATTTTCTTCACAAACTTGTTCTACCTGCCAATTACACTTAACCCGACCCCACGGCTCTGCCACCAGTCTTGTTTTTCCTTTTAGTTTTCTGCTAAAGAGTTAACAGAAAAAATTATTTAGATCCTGGAATTAGCTGCATAGTGTTTATTTGGCAAAGTAAAAACAATTTCCTTTTGCTTTTATGATTATTATTTTACTTTTTCTGGTCTTCAAAATGTCACATGTCATTTTCTCATGCTACCACTGTCCCATGTCACCCATGATGACATCAAACCATGTGCCAATATGAACTTACCCTTATCCAGTCGGCTCAATAGGACGATGCCCTTCACCATTCAAATGAAATCTGGACCTGCATCTCTGACCCTAAGCTGCTATTCATCAATTTTTCCATGTTGTCATGTAGCCATACTGTGGCTTTTTCTAATGTCCTTATCGCTATCATTAATTTTACCTTCTGATGTAGTAGTACTGAATGATATGATTTACAACTTAATAAAATGAGTTTTTAAAACATTAGATAAACTAGTAAATCAATTTTCATATGAGTCAGCAATCTAGAGTTCTGAAGGGAGACTTAATTTACCTCCTTTGCCTGATTTCATCTCAGGTGAACTGAATGGCATAAAACAATACAGTAAACGCTGCAGTCATGCATAATACATAGCAGTTGAATTTGATTTTAGTGATTCTCCTAATGGTGTCCAGAGGAGGACAGGATGGGGGTGGAAGTGTTAATCACTGTTGTGAAGTATCTTCTTGACTTTGAAATCTCACTTCCCTATTTTTTTAACTTTATACCTTAGAATAAAATTCATCTCTGTAGGCATCTGTAGGCATCTCTGTAGGCAAAAATTTTTATGGGGAGAATGACTATTTTTGACTGCATGGAATACCAATGTATTTTTAAATATATTCAAAGTATATATATACATATATATATGTATATCTATATAAGTATGCATATATCGCTAAACTATTTGGTACAGTTTTAAATGCTTTATGCAGGTAATTAAGCAAACCAACTAAGACAGTTTTTTTTTAATTTCTTTTAAAAGTCCTTTGTTGTAGGCATCATGTTTTATCACAGTATTAATGGTAGGGTTTGAATCATAGTAAAATCCAGCACCACAGCCATCCACAAAGTGTCCACTTCCTCCTTCCCCCATTGTCCCGATGTCTACCCTCCTCCCACTCACAGCCTATTCCTCTCCACCCTTCCCACCCATTGAAGACCAGTTCTCAGTTTCTGTTACCTCTGGGCATCTGTTTTTCCCCTACGATGTTTCTTTATACCTCACAGATCGTTCTATGTCTGTCCCTCTCCTTTTGACTAACTTCACCCAACATGATATTCTCTGGATCCAACTATGTAGCAGAAAGTGCCATGATTTCATTGATTTTTAGAGTCAGGTAGTAGTCCTGATTCTTTATACAATCATCTGTTCTTGGACACTTGGGTTGTTTCCAGACTTTAGCTGTTGGGAATAGTGCTATGATAAATATAGGAGTGCAAATGTATTTTCTGAATAGAGGTTTTGGACCCTTGGAATAGATACCAAGAAGTGGAATTGCTGGAACAAATAAATGTGTAAACATTTTCCAAAAATTTTGGACTAGTCAATACTTATACCAGCAGTGAATTAGGGCCTCTCTTTCTCCACATCCACACCAACACTGGTTTTGATTTTTTGCGGTGTGGTGTGTGTCAATCTTACTGATGTGAGGTGATATTTCATTGTTGTTTTGGTTTGCATTTCCCTGATGATTAGTGATGCAGAGCATTTTTTTCATGTATGCATGTCTCCATTGAGAACTTTTCTGTTCATATCTTCCTCCCAGTTTTTATGAGTTTCTCTGGTTGTTTTTTCTTACAAAATTCTACTAGTGGTTTATATTTCTTGAATATTAATTATTTTTCACATGAGTGATTGGCAACTATTTTCTCTTAGTCTGTGTGGTCTTTTACTCTGGTCATTGTTCCTTTTGGAGTGCAGAAGTTTCTTAGTTTGATATGATGCTATTTCCAAATCAGATATTTAGATAACCAGTAGAGAAAAAAGTAATGTTTTCTCTCTCCCAAATGAGATGCCCACATGAGGTACTGGGGGAGTTCTAAATATTATCCAAATGTTCACCTGCTATGTTAATCATAATTCATCAACTCTGTGCTAGTAAATTCCAAAGAACCTAATCTATAAACAACTAAACTTTTAAATCTATTGGATTATCATTGATTGTTATTAATCAATTCATGCAATTTAATAAGATCCTCTACAGGTCTCTAGGAACTTGTGCATATCTTTGTAGGATCTACTACCAAAAGTTCAGAACAGGTTATCAAGAGAATTTCCAGTAGCTTAAAATAGTGACAGTAGGAATATTTTATCTTTGTCTCTCCTACTCACCACCTCATTCCCCAAGAATGGAGTTGTAAATGGAATCTTCAGAGTTTATTAAATACTTTTGCACTTAACTTTGAAAAGTCTGTGTAAAAACATTATGAATTCAAGTAGGAGAGTGGGTAGGAAACAAGAAATGCAACATATGGACTTTATGACAAACAAGGGCATGTTACTATCATTATTTTAGTGACAAATTGTGACCTCTGTATTTGTAAGGATAGAGTATCAGCAAGACCAAATGCAGATCATTTCCTAAATAGCCCTGAAAGACATTGACTGCATCTCACTGGATGTCAACATCCTAACATGAATAAAGATTTAATGTTTTCAGATGCACAATTTCAATATCAATATGAGTGTCAAACTCAATTGTTGAGTATTATTCAGTACCAAATATTTATCCACAATGTATTAAATAATGAAAGTTTCAAATTAATGATACATCTGAAGTGGAATTTTTCTGACATCAATTATATAATATTCATATTTCTCAGTGTTAATAATGTCTTAGTTTAACCCTATGTTTTCAGATTTTTTTAAACACAGGATTCTGAGAGTTCCTTAACACTTGGATTCCTCCAAACACATTTTCCAAAATGCTAGCTTGATAAATCATGAATCATGGAACTACGAAGTATTGGTAACTGAAAATAAGAAAGCTGTGACACCAGAGAAACAGTACAGGGGTTAAGGCACTTGCATCCTGCTAACCCTGGTTTAGGTCTCCAGCACCATATATGGTACTTTGAGGACATCCTAACATAGAACCTGGAATGACATCTTGGCACCACGGGGTATGGCCCAACCACCCTCAGTCCTCAATGAAGTAAAATGTTTTGAAAAAGCCAGAGCCTAAAGAGATATAACAGGAATGAAGGCACCTGCCTTGCACACCTTTTACCCAGATTTCTACCCCAGTATTTCATGGGGTACCCAACATCATTGGGAGTGAGTTCTGAGCAGATCATGAGAACTACCAATTGTGGCCCAATTCACTCCCCACCCTCCCCCCAAAAACTGAAAATTTAAAAATCCAGGAATATGCTGATTTTATAAATATGAGTTTTAGGATGATAAGATCTTAATATACACAATTTTAGGCTGGTTAACTCTGGTTCACTGACACAGCAGCCTATGAGATTTATTTTTCTCTTACAAGTTCAGTATAGGGAGATATGGTACAGATGGTAAGGTGCTGGCATTGCATGCACCTGACCCTAGCTCAATCCTCAGTATCCTACAGGTTCCCCTGAACCTTGCCAGGAGGGTTCCTTTCACTCAGAGGCAGAAGAAAGCCCTGAGTATCACAAGGTGTGGTGCTAAAACAAAACAAAACAAAACAAAACAAAACATCAAATTCAGTCTAAAATTCAGGCTAATATTTTTGTGTTTTTACAAAATCACAATAACAGCATAAATACACTTTTAAAAACACAGTAAAAACAGAGCCACTGATGGTAGCTATAGAACTTGCTAAATGTTATCTCAGTGCTACATCATTAGACTCTTCCATGCATGTTGTACTTAGTAATGGGTTGGTTTTTCCTTCACATTAAGAATGTAAAAAAAAAAAAGGAAGAAAACCCAACTTAATTCTGGGGATGGAATTAGTACAGGTGCTAAGGCACTTCCCTTGCATGCGGTGGTTCAAATCCCTAGCATCACATAAGATCCTTTAAGCATTACTAGCTGTAAGCCCCAGGCACTGCCCAGTGTGGTCCAAACCCCAGTTTCCCCATGTAAGAACTTAGTTCTATTTTTTTTATCATGATTCATAATTTTTTTATTATTTGTTGTTTATCACCCTGACATAAAGTTACAAAGCTTTTCTCTTTGAGTTTGTCATACAATGATCGATCACACAACCCTCCTCCAGTGTATATCATCTACCACCAAGGTCTCTAGTATCGCCCCATTCTACCCCTCCTCCTTCCTCTATGGCAGACAATCTCTCCTATACTCTTTTTTATATTGCTTTTCATGAATAGCATACGATGTTGTGTGCCGCAAGAGCAAATGTGTGCTCCTGGAATTCTAAGATTTTAGATAATTAGGTTCTGGGGGTATCTCTGCAGTGAGCTGCTCAGCTCAGAAATTCTTTTGTGTGTCTCAGAATCTTGGTTGCTAAGGAGCTTAAGTAGCAGCCAAAGACAGTTTGTGGGTGTGACCTCCAGGGTCCCATGGGGACCAGGGGATGAGAGGGACCAGCCCATTCCCTATCCCTTGAGGTCTGGAGTTTGCTGTCACTGAAGCCGCATACCTGCATTTCTCACCGGATTCTGGGAGTTGATGGCCACCGGGGTTTTTAGGGGGCAGGTAGAGGGAAGACGCCTACCCTGTCTGAGGCACTGGTGAAGTCAGCCTGTCTTAAAGTCCGGAGGCATCTCTGCACCAAGCCGCTGGGTTCGGAGATTCTTTTGTGTGTCTCTGGATCATGACCCTTGTTTCCATCTTTCCCAGAGAAATAAGCTATTGGCATATGCCCTGCAGGGTGCGCCTGCTCTCCCACAGCATGCTACACTGTGGCCCTAACTGTGACTTTTGATCTTTCAAGATTTATGGGTCTCTAAAATAAGACCAATAAATGAGCTTGTATATCTGAGTCAGAGGTGGTTTGTGGCTTTGGCTCCCACATGCTTAACTTTTGGCCATTTAATTTCTTGGTAAACCTGGCCCCAAGTTTTTGGGGTCTGGCCAGAGGCACAATGGCAATGGTAGGGTATCAGGATATCTGAAGGTACCATCAGGCTGCTGATGCACTCACCCTGCAGGTACAGGTTGTTCTGCTCGTGGCCCCATACCCCCACGAATTTAGTTCTAATTGCAAGAAGACGCTTCATTTAGGAATTACTGGTGCAAACTGAGGCAAGGATATGGCAGGTTCTTCTGCTGTCCTCTATGTTGTTGTTAGAAGAAATTATGTTGTTCAAGAATTTGAACAACCAACTCACATAAATAGCTTAAGTTTATTTGTAACACTTTTTCACCTCCAGTATAGAAATTTCATAGAACTTAATAATGGTCTTATCAATATTTTAACTGAAATAATTGGCCAACACAATTTCATATCAAAACAAACCAGTGTCTTGGTCTCACAATTTGGATATGATATAGTTAGCATAATTCCGAAACCTCAAACTGGTATCATTTGGCTATTTGGAACCACAACGGGAGATAAACATTTAGTTTAAAGGTAAGTTGTTCAGGTACAATAGCAGTATAATGATTTATATTTTTACTATTCAGCATTTCTAATCATGAGCTATCAACTTATTGAATTCTTTTAAAACTTTTAGATGCAAAAATGTGACCTGAAAGATCTAATTAAATTTCTCATTTTCGTATGGGATCTGCCTCCAATTAACAGGTGTTGCTGTACTCTGAACCAGAGTAGTATGGTCTTAGGGAATAAGAAGAGTAAGTCTTTTTCTCTCCTTTCCTAGGAGCTTAGAGCTTTTCATTCTCTGTGATATCTGATGCAGGAATATAGAACTTTTGTCTCATGAATGTCCCTTGAATTTGAGATATATTATAAGGATTAAGATACTTGCCTTGTTCAAGGTCAACCCCAATGGATCACTTGCACTGAGTATCGTCCCCAGAGCACTTCCAGGAGTGATCCTGGCACAGTGTCAGGAGTAAGCTCTGAGCATCACAAGATGTGGCCCAAACTCTTTTCCACTGACCCCTAGAAATATGTTCATCATTCCTTTACTATTTTTCTACCTCTAAAATAATTACTATACTGGAATAGAATTTTTTTCCCTTAGAGGTGGGAGGACTGAAGCAATAGCACAGCAGGTAGGGTGTTTGCCTTGCATGTGGCTGACCTGGGTTCAATTCCTCCATCCCTCTCGGAGAGCCAGGCAAGCTATTGAGAGTATTCTGTCTATATGGCAGAGCCTGGCAAGCTACCCGCGGTATATTCGATATGCCAAAACCAGTAACAAAAAGTTTCACAATGGAGACATTACTGGTGCCCATTCAAGCAAATCAATGAATAACGGGACGACAGTGCTATGGTGCTACAGGGGTGGGGGAATTTCCCAAACAGTGCTCAGAGGGCCTAGGACCCTTCCCAGCCATTCTACATCACCTAAGCCTGCTGCTCAATTATGCTTGTGCCCTGCAGTGCTTGGGACCAAAGGACCACATAGGTTTGTGCCGGAGGGCTTCCTGGGGCTATACCTAGCCATGCTCTGGGGTGGGGGCACTGGATTGGCCACATCAAGGCAAGAGTTTTAACTTATGACAACTTATTTGACAATTTATATTCAAATAAGTTGTCTCCAGCTCCCAGAAAAATTTTACTGTGTAGCTTAGTTGTTCAAATAAGTTAGAAATGCATTTGGAAATCCATTTTTAGAATTTTAAATATAGAAATGTTATCTGTAGAAAATCTGGTTGTTTCCCTCCTTTTAAAAGAGAGTTGGCAGGTAGGGAATGTTGCTTAATGGTAGAAACCACAGCTGGGTGTGTGTGGGACCTGGGTTCAATCGCTAGCCTGCAATAAATGAGGGGGTGGTAATTCTTGAGCCCATTGGTTATAGTGCCCTTGGTAGGGCTGTGTTGCTCACTGCCAACAGACCCTCACAGAAACTTAGTTAAGAGACTATTTGTAGCTGTTCAGGTTTTAATCACAGAGTGTGAGCAGGGTACTCTTGGGACTGGTCAGAACATGGCAGGGACAGTCTTTGGGGAATGACCATATCATTTTACTCCTAATGAGGTAGCAATGCCAAGCTGCTGTGCATTTTACCCAAGGTAGTGCATAGACATTTTTTTAATGAAGCCTCAGATACATTTTACATGCTTTCACCAAGCAGCTGCACCATGCTTCAAAGTTCCAATCTTTTGATTGATCTCACGCATCTTGTTTGGTAGTGAGGGGCTGGGAAGAGCTTCTCTAGCTGATTGGAGGTGGATCTCACAAGAAAGCAGTAAACTCAAGAACCGAATAAAAATATTATTTTTGCGTGCTCACTCATTTTTGGTGGTGTTAATTTTTTTTTTCCCTCTGTGTCTTTCGTCCCCCTCCAAAACTTCCTTGTCTTTGGACCTCTCATTAACTATAGCCCACAGCAATTCATTTCCTGCCTTTCCGTCCCACTATTTCACTTTATTTGTTTAGCTGACAGGCTTTTGAAGCAAGCCAGCTAAAGCCTGCAAGGATTCCTGGCTTTTTTCCCCCTCCTTCATTTTTGTTATTATTAGGAATATGGACAAGGTGCTAGTATGTGTATTCCATCTGAAAATTGTGCCAGAGTTTCTTTCTCTTGGGAAAGAACCAAATTGCTTCATAATCGTCATGGACCCAATTCTGTAACTATTCGTAGACACAATTCTTGTTAGTGCCAAGGGGAGTTTTGCCCTCATTTAAGGTTACAAGATCAAGTGGTGGAAATATTTATAGCCAACTCATTCTCCCCAAGAAAATAAGTTAAACTAAATATGGGGGGAAGTACTGAATGTGCTGTCGATGCTTTTCAATAGCACAGATACTTCTAAAATAAATCAAAAGAGTCGCAAAGAAAAAAATTAAAATTAATTGTGGGCTCTAGTTTTATACTAACATACATTTTATTTGCATGGCACAATAAAATATAGACTGTACTTTCTTAACCAAACAAAAAGTGCCCATCCGGGTCTTTTACCCCTGGTAGACTCAGAAGACTTTAAAAATGCGTCCACATCCTTTGAAGATCAGAAACACTTAAGTAGTCCTATTTTTCTAAATAAGACTGGTTTTTGACTTTGTCCGTGCCAAATTCAGTCGACAGTAGTGACCTGTGTGTTATTCAGTCCCTTCCTCGCAGTCATTCCTCTATTTTCTCTCCAACACTAAACTCTCAAAATGTGATTGTGGAATAGTGGACAAATCAGAGAATTTAAGCCAGACTTCCTCTCTATTCTGTGCCTCTTGTGGAAAGTGCTTGACCTTTCTAGTCTTAATTACTTCATTTATAAATGAGTGAATGGATTAGCTATTCTCAGGCTTCTTCTGGATCAAATATCCTATGATGAGCACAGGTTATAAATTTTACATAAATATTTAACTTTGACTACATAATGGGAAAGTTGAAAAGAGAAAAGCTAATCAGTACATTATATTGCCCATTTCCTATACAACTCTATAGACCTGTTTATGATTTTTTTAATTAAATAGATTTGCAGAAATGTGGAGAGACTTGAAATTCAAACATTTTTATTAGATTTCTGCTTCTATAAGGTGACTATTGGCAAGGCACTCAAGCTCAAAATAGGAATTTATAATAGACTCATCAGTAAAATTGGGATATTAAAACCTGCCTTATATAATTTTTAAATGAATAAAGCAATTAAGATTTTTCCTTGCCAGACATACAACAGACCAACAAATGATGACTATTCTGATCATATATTGTGTGGAATGTGGGTGTGTACTGCGGAGAAAAAAATTGGTCTACGCAGTAGGAAATATGAATTAATTCCATTTCTTCTACAACTACGCCAATCATAGTTCGTCCATTTATCAAGTGAATTTTTTAACAAAATGAACTTTAGCTCTCCCCTGTAACCTTAACTTTTTAAAATTTTAGTATCTTAAAAATAGTTTTGAGGGTTTTGTCACTCAAAATACAGATGTTCTTCCCCACAAAGATTTTAATAGATCTAATTATTTTCAATAAGTTATTTACAACAGTTTTTATTCATTTATGACTTTGCTAATAAATATTCAACCTTTATCCTTTGGTATCTGCATTAGTGGTGATTTGAATTAATACATATTTTTCAAGGATAAACAAATTGATTTACATTTGAAAACTAAGCCCTTGAATTTTATAACAAGATTAAACACTTAAAATATTTAAATGTAAGTATTTTATTTTTTAATATTTAAATAAACTTTTTTGTTATATTTAACTTGGGTAAAAGCAGAAATAAAAGAATATTTAAAAAATCCCAATAGGGTAATACCACCTTTTAAAATATATACAATTGTTTGTCAGTTATTTGTGAATAAGGTTGAAAAAGAACTAAGGATGAAATAATTATACCAATGGATTACCATTTCATGGGTATCAATGTTTAGAGATTTTCATTGTTTTGTAAAGCTTTTACTTTGTTAACTCATTCACACACCATACAATGGACCAATTTAAAGTATGCAATTTAGTAACCCATAGTATATTTACAGAATTTTGGGATCACAATGGCATTTCTATTGTAGCATTTTATGAATAAAAAAAACTATCATCTTTAAGTGTTAATCCCACATTTCAGCTTTCTCAGTCAACGTCAACAACCAATCTACTCTCTGTCTCTATGGATATGTTATAAAATATTTTTATTATTTTTAATTCATCATTGAATTCACTTTGCTAATATTTTGCTCAGTATTCTTGAATCTGTTTTTCATTAATTATGTTGGCAGGTAAAGTTTTCTCTTTTGTGTCTTTATATGGTTTTGGTGTCAGGATAATCCTGGTCCCATCGTAATTAGAAATTTTTCTATAATTTTGTTTCTGAAAGAATTTGAGTAGAATCAGCATCAGTGCTTTTGAAGTTTTGGTAAAATATACCAGTGAATTCCTGTGATCTTGGACTTCTGTTTGTTAGAAGGTATTTGTTTGCTTGTTTATTCAAAGGTAACTTTGGTTTAGAAAACTGTATGTTTGAGGGCAATATGTTACTGCATAATGCCATGCCCAAAATGCCAGATCCTTTGACTGCAATCTGCTAGACCACTTGCTCCCTTTCAACATATTCCCCCAATCTTTGGTACCTTCTCTTCTGAGGCCACTCTAGCAGTGCTTTCGTTGAACTTTGTTCCCTTGATTCCTTTATACACAATTTATGAGTGAAATCATTTGGTATTTGTCTTTCTCCTTCTAGCTTATTTTTCTTAGCATCAAACCTCCTAGTTATGTCCATGGGATGCAACAGGTAAGATTTTACCATTCCTTATGGCTTACAACATGTTCAAGAGAAAACACAGGCAACAAAGAAACATAGTGACAAGCTACTAGATATGTGTTCAAGGGAGAACACAGGCTTGACGAGCAAGACTCACTTTAAAAATATTTTGAATAGGATGAGACTAGTATCCAAGGTCCAGAAAAACAGGGGCCAGGAGGATTGGTCAATGGTTGGAAGCTTGCCACAAGTGTGTTGGAAACAAAGGGCAGTTAAGATAGAGAAGGGACCGATATGACAATAATACTTGGAAATGATCACTTTGAAAAGAAACTGAGTGTTGAAAGTAGTTAAAGGGATATGCCTGATAACCTTTCAGTACCTGTATTGCAAACCATAATGCCCAAAGGAAAGTGAAAGAGAGAGGAAGGAAAGAAGGGAGAGAAGGGAGGGAGGGGGGAGGGAGAGAGGGAGAGAAGCAGGAGGGAGGAGGAGAGAGAAGAGAGAGTGAGAGAGAGAGAGAGAGAGAGAGAGAAGAATAGAAAAGTGCCTGTTATAGAGGCGTGCGGGGATGGTTGTATGGGAGGGAAACTGGAGACATAAGTGGTGGGAAATGTACATTGGTGAAGGGATGAGTGTTGAAACATTATATAACTGAAGCCCAATCATGAACAACTTCATTATTGTATACCTCACTTTCATTCAATTATTAAGTAAATAATTTTTTAATTAAAAAATATTTTGAAGGTTGTTAATTTAATTTTCTATTTGAAATCACCAAATTGTCAATGGTAGATAAAGGTCCAATTTATTTGCCAAGACTTTCTTCAAAATCATCCATTAACATATATATTAATTTTTTACATTCAACTAAGGTGTCATTTAAAAAATTGGCAAGAGCATTGTTGATGCATCACCTGGTATCAAAGACATAAAATATGAATTTATAAACATATTCTTTTGTTATTTGTTTTGTTTTGTGGCCGCACCTACCTATGTTCAGGGCTTAATCTAATTCTGTGCTTAGGGATCACTCCTGGCAGTGCTCGGGTGTGGTATAGGATGCTGGTGACTGTTGGTTAGACATGTGCAAGGCATGTGGCTTACCCACTTTACTATTGCTCTGGCCCCATAAGTATATTCTTAAAGACATCTTGAACCATCACTAAATCACATCACTGCTGATTTTCATTTAAATAAAGGTTTCAAATTAGAATGGCAGGACACTGCAAGTGTAATAGAATGTCGGAAGGAGTTACAAACTAAGCAGTAAAGGTGTTAATCATATTACTCAAAAGTAATATATGAGATGGCATATGTTTCATCTAAAATTATTTATTCATATTTTGTTTAAAAATGAAATGAAAGTAGAAATTAATGATTTAAGGGATTCAAAAGGCATGCAAAGTATAGTTTATAACCAAAATAACAGACAAAATAAACTCCCCAATTTTCCATAAAGAAAAAGGCTATTTAGAACGCTGATAGAAATGTTCTTTTGATTTTCATTCTTGTAATAAAAATTTATAATTGTAGCTGAAAACCTGAAAACCAATGACTTCTAGACTAGGGATATCAATTTTAGGCTCTATTGATTTCTCTGTAGTGTGAACTTAAGTGTGGTAGGGACTTAAAGTGAAAAAAATGGGAAAATATGGAGGAGAAGAAAATGAGAAGAAGAGGAGTAGAAGGAAGATCAGAATATTTTCACTAATGCATGTTCATCAGGTTTGACTCACAAATAAACTAGATCAAATTTAACATTCTGTATAATGAGACAGTGATCAAAATATTCTCCTGTCTTAGTGGCCACATCCAATTTGTCTATTTATTTTAACTTCAAACAAATTGAATTATTTTCCCACATATCTAGTTAATCATCAGTCACCTGTAGATGTCTGATGAGATTTGTCCTCATGGTCACTCAGCCTGACCGTTATTGGGGAGCTTTGATTAGCTTAGGGCTTCTATTTACTGACATTTTTCAGAAACAAGGTTCTCCATTGTGTGCTTGTCATATCTGTTATTTCCATATTTCATTGGTTTTGTGTGGCAACATTTTTTGGCATATATAGTATTAAAGGATATTGACCAAGTATCTTTTAAAGCAATCTAGAGATACAGTTTCAGAATCTGGTCTTGTGTCTTAGCTCTCTGACCTTAGGAAAGTTCCTTAACCTCCTGGAGTCTTAATAGCTTCATTTGTAAAATGACCTTGAACATAGTCTTTCTTAGGGTGATTTGGCAAGCTCACCATACTAATGTGTGTGAAGGCCTAAAACAGCTGTGACACATTGGAAGTGAGCACTCAGTAAACATATGTTCCTTTTCACACTCCTTCTTACAACAAGAACCAATAATTATAGCAAATCAACTTCAAGACTTTCAAAACAACCTCACTGATTACTAGGATCAATTCAGCTGCTCTCTCTGGTCAGAAATAAAAGCCCTTAAACAAAGAAAATTGAGATCAATGCCAGAGTGGAATTTTAGAATTCAATTGCGGGCCAAGAACAAGGGTAACATCTCTTAAAAATATGAAGACCGAAAGGGCATTTATTTTTTGATCGAAGCTCAGGCACTTCTTGAAGAGTTGTGATGCTCTTTGCAAAGAATCCAATGATAGGTTTCCAACCACAGTTAAGAGAAACAGAAAATTTCCAGTGAAAGAATTTTTATTCAGATGGGATTGCCAACTAGCCACAGGATTTTTTCTGGTCACCAATCATAAAGCTCCGCCTAAATAAGCTTAATGCATTCAAGAGCAATCAGCTAGAGCCTTATTATTTAAATTTCGTGATCAGAAGTAGCAAAGGACCCTTGCTCCCCAGTCAAGTGAATAAGAGCTGGAAAATTACCAAAATCTAAATTTAATAAAATTGTATTAGTCACCTTCCAAGGTGTCATTTCAGAGTAATGCTGAGATCAAAACCCTGATTTGAACATGTCAAACCAATTGTAGGATACCAGGTGATTTGTAAGTTGAAGATAAAATATTAACATCAGGTTTGTGTAGCTTTGCTGATAAAAGAAACACACTTTGCCTTTTGTAAACCAAAAGTAAAACATATCCTTCTTACCCCCATATATCACCTGCCAGATCTTGGATTATATTTTATTTGTGCATAAATGTAGCTCTTAGCAGTCACTGCCCAGGAGATAAAATAGGCTATTGTCCAATGTTACATACTAAATCAAATCTTTAAGAATAATGCCCTGACAACCAGAAGAACAAAAATATGGTCTTCAGTGTCATAAAAAATATTCTCTGGCCTTCACTTCATCATCTGAATAATGGGTATAATGATAATTGCTTGGATAAAAGCAAAGTGTACATATAATTGAATAATACACGATATCTTAAAACATTAAACATATTTAATGTATATTTAATCAATATTTATTATGCCTTTACAATGGAGCCAGCACACTTTTATGTTCCTGGGACAAATCAAAGAACAGGAAATAAATGTTCTGTATATGTTATAAAACTGACATTCTAGCAGAGGAGACAGACAAGCAGCAGATGCTTAAAAAAAAAAGGAAAAAAAAGGTAAATGTCACCATATGTAAAATGGGATAAGTATAATAAAAAAGAAAAAAAATGGAGCCAGAAAAAGATCTTAGGAGTATAGGGCGAGGGATGGGGAGAGAATTGCAAAATTAACCATGGATGTGGGATTAGTTTCATTTCTTTGTGAATGTGACAGGAAGACTGGAAGGTGAAGGGCTTGGACTGAGCTGTGGAGAACTCTGCAAGATAAAGGAGAGACAACAGACTAGGAACCTTCAATGGGTGTGTGAGAGAAGGTGCAGAAAAGGAAGAAAGAAAATGAAAGGGAGCATGGCCATAGGAGGAAGCAGAGTGCTACGGTGGTCCAGATCTTGTAAGGCCCATTAGTCCACTGTAAGGGCTTTGAACTTTATTTTTCTTGACTCTTAATTGAAAGGAACTGAACAGATGTGTGGCATGCTCTATTATCTTGGAGAATCTCTTATTTGCCTGTTGTAATAAGAATAGATTGGCCACTAGAAGTGTTCTCTACCAAAACATTTAACTGAAGATATTGAGTGGTAAGCTGACATATCTGGAGATCAGAAGGGTAGTTCAGTGAAAGCAAAGAATATAATCGTAAGAATTGAGCCATGGGAAAATCTGCTCATTGTGAAGAGATACCACCAGAGAAGATTGAACAGAAATAGCTAGTGCCATAGAAAGAAAATTAGGAGAAGCCGGCGTTCTGCAAGCTACTCACAACCTCTGGTCTAGATGAATTATGGTTGTCAGAGAAAAACAACCAAAACCCCACCTACTACCTGAGAGACATTGTAATACGAAAAACTACTTCCTCAGGGGAAACTTAGATTTCCTTCCCAGTGAAAGAAGGTGAAAGGTTTGGAAAAGCTGACAACAAAAAAATGATGATTTCCCCAGAGCCTAGCAGAAGAACTTTACAAACTTGAGAGTGGTGGGAGAGAGAATAGATCAGTGGCTTCATGAAGGCCGCTGTGAATTCAGGTGAAAGACATGAGGGCTAACATGGATCTTGGACTTCTTTTGATGACAAATTTAATCAGGGCTAGAGGGGAAATTTAATTAGTCTTAGTACATCCAATCAGAGCAAAGTATCAAAGCAGTAAGTTGAGGAGATGGGAAGGTTTTAGATAGAAGTGCAGGACTTCCTCCTGACTCATCTTAGCAGAAGGCACGTGTTTAAAGGAAGATGTGAATTATCTAAGTCTAAAACTGTGCACTCCCAGTTATGTCTTGTATACAGAGATGAGATTTCTTAGGAATCTGGATTTTACTACAGCTTAAAATCCTCCCCCCTCCCTTTTATTTCTTTTTTGGGTCACACCCGGCGATGCACAGGGGTCACTCTTGGCTCTGCACTCAGAAATTACCCCCGGCGGTGCTCAGGGGACCATACGGGATGCTGGAAATCAAACCTGGGTCAGCCTCATGCAAGCCAAATGCCCTACCTGCTGTGCTATCACTCTTGCCTCATAATCCCCATTTTTTGCCCCAGAAAAAAATTAGAAGGAAGGTGAGAAGGCCTAAGAGGAGACCTGGGCATTGCCCTCATTTGAGAGGGCTCCATGTTGACCTGACTTTACAAATAAAAGGAATTGTCACAAAGACTCTGACTTTCTTTTTCGATTATTAAAGGCACTTTAGACTTCAAGAGAAACTTATTATAATTTCTATCCTGTAGACCCTTTATGAATGGGGATTTAAGAGGAAATATGGGCTAAATTTGAGCAAGTTCCTAAAAATCTATATTTTGATCGTTTCATTGATTAAATATTCATAACAGCAATGCCTATGCTGCAGTTCTTTCAGAAGGAATAATGAGCAATTCTCATAGTATGGTGCCTAGCACATAATAGAGAGTCACTAGATGCTATTATTATTTATCATTTATTATTATCATTTAAGACACTGTGGACAATACAAAAGTGAAGGAGACCTGGCATCTAACACCAAGGAACTGGTAATAATTCAGCAGAGAAAAGTAGAACATTGGTCAGGGAGCTCAAAGGGCTGGAGCAATGCTTTCCATGCATGAGGTATCAAGTTTGTTTCTTGTCACCCCCAGGCTCCATTTGGCTTGGCCACAGTGTGGTGATGGACCAGTCTTCACCAGGAGTGACTCTTGTCCCTGAGCAGTGTTGGATAGGTGTCCCAAAATTCTCAATAGTTTAATAAATAAGCCTAGAAGTAGGCAATATAAGTGTTAGTAAAAAAAAAATACTAAGCTAAGCAGAAATGGAGTGGAATAAATTATTTATTGCCTAAATAATCATGCAAGATTTTGATTGAGGTTCACCACCAAGGTTCATGGGCCTTACACTAAATATTATCTCTAGATTTATGGATAATGAAAGAAAATGAAGATATTATAAGGAAGTGTCTCATACTGTGGGAATATCATAAAGGGCAGATACTAAGCTAGGAGCAGACTACCATCGAAGCCAGTTGAGTTCTGGCTTTGTGGCCTGAAAGACCAGAAATCACCTCTGAGGTTAGAAGTGCTGTTCAACAAACCAAACTGCATGAAGTTTAGAATCAGATTTACCATCAAAACTAGTTCAAGATCCTGCAGGTGCAAATAAAACTTCAAGATTTGCTGCAGACTTTGAGAAAATTCTGGTGCCAAAACCAATTTATGGCAGTAAGCCATCTTGCATCACTGTCATCCTGTTGCTCATCAATTTGTTCGAGCGGGCACCAGTAACGTCTCTCATTGAGAGACTTAATGTTACTGTTTTTGGCATATCCAATACGCATGGGTAGCTTGCCAGGCTCTGCCAAGCAGGCTCGATACGCTCGGTAGCTTTCTGGGCTCTCCGAGAGGGGCGGAGGAATCAAACATGGGTTGGCCGCGTGAAAGGAGAACGCCCAACCGCTGTGTTACCGCTCCAGCCCTTGCATCTTGCATATATATATATATATATATACATATGTATATATATATATACATACATATATGTATAATTTTTTTAAATGCAAGAGCACAACGTCACAGCCACTTTGTCTTGCATCTTTAAAGAAATATACAACCATGTGGGTGAGATAGTATAGCCAATAAGTGCTTCCCTTTGACCCCTTAACCACATATGGTTCTCTGGGACCTGCCAGGAGTGAGCACAGAGCCAGGAAAAATTCTAAGCTCCTCTGGGGGTGGCCCTAAAACAAAACAAAGAAAAAAAGGAAGAAAATGAGAAGTGAATGACTGTCCAAGCAGTGTTTGAGACCAGTGTCTATAATCAAGAAAACTTCCAAATCAGGGACTGGAGCAATAGCACAGCGGGTAGGGTGTTTGCTTTGCATGTGGCCTCCCGGGTTCGATTCCAGGCATCCCATATGGTCCCCTGAGCACCACCAGGAGTAATTCCTGAGTGCAGAGCCAGGAGTAACCCTTGTGCATTGCTGGGTGTGACCCAAAAAGCAAAAAAAAAAAAAAAAAGAAAGAAAAGAAAAGAAAACTTCCAAATGAGAGCAGTGGCAGGAGAAGCAGTGCAGAGGCAGGAAAGGCTGATGGGAACATCATCCTTTTACATTATAAACTTTGGGATACACCCAACGAAGAAAATTCCTTATGCAAAGTGGTGATTATTTGGGGGTAAAGTGCAATTTTAAAAATCAATTCACAGTTCGCCTTTGACTAACATTTTATTTCAGATTTGTTCTCTGTAAAGACTGTTCTGTGCCATTCTCTCAGCCTCCCTGCCCATTAGATGCTGTTATTTTTGTCTTGGGCTCATTAAACAAAGCACTGGCAGGCTATTGGCTCTGGCTTCCCTTGAAAGTGACTCCATCTATTGTAATCATGTTGTGCTATAATGTAACAGTAAGCTCTCAGTCAGAGCTCTGAGTCCTAAAATAGAATGGCAGGACCTCGTTTACTGAGCTCCAGCACGTCACCATTGTACTGTGGTTCTGACAGCACTAGTAGGGAAACCCAGAGGTGGGGCTCAACCTGTTTGTTTTCATCTCAAAGAACTTATAATACAGGTGTAGTAGCTAGAAGCATTCCAAAAGAAAGCCGCTATTCATCTAGAGCCTAGACTTTATGTCAAAAGCAGACAGCACAGACACTAGCTGATATAGCTGATTAGAAGGAAAGAGAATTCCCACTCAAGACTAAAGGCTGAATTGCCTCCTAGTTAAGAACATGATTTACTTGAACAGAATTCTAAGTCAGTTAATTCTCAGTGAACCAGTTATCACTTAAAACCTCAGTTCTTTATCTACAGAGTGGGAAACTGTAAAAATTGCACTGTAGCACTGTCATTCTGTTGTTCATCGATTTGCTCGAGTGGGCACCAGTAACGTCTCCATTGTGAGACTTCTTGTTACTGTTTTTGGCATATCAAATACACCACTGGGAGCTTGCTAAGCTCTGCTGTGCGGGCAGGATACTCTGGGTAGCTTGCCGGGCTCTCAGATAGGGATGGAGAAATCAAACCCGGGTCAGCCACATGCAAGGCAAACGCCCTACGTGCTGTGCTATTATTTTTAAAAATTATTGTTGAAAAGATGTATAAATCAATTTACACAAACCAGTTAGCTCTTGCTTAAACAAGGTAAGTAGCAGATTGTAGATATAATTTATTTGTAGGTCCAAGAATCCTACACTCCAAAATCAATTATATATCTGACATATAAGGCTGGAGCTTGGGACCTTTAGTCATTGCTTGACAAAGTTAAAAAAAATCATTACTTGGTCAGTAATCACGTTACCATTTTGTTAGTTAACAATTTCCTTACTATATTAGAAATAGCAAGAATAACAGAATATGTTCATAAAAATATTTCACAAAGGTTGGCTGTCTCATTGAATCTTTCTGCATCTGTTCTGTAATATGTACCCTATACTCAAACTTTTTGTCTCCCCACTAATACTTTCTATTGGCAAAGGGGGCCATCAATCCTTACACTTTGAGCTAAGGGTCACTGGGAATATTGGGTTCTAGTATCCTCAGACCAGAAGAAAACAACCCAAAATAAAGTTTATGACACTATATTCCAATTTCCCAATGAAATCAAGCATTAAAGCAAAAAGGAAAGCTATTAAATTAATTGTTTTAAAAGTTACCAAACTCCAAAGTATGAGCACACTGTGTAGTTTAATGATCAGCATTGTCTAAATGCTTGTCGAAAATGTAGATTCCTGCACTACTATCATGGCTACAGATCAGAGGCTTCGATTCCCAGAGCAAATATTTCAAACAAGCCTCACTGTGTGATTCTGGTTTAGGTTGCCCTTGTATTCTACTTTGAGGATCACTGATTTAAATAAAGATTAAATGTGCTGGGAGAAACCTGAAAAGACTTCTGCATACAAAGAAACCAAAACAATCGAAGTCATTAAGAAAAAATAAATAAATAAATAAAAAAGACAGTGTACTTCAGCCAAAGCAATACAGAGTAGGGATTAAAAGGCATATTCTTTAATTCAGTAAGTTGCAGCTAAATTTTATTATTACTTAGAATGGTGAAAGACTTAATCAGTTTGGCTTCAGTATCTCTTTGGACTCTACTGCAGCAGCTTCTTAGATGTCGTTTTATTAATAGAGCATAATAATATGAGGCAGTTTATTTTCAAGGCCACTCGTGCTTTAAGACATCAATATTTATTAGTCCTTTACAATGCAGTAGTAAAAAGCAAATTAAAACAAATAAGAATTAAGAGATGAGTGATTAGTCATTTTTTTTCTCCACAATTAAAATGAAAGCTATAGCAGCACAAATTTCTGTAAGCGTTAAGCCTAAGAAATTTGCATCTTCTGGTACTTTTTCCCTGAATAATTCACCTCTGTGCCAGGGTAGAATTATTTATTTATTTATTTATTACAAGATTGCCATGGGCTTATTATGAAAATTTCCTTTAATTGCTTGATGCAATCCCCTGTTTCAACCAGAGTATAAGATGGTAGATAACCGTATTTACTATTGTCATCAACGGGTAAAATTTAGAAATTGATTTAGATAGGGCAATGGGAACAATGTTATTTTTCCTTAAAAACAGTGACATTTCTGTGAGTTTTTTACTTACTTTACCGGGGTTGGGGATTTTTTTTTACATGTAATGATAAAATATTGTGATAGATGGCAGTTCTTCTCTCTTAATTGCACTAAAAGCAAAACACTTATTCCTAAGCAATAGTTGTGGCTTATACAAATACAAATCTTTTTCTTTTCAATATAGAGTAAGCCGCTCTCCATTTAAAGGATCAGCCCGTGTACAATCACAGTCCCTGGTAGTCTGCCAAACACAATAGGGCATTAATTAACATGTGCTGGGGGATTCATCAACATGCACAGTGGTAGCCTGCAATTGGAACCTTTTTTCCCCTCCCCTTTCCTCTCTACGTTGGCAGAATTCATGAAAGATCTACTCTAGTATGTAAATCAGCTCTTGCTAAACGCCTCGTAATGGAGTTCCTTTATTTTCAAAGCTGTTGTCAGAGCTACTCACATATCCTAGAAAGACACTTGCTCTCCTTCTCAAGTTTAAAATCCGACCACAGTAGACAAAAATAACATATTTGTTTACTTGTCATGCAGACTGCACTATAAATAAATCATCCAATAAATTACTCCCCCCAAAAAAAGAACAAAATGAGATTCATTTTATTAATGTTTTATGGTAGGGGTGGCAGAATATGTCTCATTGTTTACCATGGTGACAATATTCTGGCCTCTAACTTGTGTAAGTGTTGAGAAGAGCACATACGTCATACTCTATCTAGCTGTTACCACCTGGACTGAGAAGGTGAAAAGGATAAGAGTAAATTTGATTTTGAAGAATTTTAAGTTGAGCCTTTGACCTCAGTCCTACCTTAAAAGGTCCTTGCTGATTTCAGACATTTGACATGGTCTCTAGGTCCAAATTATAGGCTTAATAATTTAGAACCATATGAACCAGATGGTGATGGTGATGGTGATGATAATCTGTCCTTCTCAAATAGAGTAGATTCAAGGAAATAAAAATCTGGGTCCATATTTTTCATTTCTCAAAAAAGTAAAAATATAAGTATTTCTATTAAATTCAAGGTTCGGATTGTAAAATTTGAGTGTATGTCTTTTTTGAGTGAAATAGCAAATGGAAAGTTTATTCAAAAATTCCTAGTAAATGACAATAGAAATTTTTCTTGGAAGTGATAATGGAGGTATTATTACTAACATTTACTCTCTTTCGTGGTCCAGAGTGACTAGTTTTAAGAAAATCACAGTAACTTTTTTTGGTATAAGTGAAATGCATAGTTTGGATATGGAGAGATGTTGAATTTGAAGGTTCAGTTGAGTCCTCTTAGACTTGTGTATGTATATCCTTTTTGTAATATGTGTTGAACAGAAGCAGGGTAGTGATTCAGACATCTTTGGAGTTATGTGAATTTGGTTTCTATCCCAGTTCAACCATTGTGTGATCTTAAGTATATTCTTTAACTGCAGTTCAGTTTAAAGAGTTCAGTTTCTTCTTTGATAAAATGAATGTAATGGTTGTGAGAGTTCGGTGAGACAATGATGACAACCCTTGGCATCACTCTAGCACATAGACATGACTCCATTAATGGTAGACATGCACTCTTAACATATCCAAACCTTCCTTTCCCTATACTTAAAGACTCAGGGGACATTCTTTGATGTCACTCAGGGGTAATATTATCTCATTTTCCTCTTGCAAAAAAACAGGAGTTCCTGTCACTAAATTTCAGGGAAGCTGAGAAAGCAAGTCAAATGCTAAGTATTATGTGCTGGTGTTTATTGCTGATATTTCTCTCCAGATGTATTCTTAATAGTAAAAATGAGATCATTAAAATTGTTTAAAAAGAAACAAAATGCTTTTACAAATTAGGAGGTTCTAAAGTATCGACATAACATTTATTTTTTATTTTATTCATTTATTTTTTTTGTTTTTTTTGGGTCACACCTGGTGATGCACAGGGGTTACTCCTGGCTCTGCACTCAGGAATTACTCCTGGCAGTGCTCAGAGGACCATATGGGATACTGGGAATTGATCCTGGGTAGGCCGCATGCAAGGCAAACACCCCACCCACTGTGCTATTGCTCCAGCCCTCTCAACATAACATTTAAAACAAATGAAAACTACCTCTATAAATGCACATTTTTCTCTTACATGAGATTGAAAATACTTCTAAAACCATCTTTTGTTTTATCATGAATTTCAACATTTTTCTTTTCAAATTTCTCTTTGAAGTAAGACTATTTGTGGGAAATATTTAAACCATAGTTACTTGAAGTATAAAAACTTAGTTGTAATATCTTATGAACTTTTCACTGAGCATATTTTTTGTCAATTTGTACAAATATGCTGATTTCCCCCCAGGTCCATATTTTTCTACAATCTCTTATATAATTTACTTTGTGACATTAGAAAATTTATATCTCTGGGACTGGAGTAATAGTATAGCAGTTAGGGCATTTGCCTTGCACACGGCCAACCTGGGTTTGACTCCCAGCATCCCATATGCTTTCTCAAGCACTGCCAGGAGTGATTCTGAGTGTAAAGCCAGGAGTAACCCCTGTGCATCATTGGGTGTGACCCAAAAAAGCAAAAAGAAAAAGAAAATTTATATCTCATCTCAAACAAGAAATTACAGACCAATTTCACCATATTGAATTTAAACAGACTTAAGAAAACACAATCTAACTTCAATTTTATGTGTAAAAAGAGGTCAGCATCACTGGAGGAACCATGCTCCATACTTGGCTTCTGTCCAGATTATGGGATAAATCTAATTTCATAGAAAAAAAACTTTCAGAAAAATATAATTCTTTATCAATGAAACTGCAAAGTACCTAATGTGCTTCACTTTTTTGTTTGTTTGTTTCTCCACATGTAAGAAATAGGTATCCACTCATTTCCTTGTTGAAATGGCAGATGAATATATATGTGTGACATTTGATATTAGAGAAAATGGAAATTTATGCTTGTGGTCAACAGATTTCTATACAATAAGAAGTGTTTCTGCAAAGATCTTATTACAATTACAGCATTTACTGGAGAGAAAGTCGTAAGAATAACAAGAGAAGTTGTCCTTTTAGTGTTGAGGAGAGACTTAGACGAGCACCCTTACTATATATAATTGAGCCTCAAAGGATTTAGGTTCAAATGCAATGGGATTGAAGTGCAAGAGTGCCAGAGCAGTTTCACTTGGTTCCCCCCCCCCATTTTGTTGCTATTCTTTAATGAAAGCAATGTTATAGTTATTTAAAGTAATCACAATTCCCCAATCATACCATGTTTGCTGAGAAAACTTATTGACTATAAACACAACATAGAGTTTTCTGTGTTCTGGTGGCCCATAGCACATTGTAATTAGTGACTCTTTTAATTTTTTGTAACAACTGCATGAGCCAGATACTTCTGCTGTTATATATCCTCAGCTTGCAGGTGAGTGAACTGAGTCACTGAATGCTCATGTAAGTGGCCTCAGTCCTCCCAATTAGACAGTGGCTGTGCAGTGGCTGCAATCTCAGACAGTTTGGCTGCAATTTCCATGTTTTCACTGTCATGCCCTGCTGATTTTTCAGCAAGCTGCATCAGTCTTTATAACCAGTGGAAAAATAGAATTAAATGGCAGGAGAATATGAATGGCAGAGAAAAAGAATCTCCAGTAGCATGACACCCATTCAAGGCTGCTGCCTGAATGCTTATCCGGCATACATCCAGGCCCAAAGGTGAGACTAGGCCTGATTAAAGCAAACTCTTATTAATTCAACAAGCAACAAACCAGAATTCAACAACATTAATTAATTGACTTGAGGATAAATTTGTTCAGATTATTCAGTATTTTGTAAAGAATGCATAACATCTAATCAGTTAAGAACTACCAGTGACTTTGAATTACATATTATTTTGAATAAATCAGCATTGTTTTAACAAGCCTTTATTAGTTATTAATGGCTGCAACCTTGTTGTTATCTGTTGGTATAAAAAACATTATTGGTATCAGTTTATTTTAAAATGTCTGTAATTTGAGGCAATTTCCCACATCTCCCATTGTTTTTTAGAGGTTCTAGAAGAACAAATGATTCTGTTCTCCAGTCTGTGCTTCTCACCTGGTTAACCGCAAGATGTTTTCAGTGTTATAATAAAATGAGAAATTAAAAACTTTGTGGGAGAGAGAGATATTTTTATGAAAATATATTTAGGAGAATATTTTTTATGTTTTTTGAGAACTTTTGTTTGTTTCAAATGCATTCTCCACTGCTATAATAGAATGCAATGACTTAAGCCCAAGAGTCTGTCATATGCAGCTACATGTGTGTATAGAAACAATCTTGTAGACAATCAGTGATATAATAGAAACAAATAACTTCTTTAAAGATAAGATTACAATATAAAATGAAAGCTTTCTTAATAGCTAAATTTTGTTTCTTAGACAAATATCACTGATTTAAGATTAGGACTATGAACATCAGAAAAATTAGGATCTCACATGCTATTATCACAGGCTCACTATCCTATGCCATTTCCCCCCTGTTCCAGGGATGGAATCCTGGTCTCATGCATGCAAGGCATGTACTTTTCCCGCAGAACCACATCTTTGTCTCTGGTAAACATGATTTTGTGTCTCCCTTTCTCCTCTTCCATCTCATGCACACCTTTATACAAATGCTTTTATATCTATATTTCTTCATATATTGAATGGTGCCCAGACACAATAGTCTGCCAGAAAATGAAGATCCAGTATTCATCAATGGAGTATTTTCATCAATTCTGACTTCTAATGATTTCTCCTTATTCTTCCTGCTACCAATGGGGTCAAACCCATTAGCATTGACTTATTTGTGTTTTTTAATCAACGTATCTGTTTCCTACTAAGGTCACCAGCTTTGGCACTGACCAAGCTCTACCTTTCACCAATTCAAAGGGTCCAAGTTCTTTGCTCACTCTTTTCCCTAATTCCTTTACCACATTCCCTGCCTTCATGCATCCATTTCCTTTGGGTTGGGACTTTCAGTAACCACTTTAGGGAATTTAAGTTCACAGTTCTTATTAACCCATTGCTTCTCTGACACATTTTGGTAGAAGACCTCTTTATAATTCTTATTAACTATAAATTACTTTACAGTTCACAGGGGATGCAAACTAATTTGCAAAATTCTGCAATCCTCAGTGGCTTTTACTGTCAATAGGGTCAATAAGCTCTTGTGCCTGAGGAGTGAATGAAAAGTGAATAAGTGGAAGAGCATGAGACTCTTCTTCCTTTTAATATATTTCATACTTACCTTACTATATTGAAATGAACACAGTTTTGATACTTCTCTCATACCTCTGATACTATAGTACTTCTCATGCAGCAGGAGTTCAATGATGATGTAAAATATGTGGCACCATGGTGATTTTCAAAAAAATAGCAACGAAGTGTGGGAAGACTAAATTTGGGTACTATCTTTCTATACTCAGCTCATGTGAAAGTGACCAGTGTTCATTACAGATGATTCATTTCTCTAAATTTTATTTTTACTGGAACCAAAGAGATAGTACAGAGGTAAGGTATTTGCCTTGCATGTAATCAACCCCAATTTGATCCCCAGCACCACATATGATACTCTGAGCACTCCTGGGAGTGAATCCTAAGCACAGAATCTGAGGGAAGCCCTAAGCACAACCAGATCTAGCCCCAAAACCAAAAAAAATATTTTTTTTAATTTACAAAACCAGAAACTTTTCTAGCACAAATTAAAAAGAATGGGAGGAGTTTCTGTTTTATTTGGATTAGTTTTTTTAATCAAATAAATATTTTTGAGGATGTCTATAACAATCATCTTTGACACAATCTAGTGATTCATTTGTTGGCTCCATTCAAAGATTTAAAATAGTTCTGAATAAATCTCTCATGATAAATGCTCTACTGTCATTCTTTGATTAAATGAACAATATTAAAGAAAGTAGTAGAAGCCCTTTGGAGTCTAGCCTCCCATTGACATTCAAGGGCTTTTTAAGTGTAAGATCCATCAAGGTTAATGAAAGTTACCCCTGCAATTACTTAGGCACTGGTGGGAGAATAGATCACTTAATTTCTATTCAGATGGCATCTCCACATGGAGTACCTGATCTGTTGGAGAAGTGAAGGACATAAGTTGTATGAACTGCAAGCTGACATACACAGTGGCTCATGTAAAAATGAAATTAACTTTTCTGTTTCTCATCTTCCTAATTAAAACTATGTGACCAAACTATCTGACTGGAATATTATTTAAATCTTTTCACTCTGTCCTCATAGTGAATGGAGGCAGACACACAATTTAATAATAATCATGGCACAAAATAAATAACAAAACGATTTACTTTAGGAAATCTCAAAATTTTCAGGTCTCAAATGCTAAGGCCATGGCTGTGTTGCTGACTTTATTTTTCTTGAAGTCCTAGTTTCAGACATGATAACTAATTTCTGAACATTTGTGCTTAGTTATCATGAATGAAATTTGTCCTCACTGTAATATCTTCCTTTCGTTATTTTTATTTCATAAAGCAACCAAAATAATCATTGTAAGTTGATCCCAGTTGGCTCTTTAATGGGATATATGGTATAGATTATGCTTAAAAAATAAAGATAATAATGATAAATAATCTTGCACCAAGTTCATCAGAGCCTAAAAACTGGCCATGAGTATTTGAAAATTATTTTTAATGATATTTTTAATTACCAATTGAGTTAGAGGACATGGAATTTTCTCAGTTGAACCTAGATTTTATTCTGGTCTGTGAGGCTCCTGGGGTAGCCTGCCACTACCTCTACCTGTCATCTCCTTCTGTGTTTCTCTACTTCCTTTGCAGTCATTCTGAACCTTGCTTCACTCTCAAAAAACTTTAAGCACCCTTGTATTCTGGGATCCTGTGAATTTGCTGTTTTTTCATCCCACAGATTTTCTCCCGCTGAATCTCATGCTTTACTCTATCGGTAACTTCTCATGTTATTCAACTATCATTTCATCAAATGTCTTTTCCAATCATCATTTTTTAAAATAACAAAACTATCACCCTCTGCCTCTTATAGCTATATGTCTATTATCACTTATTTATCATATATTTATCTTTTTAAAAGTATCCTCGCAATATCCAACCACTAAAATGGAAAATCCATGATAACTAGTTTGATTTGCTGTCTTTAGAACAGTCAAATAAGATCCCTCCCTATCAATAAAAGTTGAAAGAAGAAGTGAATGACTTCTCCCTTACCCGATTCCTAATATTAGCCACATCATTCCCTGAAAACTATACTTTAGGGAAGAAGCATAGAGCAGGAACTTCACTTTGCAGCTTGAGACCTGGGTTTAAATCATGATTTTATAATTTATGAGTTATAAAACCTGTAGCAAGATAAATGATATCCCTGAATATCATTCTTTTAATATGTAATATCATTATAACAATACCTATCTTTCTGAGACATTTAAAAATATAAATCAGTGTCTACTACACAGAGACTATTAATATGTAGGTACTTTAAAATATTGAAACCCTTCATGACATAGTAGGCATGAATTCTTTCCTATAGCTTGTCGTTTAAGAATGATCACTTTTTTTTCTAAAACAGATAAAACTAGTTCAAGTATCACCTTAATTAGATGGAGGAAAAGTCAATATTAGTGATGCTTTAGAAAGCTCACTAATATTTTTAGGTCATGTAAGAATCACAGGGTAGCACCCACTCCTGACTATTTGATGAAACACCTTCAGGTCTTCAAGACACAATGGCCTTCTAATAGTCTCATTGCTCAAGACACTAAGATTCTTTGAGAATAAGTGACTCCTTTGCTGTAAACTGGAAAATTGGGGTCTGTTGTACATCCTTTACAGGTACTGCCATGATTGCTTTCGCTTGAGGTCTAGAGACTTCTTTTCTTTTTTAAAATTTTATTGAATCACCATGATATAGTCACAAGCTTTCATGTGTGGGTTACAATTACACAATGATCAAACACCCATCCCTTCACCAGTGCACATTCCGAACCAATATCCCTGGTAATAACCTCCAATCCCATAAAAAATAGGGAGAAGAAATGAACAGAAGTTTTCTCAAAAAATAAATAGAAATGGCCAAAAGACACATGAAAAAAATGTTCCACAACATTAGTTATCAGGGAGATTCAAATCAAAACAACTGTGAGATATCATCTCACACCACAGAGACTGGCACACATACAAAAGAATAAAAGCAACCAGTGCTGGCGTGGATGTGGGGGAAAAAGGGATGTTCTTTCAATGTTGGTGGGAATGCCAACTGGTCCAGCCTTTCTGGAAAACAATAGAGACTTCCTTGAGATGTTGCTTGAGATCAAAGCTCTGATATATCTGACCTGCAAAAGCAGCAGAACAATGGCCTCTTCCTTGTCCTATCTCCAAGGGGAGTTAATTTGGACTTTCCCCGCCTTTGATAGTCTTCTTCCTATTAATAGTTGTAGCCCCACCAGATTTAAGTAGCTGGAATCTTTAAACCAAAGCTCAATTTAGAGATTATCTTTTGGATCCCAAAACTTTACAACTTTAAAGAAACAGAAAAACAGGGAGTTGGCAAATTCTCCATGGCATGTTAAAGCAGTAAGAATAGTGCACAAAAGACCCCACTAGTTATCTTGCTTAAATTAAATCCAATCAGGATTCTGAAGGATAAAGACAATGCATCAGGATACATTTTTATCTCACTCATGTTAAATATCCCATTAAGATAGTGTACCTCCTTATGTGTTCTTGTGTTCCTTCTTATAAGTTCTTGTGTCTAAGTATTAGGCTATTTGCCACAGGAAGAGAAATGAGAATATGAATTAAAGACAACAACAATCACAACAAAGATTTGAGGTTTTGCTGCCTTATTAGAATATTGCTAGAACTCTTCCCCCAAGTTTTGCTATTACCTTCTCTTTCCTTAATTGCTGCATTCCCCCTTTTCCTTCACATTTTCCAGCACTGTGATTTATAATTTTGTTCATGATATTGTGTCTGTCATATGGTGTTCTAGCTCCACACCACCACCAGTGTCTGTATCCCTCCACTATAGTCTGATTATCCCCTCCCAAACCACTACACCTCTCCCTTGGTATTATTATTTTTGGGGTAATTATTCTAGTTTGGTACATCTGTATCTGCAGTAGTGTTAACACTGATGATTTTGACGTATACAATGACCTCACCTCATTGCCATGAATGTGCCCATTTTTTCCCTTTTTAATCAGTTTCTGTTTTCAGGTTCCAGGCACAGAGGGATGTTTGCGTTTTATTTTTTGTTTGTAAGGCTTTAGAATTGAATAACCAAAAGCTGGAGTGTTGACATTGTGATTTCTGAGTGTTGAGAGTGGAGAGAAGCTGCCTCACCAGTCCCTAAGTCTGGGACGTGTAGCTTCTTTGGCTAGAAGCTGACATCAGTCTCATCAGTCTTCTCGTATTCCTTGCAACTGAACAGGAAACCACAGAAAGGTTCTGCTACCTCAGAGGAAATTAGTATTGCTCCCTTGCTGTTTAGGGACTGGAACTACCTCAAAGCAAATCCTCCTCTACAAACCAGCTCATCCCTTAATTCAGAATCCGTCTCAGAGGAACCCTTCTATACTTTTTCATGCTTGTTAATGGTGAACTACTTATAAACAGCGTTTTGAATATTATCTTCTTAAAATATCTCAAAAATTCCTTGTTACAATGTCATCACCCCTATTTTATAAATTAGGGACATGCGGCTTATCAAGGTTGTGTTTTAGTCTATATGCAGGTGAAGATTATTAACTGGATTCTAAACTGCAGTTATCTCTATCTTTTTCACCTTTACATTATACCTGTAACATTCTTATTTATATCCTACATATTGTCTAAAGACTATGTTATTCATAATAACTATCCAATAAATATTAACTTATGACATTAACATATGCCAGACCACATGTTTTAGTATAATTTGGAAGGACAGGAAGACATTTTCCTAAACTCCTCAGTCACATAAAAACATTCACTAAGGAAAACCAATATCTAAATAAGATATTTTTAGAAGACAGGGTGATATCTGAATTTTATATAACCATTCCACTATTTGTGATGTTGCAATTGTGTTAGGGACAGAGGGAGAAATGTACTATAAGCCGAGAAGAGGTGGGAGGTGAGAATCTTACAAAAATAAGCAACAGAAATAAGGTGTGTTGATGTTCAAGTCAAAGATTATGATGTGGATAAAATAGCTCTCCTGGAACCCAAAAGTGAAATACCCCAGGGTGCTGAAGGTACCAAGAAATAGAGAAATTCATGGAATTCTTATGAAGAATAATTATAACTACTATTCTGTCCCCTTCATTTATTTATATGGACATCTAAGTAGAGACAGAAATTCCTAGTAGAGGCGCATATGCTGCCTGAGCCCATTTGTTGCTTGCTACTATGTGGCCGAGCACATGTGTCACCTGCATCTCCCCTCTTGAGATGTGTACTTTCATGCATTCATGTCTAGTGCTAGGATGTATGTAAGGGCTCTCTCTACCCTTGGAGAAGTCCGCATTCTCTCTTGAACGTGTTACTCTTACTATTCCCTCTTCCACTTATCCCTTTCTCCTTCCCTCAAAAAGCCTCTAAATAAAATCTGTTTACTTCAAAAAAAAAAGAAATTCCTACTTGAAATATATTATTTAAAGGCAAAATAAATTTAGAATTGACTTGGGTGTATAAGATTACTACAATAAAGCCAGTGTGATATGAGTCATAGGGCCATTTTTCTGGTTGCAGTATCTGCAATATCTGCAACATTTGCAAAGATCACAATTACTTTCCCATTCTCGATTATGTTTTAGTTATAGCAACTCCTAATACAAGGAGAAATGAGATTTTGTACACCGACTGAGGTCAACTTCTCATGCCAAGAGAGAATATCTAAATCAGTGCCATTATTTTTTAATTAAAAGTATTTCTTGATTTTGAAATTTCAGAAAAATGATACCGTATTTTAAAGCTTGTATATAAAAATATTTTTATTGTTATGTACAAATGAAAGACACGATTTTAACCTCCAATTGCTTTGTGATATTAGTCTCCCCATTTTCCCATAGTATCAAGCCACTCCAGAGTATGAGGGAAAATGTGACCACTAATTCAATTATCTCAGAGTTAAACTCTTTTATTTAGCTGTCACAATAGCTAAATATTGAACAGCTGATTGGATAAAAAGCCCACATGTCACCATAATGAATGGAATGTATCTAATCTGTCATTCACTCTTAATTCTGCAAACAACTGATCTGCTAGTCCATCAGCATATAGTTCACCTTCACTATTAATTCCATGCACAAAAATCTGTTTTGCCTAAAATCATATTGTGCTAAAATCTACCCATTGTGTTCATTAATCTCCCCCATTTCAATATTCACATTTCTTTCTTCAAAATAAAATTCATTTTCTATGAAGGATATTATTTACATATGATTTTACTATCAGAGCTTAAATTTGTGAAATGTATATAACTTTTAGTTTAGCTATAAAAATGTTAGAGTGGGCTCAGAGATATAGTAGGGTCTACGGCACTTGCCTTGCATCTGGCTGACTCTGGTTTGAATCCCCAGCACCACATACCATCCTCTGAGCCCTGCCAGGGATAAGTCCTGGTCATAGAGCCAAGAAGTATCCCTGACCACCACCAGGTGTGGTCCAAAACCTCAAAAACAAAAAAGGCTATTAAATGGGACCGAGAGAGTTTATTGAGCACAACAATATGGTGGAATGGTGTACAAAATGAATATATTTCACTCTTCCCTTTCCCAGATGACACCATACAACAGTAAAAATGTCTGTGCTTAAAGATGACTTGCGGATTTGTTTCTGAAAAGCTAGAGAAATGTTTCTTCATTATATGTAATATAAACGAGATATTTCATTCAGCTTGAAAGTAATTTAAAATTGTTTCTAATTCATATAACTCAGAAGTAATTCTGAATATTTTTGTAAGATAGCAATATACAATTTTGCAGACTTGGAGTCACAAAACCATTATTGTCACTTTGAAGTTTCTTAGTTGGGGTCCCCGAAAGACCTAAAACCAAATGCATAGAATAGGTTGTCTGTGACTTTTTTATTTAGTTCGACATGGAGAAGGGGAAAAAAGAATTAAAGCTCAAGGTGGGTCAGCGCAGTAGTCAGCTCTTAGGCTGACGCTCGCAGCAGACTCAGGTTTTGTTCTCAGCAACCACATGGCCCTATGAGCCCACCAGGAATGAGATGTGATGCAGAGCCAGGATTAAGCCCTGAGAACCAGTAGGTGTGAGCCAAACAGATAAAAAGTTCAGGAAAAATCTGTAGTCATATAGGCAAAACTAGATTAATTGTACTTGATTTGATGATTTGTTATGAACCTAAAAATCCCAGTTATGATAGTCACTCTCCTTTTCCCTCCTTTAGAATTGAAACCAAACTTGAACTCTGTAACAAGGTAGAAGCATGCATAGTTGTTCAGTCTTGACTTCCATCACTCCTCCTCAAGCAACTTACAGTTAGACCAGATACAATAGGTCATACTAAAATATCTTTCATTTGCATACCTTGAATTTTTTCCCTTATCATCTTCCTCTTTGGGATGAATCAATGCAATCAGATCATTCTTGTTCCTCTTCCACTATGACCTCAAATGAATTTACCTTTCAATCTGTGTTTAAGTGTTTCTCCTTGAAATGTCTTGTGAAATGTCTTCCTCAGTTTAGCTAGAAAATTGTCTTAGTGATTTGTTCTGAGAGAATTTTGTGATGTACTATTATTTTTCATAATAGTCTACCTATCATTATGGCTGTGCACTTTGGTTCTTTCAAGGTATGATAGAATTCCTATAGGAGAAGGAGATATCTTATTTATTTTATTCTCATCTGTAATACCAATAGGATGTATGTACATGGAGTAAGATGTCAAGAAATAGTTGTTGCATTCAGTGGAACAGAATTAATACCAACACCACAGAAAATTCAACAGATATGAAATGCCTCAGTGTGTTTTTAAAATAGAGGTCTGTCTCTCTACCTCCTCTGAATTGGGGATACTTAAAACTGTGACCTTAAAGATTTGGTTCTATTGCTGCTGAAAGCAGTCAAAGAATGAGAGCTTTATTAAAAGCAAGCCAGAGGGTTAGAAGATGTCAGACTCACATCCTAGAGAACCCTTTTCTCTGCACAAGAAGCAGTTTAAGTAGGAAGAGAACTTGGAAACATATATTTGAGGTCACATGTTACAGATAGGTAGGTATCAGAACAGTCAATAAATTCCCTGTTGGACTTATTTTCTGAGCCATTTTACACTGTATTTATTAATATTAAGAAATACTTATAGTATTGATTCAGCCTCCATGTTATCATCCTTGTGTAGACTAATGGGGGAAGGAAAAGATAAGGGAAACTATTTTCTCAATTACCCAAAGCCAAAGGAATTTGTCAGTTTTAATGGAGTCCCTGGTCTTAATTTCCTTTGGGCCAGTTTTAAAATAAATAAGGAAAAATTAGAGTTAAAAAATTAGTCATGGGGCTGGAGCGATAGCACAGCGGGTAGGGCATTTGCCTTGCACGCGGCCGACCCGGGTTCAAATCCCAGCATCCCATATGGTCCCCTGAGCACGGCCAGGGGAAATTCCTGAGTGCAGAGCCAGGAGTAACCCCTGTGCATCGCCAGGTGTGACCCAAAAAGCAAAAAAAAAAAAAAAAAAAAAATTAGTCATGAACACATTTCTTATAATATTGGGATCAAACATTGAAGTAAATAGGAAGCTGAAATACACTGGAATCAGCATTCAGCATTCCTCAAGTTATGCACTGGGTGTGATTGTGAAAAATTGCCAAGTGGATGGCTTTGTGGCTAATGATTTCATAAGTTATTTAAATTGTCTACCATTTAGAAGTGACATATTTTAGTGTTCCACCTTGACTGAACTTGAGAATCTTGTCAAAAGGAGCCCTCCAATCTGAAGAGGCAAAGTTTTATAACCACCTAATAACCACCTAGTACTTTTCAGTAAACTGTGTTCTTCCACTGGGACAAATGCCTTCTAATATTTTATATATTCCTGGTCAGTGACTTAAAAAAAATCCCTACCCAATTGCAGTCTGACAATTCAAAAGGAATATTTCTGCAAAGAAAAAGATGTGAAAATGTAGGCATTCAAGTGAAAATTCAATCCTTCACAGTACAGAGCCTCTGCGAAGTCTTTTAAATGACCCTTTTTATCATGGTGCCATGTCTGTACCTTTCTGAATACTGAGACCTGGTAAGAAAAATAGATGTATGTATACAAGTGGTTGAGTAATGTATTACTCATATGCACTTTGTTCTTTTTGGCAAACTGACCTTATCAAAGGAAAGAAAGCTATACATTGTGACAAGCTGAGCCTTACCAGAAAGTCTGAAATAGAAGTGCAAGCCCTGTGTTATCTGGATTAAAACGTGATCAGAACAAAAAAAAATTATCGTTTAGCCTCTTGAAAAGTGGAGATGCTAGAACTGAGTTTCTTTTAAACTAAAATCTAAGGTTTCTTATTACATTTAGATTTGACCATCAAAGTCGGTTTACATTTAAAACAATAACATAATGAATGCTTTTCTTTCAAATAATGTTTTGTCTGTTTCTTAGATGTTCAAAAAGCAGTTTTAATTTTTATTGTCTATGCTCTCATAAAAGAAGGTGGGGATCAAATACCTTGCATCACTTTTTTGAGGATAAATTCTAGGGTGTACCTACTTCTCTTTAAGTAAATAACTTGAACAAAAACTTTTGCACAGGCACTGTATTCAAGTTATAACAACTTGATGGTTATTTGAAAATTCTATGTAACATTCACAGCTGCCTTTCTTAGACTAATTTAATTCATTGTAGTGCAAATATCACTTGAATTTTTTACTAATGTGGACGTACTTTTTACTAATAGTGAAGCACATTAATTTCCTTAAAAATATAGATTTATGCGAGTCCAACTTATTCATCTGCAGATTCCTTTTCTTTTGTAAACAACTGTTTTTCAAGTGGGTATATATAGATGGGCAAATTCTGAAGTGGATAAAGCCAAGAGGAAAAAATGGCATCTGAGATAGCACACAGGCACATGAAAATATTGCGATTTTATTCACATTAAAAAGAGTTTGTATCTTGTTGCTGCTCAGTTATTGTGCATCTGAATTCTCCAGATCTAGATGTATTTGCCCAATTAATTACTGTGCTGTTCAACAATGATGGGTAATGGTCCAAGCAGCCTGCTCCTCCTTAGATCACGGATGGAATTCAAGCAAGCATAATGTCCTCTCTTCAGAAAATGATCCCAACAAGCTCTATAATTATTTTTTCTATTGAAATAAAGGCATCGAATCAATTACATGTTAAAACAGTTTATAGAAGTAGAAATGAAGCAGGATCTCTCTTTCTTTCTCTTTACCTTTCTGAGTAGAAAGCTGGAAGATGAGCTTCCTCCACTCTACTCTTTCCAGCAGCAAACTTCGATATTAAAAAAAATAATAATTGCTGATTGGAATTGGTGGGAAAAAAATAATTGCTGATCAAAATTGTTCATCATTACCCTTAATTGGCCTGTTGGTTTTCAATAGTTTTTTCTTCGTTAAAACAGATGAAGGTGTATTCTTCCACGTTCAATTATACATGCTATCCCTCCGCACTGGTAAGCAGATGACTAAGCTTATGATGTAGCAGATCAAACAAAGAGCCCTCCTGTATAAATGCTTGGCGCTCCCTGTAAACTGGGCTAATTAGCATTGTAATTAACTCACGTGATGACTAAAACAAAATCACAGTAACCCAAGAATCACTTAGAAAAGATGCCAAGTGGCGTGTTTTCCCCAGCCTCCTTTCTTTCCCCTCTAGCGCTTGGAGGAGCCTGGAGTCACACCCTCCTCCGAGCGCAGCGGTTCCCCACCTCCTGGGCGCAAAGTCAACTTCTCTCCTTGGCCTGGATCACGAAGGAGGGGGAGGACTCGCCTGCGTCTGCTTAGCAAGGTTGCTAGGATTCTCGTGTAGTGGAGGATAGCTAAAATGGCAGCTACAGTTTCTTTGTTACAATGAGAATTGGAACCAGGAGTGAAAATTTGGGTTTCCTTTCAAACGGACTAATCTGCTTAGTTCAGGGCAAATGTTGTATAGAGTGTGTAGAATTCTACTCTCACCAACATCTCTCCAAAACGAAAATCCCTAAAGGAGTCCCAATGCCTAAGTGGTGTTGCTTTGGGATTTTACATGAACTGGTGAAGGCGACTTGCTCCTTGATACAGTTTGCACATTTTGTTCACTTAAGCAAAATAGTTCCAGGGCTTTATCCAGAGAAAAAGAGTCAGATACAGATATCAAAAAAATCAAAGGGAAAAATAGCAAGAGGAAAATAGTCAACATTTGAAATAACGAAATCCACTCTTTAGCTAGTATTGTGTCTCACAAGATTAATCAATTTTCGAGTATTTTCACTTTTTATTTCATTTGCTTTCTTAAATTTGATTTGCAGAATTGCTATTGGAAGTACTTAAATTCCCATTTTACAGAACGGAAAATGATATTAGGTGTGCTGAATGATAAAGAACTTAACTAACAAAGAACTTAATCCTCAGACTTGCAGTTCAATAAGGCATCTGTTATAGCAAGCTGACCATGCTTAAAGTTTTATTTCTTTTACGTCAGTGAAATTGGAGAAAATTTTTAAATTCCTCTCGACCTAATGAATTCTATTGTTTCAAATTGCATTTTCTGGCATATGCCAATTTTTAGTTTATCATCTTTAATCCTATGTGAACATATAAAATATCATTTATGCTGAAAGAATTAGAAACTAATTATAACACTTGTCAGCAGTATATAAAATTATATCTCTGATCATGGCATAATTGCATCTTTCTAGTGATTAATGCAAAATTTATTGACAAGCACATATACTGTTCTTTGTGTCTCAAAGGCTAACATCTATGTACATAATATTATAGCTTTTAGACATTATATAATCTCTATTTGAAAATAACTGCAGTGACTTTAAAGTATGTGCAGATGATTAGCATCCATGAAAATATTAAAATGTTAACCTAAGTAATAGCTAAATTTTTAACTTGTTATCTATCTCAGTTTACCCTATTTGATAAAAGTTGATTAACTAATTTTCTAAACAACAGAATAAATCTAGCATTAGATGTAGCCTAAATGGCAATATTAAATTATTGATCTTTAGGACTGATAATGAAATCTTTGTAAGCATTTATAAAGTGTTATTTGAAATTTCCTTGAAGACCCACCTGACAGAAAGTGGATACATTATTAGTAAAAACTTATGTCCATATCCTGTGTGATATAGGGATACTTTTAATTCTCATTTCTGCCTAAAAAAACTAAAGCTTGCTCTAAACACATATTAAAAAAATATGAGACCTAAAGATGAGCATTTGTATTGGCTCCTGGGAATAATGAAGATGATCCTAAGAAAATGTTTACCAATACTCGCTTTTTTATGGGAACAATATGGAAAAATGAAATTAGACGTACATTGACTAGCATTTAGCCAGTTTAACTATGAAATAAGTACAGAAAGACTTGTCAGTGCTAAGTGCAGGTAAGATTGAGATAGTATATTCATTTCCTTCTTCCCAGTCTTCAGATTTAATTGATTATAAATATAGATCAAGGAAGATTCTTTAAAGTTTTTAAACTGATAAAAAATATTTTGAGGCAATGTTTACTACTAGATTTTGAGAAATAGAACAGAGACAATAATTTTCAAAATAACAGAGTATAGTATAAACTTCTTCTGTGGAAGCATAATGTAACATCCTGTCCTTATTTTAAACATGAAAGTAACATTGACAGATTACATAAATAAATGTTTTTCAAGAGAAAAAATTTAAGGATAAAAGGAAATATGATTTTAACAAGATGAGACACAAAAAAATTGTTGCTCTATAAGATAAAGTTGCTCTATCGGACAGCAGAACAGGGCTGGCTGGATTGATAGTACAGTGGGTAGGGTGCTTGCCTTGCATATGGCTCACCCAGCTTTAAGCCCCACCATCCCATATGGTTCCCTGAGCACCACCAGGAGTAACTCCTGAGTGCAGAGATAGGAGTAAGCCCTGAGCACTACTGGGTGTGGCCCCCAAACAAAACAAACCCGTAAAATTGCAGAACCGTTTATAAAGTTCAAAGTAGCAATGTAAAGTGTGGTATATAATGCATATAATGTAATATTATATGCATGAACTTTATCATTATGCTAAATTATGCTATTTTTAATCTTGTATTTTTTCATAAATTTTGATTATTCTGTTTGGTTTCCATTATCCTCTTTGTATCCATTATTCTGTTTGAACACCTTATATGTAGAATCCAAGGAACTAGGTTGGGACAACTATGACCTCCTGAAACTAAATGCATATTTTTTTCTGTGATGGTGTATTTATGTATTTGTGAGAAATTTTGTCAATTATGGTAAGAAACCTAGCCCCTGACCCCTAAAATGGTTGTGATTTTACATATTACTAAAACTAATAACAACTTCCCAATAGTTTTTCCCTTTATAATTTCTCTGTAATAGGGCTAGAGAGGAAGAACAGCTGTCAAGATGCTTGCCTTGTCCCCAATTGAATCAGGTTCAATTCCCAGCACACCTCATGGTCACCCACCAGGAGTGATCTCTGAGCACAGGGCCAGGCATGTGACTGGAGCACTGAGGTATGTGGCCTAAGGACTCCAAAATAATTATTTTTTTGTAGAGACTTTCATATGATCTTTTTCTCTTCTATTTTTCTTTCTTCAATTCATTCTCTGTATCTTCCATTAGAACATCACTGTTACCAAAACATCATCTGTATCATGTCTCCCTATTGTGAGACTTGTTGTTACTGTTTTTGGCATATTGGATATGCCACAGGTAGCTTGACAGGCTCTTCCATGCGGGGGGGATACTCTCAAGTCCATAACAAGCAAAAATACTAGTGACTTTTGTTTTTAATGATGGGAAAGTGAGATAGCCATGTACATCACAATCACAAAAGTCAGTAGTAGTGTAAGCATATGACCAAAATTATAGAGGTAAATAAAAACATAAATAAACAAATGAAATGAAGTTTTCTAAAAAGGCAGGATGGGAAAAGGGAGGAAAACTTGGGTCATGGGTGAGGGAAGCAAACACTGATGGTAGATTTGGAGTTGGAACATAGAATAACCAAAACATAGTTATTAAAAGTTTTGTAAATGATGATGGATAACTGTAGCACCATAGCACTGCATCCCGTTGTTCATCAATTTGCTCAAGAGGGCACCAGTAATATCTCCATTGTGAGACTTGTTGTTACTGTTCTTGGCATATCAAATACGCCACGGGTAGTTTGCCAGGCTCTGCCATATGGGCGGGATACTCTCAGTAGCTTGCAGGGCTCTCTGAGAGGGACAGAGGTCAGCCACATGCAAGGCAAAAGCCTTACCCGCTGTGCTCTTGCTCCAGTCCAGTGAATAAATAACTTATAAAAGCACTAATGGCGAGGCAGGAGAGATAGTACAGTGAGGAGGGCACCTTCTCTGCATGAGACCCACCGAGGTTCAATTCCTAGAATCCCATGTGATCCTCAGAACAAGTCAGGAGAGATCTCTGAATGCAGAACCATAAGTAAGCCCAGAGGCAATAGTAAGCACATCTAGGTTTTACACACAGTAAAGTTAGTTTGCAGGGTCATCTTTAGACTTATCATCTTGTATTCAAATCCATTCACTACCTAGAGTCTCAGGCATTTACATTCTGGCATTAATGTGCTAAGAGCTCTGCTAAGTTCCTTATATAAATGAACTCACATAGTTCCTCAAATGACTCTGAAAGAGTCAAAGGGCCTATTTGAATCTGAATCTATCTGACCCCTTTCAAATGCCTTATTGAGGAGATAGAGGTGAAGTCATCTCCTCCAGTTTATGTAAGTCATGATAGGTCCAGAATTCTAACCCAAGCTTAGCCCTGCAGGAGTTCTTGGTCAGGAAGCTTCTTTCTGCCAACATAATTTATGTCATACCAAAGTGAACTTTCCTCTCTAGTCTCTGGAGTGTGTCATACTGAAAATACACATTTCTGTCCTCAATCCTTTTTCTGACCTCATGACTCTCTTGTGATAATTTGCTAAGCTCTTATATCTCAGAACCATAGAACTCACTGCCTATTTCTCTTGGGTTTGTCATATAAAATTTATCATTGTGACTTTCCTTTAATTGGACAATAAGCTACTGGTGGGCAGGGCTTTGATCTAACATTTTGTTCTGTCATCTTTAGCACACAGATCGGATCCTTTCATCAAGTTTGCATTAAAAAAAATCTCATTGGGGGAATAAATTAACCTGAACTTCTAAAGAATGTCATGTTTAAAAAATGATACTATAATTAGTTCTCCAACATTCTATTATGTCTTGATAAAAAATCCTGTGCATGGTGGCAGGTGGGCTTATCAGCTATTGCTGCTGTGTTGAAACTGGCTTTCTATGTTTTTTCAGATTGTCTAAAAAAAAGTTTGATAGTCACTCAAAAGAAACTGCCCTTGGGAATAAAGCCATGCATGTGTATGCATGTATGTGGTTGTGTGTTTGGGGGGAAGTACTCACTTTCATCAAAGAAGTGGTCTGTTCTAGATGATAAAAAAGAATACATATTTTAGTTTCACTGCTATTTCATTAGCTTTCTCTCAAGAAAAGGATTACCAAGAGAAGAAACCCTCCTTGACCCAGAGTTTGAATTTGTGCTCAAGGAGACCAAGGAAATTCCAAGAATTCAACTTTCCAGGCAGTTCTTGAGAACAGTATGATGTTTCAATCTTTAAATCCTTCCTGGGAGATATGTGGAGAATTACAAATCTCCAGTGCTTCAATGTCAGGATGCCCCAATACAGTTCTATGGAACTGGATCCTTCCTCAGTTTCAGAGACAGTAACATCAACTGACAGACCAACAAGAAAGAAAGAACTTTACCCACATGCTAGGGAAATGAATTCTTTCAGCTAGGTAGAACCATCTATTCTAAAGACTACATTTTCTTAAGGGAAACGAACACTTTCTGGCTTGTATACCCAATGAGAATACATGTTAACCACTGTACAGTTCAACCTTTTAAAATGTGATAGGGAAGATATTTTGTGTAATTATTCACTTTTGCCAGGAAGAGCCTGGCAAGCTCCCTGTGGGGTATTTGACATGCCAATACAGTAACAATAACAGATCTCATTCCTCTGACCCTGAAAGAGCCTCCAATTGTTAGGAAAGACGAGTAAGGAGAGGCTGCTAAAATCTCAGGGGAAATGGAGAAAATACTGGCGCCTACTCGAGTAAATCGATGAACAACGGAATGACAGTGGTACAGTGATACAGTGATATTCATATTAGAACCAATATGAGTAATTTATTTTTAATATATGTGTGAATATATAAGAAAATGCTTTTTTAATTTTAAAAAATGCTCTTGAAATTTCTAAAATAACAAATACCTCTGTGGATAGCATTCAGTGTTTAGATGCACCACTATAAAATGACTCAGTTTTCCTTTTCAATGGTTGAAAATGAAAGACTTAAACTAAATCAGGAATTACTTAAATATTTATAGATAGAATACAGATAATGAATCCTTGAAGCAAACTGGGTGAAAATCTCTCTAAGAAGTATTGAGGGTTGAGGCAACTTAAGACAAATATGCCATGTCTATGAAGACTATTCTAATTGATTTTATCCTGCAAGATAAAAATGACCCAGTGTTAGAAATTTCCCAGATCTTTCTGAGAAGTAGGGTTTGAAAAAAACAAAATAAAGCCTTGCTGAATTTTTAATTTTAACATGTTTTGAATATACAAACACGTTAGGGGTGGGAGAGATAATTCAGTGTTTAAGGCATTTTCCCTGCATGTGGTGGACTCGGGTTTCATCCCCAGCACCAACTGTTCCTGGAACACTACCAGGAGTGGTTGCCTAAGAACAGGACTGTGAGTTTCCGTCAGTACCAAAACCTCATAGAAACTATACAATATAGTAAGCAAGCCAAACAAAGCACATATGGAGATGAGATATGGTTCAGGGGTCATCAGTTTGTTACCATGGACTTACTGATCAATACCATGTATTTGATTATACAAAGTATATACATATATATGTACACAGGCACATGCATATATACATATATATAACTATTTCCAAATTCTATTGTTCAAAAACTCTCTGATAATTAAGAATACTCAGTCACAACTAATGTAGCTGAATTTACAGCAATTCTTCTTAGACACTTTATTTTAAATGTTTGGTAGAAAAAGAGGAATAACTACTCCCCAGGACATATTCATCCATAATATTTAAGACTGTGTAAAAAAAAATCTAGGTAGCTATCAAACTATACCCAGAAAAGTTTATCAGGCTCTGGACCATTCCAGAAAATGTTTAACAAAGAGTATTTGATTAGGATTAATCTCAGCAACATTTGATTAACAAACTTATTAATGTCTATGATAGAATCAAGTTTCATATTCTAAGACTGGGATTGACTTGTTGACCTACCATCTATTTGACTCAGTCTTGACACTTGATCAAGGTAGTTCATTTTTGATGTATTTATCAACTATGTTGCATTCATGTCATCAAGTTATATGAAGTGAAAAATTTTTGCACCTTAATGTTCTTGAATATTATTAAGGGTATAAAACACATATATGAAGTGAAACAATAAATTTGTCTTGTACAAACCAATGTTATAAATTAAGTACTAGCATGCAAAGATAGTTATAATTTCACTTTCAGTATAGTTGAGAACAACTACCACAAAATCTCTACATATGAGTCTCCTACTGAACTTTCAAGAAAGTATGAGGTCAGGCAAGATATAGGTAAATGAGCTAGGTTCCTAAATTTCTTTGTTTTAGGTTTAAAGTAGTAAGAGAAATAAGTCATGTGAAAGTTCTGTAGGCAAATGAGATAAATGTCAAAGGGTATGAATAAGGGGGGGAAGTTTACCGTTCTAGCCACAAACCATAAGCTAGAGAAATAATACAGAAAATAGGGGAAAGCACAATTACCAAATCCCTCTATTAGTTTGCCCTACTGTTGTGTCAAATCCAGTGTTTTAGAGCATTATCAGTCTTGATGCTGACCAAAGAATGTCACTTTGATTACTGACATATATGATTGGAGTTCTATGTCTATATATATTTTTTGAAAAGTGAATATTATAAATATTTTAATCTATAACTCCTTACTCAATTTGATTTAAGAAGCACTTAAGAAAAATCATGAGCTGTATAATTATTTGGTGCGTATTAAGAACAGGGAACAGTTTCTGACTCATATGAAGAGTCAGTATAGGATGGAAATAAGGTGGCTGGTGGCATAAGGCAAGTGTGCATTAGAAACCGTTTTGCCATTTGATTGGTGTGGTGGTCATGGACAAGACAACCAAACTCCCCAAGTTTCAGGCTCTTGTGTGTAAAGTATGAATAACTTTGTGAACTTGTTCTAAATATGTGCAAAAATAAAATGTATCATCATGGAAAATGGCATTAAATAGCTATTACTAAGAAAATCATATTAGCTGTAAGTGCCCGTATAAAATTCATAAGCACTTACAATTTCTAAAATTCTGGTGTAGTCATCTTAAGTTAGAAATTCAGGCTCTAAAATTATGAACAGAAATACTTCTTAAATTCTTTATCTTTAGTCCTTAACACCCTAATTGGGGTGTTAATCAGCTCAGAGTATTTAACTATAACACAAATGTAATTTTATACATAACATAATATACATGTCAGAGGTCAAATTAGTATGTTATTGATACATGGAGAAAAAAAGGTCAATTTCTCCTAAAATTCTTGTGAAAATTAATCTGCTAACTTCTAGACTTCACTGTGTTTCAGAATGCCTTGTTGGATCTTGAATACATGTATTGCTTTAAATATAGCAGATGCTCCTGCATGGGACATGAAGTAGGTTTTCCACCTCTGCTTCACTCATGAGGCAGATAGAATGAAGTAGTACCACAGCCTCTCTGTGTGATCCCTAAAGACTATAATAAGCCCCTCCATTCTGTAGAACCTCTGCCTTTAAAAGCAACTTTTGGTGGCGACCACCTGAAGGAGGACATTTCATCAGGACATTTCTATAAAACAGATACCCTCCTACATGTGAAAGGGAGGAGAGCCCTTTGATTTGTAATTTTATGAGACTGCAAATCATCCCTCCAGAAAATATAGAGAGTCTCCCTTGAATATATATTATAAATGACACAATCAATTAATTCTATTTTTAATGTCTAAACAGCATTGGAGAAATTTAGACATCGTATCAATCTTAATCTAATTTTTGCCTGAAAAAATATGCATATATGATAAAAACTGGACAAAAGATAAAGATGCCAAATGTTGTATTCTCATAGAGCTGTTTTCATCAGGGTTTAATTCTAACACCTAATGAATGAGCCAAATTACTTTTGGAAAAAGCAGGATTTAATTATAAAGCTCTTAATATTTTTGTTATTGAAATTAAAAAAATTTGTCATCATAATTCAAACTCCTCTTTTCCTCCTGTTCTATAGATGGGGTTTCTTTACTTCACTTAATGCAGAAAACCTGGGAAAAATAAAAGAAAATTACCAATGTTAACACTATTAGATCTAAAATTTAATATATATTAAAACCTATTATATTTTAAGTCTATCATAAATGATTGATTTTAATATGTATAGAATTCTTGATTTTCAGTAAGCTTGAATATCAAATTCATCTTTAAAGATGAATCAAGTTGAGCAGCCTATGGTCCCCTAAATTATCAAGTATACATATTTTAAAGCAGCGTTTTTCCTATAATAAAGCTACAAACATCTGCACTGATTACAATTAAAAACAGTGTAAAAGATTATCATTCCAATTATAGCTGCTTGTTCTCATCAAAATTCAGGACTATGCTCAGACAGCAACATGTGTGATGCCCACATGCCTTTTTCTCTGAAATGAAACCTCCTTAAGATTTTTTTTCCACTTTTAAAAAGCAATGAATATGTATAGTTGTGCTGAATTTATTAGGAAAATGGCATTTTATTGAGACGCATTTTCAAATCTCTTTGGAAGTTTATTTTTCTTTTTTATACATGTGAATCCACTTCTACTTAGAGAAAACGCACGGGGCAAAAAGCACTCTTCTGCTATCCAAAAAAAAGTTTCTAGCTTTCCATTTTTTTAATTTTTTATATATATATACTGCTTTAAAGAACACTGGTCTCTACAATTTTCAGTATTATTGAGAAAGAAAAGTCTCCAGTTTTAAAATATGTATGCATTAATTTTTTTTACATTTAAGATTAACCAAAATTTATCAGAAAATTTTAAGTAGCCAACCTTTTAACATGTAGAAATAAAGCTGAAGCACATAACATATATTAATTCATAGAAAAAATAAAAACCAGATACAATCCTTAAGTAATCAATTTAGATAAAAGTAATTTAAGAAAATCACTTTTTATGAAATCACTGAACAGTCAAACTGTTTATATGTGGCTTTACAAAATATACAATAAAGATGATAATGTTTTCATAAATATATATCAGTAAATGATTTTTGTTTAGAATCACATTGCCATTTTAGGGTGAAAAACTATAAAATGTGTAATATTTTGACATTAATTTTACCAAATTGCTTAAAATCTATAAAATGAAATTTATAAGAATAAAAGACTCAGAATTGATCTCACTTAAAGCAAATTGTAGCAAAATTTAGTAAAGTGGATAAGTTAAAGAATATTCTGTGTTTCAGCCTTTAAAAAAGCATCCTAACTTTAAGACTGTTCAGCATCTATTTTTAGTGGTAATTACTCAAATGTTAAAGAAAAACCACAATGAGGTAAATATATTTGATAAATATTAAATTCATATTTTCTTTTCACAGTAAAATTTTTGAATGAATGTCTCTATATAAGTCCCAAATAAAGAAAATAACAAATTAGGTTTGCTTTCACTGCATAATAATTACTTCTAGTATATGACAAGTTAAATTTCCACACATCTTAAAACTACTACTAATTTTTTAATAAACCCTTTTAAATAGGGATGTTTTGTGGAAAATATTTATCATCTGTTGAATCCCATATGTTTAAGTCAAGTTGCAACTCATATTTCTTATTGATATCTAACTGCAATAAAGAAAAATAGTTCTTATGACATGAAGTCTTCAAATTTTTAAATATACATATACAAATATATGCATTTCAAAGGATTTGGCTTTTTCACTAACAGCCCCACCTCCTTTTTGTAATTTATCAACTTGAATGATTAATCCAGAACTAAAAATATACATAAACTTAATATACAAATTTAGAAATTAAATTCTTTGTATCATTAAAAAGCACCTATACTTCATAAGTAAAATATTGGAAGTCTAAACTTTCTTATTATTCAAAGCAACTCTGTATTTTCAGAATGAAATTGTTCACATTTGTTGGCACATAGAATATAATAATAATTAAATGTGTTAATCTATGGGATCAAAAGGGAGAAGTTTGTGCAATAAATCACAAATGAAAGAAAGAAATGTGTGATTTGGGTTAAGTGCATTCTATATCAGTTGAGTTGACTTGTTGAAGTTCAAGCACCTGTTCTTTACATATAAATTGCTTGTATAAGGTAACAATAGAAAGTTGTATTTCTGAAAGTAATAGAAATACTTTAACTTGCAAGCAATAACTTTACAATTTGATGACCAAGTGCAGGGTAGCAAATCAGCGGGATAACAGCAGAGGGTTATCAGTGACAATGATTACTTGAAGTGTTTCCTAGAAGGTAGTTCTTTTGACTCCATCACCTCTATTATGTCAATATTAGAGTGTTAAAGGAGACATCTTGCTTCTAAAAATGCCTAATAGATACATGAAGATAAAAACCTCCAAGTAATTGAGAAATTTAAATTCAAACAAGATATTTTTAAGTGGGGGAGAAATAAAAAAGGAAAAAGGACCTTAATTCGAACTATCTCTACCTAAACCAAAATGACACCAAAAATGCAATGTGGGTTATTTAAAACGCTGGGATAGTTTTGGCTGAATAATGATTAATTTTCAAGCAAAAATAATTCCTTTTGCCTGAGTTCCCTGAAAGGTGGGGGGGGGGGGGGGCGGAAGGAGGTGAGGTAAGGAGCAGACAATTCTTTAATTTGCCTTGACACCAAATGCAGACTGGAATGGTTTCTCCAAATCCACGTGTGCTTGGGAGAATTGTATCCTTCCACTAGATGGCATGCAAGTACCGCATTGGGCAGGCTTAGCCAAGCCAATGTGTAAAGCCGGGCAAGTATTCTCCTGCTGGGAGCTCAGTGTTAGTCAAGTAAGATGCATTTTATTTCAGAGAAATCTTTCTGTGCATGACACTTTTCAGGACACAAAAGGCGTATTCTGCCCTTCCCACATAACACACTCAGAAAATGTCGGATTAAATTTGGAATAGTAAAAATAATCTCAGTATTTACTGGTGTTTCTTGAGAACTTTACCTTTGAGCTCTTTAGGGGATAGTCTATTCGTTATGCAGCCTCCCTTTAATAGGTAGGTAGGGAAAAGAGAAGCCTTCTCAGAGTTATGCTGCTAACTTTACATACTCTTAAAGTTTACATATTCTCAGGCATCTCTCTCTTTCTCCTGCGTTTTTGTCATCAAAAATTCCCTTTGTCTTTCATCTGATATTATGTCTTTCATTAATGTTTGTAACGTGAAGAGCTGTATTTAAAATTGCTATTAGAATGGCAGTTGTCCTCTCAATATTCTCGATCAGCAAAAAAAAAGAAGAAAGAGAAGGAAGGAAGGAAGGAAGGAAGGAAGGAAGGAAGGAAGGAAGGAAGGAAGGAAGGAAGGAAGGAAGGAAGGAAGGAAGGAAGGAAGGAAGGAAGGAAGGAAGGAAGGAAGGACGGGAGGGAGCGAAGAAAGAAAAGAAAGAAAGAAAGAAAGAAAGAAAGAAAGAAAGAAAGAAAGAAAGAAAGAAAGAAAGAAAGAAAGAAAGAAAGAAAGAAAGAAAGAAAGAAAGAAAGAAAGAAAGAAAGAAAGAAAGAAAGAAAGGAAGAAAGAGAAAGAAAGGAAGAGAGAAAGAAAGAAAGAAAGAAAGAAAGAAAGAAAGAAAGAAAGAAAGAAAGAAAGAAAGAAAGAAAGAAAGAAAGAAAGAAAGAAAGAAAGAAAGAAAGAAAGAAAGAAAGAAAGAAAGAAAGAAAGAAAGAAAGAGAAAGGAAGGGAGAGAGAAAGAAAGAAAGAAAGAAAGGGAGGGAGGGAGGAAGGAAGGAAGGAAGGAAGGAAGGAAGGAAGGAAGGAAGGAAGAAAGAAGGAAAGAAAGAAGAAAAGAGAGAGAGAAAGAGGGAAAGAGAGAGAGAAAGAGGGAAAGAGAGAAGGAAGGAAAGAGAAGGAAAGAGAGAGAAAGAAAAAGAAAGAGAAAGAGAAAGAGAAAAAGGAAGAAGGGAGGAAGGGAGGAAGGAAGGAAGGAAGGAAGGAAGGAAGGAAGGAAGGAAGGAAGGAAGGAAGGAAGGAAGGAAAAATGGAAGGAAGGAAGAAGGAAGGAAAGAAAGAAAGGAAAGTCTTTGTTCTTGCTTTTCAAATGCAATAGTCATCCTTAAATTTCTTCCTGATCCCTAAGCACCTTTTATTATACTCGCCAAACTTTGAGACTATTTGATGTTGGGAGTATTTCAGGTTTTCAAATATATATGCTTAAGACATATGTGTCTCCACAACAGGAACAATTACCATATTCCTCCAGATATTATCACTATTTCTCTTCACAAAATGTCCATTGTAAAAGCTGTTTTGATCTTTTGAATAAGTGCCTTAATTTGAAATAATAGCAAAAAGGTAAAATTAAACCTCTATGCTTAGCAGTGCATGAATGACAAATCTGTTGTAGTTTGGGGTATATTTTAAAAGATTCCTTTTCAAACCTCTTATGGCAAATTTACATATGATCAAAAATTATATTACACATTGGCAAACTGAACTGCATAATTTATTTCATGTGCTACTGATATAGCTATGTTTATACATATAATGAGTCTTACAGTTTTGATAGTATATCATACCAGTTCAAATTCTGAAAGATTTCTAAAAGCATTTTCTTTTAGTTTGAACCACCCTTGAAGGTTTTTTTTTTGCTTTGTATAGTGTCAGAGCAAAATTATCATTTAAAGCATTTTTTTATCCCAGATTCTCAATGAATTTATGAGTACTAGATATTTTATGGAGATATTTAATTAAAATAGTTTGAAAAAATAAGAATTCAATAAAATGTAATCATCTCTTTAAAATATAATTATTGGCAGCCAAATGGACAAATTGGCAAAACTTGCATTATATATAATGTTGTATCTTCCTTGTATTCTGCAAAGTTCTAGGTTATGGAGCATATGTTAATTCCTCAGATTAATAGATCCATGAAATATGTCCTATAAGTCACACTTTAATTGATTTTGATCTTTAGTATCATTTAAAAATTTTAAGTAAAGTCTCCAAAACTCCATTTCTACCATATAAGAGCTGCTATAAATAGATACAGGTAGAGGATACTAGATTGATAGACATGTCTTGAAACAAAAGTTTTATGTGTACACAACTTTTTGTGCTTTTTTTTTTAGCACATTTCATGAAATTCACAACTGATCACAGTTACATAACACAAATAATTTTATGCTTACAAGTGGAGAGATTTTATGTTCATATCCAACACTTTCTCGAAGTATGATTTCAATTGATTGTGAATGGCCTTTAAGTCTTTTTATGACATCTAATTCATGTGGAACATGAAGTTACATTCTGTTTTGAAATCCACCTGGGAGTATATACATATGCTAAAGAAACGGCCTTTTCAGTTGTACTTCATCACTTGCTGAAAAACAATATAATACATTGCTTCAAAAAGGAACACTGTCTCCATGAAAAGTGCAATTTGTTTGATAAAAAATCTTAAACTTTTTCCTTTAAAAGTGTCTCCAATGTGGATAAATGACTAGTCTGTTTCCATAAAGTAGACATTCCGTAAAATGTAGACTTTTCTAAGAATATACAGTAATGAATGATGAAAATGACACAGTCTAATGCTGTGTTTTGTTCTTTAATTCTTTTATTCAAAGATTTTGATGAAACTTGGGTTGTCATTTATACAAAAATAAGAAAAATAAAGAACTTTGTAAATCTTTTTGTAGATGTCAAAGGTTAAATGTAAAAGCTCACATTTAAATTGTATTTGGAGTTACATCAAGCAAATTTACCTAATATTTGAAATTATTGGTAATGTATTATAGTTTTGTGTTGTCAATTGGCTTTATGTAATATGAGTATTTAGAAAATACAAAAGAAAATGTATTAGTCAGAATTTCACTTAAACCACAAAAAGTTTAGATTTGTTTAATTTTTTGAGAGAGTTTTTTTTCCACATCGATTTTTTTGTTTTGTTGGCCATATTTTAATTGGTATCAAGCAGCTTAAGAATGGAATGTCCAAATTTCACAGCAATAAACAACACCGATTACATACCAAAATAATGTTTATGTAGAAATAATCTCTTAAAATTCTCTCATCTACTGATTTTGGGAGGGCCAGGGGGAAGGTGTGGGGACTAGACCTCATAGTAGGTACCCATAGCCTCACATATGCTAGGTATATACTCAATACCCAAGCTACATTGCCAGCCCCATCTAATGTTATGCTTCATTTTGCACTTGTGATTAAAAACATCAAAAATATTATACACACACACAGTGTATACATATATATATGCACACTTATCTTTAAAAAGAGCTAAAGAGAAACCATCTAATAGTTTTTTAAATGGTAATGAAATAAATATATCTTTTTGGAAATTCCCATCACATTTTTATAGCTTGACACATCTTAAGTTTGAATTATATATTTGAAACAAAAATCTTAAGTTAAAGACAAATTGGGGAAATAAAATATATTTAAAGACTGTAAAAGCATATAGACAGCAGAAAAACCCTGAAAATTTTTAAGGTGACTAAAATCCTTTATCTCATTTATATGCAAAACACAGAAGAAATTATTAAATTTGCCATTAATTTATTTTGGTGGGGAGAAATGCTGTTTATTGGTTGGTTTTAGCACTTACTCTCTTCATACAAACTTTATTTGATTGGGTGGAGGGTAGCTTTATGCCATACCTGGCCTTGTTCAGGGCTTGCTCCTGGCTCTGCACTTAGAGATCACTCCTGGTGGGTTCTGGGGACCCTATTCGGTGCTGAGATGGAATAAAATGGGGTCAGCCTTGTGTAAGGCAAAAGCCCTTCTTGGGGGCTGGAGCAATAGAACGGCAGGTGAGGCCTTGCACACCTTGCACGTGGCCGACCAGGGGTTTGATTCCCAGCATCCCATATGGTCCCCTGAGCACCACTAGGGGTAATTCCTGAGTGCAGAACCAGGAGTAACCTTTGGGTGTGACCCAAAAAGAAAAAAAAAAAAAAAAAAAAAAAAAAAGCCCTTCTCTGTATAATTGCTCCCTTCATAGGAACTTAAAAGTCATTAAGTACGCTAGACTAAAAATCAAACCAAAGTAATGATTAAAATATCAATTCTCATTTCTCAACGTTTTCACAGTGTCTTCCCACTGTGCACTGCACTGTGCAAAGCATTGAGTTTTGACCAAATCTTTCTACCAAGACCAAACTGAGAGATGAGTCTGCCTCCTCCTCTCTAGCAATAGCTTCACCTGAGACTTTTTAGTTTTTCACCTGTCTACAGATGGCTACTCCTGAACACAATATCCATCATTATCATCAACAACAACAAAGAAATACAATATAAAATAGAGCATAACAAAAATGCTACTGCTTGAATAAAATGAATATCGGACCCCTCTTTGATAGTACCAAGAAGAGCTCCATCTCTGATTTGCTGCTTGACTGAATTGTTTGCAAAACATGATACATTCTTCTGAAATGAATTGGAGAGGGGTGAGACGAGAGAGTGAAGATAATAAGATAAAAGGATGGAAAGAAAAAGGTTCAGACCAATTGAAATCTAGAAATGAGCAGGAAATACCATGATGGTTTATCCTTTCAGAGTTTAGTTTGAGTTTACAGCAAAATAAAACTAAATAAACAATAAACAAAGTTAAAATAAAGTTAACCTTGCAAGTCTCTCTCTCTCATTCTCTCTCTCTGTGTACATGTGTACACATACACTCACGCAGGCCTGATCCCATCCATATTGAAATAAAAGGGGCTGTATATTGCTAAGTCTTATAAACAACTATTTGCACCTGACCCTGGAAGTGGCAACAAAAAAGGTGACTGCTTTTTCAGAGAGATTTTCTACACTAAAGTTTATTACAATATCACTGTCAAGGATTCAGTGAAACAAAGACATATCCTGTTCCTGGAAGAATTGCAGATAACTGGTACTCAAACTAGTCTGTGCCCCACTATTGCTGAAACTTCTAATACAGAAAAGTGAAGTTGCAGCTAAATGGGCTCTGATGAGATTGAAGAACAGCCCAGAAACCATAAGTGATAAAAAACAATCAGTTCATCTGGCAGAATATTTGAGGTAACACACATTTTTGAAGTCACCAAAGAGTTTCCAATCTTCTTAAACAGTTCTGTGGATTTTCATTGTTTATTGAATGACCATATATCATGGCAAATCACTTTCAATATTTTCCAGAGAGTGAAAAAAAAATACCTGCAAATGCTTTTTATCAGGGTATCCAATGGCTTTGGTAGAATTAGAATTCAAGACCTCTAAAATCTCAGTACTCAATTTAATCCTTTAACCACTAGGCCATATTCTCTTTCAAAATTGTTAATAGAAACAACATTGCCCTTTTTGTACAGCTGTAGATGCCCTATTGATTTGTATCACATACCATTTAACACTGGATGATTTGGCCAGGAAAAGCAATGTTCACTGTTCCATGGCAAATCAGAAAACAATGCTCAGATTGGCTATAGAACCAGGAAAATACCATAGGAGATGGGGAAACAAACAACCACAAAGAACAAACCTCATATGCATGTCTTTCACAGCTATTTTTTTTTACTCTGCCAGAAAGCAGAGTGCAACTGTATTAAAAGTAAAACTATTTCTTCTTAACACAGATGTGAATCATGGGAATGGAAACCTAATAAACCAACAGCTGAAGACCGCATTATTGCCTTATCCTCCTCCCCTAGCTCATTTAGAAAATGACATGTTTTTCTTCACAATGTTTTTCCCCTCCTCTCTCTTTAGTGGCAGTAATGCTGAATGCTCTTGACATAATTCTTCGTTCACCCATGACAGTCATTTTTTTTTTGAATACTATCCTAGTAATAAAACACCTGACCTGGAGTCTTTCAAATGCCCATTGGCTTGGGTTACCCAATTAGTTAGGCTCATATGGATGAATCCGGAGGAGTCAGGTGTCTCACTCCTGGCTAAACTCAGTATTATGAGAGAATACATAGCTTCATTTAGATCAATTTATTTTTCTAGTGGATTGCTTTATTCTCATGTGGTCTAAACAGAGCAAAATAGCAGTGTTTTTTTAAATCAACAAATATGTAGAATTCTGATACCAAATATTTCTTCCTTGGAAGTCATTTGAATATTCCTGATCATGGTTTTTCAGTACTTAAGATGATTAAAAGAATTATGTGTACAGGAATTGATGAAGAACTATTTTATTAACATATGAAATAGCAACATGTCTGTCTACTTTAATGAAAAAATATATACCCTGTATACAGGGCAAACATCTCCATATATCTGTGAGTCTGTGTCGGTATATATTTGGGAGTACAGTTCTCTCAAATCACTAGCCTTTTGTTAGAACTTCTTAAGTGTAAAGAAAATGTGTGCCTCAAGAGACTTAAATAAAAGGAGCAAAGAGAATGTTACACACAAATATGCATTTTAATTTGTAATTTTTAAATTAATGTCTTTCCTTAAACTCAATGTAATTAAAAATGCTCCATTAATTTAAATTATGTCACATTTATGTTGAAAACACCCATATTTCTAAGTTTTTTAAAAGCTTCAATTAGTTATTATTTATAATAACTTCCAACTTTATTCTTATGTGAAAATCTTACATTTAATTGATACAAAATATGCAATAAACACATTTTTAGAATTTGTGTGTATGCAATTTTATCACCTGTCATTTTTTTTCTTTTTCAACTACAATAACTCTTTAGATCCCTTGATATACAGTACTTGAAATAGCATGTGAAATCCACACAGCAGAAGGTGAACAAATAATACATACTGAAATGAATTTATGTGTCTTACAAAGAGTACAAACCTCTTTTAGACATTCAAGCAACACAGTAAGGAGAGAAAGAGAAATTGAATTTAGCTGATGCAAATGAAATTAAAACTAAATTGGTTGTCACATCAAACCGATGTTAACTATGTAAATGTTTTCTGTTTATGAAACTACAGTTTAGAATGTATAATGCTGTAAAAGTTAGTATTTTTATGTTCATTTAAAATAAAAATTAAAAGCACTATGAAAATATTTAAATCTTTGCCATTCACCCATAAAACATTGAAGGAAGTATGGATCATGAAAACTGGTTATGCAGAATATTAAGATTAAACAGACACATGCATACATATGTCAATATGCATGCATGCTTTTCTGGCCAGGCAGTATCCCATTACATCATTGCTTCAAATACATTCATTCTCTTCAATATCGTTGGCTGTTTCAGGTTAACTACCAAAATCATTTGCCTGAGAAGCGAGATTTAATTGTCTTACAACTACCTCTGTGAGGTACAATAGGGATTACAAGTACCCATTGATTATACTATTGGGTAGAATAAGGGACTCTTATTCTAGCATTTCTCATTCATTTTGTCATTGCATTCTCTTTGAAAGAGACCAAATGGGTCCCAGCAGGTGAAAGCAAAGAAACCTGAAAGGCCCCCTTTGATGAATGACAATACCACAACCACCCTCCCCCCCTCATTTTTGGAGATTATAAAACCTTATTAAATCATGCCCTGTTAGATATTGATTGAGAGGGAGCTAAACTAAAACCAACAATAGCAGCATGGATCAGAGAACACTGCTTTCATCAATGGGCACTAAACACAGCTAAGCTTTCCAATCCTTTTTTTTTTGGGGGGGGGGTGCCTGCTATAGAGGGTGCTTTTTTAAAAAAAAAACTATTTACTTTTGTTTAAACCATTATCCCAGAAAGTCATACAATTATAGCAGCTTTGTCACTCAGGAATAGATTGTAGTTGTCTAGCACTTCATCTTTTTGAATGTAGCAGTGTATTGCACAAACAATATTATTAGTTGGTTAAGATTCAGGATTATTATTATGATTATTTGGGGGGTGCAATTCTGTGTAATTATCATAATTATTTTTGACTCTGGGACCCCTTTGATGACAAGTCTGCTTTAAAGTAAGCCACTTGGACCTAACAACCCAAGATATTTGAAAAGAGACTGCTGCCAGCATCAGAGATGAAAACTCACCCATATTTTAAGGCTATCTTGATTATCAGGCTGTTTGCGTTCCTGGGCTGTCTTTTCTGCCATCTGTGAGTGCCACAGCAAACAACCCTTTTATGACAATCACCTCAGTATAACTTGAATATGTCTGCTTTAGAGGAGACTTCTGTAATAAGACTCTGTGCTAATTAACTGTCAGCATTTTTTTTAAGTCAGCAGAGTACATTTCAGAAAGTAAAGGAAAAACATTCCACCAAAAACTCCTTAACAAGAATTAAGCTTATGTGCTAGACTGCCACAACTTCTCCTGTTCTCAGGCCTTACTCTGAGTTAAATCTGTTTGCTTTAAATACTTCTATGTGATAAAGGCTTTCTTTCCTTCTTTCTTCCCTTCTTTCTTCCTTTTCTTTTTTTCTTTCTTCCTTTCTTTCCTTCTTTCTTCTCTTTCTTACTTTCTTCTCTTCCTTACTTTCTCTCTTTCTTTGTCTCTCTCTCTCTTTCTATTTCATCCTTCCGTTTTTTGTTTTCTTTCTTTCTTTCTTTTGTCTGTTGTCTACAGGTAATAATCTTTGATCCTCCCTCTAGATAGCTACTAAAACTGAATTGCTTACTGAAAAAAAAGAAGGAAAAAAGAAGAAAAGAAAAAGAAAAGGAGGAAGAAGGAAGGAAATGAAAGGCATGGGAAAAAGGAAGGGAGGGGGAGAGGGAGGGATGAAGGGAATGAGAAAGAAGCAGGAAGAAAGAGGAAGGTTAGGAGGAAGGAAGGAAGCACAAAGGATACATGCAGGTATAAGGCAACTTTTTGAGAGCAAGAAATAATAGTTATATGGCCTCAAAGGAGTAGGAAGCTTCTAGAAATGCTATTGAATCAATCATAGTTAAATAGGCCAAATATTAAAATGATTCGTTTTCTATCAAAGATGAGAAATGTCCAGTTCAAGAACAAAATTAATTGTAGCAGCAGCATTCTCTCTCTTGCAAATGACATTTAGTGAAAAGAAGTTGTAGTTGTGATAGTTGTCTTAGACTATAGAAATTAAAGCTTATACAAATCTGAAATAATTTAAGTAGCAATTTTTTTTCTGATGAATAACTTTTCTTCTTTATGGATAAAAATAGTAATCACTACTTGCAGATAAAGCATTAATAATAAAAAATTTTTAAGAGGGAAACATAGAAATGAATGTGAGTTTTTAATTCTCTTGCTAAAATCTAACTCTGAGCAATAGATCTCCAAAATATACCCTGGATATAAAATGTTAAGTTTGATACAATAAACATAGAAAATGAGACTATATGAAATTACTTTTTAAAGCATAATTTAGCTCATTATATTATATAACTTTCAACTGTTTTATTATTGAATGATATAAAACTTAATCAAAATGTTTTGCTTATCACTGTTTTAGTTACAGAGTCTTCTGGATTTGTTAGCTTGACTTTAAAATTAAACATGATACCCACTTTCGTATTTTAAATTATTTGGCAGCAAATATAATTTATAAGTTTTAATTTTTCTATAGCTACATCTTTCTAATGCCATGTTGTTATTAATAATGTAAAGTTATCATCTGGGCTAATATTTAAAAATCAATATATCTAAATTTTATTTTAAAATATTTTGAATAGAACAGTTAAAAATACAAAATTTACCAATTTATAGGTACAGTTTCTTCTAAAAAACGTAATAACTTACATACTTTTTAATAAATATTGCAGGCTGCCTGCTAATTAAATAACTTAATCTGTTGCTAATTTTATTTTCCTCAGATTTGCTTTTTTTCCTAGTAAGTGTTGTCTGTTAATTTGTACTGATTAGTTCAGGTCCTTTGCTGATTTGTGTTTTCTAAAAGGTATCTGAGACTTTGAATATACAATAACTTTTATATTTAGTCATCAGTTGAAGATTTTAGATTGTCCTTTATTTAATTAATTAGATGTAATGTAAAATAGCTGACCATGTAAGTTGCAATAATAATATTTTCTTAACATCTTCAGAGTAGATAGTCTGTTTTTCACTTTTTAAAATGCTATCATCTTAATATTCTTTTAGTTGTCTGGACAAAGAATGTTGAAACAGTTCTATTTAGAGTGAATCATTGCAACAATGAAATTAACAATTTTGTTCAGTATCTTTCTGAAATGTGAGAATACTTAAAAATATTTAAAGTTTGCTGAGGAGTCATACTATTATTTTTCCTGAGTTCTTCTTATTCATCATATCTAAATACTGCAAACAACTTTAAGATGAGTTTTCTTCACACTGTTGTAAAAATTCCAATCTCTCTTCTTAAAATTGTAATTAATTTTTAAAATCATCTTATGTAGCTATTTATGGTCAAATTACATATGTATCTTTTGATAAGTCCTGTGATCACTGTCTAAAATTTTATATGCTTATATCATCACATAAACTATTGGAATTTTTAATTATTAACAGTTTTAACAGTACTACAAATTGATTTCAAATTGTATTAGAACCATAGTAAGAAAAGACAAGTGACACATATTTTGGCCTATTTTTTCAAACTGTTGACACAGTAGTAACCTGTTTCATAACATTTTACTCTTTAAGCATGACCAACATATACAAAAGAGAAACAAAATTTTATCAAAGAGAAACAAAAATTGTTAATTGTCTAAAAATTCTTCTAAATCTAATCTGCAGATCATATTCATTCACAGAGCATTATTCCCTTCTGTCTCATTTATTAGACATAAAAACAAACACTGAATGCAATTTTCAAATTGAAAACCATGTCAAAAATGTCTTAAATACTATTAGCATGTGGTACAGAGAATAGTTTCTTTGGATTAAAAATGATTAATTTTCTTAGTGATAGGTGTCGTATTCAGTAGATCATTGAAAGGAGCAAAGCACATTTTATTTCACTTAGGTCAAAGTAATACTGTTAAGAGAAATGTAAGTTCAGTGAAATTAATATAGAAAATTGAGATCTGAGTTATGGTAACATTTTAATCATCTATTTTCAAACATATCTAACTCATAATATGCATTTGTTATACCTCCAATGGACTTAATTTTTATAAAATGTTTTAATTTGCATTTGAAAATTGTTAAGTATCCAAATGCAGTGTTTCTACACATGGGGATTCTTCTGTTTCAAAATCTCCCACTTTTTCAAAATTTTTGTAATATTAAGAAAATATAATTTCCCAGGAGAAAAAAAAGTTAAAGTATTTTTTCATGTAGAACTTCAAAAAGTGGTAAGAATTCTTGACTTTGTTTACCTGAGGCTTTCACATGATGATATTCAAATGGGTCCAATGATAGTTTTCCCAGATTAATTGGAGTGAAAATAAGCTACCATTTGAATTCTTCAATTTCATCAGGGTATTCAATAGATATTTGTATAGAGAAACTAGAAAGCTTCCTTTTGACCTGGCAAGAACTTCCAGGTCATGCGCAGTGCATATTCAAAAAGTATGTGCATTAATTTTCCCATGGAAATTGAAGACATCTGGAAGACAATTCTGAGAAATCAAACCACTTTGAAAAGGAAAAATTGAGTATCTTGTGTGAAGTCATATCTCCTTTCTATTGGTCTAAGTGCTTCTCCTAGGTTCCACTGAAGCGTATCATAGGAAAGTCTATCAAACAAAACTTTATTTTTAATTTCTTTTTATAAAGTCTGACCACTATGAAATGAAGAGACATTTGGGGTTTTAAAAGCAGCTATCTTAAAAGTGTGTTTGTCAATGAACATGTGTCACTTTGAACCCACTCCTCACTATTTCTATTGCTCAAACCACTTATCAAATTCTTGGAATTTCCTTCAAAATAAGATTACTAAACTGATAGAAAATCATTCTTAATTTATAGTCATATTTCATCTTTAAATAAGAAATCAAGGTATCTATGTACATCATACTTAGTATAAATTTCCAAAAGCCACATCCTTCTTTACTGGACAAAAATATTGCACTATATGGGGTCAGAGAGAAGTACAATGGGTAAAGTTAACATGAAGCCGACCTGGTTTAGATCGCTGGCATTCAATATGATCCCTCAAGCACCACCAAGAGTGCTTCCTTAGCACAGAGCCATGAGGAACCTCTGAGCGTCATTGGGTCTGGTCCCAAAACAAATATATTCCATTATAACAATGTTCAAAAGAATAGTCAGTTGTATCTGAAGGAAGTTATCAAAAGATATCAATACTGGTTTGAGTAATGGTAGCATCATCGAAATAATTATCTAAAACCTAGTGAGATAAACACTTTGAAGCATTTGATTCTGATTAATGTTTAGCTATGTTAATTAAAATAATCAGTATACTTCTCTGAAGTCATATTTCAAATATCTGGCTGTCACTCCTTTAATGAGATCACAGTCTCTTGCAGCTCTCTTTGAGACATAACTTGAAAACTTACACTTTATAGTCACAGTTTCTCTGGCTAGAGGCTTTTTGAATGACAGGACTTTGCTAATACACACTAGGCAAAATTTAAAACAAATCTTAACATATAGACTAATATTTAACTTATATGTCAATGTCAGTTTAAGATAACATGGAATCATCACAGGTAAAATTCTAGTAACTGTTCAATTAGGTCAGTTTAAATGAAATTAGTGAGTCAAAAACACACATAGTTTATATTAATTTGAATATTTAGTTAATGTATAGACTTATATGCACCAGAATTAAAAATTTTATTTTTAAAGTATATGCATTGAAACTTAAATGTGTTTTCAAAAGGTTTGAAACTTTCACCTGATAACTTTAAAATTTTATTTATAGTGAAGAGTGCAAAAGCATTTTTTACATTATCATGTATTTTATCAAGTATCACACATATAAAATTAAAACAGTATAAGAAGATAAGCGGGAAAATATGTCTCCATCCCTTGAGTTCTCAACTTCCCTCCTTTGTGAGCACACATAGTTTCTTGGGTATCCTTCTAGAGTTTTTTTTTTGCCTCTATGGACCACCATACATGGAAAAATACAGATGCCTAAATGCTTTAGAGGCACAATATTATGAAGGCATGCCCACCAACTAAGAGTCAATATTACTCTACCATGATCCATTCGACCCATTAGGCATTTATATATATAGTTTATTAAAAAGTCAGTAGCATTTTCTATTATGCGTATGCCAAATTGTGCTCTTAGGAGCATCTTTTACAGTTCAACTCTATCATCAATAAGGATATTTTTGTGATATAAATTTTTTCTTTCTAAAAATTCTCTTACTATTTTGTGAATGAAATAGCTCCTTGATGTATTTGGGATGTGAAAATACCTAGTCATATCTAGCAATGTATGTGAGACCCTAGATCTTTATTTTTATTTATTTATTTATTTATTTATTTATTTATTGCTTTTTAGGTCACACCCGGCAATGCACAGGGGTTACTCCTGGCTCTGCACTCAGGAATTACCCCTGGTGCTGCTCGGGGGACCATATGGGATGCTGGGAATCGAACCCGGGTCGGCAGCGTGCAAGGCAAACGCCCTACCCGCTGTGCTATAGCTCCAGCCCAAGAGACCCTAGATTTTTAACCAGAAATTGGTGTCTTTTCATAGTAAATGAATTATTTTGGCAGAAATGATAGATGTAACTTTAGGTTTTCCACTTTAACTTCAGCGGTAGAGTATTCAAGAGTATTAAACGTAATTCAATGACCTAAGATTCAGAAATGTCTACTATTTCCACCTCTAGAAGATTCCCAAGGAGAAATCATATACATCATAACTATAAACCCTTTATTAAACACCTAGGGGGAATTTCTTCATTTTCTAATTGATAAATGTCTTTCGTGTGACCACATAGCTTCTATATAATATTTGCTATTGAACATTTTTAAGATGGCCTACATGTTTTTAGCCACTCATTTTACCTATTATATGCCAATTTCCTTTTTTTAAAAAGGTTTTTCTGCTCTATAACTATTCATAGATATTTTACTACCTTTTTGTTATATAATGTTTTATTATATCATAGTTTTCACTTGGGAATTAGTTCTCTAATCTTTTCTTTTAAATGATGAGCATTGTTTAATAATGTGAGATTCTCTTCCAATGTTTGCTGCCAAAAATCACACTAACTTCTTAGACCTTTTTTGTTTTTGTTTATGGGTTGCACCCAGTGGTGTTCAGGCCTTCCTCCTGACTCTGAACTCAGGAGTCACTGCTATAGAGTTTTACGGACCATATGGGGTACCAGGGATAAAACCCAGGTGTACCACATGCGAGGAAAGCACCCCTATCTGCTGTCCTATCTGCTCGGTACAAATCTAATGCTGAATCATTTTAATAGCTTAGGGGGAAAAGTCACAGAACTCCATTCTAGTTATTGAGGTATATAGGTTTCTGTGACACATTCAGTTTAGGAAAAGAAAGAGGAATCATTTAGATAATATACACAGTAATGTAAGACCTAGATAACTTATTTACCTCCAATACTAAAATAACAGCCACATTTAATGGTAAAAATAAATCATAATAAAAAGTAAGAATTTGGAGCCCCTTCTCTCAGGCTATTGGAAGTACCCTGAGGACAGTTATCCTGATGCTTCCAGAGCTGCCTTACCTCATTCTTCCTGGCTCCTTCTGAGAACTGTATAGAGAACAAATAGGTGAACTTCGGATGGTTTTGGCTTTACAGCTTTTTTGGTCTTATGCTTTTCGCTTCCTTTATTTTTGACTTTTTTTTTGTTCAATGTTTATTTTTATAGTAACTCAGCAACTACTAAGCACCTCCATTTAAAGTATGATTTGTTGAATGCTTTGTTTACATAGAGTTCCAATATCTACCATCTGTGATTAGTTCTCAGTTCTACCCTTTGTAAGGGACCTCAATATGACTGCTTCCTTCACAGGCATTGGATTTTAAATTTCAGTGGACAGAGATCCTTCCACTTGCTTTTATTCCTAACTACCCCTTATGACTAAGAAATTTGCTCTCACATAAAATAGGTGCTATGAAATTTTATAGGATAATTTGTTGATCATTTCTTTCAAGTAAAATCAGTATAGAGAATAACATATACCAATGGGGCAAAAGAGTTACCTTTAGATCATGTCTATATCATTAAGGTGTTTCTGAATGTACATAGTTCTTATACTTCTAAACTAACTTCTTACTCTTCCTGACTAAAGTGATTTTATTTTACCTTTGGCTTCCTAATCTATTGAAAGGCCAAACTGATCAATAGGCTGAGAAACAACTGTATTTGAGAACTACCTCTCTGGGAACTTACACTAGCCCTTATAAGCTCTGATCTTATACCTGGCTTTAATCAAGTTATTTTGCCTAATTTCATATGTATAGACAATTAGCTCTGTCACTTTTCATAGATAACTGTGTATTTCCAAATGAGACCTTTCCTTGTTTTTAACAATTCCCCTTCGTGCTGTATGGAGATAGACTTCGAATAATTGTTGACAGTCCAAAAATATTGTATATACTTTCAGAATAAATTAAGAAGCAAAAATCCCTAATGTACTTCCCAAGTCAGCCACCTGAAAGCATGTTCACCTTTATCTATATCCCTGCTTTGAGGTTCCTCTCAATAGATACTTTTGCCAATTCATCGTAGAAACCCCAGATGTGTTCCACATCTTCCCAAAAAAAGCAGGTCCAGTTTTCTATTAAGTCAGTAGTACCCACCTCAGTCCAGGTAAAAATTTAGTTGTAAGCAGAGCCCTTGTTCTGACTGCCATTGTTACATTGTTATTACTGCCTGGTCATATCTAGCTGTATCTAAGTCACTGGTAAGCCTTTAGATACTTGTGCTTCTATTAGAGCTAAACTTAAAAGGCTAATAGACAAAGCAGGAGTGCTTAGAAAATTCTAATGTCAACTGTATCCAATTTTGCAATACAAGAATGATAGAAATAACCCCAATAAATATAACCAGCTATTAAAATAATGATCCCATCGGGGAGGGTGGGAGGGATGCTGGGTTTACTGGTGGTGGAGAATGGGCACTGGTGAAGGGATGGGTTCCCGAACTTTGTATGAGGGAAGCATAAGCACAAAAGTGTATAAATCTGTAAATGTGCCCTCATGATGATTCACGAATTAAAAATAAATTAATTAAATAAATAAATAAATAAATAAATAAATAAAAGTAAATTGAAAATTAAAAAAAATAATAACATAAAATAAAATAAAATAATGATCCCAGAACCATAACTATTCAAGTAGACTTGAATTTTTTTCTATGGCTTCCCTTTATATCTAAGCTTGTTGAGGCAGTTTGGAGCAACATAAATGCAGCATTTTGTCTCTGTACTTCTATCCTCATGAATATCTAAAAGTGTTATTCAAAAAGTGATGTTATTTATTTAAAAAATGAAGCACAAAATACAACTTTATGTGTCAATCATTGATTATAGTACCAATAATAACTTTAAGCACCCTGGGCATTTTAGAGCAACCCACATCAAACTGGTGCTCTTTGGAGGATCATTTGCCATGTGCATAATGAAGGATGAGATGGGCAGCTAACACCTAGTTCAATATCCGGGTTCTGTACTAAGAATAAAAAAAGATATTGCTATGATAGACCTGTCTCCCACAGCATATGAATAGTTACCATCTATTTCTCTTCTATTTATTGAAATGATCAATAGAGAGCCATTTTTCTTACTTATTATTGTTAACAGGAATGGTGGACATTATTATTTCTGTTTGAAAACAACATTTATTTCTGCAATTCTGTGATTATGGTTTCTTCATGATACGTAATGAATGCTTCCACTTACAACACAAAAGAAAGGTCATTTTATATCTTATATATGTTCACATTTTCTAGTAAGGACCTTATAACACAAAAATATAGATGTTAGATTCTCTTCCAAGGGGACAACAGTTTAGCACTGGCTTCAAAGCAATGTCAAATGATTTCAAATTATTATACAAAATGGCAAGATACTAAGTTATTAGTGGTTCTGGCACCTTATTCTGTCCTACCGTGACTGCCACCTGGCCCTCAGTTTTCCTTTATTGTTTTGTATGTGGGAACATTCGGAACATACTAAGTCAGTTTCATGTTAGTGTAGTGACTATTTTCCAAGTTTGTGAACAGTACTATCTATTTTATGATTATCAGTCATGTTTACTTATCTCATTTTAATCTCCCCAAATAGTTTTAAGTAGAAAACCTCTGACAAAGAGCCAAGTTGTCAGTTAAAAGTCTGCTTTGGTCAATCATTGTTATTGATTTTGCATTTAACTCACTTTATATGTTTGGCTCATGATGTTCCTTTAAGTTCTAGAGGATGCCTGTTTCCACTGTAGTTTTCTGGCATCCATACTCCAAATTAGGGCAGCTGGTGAGAGAGCACCACGGCAACTCCCTGGTTCTAACAATTGTCATGATGTGTTTGGGTTCATCTTAGTTTCTAGCCAGTTCACCCTTTCCTCAGGGGGAAAAAATTCTTTCCTTTGAATTGCTGATATGCCAAAATAGGAAATTAAGAACAAGTAAGACTTCTAAATTCATGCTGTGATTTAAGAAAAGGAAATAGTTCCCACAGGAGAGTCATATACTATTGCGTTTTTGCATTGCATGTTAGGAAACAAAGAGGCAAGCTTTTTTCCTCAAAGAGGCAAATAGTAAAGGGATATAGGTAGTTTCTTTACTCCAGTCACTTTATAGGGGAAAGAATTGTGTGTGGTCGTTTTACTATAGCATGTATTTATATCTGAGTCTCAATAACAGTGACACCCACATATCTAGTTTTTACTATTAAATTTTTCTAATTTTGCATAAAATATTTCTTGCTAATCAGTTAATAATAAAATTAAACTTCAAATAATTTGCCATTTGTGCATGTTGTTTTAAAGCTTGAACATTTGAATTCATTTTAGAAAAATTTTGGAAAACACAGTTACCAGTTTTTGCTAATCTAGTTGTCTTAAAGGGTTAATTGTGTACAGAAAAGAATGTGTTCTACTTAATTTTTTTCATCAGTCATTAACATAGCTGCCATGCTGTGATTTTCTCCTTTATGACTTTCTTTAAATAGACATACCAAAAGAAATGTTATGTGAGTCAGTCTAAAGCATTCTTGCTTGCTCCATAATTAAATAATACCATTCTTAAAGAGAAAAAAATTATCTATTTTAGGAATTTGCATTTAAGAAAAGAAACCTTTCATTTGAACAAAATGCAATCAATGCAAAAAATGGCAATTTGAGATTTTATTATTAGGGATGATTGTCTTAATTTTCCTTTTAATTTTCTTAGTGTAAAACTGACTTTTTTCATTGATTTACTTTGAAATCCTGAATAAAACATAACCTGTTTTATTTTCCTAATCTCTAAGTAAAGATAATACTCATCATATAGTGTATTTTGAGGAACAAAATGTTAATGATGCTAAATTATTTTAATTAAAGTAAAGCAGCTCTCTGAAATAAAGACATTCAAATATCAATTGTTCTGTACTCCAAATCATGCTTTTGTCTTGCCTTTTAATTATCTGGCCTGTTTTTTTTTTTAAATAAAATTTAAGAGTTCATTAGGATGTACTGAATGCAAATATCTGATTATAATTTTGTTATTAAATGCAGTAAAATGTGCAGAAAGTATTACAGTTTTAGGTAGATGACGAGATGGTTTTTATTATATTTTTATTTTATATTTTTCCTTTTAAAATGTGCACCTAACATTGTTTCTAAACAAAAGATAAAACACAAGAAAAGAATAAAAGCAGCACTTTATAGGAAATGCTGGGAAAGTTTATATATGTGGCAGTGACAGGTTTCTCCTGATAACTCACATCTTATATTTAAATTCATCTTTTCAAACATACCCTCCTCTATCTTCTCTGCCCATTTTAGATCACAGATATAAACATAGATATAAAACATAGATCTAGAACCACTCAGGGGTGGTTTTATATTGATACCTTAGTTACATAGTGAGCAATTTAGGGGGGATAGAAAAGAGTTGTGATGATACCCTTAGTTAAAAATGATTCTTTATCTTTTTCTAACTAACTCTGACTCTATCAGCTGTGAAACAGTAACAAATTAAAAATAATTCTTTATTTTTTTCTAACTAACTTTGACTCTATCAGCTGTGAAACAGTAACACTGCCCCATTTAGTCTCCCTTTCTTAACTCTTCTTGAGATTAAGGAGAAAATAATACATGGAAGGATATGTTACTGTCACTGTCACCGTCATCCCGTTGCTCATTGATTTGTTCGAGGAGGCACCAGTAACGTCTCTCATTGTGAGACTTATTTGTTACTGTCTTTGGCATATCCAGTAAGAAAAACAAGAAGCTAATGTAGAAGAGAAAATGAAGGCTGAAAGTGGGAGGTTATCTCTTGAGTAGTTTTTACCCACTTAAAGTGTGCAGAACAGAATTAAGAAACCAAAAGACTTTTATAAAGATTATCTGATCATTATGGGTTCTAAAATCAGCAGAGTCAGAAGACATGGTTTTTAATACTGGATGTACTACCCTAATTCTTGGCCTTAAGCAAGTTATTTAACTTCATTTGTAAAATAAGGACAATAATAATCTTAACTAGAAGGGTTGTGGAAATTAAATAAGATGCTATGTACAAAAGCAACTCCAGAGCACACTCAATAAGTGCTTTTATTGTACCTAACTCATTGTACCAATCACAAAATTATAGACCTTGCTGATTATTTTCCCTGTATGCCTAAATTACCAAGGAGAATCTTGAGTCCAAAAATAAAAGTGATTTAGGGCTAGAGTAGTAGTGCAGTGAGGAGGGCTCTGGCCTTGCCTGTGGGGCCAACCTGGATTCTATCACTAGAACCATGTATGGTCCTTCAGGCCCTGCCGGGAGTGATCCCTGAGCACAGAGCCAGGACTAAGCCCTAATCAACTCCAGGTTGGCTCAAGATCAAACAAACACATAAAAACCCTTAAAAGACAGTTTTGTCATTTTTCAAAGACCACTCCATTTAAAGAGAGTAATCAACCAAGTAAGGGCACTATTAGAAAGAGTATATCAAATTTTTCAAAATAAGAGAAGAGTAGTGACTGGCTGTTGATAAGGATTCCTGTCCTAAATTTCCAGTATATACCTACACCTAAGGCTTCAGGACCTTTATTTTTTTTTTTGTCTAGAAAGGCTTTAGCTTTTAAATAATTTTCAATAATGTCCAAAATGTTAATCAAGTTGCCTGCCATCTTTACTTCAAATTTATTTAAAATGTAAATTAGCCATGTTACTATATAAAAAAGCTGGGCCTGAATGCAAATTGATTTATGCAGTAGGGCTTGTTTGGACACAGGCCAATTTTCAGACTCCAGTTCTGGAAACCTGATTTCATTTAGGTAGATGAGTATAGATGATGTGCTCTCCTCTCTAATGGACCAATCTTAGAATAAAAATTTCCTCCCTCATATAATTCTTTGCATTCCAGGGATTAATTTAGTTCTTATCACCCCTCAGTTGATATCTTTCCTTGGATCTTCAATGATGGAGCATCATATCCATACCTAGAGAGGCTTTTCATAGTTTTCCCGAATGAAAGGGTTTAAGGCTCTGTATGATGGGCACTCACTTAGTATGGGTCTCATGCAACTTCCAGGTATCTCAAATGTGAAAACCTTATTTTAAAAGGCATTACCCTGGAAAGAATAGGGGAAAAATGCATGACCAGTCCAATCACAGATAAGAAGTATAAGCAAACTATACAATGTGTGATCTGAGTTTTTCAAGAAAGTTATAATTTGATCTACAGTTATTGTTTGTGATTCAAGATGAGTTTCCCCATTTCCTGCTTGCTTTCTTCTTCTTCATCTTCTTCTTCTTCTATTTATTGAATCACTGTGATAACAGTTACAAAGCTTTCCTGTATAAGTCTCAGTCATACAATGATCAAACACCCATCCCCTCACCAGGTCACACACTCCACCACCAAGAATTCCAGTATACTCTCTTCTCACGCCTCCCCCCACCTATATGGCAGATGATTTCCACCTTACTCTCTCTCTCTCTGCTTTGATCACATTCAATATTTCGACAAAAGATCCACCATTATTATTTGGAATTTTCCCCAACACTCAGACCTCCTGAAAAAGGCATCGTTAGATAATTTGTTTTCTATTGCTGATATGAAAAGCATTTTAGATTTCTTATATTCCAGTAATAAGTCTGGAGGGATTTCTGCTAAAAGCCGCTAGGTTCTGAGATTGGTTTGTGTGCCTCTGGGATCATGGCTGTTCAGGAGCAAGGAGCCATTTGTGGGTGGCCACTTGGGGTCTTGTTGAGGCGGGGAGAGGACCCGTTCCACCCCCCCATCCCTCAAGGCCCCACATGTTTCCACTCTCTCTCTAGTTTGGTGCAGGGGCAGACTCTAGATTATTTATTTTCCATTGCTCACTTTGTATACCAGGAAAGGCTGTGCGCTTCAGAGGAATAATCCTGTAGCCATATACTGGAGCCATGCTTGTAGAAGTTTTTGGTCACCGGGATTCCAACTGGAGAAGACAGGGAGACTGCATCTGCTTCATCTGGGGGTCCTGGAGATATTGGCTTGGTATGGAGCCTGGATAACTCTACAATTTTGTGGTTCCCACTGGTTTTCACTGCTGAGTGCGGCAAGATAGCGCCGGGGAGCCTGCTTGCTTTTTGATCCTGCAACAATTGACAATTTTCCAAGCACTTCATTCTAAAGAAAAAGCCAGTCATGTCTAAATTAAAATATTTTGGAATTACTAGAATGTAGTCCTATAAAAATCCTACTTTGTAATCTATTTGCTATATAAGAATCCCAAACATGATAATCTCTCAGTACCTGTAATGCAAACTAGAGAAACAGGGAGGGGACAGGGGGGAGGGAAGAAGGGAGAGAGAAAGAGAGAGAGAGAAAGAGGGAAGGGAGAGAGACAGAGACAGAGAGAGAGAAAGAGAGAGAAAGAGAGAGGAGAAAAGTACCTGCCATAGAGGAAGGGCCTGGAGGGAGGACTGGGAACATTGATGGTGGGAAATGTACACTGATAAAGGGAAGGGTGTTGGAACATTATATGACTGAAACCCAACCATGAACAGCTTTGTAACTTATTTCATGGTGATTCAATTAAAAAAGAAAAAAACATCCTTAAGCGCTGGGTCTCGATTGAGCTTTTCTGGTAGATGTTTCACATGAGTTGCCATACTTGTTAAGTAAGCTTATCCTATGTGAACCCACCAGGAAAGGAATCCTGGAGGTTTTTACTTGATCCCCACCCCGCATATTTCTCCACATGCACTTTGTCTCTTTGTTGACTTTTCTCTGTTTCTTTTTGATGTAAAAGTTTCAGTTGTGATTACAACTAATGCTTAATTCTATGTTTATAGTGAATCACATTGTCTTAAAAAATGAACAATTGAGTTTCAGCTCCACTCTAGACTGTAAACTTCACAGGGCAGTAATAGTAATTTATTCTCTACAACACTGAACACAGTGACTGGTACGTTGTAGATGCTTAAAATATTTGTAAAATATGCTGTGAAAGAATAAAGAAAAATCCCAGAAAAGTCTGGAAAAAAATATTGAAATCTTTGATATAATATCATCAAAGTATTTTTCCTTCTTAATGTATAGTTCCCCATTTAAAACTTTCCTTATAAAAATATCTGAAAAGAAATGAACTCTCACATGTTTTAAATGGAACCAAGTAATAAATATAATTCAAGAGATTTAAATCTTTTTAAAATATTAAAACAAAATATTTTTACCATTATCAATGATCAGTTGAATACAAAATTCAACAGTAAGCTCAACAGATGTTAAAATATATTTTTCTAATAGCACATGATTTTTCTGATAGTTATTTATAAAATGATATCAAAGTATTCTGTTCCTTAATATTAACATATTAATCATGCATATCTGTGTGCTATTACCATATATATAGCAAACATATGCACATAAAAGCACTATTGTGAATGTGCATATATTTAGAAGAACACTCCCAAGTAAAGGGTTCCGAGCTAAAAGTTGTGTTGCTGCATGGACCCTGCTGGGCCAGGGAGCACCACTGTCATCCTGGCATTGCTTAGAGTGTCCAAGGATGTGCTTGGGATGCCACATAATCCCAATTATTAAACCTGTGTCAGGCAATCTAACCTCTGTATTATGTCCCAGTGCCAATATGCATGTTTTGAAGCACAAGAGAATTTTATTAAAACACAAGAATATATACTATCACATATAATATCTGGGATGCAACAAAGCATTCAACGTGAAAAAACTATTTCTTGCACTCTCATTTAAACATTAAAATATAAAATGAAAGCAAGAGTTAGATTACATCAATCTCAGTTTCATTCTCTATCTTCAGTATCACAGCTTCATCCCCATTTTTCAATTTGGGTTCACTGACCTGAAGTCAGTTCTACTGAAATTGGAGCATTTATTTTCTACTGAGTGGTTTGGGGATCTACAATTATTACCAGATGAATTACCAATTTGGGCTTTTTTAATGAAAAATTTCTGTTTAATTCTTTTCCACCTTTGGTTATTAATAGTGCTTGACACATTAGAACTATACTACACTTTCACATTATTTTCTCTCGCAATTCTTCAGCCCCTACTGTTTCGTCTGTTCTGTCAGCTAATTAAACACATAAACCTGTGAGGGAGCTACTGTTAAATCCATTCTGCTTACAGAGATGATTTCTCAATAGACCTAATGTTAGATGTGTTTGAGATGCACAGTGTAACCCCCTCAGGAAGTAAAATATATCTACTCATGAGCTTGCCAACCAATATTCATGATTGCTTCAAATTGGACACTGGTATTTAATCACTTATCACAAACATCTGTGAGCAAAAGTAGGTTATATCTCCAAAGATGTGGGTAATTTTTGGTAATTGTACATGGACTTATTAACTAAATTAACACAGATTATCAGTATACATCATAGAATTTCATTAACATACTAGGACTTGTTTTTCATGTGTTAAAAAAAAACAACAGATGTGGCTACTTCCATGTCTCAACTTTATTAATGACATCTTTGTGATTTGCTATCTAAATCAGTCTACCTACTTCACAGGTATAATAAAATATAATGAGTATGTACAGAACTATTTACTGTCTGCTATAATTTTATTAATTAGATGTAGTATGCAGAAAACTTTCACATGTCATAAATCACTTATTTCAACAATGGTACTTCACAAACCTTTGTAAACTAAATGCTATTTGACTTATTATTGCTAAATAATTGAATAAAGAGAAGAGCTAGGTAAATGGTGTGGAAATTATATATAACATCACTCTTATCAAAATGAAAGGTGTTTTGAAAATGAAACACAATTTCAGTTTTTATAACTAGTGCAATCATTTTCCTACTTTGATTTCAGTAAAACATTTCCCCAACAATCTCCATATTTACACAATCTACACATTACATTCGCTTATGATGCCTCAGTTTCAACAGATGATTTTTTAAATCATTTAGCTTTATCTGTGGGCATAGAAAAATTAATTCTATGTGTCATTAACCAAGCTCAATGGGCCAGAAAGATAGGTGGTAAGGCTCTTGCCTTGCACGTGGCCAACCCTGGTTGGAATCCCCAGAAACACATACGGTTTTCCAAGCACTGCTGGCAGTAATCCCTGAGCACAGAACCAGAGTAAACCCTGAAATATGATGGGTGTGGCCCAATATAAACAAAAAAAACCAAAAAAATGAAAATTAACCAAACTCAAAGTCATAATTTCAAGTAGCACTGTAGCACTGTCCTCCTATTGTTCATCGATTTGCTTGAGAGGGCACCAGTAACGTCTCACAACAAATTGTGAGACTTGTTGTTACTGTTTTTGGCATATCGAATACATCACAGGTAGCTTGCCAGGCTTTGTCGTGTGGGCAAAATACTCTCAGTAGCTTGTCGGACTCACAATTTCAAGTATTATTATATAATATTAATGAATTGGGAGATTCCTAGGGGTTAGTTACCAATAGGTAAAATCATTTAGTTGATATTAATGACCAAGCTATTTCTGGAAAAGAAAAGCATATATTATGTTTTGGGTACTTGAAATCAAATCAATGCTGGCTTTTCATAACTTTTGTTGTTAAATAATACAGCTGAATCTATGAGATGTAGGTTGAAAAATTTTCAGGTATGGGGCAAAAGAAAATGAATCTTCATTTGTGTTGGATAATGTTAAGATATTGTTAAGGAATTTTAAGTTTTAGTTTTCCCCCCAAAATTTCATAGACTTTTGGAAGATGTATTAGCATTTTTCTATTGAAATTCTTATCATCGTGTATCATGCAAAATTTGTGAATTCCCTGTAAAATTTCAATATATCTAAAAGGAGTGATTGTTAAATGAAAGAAATCACTCTCCCATATATCTATATGTATATCTATACATTATATATGTATAGATATACATATATAAAATGAGACAATCATAAAGATATAAGAGGGAATCTCCTTGTTTGAAATATAGTTCACAGAGGATAACTTCACTCTTACATAGATTTACCTTCTGACTTGATCTGAATTTTAGGTGATCATGGGATTTTCTCCTCTTCTATTAATGACCTATATTACCCAGCATATTAGAGTGTAGTGTGACTTGACTTGTCTGTTAATAGAAACTTAATACTCCCAGATGAGCTTTTAGACACTTGCACCTTAAGTTTTCCTGAGGCAGTTTCACAGAATTATAACTTAATATAGCTGGACAAAACCTGGATTCCTTAGGTAAGCATTAGGAAGATTCATTCTCTTCTAACATTAATATTCACACACTTCTATGCCTGCTATTATCCAAATCTTGGTTCCATCCAAGAAAATAAGACAAGTTAGATATACTGAGATGCTTAGACAAAAAAACTCCTTAGATTCTGAAAATATTATGTAGAAAAATATCCTAAGCCGAATGCTCCCTAAAACTTAACTTTCTTGAAAAAATATCCTATATGATTCCTATAGTTAGGCTTATCCCACTTCCCAGTTAACACTAGCCTATTTTTCATTTATTTTAATCCCAAATTACTTACATTTACAGCTTTTAATAAAAAACTTCTAAATTCACTCTCAGTAATTTAAGTCATTAGAGATTTGTTTGGGTTAAAGTAACAGAAAAATCCAAAGACTGGTTATTTCAGGTATTGAGTTGGCTATAAGTAATGTCTAAAACAAAACAGCAAATTGTTTCTTGCTTGCACATGTAGTTTTCTCAAGAAAACTTATTTTAGGGCAGTAAGGTAGTTCTGTGGAGGAATTCTGGTCATGTGTAAGACCGTGGGTTAGATCTGGAGCACTACAAAGGAGAAAAATACACTTATTTCATATAAATATTGATATTTAAAGGCTCTATTAAGATATTAAATCACATGCTTTGAATATATTATTTTATTAACTATCATAGCTACCCAGTGAGTCAGAAAATAACCATTTTGCAGAAAGAAAAATAGGTCCCCTAAATTTAATCAGTAAATCAGGAAAGGATTGATAATATTAGACTCTAGTAAAAAGCAGTTGCACAAGTTATTTTGATAAGAGTCACTGATATAACGGATTTTGAATGTAATTGCTTATTACATTTAATTATGCCTTCATGTTAATTCAAATGCTAAGTGTGGCAAAATATTCTAATAGTTAAAAACTGAGTAAATACAATTCGTCTATGAGTTCAGGTGTGCGACGCATTTGGTGGCTGAGAAAGGCCTTCCCAGGCCTCCCCAGCAGAAAAAGAGAGACAGGACAGATGGTCAAAATGACCCGTTTAATTCCAGATCCAAAGAGTCCTTATACAAAATCTGAGGGGTTTGAAGTACAGGATTGCACCTATATGTGACTGATCATTTACAGAGGTAAAGTATTTCAACAAAGGCAATTCTCTTGTGGGGGCAATTCACTGATGAAGCCTAAAACACTTCGGGTTAATATCCAACTTTCATCTTGTAACTTTTTTCAAATTCAAAGAACCATTGAAGATTATTGACATTGTTTTAGAGAAAGTCGAAGATTTTAAGTCCAGTCTTTGATTCAGTTATCTAACAAGACCAAAAGGCACTGATATGCTTCTTTAAATTTCCTCACTAAAGGGGAAATTTTTAATCTGTGAAGCAAAGACAAAATTATATTCGTAATATTGGTTTCAAAGGCTGTATAGGCTTTAGGGCAAATATTTCTACACTATGCCAAAAACAGAAACAACAAATCTCAAAATGGAGACATTACTGGTGCCCGCTCGAGCAAATTGATGAGCTACAGGATGACAGTGACAGTCACCCAACTCTAAATGACAATATAACTCCACAACAATCCGTTTGACTTTCCTCACCCTTTCTACAATCCCCTTCCTCTCTGGTAACCTTAGTTCTTCAGAATATAAGGGTTTGATTTTGTTCAACCTTTGTTTCCCTTGTTTTGTACCTCAGAGAGTCTCTTGCCCATACACCTGGCTGTCTTCCCCAGGGCCTCTCGGAGGGGATGGGCTCCAGCTTCCCTTCCCACCCCGAGCAGAGCTCCTGGCGCCAAAGACCACCAGAACCTAGCTACAGCCATGCTCGAGGCCCCTCTCCACATGTTCGGACAGGCCTCAGGCATGAAGGTACCAGCAGAGGAACCCAGGTGTGTGTAATCCCATCAATGGCCAACATCCAGAGAGAGACTTAAAAGCAAGCTCTCAGAAGCGCGCGCGCGGCCACTTTGCGGCCGCACGATAACTTGTAGCCTACTTCTCCCTCTGGGAGAAACCAGCAAGCTTCTGAGAGTTTCCTCCCCACATGGGACAGCCTTGCAAGCTTCCCATGATGTATTTATATAATAAATCCAGTAACAAGCTGTATCTCATTCCCCTGACCCTGAAAGACCCCCCAGTGCAACATCATTGGGAGGGCCGAGTCAAGATAGACTTCTAAGATCTCAGGGAAAGGACAAAATGAGAGGCTACTGAGCCCACTCGAGAAATCGATGAGTAATGGGATTTCGTGATAGTGATCGTGTTCCTATATGTATGTTATGTGCATGTCACATCGTGTTCCTCTATGTATGTTATGTGCATGTTCCTCTATGTATGTTATGTGCATGTGTGGTACTTGGTTTTCTTCTTATTCAGCATAGCATACACACTCTAGCACCATCTATGTTGTAGTAAAATAAATGATTTTATCTTTTCTTATAGTGAGTAGCATTCCATTGTGCATATATAGAGCATCTCCCATAACTATACACCTTTCATTGGTCATTTGACCAGTTCTATATCTTGGCTATTATAAATAGCCTGCAGTAAACATAGAAGTGCACATGTGTTTTGTATTATGTTTTTAATGACCCTGAAATAAATACCTAGGAGTAAATCTGCCAAATCATCTGGCAGTTTTAAAATCTTTGAGAAATCTCTATATTTTTCACAGGCACTGGGCCTATTTATATTCTCAACAATAATAGCATATGAAGATTCCTTTTTCTTCTTATCCTGAATCAACAGTTATTGTTTCTGGCCTTTTTAGTAAAACACTTTTCAAATATTGTGAGATGGCATATTGTTGTTTTTGTTTATACTTCTTAATGATAAACGTTAATAAAATGTTTTGGGGGAGGGTGGGTTTCTATAACATATAGAATATTTGACTTCAATGAAAAGGGAAAAAACCAAAAATGAGCCAGCAGAATTGCCCCAAACTGAAAAGGAAAACATTTTAATTAAAAATATAATTTGGGGCAGGAGATGGCTCAGTGGTTACAGTATCTGCCATACAAGCCTGAGGTCATCAAGGGATTCCCAGTACTGCCACGTGTTCCAAAAGTAATCCAACCCTTTGTTTCTGACTTCACTGCAATCATCAGGTTTCTTGAGAGCATTTCAGCTGAAGTTTGTGACCCCTGAATACTTCAGAGTGGTCCCCTGGAATGCATGTGTATGTGGACCACAACTGAACTGTGACTCCCAGTGAGCACAGTTACAATCACCACAAGTAAGAGTAAAATTGCTAGGTGAGCCTTACTGCCAAGTGTGCAAGAACCTTAACCAAGCAAACGTGTAACTTATCATCACAACAACATAAGCAGAGAGTAGGGAAGGGGTAAAATAATTATTTAAAAAGTGAAATATTGTTGACACAATTTCTTTTAAACCTCCTATGTTCCAGAAACATTACTAAATTCTAGGACAAAGTTTATAATAGAATAACATCCTGGAGTGCCAGGTTAAAGTCCACTAGACTTTCCCCAGTTGATGTGTACTTAGAAAGAACAATACCTGACATAAAAAGTTGTAGAAAGAATGCATTTCAAAGATCTCCACAGAAGCTCCACTGAATAATCTCAGATTACTTATTACCACAATCATATATATAAAGGAACAAAGCCCTGCCCAATAAAAAATAGACCACTTTTGAGAATTAGAGGAAGCAATACCCAATATTCACAGTCAAACCGAGAAACTTAATATGAAGCACTGAGTAGAAATCTTTGCCTCAGTCATAGGAATTTGGGGCACTAGACTCATTTGAGGCTCTGGTCAAGCCAAAAAACTTGAGCAAGACCAAACTGGACTAAAATTATTAGCAACATGCAACAGCAAAGCTCAAGGACATTCAATATTCAGAAGGTCAAATTCAAAGTGTCCAAATGTGAGTTAAAAGTTTTCCAGGTGTTTATATTAGGCAAATATAATCCATTGTGAGTATAAAATACAATAATAAAAACTAAACAAAAACATACATCAATTAGAATAATAAGACAAAGGCATGAAGCAGTTAAACTGTATTTTATGTGTGAAATAGAGGAAAAATGGAAAAAGTTGAGTATAAATATAAAAGATAAGGGGAAAACCCATATCTAAGTTGACATGAAAACTATGATGTGTACAAGGAAAAATACATTGAATGGCATAATAACAGATTGTATACTACAGATAAAATATTAGTATGCTTGGAATCATAGCAATAGGAAGTATTTGAATTCAAACATAGAATGAAAAGAAAAACTTAAAGAAAATAGGTAACAGATGCCTGGTGGGTGACCTGTGGTTGGGATTTAGAACAGTCTACGTATAATTTAGTAATAATATAAAAAAGAAAAACAGAGAACATACAGAGGTAAGACCTGATGGTGACAGATTTCTTGCCAAACAAATCAAGCAAGAAAATGGAATTAGATCTCTAAAATAATGAGATAATTTTAAAATTTTGGGTCTAGAATTTTACATCTAGTAAAACCAGTTTGTAAATAAAGGTAGAAAAAGAGCTTTCAGACACACAAAACTAAAGATTTTATCAACAACAGATGCATGTAACAGGAACTGTTAAAAGAAGTTTTCACACAGAGGAAACCATGTTATCATGCAAAACTGGGCCTGAGAGATAGCTAGAAGGGCTGAGTGCATGGTTGGCATATTAGAGGCAGAGTTTTGACCCATGGCACCTCATGGCCCTGTGAGTATGACTGGGAGCAACCCCCAGAATTAAGTTGGAAGGAGCCCCTGAGTACCACTGGGTGTGTCCCAAAAAACAGAAAAAGGAGGTAGAAAGGAAGGAAGAGAGGGAGGGAGGGAGGAAGTGAGGGAGACAGACTTCACAAAGCTTCACAGAATAGAAATGCTAACAGACTAGTCCATGAATTTAGTCAGAAATTAAAACATTCCTACATTAATTTTCTAACAAAAAAGCAGCCATAAAATCAAGAAGAGTTTAGTACACTTGAAAAATGAGCTTACTAGACCTAATAGATATTTTATAAAATACTTCACTCAGCTACAGAATACACCATCTTTGCAAATGAACACAGAACATTCACTAAAATGTATTACTTTTATAGATCATAAAACAGCTCTCAAAAAGTTTAAAAGAGGGTCAGGGGTCTAGTTCAAAAGTGGCACACTTGCCTTGCATATGTCAGGTCCTGGATTTAGTTCTTGACCCTGCAAAAAAATAAGGTTAAAAGATTTTTTTAAAAAAAGGTACATTTTCTGATGACAGTGGAATTTACTTAGCAAAAGATACTACACAATTTCAAATTATATACATATATCTAAAAGACATCTGTATAATCTTAAATTATAAAGATAACTAAATGATATCTGTACAATCTAAATTCTCAAAACTAAATGTCCACTTTTAATAAAATTTTGGGCCAAAAAATAAAAATAAAAAGACAATGTTTATATGTAAATAAAAACAAAGATTCACCATATCAAAAACTTTGAGACACAGCTAAAGCTGTTGGCCGATTAGAGTCCATACATAAAAATTCAACTCATTTGAGGTCAGCTGATATGACAGTATGTAAAGGGCCTGCCTTGCATGTGGCCAACCTGGGTTCAATCCAGGCATTCAGTATGGTCCTCTGAGCCCCACCAGGAGTGACCATTTACATAGTGTCTATGATTATTTAAACTGCAATAGCAGTAAGGTAACTGAAGCTGAGGCCATAGGGCATGTAATGCCTAAAATAGTTGCTAATTTAGGTTTGCTTAATTTTAACATAAAATAATTTATATCATTAAATGATTGGTTGTGGCCTCTGAGTCTCGTACCAGAAGTAACTCACAAGCACCACCAGGTAGGTGTTGCCACCCAGCAAAAAATAAGAAAGGCAATAAATAAGAACAAAAACCAGAAAAGTACTGAGAAAACACCTTGTTCTATGGAAGTTAAATATAATAAACTCTAGATTATTTATGAATGCATATTAAAAGTATACATTATGATGGTGATGTCACCACAGACTATATAGCTATTAAAAAGACTGGTAAATACTGTGAACAACCTTGATCAAATAGATAAATTCATTGAAGTTTACAAAATTCCAAAGATAAGTGAAAAAAAATGCAGATAAATATCTAGTAGAAATATTTTATTTGAAGCCAGAGACAAAGGTCACAGAGCTGAGTGGTTGCTTTGCATGAGGGCAGCCCAGGTTAAGCCCCTGCAACACTTTTTACCAAATATCTGAAAGATTAGAAATGCTAATCCTTCACAAATTCTTTCAGAAATTAGATATGGAATAGCTAATACTTCCTAACTCATTCTGAGGTGATTGCTAATCTACACTCAAAACACCTCAATACAAGGCAAACAAATAGATCAATATTCCTCAATTACATAGATTTTAAAAACTTTACAAAGTTTTAATGGACTGGAGCGACAGCACAGCAGGTAGGGTTGCCTTGCATGCAACCGACCCAGGTTCGATTCCTCCATCCCTCTTGGAGAGCCCACAAACTACCAAGAGTATCCCACCCACATGACAGAGCCTGACAAGCTACCCATGGCGTATTTGATATGCCAAAAACAGTAACAATGAGTCTCAAAACGGAGACGTTACTGGTGCCCACTCGAGCAAACCAATGAACAATGGGATTACAGTGCCACAGTGCTACAAAGTTTTAATAAACAGAGGGCCTGTGCATAGTATAGCAGATAGAGCTTTTGCTTTGCACAGGGCCAACTTGGCTTTGATCTCCAACACTCCATATGGTCTCCTGAGCCTTATCAGCAGGGATGCCAGAAAACAGCCAGGTGTAAGTCCTGCACATTGCTAATTGTGGCCCAAAAAACAAACAATTAATGATTTTATGTTCTTGAGATAGATGACAAAAAGTGAAATTTCTGGGTCAAGTAGATGCTCTATTCTAATTTGTTGAGCAGTTCTCACAATATTTTCCATTGATGCTGAACCAGATGACATTTCTTTTTTTTTTCTTTTCTATTGAAGTATTTCTTTCTTTTTTTTTTAATTAAATCACCATGTGGAAAGTTACAAAGCTTTCAGGCTTAAGTCTCAGTTATACAATGATTGAACACCCATTCTTTCACCAGTGGACATGTTCCACCACCAAGAACCTCAGTATACCTCCCATCCCACTCTCATCCCCTCACCTGTGTAGCTGATAATTTTCACTTTACTTTCTCTTTACTTTGATTACATTCAATATTTCACAAAAAACTCACTATTATTGTTTGGAGTTTCCCCCCCAAAATCAGACCTGCTGGAAAGGAAGCATTTGATAATTTGTTTTCCATTGCTGAGAATGAAGAGATATGAGGCTTTGGATTTCTGTATTTTAGTATTTTAATAACTAAGTCCAGGGAAATTTCTGCCAGAAATTGCATCATTGCAAGCTCGTACCTCTCTTTAGTGGCCCTTATAAGATGGTGGTCTCCATGCCGACTCCCCAGAAAGAAAAAGCCGAGAGGGGAAAACCTATCCCTTCTTGGGGTGGCATGGGGCCGTGGCTTAGTTCACAGTCTAGAGACATTTCTGCAAGAAGCTGATGGTGCCAAAAGTAGATAGGTGGGATCCAGGATCATGGACATTTCTTTCTGTTGTTAGTAAAAGACATTCCTTTTTCAACTAATTCCTACCCACCTCCACTATCTTTTTGATGTATGCCATTCTCACTGGCGTGAGATATCTCATTGTAATTTTGATTTGCAATTCTCTGATGACAATAATGATGAGCACTTTTTCATATGCCAATAGCTAGTCATTTGTCTCTTTTAGACATAGTAGGTACCTATTCATTTCCTCACCCCAGTGTTGGATGCAGTTACTGGTTTGTTGTTGAACTCTCTGAGTTAGGTATGTATTTTGGCCTCTAGTCCTTTATCTGATGTAGTACAAATAGTTTCCCCCACCCAGTAGGCTACCTAGCCTGAGTTTCATTTGTCATGCAAAAACTTTTTAGTTTGATGTAGAACCATTTGTTTACTTATTTTTTTTTTGCTTTTTGTTTTGATTTTAGGCCAAACTCAGCTGTGGTGAAGGATCCTCGTGGACTCAAGGGACCATATGGGGTGCTGGGGCTCAAACCTGGGTCAGCTGCATGCATGACAAGCACCTTAACCACTATTCTATCTGTTTGATCCCTGTTTATTCATTCTTGTTGTCTTTGCAAATGGTATCAGAACAGTAAATCCTGGAGAGTTCTGCTTATGTTTCCTCAGTGAATTTTATGGAGTCTAGACTAATCTCAAGGCGTTTAGTTCACTTTGAGTTGATGTTTATGTGCAGTGTGAGATACAAATCTAATTTCTTTTTTTTAATGTGGCCTTTCAATTTGCTCAACACCACTTGCTGAAGAAGCTTTCCTTGTTCTATTCTTGTACACAGCTTCTTTGTCAGATATTAACTGGCCACACATGGGGATTTGTCCCTGAGCTCTTTATTCTATTCCATTGGTCCAAGTCTATCTTTATTTCAGTGCCATTCAATTTTGATTATTATAGATTTATAGCATAATTTAAAATCAGGGAATGTTATAGCTCCCTGATTTTTTTTTAATTACTTTAGAATTTTTATTCTTAGAATTACTTCGGCTGCTTGGGACATTCTATGTTTCCATACAAGGTTAGTAAGTTCCATACTTAATTTTAGAGATTCCAGTTTAATCTCAATGTGAGTTGACATTTATGTGTAGTATGAGATATGAATCCAATTTCATATGGTTCCATACAAATTGGTTCTATACAACATGGTTCAATACAAATTTCCAAATCCTTGAAGAACATCATCAGTATTTTTATAGGGATTGCATTGAATCTGTAATGCTCCATTTAGGAATGGAACATTTGAATAATGTTAATTCCTACAATCCACAAACATGAACTGTTTTTCCATTTCCTCTTGCCTTCTTCTGTTTTTCTGATAGATTTCTTTTACATCCCGTGTTTATATCTAGATACCTGATTTTGATTCTAGATACCTAATTTTGACACTTCTTTAAATGGAGTTGTTTATTTCATATAAAGATGCAGCAGATTTTATTTATTCGTCTCATTTTTTATTTGTTGCTTTTGGAGCCATACCCAGCTGTATTAAGGAATTACTCCTTCCTCTAGTCTCAGAGATCAATTATTTATGGGGGACATATGTGGTATCTGGGATTGAACCTAGGTTAGGTTGACAACTTAAAACATTAAGGCTTTATCCGTTGTACTACCTCTCTGGTCCCTACATATTGGTTTTATAGTCTGATACTTTTCTGTATCAGTTCATTATTTTTAAGAGTTTTTTTGTGGCATCTTCAGTGTTTTCTATATATATTATCACATCAACTGAAAATATGAAAAGCTTGATTTTTTCCAATTTGAACCAAATGTCACTGAGATTCAAAATTGACAAAATAAAAAAGTAATTTATGTATGCTGCTGGATCAAAAATATATGGTTTTGCATACAGAACTTGTAAGCTGAATTTGAAGAGAATTCTTTTATAGATCATAATGTATTTGAACTGGTATTGCTTAAGGTTGTCTAAAACTAGATAATAGCCCCCAAATAAACTCTTTATTATGTGAAATTTTGAAATATCAGAAAGAGCACTAGACTAAGAAAAGACAAACCCAAATTTCATTTTCTATTCTGAAAGCTTACATGAACTTATATACCAGAACCATTTTCCCTAATAGAAAAATAGTCAATTCAGTTCACCGGTTCCTAGTCTGGTTCCTCATCAGAATTTCCAGTGTTACTGATATCTGTAGTATAGCCTGCAGATTCTGATCCAATTATTCTAGGAAAGTAAGTCTCAGAAAATTTCATTTTTGTGTCCTACGTGTTTTTGATGATCTGTGTCAACATTCTGTAGGCAGGAACTGGGGGACTATTAGAATAATATTTAGAATCCTTTCTAACTTGAAAGTTGATTCTATAAAGGCAGTAAAGAAAAATCAAGATTAGACATATCTTCTAATCAGTTTCTAATGATCAAAGTTGCTACTGAGTAAAGTAAAAGGAGGAATTGTTTCAAATTAAGAAATAGTTATGGAAATAATAAAAATAAGAGTTCTCAATATTAAGAGTTAATGTAAGCTTGAATGCATAAGAGCATTCTAGTGTCCCTTCCCTAAGATTGTTAAGAATAGTGAGAATTTTCCACTCCTTTCTCTAGGAAAGAAGAAAAAGAGAAAAGATGAATTAATTCAGAATTCTATGTACCTTGCCCTTTAGAACTAGATGGTGTTGCTGAAAGTAATATGGATCTCAGCACATTACAATATATAAATATCAGAATCTGAATATAAATGTGCAGTGCATCTTTGGCCTTTGGGATATTAGAATGCTTGATGAGCCATGGACACACATTAAGTTAAAAAGAAAAGGTGTCCCTCGAAGTTATATTATGAACCCACTGGGGAAGAACAATGTCTTATTTGATGTCCCCTATAGCTCTTAGTGTGCGTTGAAGTTCAATAGCCACTGACTAAAAACCTTAAGAATATTTAAGGTCATAATATAAGTTCTTCTGAAAAACAGCACTTCAGTGATAGTGCATATTTGGAAGGGAAATGTCATCGTTTTTACCACATAATATATTACATGTAAATAAATAGATTTAATGTATTATATGTTTCAATGTATAATATATATTTTATATGTAAAATATTTATTAATCATTTGTATGTTTGCCTGCTTACATATGTGTCATGTACTTAACTCATTTCATTTGTACAACGTGTTTTTAATGTGTTTTATTTATTAATTTTTTGTGTTCATTGCATATAAAAACTTATTTGTTCAAATAGTTGACATTTATTTCATACCTACTATGCACAAAGAATTTCCTTGTACATTAAAAACATTTTAACTATCCTCTATGATAGTTTTAATCTCTTTTTTTATTTAAAAATCCCAAATATTTCATCAAACATATTTCCATCTACTTTTTCCACTGGTAAAATGGAATGGGAATATATTTCACTGATTCCACTGTGAAATCTCTATGTCCCCATGTAACATTGCATTGTTTTAGATATTCTTAAAGAGACCTTCACACTTCCGTCTCTCCAAAATAGTTTCACAATCTCATGTTTCAGCTCTGACAGTTATCCTTCCCCTGTTCCAAGCTTTACATCTGGTCAATTTTATCCTGGACAATCTTATTTCTCCAGCTTCTTCATTCTTTTTATTCAAGGCTATCCTTCAAAGACACTTCTACCTACAGAAGAAAAAAGAAAAGAAAGCACCTACATATTCATGCCGTGCTTTCTCCACTCACCCACAACTAGTATATAATATAACCTTTAGATACAGTGTCATAATGGCATGGGATATGACCTGGTTTATGATTATATCAGAAATCTACTTTATGTAGGACAGGATTGGAATTGGAACATTTCTAAAGGTAAAACAAATCTGGAACAGAAGTTTAAAATCAAAACACTATGTATATAAACTAAATCCAAATTAATAGATGGACAGAAATGTAGAGTCCAGTGTACATATTACAATTCAGATATATTTCACCAGATATAAGTATTCACTCATCTGCACATGCACGCGCGCACACACACACATACACACACACGCACACACACACATACCTCTAACTTATTTCAGGAACTACTATCTAAGCTCCTCCTCAATAACAAAGTTTTTTTGAAAAATTGACTTCCTCAAATAAAATTCAGAAAAAGAATTAAAAAAATGTAATTTGGAATTTCAATATGATTTAGTATTTTTCTGATCTCATGCTAGGTAAAAACTGCTTGGGGGAGAGTTACTGTACTGAGTGTGCTTTTTCTTCTTTCTGTGTTCTGTGATACCAGGTAATAAAATGTGGATTTGTGATCTTATGGTAGTAAAAAAGATGCTTAGGTCATTGGAAGAATGTCATGACTGAGATCTCTCCTTCTGGTTCAAAGACGAGTTTTGTACTGCTTCAGCAACCAAACCTAGGTCAGAACACTGCTGCCTGGAGTGAGCTCTGACCTTGACGGGCACAACTGATATTCTAGGACTCAATGACTTCCATCCTGCTACTGTTTAAGTAGTTCCCTTGAGACTTCCTGTACCCCTAGACATACTGACTCAATGTAAGACAACTTTCACTCTTCCTTTGTACAAAAGAAATGTGGAGTCAGAATAGACACCCAAGTAGAGATAAATGGAGAAGGGAGAGGAGATAAAAGAGAAGGCACTTAGGGAAAAATTGCATGAGTTCATTTGATTACTGTGGGGTTAGAACAAGGAAGTTCACCTAAGTTGGGGGTCACGTTATAAACAACCTTGCTAAGCAGTTTAAAATTCTTTCTAACTACTGTGATTTGCAATAAAAAAGTACATTCATCTACAAATGAAAAGGGGAAAAATGAAGCCCAGGAGTCAAAGGTCAATGGTGAGATTAGACCAGAGTTAGTTCAAAATAAGAAGATCTCTGCTATAGGACAGGGCCAAGTCAGTCTTGCTAAGCATTATGCCCATCACCTAATATCATGGTTCTTTTTTTCTTGAATAAATAATGGAAGTAACAAATTCCATCAAAAGTCTTAAAAAGATCTATCAAGTTTATCCTTGGAAAATAAATTCAGAAACACTGAAATGTAGGTATATATGAGTAAAGTCATACTTGTGTTATAGAATTATGTCATTTCCAGTAACATAAAAAAAAGTCATATTCTGTAATATTTCTGGTTTCTTGAGGGCCTGACTGACTGGAGCATCATAGACAGGACACTTGATTCTGTTTGTAGCTTAATATCATTGAAAGACCCTTTAAATTGTTTGCTGTCAGCACACATAAGCCCTTTAGAATACAGCTGTCTTTTGCTCTAAAATAGCAGAAGCTTCATTTCATCCTAAAATTTGATTTTAATTATGGAGCAAATAAAGATGATCAAAATGAGAGTATGGTGAAGTCCCTCTTCTGCCCATTAAGTCTTGTTATCTCTAATATCATCAGCTTTCATGCTGATGGATTAAAGTTGAAACGACCTCATGAAACATAGGTTATTTTAGTAACTCCCTGCACAGTTGTCTTGTTTCTTTTGAAACTATTTTGACGCTAATCATTAAATTTCAAATATTAAAAAGTCTAGGGTATGTTTATTCTTAATATCATGATGAGGCATTTGAGTCATGGCAGAGAAGATTAGATTGACATTAGAAACCCTGCTTCAAATAAGCAAACTTATTCTGCAGCCATGTGACTGTATATTTCTAGGCATTTTGTTTCACTATTTTATGCACAATAGCATGCATAATGGAATTAATTGACTCCATTTTATAAGTAAGTAATACTAGGAAGCAGCTCAAGGAAACTTGAATAACCTGTCCACTATCATTCTTTTCAAATGTCCAGGAAAATCTATGTGATCTGAAGATTTTTACCTGGATTTTAAGAGAACTTCCAGTGTCACTGTATTGGCACATTGACCTTCGAGAAAAGTCTTTAAATGAGACTTCATGACTCCTTATTCTCAAGAACATATTTATTTCCTGTTTTAAGTATCTCTGTCCATTGCTCTATTTTCAGATATGGATATGAAAATACTTTGGGACTAAGATATGCAAAGAGGAAAAATGAGTTAAAATTTTGCTTCCTTTTCTTGTGACAGATTAAGACTTTGGAGGTACAATATTAAATTTTGCATGCCTAATAACTTAATTTGATGTCTGGTATTTTCCTCAGTTCTCTAAGTCTGATTTGATACCAAGTGTTGAGACTTTTGTTGTTCTTGTCTTATTGGATCAAAGTCACTCAGAATTAACAACAACACTAATTAGTACATGGCACAAAGTAAATAAAATAGGACAAAATTTAAAGAAAGGAAAACAAACCAATAAGACCAAATTTTGAGTTATAAACATCACAAAATGTTTTCCACTTAGCTAGCTGGCTCATATTATAGGAGAGGGACAATAATCCTCCAAATAACACTGAAGTTTGTTTAGCTTACAAAGTTGTCTAAATGCAGTCACTATATTTCGCTGCATAATTGCTACAGATTTAAGGCCATATTTTTTCCCAGAAGGTGGAATGCAACCATTTAATTATTTTGTTAAATTATGATGATATTAATGAAAAACAAGGTGCAACTATTATGCAGCAAAATACAGCATCTTAGATCAGTCCTTATCTTATAGTTAGACACAATATGTCTATTGGAGAATCGAAGTAGACTAGCCTGACATGGCTTTGCATATGTTAGGAATAGAACAGTTAACCATAGCCAAAGTTGTCTCTCTCCTTGTTTCTCATCTACGTAAGCCAAATACTGTTATCACAAGCCTGACTTTGCCTCCTGCTAGAGTTCAGATAGTCAATGGACTCATTAGGTTGCCCACAATCCATTTCCAATTGCTTGGTAGAAGAAATTTGAGGATCTATCCTTAGTCTAATCAGCTGAAAATAAGTAGATAATGCCAAGAACCCACCAGTATGAGAAGGGCATGATCCTCCCAGTTTGGCCATGGGTATTTGCCTGAGAACCCCAGGAAGCCCTTCCACTTCCTAGAAAGTCGTGTTCAGGTTATTTTCCTCAGAAAGTATGTTCTGATTACAATATTCTATCATTAATTTTCAATAACCAGGGAGACTAGTTTTATCATCAAGTTTATGCAAAGCTCCCACAACTACTATATAACAAAAAGATATAACTAAAAGATTTATTTTGGCTTAGTTCTTCAAAAGACAAACAAAGCATTTCAGTTCAATTCCAAGAGGACCATATTTCATGGCTTAGTTGTTGCAGATTTTATGCCAATTTTTTTGCCAATGTGATGTGACTATTATGTGAAGTTTCTTAAAAAATTAATGGGGCCAGAGTAATAGTGTAGGGGTAAGGTGTTTGCCTTGCATACTGCTGAACTGCATGGTCCCCTGAGCCCACCAGGAGTGATCCCTGAGACCAGAACTAAGAGTAAGCCCAGAGCACCACTAGATATGCTCCCTACTAAAATTGTGCCAGGATTAATAAAATACAAGACCTGGGTACGATTATTACTATGATTATGTGGTAAAAGTCAGTGAACCATCTCCCTATCCTCTCGGTCACTTCCCCTAAAGCTGACATGAGATTACCATAAACCCAAAGTATATTTGCCTGATAGCAAAGATAACAGTACCTCGGTTTGATTTTCTTCAAAAGGATGTTGTTGACAATGTTGAATAACCTGTCCACTATCATTCTTTTCAAGTGTCCAGTAAAATCTATGTGATCTGAAGATTCTTACCTGGATTTTAAGAGAACTTCCAGTGTCACTGTATTGGCACATTGACCCTCAAGAAAAGTCTTTAAATGAGACTTCATGACTCTTAGCTAATTGGTTATTCAATGTTATTGTTACCACTGCTTGTTGAGTATTTTTAAGTTTCTCAGAAGACAATCACTGTATAAATGCAAGGTACTATTACTATTATTACAATATTTAACATTTGGTTAATAGTAGAAAAATTATTTTTTTCCTAATAGTCCTAGCTGTAACCTATAGCTATAGATTATTTCCTTCTTTAAAGCTCTTCCAGAGTCTTTGAACAATGATACTGAAGTAACAACTCAAGTATATCACTGTGCCTAATGAATAACAGCACTCTTGATTAATGGCACTTGTTCAACATCATACTGACAGGAGTATGAAGTGTTAAAAAAAATTGAGTTTCTGCCTATTGAGATTGTTTTTACTGTTAAAAAAAAACAGGCATCATCAAAGAGGATTTTTTTATTACCTTTTCGTCTATTCAACTGCTGTTAAGTATTTCACTTGACAAGCACTGAGCTTTTGTCTCATGCTGGTGCTTGCTATCAGAGTGTTATCACTCAGGAGGTCTGCTGTAGGATCCTCTATGCTTTTCTGCAATCAGTAAGCCAAATGCTACTTTAACTCTAGACTTCCTCAAGGGTTGAAAAGATCGAGGGTGGGGAATTCTACAAGACCAAAAGGGTAAGCAATGCTGAAAGACATGCACTGGTCACAGCTGACAAGGAACAGCCAGGTGCCAGGAAGATCTATCATGATGCCATTGGTGAATTGTAGATGACTAGAAGCATACTTCACAGTCTGTATCCAAGTCTATGTATTTTACTAACCTTATTTCATTGGGTTGAAGCCATGCAGTTTTATGAGCCCCCCCAATCTCTACTTGCTGGAAATAAATACGTACTTGGCTATATTTCAGAGAACGATGTTGGCTGTTTGCCCATCTCTCTGGGCAAAAGCTTTGCCTGTACTTCTTTTCTTTGGGTCTAGGGTTAGAGTATGGGGCTATAGAAGTGGAAATGTTTCTGTATGATATGCCAGCAAGGAAAAGGCTTGCAGTTCAAGGTGAGGGAGGCAACGCAACCTGCAAGCCAGTGTTAGTCTCCTGTTATATCCCTGTTTTGCAAATTGTTCAACCCACTGGAGATTTAAATGGTTAGAATGGTTGTCAGCTATCTCTGCACTCCAGCTTTTCTCTCTCCTGGCAGGAACATCTGGGACATAGACTTTGCAAACAGTAATAATAACCCGACTTTAGCTTTCACATTTTTACAGTTGTTATTATGTCATCATGGTAAATGACCATAATTGACCCCCACAATGAAATGTTGCCAACATTCATATGAATAGCAACTGCAATCACACAGGCTAGAAAGCATGTGCTTTGCAAATAAAAATTTTGCTGAACGGCTGAAACCTCAGGTTCGTTTGGGGACCTGAGTATTTCTGAATTATAATAGAAAATGATTTGTTTCTGAAACATAACTGTGCTGCATACAGGAATATAAATAGGACGTTGAGCGTAACTAAGTATTAAGGAGAGATTTTTCAGGATTTGTTGGAATCCTTGTGTCTTTGGGGACTGACTTAGATTACAAAGTAATGAATGATGAGACTCCTCAAATGAGCACAAAAATCTTATAATTTTAATTATTTTCTTTTTCAAAATTGTATTTTATTAAAGCACCGTGAATTACGAAGTTATTCACAATTGGGTTTTAACATACAGTGTTTCATCATCAATCCTGCCACCAGTGTCAACTTCCCTCCACCAATGTTCCCAGACTCCCTCTCCTAACCCCAGGCTGCCATCTTGACAGACACCTTTTAAATTTGGTTATTAAATTTTGGGTCTTGCAATTTCAGTGTTGTTGACTCTGTGGTTTGACTATTTAGTTCTATCATTCCTTAACACCACTAGTGTACCTGGATCCCCTAGACTACTATTCCTGTTGCTTCTCATCTATCTCTTCTCCCCTTTCCCTCACTCTATTTCTTCCCTTTTCTTCACTTTACTCTGGGTCCAAGGGTGATCTAGGTAACTGCCTTTAAACTATTGCATTTTCTTACCCAGTAACTCTAAATACTAATATCATCCTGTGTTTGTCCTCCTTCTGGCTTACTTTGTTCAGCATGATGTCTTCCAATTATGTCTATGTTGCAGCAACTTGTATGATTTCATCATTCCTTACAGCTATGTAGGATTCCATAGTGTATATATACTATATCACCATGATTGGCTGATCTGTTGTTAGACCTTTAGGTTGATTCTAACTCTTAGATATTGTAATGAGTGCTGCAATTAATAGTGCTGTTTATATGGTTTTTTATGCTAATTATAATTATTTTCCACAAGCACACAAAAAACACACATATACATGCACATGTATACACACATATGAACATATTCAAGACACACTCCCACATGCCCAATTCAACCATCTCCACCAGCCTAAAAGTAACTTGGCTTTACTTGACCTCCAGAACTGTCATACAATATAAACCACAACAAAATGGTGAAGAAAGAAGTGAAATTGCACATATCAATTCTGACTATAATTGTATTTTAATACCTTGCTCAAGGTACAATTTCAGCTAAATTATTGTTATTAATCTTCAGCCAATGAAAAATCAGGATCATTTGAAGACTGTCGTTTCAATAAGTGAATGGTTGAACAAATGACTTAAATCAATGAATCAGTGCCTATCTTCTATTTTATCCATTTTTAGAAATGAAATGTTATTGATTTGCTATAGTTTACAATAATCTGTAGCTTCAAGGAATACAAACTTTCTCAACTTATGTATATACTTCTCACACACATCACCTAAGTTTTAGTGCATCTATACTATCACATTGGCCCCCTTTACCTATTCATCACTTCCACCCCATTTCTGTTTTCCCTATATAACTGTTGTACTTTGCACAGTCTCAGTTATTTTGCTTGGTTTGTTAGTCTGTTTTCCTTAGTTATCTATCTTCCACATATTTGTTGTCTTTCCTATTTTGTAACTTGTTTAAGCTACCAAAACCACTTTAATTTCCATCATGTTGTCGGCAAAGTCATAATTTCACCTTTCTAAAAAGCTGACTAGTATTCCATTGTACATATGTAAACTACTTCTTTACCCAAACATTGATAGACAGTAAGATAGTTTCCATGGTTGTTATAAATAATGCTGTTATGATCCTAGAGGCACATATATTTTCAAATTAGTGTTCTCACACAATTTCCTATAATTTTAGGAGTGATAAGCTGGAAAGCATCGTATGTATGTATACACATATATATGCATATATGTATAATTTTAGGTGAGAAACACTTCTATAGACACTGCACCAAGGTGCAAACCCTTTAATTGTTAGCAAGTGTTTCTTTTCCCCCACACTTTCGAATACTTGTTGTTTCCCTTTCTTAAAAAAAAACATTTTATTAAGACACCATGATTTACAGAGCAGCTCATAATAGAATTGTTTCACGCATACAATGTTGCAACACCAATCCTACCACCAGTGTCCCCTGAGTCCCTGCTATCCCCAGCCTGTCCCCTTGGCAGGCATATAATAAATTTATTTCATATAGCTTGCTCCAACAAAACTTAAAGAAATGGCAAATGGAATTATCAGAAGATAAATCAACAAAAGTCAATTTGCAATGATTAATTGCTATATGATTTTAGCCTATGTAAATAAGGAAATTCAAATGATTTAATACAATATAATATACTGTATGTTATCATTTACATAACTAAGTTTTCAACTCTGACATCTAAAACATATTGCATTTGATTTTATTTCATACTTAAACCTTATTGCGGTAATCATCATATTTTTCTTGTCATAAATGAGGCTTCTTTTTTGAAGGGGGTCTCCTTGGCAGGCATATAACAAAGTTATTTTATATTACTTGATTCAAAAAGGTTTAAAGAATGGCTAAAAGAATTATTGGGAAATGAATCATTAAAACTCAATTTGTGATGATTAATTGATATGGATCTAACTTTTCTTAATCTATGAGAGGAAAACCAAATACAATATTAGTGAGAACCATATTTAAAACCACAAGATAAAAATATCTCCTGTCCTTCAAAGGAGAGGACTCTTTAAATGATTCTTGAAAAACTGGTTTTAAGGCTATGAGTTTTCTGAGCTGTTGCCTATCCAGGAATGTCTTATAGTTCCTGCAAATATGAATGATAATCTAACTGGATAAAGTATTCTTGGGGAGGTCTTCAGGGTTTTGAGTTTTTATACTATATATTTCCATATTCTTCTGGCTTGTAGAGTTTCCTTTGACAGATCTGCTGTACATCTTATGGGCTTTCCTTCATATGAAATTTCCTTTCTTTAAATCTTCTTGATGCTTTCAATATTTTGTCTCTATCTTTAGATTTTGTTATTCTGAGTATAATGTGCTTAGAGTTTTCCTAACTGGGTCTATTTTCACTGGGACTCTTTGAGCTTCTGGATCTTGATGCCTGTAATTCTCAACTGTGGGAAATTCTTACAGATTTCCTTAAGTGCTGTTTCTTCATATATGTTTTCCTGTTCTTCAGGGATTCCAGTGGTTCTTTAGGTTCCTCTTGAACTCATCTCATAATTCTCCAATAAGCGGTTCACTTATTTTCATACTATTTTCCACTTTCCACTGTTTCCTAACAGTCTTCCTTCTCATCTTGGAGCTCCTGAATCTTTTGCTCAGGTTCTGTTATCCTGATGTTCAGAGCTTCACTGGCATTTTTATGTCACTACCATGTTTTTAATTTCTGTCATTTCTGACTATAATAGTTTTTTTTATTTTGACTCTCATACTTTCTTGTGCTATGTTGGTTACCTGTATTATCATTTCTTTGACCTCATTAAATATCCTCATCATAGTGTCATAAAAGACTAGTGTCATTTATGTCTTTGGGTGGCATTGTTTTTGCTCATCAAGGTTGGTAGTTTCCTATGTGTTTTCCCCATTGGTTTTCTAGAGTTCTTGCTGTGCAGGGGGCAAATTTTGCAGTTAACCCCCTGGGAATATGGAGAGGGATTAGCTAGAGGTTGCTCTCATTTTCACAGAATGACAAAAAGAATAACTGTGAGCATCATATAATTTGTGGAGTTGATCTATCGCTATAGGAGCTGTGATGTGGATCCTTAATATGACACAGGCTTTGGAGATGGAGGGGGCCTTCCTCCTGTTGTATTAGTCCAGTAATATCAGCAGAGGTGAGTCTCAGCTGGGTTGTGAAGCAGCAGACAGGTCAATATTTCCCTTTCTTTTAGATACAGGTGTGTGTGTGTGTGTGCAATGTTAATTTCATTGTTGTTTGATTCTTTTCTAATGATAAGTGAAGTTGAGTCTTTTTTATATATACATTTCATACACATTTATAATATTTTCTTTGGAGAAGTATGTACTTTGTCTATCTTTTTAAAATTGACTGTCTATGGTTGAAATCAATGAGTTATTTTTATATTTTGGATCTTAATATCTTGCCAAAAATTTGATATCTTGCCTCTAAAAAAACAGGCCACTAGTGCAGAGAGACTAACATTTCCTTCACTTCTCCTTGAATATTTCATTACCACTCATTTTAAAATGTCTATTGGATATACATATTATTTTTTACATTCATCTTTTACCACTAAATTATTATAACTTGACCCTAAGGCTCCTTGGAGATGGATTATGTTCTTTTGTAGGAGGTGAAGAAATGGGGGAAAGTTACAACAATTGAAAATATTCAGTAAATTTTCTCTAAGTCACACATGGTTTCTAACCAAAATCTAAGAGGACTGTTAAACTAGAGGACAAGTTGATACATTTATCTTGTCATAGAACTGCAAATTTCTAAGATTCCAGAAAATGATATTGTTTGTATTTGAAGACTCAATATCTAACATAAACTTAAGTATAGAAGCAATTAGTATTGCTAATGTGGACCTAATTTTTGTTAAGTACCTCTAAAGTGGACGTGAATGTTCACATTAGTCTTGGGGTCAGCACTGAATAGTTATTATTTTTATAATATTTTTCTTATATATCAGGTCATCTCATTTAGACTCATGATTTTTTTTTCATTTCTATGTTTTATTTTTTTGCACCCCCAGGATATATTCTCAAAAGTGGTATTGCTGGGTCATATGGAAGCTCAATTTCTAGTGTTTTTTTTTTAAATTTATTTACTGAATTACCGTGAGAGCAGTTACAAAGCTTTCGGGTTTAAGACTCGGTCATACAATAATGAAACACCTATCCCTTCACCAGTGCACATTTCCCACCACCAACAACCCCAGTATACCTCCCTCCCACACCTTCCCCCTACCTGAGGGAGAAATGATGTCCACATTACTCTTTCTCTACTTTGATTACATTCAATATTTTGACACCAGCCCTGCCATTGTTATTTGAGATTTTTTCCCAACACTTAGATCTGCTGAAAAGACAACATTAGACACTTTGTTTTTTATTGCTGATTATGAATAGTACAGGATGTCATTTGGAATTCTGGAATTTTAGTAATTAACTCTGGAGGGATTTCTGCCAAAAGTCACTGGGTTTCGAGATTTGTTTCTGAGACTCATGGTTTTTATATAATCAATACACCAGTGATGTATAGCATATATCTCCATTCCATATTTTTACCTTAATTTCTAGATTATATAATCAACTGATTCCGTTGCCTTGTGACATAAAGTCTTGTCTCACTATTGTGCTCCCATGGGTGTCCCTACCTGCCTTCCCATCTTTTATCTTAAAAATTACATAATTGGGCTGGAGGGATAGCACATCGGGTAGGGCATTTGCCTTGCACGAGGCCAGCCCGGGTTCAATTCCCAGCATCCCATATGGTCTCCTGAGCACCACCAGGAGTAATTCCTGAGTGCAAAGCCTGAGCATTGCCGGGTGTGACCCAAAAAAGCTTTAAAAAAATCACATAATCATTCTTAATTCCTTCATTGCAAACCCCAAATCTAGTCCAAAAGCAAATCCATCTATTTTGAAATCATATTGAAAATTCACTCACACTTCTGCCTTTGTCATCTTTGTCCAATGTAGCATGATCTCTTATCTGTATTATTGCTACTGCCTCTTAAGTTTCTTCTGATTTAACTTGTGTATTCCATTCTCAATAGAACAATTAGACCTCGAACCTCTTCTTCATTCTGAAATGGCTTTTTCCTTTCTTGAGGAAAACATCTTTATTCTTAAGGTGTCTGTTTGACTAAAGTGAGGTAGTATCTGGAAGCTTCTCTGATATTCCTTCTATTATACCTTCTGATTATTCTAACCTTATTTTCCTGGTTAGTTCTTCAATACATAAGCAGCAGACATGGTGCTACTTCAGGAACTTGGCTCTTACTGTCTTTTATTCCTTGCACAATCATCCTCCAGACATGCAGATGGCCACCTCTCTTCCTCAGGTCTCTGCTTTATCTTTACCATGAGTCCTTACCTGACCACTCTACAAAACACACTCTCACTTGCTCCTATTCCCTTTTTCTTGATTTATTTGTTCTTCCCATAGTATCTACAAGAATGAAATATGAAGTGTTTATGTGTTTACTAGTTGTTTTTCCTTCTTAGACAGCATTCTATATTAAGGCAAAAATATTTTTGTCTTCTTGATGGGTATAGGATGATATCACTTATATGTGCTATTCAAAGTAACTAAATGAGGAATTGCTTCAATGTTTCAAAAGGGAGATTCCTAGATCCCCTTTGGCCCAGAGTATTTGGAGAAGGAAAGAAATAGAGTGAAAGGGAAAGGGAAGAAGAGATAGATGAGAAGCAACAGGAACAGGGGTCAAGGGGGCTCAGATACATTGTGGTGTTAAATAAAGAGTAGTAGAGCTAAATATCCAAATCACAGAGTCAACAACACTGAAACTGCAAGAACCAAACTTGAATAACAGATTTAAAAGGTGCCTGTCAAGATGTCAGGCTGTGGGGTGACAGCACTGTAGGAGAGGGAGTCTGAGCACACTGGAGGAGGGATCAGGGATCAAAAGCCCAACTGTGGATAACTTTGTAACTCGTGGTGCTTTAATAAAATAAAATTTTGGAGAGAAAAAATATATTTTGTCATCTTTATGTTTGCAGTTGTTTCTCCAATACCCAAACCATACTTGGTACCTTATAAGTACCTAGTCAGAATTTATTGTACAGACAGATGAAAAGATTATAAGATGGAAACATAGATGTATGAATGACATAGAGGGACTTTCCTGGTGGAGACATGATAGTATATAGCTCTTATGTAGATTTTTTAATTCAAGAAACACCTGGAAGAGTGTAGCTGGTGTACCTGGAACAAATATTTGGAATAGCAGTGCTCAGGATAAACAGTGTAATAATAAGCTAAGATCGTGGGGTGATCAGGGATCTTTCTGGCAGTGCATGGGGTAGGCATGCATTTTCAGTGATCAAAGTTTGAGTCTTGCGCATGCTATGCAAGTACTCTACCACTTGAACTATCTCTACTATCCCAGTATTTATTGACATTTTTACCAGCAAAGTTTACTGGCCTTTGTAAGGTACTTCAGAGTATCTAAGCTAGAGTTGGAATAATTTAAGTAAATGGTATCAAGTATATTTATCAAATGCCAAAACTTTGAGTCACAAATTAACAAAATTAACATGGTTGTTGTCATGAGGAACTTATTTTGGAAATGTATTTCAAGATTATAATTATCTTTCAAGTTTCTCCAAGCTATTTACATTAATATTTTAAAAATATTACTGCTCCTGTTCTTCTACACTTTAATACACAAAGATATAAAACCTTAAAAACAACAATAAGTCTAATGAGATGGTAATGGCAGGAAACACGATGATGCCTTGGGCCAACATGTCAACACAAAGATACAATTAGCATCTGGCAGGTGTATTTTGAATATTATTTGAAAATTAATGATGGCTTTGATTTTGAATGTGAAGAAGAGTAATCCAGAATAATTACTGGGTTTTAAAGTAAAAGGTATAAAAATATTTAGGGAAGTTTGTGGAAGGACAGGAATGCAAAGAGGAAGTCAATTATCAAGTTTTGGACAATATTTTGGATCTCCTGAGATAAATATTACATTAATTGGATCTTTTATTCAGCTTTCCATGTATTTTTAATAAGAATCCAACAAAATTAGAAATATAATAATAATAGAAATAAGAATGATAACAAAATCTAGCAATACTTATATGTCATTTATTATGCAATAGGCCCTTGTCAATCAAGCAAGTTCCCAACTAGAAACTACATTTCCTTTCATTATGGGTGTAGCCATTAGAAGACTGAAAACATTGGAGTGTGTGAGGAAATGAAAATAAAACAATATTAGCATTAAATTTTCTACATTTAACTTGTAGAATTTTACTTGTATTCTTTTACAATTATAAACGAAAAATCTCGGTAGTGATTTGGTACCAGATCTTCGGTATCAGATCTTTTTTCTAACATCTTTTCCCCATTCCTAACCAAACTAGGAAAATAGGACATTCAAAATGATATAATAATTGATATGCACAATATATGACACATAATATATTCTAATTATTTTCACTTCTAGGCACTCAATTTTTAGAAATTAAATTTCCTAAATTTTCCAGTAATTCTCAGCGCCTTATTCTGACCATGACAAAATGTAGGCTACTGCTTGCCATTCAGCTCTTCTAGCACTCACCAATAAACGATTTTTGCTGTTTTAGATACTTGCAGCCTTCATTTTGTTCCTCTTGTGCTGTGTTGCAAAGAACAAGCTGTAATAAGTTGCTCCCACTTCACTACCAAAAATAAATTTTCTTTTAAACTTAAACACTTCCATTTCTTCTGTGATAATGCCAAATCTAGCACAAAATGATGATAATTTAACACTTAAAACCCAAAAAGATCTTTTGTGAAGCACATTTATTTATTTTTCATGTTTGTTTGTTTATGGGCAACACCTGATAATGCTCAGGGTTTACTTCTGGCTCTGTGCCCAGAGGTCACTCCTGGGGGATTGGAGGACTACCTGGAGCACTAAAGATTCACCTCATTCAATTGCATGCAAGATAAGCAAGTGCCTTACCCACTGTACTATCATGCTGGCCCTCAAAGCATATTTATCTCAAATAAATATTTAAAATGGACAATATGATGGTCTGGTTTCTCTTTAGATGTCACACATCTTTCACCTTTTAAAATTCAGGCAATCTTCTCACACACTTAAGAAATCCTTTTAAATTAGGGACCTATATCTACCCTTTCTAATCCCTATTGCTACTGCATACCCCAGTTTTTAACACTTAATGCTATTATTAATAAGATCATTCATTTGAAACTCAGTGTTTGATAATCAGCATTTGTTCATCAATTTTTGAATGTAGGTTTTATTTAGTATGGTAATTATGGTTATTAGACAGTAACCATAGCAGAAAATATGAAGTGGCCCCAGTTTTTAGCATAGTCACTGTATAGAAGGAAAAGTACTTGGTAAGAGTGGATTGATAGCACTGTAGCACTGTAGCACTGTTGTCCCATTGTTCGTTGATTTGCTCGGGGGAGCACCAGTAAGTCTCCATTGTAAGACTTGTTGTTACTGTTTTGGGCATATGGAATACGCCATGGGTAGTTTGCCAGGTTCTGCCGTGCAAGCAGGAGACTCTCGGTAGCTTGCAAGGCTCTCTGAGAGGGATGGAGGAATTGAACTCGGGTCGGCCGTGTGCAAGGCAAACGCCCTACCCACTGTGCAATCGCTCCAGCCCAGTGGATTGATAATAGGTATAAATTTTCTTCTCACACTTCCACAGTTTTCTAGAACAGGATTGGGAAGGAAAACAAGGGAAAGAGAACACTTCCCTTACTATGCATTTGTGCACACAAAAGCATGAGAATATTTTATGAGTATTAGTATAGACAAGATTCTTATTTATACCTACATTCAGGTGGGGAATATATATATACATATACATATGTTTTAGTGAATCACCATGAATGGGGAATATTTTTAAAGCTCCATATTCTGTGTACTTTGTTGGTTCTCTATTATCAGGTTTGCTACTATTTGTATTTTTATTTATTTATGGATTTTTTTCCTGTCAAAAATTTAGTTAATGTGTAAATTGTAGGGTAGTTATTACCATAATTTATCTTAAATTCTGTAAAGGGCATATACCAATGTGACATTTCTAACAGATGTCAATTTTATACAAATATAATTGTGGAGGCAGAAATCAGGATAACTCAGGCAAAACAAAAATCAGTCTGCAGTTAAAAACCCATCTGAAGGGCATTTCTACCATTTAATGTTGTGGTTCAGAGCAGTTCTTTAAAGTTCATTTCATAAATCATCAGAAAGGCAATACAGCAGATGGGTTAAGAAAACAGGCTGTGGAACAGACTGCCTTGGGTTTGAATCCTAGGTCTACCACTTGCTAGTTTTGAAAAAAGGAAGGAAGGAAGGAAGGAAGGAAGGAAGGAAGGAAGGAAGGAAGGAAGGAAGGAAGGAAGGAAGGAAGGAAGGAAGGAAGGGAGGGAGGGAGGGAGGGAGGGAGGGAGGGAGGGAGGGAGGGAGGGAGGGAGGGAGGGAGGAAGGAAGGAAGGAAGGAAGGAAGGAAGGAAGGAAGGAAGGGAGGAAGGAAGGAAGGGAGGAAGGAAGGGAGGGAGGGAGGGAGGGAGGGAGGGAGGGAGGGAGGGAGGGAGGAAATGTGTGCTTCCATTTCTTCAGCTGGAAAGATTGAATTGATACAGCATCTCTCATACGGCTATTCTAAAGGATAAATAAATAAACACACGCAAAATACAGAACATTTGGCCTAACACATGCTAAGTATTGAATGGACATTGGTTATTACTTGGTAGTAAGTTATTTAGATGGCAGGAAGCAAGTATTCTATTCACATCAAGTGCTGAAATCTGCGTGTGACTTTTCATTTTCTGATGGGAGAATGTATACCAGCATTTTTGTCGTATTTGAAGATTTAATTCCCTCTTGTCATCTCTAGGAGAGTTCCACTTAGAGAGAAAATAAGCTCAGTAAGTTATAAAAAAAAAATGCACTTGAAGTCAGAAAAGAATCTGCTATGGTATTTTTTTCCAAAAGTATTAAAATATATACTTAATATTGAATTATGTTGCATACACGTTTATAATATTTAAGAGAACTCAAGTAAGAAATAACAAGAAGATTCACGTGAAGTGGAAAAAATGGTCATAACTCACTGTGAGGTCATCTCTCTCACCAGTGGTTTATACTGGGTCCCCTCTTCACTGTGTCAGAGGTCATCCAAGCTTGGAGACTGCATACTACAAAGGTGATTTGGTGATACTCCATCAAAAGTAGACTCATTTTAATAGAAAGTACTTATGAGGAAGCATTCTGAAAAATTTTAATGAGCACCTACCATCTTGTCAGCTATCATAAAATATAATTCTTCCTTCAAACTAATTGCCTCCTCCTGTACTCCACTGAAATTGCCATATCCCCTATGAGCTTGCCTTGTAATTCTGAATTTGGTGTTTATCCTTAAATCAACATCACGTCCTTATGCTTTTTAAACTCAATTTCTTGGTGGCAGAGTTAGATCTAATCTCACCAAAGTTCTAAGCTTTGTTCTTACTTTGTACATAGGGATTTTTGTGATGCCACATTGTGGGACTTTCCTGCTCCTGACTCCCGTCTTCCACTATGTCAGTACAGAGAACATTCATGTACATGAAGCCATCATTGGCCAATGGAAACTACTTTAAAATGTTCTCTTTTGTCCCCAGTTTATCAGAGAGAATGAGCACCCATAACCTCTTAAGGTGACTAACTTAATAACTTGTTCTTGAGTTGTTTTTCTCCTTCCCTATTTCTCTCTCTCTCTCCTCCCTGCTCCCTGTATGTATCACTTTACTAGGTAAAATTGAGGTATTTCTTGCTGTTGGAGTTTGCATTTGAATAACCCAGGATGTGACAGTTATATAATTTTAGCAAATTTCTTTTGAGTAGAATTTCTTTCTTTCTTTCTTTTTTTTGCTTTTGGGTCACACCTGGCGATGCACAGGGGATATTCCTGGCTCTGCACTCAGGAATTACTCCTGGCGGTGCTCAGGGAGACCATATGGGATGCTGGGAATCGAACCCGAGTCGGCTGTGTGCAAGGCAAACACCCTACCCACTGTGCTATTGCTCCAGCCCCATTGAGTAGAATTTCAAACTAATCTAAATTGGTTGCAAGAGATTTAGTTTCTAGTTCCAATTAAGTAGTTAACACAAAGATGTTGGATAAATTGATCTATACATCAATTTATACATCATCAACAAAATGGAAGTATTGGGCTCTTTTTCTAAGATTTCTTTTATCTCTGAGATTCCCTGATTTTTCAAAAAGTCTTTATAATTAAACAACTATATAGAATTGATGGCATACTTTTTTCCCCATCTTGTTCTCATGTTCCATGCAAATTATTTTCTAAATAATCTTTTCTTTAAGAAGGCAACAGATGTATCTTTCTTTAAGATTCATCCCGAAGCCTTTTTATTTTCTGTCTTCCTATAGAATATTACCATTTATTCAAAGAGAAGTAGTGGTATAGCTATCCATTTAACTAAGTATGAATAAGCCTGTGTTACTTACTACTGTGCTTAGTTCCCTTTTCTGTCTTAATTTGGGGACAATTTAACTATCCCATGATTGCTTTCTTGACTACCTGTTGGGTTATATACACATTAGTTATAAATTGTATTTCACTAGAAAGGTGACCTTTAAAATGGAATTTTTCTTTAAGATTATCAAAATAATTATATGAAGTGGTTGATACATATTAAGAATATCTTAGCACTATTTACAAAACAAATGATCATTCAAAAGGCCCAAATATTCTGTTCTAAAATATAATAATTATGTAAAAGGAGAAAATGATTCTAGAGTTCTCAAAATTCGCCATATTTCAGGGCATAAAGCAAAGCAAAAACTTTATTTTCAGTGCTGTATATTTCAATAAATATGCATCTGTCCCTAAAAGGATAGTTTTAAAAAGCCCTAAAAACTTTGAGTTCCCAAATACTTTGGCATTTGGGAATAATTACAACTTGTCCACGTAGGCAGAACAAAATGTGTATTTTCCGCAGAATTTAAAATACCTTATTTCAAGCCTTTCCAGATTTACCTGAATAGCATTTGTAATAACATTTATAAGTTGGGCATGAGATATAACATACTAAAGTATAGGATTTATTAATTTTTTTCTTTTATTGGGAGAAAATGGGGCTCTTCTTGAAAGGAATCATTTTTTTAAGTCAATCTTGAAATTCTTTTTATTTTATAGGATCCTCTACCTCCTTATCCTAATTAATTCAAATATTTAGCTGTAAGGAGGTTGATAAATATTAAAGAATCTATTCTGCCTGTCTTAATGAAGCAAAATAGTTTTTATTCAAAAAAGTTATAGAGATATATGGGGAGAAAGATAAAGGTGGTGGGGAGGGAGACATGTTCAAGAGAGAACATGGGCTTCTCCAGAGGAGAAAAAGGCTCTGGGTTTGTTTGGGATTCTATTATTATTATTAATTATTATTATTATTATTATTATTGGGCTGGAGCAATAGCACAGCGGGTAGGGCGTTGCCTTGCATGTAGCCGACCCAGTTTGATTCCTCCATCCCTCTCAGAGAGCCCGGAAAGCTACTAAGAGTATCCTGCCGCACGGCAGAGCCTGGCAAGCTACCTGTGGTGTATTCGATATGCCAAAAACAGTAACAAGTCTCACAATGGAGATGTTACTGATGCCCCCTCGAGCAAATTGATGAACTACAGAGCTACAGTGCAATTATTATTATTATTACTATTATTATTATTTGGTGGGATTGAGGTCCCTGCTAGAGTTTATTTTGAATCATGTCTGACATGGTACCTGAGAAGTAAAGAGAGCTGCCTGGAAAAAAATGTGACCAAGCATTTCAGCTTCTGTCAGCTCTGCTGGATAATGGAGTAGAACAGCTCAAGTCTTCTCTCCTGCCATTCAGAATTGAGGTGGGATCACCAGGGGGTTCCAGTTTTAGAATATAACTCTTTGGGCAATTAGAAAATCTCTGAGCATCAGTCTCCCCTGGTATTTAGGTAAATTAATAATATTAAGCATTTCTAAAATAAGAAATGGGTTATAAGATATGCCAATGTACCATGAGCATAATTTGCTCAGTTACCTTTTCCCCAAAGGAGCCTCATCAAGGTACAGTCCTATTGCATTAATGCTTATGAGCTCATAGCCCTGGAATATCTATTTCCCACAGATTCTAGACAATGAAATTTCATTATCATGCCCCCTTATTTAACTCCAATGCCCAGGACAACGATTTGTTTTAATGTCCCAGTCTAAGCCTCCTGCAGCAATATTTTTTCAGGTAATAGCTTCCATTCATAACGCTAACAGCTCTTGAATTCTCCAGTCAATTTGACTGCTAGGATACACTCTTTTCTTTGACTTCTTAAGATTTACCCCTTGCCATGCACAGTCCAAACTGAAGTAAAAGCAGAAAACACAAATGCTAGAAGTAGCATCATCAACAGAAAATTTTGCTTTCAAGAAACACATTTCTGTGTTTTCTATAAACAAAACTTCAATGTTTTCAGATTTCAACTAAATTCTTATTGTTTGTTTTTTTGGTGAAAGATAAAATGTTTTTTTCCTAGAATAGAAAGTTATTTATTTCTCATTTTAAGACTCTTAAGCTTCCCATCAGGTTCTTCTACAACCTGAAGTATAGGAAACAGCGCTTAAAGTCTCTTAGATCAGATAACCTTATATGTGTTTGATCTGTGTTTTGTAGACTGTCACTGTCACTGTCATCCCATTGCTCATTGATTTGCTTGAGTGGGCACCAGTAACATCTCCAATGTGAGACTCGTTAGTGTTTTTGGCATATTGAATACGCCATGGGTAGCTTGCCAGGCTCTGCTGGCGGGCGAGATACTCTCAGTAGCTTGCTGAGCTCTCTGAGAGGGGCAGAGGAATCAAACCCAAGTCGGCTGCATGCAAGGTGAATTCCCTACCCGCTGCACTATTGCTCCAGCCCATTTTGTAGACAATTTAGAAAAGTATAATAACTTGTATGGACAAAAGTTAGAATGACCTGTGCTTCTCAGATCACAACTTGTGAGTTATTTGGGCTTTAAAAAAAGTTCTCATCTGGAAAATGAGGTAATAGTAACAGCTTGCTATTACTATTTAAGGATTTTCACAGGCATTTTGAATTGTATTTCTGGAATTCACTCATCACTTCTTCCTATTCAGTGTAAGATTTCCCTTTAGGACCTTTGTAGTATGTGATCTAAACTAAGCAATAATTATATTTCAGTACAGCAAGTAAGACATTCACCTTGCATGCAAACAACCCAAGTTCAATTCTGGCACCATGTATGGCTACTTGAGTATCACCAGGAGTAATTCCTGTGCACAGAACCAGTAGTAATCCCTGAGCACTGCTGGGTGTGGACTCCCAACAACTAATTGGGTGAATTTTAGGATTTGGGTTGACTATGTCAAGACAAAGAAACTCTTTCCAATCAGATAAAAATAAATAGAAAACATGTAGCTTTGGCTGTATTTAGCAACCATCTTAGGAGCCACAGGAAGGGTTGAAATATCAATCCTTCCCTATGGTTACCAGTTGCTGGACTTGTTCCTCACATTATCCCCTTTAATCCCAGCTGAGGGGGGTTTTCTTCTAATGCTTCTATAACCAACATGTTAAACATTTATAGAAATATGATTAAATGTGATATTATATACATTACTCTGTATCATCCCTATATATAATACTTAGTGGGTAAAAATGTTAGATATGGCACACAGTAAAAATTCAAAATTGCTCCTGTTAATTCTGCTCAAATTGAGGAGATAGAAAATCTTATAGTCATTTTAAGTCATAGAAGTCTCACTTTAGAAATGTAAAGTCTAAGAAGTTCAAGGAATTAAGCAAGACTTCCATCCTTATTTATTTATTGTCTTTGGGCCACATCAGGTAATGTTCAGGAATTACTTCTGAAAGCTTTGAGGGGACCAGAAGGGATGCCAGGGATTGAACTAGAGTCAGCTACATGCAAGGCAAGCGCCCTATCCATTGTACTATCTATCTCTCCACTCTCTCCACCACTACCACTCCTCCTTTAAAATCAAATCTTTTCCTTTGATCTAGTTTCTAATTGTCACCTGCCTCTGCTCTCACTATTTCCTAACTTCATTAGCTCCTCTTGTTTTCCTATCTGAGTCACAGTAACTGAAGAAGAAAGATCTGGAGTATGACTGAACGGACTCTTATTTGTTGGTGGTTAGAAACATAGAATTCTTCCTTATCACTTATTGGTCCAGGGAGGTGGAAAACAAATCTTCCCCTTTTATTCCACATAATACGAAGATCCTTAGTAACCCCCACATGCATCTCTTATCACAGCTTCTATGACCATGAAAGATACATTTTCTTTAGCTCACATTTCTTCATTTCTCATCAGCTACTTTTTTCACTGGCCATAATCCATCCCACAGAGATTTCAAAGTTGGAGATCCCTCAATCTCTGCAAAATAATGCTGTATTGTTGTGAAATCACCTACAAGTCTGCAAAAATTGTGAAAACCTAATTCATATTTGGAAAATTGTTTGCTACCAAGTTACAATTCTTTTGAAAAATCATGAAAATAGTGAAACATCAGAGCTAATCTAAATTGCCTGAAAATTAATCTAGACAAAAAATATGATTGAGTAAACAGCAGGAATTAGACCAAACTGCTTAAAGACTCATAAGTGTGCCAATTCTGCTCCACTGCTTGCCCAAATTAGCAATGACGCCTTGAAACCACACATAAAAAATGAACAACTTGGAATTCAGTTATTTATTTTTTGCCTTGGGGGGTGGCACCTGGGAGTTCTCAAGGGTACTCCCAGCTCAGTGCTGGTAGTGGAAAGGTCTTTTCTGCTAGTGCTCCAGAGACTCTCTGGTGCTCGGCTTAGAACCTGGGGGTCTCACATGCAAGACATATGCTCCAGAAAATTGAGCTATTTTCCTGGCCCCATAACTGATTCTAACCAAAATATAGATTCACTTTTTAAATTTTTTTTAATTTTTTTTCTTTTTGGGGTCATGCCCCTCGATGCACAGGGGTTACTCCTGGCTCTGCACTCTGGAATTACTCCTGGGACCATATGGAATGCTGGGAATCGAACCTGGTTTGGCAACATGCAAGGCAAATGCCCTACCTGCTATGCTATCGTTCCAGCCCCAAATTCATTTTTTAAGTGAAATCTGGTGGCACAACTTGTGGACTGAAATGACTGTGACCGCAGAACCTCTATCTTACACTCATACTGATGTTTCCATGCTGCTACAAACCTGAGCTATGATTTCTTCAGTAATTGTACTTCCCCTGGACCCAGCTCTCTAGTTATAGAAACACAAGTTATTTCTCTAAACTTTTGCTGCTTTCACAGCAGCCTCTCCCAGTAAAACACTGTTATCATTCCCAGGAATATACAATGATCATTCCATTTCAAATTTTCCCAATCCAAAATAATTTTCAACTAATGATGTCAGTATTTCTTTAATGGCATTGCATAACAAGTTAGCTCTTTTGAGGGGGCATCATCACTTTGGGGGTAACCCAAAGCGTGATGTGTTGGCTTCCATCCATTTGCATCATGTAGTTTAATGGATTTTAGTGTGGAACTCAGAACCATTCTGTGGACAGGCATACAAAAGTTATCCTTTTCTTTACTTTCCAGTCCTACTGTGGTGTACAGGCAAAAGCAAACCAAAATATGATGGATATTCTTAATTATGTATCAAGTGCATTAATCATTCAAGTAAAACATTCATTTTTTTACTTCCTAATTTTAGCAGATTAAATTATGCTATGGAAAATAATGAATTCTTATTTTCCACACACAATTTCTTTCTCATCACAAGTATCATTTTCTGCACAAGGGGCTGGGATGGAACAGGAACTAACTACTAGCTTTTCTCCCATGGGTATTATAGTCCTGAAATACCTTTGCTGAAGTCTTATTATTGCCCTGTCACTTTGTGGACCTCCTAGTACCTTACCGACAGTTCCCATCTCATCAGGAGCAGCCTTCTCAAAGAAACATCTATGAAATTCATGGGTATTCTGAAGCCATTCACTCCCCTCAGCTGTTTCCCATGCATCAACATCTCCACTCCCCTGGCAGATTTCACAAAGGGTTGCACACAAGAAGAGGGAAAGGTAATGATGTATGTTTGTCTTACGGGTGCACTCACATTTCAAACTTGTCTACAATTCCAATAAATGAAAGGAGTTGTTAAACCATAACAAAAGCTAAATAAAAAGAAACGTTAAACTGTAAAATGAATAAAAACTGTCATTAGGTGAAACCCAAACAGTCTGTGTGTGGCTTCTCAGAATGACAAGTAAACAATAAACATTAAATGTTGTCAAGTAGCTTCAACAAAAAGTGTTTCCTTGCATGTGCAAATAGGGAGATGTGCTGTAGCCAGCACCAGATCACAGGAACTTTGTGGGCAATCATGAGTGTTGAGTAGCAAGCCCTGGATGGACCAGCTTTGCCTCTTTTTTTGCTGCTTCACCGAGGTTGACAGGATTTCTCCTCTCTAATTGAGTCTCCAATTGCCTTTTATTCACTTTTTGACTGCTTATTCAGCAAAGCATTTGAAGGAATTTTTGTAAAAATGAATGCCCTTGAGACTGTTTCTGTGGCAGAACTTCTTCAAAGTAAAAGAAGACAGTACCGACAACCATAGCAGATATTCATCATAAAAATATAGCTCTTCTTTCACTCCGTAGTGACAGTGTCAGGTTTCTTTCCATGAGTTAAAAGCCTCAAATCACCATGTCTAGTGGCATCAGGATATTTACATAAATAGGGATGTGGCTGGGTAGGAGATAGGTGTTAAGACAGGAAGTAGCCCAACCCCATCAAAAACTGGGGAGAAGAAATGAACAGAAGTTTCCTCAAAAAATACAAAGGGCCAAAAGGCACATGAAAAAATGCTCCACATCGCTAGTCATCAGGGAGATGCAAATCAAAATAGCAATGCGATATCATCTCACACCACAGAGACTGGTACACACTCAAAAGAACAAAAGTAACCTGTGCTGACATGGATGTGGGGGGAAATGGGACGCTCTTTCACTGTTGGTGGGAATGCCAACTGGTCCAGCATTTTTGGAAAACAATATGGACATTCAAAAACTAGAAATTGAGCTTCCATATGACCTCGCAATACCACTTCTGGGAATACATCCCAAGGATGGAAAAAAGCACAGTAGAAATGACATCTGTACCTATATGTTCATTGCAGCACTGTTCACAATAGCCAAAATCTGGAAATAACCCAAGTGCCCTAGAACAAATGACTGGTTAAAGAAACATTGATACATCTACACAATGGAAACTACGCCGCTTTTAGGAGATATGAAGTCATGAAATTTGCTAATAAATGGATAGACATGGAGAGTATCATGCTAAGTGAAATGAATCAGAAAGAGAGGGACAGACATAGAAGGATTGCACTCATTTGTGGAGTATAGAATAACATCACATGAGGCTGACACCCAAGGACAGTAGATACAGGGGCCAGGAGGATTTCCCCATAGCTGTAAGATTGCTTCATGAGCGGAGGGGAGAAGGCAGATGGAATAGAGAAGAGATCATTAAGAAAATGATGACTGGAGGAATCAGTTGGAATTGGAGATGCATGCTGAAAGTAGATAATGGACCAAACATGATGACCTTCAGTGTCTGTGTTGCAAGCCATAATGCCCAAAAGTAGAGAAAGTGAATGAAGTGTATTGTCTGCCATGGAGGCAGGGGGAGGGTGGGGAAGGGTGGGTATACCAGGGATATTGGTGGTGGGGAATGTGCACTGGTGGAGGGATGGGTGTTTGATCATTGTGAGAGTGTAACCCAAACATGAAAGCTTGTAACTATCTCAGTGATTCAATAAAAAAAAAAAGACAGGGAGCAGAGAGGTGGGACCTCAAGGTGGAGGAGTGTGCTGGGTTGAAGAGATAACACATTTGCCTTGTATATGTCCAACATGGGTTCCATCCCCAGCACCCTATATAGTGCCTTGAGCCTGTCAGGAGTGATCACTGAATTCAGAGCCACAGGTAAGCCCTGAGCATAGCAGGTGGAACCTCTCTCCCTGCAAAAAGATAGAGCGTAAATACTTGACCAAATAGCCCACTCCTGAGCAGCCTAAACAAAGTATATTCCAAGACTGAATTCAGTCTACGGATCATCTAAGCAGGAGATTTTAATTTAACGTAATCAAATTTCAATTAATCAGAAGTGCTCAAGAAATTCAGTAATATCTCATCAGGAGCAGCTTTCTCAAAGAATCATCTAGCTTGGGTTAAAATTCCAAGTCAAGTATATTCTCCTTACATTCTACTTTCCCCCACCTTCCCCCCCAAAACAAAGCAAACTAATGGACCCAAAAATCACCAAGTGCTTTACTGATAAAATTTCATATTTGAACAATTATGCTTTCATTTGGTTGTAACCTTTACAGTAATTCCAATTATATGTTGCTTCCATGCACTAGTCATTTTAACTAAAAAGAATACAGACTTTTTGGAGAGGAAAAGGAAATAATGATAATCTGCACACATTGTGCTCTTTGAATATCTTTGCTGGTTAAAAAACAGGAAAGAAAAAACACAGCTAGCTTCATGTTGTAGTAAATGTAGTATTCACTTGTTACAAAAAAGAATTAAATGTGAAAAAATGTCTTTGTCAAAAGCTAGGTACCCTGCATGGACTTATACTATTTACATTGATCTTAGCACCAGGTATTTAGCAAATGTAACCTTAGTGCCCAGGACTATAGATACATGTTTTCCAAATCAAGAAGAGTATTATAATGAGCTAGTTTTTGTAACAGGTCACAGGCTATTCATATACATTGTTGCTTTTCATTGCAATGATTTGGTTATTATAATGATTCTCTGAAGAGGGTTATTATTCTGCATTGTCAAGAAGTCTGAGTCCCAGAGAGGTCAAATTACCTGTGATAGACAAGTCTCTAAAACTCAATCTGAGACTTTATAGGCTTTTATTTTCCTTAAATGACATTGATTTCATCAGTTTCAGGGAAAAAATACATCATGCTTGTGACAGTTTTTCAATGTCTGAGTTCTTGTGATTAGTATTATTTATGAATAAAAATATGGGCTCAGTGCAGCTGCAGCAAATAGAGACTCACATAGAAACTCTTAGATGTTGTCATCTTTATGAAATTAAACATAATTAGTGAAATCAAGAGACACACTATTTTTGCTTTTCTTATTCCCCTCTGCAGATTCTAATAAATTGCCTTGAAAGAAAGGGTAGTAATTAATAATGATAAATGAAAACGGAGGCTGGAAGTTGCTTCAGAGGACTCTGTATGGACTCATGGGAATGAGTGATAATTGATAGAGAAACTATTGGCCCTCTCCTTTCGAGGAGTTCAAGTACAGAACAATGGCAGCAACCAAACAACTACATGAACTCTTTCTTGAAAAATCCTTGTATTTCATCTGTTAGTCTAAAAACAACATGCAACCACATTCCTTAGAAAGACAAATTTCACCTTGATTTTACTAGGAAAACTCTATTGAGACTTCACACACAGGAAAACGTAACGGATTTTTTCAATGATTTCTAATTTATGTCTCACTTTTTTCATATTTCTAAGAATATTTATAAATTGTGGAAAGATAAAATGAGATTATCTACTGTTTAAATCTATAAATAATAGTTTCCTTATTTGTGAATTTTGTTCTGATGGATTGCCCTCAGCACTTTCCTAAAATTATATGCCACAGTTGACTTTGTTTATATTTGTTTTGGAGTCACAGGAGTTGTGCTCAGGGCTTACTCTTGGCTCTACACTAAGGGACTATTCCTGATAATGCTTGGGGAATCATATGTGTGTGTGCCAGTTTTCAAATACATGTTAACTGATTGCAAGTCAAGCACCTTACTGACTGTGTTATTTCTCTGGCCCACAGTTTTCCTTAAGCTGCAAAAACTCTAGTCCAGATGTAATAAAATTATTCCATCACTTAGTCACCAATGCAAGGAAACTTTATTCCAGGTGACCACTCTCCTGGCAGAGTCTCTTGCCTCCGAGCCTGGCTGTCTTCCCTGGGGCCCTTCGGAGGGGGTGAGCTTCAGTTTCTCTCCCCGTCCCGAGCAGAGGTCCCGCAGCCTAAGACATCCAAAGCCTAGCTAAAGCCATGCTCAAGGGCCCTCTCCACAAGTTCAGACGAGCCTCACGCATGAAGGAACTGGCAGAGGAACCCAGGTGTATGGGACCTCGGACTGAGACCTCCAAGCCTGCTCCAATCGGGACTGGGCCTCTTCCACCCAGATTCCCCATCTTCCAGTAGCTAGGAGGTCACACCCAGGGACTGCACTTGGCGCCGTGTAATTCCACCAATGGCCAGCATCCAGAGTATAGAACCAAGTCACAAGACATCTCATAGCCTTGTTCTCCCTCTGGGAGAACCTGGCAAGCTACCGAGAGTTTCCTGCCCACGTGGGAGAGCCTAACAAACTCCCCATGGTGAATTCATATGCCAAAACCAGTAACAAGCTGGGTCTCATTCCCCTGACCCTGAAAGAGCCTCCAATGCGGCACCAATTGAAAGGACAAGTAAAGAGAGGCTTCTAAAATCTCAGGGCTAGGACGAATGGAGACGTTTTTGAGATTGCTCGAGAAATTCAACAATCAAGGTGATATTGATGATGATGATGACCACTCTCCCACCCACAGCCCACTTTTATATTAATTTGTCACCCTGGATTCATGTTCCCGGCTGCACATGAATTGTAGTAATGCATGATAATATAACCACATTACAAAAGAAAAAGGGAAACGTGCCTGCTATATATGTAGGCTGGAAGGCAGAAGGGAAATAGGAGACATTGACGGAAGGACACAGATGAAGGAATGGGTGCTTAACCATTGTATGCCTGAAACTCAATCATGAATAACTTTGTAATTCACGGTAATTCCATAAATTAAAAAGGAATAAAAACAGTTTGACAGGGGCTGGAGAGATAGTACAGTGTAAGATAAGGGGCTTGCCTTGCTTGTGAATAACTCAGATTCAATCCCAGCACTCTATATGGTCTCCAAGGCCCTGTCAGTGGTGATCCCTGAGCACCAAGCCAGTCCTGAGCACCATTAGGTGTGCCCTTCCAGCAAAAAAAATCATACAGGGTAGTTAGACAGATCCTCAGAAAGTCAAAATTATGGTCTACTGCTAAGTATTCAAGCGAAATTAAACAAAAACTCACACACAGATATTTATAGATACATTGTTTTTTAAAACTGAAAAGCAGAAACAACTCAAATTTCCATCAATGATTGACTGAACTAACAGCATGTAATATATCAAATAATGTATTATTCAGCAATAAAGATAATGAAGTACTTGTGCATGCTGCAATTTAATGAACCTTAAAAATACTTTAGTCAAAGAAGCCAGATACAAAAGAATAAATATCAAATCATTGCATTTATGTAAAATGTGTATAGTAAGCAAATCTATAGAGACATAAAGATAATAAAAAGATATCCTGCTCCTAGGTTAAAAGAATTTTCATGGTTTAAACACCCATTTTATTGAAGGTGCTATATGATTCCAAAGTAAAATAAAATTTCAAAATAAATATCTCAATGCTTTTTAGACTTAAAAGCAAGCTCCCGGAAGCGCGCAGCCATTTTGCAGCCCCGAGATATCTTATAGCCTACGTCTCCCTCTGGGAGAACCTGGCAAACTACTGGGAGTTTCCGCCCCACATGCGAGAGCCTTGCAAGGTCCCCATGGTGTATTAATATGCCCAAACCAGTAACAAGCTGGGTCTCATTCCCTTGACCCTGAAAGAGCCTCCAATACAGCATCATTGGGAAGGACGAGTAGAGAGAGGCTTCTAAAATCTCAGGGCTAGGACGAATGGAGACGCTACTGAGACCGCTCGAGAAATTCAATGATCAACGGGATGATGATGATGATGATGAAATATTTCAGTAATGTTTTTCAGATATATAACAACATATCATAAAATTTATTTGGAACTATAAAATAAAAAATAGGAAAAAAGACCTGAGAAAAATTAACAAGAGGGATCATACTTCCTAAGTTCAAACTATACAGCAAAGTGATAGTAATCAAAAAAAAGTATAGTATTAGGGGGGAAAAGATCAATGCTACAGAATCAAGAAATTATAAATGAACTCATATATATACATATGTATACTGTTTAGTAATTTTTGATGAAGGAATCTAGACCTACAATGGAGCAAGAAAAGCATCAATTAATGGTGCTGGGAAAACTGAACAGTCACATGCATGGGAACAAAATGATCATTATCTCTCACCAAACAAAAGAATTAAATCCAAAATTATTAAAGATATGAACATACAAAAATATATCTGCCAGATATATGCTAACCAAAAATAGAATTCTGGTATCACTGTATCACTGTCATCCTGTTGCTCATCGATTTGCTCGATCGGGCACCAGTAAAGTCTTCATTGTGAGACTTGTTGTTACTTTTTTTGGCATAGTGAATATGCCACAGGTAGCTTGCCAGGCTCTGACATGCAGGCGAGATACTCTCAGTAGTTCCCGGGCTCTCTGAGAGGGGCAGAGGAATCGAACCCAGGCAAGCTGCAAGGCAAACATCCTACCTGCTGCGCTATCATTCCAGTGGCAAACTTAAATATCTGTACATTCCACTTTGTTTTTAAAAATTGATGAGATAGCTAAACCACGTTATAAATAGCTATCACCTCAACTAAAGAAATTAGATTAGCAACTGTCTAGAGATAGAAAAATGAAAAACTGGGGACTGACTTCTAATAAGTTTGGGATTTTTTTTATAAAATCAAAAATGTCCCAAAATTATTTTGTTTTATGGTTTCACAGCTATATGAATATACAAGAACATCAAATATTTTAAATGAATTGCTCATTTGTCAATTATATTTCACTAAAGCCATTTTTAAGAAAATTATGCAACAGCCTAACTAATAAATAGATGGAGATTACAATTACTTAACATAATAAATGGAAAAAATTTAAAAGGACAATATTCTTGCCAAATACATCTTAGTAAATATTGTGAGAGAAATCTATAGTTTTTAGTCCTTCCATTCCCCACTTAAAAAAATGTCATGAAAGCTTTATTCATTCATATAGCTGCCATAAAAATTACCGTAAACTTAGCAACTTAAGACAACATGAATTTGTCATCTAATAATTCTAGTTCCTTTGAAATCTCTAGTCTTCTTGCTTTTCCTGCTTCTAAAGCTGTCCAGTTCCTGGGCTTATGGCTCTTCCTCTCTCTTCAAGTACAGTAGCATCTCTTTGACCTTGCCTCTACTGTCCTATTTATTTTCTGTCTCAGAGTCAAAAAAGATTATTTTTATTAAATATTAAAATTCATTCTACCCAAACAAAGCATGGTAAACTACTAATTCCAATGTCCTTAATTTGGGGAAGCAGGGAAAGTCTCCCACACTATGCTCAGGGGGCCCAGAGAACATACCTATTGATATTCTTTCTGGGTCAGTAGCTCAGAGGACCGTGTTAAACTGGGGATTAAACTTAAGGCCTTGACATACTAGGCATTCACTCCAGCATTTGAGCTGTCTCCCCCACACTCAACGTCATTAATTTAATTTTATTTTTTTATGTTTTAAAATTTTATTGAATCACCGTGAGATAGTTACACGCTTTCATGTTTGGGTTATAATCACAAAATGATCAATTTTAATCACATCTTTAAAGTCTCTTTGCCATGTTAAGTACTGCAGTAGTTGGGGGAGACTTATTTTTTTAAACTATATTACCTATTGCATTTCTTGTTTTGGAAACTCTTAGACTGGATTTTCAAGCTTTCGAATAATTTTATAAATGCAATTAACTACAAAAAGCCTCAAAGGGTCCTCTGGAGTTAAATGTTTGTCTCTGATTATCCTGCTCAACAGATTTCATAAAATATTCTTTCAGGAGTTTAATTGAAAATTCCATTTCAGGTTTATATAAAATACTATAAATTCATGTTATCATCTTAATGGGTTTCTGAATTTACAAAAATGCCCCAGGACAGAAAATTTAAGCTGAAACAGGTTTCTAAGACTAGGTTTGATATAATCTGGTGATCTAAAGTTTGCTCTTGTTTAAAGATGGGAATTATGGCTCATTTGGCCAGGAGTCCAGCTAACAGTGATTAGTCATGCCTACATCAGTGCCCTTTATGTGTCCTTTGAGTCTTCCTGTGAATGTGACATGTACTGAATAAAATTATATTAGTTCCTAAATCATCTCTTTTACTCTATTAGCATTTTTGTTGCAGAATCTGGATGCAAAGGGACCCATGACACAAATGCCACAGGGGGAAAGAGGTCTGTGGAGTAGAAATAATAAAGTTATTATTTTTTCCTGAACTCGTCATTATCAGGTCAACATGTTCCATATTATGTAAAAAAGAAAATACAACATCGTGTAAGGCAAGATAGACAATCATGAAACAAATGTTTTACAAAGATCAGAAGTATATATGGCCACTCTCTTTCCTTCAGCAATATTTCAGCTTGCAGACAAGTCAGAAAATCCTGTTTCTGCTTTTCCTTATTTCACTATTAACTTTTTATTGGAATTCTGTTCTCTTAGTAGGTAGCAAACATAAATTACCTAAATGTGTTCACAATTAACTGTAACAACTGTAAATTGTGTGTGATTGGCTAAAAATGCTAATTTCCTATGCTGATTTTCTCTATAAGGGGTCCAAAAGGAGGTTTAGTGACTCAAAATTCAACAAGACTGCAACCCTCCAGCAATGAGGCAATTCTGAAAGCTCTGTGTTAAGGACGCCCAGAAAGGACCCAAGTGGTGGATGGCTCAATGACTTAGGAAACACCCAGGCTAACCATGAGGGTTAGCCTAAGTCCTGAAGCTTTGTGTGTGGAGAAGTGATCCTGACTATCCCATGGTCTGGAGTCCACAGAGAAGGAAAACAAAACTAATAAATACATAAAATGAAGCAAAGCAAAGTGTTCATTCTTTTTGTCAACCTATTCTACAAATAATAGCAAGGAAGCATCAATGTGCAAGTTATGCTTATTTAGTGGATTTTAACTAAAGCCAAAAGTCAAATAAAGAAAAGTGATGATGTTCTAAGAATTTGGTCATATTATAAACAGTCTTGATTGACAGTTATAAGATATGGTTTCACCTTAAATGGCTACTTTATTAAAATGACTAAATTTGAGATAGCATAAAAGATGGGTACATGGGTACTGGCAGAGATAATAATTAACTGATACATAGGATCATTGGTTTTCAATATATGCTAATTTATCAGCAAAATAGTTCTAATTGGTATTTTTTTTTGTCTTTCATCAAATTCTTTAACTCTCTCCCCTCATACATTGACCAAAAAAGTCTGTTTCATTTGGTCCAGGTGACGCTAGGTATAGGATGATCTAAAAACCTTCTAAGAACCTCTTGAAACTTCTTCTAAGAACTACTAAAAACTTTCTCAAGTCAGGGCTGGCAAATACTGTTATAGAACAAAAGACATTGACTTTTCTTCCAAAATGAGTGATTTTTTTTAACATATGAATTTTAAGGATCACTTAGCCTCGATTATATTGGAAGAATGAAGAAAATGGACTTGGAGAAATTGTTCATTTATTCATTTGAAAAGTAATTATCATGTGCTGTTCCATGAACTAAATTAGGGTGCTAGTCCAGCTGAAGAAATAGGAAAAGTTGTCTTGAAGGAAGGGATGGACTTGGAAGATATCAAGCAAATGCAAGAGGACCACTATATGTATTGGGGAAAGGAAACTCTGACATCTGTTTCCTAATGAAGGGGAAGAGTGCATGTAATACAGAGGTAAAGATAATTTCAAAGCTGAGGTTAATTTCACTTAAATACATTGGACTTGAAGTAAAGGATGGTTAAATAAGAGAATTGTCCAGCAGGCCTATATAGGAGTTGGGTATTTGAAGATTGAGGTGTAGATTTCAGAGCCATTCATATGGAGACTGATTTAACAATTGTTCAACAACTTGTGTTGTTTCATGAGATGGAATGGAAGGGACAACAAAGAAAAAATGCAGAGACAAAAACTAAGGTTGGCTAAAGAAGTAAGGAAAGACCAAAAAGGAAAACCTTGATAAGACAGAGAAGTTAGTCTTTTGTTGAGAAAAGTTAAAAAAATTTGAATTAAGATACAGTTGTCTCTTTCTACAAAGGTCTCTTCATGCAGGTATTTTAGTACATGACACCATTGTATATTCCTGAATGTACTAAATATGAAGGTCAGATCACCAAAAGTTAGCTTTTTGTTATATGGTTTCACTGACATTGAAATGATATGGGCTCTAAATCAGTGGCTATAAGTTCGTTCTTTCTGGTAAATGTGTACTAAGAAGTTGATGAGCAGGCAAAAGATTATTATTGGTTAATAAATGAAATTTGGACTTATTTGACAAATCTGTCATTTTGGCAATAATTGTACTTAGCCACAGAAAAAACACATGACAACTAAATGGCATTGACATTTAATAATATAGTCTAAGATGCTGAGTTTCAAACTGTAGTAGAACTTTGAGAGTTGAACAATATAAATATTTATCTAACTTTTAACCACCTAAATCAACAAATCTATTGACTAAGAATATGGTAATTAATACCTTTTATCAACTTAATTCATCATGTGATAGATGTCAGGTGTAGTGGGTCAAATCCCTGACAATTAAGATTGTATCAAAAGTTTGGTCTTAAATGAGGCCCAACATTTCAGGAGTGTTTTTTAAGATGCAAAATACATTTTTAAGAAGTAAAAATAGAGGGGGTTGGAGCAATAGCACAGAGGGTGAGACATTTGGCTTGCACGCAGCCGACCCAGGTTCAATTCCCTGCATCCCATATGGTACCCCACACAACACCAAGAGTAATTCCTGAGTGCAGAGCCAGGAGAAACCCCTGTGCATTGCTGGGTGTGAACCTCCCCCACAAAAAAAGCAAAAATATATATAAAAATAATTCATAATAAGGAGTCATGAAAATCTTTTTGACTTTGGTTGTTACACAGTCAAGGTTTCTTATCCTTGATGGTTTTGTTACTTTAGTGCTTTATTTTTAAATCTTTTATTTTGAATGCCGATGACCATTTTTGTTGCAGAAAAAGCTGAAAGAAGATGTGTTAACATTATTAAATTATTTAATAACATAAATAATTTAACTTAAATTTAAATAATAATTTAATAATTTGTTGAGCACTTATTTTAGACTCTGGTTTAGTCAAGGCTTTATGAAGTTTGAATGGCACTTGTCTTCTTGCTCCAGTATTTTAAGTTATATCCAGAAAAATAGCATAAGCACAAAGAAGGGATTATTCGAGTTTTTTTTTTCTATCTGGCTTTAAATGCTCCTTTCTCAAGGGACTTCTACGGTACTGTTGACACTTGTCTGCTCTCTCCTGAGTTTACATTTAGCATTATTTCTGCCAGTTGTCATTGCCTTTTCAAGCTAAGCATGCACGTCACACTTCCATGATCCAATGTGGGAAACTGATCAAAAAAGGTTTGCTGCATCCAATTAGAAATTAGTCCATGTAAAGAAAAAAAATCAAGCACTCTAGAACTAAAATAAAATCCCTGGTTGCTGTGGATATACTTCTTATTAAAGTTATGCCAAATTTTAGTAAGACCGATAACAAGAAACTCCAAAGCTCTTAAAACTATTCTGTAAACATTTTGATAGATTGAAATTGAGAATACAAAATACTTGGATTTCACTGATACATAATTTTTTAGCTGGCTTTCAAGTTACAAAATCAGCTCTCTGCATGGGCAGATCCAATTGACCTTCAAACCAGGATTTGAATATCTTAGGTGTATGTGTCGTCTCATCTTGTTCTTTGATCTGCTGTAAAATGGAGAAATACAATTATTACCACATTGTTCTGCGCAGCTGACAGAGCATCTGGTAGTTTAGAAATGCTTTGAGATGCCTCAGTTGATTTGAAATTTTCTTGTAAGGAATTTGGAAAATATATAACATCTTTGCAGGATAAGTAATTAAGAGAAATCAGAAGGAAGTTTCATCAACATGAAGTTATAACTGAAATTAAAAAATTAAAATATCTAAGAATTATTAAGAAAAATTTAAAATATTGTGCCACATAAAGCTCCCTGTGAATGATTAGTCAGCAACGTTTCTGATTATCAATTTTTTTTTAATTTTTAAAAATTTTATTGAATCACTGTGAGATAGTTACAAGCTTTCGTGTTTGGGTTACAATCATACAATGATCAAACACCCATCTCTCCACTAGATCAAACACCCATCCCTCCACCAGATCAAACACCCATCCCCACCACCAATATCCCTGGTATACCCCCTGCCTTTCCCACCTTCCCCCTGCCTCCATGGCAGACAATATTCCCCATACTCTCTCTCTACTTTTGGGCATTATGGCTTGCAACACAGACACTGAGAGGTCATCATGTTTGGTCCATTATCTACTTTCGGCATGCATCTCCCATCCCAGTTGGTTCCTCCAGCCATCAATTTTTTAGTGATCCCTTCTCTATTCCAGCTGCCTTCTCCCCTTTGCTCATGAAGCAGTCTTCCAGCTATGGGGCAATCCTCTTGGCCCTTGTATCCACTGTCTTTGGGTGTTAGCCTCAAGTGATATACTCTGATATACTGATATACTCCATATATCAGTGCAATTCTTCTATGTCTGTCCCTCTCTCTCTGAGTCATTTAACTTAGTATGATACTCTCCGTGTCTATACATTTCTACGCAAATTTCATAACTTCATCTCTCCTAAGACCTCCATAGTATTCCATTGTGCAGATGTACCAATGTTTCTTTAACCAGTCATCTGTTCTGGGGCACTTGGGTTATTTCCAGATTTTGGCTATTGTGAACAGTGCTGCAATGAACATATAGGTCACTGTCACTGTTATCTCATTGCTCATCAATTTGCTGGAGCGGGCACCAGTAAAGTCTCCATTGTGAGACTTGTTATTACTGTTTTTGGCATATCAAATAGGCCACGGGTAGCTTGCCAGTCTCTGCCATGTGGGCAAAATACTCTTGGTAGCTTGCCAGGCTCTCCGAGAGGGGTAAACACCCTACCTGCTGTGCTATCGCTCCAGCCCATAGGTAAATATGTCATTTCTACTGTGCTTTTTTCCATCCTCAGGTTGTATTCCCAGAAGTGGTATTGCGGGGTCATATGGAAGCTCAATTTCTAGTTTTTGACAGACTGTCCATATTGTTTTCTAGAAAGGCTGGACCAGTCGGCATTCCCACCAATAGTGAAAGAGCATCCTTTTTTCCTCCATATCCAGGCCAGCACTGATTGCTCCTGTTCTTTTGTTTTTTGTTTTTTTTTTTATTTTAATTTATTTATTTTTAATTAGAGAATCACCGTGAGGGTACAGTTACAGATTTATACACTTTTGTGCTTATACTTCCCTCATACAAAGTTTGGGAACCCATCCCTTCACCAGTGCCCATTCTCCACCACCCGTAAACCCAGTGTCCCTCCCACCCTCCCCAATCCCATCTCCCCCCCACCCCACCCTGCCACTGTGGCAAGGCATTCCCTTCTGTTTTCTCTCTCTAATTAGCTGTTGTGGTTTGCAATAAAGGTGTTGAGTGGCCGCTGTGCTCAGTCTCTAGTCCTCATTCAGCCCGCAACTCCCTTCCCCCACATGGCCTTCGACTACAATGTAGTTGGTGATCGCTTCTCTGAGTTGACCTTTCCCCGGAACGTGAGGCCAGCCTCGAAGCCATGGAGTCAACCTCCTGGTACTTATTTCTACAGTTCTTGGATGTTAGTCTCCCACTCTGTTATTCTATATACCATAGATGAGTGCAATCTTTCTATGTCTGTCTCTCTCTTTCTGACTCATTTCACTCAGCATGAAACTTTTCATGCCCATCCACTTAACTACAAAATTCTTGACCTCCTTTTTTCTAACAGCTGCATAGTATTCCATTGTATAGATGTACCAAAGTTTCCTCAACCAGTCATCCGTTCTGGGGCATTCGGGTTTTTTCCAGATTCTGGCTATTGTAAACAGTGCTGCGATGAGCATACATGTGCAGATGTTGTTTCGATTGTACTTTTTTGCCTCTCTGGGATATATTCCCAGCAGTGGTATTGCTGGGTCAAATGGGAATTCAATATCTAATTTTTTGAGAGTCGTCCAAATTGTTTTCCAGAAGGGCTGAACCAGTCGGCATTCCCACCAGCAGTGAAGAAGGGTCCCTTTCTCCCCACATCCTCTCCAACAGCGGTTGCTTTTGTTCTTTTGGATGTGTGCTAGTCTCTGTGGTGTGAGGTGGTATCTCCCAAACAGTTTCTATGAAGCACATATCTCCCTAATACCAAAAGCAAACAAAGACACCACTAAGAAAGAAAATTACAGACCAATTTCCCTGATGAACACCGATGCGAAGATCCTCAACAAAATACTAGCAAATAGGATCCAACAACTCATCAAAAAGATCATACATCACGACCAAGTGGGATTCATCCCAGGGATGCAAGGATGGTTTAACATTCGGAAATCAATCAACATAATCCAGCATATCAACAAAAGTAAAGATAAAAACCATATGCTCCTGTTCTTTTGAATGTGTGCCAGTCTCTGTGGTGTAAGATGATATATCATTGTTGTTTTTATTTGCATCTCCCTGATGACTAGGGATGTAGAGCATTTTTTTTCATGTGCCTTTTGTCCATTTGTATTTCTTTTTTGAGGAAACTTCTGTTCATTTCTTCTCCCCATTTTTTGATGGAGTTGGAGGTTTTTTCTTGTACAATTCTACTAGTGCCTTGTATATCCTGGATATTAATACCTTATCAGATGGGTATTGGGTAAATATTTTTTTCCATTCTGTGGGCTCTTTCTGTATTTTTGTCACTGTTTCTTTTGAAGTACAGAAGCTTCTTAGTTTGATGTATTCCCATTTGTTTATGTTTGTTTCCACTTGCATTGGTCAGTACTGTTTCGTCCTTAAAGATGCTTTTAGCTTCAATGTCATGGAGAGTTCTGCCTACATTTTTCTCTATGTACCTTATAGATTTATGTCTGATATTGAGGTTTTTAATCTACTTTGATCTGACTTCTGTGCCTGGCATTAGACAGAGGTCAGAGTTCAATTTTTTGCAGGTAGCTTTCCAGTTTTCCCAGCACCACTTCTTGAAGAGGCTTTTCTTGTTCCACTTCGCATTTCTTGCTCCTTTGTCAAAAATTAAGTGGCCACATATTTGGGGGTCTGTGACAGGATATTCAACTCTGTTCCATTGGTCTGCAGGTCTGTTTTTAGCACAATACCATGTTGTTTTAATTACTGCCACTTTATAGTAGAGTTTGAGGTTGGGGAAGGTGATGCCACCCATCTTCTTTTTTTTTTTTTTGAATTTTTTTATTGAGTCACCATGCGGAAAGTTACAAAGTTTTCAGGTTTTAGTCTCAGTTATACAATGCTCGAACACCCATCCCTTCACCAGTGCACATATTCCACCACCAAGAATCACAGTATAGCTCCACCCCGCACCCCCACACCACTAGCCCCCCCACGTCCCTAGCCTCCCCCAAGCCTTAGCCCCCCCGCCTGTGTAACTAATAAATTTCACTTTACTTTCACTTTGATTGCATTCAATATTTCAACAAAATTCACTATTATTGTTTGGAGAGTCTCCCCCCTAAAGTCGGACCTGCTGAAAAGGAAGCATTAGAAAATTTGTTTTCCATTGCTGAGAACGAAGAGGTATGAGGTTGAGTGACCACACTTAGCGGTCTCACGGTTTTGGGTTTCTGTATTTTAGTATTTTAGAAACTAAGTCCAGAGAGATATCTGCCAGAAGTTGCATCGTTGCCAACTCGTACTTCTCAGTTACATTATATTCCACATATGAGTGCAATCTTTCTATGTCTGTCTCTTTCTTTCTGACTCATTTCACTCAACATGATACTTTCCATGTTGATCCATTTATATGCAAATTTCATGACTTCATGTTTTCTGACAGCTATACCTCGGAATCAGCTTAACTAAGGAGGTAAGGGACTTGTATAATGAAAGCTGCAAAACACTACTTCAGGAAATAAAAGAAGACACGAAGAAATGGAAAAATATTCCCTGCTCATGGATTGGAAGAATTAATATTGTCAAAATGGCAATTCTCCAGAAAGCATTGTACAAATTCAATGGGATCCCTATAGGGATACCCTTGTCATTCTTCAAAGAAATGGAGTAAGCGCTCCTGAAATTCATATGGAACAATAAGCCCCCATGAATAGCTAAAGCAATTCTTGGGAAAAAGAAAATGGAAGAAATCAACCTCCCCAACTTCCAACTCTACTACAAAGCGGTAGTCATTAAAACAGCTTGGAACAAAGGCAGAGCGGCAGACCAATGGAACAGGGTTGAATACTCTGCGACCCATCTTCTTTTTCCCAAGGATTGCTTTAGCTCTTTGTGGGGGTTTATTGTTCCATATGAATTTCAGGAGTGTTTTGTCTATTTCTTTGAAAAATGTCATGGGTATCCTGATAGGGACCACATTAAATTTGTACAGTGCTTTGGGCAGTATTGCCATTTTGATTATGTTAATTCACCCTATCCATGAGCAGGGGATGTGTCTCCATTTCCTAGTGTCCTCTTTTATTTCTTGAAGTAGTGTTTTGTAATTTTCCTTGCATAGGTACTTCACCTCTTTGGTTAAGCTGATTCCAAGTTACTTGATTTTCTGAGGTACTATTGTGAACGGGATTGTTTTTTAATTTCTCTTTCTTCTCTTTCATTATTTGTATATAAAAAAGCTATGGACTTTTGGGTGTTGATTTTGTAGCCTGCCACTTTACTATATTGACCTATTGTTTCTAGGAGCTTTTCTGTAGTCTTTAGGGCTTTCTAATTATAGTATCATATCTTCTGCAAATAGTGATAAGTTGACCTCTTTCTTTCCTATCTGAATGCTCTTGATATCTTTTTCTTGTCTAACTGCTATGGCCAGGACTTTCAGTACTATATTGACGAGGAGTGGTGAAAGCAGACAACCTTGTCTTGTGCCCGATCTTAGAGGGAAGACTTTTAGTTTTTCCCCATTGAGAATGATACTTGCCGTGGGCTTGTGGTAGATGGCTTTGACTATATTGAGGAATCTTCCTTCAATGCCCATTTTGCTGAGAATTTTCATCATAAATGGGTGCTGGATCTTGTCAAATGCTTTCTCTGCATCCATTTATATGATCTTATGGTTTTTATTATTTCTTTTATTGATATGATGAATTATGTTGATTGACCTGCAAGTATTAAACCATCCTTGCATCCCTGGGATGAATCCTACTTGGTAATGGTGTATGATGTTTTTGATGAGTCGTTGGATTCATTTGCTAATATTTTGTTGAGGATCTTTGTATCTGTGTTCATTAGAGATATCAGTCTGTAATTCTCTTTCTTTGTGATATCTTTGTCTGCTTTTGGTATCAGGGTGATATTTGCTTCATAGAAACTGTTTGAAAATGTTTTTGATACTTCAATTTCCTGGAAAAGCTTAAAGAGGATTGGGAGTAATTCCTCTTTAAAAGTTTAGAAGAATTCACTGGCAAATCCATCTGGACCAGGACTTTTGTGCTTGGGGAAACTTTTTATTACAATTCCAATTTCCTTGATGTTGATAGGTCTGTTCAGGTATTCCAGATTTTTTCAGTTCAGCCTTTTTATTATAGTTTCAATTCCCTTGATGGTGATAGGTCTGTTCAGGTATTCCAGGTCTTCTTGGTTCAGTCATGGAAAGCTATAGGAATCTAGGAATTTATTCATTTCCTCAAGATTTTCGTGTTGAGTGACATAAAGATTCTCAAAGTAATCTTTGAAGATTCTGTGAATTTCTGTAGTTTCTGTTGTAATGTCCCCCTTTTCATTTCTAATTCGATTTATTAGGGTTTTCTCTCTCACTTTTTTTGTGAGTCTTGCTAGGGGTTTATCATTCTTGTTTATTTTCTCAAAGAACCAGCTCTTGGTTTCATTGATCTTTCAGATTTTTTTTTTTAGTTTCCATCTCATTGATTTCTGCTCTGAGTTTTATTATTTCCTTCCTTCTGTTTGGATTGGATTTCTTTTGTTGGTCATTTTCCAAGCTCTTAAGTTGTGAGGTCAGGTTACTTATGTGGGCTCACTCCTCCTTCCTGAGGAATGCTTGTAGAGCTATAAACTTTCCTCTTAACACAGCTTTTGCTGTGTCCCATAAGTTTTGGTAACTCATGTCCTCATTTTTTTCATTTCCAGGAATGTTTTGATTTACTCTTTGATTTCCTTTCTAAGCCACTCATTGTCCAATAGTGAGCTATTTAATTTCCAGGTGTTTTATTTAGTTTTCTGTTTGTGTGTGTGATTTATTTCTAATTTCAGTGCATCGTGGTCTGAGAAGGTCGTTGATACAGTCTCTATCTTCTTAATTTTATGGAGGTATGTTTTGTGGCGCAGCATGTGGTCTATCTTGGAGAATATTCCATGCACACTTTAGAAGAGTGTGTATTCAGCTTTTTGAGGATGAAGTGTTCTGTATATGTATACTAAGTCCTTTTCTTCCATTTCTTCCCTCAGATGAAGTGTGTCCTTGCTAAGCTTTAGTCTGGTGGTTGATCTATCAAGAAGTGATAAAGCGGTGTTGAAGTCTCCCACTAGTATTGTGTTGCTTTTTTTCGAGTCTATGAGTAGTTGTTTTAAGTACTTTGCTGGTCCCTCATTAGATGCATATATATTTAGTATTGTTAATTCTTCCTGTTGTACAGATTCCTTTATCAGTAAGAAATAATCTTCACTGTCTCTTATGACCTTCTTCAGTCTGAAATCAATGTGGTCTGATACCAGGATGGATACCCCAGCTTTTTTATGGGAGTTGTTCACCTGTAGGATTGTTTTTCAGCCTTTGACTTTGAGCCTGTGTTTGCTCTGACTGTTGAGATGTGTTTCTTGCAGGCAGCAGAATGTTACCTTCAATTTTCTAATCCATTCTGCCATTCTGTGTCTTTTATTTTTTTAATTTTATTCTTTAATTAGTGAATCACCATGAGGGTACAGATACAGATTCACACGTCTTAGAACTTGTTTTTCCCTCATACAATGTTCACAAACACATCCCTCCACTAGTGCCCGTTCTCCATCACCAATAAACCCAGTATCCCTCCCCCGCCATACCATCTCCCCCCAACCCCACCCTGCCTCTGTGGCAGGGTACTCCCTTTTGATCTCTCTCTCTCCAATTGGGTGTTGTGGTTTGCAATAGGGGTATTGCATGGCCATTGTGTTGTCTCTAGTCTACTTTCAGCGCACATCTCCCTTCCCGGGGGGGATCTCCAACCACATTTTACTTGGTGTTCCCTTCTCTATCTAAGTAGCCTTGTTCCCCAGCATGTGAGACCAGCCAACCTACTGGTACTTATTTCTACTATTCTTGGACATTAGTCTCCTATTCTGTTATTTTATATTCCACAGATGAGTGCAATCTTTCTATGTCTGTCCCTCTCTTTCTGACTCATTTCACTTAGCATGATACTTTCCATGTTGATCCACTTATATGCAAAGTTCATGACTTCATTTTTTCTAATGGCTGCATAGTATTCCATTGTATAGATGTACCAGAGTTTCTTTAACCAGTCATCTGTTCTTGGGCACTTGGGTTTTTTCCAGATTCTGGCTATTGTAAATAGTGCTGCAATGAACATAGAAATGCAGATGCCATCTCTACTATACCTTTTTGCCTCTCCGGGATATATTCCCAGGAGTGGTATTGCTGGGTCAAATGGAAGCTCAATTTCTATTTTTTGAGAATCAACCATATTGTTTTTCAAAAGGGTTGAACCAGTCGACATTCCCACCAGCACTGTAGCTAAAGGTATCTTCAAAGATGACACGGAACTAAGTAATCAAGTAGAAACAGAGATAAACAAATGGGACTATATTAAACTAAAAAGCTTCTGCACCGCAAAAGACACAGTGACCAGAATTCAAAGGCAATCTACAGAATGGGAAAGGATATTCACCCAATACCCATCCAATAAAGGGTTGATATCAAGGGTATATAAAGCACTGGTTGACCTCTACAAAAAGAAAACATCCATTGCAAACCACAAAACCTAATCAGAGAGAGAGAACAAAAGGGAATACCCTGCCATAGTGGCAGTGTGGGGTGGGGTGGAGACGGAACTGGGGAGAGTGGGAGGGATGATGGGTTTACTGGTAGTAGAGAATGGGCCCTGGTGAAGGGATGGGTTCTCAAACTTTGTATGGGGGAAACATGAGCACAAAAATGTATAAATCTGTAACTATACCCTCACGGTGATTCACTAATTAAAAATAAATAAATTATATAAAAAATAAATAAAATGAGAGAAAATAAAGGGAATAGGGTGAGACACACAAAAACTTGAATTTGAGAATAAATGTTGATGCATGTGTGACAAAAAAAAAGAAAGAAAGAAAACATCCAACCCCATCAAAAAATGGGGCAAAGAAATGAACAGAAACTTTCTCAAGGAAGAAATACGAATGGCTAAAAGGCACATGAAAAAATGCTCTTTGTCACTAATCATCAGGGAGATGCAGATCAAAACAACCATGAGATACCACCTCACACCACAGAGACTGGCTCACACCCAAAAGAACAAAAACAACCGCTGTTGGCATGGATGTGGGGAGAAAGGAACCCTCCACTGAGTTTTTTAATTCTCCTACCAGGTTTTTCAGGTCTGACATTTCCTTTTGTAATTTTGTTTGCATTTTCCGCATTCCTACCTTCAAATCCTCTTGGATTTTATTGGTATTGCTTTCCATTGTTTCTTTTTGCTGCCTAAGCATCCTCAGTAGCTTCCTTCTAAATTTCTTGCCAGAGAGGTTACCTAGCACTTTATTGCCATTAAGGTCTTCTGGGCTAGCTTCTTCAATAAGTAAGTTTGGTGGGGTTCTGCATTGCCTTACCATTGTGACCTAGCCCTTCATGCTCACTGTTACTACTCTGCTTATGATGCAGTATTAATTGAGGTGGGCTTAATGAGTTCTTGGCTAATGTATTTCTGATGTTAAGCTAACCTGGTGAAAGTTCAAACTAAGAGAGTCTTATGGTTCTTATGGGATATGGAGAGGGGAGAAAACCTGCTTTCTTGGATTCTGGTTAGAATCGCAGCTCCGCGAAGGAGCCCTGACACTGGCCAGATACCTGAATGGGATGAGCAGAGAGTGCCTGGAACGTTCGATAAGGACAATTTAATTACATTGTCTTATTCAGTATCACCATCTACCTGACTGTGGTGACTTAATTCCCATCGTGGACTATTATGTCTGAGTTTCCATTATAAACAGTAATTTTTGAAGTTTAAAATCCCCTTCATTATAAATTGCTTCAGATTTTAACATGGCATATGGACTGTTAGTCCAGCTACCATTATGGGGGAAAAAAAAGGTATTTGATGTCTTTCAAGACAGTTCTGAATAAAAAGTAAAAGTATACAATTTTCATGCTTCTTTCATCAATCTGTACTCTAAAGGAAATGTGCCAAAGAGTTAGTACAAAAATGTTTCAATACTAGTTTTGATACAAATGAATGAAAACTATCTCTATTCACTTGAATAGAGAATTACTGTCATAACAAATATTTGAAGGAAGTGTAATGTTCCTTTTTAAAAAAATTAAAACTAAAAGTAAAACTCTTTAATAAATAATTTATAACTTGCAACTTTAGAACTTGCCAACACGAGTAAGTACCCATCGATGAAAAGCCTTGATGTTTATAATTAGAGCACTAAGCTGGGTTTCCAACTCATACTTATAGTTTTATATATGCCTAGGAATGTACATATTCAGTAATATAGAGTATATAGAATATTATATGATTATATATCAGAGTAATCTATGGATTTCATTGCTTACATTTTACCAATGGGTTAATATTAATAATAGTATTGCCTCACTTAACTGGTTGTGAAGCAATGTTTATTCCTTCCCTCAATGGTCTGAGAGAGAGGATAAGAAAGAGGCAAAAAATGAGAAATATTTGAAAAGTAGAAAAGTGAAATTCAATGGCTCATAGGTACAAATTTTAGGAAAAGTAAAAAAGAAAATAATTATTTCAGGGAGTACTAAAACATCAGTTGCTTTATGACATCACAAGAGTAACAGATTGAGCCTTCAGCTCCAAAGATAAAGAAGAGAGAGAAAGATGAACGCCCCCTGATCCCAGCATCATAGGAAGTGTAATGTTCTTTAAAGAAAGAAGACAATACCTGAAAAATGTCTAGTTAGAAATGCTGGTTTTGAGCTCTCCCCAGTATGGGAATAGTTCCAGCTATATTTCTAATATTACTAGCCATTTCTTCTTGAAGTTTTTTGTTAATAGCCATTTTTTTAAATTTTTTTTTATTGAGTCACCATGTAGAAAGTTACAGTTTTCAGGTTTAAGTCTCAGTTATACAATGCTCGAACACCCATCCCTTCACCAGTGCACATATTCCACCACCAAAAATCACAGTATATCTTCACCCCGCACCCCCACACCCCTAGCCCCCCACACCCCTAGCCCTCCCCACCACCCCTAGCCCCCCCTTGCCTGTGTAACTAATAAATTTCACTTTACTTTCACTTTGATTGCATTCAATATTTCAACAAAACTCACTACTATTGTTTGGAGAGTCTCTCCCCTAAAGTCAGACCTGCTGAAAAGGAAGCATTTGACAATTTGTTTTCCATTGCTGAGAATGAAGAGGTATGAGGTCGAGTGACCGCACCTAGTGGCCTCACGGTTTTGGGTTTCTGTATTTTAGTATTTTCGTAACTAAGTCCAGAGAAACATCTGCCAGGAATTGCATCACTGCAAACTTGCACTTCTCAATTATATTATATTCCACATATGAGTGCAATCTTTCTATGTCTGTCTCTTTCTTTCTGACTCATTTCACTCAAGTTGATACTTTCCATGTTGATCCATTTATATGCAAATTTCATGACTTCGTGTTTTCTGACAGCTACATAGTATTCCATTGTGTAAATATACCAGAGTTTCTTTAACCAGTCATCTGTTTTGGGGCACTCTGGTTTTTTCCAGATTCTGGCTATTGTAAACAGTGCTACAATGAACATAGAAATGCAGATGCCATCTCTCCTATACCTTTTTGCCTCTCCGGGATATATTCCCAAGAGTGGTATTGCTGGGTCAAATGGAAGCTCAATTTCTAATTTTTTGAGAATCATCCATATTGTTTTCCAAAAGGGCTGAACCAGTCGGCATTCCCACCAGCAGTGAAGAAGAGTCCCTTTCTCCCCACATCCACACCAACACCGGTTGTTTTTGTTTTTTGGGATGTGGGCCAGTCTCTGTGGTGTGAGATGATATCTCGTTGTTTTGATCTGCATCTCCCTGATGATTAGTGATGTTGAACATTTCCTCATGTGCCTCTGAGCCATTCGGATTTCTTCTTTGCGAAAATTTCTGTTCATTTCATCACCCCATTGAAGGCAAGGTCGGAAAAACCCTCCACAACATTGAAGATACTGGTATCTTCAAAGCTGACACGCCACTGGCCAAGCAGGTGAAAACAGAGATAAATAAATGGGACTATCTCAAACTAAGAAGCTTCTGTACCTCAAGAGAAACAGTGACCAAAGTACAAAGACAATCTACAGAATGGGAAAGGATATTTATGCAGTACCCATCCGATAAAGGGTTGATATCAAGGATACAATGCACTGGTTGAACTCCACAAGAAGAAAACTCTTATTAGCCATTTTAAAAGTAAATTTCAAAATTTTCACTATGTTTAAAGTGCTCCAGTTTCACCCATTTTCACTCCATATACAAATATTTTCATATTGTTCTTACTAATATTTTCATATTGACAAGCTGAGGTGTATTTGTGATTTGGTTATTGTTAAGGACCACTTACTTTCTATTATGAAAACAAATGTAAAGTGTAATTATCACAATTCTTTTCATCTTGCTTTACATTTCCATATTTGTGGCTGAGAAAAAGACCTCAGCTATTTGGTCAAAGCTAGTGGCTGTATATCTGCATTAATCTACATTATAATAAACATGAGGAAAGGTTTCTTTCTTTTTATACCACTAGTTGTCTTCCTTTCTCACATATGATAAATGTGTTCTAGGAAATAAAAAGTAATTCTAAAACATTGCCTCTTTTTTCAAGAAAATTTCACTTTGTAATCTTTTAAAGGACCTTTTAAACTTGAAAATCTCTTGTTAATTGATGCACTCTTTTTTATTGTAAATATCTACATCTATTCACTTAAATATAGCACTTTAATCTTGCATATGTCATTGAATCTCATGAAAGCAAATGACTTTGTTACAATGCTTTAAATATAAACTCAAAGTAGTTCAAACACTTGAAAAAGTAATGCAAAACTATGGAGTTAATACTGCTTCCAAATGCAGCTATAAGAAAGATGAGGTATGACTTTTATGTATTTATAAAAGATAAAACCAAAACAATTTTAAAACTCTGTTGTCTTCTGTAGTATCAAATGAGTTTATGAATCAAAACATTCCAAGTCCAATCAATATTTGGAGGGAAGGGTTCCTCACCTCATAACCCAGTTTACAATTGCCACTCTCACACCATATCTGCATGCAAATGTATAGTGTCAGACGACCAGATGAAAAATTGTGAAGAAGCTCATGTAGAACCAGTGGTACTGCAACTCATTATTGTTAGAGTAGATGTATAGAGAAGGTAAGGGGAGGATTATGAGCAATGTACAAGTATACATAATTAAGGCACCCAGTTCCACAATTTTCATAACCGTATGTTCAGCCACATTTCTATTTCCAAAGTCCAGATATACAGAGATGTAGTAGGGTTTTTATCACCAAGTCACTGACAATTTTAGAACTGGAGAAATACAGTACAGGGGCTGTGGTGTATGCTTTTCATGCAATTGACCCCAGTTCAATCTGTGGTACCTCATGATACGCCAAACATTTCTAGTATATCCCTGGAAGTTTCTTAGTACTACTGGGTGTGGCCCTAGAGGCCATGAGCACTGCTGGATACCCAGGATATCTCAGGTCCCAAGTAGCATCCTCTGCCCCTTGCATTGAACTACCAGGCTGATTGTCTAAGAATACCTGAGAAGGGCCCCCAGATCTCCTGAGCAATGCTCAAAGGCCAAAAACATAGGTCCAGGTAAAAGGTTGGAGAGAAGTTTCTAAGAGAAAAAATTCTCCTAACAGTTACTGGGTGAAGTTCTTTAATGTGAATACTATATCATTTATGGTTCTCCCTAGAGACTACAAAAAGAAACAATATAGAAGAAGAATATCTTCTTTTTATTTAGGAAGTTCTTTTGTCATTATTAGACATGTGGCCAGCCTTGAATAATTTGATACAGAGGTGGAAATTAGACTTGCTGACATTTGTCTAAAGAATTGACTAAATGTGAATAAAAAAGGGAGAAAATAATGATAACTCTGATGGGAAAATAATAGACTTTATTTTCCAACCAAATGCAAATCATTTATATGCCATACACAATTTTTAGGTAAGTCTTTCAATTAGTATGGCTAATGGGAAATAAGATTTGCATATTTTATTTCAAGGTACACATTGTAGTTTACAACCTTGATGTATATCAAAAACATTCAATTTAATTTTTAAAATACTTTAAAACCTCTATACAAATGTGTTCATTATGATCAAACACTTGATGCTAAAATAATGTGGCAATCTGATGAATTTGAAGATATTTGAGAGAGTTTTGACAAACTATACAATCCCAACTTAACACTAACCTGATAAAATTTTTAGACCCACAAAAATATTTTTTTGGGGGGAAGTTTGGGTCACAGACAGTGATGGTCAGGAATATTAATGTTGGGTGTCACTCTGGGTGATTCTGGTATGTCATGTGATTTTGTGGATCAAAATGGAGACTGGGCACATGTAAAACTCTATATATGTACTATATGTATATATACATGCTGTATATATACATATATATAGTATATGTATATATACTATATACATATAGTACATATATATACAGCATGTATATATACATATACTATATATGTAATATAGTACATGTATATGTATATGTATGCTATTTATGTATATATACATATACTTATATATATTCACATGTGTATTAATATTACTCTGATCTAGCAATTGTTTGACAGGTTTATACATAGTATAATTTCAAATTCCCATTGACACCAGTATTTCATAAATATGGTGATCGTCTCTGTAACTCAAATATTTGCATATCTTATTTTTGCACATATAACAATTTCAATATGGAAATTTTTCTGTTTATTTAAAGAAAGAGCAACAATTTTCATAAAACTATTTCAAAGTAAATGATTGATCCCACACTGCATTAATATTTAGTATTAGAGTTGCTTGAAAGAGGGTAAAATGGTATTTGTCATTTTCTTTCATTTTAATAGTAATTTCTTCCAGCTTTTCACTTTAGGGAAGAAAAATTCTCAAGTTATTTTCCCATAGAAGGCATTGAAATAGTGACTATGGAAGTGGGAATCTATGAACCCAAGTGATGAGTGAGTAAATATAATAGACACATTTTAACCTCTACCTTGTTCCATATGCAAAACTTAATCACACATGAGCATATCAAATATAAGGAAATGTTTGAGGTGAGGTATGATACCCTTTGTTTTTCAGATGAGAATACTGGGACACAGAAAAGTCAAAATCTGGACCAGGTAACTGAAATACTTGCAATCAAATCTTGCATACACCTTAGTAGGAATACACCGAAGCAGAACCTATAGCAAGGTGATTCTGAATAGAAGCTCTTGGTAATTAAAATGTCAATAGCCATCATACAGGGCACCAGTTTTGGTCTGAACGGGGGCAGCTGGCAAATGATAATAAATATATTATTCAATATCCATTATAATTATTTTCTAGAAAACAAAAGCAGTAATGTATATACCTACTTTGTCATTTATGTTCTCTCTGTTGGCTAAAACTTTAGGATTGGTTTTGAAGACTCAAACTGGTTCTCACTTAGGATTTTTATTGATTCCTTTGAGTAATTTTAGGCTCAACTGATACTCTGATGAAAATAAGCTTATTAGAGTTTTTTTTGGAATTTGCTTCTATAGTGTCAAACTCTTAAAGTCTCAAGTTCAGAATCAGAATTTCTGTCTAAAAAATGTGAATCTCTGGGACTGAGGACATTGCTCAAGATGTAGAATAAAAGGCCTTTCATGTGTGAGGCTGTAGATTCTACTCCAGAGACACATAACATTCCCACACCACACTCCCCCCACCAAACAACCATTGCTGGGTGTGGTCTTTACATTAGTGATAAAAGGAGGATTCCTTACCTGCTCTTTCCACCTCTAGTACAAAAGGGTTTTTGGCTTAGTCCCTATTTTGCAGCCTAAGTAAACCTGAATCTTAAATTCCCATTCACTCTTTCTCTGAGAACCAGCGTCATGAAAAAGAATTTCATATTATTGTCTAGAAGATTGTGTGGCTATTAAAGAGACAATGCAAGTTGTTGACCAGTTCCTTATTATGTATTATTGAGGGAGACTGGCAATAACAAATTATAAATGACAGGCATATCATTGAGATTGAGCTTGGAATTACCTGGCTGACCTGAAAGTTGTGAGTTTTAGTAACAGAGAATATCAATATTTCACAAGAGATGAGGAATTTAAGTTTCATTCAGTTCTGTTTTTCAAAGTCACCCTGTCTATAGCATAATTATGGTATATGTATTGAAATGACTAGGTGTTTAATCCAGTAACAAATTATTAGCCTTATGAAATCATGTTGTCTTTTCATAGGTGAAGAAATTGCTAAGTTGCAAATAATATTATCATGTATCAGCTGGGTTCATGTGAGTTCCTCTCAAACCAGAAAAGATCCCATTTATTAACCTAAGATTAATCCCATTCTTTCTACTCAGTGCTTGTTGTAATGCCCATTGATGAGTGTCATAGCTGCCATCTTAGATAAAACGTTCTTCCTGAACAACGCCCAAATATGCCTAAAATTGCAGACGACAGTTGTGAGCATTTCTGCCCGCTATCTGTCTGCCTTCGATATGACCCTAAATTAGGCCTCAGAAGGTATAGTGTTTAATACAGATTCCGGGCACAATATACCTTCTCACAATTAGTTGAAAGTGCTGTTTTGTAATTAAAGGGTGAAGTGGGGCATGATGAACATATGGAAAAGGAGACCCTTAATAAGTGATGGAGCCTTCAAAAGAAATTGCTAATTAGTATGCATTTGATGTGCACTATACCAATTTTAAGACTTTGCCTTGAATAAATTGCTATGTTGGGTGTTCGAAGGAGTGGTGAGATTAGCATTTACAAAGGGGGCAATTTTCTGTCTTCTTGACTCTGTTAAATGGAGGAAATAACTTCCAAGACTGGAGCAGTAGTTAGCCCATCAATCATTCTCACAGCTGGAAACTGGGGATCCCAAATGCGGAGATCAGTTAATCCGTCAGCTAATAAGTTCATAGTGGCACCATATGGCGCAGGGCCACTCCACACTGGGACAAGGACAGAACTGTTTACACAGGCATGCTGCTTTCTCAGGTAGCTCCCCGCTGACAGAACCCTTTGTTCTGAAGGATCAATTTACTTTGCACAGTAAATTGACTGAATTGATCAGTTCAGAGCATATAATTGTTGGCTAATCCTTTGGAATCATGTCCCATCCGTGTGAGAGGGACAAAGGGGTGCTGCCCATGGTCTGGTCTGGGGCACCATCCTAGGACTATTCTCATCAGACGGGCTGGACACTGATTAAAGAACCGGTGGAGGTAGATATGTAGTAAGCATTGACTTCAAATGCCCAAGGGAAGAGAATCCCTGCAATGCTCAGATGCTCAGAGGGGGTTTCCTAAGTGTCACTACTCAACTGATATCACAACTTAGCTTGGAGTAAAAGCACTCGGCCCAGCAGTTTAGGTACAGGCACTTTTACAAATACACACCTGAAAAAACACAGAAGCTGCTCCAGCTACAGCTCTAAGAAATAACTGCACCATGCTCACTTCTGAATTGATGTTTTTCTTTTCTTTTCTCTTTTAAGAAAAGAGACCAGGACAGAAAATGAAGTTCAAGAGATATGTCTGGGAGAGCAAGAAAACTGCAAGTTAAGTGAGAAACATATTTCTGAGGCTTTGTGCAAAAGTGGTTGAGGCATCCGCTGTTACTCCAATGTATGGGAAAATGCATCGAGGCTTTTCAGATCAAATGAGGGCAGACTCTTCCCATCCCTGTACATTGGTCTGAACCCTGTGGCTTTGTTCTACAGACGTGTTTGATCTGACTTTGTTTTTTCCTTCTCACATAAAAAATAAAAGAAGAATAAATAAAATGAAAAAAATCCACCAATAGAGATAAATGTTGGACATAGTTCCCTCCAACTAAAGGTTTTTCTTCAATAGCTAGTGTCAATAGAATCATTTCACATCAATGGTTTGAAAAGAGAATTGTGTTCAATAGGAACTGAAGCCATTTGGTGTTTCTGAGAGGACATTTGCTTATTGAATGTCTGAACAGTAATGAACTTTATACAACCACACCAAGGGTTTCCACCAATTAGGGAGCTATTGATTTCTTTACTTATTTTATTTTTCTGAGATTAATGTAATAAAAAATGGGATGTTTTGGTTTGATAATAGGTAGAATCTTAGAGATAATCTTCATTTTTCTCTTTTTAAAATATAATAGAGAGTAACATGAAATTTAATGGTAGTTGATTTATTTCACAATAAAAATCTAAAACAATTCTCGAGTGCATCTTCCCAAGTTCCTTTAGTTCTCCAATTGTTTTCCTCCTTGGATTTTTTTCATTTCTTTAATAAAGTACCCAGATTCTGCAGTGTGAAACAAATACAAAAAAAAAAACCCACAACATTGTACACTTTATTTTAGAAACTGCCCACGAAGAGAAAAAAAATAGAATAATAAAAATATAAAAGAAAATAAATACTGCTATAAAATGAGTTCAAATTCAACTTGTGAAATGGAAAAAAGAGAGAGAACATGTGACTGTATAAAGAAAATGTCATAAGAATCATAAGAGGGAGTCTAATGTGAAAGCAGGCACTTTGCCAAAAAATCTCCTTTTAAAGAGCAAAAGACCATTTGTGATTTTTGGTAAAATTTTCTCGATTTCCATTATCAAATTGAATTCTCCTCTCCATAGATTTTATGTAAGGCCAGCCTGAAATCTTTCTGAATCATTCAAGTGCCAATTTTACAATTATTTAAATAAACATTGCCCAAGTGAATACTCTGAAGTCAACTTGAATTCCCTAGTCCTGAATCCCCAAGCTCAAATCCTTTCCCTTTGCCTTGTCCTGAATATCACCAAATCTCTAGCCTTTACCACGCTGTAGACACAATACCAAAACTCTTGCTTTCAAAACTGAAACCAAAACCTATAATTATTGGACTATATAGTTTATTTTGACTATTAATGCCATGCTGTAGAAATACACTTTATTAAAACTGTGTAAATTTTATAAAATTTGCTCTTTAATGCCTTTGAAGGTACATATAGGTCTGGGAACGTTGTGAAAATTATATTTAGCCAAGACATTGCTCAGAAGTTTTGACCCATTTTTAAAGATTCTATCTCCTCTCTTTGCTTCCTGAACTTCTCACAGTAGTTTCAATGAAAATCTTTGAAAATTTTTATAAGTGAAAAAATGAAGAATGTCCTTGACAATTAATGGCACTATGTCCTGATGTTTAAGGGTGATTTTAAAATTCATTATATCAGAATTTTTACATAAAATCTTCAACATGTTTTACTTTTTTTGTATTTTAATTAACAAAAAATAAGGAACTAGGGAAAATATATGCTTTCTTCTCCCTTTTGTTATTGCTGACCTTCTCCTCCCTGTTTCTTTCTTGGGGAAGACAAAGAAAACTTCTCTCCCATCTCATTAGAGAACACACCCTTACAGGCTCTATCTCTTAAATACATCATTAAATGTGCATTTTTTTCTTTCTTCTGTAGTTTCAGACTAAAGACATGTCTATTCAAGGGCTTTCGAAGTTTTCTGTTTTTCAGAAATAGCTTTGGTTGCATGGGTTGGCCAATAGAGTTCTTCATAGACTAAGCAAGGCAAAGGTCAAGGCTGTGACTGAGCTTTCTTCACTGATGTGACAATTTCTCTATACACCTAAAATTGCCATAACAGATTTGTAGTACTTTCTTTCTCTACTTTATTTGATCCTTTTATCAATTATTCCTGTTTATGATATACATTTTGCTTTATCATTTTTTATTGTCATCTTCCTTTAGTCATTTGAGGGTAGAGATTTTCTACTGTTTTGTTTACTTCCATACCCTACTATCTTTACTAGCACCTAGCTAGTAGTTCCTCAAAAATATTATTGAAGAAGTGAATGAATAAAATAAATCCACAATCATTATTTTATATTTTAGACAAATCACATTATATAAAAATGTAATCTAATACACAACTGCATGTCAATGAAAGAATTATTTTTAAAAAGTTATATTAAATCTCCTTCAGAGATTTATTTACTATGATTCTGTAGTTGTGCATTGTTCACATTATGAATTACATTTGAATTTTTGGCAATGATTTTGGTAACATAAACACCCTTTTATGTTATTTTGAGGATTTAATTAAAGAGTTGCTATAATATAGACACAAAAATATCAGATTGGTTGAATCTATGCACTTTATTTGGATCATTTAGTTAACTCTCATGAATTGCTTGAATTTGGTATAGTTTAAAATTATCATTTTGGTATAAAAAGTTTGAGATATTTAAATATCTAAGTTTTACTGAGGACCATGAGGTAAATGTGAATATCCATAAACAAGTAAAGGACTTCAAACCTAAAATCTGTCTCTAGAAAATTGTATAGTTCTCTCAAACTCAACCCATATGTGAAGCCCCGAATATAAAACTTGATGATTTTTTGAAATCATTATTCTCTAAAAATGCTAATCTTCTTTGTCTTCTTTATCTAAAGTTTTACCAGACTCTCCTGGCTTACTTTAGTAAATTTTATACAAATTTATTACTCAGGCCACTGTTCCAAATAAATCAGAAGCAACTTCCTGTTTTTCTGTTCATTTCTGAATAGTATATACTACAGTACCAGAAGTGGAGGAGGAGTTAGAAGTACCCCATATAGACAACATGCTGTTTTTCAGGCAGTACAAAACAGCTTTTCCCTTGCCCTTCTACTAAGATTTATTAACTGTATGCCAGCATCATATATCACATAGTTAGAACCCTTTGGACACCTCATAAAATGGTTGTTTCTATGGCCACCCTCTTCATATAAAAAGTAGTAGTTGAATGTATTCTTCATAGCTCAAGTGGAAAATACAACACATTGGTTTAGACCACAAGAAGAGAGTTGGACAACCTTTCTAAGTTTAAGTTTTAAGTTAGTGTGAATTTAAAACTTATTATAATAGGAAAAATTCTTTGTTTTGCAGTGTACCAGGTAACTTTTGGTTTCATCATAGAATTTGGGTCAGGATTTGAGGCTTGATGATAAATGTTAGCAACTTCTATTTGTTACATTACCAATTCACTCATTCATATATTAGTGCTGTTTTCTTTAGAAAACCATTAATATATCACCTACGTAAAAGATCATTTTGTTTGCTCTTTGGTGTTGTAAAAAAAATGTAAGTCTAATACAAACATTATAAAAAGTAACATTTGTAAAAAGGAAGACATACATAGTAATATTTAATTAAAATCAAGTTCTTAATTTTTTTAAATTAAACATATCAGCTATTTTGATATTTTTAAATTAATCAGTAAACCATGGAGAAAGTTTTGATGATTGATGTGGTAGAAAAATCTGCATGCTTAAAGCATAAATATTGGGAATCAGAGAGATAGTACAGGGGGTGGAGTTCTTACCCCACACACTATCAAACTATCCCTGATGTCACAAATAGTCTCCCAGAACCTCCAAGAATGGTCCCTGATCACTATCAGGTATGGCCTCCAAAACACAAATGAAAAAACTTATCAATGCTATTTTAACTCATGTTACCTCAATTAAAAAAGAAAAGTTTGAAAAGTATATTTATTACAGTTAATGAATCATTTAAACATTAAGACATAAAACTTTGATGTCGCAAAAATTCACTGTCACCATCACTGTCATCCCATTGCTCATCGATTTGCTTGAGCGAGCAAAATGTAGCTTGAAAAATTTTGACCGTCTAGTATATGACACATATATAGTCATCGCACCAAGTTCCCATTCAAATGCCATTAATTTGCAACAACATTCTTATCACTTTCCTCAAACTGTGTTTCATGTCTCATGTAGTCATGAAGTGACTAAGTGACCATTACCAATTATCAGGAACACTTACCGTGTGCAACCTACCAATCCTAATCTTAATTGAATGCTTTCATTTTTATCCTTTATGGAATACTCACTTAATGATAACTATATCCTCATTCCATTATAACCATGATAAAGAAAATGTTTTCAAATAATTTTAAAACAGCTTGAAAGAAACAAAATTCTGAAACCAAGATTCTTACCTTAATACTCAAGTAGTCTTGGATTTATTTAAATTGTGATGCTAAACTGAATGTGCTATGTAAATCTAATATCCTGGCACAACTCCATACATGGAAAGGGGGAGTTGTACAATTTCTTCTAATAAGTAAGGTTACAAAGCCAAAAGAAAAAACAACTAGGTGAAATCATATCCATATCAATACATAGGATTGTAATATGAATTGCACTGTTTGTTTTATTTTAGAGTCTCATGGAAAGATATTGTTAGTTAAATATCAATGAAACCTCTGGGATGCCTAGAAAACCTAATACAAAAGTACTGAATTTGGACATTTACAAAACCAAGGACCCCAGAACTCTCCTTTCAAAAAAGTAAAGCTGAATATAAGTGTACAACAGATGACATCATATATGATTTACTGAGAAAAAAATGGACAGAGTAAGAATAGAAGTAGCACTTTGAGAAAATAAAATAATCTCAGAATTACTTGAGAAAGAAAATCAAATAGGTTTAAAACCTTAAATAAAAATTAACATAGAAACTACAATAAATACTCTTCGAACTTGGTGAAACTGAAGTATTAAATTAAACTATAAATGAAAACTTGTCAGTAAAATTTTCAGTGAATGGGCTAAAGACTGATTAGATACAGTTAATAAGAGAATTTATAAATCAAACTATAGGGTTGATGAGATTACTTAAAATGTTGCAAAATAACAAAGAAACAAACAAAAAAACCAACAACCAAGAGATTTGAAAATGAAAAAGAGAGTCAGAGAATCAAGCACAAATTGAGTAAGTTCAATATCTATCTCATAGGTATTCTGGAAGTAAAAATATGAGTACAAAGAAAGATAATTTTCAAGGATTCTAGTTAAGTATCTCAAAAATATGTGAAGTGGATCTGGTATGTAATTCAGTGGTAGAGTACATGTGTGATAAGCTGTTTAGATCCTTGGCACTGCAAAAAAGAAGAGGAGGAAGAGGAGGTAGTAGAAATGGAAGAAAAGGAAGAGAAAGAGAAAGAAAGGGAGGGGAAGGAAGTGGAGGAGGAGAAGTAGAAGGAAGAAGACAGAGTAGGAAATAAATATAATCTCAAGTCTAACAATCACATAGACATTTAAATATTTTTAAATACGTGTATATGTACACATAAGACATCAAAATCAAGGGGAATTCTTTTAAAACAACTAGAGGAAAGATATTATTGTACAAACAAATGACAGTTTGACTGAATATATTCATCATCAATTATAATAGATGCTAAAATAAACAATGAAATAATATCTGTAAAGAACAAGAAGCATTGATTCTATTCTAAAAGTATTAAGAGAAGAAAATAAGATATTTAATATTTTAAAAGCCAAGGGATTTACCATTCCTAGATGTTAAATATGCAAAGCTGTTTGAGGAAAGGGGATTGGGCCACAGTACACAGTGCTCAAGGGATACTCCCAGTTTGATCCTCAAGGGTCACTCTTCACAATTTTCAAAGAACTATGTACTGGCAGTGACTTAAGCCCAGTCTTCCCATATGCAAAGCATGTGCACAAACCCTTCATTTCCTAATTAAAATAACTGAAGTCATTTTTAAGTGAGAAATGAAGCACAGAAGATAGTAAATTAGTAAAATTATTCAGAAATAGAAATATACCTGAAGAACATTAGATATGAAAGAAATTAGTACAATGTACACTTTACTGATTTAGAAACAATAATAAATGATAGTAACTTGGGAACCATCCTAAAGTTTAATAGTAATATGTAATTTTGTTTATACTATGCAATATTCTAAGCATTTTAAAACTTTAATACTTCATTTCTTGTTGCTATAAACCTTAGACATTATTATTATAAAGTATTGGAGAAGAACTCAAACTCAAAAAGTTTGGCACCTGAACATGTGTTCAAATGCTATGGTCTACATTACTATTGTAGGGAGAATAAAACAAACCATTTTATTCAACAGTAATTGTTCAATACTTACAATGACAGCTAAGAATACAAAGAATTGTGTTATGCTAGCATACTTATACACATAATAAGCCTATGAAGTAATTTTACTACTTCCATTTTGCAGATAAAGAAATGAAAACATAGAGAGCTTGAGCAACTAACCCAAGGAATACAGCAAGCAACAATCTTATCCTTAAACACAATGCTATAATTATCTGTCATGGTGGCATGGGAAATTTGAAAATGAGAGATAAAATGAAGAGTTGGAAACAAGTATATTATAGTAAAATAATAATCTAAAATGATATTACAACAAACATGCCATATAAAAGAAATCTTAGGCAGAATTAACCATCTCAAAGCAGAATTCATAATACAGAGGGCTTGGGGCTGCGGTTAACTCAGTGGCAGAGCACTTGCTGCATTGTGTAAGAAAGATCCTGGGTATAATTCCTTGCACTACCCAAAAGAAATGAAGGTAGGTATTTTTAAATGATGATCAACAAACATATTTATCATTAATGTTCTAATAACTCTGAATGAACATGCATTTAAGAGCTTAGTATCAAAGCTTATAAAGCAAAATAGAATGAAGAAAAATTGACAAATTTCTAATAGCAGTGGAAGAGTTAAGGAATCTCAGAAGCTGAGATCAAGTGAATAAATATTAATAAAGTTGAAGCAACTAGTGGTCCAATAGATGAAGAGTTTCAACTCACACTGATAGGAAGGGTAATCCAGGTGACAGATGCAGAAACAGAGCAGCAACTGTTTGTGTAATTTTCTTTTCTTTTCTTTTTGCTTTCATTTTTATTGAGATATGTTTGACACACACAACTGTATATTTTCTGCATACAGTACAATAAATTCACTGACAAATATGAACATATTGTAAAACATCAATTAGCTTATGTAATGTCTGTCATCTCACATAGATACCAAAATAAGCCCCCAATGAATGATTTTATTTTCTTTTGATTAAAACTTTTATGATCTATACTTATTTTTGAGAACTTAGAAAAATAATGTGACACATAACGTGATTTTTCAACCTCTTTTCAATTCTGGTTTCCTCAAGACAGCTTAGTAATACTTTTGAATTTAAATTCAATAGACTCCAAGAAATTAAACAAGCTGTATTGAGGGGGGCATGTTTATTGGTAGGGAAAATTAGAAAATGGATAGAAAAAATTAATGCAAGAGTAATATCCATTTTTGTATCAGAGAGATCCTGCCTGAGCTCCTCTAATGTTTCAACCTAGACTCACAAACACTATTTTAGACATCCAGGCAATTTTTACATGACTAACATACTAGAGAAGACTTCCTTTTGCTACAACAGGTAAGATGAATAGTTCAATAGTACAGTCAGTAAGGCCTTTACTTTGCATGCGGCTAACCCAGGTTCAATCTCCCACATCCCTTATGGTCCCCTAAGCCCACCAGACTGAGTGAAGGAGCCAGGAGTAAGTCCTAGTGGCCCAAAAAATAAGGAAAGAAGGAAGGAAGGAAGGAAGGAAGGAAGGAAGGAAGGAAGGAAGGAAGGAAGGAAGGAAGGAAGGAAGGAAGGAAGGAAGGAAGGAAGGAAGGAAGGAGGGAGGGAGGGAGGGAGGGAGGGAGGGAGGGAGGGAGGGAGGGAGGGAGGGAGGGAGGGAGGGAGGGAAAAAAGAAGAGGGAAGGAGGGAGGGAAGGAAGGAGTGAAGGAAGGAAAGGAAAGAAGGAAGGAAGGAAGGAAGGAAGGAAGGAAGGAAGGAAGGAAGGAAGGAAGGAAGGAAGGAAGGAAGGAAGGAAGGAAGGAAGGAAGGAAGGAAGAAGGAAGGGAGGGAAGAAGGAAAGAAGGAAGGGAGGGAGGGAGGGGGGAGGGAGGGAGGGAGGGAGGGGGGAGGGAAGGAAGGAAGGAAGGAAGGAAGGAAGGAAGGAAGGAAGGAAGGAAGGAAGGAAGGAAGGAAGGAAGGAAGGGAGGGAGGGAGGGAGGGAGAGAATGAGAGAGGGAGGAAGGGAAGGAGGAAAGGAGGTACGGAGAGAGGGAGAGAGGAAGAGAAGGAGAGAGGAAGGGAAGCAGGGAAAGAAGGAAGGAAGGAAGGAAGGAAGGAAGGAAGGAAGGAAGGAAGGAAGGAAGGAAGGGAGGGAGGGAGGGAGGGAGGGAGGGAGGGAAGGAGGGAGGGAGGGATGAAGGAGGGGGGGAGGGAGTGAGGGAAGGAGGGAGGGAGGAAGGGAGGAAGGGAAGGAGGGAGTGAGGGAAGGAGGGAGGAAGGAGGGAGAAAAGGAGGGAGGAAGGGAAGGAGGGAGGGAGGGAAGGAGGGAGGGAGGAAGGGAATTGAGATATAAGCTGCTTGCATGAAAGTTGAACAAAGTCATACTAGATTCTATTCTAAAGAGGCAGAGTCAATGGAACTTAACTATGCAGTGACCATATACAAAATATAATAATGCAAGATTACCGTGTTAAATGTACTGGAGCAATAGCACAGCGGGTAGGACATTTGCCTTGCATACGGCTGACTGGGGTTCAATTCCTCCGTCCCTCTCGGAGAGCCCGGCAAGCTACCAAGAGTATCCCACCTGCATGGCAGAGCCTGGCAAGCTATCGGTGGTGTATTTGATATGCCAAAAACAGTAACAACAAGTCTCACAATGGAGACATTACTGGTTCCTGCTTGAGCAAATTGATGAACAGGAGGACAGTGCTACAGTGCTACCATGTTAAATTATGGTCTTTTGGGTTGCATTTCTGTGTTCTCTCACTCAGTGTAAATTTACTCTGCATACTTCCTCCACCCATCGCAGAGAGTCTGGCAAGCTACAGAGAGTCTCTCACCTACCCGGTGGAGCCTGGCAAGCTCCCCGCGGCATATTTGATATGCCAAAAACAGTAACAACAAGTCTCACGATGGAGATGTTACTGGTGCCTGCTCCTGCAAATTGATGAACAATGTAATGACAGTGATAGAGTGATACAGTGATACTTTCTTTATCTCACAACTACTTCTTCATCATAACTATAGTTCATGCCCTTTGTGTTTGGTTATATTCTGATAATCCTTACAGCTGCAGACTTCCAAATATGCTTCATATTTACACAGTAATTCTAAAAGTGAGCATCATTAAGTACTTTCTACTTATAATATTTCCTCACCCCAGGTACTCCATAGATAGCTGTCTGACCTGTGAATCATTGCCTTGGAATCAGTCATCCATGTAGTCAGTTAAGATTAATAAAGACATGCTAACACATGTTCAATTATTACTGGCTCTCCAGGGACCAGAGAAGTAGTACAGGAGGCAGGAAACTTGCCTTGATGTGGCTGACACAAGTTTGAGTCCCTGAAATCTCACTAGAAATAATAATCACTGAACCCAAAGCCAGGAGTAAACCTTGAGCACTGTCTGGTGTTTCTTCAGGCCACTATGTGTGTGTGTGTGTGTGTGAGTACTATTGATTTTTTCATGAAGAATCCTTGAGTTTAGCATTTATTTATACTAATCACTAGACATTTTATTCATACAAGTTTGTCCAAACTATAAAATGAAATAAAACAGTAATTTTAATGCAAAAAAATGTTATGTTGTGTTATTATAATTGTTGTTTTTTCTTTCCCATCATTATTTATTAGACAACAATCTGCATGGCCATACTGTCTTAATAAAATAATACCGTGGCCTAATATGAAATGAAGATTGCAAAGCTTACAGTAGATAGAGTGATTCAACTATTCAATAGCAATTTTTCTTCTTTTGTTACTCTCATAACCAAAAAGGAAATGATGGTATTTCTAGGTTTAATACTTTCCAAATATCTAGGGTTTGGAAGGTTCATTGGAAATAATTTTTTAATTGATTCTACTGAATAATGCTATATAAAAGTTTTCGTAAATGAAAATTTAAGGCAAAATTTAAATGAGTTATGGGGGAAAGGGCCAATTCCATGACTGCTTCCCAATAACTGGCCACATCATGTGTTTCTTTTCATATTGGAGTCCCTAGAGGGCAACAGACACCCAGAAAATGCGTTTGACTAAGCTGACAAGTGTCACCTTGAGGTGACAAGTCTTGACTCAGAGTCCAGAATGGTAATGCTGTGGGTGAGCAATGGGTTTTAAAGGCTCTCAACTACCTATGAACATTTCCAAAATTTTAATCATGGCATTTTGTGAGAATATAAAAATATGAATCATTGAATATTAAGAAAAAGGCATTCTAAACTAGCAAAAAAAATCAAACAATAGAATGGATCTTTTGCTTTCAAAGCTTGCCATAATTACACACACACATAGTGAAATTCCCTCAAACCTACCACCGATGTCTACAAGAAAAAGGCTTCTCTTTCACATATCCTCTTCTAGTTTTCTGTCTTCCTGTTTTGCCAAGACCAACCTCAAAGAATGGCTCCTTCCCTAAACAAAGAAGGTCATTTGCTGGTACAGCATAGCTAGACTGTCAGACTCTGACAGATTGAAAAGCTACAAATCTGCACTGAGCCAACAATAGGGTTCCATGACCTTTAGCACCTCCCTGAGTTGTCTAACCCCATTCCTTTGTCTCTCACTCTTAGTTTGGGATATGTTACCTACTGCTCTTTGAAAGGTTCAGTGTCATCTTGACATGTTTCTGCAGCAGTTAATTCAAATTTCAGATCCTTTCATGGTTTCAATTGATTTTTAACAAATTTTCACTCTTGTAAAGACTTACGTATACATCTATTTAAATATACACACTTAAAGTACATAATTTGACTTTGGAGAGTGCATCTCCAACTAGATAGTCCCATCCCTTCTGTTAAATAGAAAAAAAAATCTATATTCTGTTATGTATGCACACATGTGAATATATGTTTATATGTATATATAACCCCTATATATACATCTCTGTATATACATACACACATATACACACATATCTATATCTATCTATCTATCTATCTATCTGTATCAAAATGACTGGCTCACTAAACATTTTTCAGTTTGTGTAGTACATAGCAACAAGTGACCTGTTAAATGATGACAAATCCTTTAGATTATGGCTTTAGACCTTTAACCTTTTGACTTTAGTCTGTATCCAGGGAACAGTCTGAGAGGAAGAATGCAATAAACTGCTTGTAATCTAGTGGTCTCAAAAGAAATTACATCAAAACCAGCTGTTACACCACTAGTCATTAAAGACTGACAACGTGTTAACTAAAATACGACCATTACATTGAAAAAGACTTTTTTCCCCAGCCCGCTGCTGAACTGCTAGTGCTCTCTTGCCTTACTTACCATCATCACATAGTGCAGATGCAGCAAAGCAAATTTAATAATTAAACCAGCAAGAAGTAAGTTGTATTTGACTGAGACATTCACTCTTATTTTGAATATGTTAGAGGGGTCTGATCAATTTTAAACATTATGGTCTTAGAAACTGCAGACACTAGGAAGTTTTACACATCTTGGCATCTAGTAAAAACGTTATTTGGATTTTGTCTTAAAGTACGGTTCTGTAAGTTTGCACCTGTCTTTTTCCCTTCCTCTTTTGACATGAAGAAAGTTTGTGTGGGAATTTAATCATAAAGTATAATTCGCCAGGTGCCATTTTCCAACTTCCCTTCACTTGAAACATTGATGGACTTTGAGTTGGAAGTCACACCAATCTATGTCTGAAAACCAATAGTATGTCAAAACTTGAAATGCAGCACACATCTTTCAGGGACTGTCATCTATCCACACTAGCACTTAAAAATATAGCAGAGAGTATGGGTAGACCTCAAAAATGCAAGTCAAAGGAAATATGGAAAGCACACAGCAATAGTTGAATAGCATGAGGTGGAATGCGTGTTGCTAAGTGCCTGTTTCAAACACAACTTGTACAAAATAGTGAGTGCCAAGGGCATCTGAGGAAAAAAGATGCCTTTCCCTATCTGAAAAACCATACATTTGAATAAGAGGGAAAAGATGGTGACAGAGTCAAAATAGAAATTCAGCACATGGCACCATTTTTCAGTATCATTCATCAGACCATTATTCTGTTTCATGCAGGGTTCAACAAATAATCTCCTTATTAAAAAATATTTTTGGTTGAAATATGTGAAATAATTTTAAGCTCTTCCTGGATTTTTGTCCTGAACTATAGTAAAGTCTATTTTGATTTATTCTTTTAATTCAACATACTCCAAATTTCAAAACAAATTCACTCAAAAATTAAATATTAATTTTGAACTAATGAAACATAACAAATTATGATCTAATTAAATTAACAGAACATCTTTATCTGAATCTGCATGAGAACATTTATGAGTTTTATTTTACTAAGGCATCTAGAATAAAAAATCTGGCATGCTTCCATTTGTTCATTCATGTGATGCATAATGTCAGCCAGTTCCCTATCTCAGCACTAGATCTGATGCTTGGATTTAAACTTTTGCTTATCCTTTTAAGTATACTGAGATTGAACAGTGGAATCAGAGAAACCACAGTAGAATTTCTCATCTTTGATAAGTGCTCTTGGAACAAGTTAAACTTCAATTTTCACATCTGTAAAATGGAGTTGATAAAGTCAAAGCTTTAAAATTTTCCAATTGGATTTTTTCATGAAAATTCAATAAGATAATATGCATGAAAAAGTTTCTATCATTCAAAGGGATTGCCAAATCAAATGAATATTTATTACTCCCTGCTACGACTCAATTTTTCAGTAGCGTTTATGATGATGCTTCATGAAACCATCTGCCTCTTTTGTTTATAAGGGAGATTCCCTCATAAGTTCTCTGATAGCTAGTAGCTCTATTTCTGACACTTTAAGGGATCCAAAGTCTTAACTACAGTGTAAAATGAGAGTCATGCTCATTAACAATGTCCTCACAAGCATTGTGACAATAATGTACTTAGCACTGTACTTAAAAATTGTTTTAATCTGGCTCTCTCCACCCTTGGAGAAGCCCGCATTCTCCCTTGAGCACGTTACTCTTACTCTCCACTCTCTCCCACTTTCTCTTCCTTCTTCCCTTCAAAGATCTTCCAAATAAAATCTGTTTTACTTCAAAAAAAATTTCTTTAATCTTTTTGTTTTGTTTTGGGGCCACACCAGCAATGTTCAGGGGTTATTCTTGGCTCTCATTCAGGAGTCACTCCTGGTGGTGCTTGGGGGAACCATAAGAGATGTTGGGGATTCAACAAGGATCGGCTGCATGCAAGGCAAGAGCCTTACTCACTGTACTATCTCTCCAGCCCTATATTACCACTGTAAAGTGTATATCACTGTATCACTGTCATCCAGTTTTTCATCGATTTGCTCGAGCAGGCTCTAGTAACATCTCCATTCATCCCTGTCACGTGCTAGTGTAGACTGATGGCATATTGGGGGTTCTTTCAGGGTCAGGGGAATGTGGACTGTCATTGATACTGTTCTTGGCATATTGAGTATGCCATGGGTACAGAGGCTTTGTTGTGTGCGTGGGATACTCTTGGTAGCTTGCCGGGGATTAAGTAGGGAATTAAGTAGGGAATAAGATTAATAATTGAAATTTAAACATAAATAATCCTAAAGATCAGAGATATAAAATGTTTAAAGTGTAATATTTGGTACAAAAATAAACCATGACTTAATAATAATAAAGTTTTACACAATGTTGAAGGCCAAGTAAGGCAAAGGATATCCTCAGAATTAAACTTAATTTCTCCCCACATTCAAGTTCATTTGAAATTCTGAAGTAAGTTTTTTGGTTATTAAATTCCTCAGAAAGTTACACTACAATCAAAATAGAACAGAACAAAAACTGAGTTAAAGAAAAAGTTCCTCATCTTAGTCTCCAAAACAATGAACAATTTCTTTAAAAGAAACAGACTGAACAAATATTACAATAGGAGTAATAAAGAGAAACTTAAAAAAAATTAGACAGCTTTAAATGCACTGACTGAAATAAGATTTACAATTGGTCATTTGAATTATTCCTTTAGCTTCTTGTAGCTAAACAGAAATAAATTCACAGTTGGATACTGAGATTACTAACACTAGGTAGATTGACCTAAGCTTAAGCTTAAAAAGTAAATCTATATGTGGTTCCAGAGAAATATGAAATTTACCTACAGCTCTGTTCTACTGATGCTGTTAAAAGTACAAGTTGATTCTTTTAACAAAAAATGGTTTCACAAATATCTTCTTGGCTTTAATTTTTTATATATGCATTAAAATGAGATGAGAATAAAAATACCATTGTCATCCTGTTGTTCATTGATTTGCTCGAGTGGACACCAGTAACATCTTCGTTGTGAGACTTATTTGATCAAATGTTAACAAAATCATCTCTCCTACTCCAAAGAGCACCAAATGGATAGCACTGTTCTAAAGATCTGGTTACTCTAAAGAGACATGTCATCTCGGAAGTATTGTGGCCAAGAATGAATGGACTGAATTCAGCATTTCATAAAGAAATAATCAAACTTAATTTTTTTAATTTTATTTTTGAAAGGCAATAATTGTTTATTTTTAGTTCATAATCTTTAAAGAACCATGCAATTTAACTAGACTTGAATAGTTAATTAGGGATAGGATAGTATGAACTCCAGAGAACTGTAGGGAGAGAGTGAAGATGAAAAGAAATTTCCAAGATGTAGGGTTGAAGGCATGACTAAGATTCAGAAGGAATGGTCTGATGGATAAAATATAAGTTGTATTTATTTGACTTGTGCACAGTCAGGAATCATCCTCTTTTTGTTGGTCTTGCTATTCATGGACCAACATCCTCCATGGCTTCCACTATATTCATGTCATCCTTCACTTTGCTCAAAATCACATGCTTGTCATCTAACTACTCAGTCTTGGTTGTGCAGTTGAAAAACTGCTAACCATTTTTGTTTCATACAGCCTTCACTATAAACTAGATACCAGGACCTTTTGCCTCAAGATGAGATTCTAATTATCAGAATTTCTCCCCATCCACCAATATCTTTTTGGTGAGTAAAGTCCCTACCCTAGAAGTCTAGCCTAAAAATTATAATGTGGAACCAGAGAGATCATAGAGTGAATAACACACATGCAACTGACCCAAGTTTAGTTCTCAGTTCTGCATATGGCTCTGAGTCTCTGCTAGAGTTGTCCCTAGGCACAGAGCCAGGAATAAGTCTTGAGCACAGTCAATCATGGCCCTGAATAAACAGACAAAACCTGAAAGTACTATATTGATGTTAAATTTACTGGTCACCCTTTGCAATACCACCCTTTGGTATATGAGGATATTGTCCTATTAGCAAACCACACAATTAAGACTTTAGAAATGAAAAAACATGTGGCATATAACTTACTCTCCAGTGGCTCAGAAAATATCATAGAGGACAAAGTATAGATAAAATGTGATCAAAGATGAAAGAATAAGCAAACAATAAAAACAAATGGCCAAATATTTATACAGTAATTTCAAGGCAGATTTTTTTATGAGTACACTTTGAAGTGAGAGTCTCTTGCCTGCGCTCCTGGCTATCTTCCCTGGGAGGGAATGGGCTCCAGTTTCCCTCCCCACCTGGAGCAGAGCTCCCAGCGGCCGAAGACCTCTGGAGCCTAGCCACAGCCATGCTCAATGCCCCTCTCCACACGTTCGGACAAGCCTCAAGCATGAAGCAATCGGTAGAGGAGTCCAGGTGTGTGGGACCTGGGGCTGAGACCTCCAAGCCTGCTTGGATTGGGACTGGGACTCTTCAGCCCAGATTTCCCATTTCCCAGTAGCTAGGTGGTCACACCCAGGGACTGCCCCTGGTGCCGTGTAATCCTGTCAAGGCCAGCATCCAGAGACTTAAAAGCAAGCTCCCAGAAGCAGGCAGTATCTTATAGTCTCCTTCTCCCTCTGGGAGAACCTGGCAAACTACAGGGAGTTGCCTGCCCACATGGGAGAGTCTCGAAAAGTCCCCATGGTGTATTAATATGCCAAGACCAGTAACAAGCTGGGTCTCATTCCCCTGACCCTGAAAGAGCCTCCAGTATGGCATCGTTGAAAGGACAAGAAGAGCGAGGCTTCTAAAATCTCAGGGCTTGGATGAATGGAGATGTTACTGAGACCGCTTGAGAAATTCGACTATCAACGAGATGATGATGATGATAATAATGATGACTCTTTGAAGTATTTTTATTATTGTATGATTTCTAAAATTCTGAAGTTATTCCTGAATTTTAAAAATTAATTCATTAATTCATCAATTGGTTTGGGGTCCACATATGTCAGTGCTGAAGGCTTACTCCTGGCTCTATGCTCAGGGATCACTTCTGGTAGGCTCACGGGACTATATGGAGTTCCAGGGTTTGAACCTGGTCAGCTGCATGCAAGGCAAGGCCCTATCTCCTGTACTATTACTCTAGTCATTTATTTTTAATGTTTCTTGCGGAGACAAGATTGAAGTCATAGGAATATCTAATTACATATCTAAAATTCTTCTAAAAATTGTTCATAGATGCTCTGGAAATGTTAAGCAATTTATGTTTAAGGGAAGCTTAAAAATGTTACAGCGTTTTTTTGTATGAAGTATAAGATTCCGTACTAAAAGTTCTCTCAGAGACACCTATTTATAATAAACTTAAAATGTTTGCCAAATAAGTTTGGTCTTTGAACTCTCATAAATGTTCATCTATTGCCATTTTTCTTCTGGTTTATTCTCCATGATTTATAAAGACCTGGACTTCACAGATTATAGAGGACTTTAGCTTTGCCATGTCCCTTAAGTTCTGGTGACTCATGTCTTCAATCTGGTTTGTTTCCAGAAATCCTTTGATTTCCTCTCTAAGCCACTGGCTATTCAGTAGTGAGCTGTGCAATTTCCAGGTTTTTGACTTGGTTCTACATTTCTGTTTGTAATTCACTTCTATTTTCATTATATCATTGTCTGAAAAGACCATTGATACAATTTTATAGACATATGTTCTGTGGCCCAGCATGTGATCTATCTTGGAGAATGTCCCAGGTGCACCAGAGAAAAATGTGTATTTAGCGCTGGGAAGATTAATTTATATATATATATATATATATATATATATATCTGCTAAACCTCTCTCTTCTGTTTCTTCCCTCATAAAAGTATGTCTTTGCTAAACTTTAGTCTATCATCAATCAAGATGTGAAAAACCAGTGTTGAAGTCTCCAACTATTATTGTGTTGCTATCAATGTCTTTTTCTTCAAGTCTATGAGCCTTTTTTAAAGTATTTTGCTGGTCCCTCATTAGGTGAATATACACTTAGGAGTGTGAGTTCTTCCTGATGTACAGATCATTAAGAAATGACCTTCACTGTCTTATAACTTTCTTCAGTCTAAGTTGATGTGGTCTGATACTAATATGGCCACCCCAACTTTTTTGAGGGAATTGTTCGCTTGTAGATTTGTTTTCCAGCCTTTTTCTCTGAGTCTTTGTTTGCTCTGACTGTTCAGATGTGTTTCTTGCAGAAAGAAAAATGTCACATTCAATTTTCATATTCATCATACCACTCTGTGTCTTTTAAATGGTACAGTTAACCCATTAACATTGAGAGAGATAATTGTTATGGGGTTTTGTCCAATATTTCTTCAGGAGTTTGGTATATTTTAGGGGCTTGTCTAAGTAATCTGTTTAGTTTTTCCTATAACAGTGGTTTTGAGTCTATGAAGTTTCTGAGTTGCTGTTTGTTTGTGAACTCTGTATTATTCCTTCAAGTATGAATGAGAGTCTAGCTGTAAAGTATTCTTGGTGAGACAATATTTCATTGAGTATTGTCATTATACCCCCCCCCCATGTCTTCAGGCCCTGAGAGTTTCATCAGATAAGTCTGATGTAAGTATTAACAATGCTCCTTTATAAGCAATTTCCTTCTCTGATCTTGCTGCTTTCAGTGTTTATCTATACCTACGGTTTTTGCCATTCTGATTGGGGGATCTGTCTTGGAGTCTTTTTATTTGCATTTCTTTTAGCTCATAACCTTCAGGCCTCCTGAATCTGGCTGCATGCTCTCCTCTGCTCTGGGACCATCTCAGTAAGGATGACTTTGACAGTTATTTCTTCATCGGGGCCTTCTTCCTGTCCCTCTGGGACTCCAGTGATTCTTTTGTTATTCCTTTTGACTTCATCCCGATTTTCACCTGATATCTGTTGGTTTATTTTGAGGCTCTTTTCTATCTTCTGCTTTGTCTAAAGATTCTCTGTACATCATCTTGGAGCTCATTGATTCTGTCCTCAGCAGCTGTTACTCTGTTGCTGAGGCCTTCCAGTAAGTTTTTTATTTCATCTACCAAGTATTTCAGGTCTGTCATTTCTGCTTATATTTTTGTTTGTATTTTCCTCATTTTTCTCTCATATCCTCTTGTATTTTATTGGCAATATATTCCATTGCTTCTTTGAGCTCCTTATGTATCCTTAACAGCTCCATTATAAATTCCTTATCTAAGAGGTTCTATAGTTCATTATTACTGTTTGGTTCATCTGGACTAGTGTCTTCACTCACTAAATCTGGTGAGTTTCTGCATTATTTTCCCATTGAGACCTTTGCGGTTTGGAGTCATTTCTTGTGTGTTGTGTGAAGAACCTGCACTTAGGCTATCTTTGTATGTTATAGTCAGATATGGAGAGGTGAAGAAATATGAGCCCTGGATTCACTGGTATCTCTAATGAAGGATACAGATGAAGTAACTTCTTCGTTCTGACATGCTAGCATCCATGTGGTTTTGGTGTTAGAAATTTAAAGGAATGCCATGAGGGGTAGTTCTAGGGTAGAAATGCCTAGAAGGTCCTGCCTTCCCTTTGTTTGGGGGCCTGACCTCAGTCTGGGCTACGGTGAAGAGACTGCAGTGATCCACACACTTGAGTTGAAGATGTTAGATCAACAGCTTAGGGGCAGGGCCTCTCTAGTCATTGTTGGGTCAGGGTTGGGTCCAAATCTCAACTTTCATTTTCAACCCAGGTCTTTCTCTCTGTGAGAATCACTAAATAAGTTGACCTAATTCATTTTCTATTTAAGTTTTTGTAATCAGAGAGCTTAACAACCAGCTAAGTATTATGTCCTCATGTTTCGGTATCTTTCATTTTTATATTTATGATGAAAATTCAATTATTTATAGTTTCTCATATATGGACATATATACAATTCTTTCAGCAAATATCAAAGTGCACCATTTACATAAAGTAATTACAATTGCTGCATTGGTCATGTATTGTTTTAAATTTCTAATGTATAATTTTGCCTCCACTTTCAGGAACCAGAATTTAATAAGTAGCGTTTACATAGCATTTTAAATTACCAAGTGTTTTTTAATCAATTCTATAAGTTGCTTCTTCCAGTATCTTCTTAATGTGAGGCATCTGTTTCTAAATAACTGAAAATATTCTCAAAATTTCAGGTGTTAGTCTAGTATAACTTTATCTAAATTGCAGGATCACCTATTCAGGTGATACAATCAATAATTGCTGTCAAGAACCCACCCCAAAAACATGGCATATGCAATCTACTTAAAATTCCCATAGAACCTAAAAGAGAAAACTGCTGAATCATTTCTATATGCAGAGAGTTTGTGTCTAAAATCTTTCTTATAATTGATTGGTTTCTGATATACCTGATTTTCTTTTCATTTACAGTTTTCAAGTATTTTCACTAGACCAGCTTTCTTGATGGTCACTTTCATGGAAGCTCTAAATAGTTCCTTATTGTGATAAGTGTTTCGAGAACATTGCAGGAAAAGAACAAGGATCTGTTATTTAATAATGAAGAATTGTGGGAGAGGCGCAAGGCTTGTCACAAGGACCACAGATATACAAATTGACCACCGGTTTCAGTCTATCTCTACTCAATGTGGCTTGTAACTAGCTCTAACTTAATGACAGTTAGCCAGCATGCAAAGCCAGGAGACAGCATAACTGAGTATCTATTTACCAATGAGTATGAGTTACTGTTTATTTTACTAGCTTTATTTTATCGATCAATATCTACCAGGGGGCTGGAGTGATAGCACAGCGGGTAGGGTGTTTGCCTTGCATGTGGCCGACCCGAGTTCGATTCCTCTGCCTTTTTCAGAGAGCCCGGCAAGCTACTGAGAGTATCTCACCCTCATGGCAGAGCCTGGAAAGCTACTCATGGTGTATTCAATATGCCAAAAACAGTAACAACAAGTCTTAAAATGGAGACATTACTGGTGCCCGCTCTAGCAAATCGTTGAGCAACGGGATGACAGTGATACAGAGATACAGTGACAGTGATCTACAGGACTACTTGAGTGGAAAACCTGTTAAATTAGTAAATTCAGAAAAAGTTGTCTTCTCATAAATAACAGAATTATGTGTGGACAGTTCCATGAAGTTTAAGTTAAAAATCCCTGACAGAATTGATGAAAATTACAACTGTGCCTGGGAAGGAGATCAGCTCCTTAAAAAAGGGATTAAAAGCAGCATCTAATTCTGGGAAGCATATTGTTGGTCTCTCTTAAGCTTAACTGTTCAGCCCCATATTCAACCACACTCAGCCCAAAGGTTTTCACTGAACTCATGAGTTCTCAAAGTCCTTAGACTTTGCTAAAACTTAATGCTCTAATGGTCTGTTCTCTTTTCTCTCACACTAACCTGCCAGTCCGTTTTCTGTAAATGCCCTACTATTTTGTTTCAGGGGGAGGAGGGATTGGTGGGAATAGGGAAGGAAGGCACCTCTTCTGGAGGTGCACAGGGGTTATTATTGGAGCATAAGAAGACTTGGGACCATATGTGAACCATATGTGGGAAATTAAACACAGCCTCATGTGAGGCCATGCAACTTAAACTCTATACTATCCCTCCAGCCCTCAACAATTCTTTAAAAATCTTTTTAGGTGTTACCTGTTCTGTTTGTTTCCCAAACCTCCAAATCACACTTCACATTCACAGGTAATTGTTCTCTCTCCAATATATTTATTTTTTTGCTTTTATATTGTATAGTCTTACAATATAGCTTTATAATGATTTGTTAAGGATATCTCACTTGTTAAAATAGAGGCTTTTGGAAATGGGTTCTGCTTGTGCACTGATGCACAGTAGGATAATGTTAAGTATATTTACCTTCAACAAATGCTAAAAGTGATCTCTTGAACTCTAACCAAGTATATTTTGAAGACTTAAAAAAAAAGTTGTGTTAAGATATTTATAAACTGGGCCCAAAGGATGGCTGAGTGGCAAAAAAAGAAGTTTGCCTTGCAAGTCTAAGGCTATGAGTTAGTGTCCCAGTCCAGTTCAGATGCAGTGAGCAGTCTAAGAGGTTATGGAGCCCTAGTGCTACAATAATGTGTGATTTTATGTGTCTGTGTATGTGTGTGCAGTGCCAAGTGTGTGAAGGCACTGCAGCTAAAGCATGCAACTCTCTACAACCATCTTGCCCAGGAGCATGAACCACTGCAAGCAGGTGTGAGAGCACCATGGTGGCCACCTCTAAGTACTTCAGCAGAAGGTATGTGAGCACCATAGCCAAATGATTGTGAACCTTGTCAAGCACTACAGTGTCCCAATGAGCATATCCCAACAAACTCCTCAATCAAGCATGTGCAACCCATAGCCATCACAAACACTAAGCAACAAAGAAGTGATATTTGTAGCATTATTTTCCAATAGGATAAAAATCATTTTAAGGAGCTGGAGCAATGGCACGGCAGGTAGGGTGTTTAGCTTGCACACAGCGGACCAGGGTTCAATTTCCAGCATCCTCTCCTAAGCACTGCCAGGAGTAATTCCTGAGTGCATGAGCCAGAAGTAGCCCCTGTGCATCTCCATGTGTGACCCAAAAAGCAAAAAATCATCATCATCATCATCATTTTTAAAAATTAAATGGTAAATGTTGTGGTAGTACAAAAGATAGGGTGTTTGCCTTGCATGTGTTAGACCTGGGTTTGATCCCCAGTACTACATAAGGTTCCCCAAGCCCAGTGACAACTGAGCACAGAACCAAGAATAAGTCCTGAACACTGCCAGGTGTGACCCTAAAACAAAGCAAAACAGTATATAACTGTCTGAGAAAAAAAGTAACAAATCATCAGACTGAACAATTGTCCAGAAATAGACAAATAGACAATGACATATGTAGCTATACAATTTACATAAAGCCATTATAATTCTATATGCTATTTGTAATTTGAATTATTCCATTTCCCCTTGTGTTTTGGTTGATGTTGTAATGATGAGAGTTGGCACTCGGTTGTGGCTCTCACAAGTGTGGTAGTGATGCTCTCTGGGGATTCACACCTGGTTGCTTGCACATGTGTTCATGGTGGTTGCACTTGCTAGTTGTAAAACTCCTGCACACTCTTGGTGGGAATATTCACAGGGGATGGGGGTCACACATCATTATGATGTTGCTGTGTGTATCTGCTGAGAGTCACACACTTTACTTGTGAGTCTTATACATTTCTGCCTGCAGAGCATTAGGGATTTCACACTTGTGTGGCACTGGGAAACCAAACAGCAGAACTATTGGAATAACACTTGAAGCATGCGGTTGGTGCTGGAGATTGAATTCTTGGCCTCTCTGCCTCACTGGTCTCAGACTTGAAAGGTAGGCATTTTTGCTCCAACCTTCCAACAATCTGATTTTAAACTCAATGATATGCTAGAGTTGCATTTCTATGACTAGAAATACCATCTAAATTTTACTCTAGGAGCAGATCAGTTCATAGTGTGGATATAATATTATTTAACACACTGATGGGTATTTCAGATATATTCACTTTTTATTATCATAAAAGTCCTACAATTAAATTTGTTACAATTGTTAGTGAGACAGGGACTCTTTCCATAGAATAAATGGTCTTCTTTATTTTTCTTTTGCATTTTATCATGATAAACTAATGTTCTAGTGTTTTGATTGGGATTTTTTTTTCTTTGGATCACACCTGGTGATGCACAGGGGTTACTCCTGGCTCTATACTCAGGAATTACTCCTGACAGTGCTTGGGAGACCATATGGGATGCTGGGAATCAAACCAGAGTTGGCCGCATGCAAGGCAAATGCCCTACCCACTGTGCTATCACTCCAGTCCCATGTTCTAGTATTTTAACAAGCATTTCACAAATCATTTTCAGTGCTTTAAACAAAAATAGTAATTAATGTTAGAACTTCAAGTTTGGAGCCATGGGAGGACCAAAGACATTTTTTGGATGAATCTTTCTTCTAGTATACATCTGATCATAGATCTCTATGGGCTTTTATCAGAAATACTAATAATACTATCAAATGTCCAAATCGTAGACATTTCTCTTGAGGTTACATTTCCATTATGAGATAAAGAATTTGGAAAATTGCAAAGTAATCCCTCAAAACGTTCAATTAAAACTAATTTATTCAAATATTTTATTTATTTCTGACATCTCATAAAGACATGAGTTTTCATGCAGAAGTTTTAAGTATACATTAAGGTATAATTTTTGTTTAAATTGTAACTACATTTTTATGAAGATTTTTAAGGACTTTAATGATCTTATTTCCCAAACTTTGCCCTATTTTCTGAAATCTTTATTCCTACAATGTAAAATAAGATCACTTCAAGCAAGGATCTAAAACACATACTTATATATCTTTTTTGTGTTATAACACACATAAGCTTTGTTAACTCAAAAGTACTAAAATGAATTTTATTTTCATGCCATAAACACCATTATTCAAAACTATTGAAAGATTAATAGGTGAGAATCTGGGTAATGTTGTTCCTAAGCAAAAATAGAAAAGGAAAGTTTCAGGATCGATTTTTGTCAGATATGTGAACACCCGTTCTATAGAATTCAGTTCCTGTTTTGACAGCTTATTGAATACACTCCCAACTTTTCCCGCCTGGTAATGTCTCCCATTAATTAATACCCATTCTCTGTTCACAGTTTTGATAAAGCAGTAGTAGTTAACACAACACTCAGAGTCACAATTGTTCAGGTATGTTTTCTTGTCTGCATTATTATGTATACGCCTCAGATAGTAAACGTTGCCTGAAGAGAAAAGTAAGATGGAATTCTTAGAAAGGAAAGTGAACTTTTATAATAGGAATAAGAAAATTGTGTTTGATTTCACTTGTTTTTCTCTTTCTATTGGTGCTATCAAATTTTATGGAACACCTTCCTGTCTTTCCCTAATTTTTGTCTGAATAAAATAACAAGAATTAGACTTAAAAATTATAAATTATATCTAAAATATGTACTTTTACTTAGTGAATTGAGAGAACAATTTATTACTATAAAATGTTAACAGGCATCACTGAGAGGTTACATGTTCAATATATTTTTTCTTGTAGAGTACAAAGGATACTGAAAGTTGAAATTACTAAAATATGGTAGCCTTGTTCATACCCAAAATCAGAATATTTATGCAATTTGAACTGATTTATTCCTAAATTCTCACTGTGCAATTGCATTAGAAATAAAGTTTTCTCTTTTTTTCTTTTTTTAGTTGAGTTACTAAGAGAAACTTTGTATAAAATATAACAAATAAAATATGTTTCTTAGGGGCTGGAGCAATAGTACAGAGGGTAGGGCGTTTGCCTTGCACACAGCCGACCCGGGTTTGATTCCCAGACTCCCATATGGTCCCCTGAGCACTGCTAGGAGTGATTCCTGAGTCCAGAGCCAGGAGAAACCTCTGAGCATAGCCGAGTGTGACCCAAAAAAAGCAAAAAAAAAAAAAAAAGTTAAAATATAAGTTTCTTCAGAGAACAACGTAAAATTGGATGGTTGAATTTGATTATAGCTTACTTATAATCTATGAGGTGTTGAGAAAATGTGAGCCTTTCTGCAGAGATTTAAAATAGTCTCTTAACCCTAATACTTTGTCCAATGTTGTCATCCATGAAGGCTAGTAGATGAAGTTTAGAGACAGGAGATAAAAGACTGAATTAAAGACGAAAATAAAAGATATGGGTAGGCAAGAGCAATAACCACAGAAAAAGACACAGACAAAAAGCCACCAAGCAAGGAAAGAAAAAAAAATTTAAAAACCCTGTGATGAAGTGTTAGTTCAAGTCAAACAGAGCTACACTGGTCACACTATGGAATCTGATGAGATATGATCCCTAATTTAGCTTTTGTAGTCACTGCTTTCAAATGCTGACTCAGTCAGGACTCTGAAGGACCAATTCTTTTAAATATGAGATAGTAACACAATCTCTCTCTGACAGTGAACCACTGTGAGAAAGAAGGGAAGAGAAGAGTGGTGCCTGCAATTGTGTCAAATTCAACATGGATTTCTGATGGCAGATTCAACTCAAACAGTTTCTCCAGGATTGCCTGAGTGGTGAATGATTAACCCATCCACCACTGTTATCTGCTGAAGTAGCTTCTGGGCACTTATTGTCTCATTTAATTAATGTTCAGAAAGATTAATTTTCTTTCTTCTTAAAACAATAGCGAAGCATAGTTGTTCGTTTGTTTTTAATTTTGGATTACCTTTTCCATTAAGTGTGTTTTACATTATGTTTTTTTTTTCTTTACAAAGGAAATCACCAGAGAGGCCTCATTTTCACTGCATTTCTGTGGTGTGCCATTCTTGGCAGGGAACTGTAGGTGTTGCTGAAGCTACACAGCTGAAAATGCTAAGGCAGACCTTCCATTCTTTGGCTTAATACTTTTATTTTAGCCCCATACACTTCCTCCCCCTCAAGTTCTGTACCCTAGCTTGTGTTTGAGTATGTTACTTCCCCTAGTTCTTCTTTACACCAAATATACTAGCAAAAACTGGGAGCAAAGCTTGCAGATGAGTCATTCTCTGGAAGATTTATCTCTTGTGGTGGACAGATCATGTATGGAAATTAGTTCAGCTGGACAAGTGGAGTAAAGACAATACGGTTTAGTGGTTTAGTTCATCCTGCTTTAGAAAGAACCTGGGAGATTGGAGGTGGGTAGATTCAGAGTAAATTGAGACAAATACTAATATTTAGCATTGAAGGAAAGTTGGTGAATGATGATGCTTAGAATTTATGTTCACTTCTTCTTTTTAGGGTCAGGCAGCTGTTTCCTCCCCTCCCCTCCCCTCCCCTCCCCTCCCCTCCCCTCCCCTCCCCTCCCCTCCCCTCCCCTCCCCTCCCCCCTCCCTCCCCTCTCCTCTCCTCTCCTCTCCTCTCCTCTCCTCTCCTCTCCTCTCCTCTCCTCTCCTCTCCTCTCCTGCTCTACTGCTATCCTTTTGACTAGTTCTCAAAGCATAATTTGTTTCCAGTTTTATTGTTCTAGGAGTGAAAAGGTCAGTAACCTTTGACATGGCATGAACTGTTTAATGCACCAGGGGAAATATCACCAGCAGCACCAGGCTTAAAACAACTTCAGGGCAACTGGAGTCAAACACAGGAAGTGTTGTTCAAACCCCCAGAGATTACTGGCTTTGTTTATTAGCCAACTTACATCTTGTTGAATTGCTAAGTACCGCTATCTTGAATGAGCAGATATATCAGAGACTCCAAACCCAGATGAGGTATTTGTAGACATGCTATAAGAACATCACTCTCCTAAAGTGTCCCCTACAGGAATCTAAATACAGAGTGGCTATTTTCTTAAATGGGAAAAGTTCCATCTCAGGTCCCCATAGTCCAATATAGGCTAAATGATTCTACAAATGAACAAACACTTCTTTGATGAGACAGTAAATTTAGTGAGAGAAATAATCAACCTGAATTTTTTTAAATATGGATTTATTTTATAAACAGTTTAAATAAGAAATGAATTGCACATTCAATCTAATATTCACAAGATTTTATTTTTTAATTTATCCCAGGAAACACTGTTCAAAATAGCAACAAAAGTTTTATTATTTAAATAGAATGTGTAAAGTTCTAGGTGCTTGAGTTATTAACTACTACTTTACTAGTGCATGATATTTTAACTGCATTTCATAAATTATTTGAAAAAAAAAGTTAATTCTTTTACCTAATGTCATTCAGCAAATGTAAGCCAGAGATACACTTTTAGTTGCTTGAGCCACTCATTTTCTGCCTGAGGTTTTAAATCAATGAATCATTTCTCTTCTAAATATACCAGAGGATATTCTAAACTCTGGGAAAATTACATTATGTAGCAGTCATCCATTTGGAAATGGAAAAAATCTGGATAAAATGCATATTGATATGATTCTGTAGTATCAAGGGCAGAATTAAAGAGGGAGGAAAATTGCAGCCTTCAAAGGAATAGTCCCAAGTAGGCACTAGATGACTTGCAAAAAGCCATGCAAAGACTGTGCAAAGAGCCATTGTTTTGCTTCCAGATCAAGATCCAGGATACTTGCATTCTGTCCTACCACTACAAAACTTAACTGGATAGTTCTTAATCTCTGAGTCTGGTTTTCCTCATCTGTAAAATGGATGAAACAAAACTTTCCCCACTCAGAGAGAAGCATTGATTTTTCAAATGGAACAATGGGCATAAAAGAATATTTTAAAGAACATTGTAAGTTACTAGTGCTAATAAATTCCAGTGTAACAAGTATTTATATTGGAAAAGAAATGGCATGATACCAATGAATAAAATAGATGTCATAAATTAATTGTTCTTAACTATTTTATGTCACCAGTCCCACTGAAAATCTTGGATTTTTTAATCTTATAAAAATTACACTCTTAAATGTACAATTTTAACATAATTTTAAGAAATTCATAGGCGTTTTTAATCCTATATATTCATAGAACTTACATTTAAAACACTTGTAGAGGAAAAAGAGACTGGAAGATTTTCTGGAAAGCAAGGAGACATAGGAATAAAATAGGAAAATGAATATTAGAATATGTCCACATGTCTTGTGGTATAAAGTTACAAGAAGATGATTTAGGGTCATTTGGAAGTTGGATGTGGACATCCTGCTAGTAAAGGAGCAGTGGTAATGCTTCCTTCTCCAAAGAGGAAGGAAAGGAAATTCTTATACATTTCCATGAAAATTCTAGAGCATCCTCATAGAGATATTTTCATGGAGAATAATCCCAGCAAAGTGTGAGTGAGGATGGGAGGTGGGGGGAAAGGAGTGGATATATGAAGGAGAAGGACAGAAAGAGATTCTGATTGGGGCAAACATCTGAAAAGCATAGATAGGGGTAACATTGATAGCCCAAGTTCCATTCCCTCAGAAACTAACAAAAACTGGGGCAGAGTGATAGTACAGAGAGTAGGACATTTGCCTTGCATGTGGTCAATCTGGGTTTGATTCCTGGCACCACATTTGGTCCCTTGAGCACCACAAGGATTGATTTCTGAGTGCAGGGACAGTAGTAAGCTGTGTGCACCACTGAGGGGGCTGCGAACAACAAAACAAAAAAAGGAACCTCCTACCTGCAAAAAAAAAAGTGAACTCTGACCTCTGTCTAATGCCAGGTACAAAAGTCAGATAAAAGTGGATCAAAGACCTCAATATCATACATGAATCTATAAGGTTCATAGAAGAAAATGTAGGCAGAACTCTCCGTGACATTGAAGCTAAAAGCATCTTTAAGAACGAAACAGCACTGACCATGCAAGTGGAAGCAAACATAAACAAATGGGACTACATCAAACTAAGAAACTTCTGCACTTCAAAAGAAACAGTGACCAAAATACAGAAAGAGCCCACAGAATGGGAAAGAATATTTACCCAATACCCATCTATAAGGGATTAATATTTAGGATATAAAAGGTACTTGTAGAACTGTATGAGAAAAAACCTCCAATCCCATCAAAAAATGGAGAGAAGAAATGAACAGAAGTTTCCTCAAAAAAGAAATACAAATGAGTCTCGAGCCGGGGCCGGAGCTTGGGCTCCGGCAGAGATTCAACCCGGGTGGCCATGCCTTTGCACAGCCGCGTGGCTGCCGAACGAGCAGTAGCCAGAGCCAGCTACATGACTTGGGGTTCCAGCAAGTGCTTGCAACCATGTATCCAGACTGTGAACTAAGCTTTTGCTCCATGCTGCCCCAGGAAGGGAAATGATTCAATTTCCAACTTAAATCTCCCTGGACTTAATTACTAAAATACAGAAATTGTAAACCTTTTGTAAAATACAGAATTTGTAAAATACAGAAATTGTAAACGGTAGTGGCCGCGCGACTTTTTATCTCTTCATTCTCAGCAGTGGAAAACTAATTATCAAATATTTCCTTGTCAGTAGGGCTGTATTCTTGGGGGATAAATTCTAACAAAAATAGTGAGTCTGTGTTGAAACTCCAACAACAATAGTGAGTTTTGTGTGGAAATATGGAATGTAATCAAGGTAAAGAGAAAAAGAAGTGAAATTTATCAGTTACACGGGGGGGGGGTTGGGGGTGAGGGGGGGATGTATACTGGGTTTTTTTCTTTTATTGGTGGTGGAATATGGGCACTGGTGAAGGTACGGGTGTTTGAGCATTATATAACTGAGACATAAGCCTGAGAACTTTGTAATTTTCCACATGGTGATTCAATAAAATAAATTTTAAAAAAATACAAATGTCCAAAAGGCACATGAAAAAATGCTCCACATCCCAGTCATCAGGGAGATGCAAATCAAAACAACAATGAGATATCATCTCACACCACAGAGACTGGCACACATTCAAAAGAACAAAAGCAACCAATGCTAGCATGGATGTGGGCAAAATGGGACGCTCCTTCACTGTTGATGGGAATGCCAGCTGGTCCAACCTTTCTAGAAAACAATATGGACAATCCTTCAAAAACTAGAAATTGAGCTTCCATATGACCCCGCAATACCACTTCTTGGGATATATATCCAGAGGATGCAAAAGACATGTAGAAATGACATCTGTACCTATATATCCATTGCAGCACTGTTCACAATAGTCAAAATCTGGAAATAACCCGAGTGCCCTAAAACAGATGACTGGTTAAAGAAACTATGGTACATCTACACAATGGAATACTATGGAGGTCTTAGGAGAGATGAAGTCATGAAATTTGCTTAGAAATGGATAGACATGGAGAGTATCATGCTAAGTGAAATGAGTCAGAAAGAGAGGGACAGACATAGAAGGACTGCACTCATTTATGGAGTGTAGGGTAACATCACATGAGGCTGACACCCAAGGACAGTAGATACAAGGGCCAGGGGGATTGTCCCATAGCTGGAAGACTGTTTCATGAGTGGAGGGGAGAAGGGAGATGAATAGAGAAGGGATCACTAAGAAAATGATGGCTGGAGGAACCAGTTGGGATGGGAGATGCATGCCGAAAGTAGATAATGGACCAAACATGATGACCTCTCAGTGTCTGTGTTACAAGCTATAATGCTCAAAAGTAGAGAGAGAGTATGGGGAATATTGTCTGCCATGGAGGCAGGGGGAGGGTGGGAAAGGGGCGGTATACTGGGGATATTGGTGGTAGGGAATGTGCACTGGTGGAGGGATGGGTGTTTGATCATTGTGGGAGTGTAACCCAAACATGAAAGCGTGGAACTATCTCACGGTGATTCAATAACATTTTTAAAAAATTTTAAAAAAGGAACCTCCTTCAGAAGGAGGGGAGGGGAGGAGGAGAGAAAAGAAGAGGGGAAGGGAGGTTGATAACATATCAAAGTATCAACATTTGCATCCCTCTTGTTCTCTGAGATGTTGACCTACTAGGAAGCCTCTCTAGGACTAATTTTGACTAGGCATGAAGGATAAAGGGTATCCTAGCAATCAAGATCACCCCCCCTCACTCAAGTCACTAAGTGATTAACTTGGTTCTGACATTCGTATCCAGGTTGCCTATGAATTAATTTTATGATTTTTTTTCTGCTATCTGTGAGCATTTCTTTACTTGAAATAACCTGAATCTTAGACATGACTTCAAACTCGCTCACAAGGATTCTCATTTTTTATTAATTTTTCATTTTGGACACCGTGATTTACAAATTATTATTACTTACATGAACTATTCCAGCACCATGCCTTCCACACACAAGTCCACTTCCCTCCACTGTTGTCCCAGAGTCCTTACCCACCCTCCCCATCCCAACTGTGGTTAGCTACCTACTGATGACAAATTCTCAGTTTCTGTTGACTTTGGACATTTTTATTCCCCTATTCTGTTTCTTAATAGCCCACACGTGAGAGAACTCATTCTGTGCCTGTCCCTCTTCCTTTGACTGATTCATTATGATACTCTCCAGCTCCATCCACATGGCAGCAAATTTTATTATTTCATTTTTTCTTACAGCTGAGTAGTTTTTTCAATTTATATATATCAAAAACTCAATTTGAGAAAGACATCTGCACCCCAATGTTCATTGCAGCACTATTCACAATAGAAAAATCTGGAAACAGCCCAATTGTCCAAGATCAGATGACTGGATAAAGAAACTGTGGCCCATATGCTCAATAGGATTGTCACTGTCCCTGTCATCCCTTTACTCATCGATTTGTTCAAGCGGGTACCAGTAACGTCTCTCATTGAGAGACTTGTTGCTACTGTTTTTGGCATATCCAATACGCATGGGTAGCTTGTCAGGCTCTGCCGTGCGGGCTCGATACTCTCAGTAGCTTGCCGGGCTCTTGAGAGGGGCGAACGAATCGAACACGGGTCAGCCGCGTGAAAGGCGAATGCCCAACCGCTGTGCTCAATAGGATTATTATATCAATTTGCCTTATGCTTGTCTTGGATCTACTTGCTATACCCAGTAGCATAGCAAGTGTCTCTGATGTGTGATATGACCATACAACCGAGTCTTAACTGGTCAGTAAATCCCCATTTCCTCCTGACTTTAAATCCAGTACAGATTATTTCTAGTCCTTTCAGACTGTCTTAAGGTTTAGTCTCTTGATCTGAACAGTGTTGGGGAGAGGAAAGGATTAGTGAGGCTAGTAATATTGCTTGTTATATGAATTGACATTATATGAAATTCCAGTAAATAGCTAGAATCTTTCTCCTTTGACTGCCTCCTGATTCATAGAGTTGTCCCTTAGTGAAGACTTTCCAAACCAAAGTGGTACTCCAATTTAATATCCTTTAGAATACTGCAGATTTACCTAAAGTTCCCCCAAACAGAAGCATCAGTGGAAGATAAAAATTGTGTTTTCCAAAAACACATTGTTTCAGAAAACAATATGAACATTTCTCAAAAAACTAGCAATTGAGCTTCCATATGACCCAGCAATTCTACTTCATGGCATTTACCCGAGGGATCCAAAAACTCTATTAAGAAAAGACATTTGTACCCTTATGTTTATTGTAGCATTATTCACAATAGCCCAAACTTGGAAACAACACAAGTATTCAAGAACAGATGACTGAATAAAGAAACTATGCTATATATGCACAGTGAAATACTCCTCTGCATTAAGAATAGGTAAAATCAGAAAAATTGCTGCTATGTGTGTCATGCTGGATGAAGAAACTGTGACCCTTTGGGGCTGGAGTGATAGTACAGCGGGCAGGGTGTTTGCCTTGCACATGGCCGACCCCAGCTCAATTCCCAGCATCCCATATGATCATATGATCCCCAAGCACCACCAGGAGTAATTCCTAAGTGCAAAGCTAGGAGTAACCCCGTGCATTGCCAGGTGTGACCCAAAATTAAAAAAAAAAAAACCACTGTGGCCCAGATGCCCACATGAGGGACACAAAATGATCTCTCTCATGTGTTGGTTATAAAGAAACATAAAAGAGAAATAACAAATGCGCAAAGGCAACAAAACTGAAAATGGTCTTCTGTAGGAAGTTTGGGCACTTTAGAAGGGGTCCACAGTACTGAGACAATAGTAGAGGGAAGCTGACACTTGGGTGGAGAGTGTGGTACTGGAGTGTTATATGTGTGAGATCTATTATTAAGAGTTTTGTAAAATACCTAAAATGAAATTTTTTAACTTATATTTTAAACTGTGTTAAATCATTGAATAATATTTATCAAAAATTGAAGTTGGTACTTTTTCTATTTATAATAGTGTACGTAGTCATGCACGTGCACACACCCTTCTATTTTATGATGACAAATTGACATGGTATATACATTGTTTATCCAAGAGATAAATAACTTTCTATAGTGTAATATTTACTAGTTGATTCTTTTTTTCTTTTTTGTAGCTCACAGAAAATTTCTGTGTGTTCTATTATATAATACAAGACTTGGTTTTATACTTCCAGGATTCACTTCTGCAAAATTTTCAACCAGGGAAAATTTGTACGAAGCTCGAAGAGGGAGAAGAAGAGTTGATATTAATAAGTAAGACCAAACATCTTTAACTCCACTGTATTTCCTGGACTGTTAGAAATGGAAATATATTTTAGGACTCATAAATCTACTCTATTATATGCAATTCTGAATAGGGAACTCTTTTTGACTACAAACTATGAGAGCATCAGCCAAACCTCTTGGCAATATATGTATGTTTTATATGACACTTAGAGTTGTTTAAAAAATCTAGGTTTTGACAAGCATGTTGTTCTATTAATCTAGAAAACAACAAACATTTAATATGTACCATAAAATATTTTATGAAAATCAAATACATTAAAATTCTATGTACTCTGTAAGATTGAAAATGTGCATGATTATTTCATTTGGTACTTTATATGTGTTCACAGAATTCTATTTATTATTGTTTTATTTCATCATATAAAGCTTTCAATAGAAAATTTAAGCTACATATGATGAATCACTTAGTTTCCATAACATATAATATTTGCATATCTTTTGATAAACACATTTTGAGTAAGTCTCACATTTCTGTTATTTTGGGGGTCACCTGGCAGTGCTCAGGACTTATTCTCCTGGCAAGACTTGGCAAAGTATATAGGATGCTAGGGAATAAACCCTAGTCAACTTCGTATTATCTCTCCAGTCCCTAGTCTCAAGTTTTTGTTAACAAATTGCAGGGACTATAATATAGCAATTGTTAACTGATTGCACTAAAAATACAAATTTATTTTACATAGTATTATTTGATAGTACAATTGTAAATATACATGGTTACAATGCATACATATTTCATGATTACAGTGCTCACATAGGATAAGAATAAAGAATTTATTAAGGGTATTTGATTCACGTTGATTTCCCCCTGGATGGTAAATAACACAATATCAAAATGTTGGTGTTAATTTTTAGACCTGAAAACAGGAAGACAATTGTGATGAGAAAGATAATTGCAATGACAAAGTCTTTAGTTTTCACATATTCATTAAGCCTAATATGAAGAATAAAATAGTCTTGTTCTGAACATTTCCAATCTTGAGTCTATATGAAGGGACAAGTAATATAAATATCCATACAATGTTGTGTATCATTTAACCTGATTCCATTTAGAGAAATATCTATTCATCTATCTAATCATTCATTCATTTTTATATACACTAATATTTATTACTTACAATGTACGAAGCACTGTATAACTTGGGAAATATGTACCAGATAGTTCCTACCATCAATAAATGTGAAATCATTGGAGGAAAAAAAGCAGTAAATGTTACGATAAGTTAAAGAGCAACCCTTTATTTATTTGTTTACAAAGCACACTACGCAGTGTTCAGGTCTTACTCCAGACTCTGTGCTCAAGGATCTTTCCTGGTGGGACTTGAGGGACCACATAAGGTGCCAGGGATTGAATATGGGTTGACTGTGTGTAAGGTACCTGCTGAACTTCAGGTCCTGCCTTTAATAGTGGGTATTATAGCTACGAAGGATAGAGAGGCTAATTGTCCCTAAAACAAAGGACAACTGGAAAGAAAATATTGAGAAGGGAGGGTATGCAGCACATCCTCAAAGATACATGAATCCTTTTATGTCAGATAATTTGTGTTTCATTTTAAAGCACTCTAGTTGACTGTTCTGTTACTTGCCGTTCAACATTTTGTAAAACGGGTTTAAGCAGCTCTCTTTTAAACCGCTCTTTTTGTATGGATGTATGTGAGTCCAAGATGAAAAATTTCACATATTTCAAGCTTAGAGCTAAATGTGAAGAGTCAGAGTTTGAAACAAGGAATCAGTATGATCATGATTTGCACCTTAAACTGATCATTTTGACAGAATAGATTTACAGGCATTTATGACACCAAGCTAGGAGCTCTGATAGAAGACTTGTACAATGGCTGGGTTAACAGCAAACACGATACTAAATTTTGGAGAGAACAGCAAAGATGACAGATATAGGGGTACATACATGTAGGAAAGTGCAAAAAAGGTAGAATTGACATATTTGACAATTTTTTTTTGGAATTGGGAATGTGAAAGAAAGGGATGGCTCCAGGTCTAGATAGATTTTTAGCTTCAAGGGATAATTAGACTGTTCAATACAATTTACTCTAACTATCCTTTCCTCTGTGTCTAATTGGAGTTCCTCTTTGATCCTAGCAAGCCTGGCCCTTCCACTTGAACTAAAACCCTCCATCTGTGCCTACTATTCTGACTACACTAGTATCTCCGGTAACTTGTTCTTCGGAATTGGTCTATACCACACTATTTTTTTTCATTTCTTGTTTTTATTTAGGTTCCATGATTTCCAATAATGTTGATAATAGAAACATATCTGCCATGAGTGTCAGGCTCCTCTCTCATGCCCACGCCCCATCCTATCCCCTTGATAAACTCTTTTTTTGTTCTGGGGACATACCTGTCTGTACTCAGGGATCATTCCTAGAAGTGGTGGGAGGTTCCATGTGTGGTACCAAGGAAGATATCCAAACTCAATTTTTGAATTAATTTATCTTTTGTGTCACCACATGCTTACAACAGTGGTAACACTTTAAGACATTTTTTTCTTTGGTTCACACCCGGCAACACTGAGAGGTTCCTCCTGGCTTTGCACTCAGAAATTACTCCTGGTGATGCTCAGGGGACCATATGGGATGCTGGGAATCAAACCCAGGTCAGCCACATGCAAAAAAAATGCCCTATGCACTGTGCTATTACTCCAGCCCCAGGACTTTGATGTACACAGTTACCTTACCTTCACCATAGGCAAATGTCATTTTAGCACACATTTTGATGCCTCAAAGCACACAACTTTAGTATGGTGACAAGAGTCATATGCAATAGCCAGCATCTCCTAATGGAAGTATAAATGTCCACCATTTATTTATTGATTATCTTCTTAATACCTGACATGGATGTCTACATAAAAAATAGAAAAAAAAATACTTCAATGATGACAGCTCAGATGCTCCCTTATGATACAGTGTATGAAATGTTTAGATTATGGTTAATTTTCAAATGGGTGACAGCTGTAGTGCTCCAGTCTTACCTGCCCTGTTCCTTCTCATTCTGAATTGCAGAATCATATTCTATGCCTCATGGGGTGTCAGACATCTGCCTCCCTCCTCAATACTTATTTATACCTAGTCTATTTGGAAGATAAATAAGGCATACTAAATGATATGACATTTCCTGTAATTTTAATAGCTTATTATTTGTGTTAATAAATCTAAGACAGGGAATGATTGCCAGATGATTTACATTTTTAAGGATTCTTACAAGTAATAAATGATTTTCTTTTTAGAAAGCTCTAGAAAATGAAAATAATATTTAAAGTCACAAACATTCAATATTATTATCAAACATAACTGTTTTAATGATACATTACTTTTTTTGTTCATTTTATAAGATATTTTCTTTCGAAGGATAAAAAAATGTATATCATATGTACATTATTCAATAGAGCCAAACAATGTAAAGCATATCTTGTATTTTAATGTAGATTATTTGTCACATTGTATAAGACGTAATATTTAAATATCTAAATTTTCATTCTTCTTTTAAATAATGTAGAACCTTTATTTCTCTGTGCTTATTTAGGAAAAAGACAAATCTGTAATTCTAAATTCTTTCTACAGTTCTTTTTATGCCTGTTCCTATCATTTTGCCATTTTAATAGTCTATCTATACTGCATATGAAACTGCAAAAATTGAAAGATGAAATGATCTATTCAAATTATCTGCTATTACACAAACAGGTTAATAACAGTAATTAAAAGAATAATTATGCAACTACATGCCACTCAAAGGCATCATTTAAATTATGCAAATCAAGAATAAGGTCATGTAATGCTAAAAGAAAAGAACTAAAATATGCAAAATTGTACTCTCTGTTGGTGGGTCCAGTATCAGAAATATTCATATCACAAGCATGTAGTGTGCATCTCATCTCTAAACTTCACACTATAAAATCAAATTAATTTTATTACCTTTTTGAGTACTCTGAAATTTGAACAGTACAACATTTTGTGAATGGACTGATATGAACCAGGAGAAGAATAATTTTGTGCACCTTTGTCTATTTTCTAAACATTTTTCTATTATAAAAATATCACTGTCACTGTCACTGTCATTCCGTTGTTCATCGATTTGCTCAAGCGGGCACCAGTAACATCTCCATTGTGAGACTTGTGTTACTGTGTTTGGCATATCGAATACGCCCCGGGTAGCTTGCCAGGCTCTGCCATGCGGGTGAGATACTCTCGGTAGCTTGCCAGGCTCTCCGAGAGGGGTGGAGGAATCGAACCCGGGTCAGCCACGTGCAAGGCAAACACCCTACCTGCTGCGCTATCAACCCGTAGAAATATCATGATACTTTAAAATTTTTAAAGAATAAAATAAAAGCTATTCTTAATGTCACTATTTTGAAGTAAACACAAGGTCATTTTTGGGCAATTTCTTCCTCCGTTCAGGTACTCTTTTATCATAACTGAAACAATGTTCTTGCTTATGTCATATGAGATTTTGCATTTCATTTAATATTGTATTCTGAATATTTTCTCAGGTGATTCTTAAAACCTGGATTTTTAATGTTAACATAATATTTTACAAATGATGCCATATTTAACTATTTTATTATTTTTATATTCTTTTATTTAGTTTTCTATCAGAAATCAGCTATAATAAAAGTACATTATATTATGTAGATAGTCCCAATTATTTTGTTTAAATATATTGCTAAATGTAGACTAGGAAATTATAGCTAGGACTGTGGAATTAGAGTTACGATTAAAATTGAGGAAGATAATAGAAAATAACTTGAACTTCTTAATGCACACATATTAAATTATTTCTAGAGTATTTGTATTAGTTTGCATAACTATCATCTGCCCAGGTTACCATTAAAGTTTCAGTGATGATGAAAATACTTTTCTTAGCATACTTTAGACTCCTAATGAAATTAATTTTTCTCTTTTTTATAGTGTTTTGCTTCCTTTTATTACATAGTTGTCTGTGAACTTAATTATTTTACACTGAGCTATTATTTTAAAATAATTTTCAGTAACTACTTATTTTATTATATTTGTTTCAAATATTTCTCCAATTCTTCATTTGCTTTTAATTTCTGTTTTGCCATGCATAAGCATTATATTTACATATGATCAATTTACTAAATAGTTCCCTTTACCGTTTTCTCCACTGTTTCCATGCTTATAATTTCTCTTTTCATATTAACCACTCATTATCTAGAATCATATCAAATTTATGTTGGTAAACACCATAATAGCTTAAATTCCATCCAACAGAGCCAAGGTTTCCAACACTTATCTAATTTGACCTCTTTTCCGTTCTGTCTTGTATTGTTTTACATAATAAAATTTGTTTTTAAGATTAATATGATCCACTGATGCATGTGATTTCTATGTACATATTATATATTTGACTTTCCTTCCATTTTGTACTGTTTTACTGTTTTAGAAGACAAGTAAATTTTTACCACTTATAGTACTTGTTACTGACAAATTGTAGAATTTATTCCAAAGAGTTTATAAGTATTCTTTTAATATCACAATATTTTAATACTTTTTGAAAGTACGTCTTATGTTTGCACTGGTACAAAAGAAAGGACATAGTATGATGTATCTCCTTTGACAACATATGCTATTTTACTTAAAATATCAAATACCAAATATGCCATGGGTAGCTTGCCAGGCTCTGTCATGAGGATGACATACTCTCGGTAGCTTGCCAGGGTCTCTGAGAGGGGCGGAAAAAATGCCAAAAACAGTAACAAGTCTCACAATGGAGATGTTACTGGTGCTCGCTCGCACAAATCGATGAGCAATGGGATGACAGTGACAGTGACACTGACTTAAAATATTTTCTTTAAAATATAAACGTTTTTGTTATTGTATACAATTAGTAAATATCTTCCTTCTTCTAATTTTTAACCTGATAACAAATTTCGAGGTAAATGTGCCAGAAGAATAGACATAAAGACATTGAAGGCAGTCACATGCATTATTATTGCCTCTGAGTCCTCAGTGAGGCTTCAAGTCACTTGAGTTGAACTTGCTTATAGGCATAGCATATCTCTTCCTTGTCTTCTTAAAGAAAGATTTCTTTTAATTTTAAAGGAAATTAAAAATTAATTTTTTTATTTTTTAATTTTTTTAAATTTTAAATTTTTAAATTGAAATTCCCTTCTTAAGTTTTTAACTATATAAATTATTCACTAATTGAGTACATGTTTTGAACATAATAGAATAAATGTTAGACAGAATAATGCAGGAAATTTGCTTGCTTTGCACACGACTAACCTGGATTCCATCTCTGGTACCACAGGTGGTCACCCAGGGCTCCACAAGAGTGATTCCTGAGCACAGAGCCAGGAGGAAGCCCTGAGCATAGCCAGCTGTGGTCTCAAAACAGAGGCAAACCCACATCTATTCTAGAAATCAATTTCTAACCCAATCTTTAAATAGTCCCAGTCCTGTATCTTATAATTTTAGATTAAATGAGGTAATAGTTATATATATCGAGTCATCAGGATTTTCTGGTTGTAATAATAGGAACTTAAGAAAACTTAGGCGAGAATAGTTTGTTTCATGCAACTGAGAAATACAGAAATAGCTAGATTCAGAAAATCTTGAGTTCTATCTGTGCCAGATATCATAAACGCCTGAGTATTTCTGGGTATTTTCCTGTGAGCTCCAAGCATGACTGGGTAAAAACCCCTGTAAAACTTTAACTTTAAAAGTTTAAAAGTAAAATTTTTTATTTAAAAAATTTCCATAAAGTTAATAATAGAATTGAACATTTTTGTTGCAAAAACTTAAAGAAAAAAATTTTGACTGAGAAGCAAACAGGTATAATTAATAAATTTTAAAAGGAAGATGTATAAAATTATAAAGAAAACAAAACAGTGACATGGTGTATTTAGACTTTAATTGGGGAAAAAAAGGAACATGATGCCATGAAGAAATAAAAGTACTTATTAGGGTATATCGATATTGCCAAATAAGTTTAAGTTCCTGTTAATAGTTTGGACTGGCCTTATTAGGGGTTCATTTTTCTGTGCACTTACCTTTTGCTATTACATTTTCTCATTGAAATTTGAACAGGAAAACAGAGTAAAAATAATTAGTGATTTTTAAGTAAGTTTTCTTTAGTAGAATTCCATATCGTTAGAGGTTTCTTTATTCTATTGTATTCATTAATTGGTGGGCAAACCAATTTTTACCTCAAAATTTTTCCTAGAAATTTGGGTGGCATCCCAAAATTTGAATAGTTATATATACCGACAAATATTCAAATGTTGAAAATTGTCACTACTAAAGTTACGTGGGTTTTTTTTTATGTCAGAGAAATCAGTATATTCCCCTCAAGTGACTTTCTAGTTAATAAATGCTTTCTTAGACAATAATAATAATAATTTATAAAGAAATGCTTGCAGTTTATTGAACATATTCCAAAACAAATTATAAAACAAACAAAAAATAGCATGAAAGTTAATACAGAAAGTTACTTTTTTTTCCCCCAGAGATTCGGGAACTATGTGGAACCAATTCCAAATTATTTCCTTAGATATAAGCCAAAAAGAAATTATGTGGGAGTCAGGAAACAGCCCAAAGGAATAGAGCACAGGCTCCTAGTACATTCCTGTCCCCTCTGCCTTTCTCTCCCTGTTTTGCTGTGGATAAGCCCCAGGCAACCCTAGGTGGAAGTACACAGAGCTAGAGAGCTCCAAACCATCAAACCCACACCGCCAAGCCCAGTATCGCTGGGCAGTTCTCCGGTCCTAGAGCATCACTGTGGAGTCCCCACTGGGGAAATAAAGAGAGAAAATATGAAGGAGGACTGTACTTCCAAAGCCAACAAAGCATTCCAAGCATTCAATAGAGCCCCATGACCTCCAGCACCAAAACCCGATCAGAATGGTGAAGAATTAAAACGATATCTTGTAACTAACAACCCACCAGAAACATTGGACTATCACACCCCCTGTTCCATTTTTACAGTGATCTAGCCCTGCTGTTGAGTTTCTGGGAGGCTTTTAATTAGTGCATTATCAGGTAGAAAAATTAACCTGGTTATTCCACTCTCAATGCCTTGAATTCTCTTGAGACTGAAGCAGTCAGTCATCGAAGCCCTAGCCAAACAGGGTGTTCAAACTCAACACAACAGGATCCTCTGTGAGCTGTATTACAGATTCCCCACCAGGATCTCACCATTCTATAAAGAAGTGATCATCGACGTAAAAGAGGAGTTTGGCCGGGCGACATCATTTCATCGAAAACTCTTCAGTGCCAACCTCGAGAACATCATGTGACAACTGGAATGGGAAGGAATAGGAGTGAAGAGAAACAGCAATTATACCACCTCCATTTCGCTGATGACATCATTCTAATAACACAAATATCAGCCAAGCAGCACAAATGCTGGCTGACTTCAATAGCGAGTGTGGAAAGGTCAGACTGCAGCTGAATCTCACCAAGACAATGTTCATGAGAAATGGACTAGTTCCTGATGTTCATTTGCCCTCAATGGAACAAACATCTCCAAATGCAGCAATTACGTGTACCTGGGTCGAGAACTCAACATGAGGAACGACCTGGCACTTGAACTGTGAGGAGGAAGAGAACAACATTGAACGCCTTCAAAAGCATTGAAGAAGTGGTTAAGAGGACAAAGAACCTCTGGCTCCGGGCACATCTTTTCAACTGCACCATTCTTCCTGCACTAACATATGCCTCAGAGACCTGGCCCTATGAAAACAGGATGACAACGCTATTCGGGTCTCCCAAAGATGAATAGAATCTAAAGAGCTATGCTTGGAGTATCACGCTTCACTCAAGTAAGAGAAGGAATCCAGAGTTTCGACTTCCATTGTTGATTGAGAATCAGGGATGTTGGCCAAGGCGTCGAAATCAGATGGGCTGGACACGTAATGCGACTTAGAGGTGACTGCTGGACTACAACTGTTACTGACTGGATTCCACGTCAAAAGACAGCGTGGCCACCCACCTACCAGATGATCAGACTTCTTCGTCAAGACACTGAATGAACTGTTTGAGTCTCTTCCTGTTCCTGGAGCAAGCAGATATCATTGGGCTACACTAGCACATGACAGGGATGAATGGAGACATTACTGGTGCCCACTCAAGCAAATCAACAAACAACGGGATGACAAGTGATACAAGTGATTCCATTCTACGAACTGAGTGAAAGCACAGCAGGTAGCGCATTTACCTTGCACGTGGCTGCAGTCAACCCGGGTTCAATTCCTCTGTCCCTCTCGGAGAGCCCAGCAAGGTACGAAGAGTATCCCACCTGCACGGCAGAGTCTGACAAGCTACCCGTGGCATATTTGATATGCCAAAAACAGTAACAAGTCTCACAATGGAGATGTTACTGGTGCCCGCTTAAGCAAATCAATGAACAATGGGACAACAGTGCTACAGTGCTATTCCACTCTAGACCTGGGAGAAACTAACGTAATCAAAAGAGGCTGTAGGTTTGAGTCTTTTGCCATGTGCACTAGAAGTCAGATTTTGGAAAAAATTCCAGAAACATACCTCAGCTCAAGATTAACAGGTTTTTTCCTCGCATTTAACTAGGAAGGCACTTCTCTATATAAGCCAAACTCAAACCCTTGCCTCTTCACTGTTTTTCAGTTATAAGGAAAATCTAAGTGTATTCTTTAAAAGCTATGGGTTAATTTTTACTTTTCAAAATTACCATCTTCTATTTATTCCTTGGGAGTCTGACAAGCTCCCTGTGGCATATTTACATCCAAATACAGTAACAGATATATGCATACCTCTCAGAGAGCCCGGCAAGCTACTGAGAGTATCGTGCCTGCACGGCAGAGCCTGGCAAGCTACCCGTGGCATATTCGATATGCCAAAACCAGTAACAATAGGCCTCATTCCCCTGACCCTGAAAGAGCCTCCAATCGTTGGGAAAGACAAGTAAGGAGAGGCTGATATAAATATCAGGGCTGAGTGTAATAGAGACGTTACTGGTGCCCGCTAGAGTAAATGAACAAACAACGGGAAGACAGTGATACAGTGATATTTATTCCTTAATGAAATGCAGGAATGTGAAAATATTGTGCTAAGTGCCTTTTAAATCTTCTTAAATTTTATTCACATTCTTGCAAAATTTTAGAACATATAGTTATCCTCCAAGGAAAATAATGACTCTATATCACATCCATGAGGAAAAAAGAAGGAATCTAGGTTATTCATCAAAAATAAAAGATTAAAATATATTGTAAAGGAAGGAAATAGGCTTTTGTAGTGAACGCAATATAATGTATAAGTACAGATATTCATTTATATTTATGCTGACTTATAAAGAACTGAAATTAACACAATTTAGTTGTTCTATAGCTTTTCCAGTTCCTTCAGGAAGATAAATAAAGGTACATATAACTCATACTGCTACAATATATGACTCTAGCCAGGCCCTTTGTTTTAAACAGGTAGTATTGACAGTGAAAATTATTCTAAAAACACATAGGCAAAGTTATATCTGCTAGCATATACATAAGATTTAAGCAATGCTGTTTGAATGAATACATGAGAGATAATCAAAATGGAAAATAACATATAAAAGCCTTTTCTAGATAAAAAAAATATATTCCAATCTGATTCTCTGCAAATAATTTTTTAAGTGAAATTGGGGTTTTTTTTAGAGAAATAAGAAGGAAAGAGAGAGAGAATTATGTGTTCAAGAGAGAACAAGGCCATTCCAGAAAAGAACAAGCCAAGGTTGCGTTCTTCCATAAAAATAATTACGGATCTCAGGTTGAGATCCAGGAACACCACACCACACCCCACCACTGAATGGGGAATGTGCCAGAAATAAAGTTCTTATGATACATTCTATGTTGAAAATTTGTGCCAAGAGAACAAACCATGATCTAGAGCCTGAGCCATAACGTTCTCTTACTTGAATTAGAAAGAAAATTCAACAGTTCAACTGAAGACAATAGTACTTTTTCATCAATGGCAAAAGTCATTGAAATGTTTAGCAGAGAAAAAGCTTAGGTAAATGTAAAAAGAAAGAAAAAGGAAACTAAAAAGAGTATTCAAGGGTTCATAACAATAGATGCTGTGAAAGGCTTAAGTGGAGAATAGTAATACTTAATAGTAGGTGAGAATAAATACCCACTCAAGGGGAGAAAGAACAACACAGAAATGAGACCAATTCAGAAGATTTCTTCAGTTTCATCAGCTATGCGGGAAAAATACATCTATTGTCATTATCCCTCAAATCACAGGATTGTCACCATTTGTCTGAAATTTGTGAAATTGTTAATAAGCTACAAATTAACTTCTATTAATAACTTGTGATATTTTCAAGAAAATTGGAGAGTCTATGACAGGAATAGGTGGTGGGTGGGACAGGGACTAAAAGCTCATACTTGCTGAGACAGAGTCCACTCCCGGCTTGTTCTGGGGCCACTCCTGACTGCTGGGGGACATTGTAGTGCTGGAGATTGAACTCTGGGCATACAGCATTGAACACCTGTGCACTAGCCCTTTGAGTTGAATCTTTTTTGTTTGGTTAGTTTGTTGAGCCACACTTGGTGGTACTCAGGGCTTACTCCTGGCTCTCTGCTCAGGGATCACTCCTGTAGGTGCTCAGAGGATCAGATGTGATGCCTGGGATCAAACCTGGGTCTGCTGCATTCAGGACAAGAGCCCTAGCCATTGTACTATCTCTAGTCTAAATAAAACCCTTTCAGGGTTTGGGGCTCTGACTCAAGGGTCCTCAGGGATTACTTTTGACACTGCACTCAGGAATCATTCTTGACAGGGCTTGGGGGGACCTTTATAGGGTGCTAGGAGTGCAGTCCTACTGAGTTGCATACAAGTCAAACACCTTACCTGCTGTACTGTTTGTATGGCCTCTGAGTCTTTTTTTTTAATTTAAGATAATAACATACTTTATTCGGGTAGACTAAAACTAAATCAGTTGCAAATAGTTACTAAAAAATACTACAAAAGATGAACCTTAGGGAAATTAAAAATAGTCTAGAGAAAAATTAAATTCTATGCCTTTAACACACAACAATGTCTATTAAGAAAATAATGTGAAAGGAACCATACAGCTAACTGATCAAAAAATCATATATCTCACAACTTTGAAGTACTGTGAAGTTTATATTTGTTTGTCCTCATGCTATAATTTAGTGAGGTTCAAATATATGTCACTGGCATCTCAATTTTAAGTTGGATAATAATGAAACACAGATACCCCAGATAACAGATAACAATGCACCCAAATAACAGATAATGTCTCTCTTCAAAGAGCAACGCTGTATTTACCCCAACCATGGGTATTAATTATGGCACTGGAGACTTGCAGGCAGTACAGAAATGAAAATTGAAAATCAAATATAAATTGATACACTAAGTCAAATATATATAATATCAAATACCTAAGTAATAAACATAATATAGAAAGTTAACATCACTGAAGCCTTATTAAAATTGGGCTGGATAGATAGTACAGTGATAAGTTACTGCCCTTACACGTGGCTGAACCAGGTTTGATCCCGTGTACTCCATATGGATCACTGAGCCCACAAGGAGTGATCCCTAAGCACAGAATCAGGAGTATGCCCTGAGCACCTCCAGTTGTGGCCCCAAATAAAAAAGAAACAAATAAAAAGATAAATGGATAAATCCACCACCACATTTTTTAAAAAGTCACTTTAAATGGAATCTAACTCATCACCTGAAAAAAAAACTCCAATATTTCGAGAAGCCAGAAAGTATAGTGGGTAGGGCACTTGTCTTGCACATGAGGCCCCTGGCCTCCAGCATGACATATGGTCCCCCAAGCCTCTCCAGGAGTCATCCTTGAGCTCAGAGTCAAGAGTCAGCCCTGATGAAAGTAGATAAAGGACCAAACATGATAACCTCTCAGTATCTGTATTGGAAACCATAATGCCCCCAAATAGAGAGAGAATATGGGGGAAATTGTCTGTCAGGGAGGCAGGGGGAGGGTGGGAAAGGGGGGAGTATTCTGGGAAGATTGGTGGTGGGAAATGAGCACTGGTGGAGGAATGGATATTTGATCATCGTATGAATGTAACTTAAACATGGAAGTTTGTAACTGTATCTCATGGTGATTCAATTAAAAAAAAAAGAGAGAGAGAGAAAGCCCTGAGCACCGCCAGGGATGACCCAAACCCCTTCCCCCCATCCCAAGCCTTTCCCCAAAGAGAACAGAAAAGAAGAGAAAAACATGCAAGAATGAAACTGGCCTGTTTGAGAGACTTACCAAAAGATCTTTTATCCACCCTCTTTGCAGCCACTCAGTTAGACCATCTTGCCTTGTGTCTCCTTCATCTGATTGTTGCATGGCCTCATCTTCCACTGCCACATCTTTCTTTTTATGTCTAGAAGAAATTACACAACTTGGGTCCATCTTGAGACATGTTTTAAATTCTGTTAAGTCATTGCAATGGAATGGAGCAATAGTACAGCAGATAAGGCTCTTGCCTTGCACGAGGCCACTGCTGGGGTGATCCCTGTGTTCACAGCCAGGAGTAATCCCTGAGCACTGTTGAGTGGCCTCAAAGAATTTTTTTTAATAATAATAATTAATCAAATCCGAGTGCACAGAATTGTAGTTCCCTGCTATTCCCAAACAAATTTATTTTATTTTGTTTACTACTGCTGTTTTCTTACTGATGGTTAACAATAGGAATAGGCCTAATTTTAGAATTTATTAATCTTGCTAATGATTATGTAAGAAAGATCTGGGATAAAGAAAATTTTAAACAAAAATTTTTAGCTTTTGGTAATAAATATGATATATAATGATATAATCTATCACAGAAGAAATAAGAAACTATAATAAAAGGACCTTTTATTAAGCTATAAAATACAAACCATTGAAAGTCAATAATAAAAAAGATTAAATTTTCCAGACAGACAGTATTTGGGGACTAAGATTTGAAGAACTATGAATTTAACATATCAAAATCTGACTAATGGAATTAGGAGAATCTTTTTTATTCTAGAATACTATGATTTACAGAATTTATAAACAATTTACCACCCCAATAAAGCTAAGTTGAACAGATTTATTAATCACATATCACTGCATTTGGTTAAGAAATAACTCTGATGAAAATACTAATCATAGGGTTAGTACCTACCATAAAACTGTTGAGGGAGAATGGCTTATTCCTCCTATCAAAAACAGTTCCTTCCTGTCAGTTATATACTATTCATTATGTAGAAAGATGTTATATAATGCTTACAAATGCACATGTTTATTTTAAAATAAAAATATTTTAAAAGTAATGGGTTTCCCAATATGGAATAAATTGGCACACTCATGATTCAAAAAAAAAAAACAACAGATATGATTGTCTTTTTAAGAATCTCCTAACCACCTTGTTTTAACATGTATAATACTGATCTGAATACAAAAACAATAAATATATTATTTTCTACTATATTGCACTGCATAATAGTCACATTCTGGGTTGTTTTATTTTGTTTTGTTTTAAGTAATATCAGTACTGTTTTTTTTAAAGCACATAATGCTCCCATCTACTTATTTTGCAAATAAATACCATAAGATCAATGATCATTATGTACTCAAATACATCACTCAACTTAAAACAATATAGACATAAATATGTTCTCAATATGAGTCAGCACTAGAACAGAACCAAGAGATATGATGTGTCAAGTTACTTCTTTTGTTTCAGAGAACTATGCTGAAATACACCATGTCTGTTCTTCCTAAACCATTAAGATAAACCTTGGAAAAATGCAATGTGATTGTTCAATTACGAGCTGTGTACAAATTTGACCAGAGATTGTCAATTTACAAGTAACATAACTAAGCATATAGTGGGATTAGACAACATAGATAATCACTTGAAACAATTCAGGTTTTAAAAAGAAACAAAAAATGAACAATGTATTTGTGTAATATCCAGCCTGATGATCATTGCTGAAACTTGCATGATATCCCTAGACATCCAAATCAATGGTTTTAGAGACTCCAAAAATTGCATTTTATTATAATTCTATGTAATGGAACAGGGCTAGAGCGATATCACAGCAGGAAGGGCGTTTGCCTTGCACACGGCCAACCTGGGTTTGATTCCTCATCCCTTTTGGAGAGCCCGGCAAGCTACTGAGAGTATCCCTCCCACATGGCAGAGCCTAGCAAGCTACCCATGGCGTATTCAATATACCAAAAACAATAACAATAAGTCTCACAATGGAGACATTACTGGTGCCCACTCAAGCAAATCGATGAACAGTGCTACAGTACTATAGTAAGGACAGTGCTACAGTGCTACAGCAATAGAACACATACCAACAAAAGAAGACATACAATAATATTCTGTAAATAATAATAATAATAATATTCTGTAAATAATAATAATAATAATAATATTCTGTAAATTTTAAGACACATATTACCACAAAAACCCAGAAAAGTAATTAAACTCAAGGTTATCCTAAAATATATCACATCCTCCTGTGATAATTCACGTTGCAATGTGTTCCATACCATAAAACCAAATTGAAAGAGCCATAGATTCAATCCTCAGCACCCCATCTGGTTCCCCAAGCCCTGTCAGGAGTAATTCCTGAGCACAGAGCTAGGAGTAACCCCTGATCATTGCCAAGTGCAGCTCCCCTCTCTGACAAAATAACCATATTGATATGTTTCAGAGAAACCAACCCTTTCAAGGAAAGGAAAATGATGCTGCTCTTAAATTATGACCACAGTTGAATATAAAGAAGAGTTAAATAAATGATCACATTCATAGAAATTAAGTAAATTTTCAGACCATAATGCACTTGTGCTGAAACACTAGCATATCCAAAGCACCTTAAATTCATTAATCCAGAGGTTATTTCAATTCCTCTTGAACAGAGAGATATTAATATTACATTACAAATGGAAAGAATAATCTAAAAATGAGACCCTACCACCTGTCAGACCAATCACATGTCTCCATTATTGTAAACTTGCCTTACAATTATACTATCCCCATTCTTGAGATGAATTTTAGATTCAGCTGGAGAGGTCAAATAATTCTTCAACCAAAAACTAACAATTGACCAAGTCAAAAGTTTAACTGAACTTTTATTTTATTATTCTTCTTATTATTTTTTTATTGAATCACCATGTGGAAAGTTATAAAGCATTCAGGCTTAAGTCTCAGTTATACAATGGTCAAACACTCATCCCTTCACCAGTGCACATATTCCACTACCAAGAAGCCCAGTATACCTCCCCTCCCACCCCCACCCCCGAGCCTGTGTAGCTGATAATTTTCACTTTAGTTTCTCTTTACTTATTTCCACAAAAGGCCTATTATTGTTTGGAGTTCCCCCCCAAAAGCAGACCTGCTGAAAAGGAAGCATTTGATAATTTCTTTTCCATTGCTGAGAATGAAGAGATATGAGGTTTTGGATTTCTGTATTTTAGTATCTTAGTAACTAAGTCAAGGGAAATTTCTGCCAGAAATTGCATCATTGCAAGCTCATACCTCTCTTTAGTGGTCCTTATAAGATGGCGGTCAACAGGCTTTCCCCCCTACACCCCCCTCAAAGGAAAAGTGGAGAGAGAAAAACCTTTCCCCTCCTGGGGCGGCATGAGGCCACAGCTTAGTTCACAGTCTTGAGACATTTCTGCAAGAAGCTGCTGGTACCAAAAGTAGTTTAGCTGGCCTCCGGAATCATGGTCATCCAGCAACAGAGAGGCTGCACATGTGGGGCCACCCGGGTCACATCTCAGTGGAGAGCGGCGCCAGTACCGCCACCATCCCGAGATCTTGCATGCATCCTGTTGCTGCAAGCTCGTACCTCTCCTTACTGGTCCTTATAAGATGGTGGTAGCCACGCCTTCCCCCCCCAGAAAGGAAAAGCAGAGAGAGAAAAATCTTTCCCTATGTTTTCATCAATATGATTCATGTATTCAGGTCTAATAATGAGAACTTCAATCCATCTTTCCCTCAAATTATACATACAGGTGACCAGAAGCTATATTAAAATAATTCTCTGCATCAGTGATCATCAGGGAAATGCAAGCCAAGCAATGAGAGCTTTTTTCCCATCTGGAGAAGTCTGTATCCCTTCTTGAATATGTACCTCTCTCTTTCTCTCACTGCATATTTTCCCTAAGTGTTTCATTAAATAAAACTCCTTTTCTTTTTTTTCCTAATGTAACTAGATTCCAAGAACACAATAGTAAGCAACACAAACCTAGTCTTGTTGTTCATGGGTTCTACATTATGATCTGAGACGGAAAATTAGTTGAGCAAAAATAGTGGGGATTATAGATACACTGGATTTACTCATTGTCAGCTAGATTTATTCATATCAGAAAAGAGAGAAAAGAGAGGGTCCAGAGAGAGAGTATAGGGCTTACGGTGTTTGCTTGTAATGAAGCCAAACCTGGGTTCAATACCCAGCACCTCATCTGGTTCCCTAAGCACTGGCAGAGGCCATCCCTAAATACCCTAAGTACACCCTAAGACTGGGTGTATTCCAGCCCTCCATCCCATCAAAAGAGAGAGAGTAAGAAAGTAAGGGAGAAAAAGAGAGAGGGAAGGAGGGAGAGAAGGAAAGAAGGAGGGAAGGAGTAAGTGAAGGAGAGAGGAAAGGAAGAGAATTCATTGGTAAAAAACTTAAGGAAAAGAATTATAGAAAATTTAAACTGTGTCCTCCAATTTTTCTTTTATAATATGTACTGAGGTAAAATATGTTCCAGGAAATGTGAAAGGAAAACAGCTTCCTTGCCACCTGCAGCGTGTTTGGTGATCAACCCGCTGCAGAAAGATCTGAGCTGTTTTGAAAGATTGACCAGTAAACACAAATCACTGACTTCCTCTTATCTCCAGTTGAATTAATAGCAGTCTGGAAGACAAATAGGTTGTTTGGATTTTACTTAAGCAGGAAAAATAAATATGCCCTTCAATGTACTGTCTTCCTATAGAATTTTTCAAAAGTAATTTTGACCTGTGAATCCTGTTTACTGTTATATATAAGCTATGTGTCTACTCCATGACAGTGTGGCATATTATAGGATAGAAAATTTCCAGGCTCTTAGGTAGTCAACATTTTTCCTGTCTGAGTCACAAATCAGACTTCATGAAGTGTAGTGGAAAGGGTGATGGGAGGGTCATGTATTCTGCCAAACACCGTAGAGTTCAGATTTTCCCTTCCTCCCTACCTCCCCACATCCACCTCCGCACCCACCAGCTATTCCTGCAGAGAAATTTTAATATCTTTAGTATGCAAAACAATACTGAAATGTTGAAAAGAAGAAAGCAGCTTTCTTATTAGAACACCTTTTCTTGCTGAAAAGATGCTGCATTTTATCCCAGCAGTTCTATTTTATACAAACAAGATGGACCTAAAAGAAACCTTCTGTCACTAGTTTTTCTCTGCGTTTCAATTGATAGATTCTCAGGGCGAGATACTTGATGATTTCTTTTCAGTTTCCTCACTAAACATTGAAAGAAACCCTGCTTACATAAAGTTAGTTAAAGGAAAGCATGTTTGTCAACAGAACTGAGAACTCAGGCTCTCCGTGGCAGGGTGCAGGGAGAGGAGACAGGGGACACTGAGGAAGGGACATGGGCATGCTGGTGGTGGGTATGGTGCAGAAGCATTGCAAGCACAAAACGTTTGTTGTTTGTTTTTGTTTGGGGGCCACATCTGGCTATTCTGGCTAGTCAGTTTACTACTGACTGCATTCAAGGATCACTCTTGGCAAAGCTTGAGGGGACCTTATGTGGTGCAGGTGATCCAACCCATATCCATCACGTGAAAAGTAAGCACTCTATCTGCCATATTATTGCTCACAAATCCTTAATATTAATATAGCTCCTTGATTTTAATAAAAGAATAATTATGATAACTAATAAGGATCCTTCAATAAAAGAATAAAAATAACAAATAATATGTGCATGGAACGAGAGGATTTATATGAATATCCTTCATGTAAAGAAACAGAATCATGTATAAAATGAAATCACCAGCATATATATCAGTGTGGAAATTCACCTTTACCTCTATTATTTGGTGAAAGGGAGTCAATTGCCCATCTACTCATTATATATACTCAACTATGAGTTTCTTGTTTTCTTTTGGTAAATATTTTAGTTTCTAAATTTAATTGAAATAGAAAACAAAACCAAATTAAGGTATTATTCAAGCATAGATGACCCAGAGCGGTATATTGATCTGATAGTGAAGTAATAGGAGTTCACTTTTGCATTGCGTTTGTATTATATCATTAGTTAATTGATATTCAAAAACATGCCAGCCCATGCTACATTCCCATAAACTGAAGTAGAAAATGTTGAAACCAAGAAGAACCACCAGAATACATAAATAAAATATGAAAAGTTTTGTCATGTTCTATTAGGGTTTTTCATATTGGCATCCTATTATATTAGTATTTGTTTTCACTAATATGATATGAAAATTGCTGAAATGATTGCATGGTCAAATCTTGTTAGGCAATTCAAAGTCTAAAATTATATGATTCTAATATAAGATGAAAGAAATTGTTAATATTATAAAAAGTTTCTAATGTGATGTGAAGCCCATCTGGGGGGGGGGAAAACTTTGTTACTTTGGTGTGATTTCTTGGAAATATCTTCTTTATAGGAACCAGGTGTTGACAAAGAAGAAGAAATAAGGTTGAGGACATCACTGCTGAACTGAATGTATGAATAGAAGATATTTCTCTCAGCTAGGCAACATCATATGATTGCTTTTACCCATTCCATAGTTCTCAGTATTAATTACCAGAGTTGACTTTTCTTGTTGTCTGTGTGTGTCTATATGGATGTGTTGCATTTGTGTTTATGTGGAGGAGGAGCTTCAGTAATTGAGGGTTTGTGCATGCATGTGTGTTTATAAGAAAAGCCACCCAAAGTATTATTTCTTTCATAATTCACTTTCATATAATAGTCAATATGACTTGGTAAGTAATGAATTGTTCATAATACACCTTATCATTTCTATTGAAGTAACTTTGTAGTATACATTATATTTGTCAAGTGTGCATCATGAATTTTGCTATCAATGCCATCCTCAATAATATACTTGATGCTCTTCTATCTCAGTTACACACCGCACCATCTTTCCCACCTCCGTCCTAGTAGCTATTGATTTTTTTTTACTTAAATGTCTATTTTTCTTTAATTTAATTTACCATTGTTTGGTTTCTCTGTATACCACAAATGAGATGAATCATATGGCTTGTCTTTATACTACTACTTTATTTCATTAAGCACAACATCACATAGGTAGGTACAACTATTTCATTGCAAATGCAGGGCTTCATCTTTAAATATAAGTAGCATTCTGCTGTGCACATACATATCTTTATCTACTAATCTGTCAATTGGCACTTAAGTTGCTTCCAACTTTGTTAACTAATGCTGCAATGAACATGAAAGCATATACACATACTTCTTAAAATTAGTGCTTTTGCTTTTTTTGTATTAATGTTTTTTAATTTGTTTTTTTAGGTGAATATCCAGAAGTGGAATAAATGAAAGAAATGATTTTCTATTTTAATTTTTTGAAGAATATCTACATACTTTACATAATTGATGGTCCCATCAACAGTGAACAAGGATTCCCTTTTCTTCACAACCTATTCAGTGCCTCTTTTTTGAATAATAATCATTCTCACTGGTATACAGTATTATTTTAGTATTGTTTTGATTAACATTTTCCTAAAAATAAAAGAGGACGAACATATTTTTGCTTGTCTGCTTTGTGTGTTTCTTATGTCTTCCCTCCAAAAGTGTTTATTCAGCGATGCTGCTACCTGTTTTTTATTGACTTGTTTGTGTCATTGTTGTTGGGTTTTGTGAATTCTTTAACTCAACCAGATATATGATGTGCAAAATCTTTTCCCTCTTGACATGATGTCTTTATTGCCATTCTTCCTTCCTTCTTCCTTCCTCCCTTCCTTCCTTCCTTCCTTCCTTCCTTCCTTCCTTCCTTCCTTCCTTCCTTCCTTCCTTCCTTCCTTCCTTTTCTCTCTCTCTTCTTCTTCCCTCCCTCCCTCCCTCCCTCCTTCCTTTCCTTCCTTCTTCCTTCCTTCCTTCCTTCCTTCCTTCCTTCCTTCCTTCCTTCCTTCCTTCCTTTCTTTCTTTTTCTTTCTTCCTTTCTTTCTTTCTTTTTCTTTCTTTCTTTCTTTCTTTCTTTCTTTCTTTCTTTCTTTCTTTCTTTCTTTCTTTCTTTCTTTCTTTCTTTCTTTCCTTCTTTCCTTCTTTCTTTCCTTCTTTCCTTCTTTCTTTCTCCCTTCCTTTCTCTCTTTCTCTTTCTCTCTCTCTTTTTCTTTCTCTTTTTCTCTTTCTCCCTTTCTTTCTTTCTTTCTTTCTTTCTTTCTTTCTTTCTTTCTTTCTTTCTTTCTTTCTTTCTTTCTTTCTTTCTTTCTTTCTTTCTTTCTCTCTCTCTTTCTCTTTCTCTCTTTCTTCTTTCTTTCTCTCCTTCTTTCTCTATTTCTTTCTCTTTCTCTCTCTATCTCTCTTTCTTTCTCTCCTTCTTTCTCTCTTTCTCTCTTTCTTCTTTCTTTCTCTCCTTCTTTCTCTATTCCTCTCTCTTTCTCTTTCTCTCTTTCTTTTTCTTTCTTTCTTTCTCTCTTTCTCTCTTTCTTTCCTTCTTTCCCTCTTTCTTTCTTTCTTTCTTTCTTTCTTTCTTTTGATGCCTTTTTATGTTTATGATGACTTCTTCCCTGTACAGGAGTTTTGCAGTTAGTTATAGTCCCATTCATTCATTTTTCTTTGGCTTTCTTTACAATTAAAATTGTGTTTCACAAGCACATCTCCAAAACAATGTTAAGAAACTTACCACCCGTGTGATTTTCTAAATACTGCCTGATACGTACTATGAAGGGAGTAATTTAAGAGAACATTTTTGTTTTAATTTTTTTTAACTTTTTAAAAACTAAATCCATTATTAAAAGTAATGCCACATCACTCATTAGTCTACTTTATTATGCAATTTTGGATTAAGCCCAAAGTTGACTTTAAATCTGGGCACAAGAATATTCCTCTGAGTAATGTTCCTAAATTTAACCTTGAATTCAAAGCAAATGTCTATATCAAAATGCGTCTTCTGTTGCAAAAACTTGGCAAAAGAATCTAATTGAGAGCTGATATAAGTGCTGATAGAATTTAGAAAGTTGTTATAAAGGATGCTATTTACTTTTTTTAAAATAGTGATTTTAAAGTTTCTTGATTCCCTAAAATACTATGTTTGAATGAAGACTGGCACATTTTAATATTCATTTTAGTGTAACACTGTATACAATAAAGAAACACCTTTTCCCTCAATTATGACATTATCAATGGTTTGGCTTAGGAATTCTAGTCCTGACATATATTACTTTTATGGAAAATTAATTTATATCAATTGGCTTTTAATGTCAGCTGAAAAAGGAACTATTTCAAATGAGCTGCCAGATAACAAAAATCATCTTAGCAGAAATTAGAATATGTTGGGATTTTTTTTTTAAGACAAAGTGACAAAACTGGCTTTTGGTGTGAATTGTGTTATCAAAACTATACTAATGCTATCTCTTTCTCATTTCCTTCAACTCCAAGGGTTCCGCCCAATGCTCCAGTTTTTCAGAATGGTTTGGAGTATTTCCCAGCCAGGACACAGGGAAGGGTTGTTATCACTCATGCCTGCTGTTTAGATCTGCCTTTACCTCCCTTTGGCACTGCATGCAAGCAGGGCAGGTGCCCGCTGCACTCAGAAACAGCTTTTCTCCCTCCTGGACCAAGTGTGGCCTCTGCTCCCCAAGGAGAAATACTTCCTTTTCCTGCTTCTTCCTGGCTGAGGACAGGGAACATGGATGTATAGTATCAGCCATTATGAATAATCCAACGGTTCCTGGGTGGGCAGTGGGATGAGGTTGGGATGAGGTTTAGCCTGTCCTTGTCTCTCCATCTCTTCTCGTTCTTCCTCTTCTGACAGCCTCCCTGTGGACTTCAGGCTCCAGCATCCTGTGGATTGATTAAGCTGGATTGATTAAGTTGTTCTGTGGTTCTGTGATGTTGAATTCTTATGAAAATCAGGTAGGAATAATATAAAAGAAATATTAGAATCTATTGCCCACAGGGTTTCACATTACCAGTGTACTGTGTTTTCCCAGGTCTGATTCCACAGAAAGTTTTATTTTTTCTTTATTAACCTGTTACTAAGATCGCCTCCTTCACAGAAGCAAAACAACCAAAGCTGGGTGGTGCCATCTTCTTTCAAGACTTTGTTCTTGGAATTCTGGTCTGCTAAATTCTGGGATCTGACCCTACCCTCATGAATCAAACAAACCTGAATGATTCCTTCAATCAAGTTGATTTGGAAGGATGTTTTATAAGGGGCACCAGGTCTCTTACTCTAGGGCCTTTACACCTCTTAAATCCCCCTTGCATCTTATACCCAGGGAGATGTTGGGTTTTAGTTTTTTGTTTCTTAGCATTAGGGTCTGTTGTTCTCAAGGGTTAGCACTTACAAAAAAAAAAAATCTTCCTCTCTGGAATTTTCTCATTGACAGTGCTTCATTTTCCTGTGAGACAAATGATAAACTTGATCTTGCCAGTAGCAATAACAATGGCAATCTGATCTTGGAAATGACCTGATAATCCCAAGACTGATCAAAAGATAATTATTTGTAGCTACATAACTCCTCAAGCCTGGGAACCTCCTTTAAAAAAAATCTGACAGTTTTACAGTTTGTCTCAACCATCACCTCCTTAAAGAAATAATTTCAGAAGTCACTTAATTTGGCCCCCGGCGCATTCTGTCCTGTTTCAGGTCACTCTCTTGCCTCTCTGACTACATTATCGGTGTCCTTTTCCTACCACCCTGTAATTATTCATAAATTCTTTGGGATGGGGGGTTGGGATAGGAGTCAGGTTGACATAAACTTCTATAAAGCGACTTGAAACAAATGCGGAATCTAAACAAGTTAGCTGAAATTCCAGCTAAGTTAATCATGAGAGTGTCTTAAATGATAAGACTTAAATTAAAACTTTTCTATATGTCAGTGAACTGAACTAACTACCATATCACTCCTCATTTGGATACCCAAGTTTTGTTATCAAGTTTTTTCCTGTCTGAGGCAAAGAAAATACGGTAAATGAAATTTGTGAGGCGAGTAAGAAGAATTGAAGCATCCATATCACTTTGTGACCCATTCCAAAGAACAATATAGTCAAAAGATCAGCTTTATCTTGAATTAGGAAACTGAAAGTTTCCCATTTTTAAAAAATAGACAATATCAAGAACCACAGCTCTGCTGTATCTTCCATAAAGAATGGATTTTTCTATTTCTATATAGATAGAGTTTCTTTCAATGCTGAAAGAATTCATCAAGATAATAGGATCCATCCTCATGTTATCCTGAGCAACTTTTCCAATGTTTTTGCTAACTTTCATTAAATTGCTCGCATGGTAAAGATGTAAGTTGTCAGCAAAGCCCTTGTCTTTATTTCATCTTGTATTTTGGAAGGCTTGAGACTTACACACTGTATTTTCTATTGCAATAAGAATTCTGCCAGTCCCACATCAAATGCCTTTCTTTCCTCAAAGACCCAACCATGCTGCCCTCCCCTCGATAAATTAGCAGTGTTTAGAAGGCGACTTGCCCACATTCTATAGATTACTTTAAGGAAAAGCTCTGTCATCCATAATACATTTGGGCTTCTTTCTAGTTGAAGATTTATATATTTTTTTATTGATGGGTTATGAATATTGACACAGGAGATATTCATTGTTTATTGAAGGCGTGTTTACATAAAAGATCTTCACAGGCTACCCCCTAAGTCTAGAGGTCCTAAACCAGTGTCAGGGAGCTGTCTGGGTATTTTTTCCCACGTATTGCACTGCCATTCTACCAACAATAGAGGCCCATTAACGTTTGGCCCTTCAAGTTACTGCAGCCCAAGCCTCAGTGGCAGGACGTCTGCCCAATATGTAAAATAACGGAATGAATGGATTCCTTGGAAACAATGATAACAAGACCTGGCTGAGCTAACTGTGACAGCATGTGGTAATTTTCCAGCCCGCTGGCCCTGTAAAGGAAACTGGAACACAAAGCAAAGACCGCGGGGCGGGCCAGCCTGAATAGCTGCAAACAAGTGCAGAATATCTGATGATGTCATACGCACAGTTTGACAGATGGGGCCGGACAATTTTTTCCCCTTCAAACGTGTTCTTAACTATTTGTATTCCATCAGCTTCTCACTTGGGAAGTTCAATCCTGTAATCACCTGCTTGAAAGACTAAACAAACCTTAACTGTCATATGCTTGATTCAAGTACCACTAGTTTTATGAAGAAAAATGATATCCATTATTAGTGGCTGAATGCTGAGGGGAGCAGCGGGGGAGAGGGTGTTGCTGTGCATTAATGCATCATCTCTGCCTTCAGCTGTGGGCCAGGTTTTGAGTGTAGCTCTGACTGAATCCTGCCGTACACTTTGAATAGCATAATGAAGTATTGTTATTGCCTCCGTCTAGTCATTACATCAGGGAAACAGACATCTAAAGTTATCAAAACTGATTACTAGCTGAGCTTTTGTGTCGATAAAATAAATGCACTAAAAGAAGGCCCTTTTTCTCAGTCTTATGGGTGTTCTCTCAAGGTTAGATGTTTTCTTGTTTATAGTAGAGTGTTTTCATGTTTTCACTATATGTAAGTTGGTGCCGGGGTGTCTGAAGGGACAGGGCTCTCTCCCCAAACACGTTGGTGTATAGATCTGTTTGCGCGTGTGTATTTAAGTTGGTGCATAGGAGACAGAGAAAATGAAGATTGACAACATTTATAAAAATGAGACACAACTCAATTAAAATTCACTGAAAATAGTAAATGAACCCGCGTACTCAGTTTAATTGTAATGATACAAGACCGTCTTTTTTCCTCCCTTCACATAAGTAGTAGCTTTAGACCTCACATCTTTGCCATTTTATTCATGTAGTTCTTTTTATTTACTTTTCAAGGAATTTATGTAAATATATGTAGGCTACAGAATGGGTCTCAGATACAGCTTTATTCTTTAATCTTTTCATCAAATAGCTACCGAAAGCTGGGTAGCCGAAGGAATCTGTTTATGGAGAAGTGATATTTGTCCCATGGCACACTGCCTAAACTGTAGAATCAAGAATTATGCAATTGTATGGTGATAAAAAATTAATGATTCTGACTTACAAAACACCTTTTCAACTAGAAAAACACCATACACTAAACTACTTTCTTCAGAGTATTCCAGATTATAGAAGCTTTACAAAAACTATTCTCAATGATTCTCCCTTCTCTTATTTATCAGGGTTGTAGACAGGAGAGAGTAGATAATCAAAATCAAAATAAGGAAGGGAAATTTTCCTCTTCTTCCTTGAAGAACACTTAGGCCCCACTCGCCTCTTCTCCCGACTCATACCCTCACCCTTGAGACTTTAAATGAAAAACATGGACTGCTATCCACTACCAATGAGCTCACCTAGCACAGTCAGGCTGCACTGCAGTTGTCTATCATGCATTCATTCAATAAGGTATCTGCACTCTCTGCTTGGCACTGGACTCTGGCTGTATTCTGTGCAAATACTCTGAGATTGTGTTACTACTCAAAACTATTTCTACTCTACACTATTATATACTACTCTAAAGTCAGTGAAAGATATTTACTTGCATAACATGCACTCTTGCACAAGTAGCTTCTTTTCAACAAGAGAGGTGTGGCCCATAGGCAGACAGTTTATTCTAAGAGCTTGTCTAAGTTTGAGGTCCTATATGCCTACCCTAACGTATACTGAATGAGAAATCCATCACAAACTATAGGGCACATGCTCTGTGAAGAAGATTTTGTCTTTGCATCCCACATTTCCCACCAACTAGTGCCAAGGGCATCCCTCTACATGTTCACAGCAGATGGAGCTCCCCATGTGTTAACAAAAAACAAATTGTTTTATTAGTAGACGTGGTGTTTCAACCCTACAGGAGATTGAGAAGGCGAGAGGAAAGGGGGGAAAAGTGAAGACAGGTAATAAGAGCTTTCCACTATCACAAGTCATAATCTAAATCTATTCACAATCTGTTCCTGGAGACCTATTACTATTATAGGCAGTCTGGGTGAGGATCTCTTAGAGGGTCTAAAAATCATAACGAAATTCATTTGAGAAACAGCATGATACAGACAGGAAGGGAAAACAGAATCCCATCTACCTGCTGTTGACATAGAGTTAAGAGTGTTAATACATTGGCTTTCTCAAAATCCCCATCTAACCAAAAAAGCCAAACTTCCAAGATTAATCAGAATATTATCAGTTCAAGTGATAATCATGATAGGATTTTATAATGACTATGATCAGGAGAGCAGTCTGAAAGAAACTGATAAAGTTTCACACACATTTAGTATCACTTGTATAAGTGTCAGTTAAGCTAATGTCATATTATGTCAGTCTGAGGACCAACCAGCCCAATATGCCAGAGTCACAGTTACTTGGAAAGGGCATATTATCATCCAGCTACAGACCTGGAAAAGTGATTTATTTCTGCAAATATGACTAATTCCTTCATAATTATCTATAGGTGAGCTAATATTTAACCTACCTAGAGATTTCTTGACTCTCCTGGGAATTTAGATTATCATCACTTCTGGGCTAACAAGATTTATTAATGTGTAAGTAATTTCACAAAACCATGCTTTGTATTTATCTGAAACCTACAGTTCAATTCAATTAGTATTTATTACAGATTTCCTTAGTCAGTGGCATTATGCAAAAACAATTAGGAATAATGTCATGTAGGCAATGGAAAATTTATACTCATTTTGGGTGAAAGAAACACAAAGAAATATGTTTTATAGAAGTACATGTACATTATACATACATAAAGTGAAATACACACACACACACACACACACATCCTAGGGAGAGTATCAAAGTTGAAGAAACATATCTCTGTTTACTCTAGAAATAGTATATTTATAAAACTTTCAACAAAATGTACCTTACCTATGGAACTTTAATTTTTTTTAGGCCAGACTGAAGTCAAACTTTTTCTTTCAGTTTATCTACTTCAGAAAACAGAGTATAACACATTATTTCTCTTGTTTCTCTTTTTCTATTATTTATGTTAAAGTATAAATTGACCTTTGGATTGGGCTTATAAAAATAAAATCAGATCTAAGTACAAAATAATGTAAGACAAACCTTTATGTTAAAACAATACACATAATTGAAAAAATTGCATTATGTCCATTTCCCCTATAAAACAGTTCAAGAAAAGTTTCAATTAAAGAAAAAAATCTGAAGATAGGGACTTGTGATCAAATGCAGTTCTGATCAATTATTTAGTAAAAAGGCATTGGATGAAGGGCAATAATCCATCATAATAACTTATTCTGCTGTCAATTGTTTGCATAATAACAGCTAATGCATCCCATAGCTAGTTAGAATCAGTTTGCAGTATAAAAGACATATTTATACCATATTTCTAGGTATGTTGTTTGGAAGAACAGTGGTCCTTTCTGCACACTTTTTCTTTAAAGGTGGAAGAGAAATAATATCTATGTCACAGAGCTGTTAGCTCAGCAACTAGAATATAATGAGTTTAATAACTTCTGCAACCTGCTGTTCTTAACAACAAAAATAATAAAATAAAGGCTTTTCTTTCTTTAATTGTGAAATGAAAATTTGCGTTAGAAGTTTTGCAGTTTCTCTTAACTCTAAAATTTTGTTTCGATAAAGCATAAGTTTCTAATTAAGTAACTTCTAATTCTTTTTCCTTATTTGTTTTTAAAAGGAGGCTTAACTTGGAAGACAAAAATGAGGCAGCAGGCGTAAATGAGGTGGTGTTCACGATCTGAGTCTCACACTTATCTCATTATGGTAGCCCTTTGTGAACTGCAAAGTGCTATGATATCGTCAGACTGTGCTGTCCTCGGATATTTTGGAATCCATATTTTACATGGTTCACATGCCCATAATTCCTCAGCTTCTCCTGATTAATCATTCTTGTTTCCAGAATGATTAAAGCACAAAGTCATTAAGAATAGGCACATTGGTGCTGGTGAGATGCAGTAACGTTGTATATTAACACCAGAAACTTTAATACTACTGTAAGTGCATTACCAGATCACTAATAAAAATATTTTAAAAGAATACATTTTGAATTAAAAGTATTTACTGTTTAAACAAAATCACAAAACTTGTGGAATTTTCTTTTTTGGAAAACTGTTACTTATTTACAATTGTTACTCACTATAGTAAGCAATCTGTCTAGATGATCTCTAAGAGAAACAATGCCTACAAAATTAATCCAAAATGATAAATTTCGCCAGGAAAATAATAATATTTCAATGAGAAATGTTACTTTTAGAATGGGTTTGTCAATAACTTGCAAATTAAATATCTGGAAAAAATACAATCGTACTGGGCCAGAAAGATGTGTAATAGGTAAAGCAGCTGCCTTGCACGGAGTTTGGTTCTGGGCACCTCCTTTGGTCCCCGGAGCCATTCCAGGAGTGATCCCTGAGTGCAAAGCCCGAGCACCACCAAGTGTAGCCCCAAGACAAAGGCAAAAGGAGAGAATCATTGGAGTGCAGGGTGGTCCATCTAAAGGATCTTAAAGCCTCTGAAGGAAATTGGCTTTCAGCGACCTTAAGGTAAAGAATATATGGTCCTGCCTGTGTACATCCTCCTTTTGAAAGGCACAAAGGATTTTTATCAGGTTTATTTTGTTTTACTTTTCTGGGCTTTTAAAGTGGGTCACCCTGTCTAATAGGATCACACTTTTATTCAAATAAGATAAATGTAAGAGATGATCCAAACTTCCTGAACGAAAGAGATGTATTGAATCAAAGTTCCAATCTCAGGGCACCACCAGGTCATTCAGACCTCCAGAGAAGGAGGCTGTTCCCAAAGAGGCCCCTCTCCTGGGTATCTTTCTTTGAGTCCCTGTGGCCCTCTGTAAAGGAGAAGGTCCCTCACTCCTACCCCGTGCCCTCCCCCAGTCTGGGTCTGGGTACCATTAGTGCACTGGAGCAGTAATTTCACTAAATTGTACCTTAGTGGCCCCCTATTACGAAAGGAAGTGTGAATGCTGCCAAAGCCCTTTCCTAACTGGCAATGGAATCACAGGTCAGAAAACATCTTTAGCAAGCATAAATTATTAGGCTCACTATAAAAGAGAGCTGACAGATGAAACAGGCATTTCCATGAGTGAACAATACAGCTTCAATTCAAAGACTGCTGATTGGGTGTTCAGCCTTCCAGCATAAACAGCTATTCAAATTTTAAACTGTAACCAAGTGAATAAAGAGAAGGAATGCCACGGCCACCTTGGGTTCTTCAGAATGATTCAACAAGGGATGTGATATAAATAAAACCTCAACTGATAGGTTGAGCATTTCTTCTTCTTCCCAAGGGGGCTTCACAGGCTGTGAAACAGAAGACCAGTGTTTTCAACTAGGGGCTACTCGAGGGACTTCAAGTTCCCCCACTGACTGTCCCACAGCCTCACCAGGAAATGGTCACCGCGCACATCAGCCCCCTCTCCTCCTCCCTTGTCTGTCTGAATAGTCCCCAGCCTCCTCTTTTGTAAGATGTTATCTGTATTCATGGGGTGAGGCTGTTGGGGGATGAAGTCACAAACATGTAATTATAAACCTTAGTAGCAGCCATGCAAAGCATTCTACTCATGAGTAAAGTAGACACTGTCAGTTTCTTGCTGAGATGCCACAAAGGAAGAGCGCCTCCCGAAGATAAAACTATATGTAGTTAACTAAATGAAAAGCATTTGTCTCTGTTTTGCCAATGGATGCAACTCCCAGATGTTTCAAGTCTCCAAGCATTTCTCCAGAAAATGTGATAAGAACCTAAGACCATCTGCAGTCTTGGTTTATTTGTAAATTTCTGGCTAAAATAAAGACTATTGCCTGTTCAGAGAGAATGCTTTACTATTTTACCAACAGAGCACAGTTCTTAAGAATGCTAAAATGCCAGACTTCCCTTTGAGCTTCAAAAAAAAAAAGGACACCTGTAACTTAAAACATAGTAGTGAAGGAGTTGTTATGGTGTATGTTCCTGAGGGAACTTGGATTTTCATTTTCTGAAATGTCTGCCTATAGAGTCAGTTTAGATCTCTTTTCAAAAAAAAGGAGGGGAGGGGGCACCTGTCACCACAAAAACAAACAAACAAACATGAAACCACTTGCTTTTCAATGGTTGCTAGTGGGTTAATTTTCAGTAGCTCCATTGTATATTGGGAAGTTCTCCAATACTGATAATATCCATCCTGGCCAGTGGATAGATCTGATTTGTTTAGCGTTAAGGAATCAGAACACAAATCACACCAATTCCATTGGAGATTTTGGGGAAGCTTATTTGTAACTTATTTTTTCCATATTGATATGCTTAAAGAAGATCATAATTATTAAAATTGTGCTGGAAACCAAATTATTTTTAAAAAGCATTTTGTGGGTGCTAGTATAGGGTAGGGTTTTTGTTTAGTATGAAGCTAATCAGGTTCAATCTCTGGCATCTCTTATGGTTCCCCAAGCCCCACCTAGAGTGATCCCTAAGGAAAGAGCTCGGAATAAGTCCTAAGCACTGCAAAGTGTGGTCCCAAAACAAGAAAATTTCTTTGTACATGATGTTTCTTTAAATAGACTAGAATTACCATAAATAGCTCTAAAGCACTTTCTAATTTCCTGCCTCCAGGAGTATGCTGGTAACACTATTTTTAGGCACAAAATCATTTACTTAGAAATAAACAATGAGTCCTATTGTTGAAAAAAAAAACACTTTAAAATGTGCCTTGAAAAGAGATGAGTACCTTTAAGAAAAATTTGCATCTGTATGAAATTAGGTATGCTTAGGATAACCTGTGACCTCAGACATAAAGGAATTCCCATTCATTTTGTTTCCTAACAATACCTACACTTTAGATGTGGTTCTGTATGACCCATGTGATTTTAGAGTTGGTTTTGTTTGTTTGTTTTTCCCATAGCTACCTGTAAGGGTTCTGATCTCAAGAGTGCTAACTGGTGCCCTTGTCTGGAAAGTTTTCTTTTCACAACACAGAGCAATTGCATCTAATACAATGTAATTTTATAGGAGGAAGTCCACATTACCAGAATATACGCATAAAATTCTCTTAGCAGTAAAAGGTGTCGAAAGGGGTACAAGTCACATGAGAACGCAACAAACAAGTTAACTGAGAAGAGTGGTTACAGGTAGAGTTTATCCAAAGCTTTCCCTAGACCAACAGAAAGGGACCTCTTCTTCTGAATGAGGATCTCTGGAGGTTCCTCTAGAAAAGGCTCCAAGACCACAGATGTAGGGTGCAGAAGGTATTTCAAATGTGGCCCTATTTGATGCCCCAAAGTGTACCATATTTCAGAGATATACTGTCAGGTTTATTAATTTAAACTTAGGCACAGTCTCTGAAACTGACAGGGCTTTCTATGCTCTTGCCTTTTCACATGGCTGATTGATTACATAAATAACTCTCTATTGCCCCACCTTTGAATCATTGGGGTACCACTCTATCTCAATAGCCTCTACCTTTTCATCAAGAGAGGTTATTATAATGTCAGTGCACATAACATTTTGATTTGTCAGGATCATTATGAGATCAGTAATGCAATGTCACCATCTAGCACTATTAGAAAGAAACCACAGCATGTGATTTGTTATTAAAAAACATCTCTGCTAAGGTAGTAACTTCAGGCATGCTGTGTAAGAATGTTGTCCAGAATCAGAAGATCTCGTGCAAGTTTCTATCGACTAGAAATGCTAAACCACCTTGCTGTTATTAGATTGGAGGTATATAGTTATTCTGATGAATAATTCTTATACAATTTTACAGTTACATTCCAAAGGATTCTAGTTGGCTTAGTTTCCTTTATTCCCATCCAGTAATTTTGTTTTTCAAGTATATTATGTGAGGATAAACTTTCCTCCCTTGCCCTGGTAGGGTTGTGTTTTATTAAACTGCTGCTTTAATATATTTGAGTGAAGCAAGTGCATACATATCCTGATTCATAGAGTTTTCAGAGAATCCTGTGCATTATCACATGCTAGTCATTGGATCATCTTAGGCAATGAAAGTATAAGGTAAATTTTTTATACAAAGATATAAAGATAATAACAAAAACTTTCAATAAGAAATAGTAATAACCTTTAAACCTGTTACTTTTACTCTATTAAAGAAAACATTTGAGCTTATAGTAGATATCAACATCTCTGATATTTCAAACTTCTAACATGTCATATATAATTCTTTTTCATAGTAATCATCATTTTGAGATTACACACATTCAATATTTATCTTTTTTCTTAATCATTGGCTCTTGACTTTGCATAGACCTTTAAAAAGTTTAGGGAGCTTTTAAAAACTACTGATATTGGGGCTGGAGTGATAGCACAGTGGGTAGGGTGTTTGCCTTGCACATGGCCGACCCCGGTTCAATTCCCAGCATCCCATATGGTCCCCTGAGCATCGCCAGGAGTAATTCCTGAGTGCAAAGCCAGGAGTAACCCCTGTGCATTGCCAGGTGTGACCCAAAAAGCAAAAAAAACCAAAAAAACAAAAAACCCCTACTGATATTGAGTACAAAAAAGCCTAAATTCCCTATGTCTGTGTGAGTGGAAAAAAAAGAGCACTTTTTTTTAAACTTCTAATGTGATTCTAATGTACAGCAGACACAAAAACCACCATTCCATATTATTAGTTTCATGAAGAATAGAATTGGTTATGCATCTTACTCTCTAAAAAATAAGAGCTCTAAAATTTTTATGTTGAAAAAATAAATGAATATCATGATTTTTATGTTCAATCCATGCTTTTTCAACAAAACTCATACAAGAATTTCCAGGACCTCCAATACTTGAGGCTAACCTTAAACGACCAGCCTCTGAATGTGATTCCCAATGATGCAACAGTTGAAAAAATTTTGGCATTAGTTCTTACCTTCAAGTTGAAGTTGCCGTAGAGGCTTTAGCAGCAGAAGGGCCCCCAACACCATCTAAATACTCCACTTCCATTCTCAGAGTACACAGACAGGACAGGAGAAAGCATGCACTAGATGGGAGGGAAAGCCAATGCCTCTTTCCATAATTCCCCTACCTTTCCAGGTATATGAGCCTAGAATTGTCAAAAACATAATAGACATTAGTGAAAAGAATGCTGACATTTTCATTCTTTCATGTCAAAAATGGTGAGGTATAAAATTGCTGATTTCCTACTTAAAATATGAAGACATAAGGAAATCTACATTCAGTGATATTCCTGATCCATAATGGCTATGGGCCTGGATCTGGTAGAAGCACCAGGAAAGAAATTCATAAAAAGTAATGCCGGTCCACCATAATATCAAAATCCGCATCTGGAGTGAGCAATTGCTATGAACGTCAGACGAGTAATTACTGCTAAAGGGTAGGTGTGTGAATGTAAGATTCAGATTTCTGATCTGGCTTATGGTCTCAAAGGTTTATTTGAAATAAATCATTATGCTGCACATTTGTCTGATTTTCTGAATCTATGTTTTATTTTATAATAAAATATATGTATTACTATTCAACTGAGAGATAATACCAGTTAATTAATAATATTTCATCTCATTGTAAAAAATAAAAATAATGTATGAAGCATTAAAAGTCCATATCAGAATTATATAACCTTTTAAAATCAGTTTAATATTAGTTATTACTAATTATTGAGATTGGATTATTGAGATCTCCAAATGTGTTCTTCTTTCCTTTTCCAGGCTTCAAGAGGCATTCTCTTAAATTCTTGTTGTAGAAGTCAGAGGACAGATTTGTACTTTCTCAATAGAAACCAACTATGAAGTTGTAAACCTTTTCTTTATCTGTTCTGTCTCCCCTATTACAAAAGGATGATGTCTAATAGCTTTCCAGTCTACCATCATAGTGTTACAGTGTTACAGTGTGCTTAGTTTCCTGTCCTCAGTCAGTCAAGAGAGAAAGCAGAGAACCTGAGTCCACATGGCAGAAATCAGCAGAAACTTAATTTGATAAAAGGAAGGGAAGGTTGGGGCTGGAGCAATAGCACAGCAGGTAGGGTGTTTGCCTTGAACTCGGCCGACCCAGGTTCAATTCTCAGCATCCTGTATGGTCCCCTGAGCACCACCAGGGGTAATTCCTGGGTGCAGAGCCAGGAATAACCCCTGTGCATCGCTGGGTGTAACCCAAAAGCAAAAAAAAAAAAATGAAGGGAAGATAACTGAGATATGGGGTCTTAAAGACATACAAGATGGCAAGGGGAAGAGCAAGATGTTTGAAAGGATTATCGGTTGCATATCTTGAGCCCTCCAAATATCTCAAAATTTTTTCTCTGAGATCATTCTTTTTTTTTTTAATTTTTGTTTTGGGGTCACATCAACAGTGCTCAGGGCTTACTCTTGCTCTGTGCTCATGGATTACTTCTGGAATAGCTCAGGGGATCATATTGGATGCTGGGGATTCAACTTACATCGGCTTCATGCAAGATAAGTACCCTCTCTGCTATACTTATCTGTACTAGCCCTTGACCCTCTGTTCTTTTTTTCTTCTTACCCTGCCTATTTCCCTCCTGCCCCTATGTAGTTATATCAACAGGACAAGATCCCAGCCTTATGAACACCTTAATTCTTTGCTAGCCATAAAGGTTTCACAAGTATTATAGACTTCAGAGACCGTTTCTTTTTTATTTCTTCCATCATTTTCTGTTTCTAAGTAAAACTTCGGTGTTATACTTCTTCTATCATTCTGTAAGTAAAACTCTAGTTCTAATTATGGAATAATTTGGGTGACTTCTTTGTTTCTCCCCAACTCCTTGATGTCTCCTTGAATCTCATTTGTGTCTGTCAGTTGGTTGACATTTACTGAACATCCAAGACTCTGCTTTGTGAATTTCACCAGTTTCTCAGAGTGATTCCGACTTCTCAGGGATTTCTTCTTATTTTATCTCTTTATAGTTTCTTTCTCTCCTCTCTTGGTAAATATGCCTTCCAAATCCTCCCTGTCCTCCCACTGTTTTTCTGAAGAACTTAATGAATATCTATATACTCCCTTTGTTAGTCTTCCATCCTCGTACCTACTCTCACCCCTGCCACAGCTACACATTTCCTGAAGCAAATTGGATTACTCACTGCATCCAATTGTCATTGACAGACACTCAAGTTCATATTCCCTCAAGCTTGTTTTAATTTATTTGCTAGAATTCCAACTTTTAGGATTCAAATTTACAAGGAATATTTGAATCCATATAGATGATAATTATTCTAATAATAATTCTTATTCAAGCATATTTTACTCATAAAGTACTGTAATTTCTAAACTAAATAATCCTCTTATTTCTCCAGTAAATCAGGAAAATATATAATTATTCCCATTTTGCATATGAAATTATTGAGATAAAACAATACATGGCAAAGTAGAACAGGAAAAATATAAATACCTGACTCCTAGTTATCTATAGGGCCACAAAGAAAAAAATTATTGAAACTCAAAAAATTTCAGAAGAATCCTTGGTGTCCATGATGATCATTGCCTTGATTGAAATGATTGTTGTGAATATTTACTCAAAAAATTCTGAGATATTTCATATATGCCACGCTACTCCAAGGAAGAAATATCAAATAACTGGAAATAAGAGAAATGCCAGAAAAAGCATGACCCAAAAAGCTGATAACTATGGAATTTATCCATTGAAATATAAAATTTAAATCAAAATCTTTCACTTAATGCAACCTAAGGATGAAGAATCCCTGGAAATACTTCTAAGACCCAAATAGTGACTTTCTAGAGTTCTGTGACCTGATTAAACTTTCTCTCACTCTATTTCTTCCGTTATAATGCTGCCACTGCCTGGATAGATTATGTCACAGGAAAAGAAATTTTTAAACTTATTTGAATTTTATTGATATGGAGGATTGGGGGGAGATAGAAATGATTCCCCAATGATCTCTATGACATCAAAAGTGTAAGTATAGAATTCATGGTGTAAATAAAAACAAGGAAAAAAAGTACAATTTGGAATTGTAGCCGTAAACACAGTAGTTTATAGATGATCTATTACATAGACAAGAAGCTGATAGAAAAAATTTAATATGTGGGACAAATTGCTATTAGAACTGTTTTCACTTGCTACATAAGTTCAATGACATTAAGCTCTTTTTTTTCCATGTCAGTTGGTTTCTTTCTTCTTTTTTTTTTTTTTTTTTTTTTTTGCTTTTTGGGTCACACCCGGCACCGGGGTTATTCCTAGCTCTGCACTCAGGAATTACCTCTGGCAGTGCTCAGGGGACCATATGGGATGCTGGGAATCAAACCCAGGTAGGCCACGTGCAAGGCAAACGCCCTACCCGCTGTACTATCACTCCAACCCCCTGCCAGTTGGTTTCTACTAGTTAAAGTAACTGATTCTGTTGAACTTAATTTCCTCCGATTTAGACATGTTTGAGATATCCAATCTGTTCATAGTTCAACCTAATAGACCATTCACAGCAATAAGTTTTCATCAATGCAGCTATTATTTTCCTTATTTCTTCCTATTATTTTCTTATTTCCTATTTTCCTTATTAAAATGATATTACTCTAATTATTCTACATTCTTATGTAGCAATGAATTAATTTTTGTTTGTTTGGGGACCGCACCCGACAGTGCCCAGGACTTAAATCTGCCTCTTCACTCAGGGATCACTCCTGAAGGCTGAGAGGACAGTAAGGGATTCAGGGGATAGAATCCAGTTCAGCCACATGCAAGGCAAATTCCTCACCCAATGTACCATCTTTCTGCCAATGAATTATTAAGATCATACTCCTTTTTCACTTTTAGAGTAACTCATCTTACTTTTCACTTTCTCTCTTTTGCAGTTATGATAGTTATAGATCAGACTATGATCTATCTTTACTAATGAACAAAGGGAATTTGGATAAGATTCCTCCCACGTGGTACATATTTCTTATACAAATAAAGACTTTTTCAGTTCCTTCCTATCAACTTATGGGACTCTTTAACAAAAAGAGATTGTGGGGCTGGAGCGATAGCACAGCGGGTAGGGCATTTGCCTTGCATGCGGCCGACTCAGGTTCGATTCCAGGCATCCCATATGGTGGTTCCCCCAAGCACTGTCAGGAGTAGTTCCTGAGTGCAGAGCCAGGAGTAACCCTGTGCATCACCAGGTGTGACCCAAAAAGCAAAAAAAAAAAAAAAAAAAAAAAAAAAGATTGTCAGTATAGTAGAGATAGTACCAGGTTAAGATACTTGACTTGCATGTAGTTAGTTGAGGTCATCTAGATAATAAGTTAACAAGTTACACTGGTGCCTTGTGTGTAGCCAATGCCATATTAGTCCCCAGCACCATCTGATCACTGTAGCACTACTCAAGTATGACTCTGAAAGTCCAGGGGAGGCACTTTAGGTCTCCTGCATACCATCAGGCACAAAAAAAAAAAAAAATTAAGATAGCCAAATAAATAACACTGTTTGCTGAACATTTTCAGAAAACATTGCTCCTCTTTGAAAAGTTTAATAAGCCTAGATTAAAAGGTAGAATTTGTTAAGGATACATATCCAGTGAGATACCATAACCATAAGAATTTTCACTGGTATTCTATAATTGGCATGGTAGGAGGAAAGAACCAAACACATTGCATATTATATAGAGGTGTTAATCCATGCCTCAAAATGAGAAGAAAGAAAAAAAGACCTACAGAATTGTGTTTACTGTCAGACAGAGTACCATTTCATTATTTTTATATTGAGATATAATCTGACTTACACCTAAATATAGGCACTCATAGCTTTTTGTATGAACATGGAAAACCATTGATGCTGACAGGTTGATCATATTTTCAAAAGGTCAGGATCTGCTATAATAGTGTTTTTACTTCATCACTTGTCATTTTGGTGGGGTCTTTTTAACTTTGGTGTCAACATATATGTTCCTCACATCTGGGTTGACATCTCACTTCAAAAGCATATTTTATGCTTGCTGATTCAACTAGATGTAAGAAGATAACCTATTTTTTATTTTAAATAATTTTTGAAATAGAAATGCCTAAAATATTGACAATGCTTCCATGTCTAAGATTTTTCCTTTGATGTTTATCTGAAATTTCTTTCCAAATTTGGTAGGTAGGGTGAAAAGAATGAGGTGGAAAATGCACAAATGTTTTAATCCTCTTTCAGTAGATGGGGCCATACAGAAACCTCTCCTGAAAGTCATCTGAGAATGAAAGCTAATCTTTCTCAGATAATGCTATCTTAACTTAAATCAATGCCTGAGGACTGTAACATTGAAAAATAGGTTAATACAGCTATGAGTGGAAATAGAACCTCTCTTTCAGTTTTAGTTTAGAAAAGGGGCTAGAAGGAAAAAGAAATGAAGAAACTTCATTAGGATTGAATTAGTCAGTCAAAACTTTTCTGTTCATAATATTCTTCTTTTTCTTTTTCTTTCTTTTCTCCTGTCTCTCTGTCTCTGTCTCTCTTCTCTCTTCTCTCTCACCCACCTCTCTCTGTCTCACCCTCTCTTTCTCTCTCTCTCTATTCCCTTCTTTCCCTTTGTGTGTGTTTCTCCCCTCCCCCCCCAACACACTCCACACATATATGCAGGTAGGAAAGAGGGTAAGCAAACAGGGAGGTGATTGTTTACCATCTGGAAACAAAATGTCAGAACCCTGACTTTGACCTTTCCGGTGACTAGAAGTGTGAGAATACATTTCTGTTGTTTGAGTCCACCTGTAGGTGGTATTTTGTTACAGCAGTATGAGCTAGAAAGGTTTTACACACATTTCACTTTCACAAAAGTTGCATTAAGAGACTCATTGTCTCCATTTACAAGCAAGGAAACTAACACGTTGATAGCCTTTCAATATTAAAGAATCAAAGTGGCAGAACTGAGTGTCAAGGATGCTTCTGATCCCTAAACTATGCTGCTTGGCACATAGTACACACCAAATTCCAGAATATCTACTACTGTTTCTACAGTTAACACCTTAAAATTGTTGATTTTAGCTGTCATCAAGCTCTCTGAAAACTTCAGTGAGGGCCATAACAATTACATTCTGTATCTAACACAGAGCAGGTGCTCAAGGGCAGAATTCATGTGGTCTATGTGAAGCCATGTAATTAGTGGGTGTATTAATTTTCTAGGGCTACCACAACAAAATACTACAAGTTGGGTAACTTCAACAGCAGAAACTTTGACTCACAGTTTTGACAGCTGGTTGTTCTAAACCAAGGTGTCAACCAACAAACTTGTTTCCCTCTGAATGTTGTAAGAGAGGGATTGATTATCAGGGCTCATCTTGTTTGTCAGTGCTCAAGTTCTCTTATGTCGCTTTCATATCTGCCCTCTATTAGTGTGAAAGCAGATTTTCCTGCACTGGAGGGTTCTTAAGAATTATATGAAAAATATGCATACAAAACACAGAAGATTAAAAATTAGAAGTTTATTGTAGGAATAAAGTAGATGGGTCCGGAGCCCTCCCCAGATGTCCAGCCCTCTCCTTTATCTGTGAATGATGTCACTAGTCCTGTCTTTTTCATTGTGCCATCCCATGAATACCTCCTTGTCTTGTTTCATGAACGACAGCCAGGTCCTGTCCCTGCGCCAGTCTATCCTGTGTATGCTTTCACACGGTCCAATGTGCATGGGCAAGAGCCCTGTACTTTGTGCTTGTCGCTGGGCCTCCCAACGGTACCCCAGCAGTTCCTGTCATCCCGTCACAGCTTTCCTCATCTGTGGCCACAGCCATGTACACATGAATGACACACCTATGCTCAGCACCTCTTCACTGCCTGGGCATCTGAGCCCTGAGTGAACCTGAGCTCTCCGGGGATCCAAGCCCTGACCATATTCTGCCCTATCTATGTGACCTACTTGTGCTCAACCATCTCTCCAGAAGCACAGCCCTACCTGATCCTGCAGTGGAGAGAGAGAGAGGCTGGCTCGGGAAGAAGAGGGATGGATGAAGCTAGGGCCTCCTTTACCCGTTGTCATGTTCCACCCTCCGTCCATACCATTATCTATTCTGATTGATTATCTATTCTCCACCCTTCTGCTCCTGCTGTATATCACCTCTATGTCCTTTCATAAGGATATCAACCATTTTGGGTTAGATTCCACCTAATTAGTATCACTTTGACTTGATTGCCCTTGTAAATATACAAAATGAAATCTTTAAGTTACCATTAAGAACTTGGGTGGGTTGTCAGTAAGAACTTAGAGACAAACACAATCCATTTCTTAACAGTATGTAACAAGTATGTTTTGCACATAGGATAACCACAGACAATCTGACTGTGCCTGATGAGTATAGGAGATATTTCCTGGGGCTTCTGTGCTTCAGAGATATTTGAATGTCATGATTAATGAGCAAAGAATTTAATCTATTAAATTAAGGTTCAATATATTTAAAATAAGCTTTAAATTTCTGGCAAGCAATTTTTAGACAAAAATACAAAAAAAGGAGGGGGGTTCTGGAGTGATAGCACAGCTGATAGGGGGTTTGTCTTGCATGCTGCAGACCTGGATTCAAATCCCAGCATCCCATATGGTCCCCCGAGCACCACCAGGAGTTATTCCAGTGCAGAGCCAGAAGCAACCCCTGAGTATCACTGGGAGTGACCCAGAAAGCAAAAATACAACAACAACAAAAAAATTAAGGTAGCATTTTATAATCAGCTCTGTGCACAGCTTCTACATTCAAATTAGCTTCCATGATTGTGACAAAAATGGTTATAGGCATGTTCCAGCCACCTAAAATATTTTCTACAGGCCCCATTTATCTTAGGAAGATAAACTCCACTGAGAAAAGTGTTCTTTCCAGAGTTACTGGCCTGAACAGAGAAAGGAGTGTTAACCAGGTGTTTAATAGCCATTTCTCCTAGGCTTTCTGATCTTTGAAACACAGAAATTTTCTCTGGACTACTTATCAGCCCCATTGTTCTAGGAAACACTTATATCCCCTTAAAATTGCACTTATTGGTAATATATAGAAAGTTCACCTCCAAGTTCCTTAAGCTTCCAAGCCAAATGAAAAAAATAAATATATAGATCCTTAAATAGTTATCACACACCCTGAAGCAATTTTCCCTCTCACCAGGCAGCTCACAACTTGCTTCCCAACAGCTCTCCTTTTATTCTGTACAGGCAAAAAGTCCACTGAAGACGAGATATTTAAATTCTCTCTGTCCCTCCACTGTTTTCCACACATACCCTCACCTATTTTTTTTCACTTGTGTCTTTTGAGAACATGAACTACATGGATCCATCTGTCTTCTATGCAGGGTTCTTCAAGAATCTCTTATCCTTGTCCCTGCTTTCCCTTCAGAGACAGGATTGTTTCATCTCACCGTTTCCTCCAGGTGTTTTAAGCTATAACCTTAGGCTTCACATAATTTTGATCCTATCATTTTTTTTCAGAAATTGGTTTCATTCATCAACTAATCTTACTGCTAACACTTTTCCCACTCTCTCAAATGTTTCTTGTTCAAATTTAAATGTATTACTTCTATTCTTATCTTTGCTTAACTAAGGAGAGTGGTTTCCTCTCCTTTGGAAAACTACCAAGGGGTGTGTGTGTGTGTGGTGTGTGTGTGTGTGTGTGTGTGTGTGTGTGTGTGTGGCTGTATTTGCATTTTTTGCGTGTTTTCTCATGCTTTTAGAGGTCATCACAAATTCTAAAGATGAGAATCTTGTTTTAATTAAAACATACACTCAACTTCATTATTTTCCTCAACCTCCCAGCATGTTTATTTTCCAAAATATTTGTCTCCTTAGAGAAATGCAGAAGTAATAGAAAAAAGTTTGTTTGATACTGTTCAAAGCATACTTTTTTATAATCGAAACTATTATCAAAATTCCAGTATTGGATGATTTCATTGTAAAAACTGAAATAACTTAGCCTAAAGAGAGAGATTATTTGACTAATTTACAATCTCCCAAGGTGTATGATTCCCAAAATTCTAATTTCTTTGTTACATTACAAAGAAATGTATCAGGGGTGTGTGATAACTATTTAAGGATCTATATATTTATTTTGTTTCATTTGGCTTGGAAGCTTAAGGAACTTGGAGGTAAACTTCCTATATGCTACCAATAAATTACATAAAATGTAATGTGATAAATTAAGAAGTGTGATAAATTAAGAAATGTGATAAATTAAAATGATGTGATAAATTAAGAAGAATCACACTCAATACTTCCTATTTCTGAGTTACCAGTGATCTTAACAGAATTTAATTGCGTTGCCTGCAAACTAAGACAATCAATTAACAAGAATTTATTGTGTTCGGGGCCTGGAATGATAGCACAACAGGTAGGGTGTTTGCCTTGCACGCGGCCAACCCGGGTTCGATTCCCAGCATCCCATATGGTCTCCTGAGCACTGCCTGGGTGCATTCTGTGCATTGCTGGGTGTGACCCAAAAAAAGAAAAAAATAGAATTTATTGTGTTTATAGTACTGCTAAACACAAGTAGAAATACAATACAAATTAATATTTTCCTTTCTCTATCCTGCTTCTCACAGATCAGCTACTTTATCAAATGACTACACACTGATCCTTATGAGACGGTTTCTAGCAAAAATTAAACATCTGCATGCTATGCACATGTACCTATTCTATTGCTTTCCACCATCATAACACAAATTTTACTCAGTAGTCTCAATGCCCCTCAAATTCATTTACTCCAGACCCACACCATTGTTCTATCCTTTCATCATCATCATCATCATCATCATCATCATCATCATCATCTCGTTGATTGTCGAATTTCTTGATCGGTCTCAGTAACGTCTCCATTTGTCCTAGCCCTGAGATTTTAGAAGACTCTCTTTACTCATCCTTCCTTCCCAACAGTGCCTCATTAGAGGCTCTTTCAGGGTTAGGGGAATAAGACCCATCATTGTTACTGGTTTTGGCATATAAATACACCATGGGGGGTTTGCAAGGCTCTCCTATGTGGACAGGAAACTCTGGGTAGCTTGCCAGGTTCTCCAAGAGGGAGAAGTAGGCCGTAAGGTGTCTTCCGGGAGCTTGGTTTTATAGTCTCTGGATGCTGGTCATTGGTGGGATTACAGGGCACCAGGGGCAGTCCCTGGGTGTGACCACCTAGCTACTGGAAAATGGGAAATCTGGGAGGAAGAGGCCCAGTCTCAATCCAAGCAGGCTTGGAGGTCTCAGTCCGGGGTCCCACACACCAGGGTTCCTCTGCCAGTATCTTCATGTGTGAGGCTCATCTGAACGTGTGAAGAGGGGCCTTGAGCGTGGCTGTGGCTAGGCTCCGGAGGTTTTTGGCCTCGGGAGCTCTGCTGGGGTGGAGAGGAGACTGAAGCCCACCCCTTCTGAGGGGCCCTGGGGGAAAACAGCCAGGCACGCAGGCAAGAGACTCTATCCCTTAATAAACTCTACTCCAGGAATTACTGTAGTCACCTTCATTTCCCTACTATAAACTTACTGACCACATAGACCACGAATCTGTAATTCAGAGAGAACAAGAACATTGAAAGTTCATATCACTGTATCACTGTCATCCCGTTGTTCATCAATTTGCTCAAGTGGGAGCCAGTAACATCTCCATTCGTCCTAGCCCTGAGATTTTAGCAGCCTCTCTTTACTCGTCCTTCCCAAAGGTGCTGCACTGGAGGCTCTTTCAGGGTCAGGGGAATGAAACCCATCATAGTTACTGTTTTTGGCATATTGAATACGTCACAGGGAGCTTGCCAGGCTCTGCCATGCAGGCAGGATACTCTTGGTAGCTTGTCGGGCTCTCCAAGAGGAAGGACTAAACAGTAACATGAGTTCATAATGATTATAAACACAGTCGGATATTGTCTTTTGTTCTATTTTGGTTTTGATTTGTGAGTCAAACCCAGAAATCCTCAGAGAAACTCCCAACTCAGTTCTCAGAAATTGTTTCTGATGGTGCTTCCAGAACACTGAGGTGCTCGGGAGTAGACCCTGTCTCCTGCCAATGAAGAACGTGCTCCAGCCCATTGAGCTACTTCTCCAACTGGCAATAAAATGTTAAGGATCCTCACATTACATATATGTTCTTTTAACAGTATATGTACCTGGGAATGGATTTGGATAGGATGAAATATGGCAATTCACAATTCTTCTTTCTCACGATTCCATCTGTCTTTTGTCCAAATAAACATACATAGGCATATACACATAGAATTAAATAATTTTTTAAACTCTCATGTCAAATTTGCTAATTTACATTTGTAATAAAATCCTAATATATTAAAACTTTTAAATAACCCCCCAAATTAAAAAAAGTATGCAAAATTTTTCTTTAGCTAAGACTTTATAAGTATTTTTTAGATTTCATGCTTCTTTTTCCTTACGTATATTTCTATTAAGACTCAGGTGTGGCATAGAAATGGGAGGCTTTGACCTCTATAAAAATGCAATGGCTTTGATGTTTTACACAAGGAAGCAGAGGGAGTAGTAATGAATTTAAGAATATAATTTGCTCCATCACTCTACTATTTACAAAATAATTTCTATAAAAGGTGTCACTGTCACTGTCATCCCATTTCTCATCTATTTGTTCGAGCGGGCACCAGTAACGTCTCTCATTGAGAGACTTGTTGCTATTGTTTTTGGCATATCCAATACGCACGGGTAGCTTTCCAGGCTTTGTCATGCAGGGTCAATACTCTTGGTAGCTTGCCGGGCTCTCTGAGAGGGGCAGAGGAATCGAACACGGGTTGGCCACGTGAAAGGCGAACGCGCAACCGCTGTGCTATTGCTCCAGCCCCTATAAGAGGTGAATCTAACAAAATTAAGTATACAGGCAAGCAACACTAAATATGTGGAGTCTTTTTTTTTTATTTTTCATGTCAAATTCCTAGCAATATTCCATGACTTTCTGCCCTAAAATTAGCAAAAAGATGTGATAGGTTCTAAGGGAGAGTGTGTTACCAAATTTTGTTTTGCATAAAACCATACCATTAATAGTATTGTAAACCATGGTACATAAATAATTTTTTTATTGAATCACCATGAGAAAATTTACAAAGCTTTCAGGTTTAAGTCTCAGTCATACTATGATTAAACACCCATCCCTTCACCAGTGCACATGTTCCACCACCAAGAACCCCAGTATACCTCCCATTCCACCCCACCCCCGCCTGTGTGGCTGATGATTGTCACTTTACTCTCTCTTCACTTTGATTACATTCAATATTTCAACAGAAAACTCACTACTATATTTGGAATTTTCCCAATAATTTTTTAATAAATTTAAATTTTCAAAAGCACTATGACAGGAGCCAGAGAGATAGTACAGTGGGTAGGGCACTCATCTTATATGAGTTCAATTCGGGTTCCATTTCCAGTATCCCATATGGTTCCCCAAGAAAATTATTGAGCTCGAGTCAGGAGTAATACCTGAGCATCTCCAGGTGTGGCCCAAACCTCTTTCCTTCCCCTAAAAGGTAATATATCAGTATAAAAAAGAGTTCAGAGTCACTTTTTTTTTCAGAAAATTACAAATCAGAGTAACAATAAGATCTTGTCTTATATCATTCAAAATAGCATCAATTATGCCATTAAAATCACCTGGTGTTTGCAGCGCTGTGGTGGAAAAGGATTCTTCATTTACTGGTGATTGGAATGTACTTTGGTTCTGCCACTGTGAAAAACAGTATGAAAATTTCTCAGAAAATTTCTCAGAAGATCTTGCAATTTGCTACAACCTGGGTGGAACTAAAAGTCACTGTGTTAAGTAAAACAAGTCAAAGGGAGAACAAATATCACTACTGTGGTAGATAGAAAAATAAAAAAAAGGGAATGAAGAAAACTAATGGATGACAAACCCTTGGCTTTTGAGCACAAAACTGAAATGACTAACAATGTGGTGTAGGAGTGGGGAAGGGGCATAAGGATGACGGTCTTAGGGACTTCTTTGATGATTTTGAAGGTATATAATTTTGTACAACTGTATTGCAAACCATAACACCCAAAAGGAAAGAGAGAGTAAAAGGGAATGTGCCTGCCACAGAGGCAGGGGGTGAGGGTGGGGGGGGGTGGTATGAGGTGGAGGTGGTGAGAGGGATGCTGGGAACATTGTTGGTGTAGAATGGGGACTGGTGGAGGGATGGGTACTCAATTGTTGTATGACTGAAATCTAATCATGAAAGTCTGTAAGTCTGTATCTGTATCTCACTGTGATTCATTAAAAAAGAAGATAAAAATAAAACATGAAAAAAACATAAAAGCTGTCACTAGTGCAGTCATTTTACCTAAAATACAATTTTTAATTGATTAATAAATTAAGAGATTGTTATTAAGTATAAACAAATCTCAGAGCTGGAGATGTAGTATAGCAGGTAGGGCATTTGAATGCAGTCAGCCCAGGTTCAATCCACAGCACCACATTATGGTCCCCTAAATACTGCCAGGAGCCATCAGTGTGTGACAAAACAAAAAACAAAAAAAAATTTAGAAAGGCAGATTTTTTTCCATGTTTATTCAAGTGTTCTCCCAAAAGTCCACATATCTATGAAAATAAAATGACTCACATTATTTATTATTAGTAAGAAACAAATTTTTAAAAGTACATGCTTGTGAGGATGGTCTACATAAAAAAGATGAAAAGAAACTGATTCTTCCTGAAAAAAAAAGGAAATAAAGTACAAGAAAAAAATGAGAAAAAAAAGAAAAGAAGAACTCTGTAGTGGAAAGAAAAATTGGTATATCCTCTATGGAAAATAGCATGGAAATTCTTTTAACTAGAAGAAAAATAGGAAATTTCCTATGATCCAGTGAGACTACTCCTAGGCATTACCCAAAGGGTATGGACACACTAATTTAAAAGTTATTTGCACTTTCAAATATCTTTTAGAAGATATCTAGAAGTAGTATTATATTCTTCCCAATAGCCAAAACATGGGATTGATTTAAATGCCATCAAAAGATGAGTGGATAAAGGTAAAGGAAGAAGCTGTGGTATTACTTAATGGAGTACTTCTCTGCCATTAGAAAAGATGTGGGGCCAGAGAGACAGGACAGCAAGCAAGACACTTTTCTTGCATGTGGCAGAACCGTTTCATTCCCAGGTGTGATTATGGCTCTGTTAGTACTACCAAGAGTGATTCTTCAGCAAAAAAACTAAGAGTAAGCCCTGACACAGCCAAATGTTGCCTCAAAAACAACAACAAATATTGAAGTTGTTCCTTTAAAACAAAGTGGATACAAGTTAAAGTAATTATGTAAAGTGAAATAAGTAAGGAAGAACAGTTGTTGATGATTTTACTCATATGTGGAATTTGATTTACTATACAAATACACTGGCAAGAAACAATGAAGCTAATAGTTAGCTCAGTGAAAACTGCATCAGTCACCAAAGAGAAAGAGGAGTAAATATCAGATGAATAAGCAATGGTTTTCCAATTTAATTATGAAATCAGTGTGTGAGAATTTGACCAACGTAGGTGGAATAGTTCCAGGGATATCACATCCCTCCTACTAAAAGAAAATGTTAACATTCTGATAGACTCTTGACCTTTGTCTTTAGATAGATCTATAATACTCATGCTATTGCTCCAGTGCACAGCGGGTAGTGCGTTTGCTTTGCACACCACCAACCCGAGTTCGATTCTTCCATCCCTCTCGGAAAGCCCGGCAAGATACCGAGAATATCCCGCCTGCACGGCAGAGCCTGACAAGCTACCCGAGGCGTATTCAATATGCCAAAAACAGTAACAACAAGTCTCACAATGGAAATGTTATTGGTGCCTGCTTGAGCAAATTGATGAACAACGGGATGACGGTGCTACAGTGTTACAATAATACTCATAGGATATTGACCCTCAAAATATATGCTAAGTAATGACTATATTTCAAAAAAAATGTCATTAAGATACCTGTTTAAAGGGCTCACACAGAACTGGAGAAATACTCAGAGGTGGAATGCATGCTTTTTGTACGGGAGGTCTATATTCACTCTCCAGCAGTGCATGGTCTCCTAAGTAATGCCAGAAAGAACAGCTGGAATGACTTCCAAACCAAAAATATTTACAGCAAACCTGTGTTATTACAGCTTGTATCACTTGTCATCCTATTATTCATTGATTTGCTCAAGCAGGCTCCAGTAACATCTCCATTTGTCCCTGTTGTATGCTAGTGTAGCCCAATGGTGTCTACTCGCTCCAGAAACACGAAGAGACTGTTTATTCAAGGTCTTGGTGAAGAAGTCTGACCATCTTGTAGGTGGACGACCACACAGTCTCTTGACGTCCCGTGGAATCCAGTGGGTAACAGCTCTAGTTGTTGTCTCTGAATAGCATTATGTGTCCGGTCCATCTGATTTTCAATGCCTTGACAAATGAGACAGCATCCCTGATTTTTTATCATCGACAGAGGTCAGAACTCCAGATTCCTTCTCTCACCTTAGTGGAACGTGATACTCCAAGCAAAGCTCTTTGATTCCTCTTTGGGTGACCCAAATAGCATTCTCATCCTGTTTTCATAGACCTGGGGCCTATGAAAAGATGTGCCTAGAGTTGGAGGTTCTTTGTCTTCCTAAGCACTTCTTCAACGCTCTTGAAGGCGTTCCACACTGCTCTCTTCCTCCTGTGCAGTTCAGGTTCCAGGTCATTTGTCATGTTGAGTTTTTGACCTAGGTACATATAACTTTTGCATTTGGATATGTTCTTTCTGTTGAGGACAAATGGAACATCAGGAACCAGTTCATTTCTCATAAACATTGTCTTCATGAGATTCAGCTGCAGTCCAACCTTTCCACACTCACGGTCAAAGTCTGCCAGCATTCGTGCCGCTTGGCTGATATTTGGTGTTATTAGAACGATGTCATTAGTGAAGTAGAGGTGATGTAGTTGCCAACCATATATCTTCACTCTCATTCCTTCCCATTCCAGTCGTTACATGATGTCCTCGAGGGTGGCATTGAGGAGTTTTGGTGAAATGGTGTTGCCTTGCCGAACCCCTCTCTTTACGTCAATTAACACTTCATTGTAGAATGGTGATGAATCTGTAATACAGCTTGCGGAGGATCTTGGTGTACTGAGTTTGAATGCTGTGTTTGGCTAGGACTTCAATGACTGCTTCAGTCTCAACAGAATCAAAGGCGTTCTTTAAATCAATGAATGTTAGACAGAGCAGCATCTTGAACTCTCACAAGACCTCAATGAGATTGGTCACCGTGTGGATATGGTAAATCGTGCTGAATCCTTTTCAGAACCCGGCTTGCTCGCATGGTTGTCTTTCATCTAGTGTTCTGCCAATCCTATTCAGGATGACTCGAGTGAATAACTTGTAGACGACGGACAACAGGCAGATTTGGCAATAGTTGCCGATGTCGTGGATGTCTCCCTTCTTGTATAACAGAACAGTCCTGCTGTTTTTCCACTGGGATAGAATCTTGCATTCAGACAGGTAGCGTGTGAAGAGTCAAGCCATTGTATTGACGAGTGCTGGCAGCAGATTTTTCAGGTGTTTGGGTCTGACCTTGTCTGGACCAGGTGTTGTATGCTTCTTAACTAATGAAATGGCATGTCAGATTTTGGAAGGGAGAATGCTGGGAATGACATATCCATCCTGAGGAATTTGGTATATGGGCAGGTGGACGTGGCTGTTGAAGAGATCTGAGTAGAAGTCATTAATAATCCTCTCCATTGCCCATCTGGAAGATGTGATAGATCCATCAGGATGTCAGAGGGCAGGCATCTTGGTTTTATAGTTGGTGAAGGACAGGCGGGTGTTGCGAATACTTTTTCCTGGTTTCTGCCGTATCAGCCAACACTGCTGCTATTCTCTTTTTGAGGTCTTCCTTTATCGCTTCTCTGCACAGCTTTATGAGCTCAGACATTAGCTTGTGATTGCCTGAGGCTCGCGCCAGACCACATTGGTGAATGAGCTCAAGAGTTTCTGAAGACAGGCAACTTTTCGTGGCTTTCTCTCTCTCTCTCCTTGTACAATCATGGAGGTGCTGAATCAGTCGACCGTATTCCTCATCAATTTATCAACAATAGCATCTTCCCATATTGGTGCAGTAGTGCTGCAGTTGGTGGTCGTTCTGGGAGTTCTCTTCTTAAACTTTGCAGCCCTTTCTCCCCACTCTGTAAAGTAGAATTTCGCATGAAGGAGATGTTGGCCTGATCCTGTTTGGAATTTTGGAACAACAGTGACATTGGTCAGGCAAAACCGTTGATTGACTATGATGTAGTCAATTTCATTGTGGAAGTGTCTACTGGGAGACTCCCATGTCCAATGTTCAGATTTGGCCTTCTGGAACTGCAAGTTACCATGGATGGTCTTGGTCAACATGATGAACTCAGACAGTGTCTCACTCCGTTCCATTCTAGGCCATGGGTCCCAATGTGGAGTTATCCAGGTGACCTTCTAGTTCCTATCTTGGAGTTAAAATCACCGACAATGACCTTGTAGAAGGTGTGGTCTTCTTTATAGAATTTCCCTAGCTCTATGTAGAATTTCTCAATTCCTTCTTCGTCGTTGTTGGATGCTGGTGTGTAGATGACGAAGATAGAAACTGCTGGCAACAAGCCACATCTATTCAAATGTAAGTGTCCAATTCGAGTTGTTAGGCATGCAAACAAATCAATGCTCATGGCCAAGTTCGTGTTGACGAGGACACCGACACCACCAATGCCTCTACTGTCGCATGTTCCGAGGAACAGTTCTTCTCCAGTGTCGAAAACGGCATGATGAGTTCAATGCCTTCTCGTCTTGGTCAATCCAATGATGTTGTACTTGATCTTCCATGCTTGCACCATCAGGTCCTTGATGGATGCTTCCGATGCCAGTGTACGTGTGTTAAAAGTGCAAACAGTCATTTTAGTCCTTCTTTGTTTTGGCAGCCTACTTTGTCCTGGAGATTTTATCATTCTCTCCTTGTTCACCCTTCTTAATATTGCCATATTGGGGGCTCTTCCAGGGTCAGGGGAATGAGGCCATTATTTTCACTATTTTTGGCATATCAAATATGCCACGGATATCTTGCCAGGCCCTTCCATGCAGGCGGGATCTTTCAGTAGCTTGCCCGGCTCTCCGAGAGAGATGGAGGCTTTTAAGGCAGCCTCTAAGCACCATTATAAGTGTTATGATGGTTCACACCATATTTGAACCCCATCAAATATGGTGCAGTAATGATGGAAAATGGGTAGGAAGTATTTATGGTCTGTCCAGAAGACGACCTGGAGCATGGTGGCAGTGGGGTAGCGGAGGTCAGCCAATGAGGAATATATCTGACACCAGCAAGGTGGGTCTTATGGGTATGACCCCTGGGTCACTGGAGATTGGTGTTAGCAGGCAGAGAATCTTTGTTCTCAGGTCCCATTGAGCCTGGCTCTGTGGGACTTCACTCATATGTGAGGCTCGGCCCAAGCGTCCAGAAGGACACCCATAAGACATATTACCATAATATGTTATTACAGCATATATCAAAAATTAGAAGACAATTATCCATGCTTTTCATAGGACACCTATATTCTCCTCAAAACTTAAATACATCCCTAGTTTATAAATATACTATAAAGTGCAGCTAAAATATAAATATTTTCTGTTATTAATGTTTTAGTCATAGTGATAATGATGGTGATGATATCAGAAGTTATTTAATAGTCATAGTTCACAATGCACTTTACATTTATTATTGCCCTTAATTTTTCTTCAAGAACTGTTGTACTGGACTAGGCATTTTGTAAATATAAATGTTGTCATTTATATTCAGAGCAAGGTAAGAATGAATGGCTCATTTTAAGGAATAATTTAAATCATTTTTTGCACATATAATGCAAAAAGAAAAAGTTTATAGAGTCTGCAAGTCAGTATTGTTCAATAGAAACTAATTGAGTATTTATCACAGCCACTTGGCTTAGACAGAGGACAAAAAGTGATTTGACCACAGTACTCACCCTTTGAGAGGACCTCATTTTTAGGTGAGAGGAAACAAAACACGTGCACATACAGAGAAAACAAACACGCAAGCAGCGTTTCATGGTTGAACAACATCCACCTTGCTGTGCTGAAATATTCACATTTCTGGAGGTTTAGTTCACACAGCTGTGTGACACTGAAGTAAATAGGGAGCTGAATCCAAGTTCGATAAATCTGCTGGTGACTTAGAAAAGACTGTCATGGTGAGAAAGCCCCCCCGGGTTCTTGCTGCCTCTCGGCGTGCTTCACCGAACAGGAGCAGTGGCAGCATTACTGGGACTTCAATGCCTGCACAAATGTTCCACTCTGAATTCTAACTGATTCCCAGTGACTTGAAGCACAGGAATGCTGGAGAAACCCCCGCGTGTGGTTTCATATGGGAAAAAATGTACCTGAAAAATACCCAGGGAGCAGCCAGAAAGCTAGTACAGAGGTTAAGGTGCTTGCCTTGCAAGTAGCTGACCTGGTTCATATATAGTCGGCACCATATATGGTTCCCTGAGAACCCCCAGGAATGAGTCCTGAGCATAGAGCCAGGAGTGAGGCCTGAAAGTCACCTAGTGTGGCTCTAAAATCAAAACATAAAAGAAAGAGAAAAGAGAAACAAAAAGTGAAATAAGGAATGTGTTTATGGATTGGCAGTACAGGGGTGGGAAACATGCTTAGCAAACAGCTGATTCGGGTTTGATCCTCAGCACCACATGAGCATATTATCATATTATCCTTGAACATACCAGGAAGCAATCTCAGATTTGCACTCTGAGCTGCGCCTGGTTGACTGAGAATCTTCATTGGGGCTCCCAGGCCTTCCCAGCACCACTTTGGAAGCCTCCCCCCAGAAATAGATTTAAATTTTAAATAGTCAAATGACTAACTCCTGAATGAATTAGACCTAAAATCTAATAAAAACAAATCACACAAATCACCTGGATATTTCACAAATATCACATTGGCCCTCTGTAAACAAAGACATCATATGTAATCAGGTAAGTCAGATTGACACAAATTTAGGAAAACTTGAAAAGACCCTTGTGCCCCAGAAAGTAGAGGCTGAGCCTGAAAGTGTCCGTAAAGTCACAGAAAATTGAAGATTATTGAGACAAAGTGAGGTGGGGCATGCTGGAACATCTCAAAAGTTAAAAATGTATTTGCAACCTGGAAATCCTGCCACTATGAAGAAATGAAGACACCATCGACATACATCTTTCCGTTCCAGAGGTAGTGTGCCCATTCCTACTTTACCAAAAGGCATGGAAGGCAGCCAGGTTTGACTGTGGCTCTAGGCAAAAAAAAAAAAAGCTTTGCACCAGGTTGCAGATGAGCAGCTCTGCCCCTGAGGCTCTGTACCATGGTATTTCCTATGGCAGCAAATGTTCTCGAGTCAAACAATTCTAAAATTTACATAATTTAATAATTAAATGTTATTTGCACTGGAGCGATAGCACAGTGGGTAGGGCATTTGCCTTGCACATGGCCGGTCGGGGTTGATTGCTCCATCCCTCTCAGAGAGCCCGGCAAGCTACCGAGTGTGTCCCGCCCGCATGGCAGAGACTGGCAAGCTACCCATGGCGTATTCAATATGCCAAAAACAGTAACAACAAGTCTCACAATGGAGACACTACTGGTGCCCGCTTGAGCAAATCAATGAGCAACAGGAAGACAGTGATATACAGTGCTATTAAGTCTGGTATATAGTACTGGTTGCTTAAAGTCTTTCTTGTTTTAAATTTTAACTGCTTGGATAAAAAAGAAATTATTTTCCACGTTCAGACTGATATGCTTGCTATCCCCCATTTGTATAAGGACAATGTCTAGATAATGAATACAAATAGTCATAAATGAAGAAAGTTCTTATAAGCTTTCATAAGCCAAAATAATCACTTGAAAAATGAAGGATTTGATTAATTGCATAGTTATTTCCTCTACATAAAACTGAAATCTTCAACTATTAAACCTTATAAAGACCTACAAGGTCATCTAGTTCAATGCTTTAACTTTTCATATTAAGAAACTGAGGCAAAAAATTTTAAGGAATTTGCCTAATATATTATCAACTTAAGTTTTACCAAAGTCTAATTTACATCCAATTATATTCCCATAAAACCAAGTCTAATCAATTCCATATTTAACAATTAAAAACCAAAATCAATCAAATCTAAAATGCAATCATGTAAGAGAGTCATCTATTAAATCATAAAAAATAGAACAGGTGATTAAACAAAAGAGTCATTTGCCCAGTCATCTTCCTATCGGAAACATAGTTCACATGTCACATGCCTTAAGTCTTTATTTCTTCCAACAAAATCCTTTGCATAAACTCATAATGACACAAAGTTGCTAAAATTTATGCCCCCATTGCCTCTGATTAATTTATAGACCGAGCATTATCACTTCTAATCATTTTATGAGACTGGTATTTTTATGGCCAGAAGAGACCTCAAGGTTATTTTTTGTATTATAGGATTTGGTATCTAAGAAATCCAAACTTGATGGTCTGATGAGATAGAGGGGAAAAAGAACAACTTACTCCTCCCAAACCTATCTAAGGTTAATGACTTCCATAAAAGTCAAAAATCATTCAAGCAAAGGTTTCTGTTGATCAGATCCTATAGACACTTTTAAAAACTAATTTCTCTTGGTCTCTTCCCTTAAACTTGGGTGCTCCCACTCCCTGGCTTAATTAATCACTCTCCCGAGTCCTTTTCTACCTCTCTGACCAGTTCTTCTGAACCTCCTTTACATCAACTCTGCTCAACCCTTAAACATTAGCAGCTCAAGGACTCTCTTTGCCCACTTCCATTTTAATACTTGCAGGAATGTTGTGCTCAAAGCAGATGTGAAATTGAAGAGGAAAGTGAAATTTTTATTGCCAGTAAACTGAAATTAATATTCTCTTTAATTATGATACCATAAGAAATGGTGGCAACATTACAGTAACTGTCACTATGCAATCATTTTATATTACACTCAAGTTGTTTCTGAGATCTCGAATAGTAGTCATACTCATCATGTACAATAAAACACTATCAGAGAAGTTATCACATAAAAACATGAGAAAGGTTTTTTAAAAAGACTAAATTTTATGGGAATTGTGGATAAATTAAATAAAGGAAAATGGAAATTTTCATAGAGCAGTGACAAAGGACACTGGACTTAAAAGATGAAAAGAGGTTTTCCATATGAGAAAAGGGAGATTTAATATCTCGGGGTCCCTTGATTTGTGAAAGAGAAGGATAAGTTGTTTTACTTTGTAGGAGTTCAGGATGCGAGTAAAAAGCCAAAAAAAAAGAGAAAGGAGAGGAGAGGAAGGGAGATGTGAGGAGAGGAAGGGAAGGTAGAGCAAACGATGGAAAGGAATAGGAGAGGATTGAGGATAGATAATCAAGCTGAGAAGATAGATGGGAGAAAGGCTGTGGGAGGCCATGCTTGTTATATTAAAATCTCCAGATCTTTCCCTCCAGGCAAGGATAAACTACCAAATATTTTAAGCAGAAGAATTTCAACATCTCACTTCATTTTTAAAAGTGATAATACTAATATCAATATGGAGAAAAAACTGATGGCAAATAGGATAGTGAAGGATCGTCATTGGGGGTTCTGTAAGAGAAATGAATTATTGCCTTGGGAGAAAAAAAAGCACTAATGATAAAAATTGGATTAATTTTCTAACTTGGATGATGGGGTAATGGTGATGTCATTAATAAAAAGAAGAATGTGAACACAAAGTTTTAATTTAAAAAGAAAATTGTATACCTTGGGAACAATCATTCAGTTTTATGAAACAAATAGTACCACTGGTCTAACGCAAATTAAATTTTATTTTCTTCATTAAACAAGAAGTTTGGAGATTAGCTGCTATTAACACTTGCTCAGCTATTTGAAAATATTTGGCTTCACCAAAGAAGAAATAATGATGACAAATAAGCAAATAAAAAAAAACAGTCATCATCACTATCCACTCATAAATGCAAATAAAAACCATGATTATGTATACAAATACATAAATAATAGAATTGCTTAAATTCAAAACTGCCAATACTAAGTGCTGACAAAGAGAAAATTAGAACCATCAAACACTACTGTTGGGACTGCTAAATGACAGGGTCACTTTGGAAAATGTTTTGCCAATTCCTTATAAATTCTTATAAACTTAAACACAGATTTACCATATAATCCAATAATCCTATATAGTATTTACACAATAGGTAAATACTATGTAGTATGTAAATACTATGTAGTATTGAACATACTCAAAGTCTATGTTCATACATAGCCTTTCACATGAATGTTTATAGTAACAATCATAATCACCAAAAGAAGAAAGCAAGCCAAATATCTATAAATCTAATCTGTGAACAAATACAGCATTGAAACAGTGAAAAACTATTTGGTTACAAAAAGGAATAAACTACTAAATATGGCATGCATTCTACTAAGTGAAAAAATATAAAAAGCAAACACAAGAATAATTCATTTATATATTATAAAAAGGCATAATTTTAAATGGTAGTATTAATAACAAATAATAATTTAATGATCAGGATTTTAATTTTCATATCTTGAGTGTGGTGCTAGAGACTAAATTAATGGCCTAATACATGCAAGGCAAGAGCACTACAACTGAGATACTCAAAGGTTTTTGTTTAGGCCAGACAGATAGTACAATGGGCAGGACACTTGCCTTGCATGTGGCCTACCCGGGTTCGATTCTTGGCTTCCTATATCTCCAGAGTACCACCAGAAGTAATTCCTGAGTGTAGAGCCAAAAGTAATACCTGAGCACCACAGGTGTGACCAAAAAGAAAACCAAACAAAAAGAAAAAAAAGTTTATAATCTCTGTGTCAAATATTCAATAGGCTTTTGACTTCATGTTTTTGTTCTGATGCCATCTAACCATAAATAAAACTACATTTTAATATATCTTAATGTTTAAATTTTTTATTTTTATTTTTATTTTTTTTTGCTTTTTGGGTCACACCCGGCAATGCACAGGGGTCATTCCTGGCTCATGCACTCAGGAATTATCCCTGGCGGTGCTCAGGGGACCATATGGGATGCTGGGATTCGAACTCGGGTTGGCCGCGTGCAAGGCAAATGCCCTACCCGCTGTGCTATCACTCCAGCCCCAGTGTTTAAATTTTTTATAAAATTCCCTTTTATAACCAAATTTCCAATACAATAAATTTTAGCACTATTGTAACTATATTACCTAAACTATAATAAATTTTTTAGCTTTCACTTTCCAACTCTTATAATTTTAATCTCTGCATTCATGTATTCATTTTATTATTTAAATTTTATTTTTATGGAATATTATTTACTAAGAAATTTTAATTTCTTATCATTAAAGTCTTCTCAACTTATAAAAATAGGAAACAAAAAAATTTTTAATCATGATCACAACCTCATGTATAATAAATAATATCAGATTTTCAATTCTATTTTACTATGTAAAAATTAACTTTCAGCTAACAAAATTTACTGTAGTAAAGCCTAGATGTATAAACTAAACAGACTAGATAGATATCCTGAGAGTTATATGACTATAATTGAAAACTGCACCATCTCCTAATGCTAAGAAATAGCATTTTAATTACTTTTCAAATTTTCCCGTGCATTGTTAATGTTAGTCATTCAACTTCTCTAATTATGTCAGAATGGTATCTTGGAAGACAATGGCTTGATTCACTTTGAAATCAAAAAATACATTAACGCAGTAAAACTCCACATTAAACCTTTTTTTCCCATGTTCTTATGACTGAATCACCAGTTATGGATTTAAATGGAGGATACAATCAGAAGTAAGTTCAAGGACAACGGTGAGTTTTCCGGGTTAATACCCACTGAATCTGTGAAGCCATCTTGCTTGAGTTCTCACCCTAAGTTTTCTGAAAGATAGGCATGCATTGACAACATTCAAAACACTGGTGATTTGTTCACAGCTCAGATTTCTCTCCATTATGTAGGCTTTTCTGTCATGAAGTTTTTGTCATGTTTGCCTGCACAATTATTTCCCTCCTGAATCCATTCCACCTCCCTGCAAGCCTGTGAGACTCCCAAACAGAGACCGTGAATGCACCTTAAGTTCTACTCTCTGACCTCATCTCTACACTGTACATGACTGTTTAATTTCCTATTTAAGACAAATTAATTGTTGCATGCTCTAATGAGGCTGCAAAGGATCTCGCTCCAGTCCACAAGTTTAGAAGAGGTTACTCAGAGGTTGTCCAGATTGATGGTTCCAGGGCGAATGACCTGAAAATGAACTTTGACTAAACTTTGCTCTTTGTACACTTGGCACTCTGTACTTGGGAAGTGGCAATTGTCTAAAGCAGACAGCTTAGACATCTTAGAAACTTCAACTTAAGATTTTGTTTGGAAGTTAGCATTTGGAAGGGGGAGGGAGTAATCTCTGTCAACCTGTTCAAGACCAGTTTTATCAATAATTTTCTAAGCGTTTTATTCTTCTCTATAATATCTAAGTTACAGTAAAAGAGAGCTATTAGCATAACTAAAAATGTCCTCATTTCTTTTCATTCCCCCTTCCTCCAGGCATTATATAACAGAATTTTGTGTTGTTTGTTTTTTTTTAAGTCGAGCCCAATTAACAGTAATGCAACTTCTTTCATGCCTTTTACTTAATTTAAATAGTGTATTTATTGGTTCCCACGATCTGCAGGACTTGTACTAAACACATTTTACTGAATAGATAAAATTTGTCTCTGGTTTATATTGACATTAAAAAATCTGAGTTGAAGTCATTGAATTTCAACTCTCTGGTACAAAGTTATATGCTGTCCAGGATATTCTCCCTAAACCAAGATGAATATTAGAGAACTTATTGCACTAATGTGCAGGTACATGTCAACAGAACATTCTGAGGGAAGTTATTTGGGCTTAGCCAACTCTGGGACAACTCGATAGCACAGAGGGTAGGGCATATGCCTTGCACTCGGCCAACCCAGGTTTGATTCCTCCGTCCCTCTCCAAGAGCCCAGCAAGCTACCAAGAGTATCCTGCCCGCATGGCAGAGCCTGGCGAGCTACCCATGACGTATTCAATATGCCAAAAACAGTAACAACAAGTCTCACAATAAGACGTTACTGGTGCCCGCTCGAGCAAATCAATGAACAACGGATGACAGTGTAGTGCTACAGTGCTAGCCAACTCTGGCAGTTGGGCTGGACTCTGTAAATCACCTTAAAAGTACACATTCTTAATTACTTTACACTTAAAAATGTATAAATAGAGGCATTATTTTACATACTATTATTTTCTGTATTCTTTCATAAACAATTATTACACTGTTCTCATAAATAATTGATAGGAATTAAGGTATCCACATGAGAGATGAAGAAATTCTTCTGAAAATGGTTTCATTTGTTTTCTTTATTCATTTATTGTCATAGGGCTCATGCTCAGTGGTGACAGACGGGTAAGACAAGCAATCCATGCTGTGAATCAACTCAGGTTCTAGCTATGTAAGCTTTACCACCTGAGCTATTTCTCAGACCCATAAATCGTTTTACGAAACAACAGATTTTTAGTAAGAATTTTACATTTCTTACACTCTAACTGCTCTTCATTTTTCTTCCTTTTTCACCTATTTTCTCTGCTAGTGGCACAGAAAGTCTTACCTTACTCCTTTATAAGGAGGAAGAAAAGTTGTTTGCATGTGTCTTTGTCTCCCCGAAACCCTATAAAAAATTTGGAACTGGGGCCATAATACAGCAGGTAGGGCACTTGCCTTGCAACAGCCGACCTGGGTTCCACCCCCAGCATCCCTTCTGGTCCCCTGAGCAGGTCAGGAGTGATCCCTGAGCATAGAGCTAGGAGTAGGCACTGAGCATTACCAGGTGTAACCTCAAAACAAAACAAAATAATTTCACCAAACACTTGAACCAAATAGAAATAAACAATCAGACTCTCAGTCTCCCCCCTAAAACTCTGCTTAATCTTCTAATATCAGGTTTCTGGAAAGTGTTTTCAGAAAGCATTCTGGGGTGGGGAGGGAGGGAACATATAATTTTCTTTTCCTAATCCAACTAAGTCTTCAGGTCTTAGTTGAATTTGCAATTTTGTTTAGATCTTCAAAGTACATCAAAACCCCCACTGAATTCCAGAGGGGATTAGCAATCCCTTTTATTTTTTTATTTTAATATATTTTATTGGACCAATGTGAAATACAGCTACAAACTTTCATGATTACATTTCAGTCGTACAATGATTGAGCACCCATCCTTCCACCACTGCATTTTCCGCCACCATTGTTCCCAGTGTCCCTTCCACCATCCCCACCCCATCCCACTCCCTGCCTCTGTGGCAGGTACATTCCTTCTTTCTCTCTAATTTGGGGCATGATGATTTGCAATACAGATATTAAGAGGCATCATGTTTGGTCCTTAGTCTACGTTCAGCATATATCTCCCATCCCGAGTGATCCCTCCAATCATCATTTACTTAGTAGTTCATTCTCCACCATAGCAATCCCTTTTAAAATATCACGCTATTATGTCAGCCTGCTGAGCCCAGCACCAACTTGACGAGACTACTGAACCAAGTGCCCTGATTCTTCTGCAAGACTTGCCTGTGGGGTTCTTTAGTATCAACCTGTAGCCATTCATTACTTACATATAATTGGGCAGGATTCAAGGAAGCTTCTCTTTTGGATTATAATAAATCATATTATCAACAGCCACACTATTCCAAACAATAAAATGATATTCTATGAATTTTAGTGTCCTCAGAAATTGCATTTTCCAAACCACCAAGAATTGAATTAGTGAGACTTTTGGTTATTAACTGCGGTGATGCTGAGATGTACAAGATGGGGTGAGGCTGTGTGTGTGTGGAGTAGGCTGGGGCTGGGTTATACATATATATTTTTTGTCAAGATTTTTAATATATTTTATCAATTTGTTTTTTTTGAGATCTATGGAAGCCATAATTATTTTTTAATGAATAATTATAATAAAGTCAGCAACATCAGTTCTTTTGTTTTATAAGTATTTAATAAAAACTTAATTAGCTTTGGTTCTTTAATGCTCACCGTGTTTTCAGCTATCCTGAGTGGTATTGACTTTTTCCCTAGGGCTGAGCCTCTCTCTCCAGGTTAGCTGAAGAGACAGATTTCACCTGTGGCATTTGTAATCTGTGAATTCATAGGTGTTGAGAGGTTTTTAGAAAGTGACTTGTTTGTAATGTTCAATTAAGAAAAATTAACTTTTAAAGAAAGTTCCGAAATATTAACTAGACCAATATTGTACACTAAATTATGGAAATAAACATTGAATAAAAAAAGAAATCACATTTTCCTTAAGTCATGAGGATTTAGAAAAAGTGTTGATAGAAACTCATCAATAATCTTTCCTCATGCTTCTTACATCCATTCACTTGTTCACTGAAAATCTGCCATCAAGATTGGAAGTGGAACTAATGGGCAAACTTGAGATAATACTCCTAGAACCAGAATTCAACGTGCAATGCTTCTGAAAGTCTACATGAACCTGAAAAACAATGAGTAGAATAATTTGTAATATATTATTATAGCACTTTTTTCAGAAGAGAGTTTGACTATTTTATCTTAAAATAAAGGGGAAAAACTAAATAAATAAAGTGAAAATAAATCCTCTGGTGAACAAAGATGCTATGAATTAAAGTCAGAAATGAACTGTTAAAAAAATAAAACAACTCTTATACTTGGAAAGAAATAATATCTGGTAAATAAAGTGTCTTTCACAATTTAATATGAAGCATCGCCAGTTCTTTCAGGGTCATTTCAACTCACACCAGGTGATACTAATTTGGTTCAGAAGATGGAATTTTACATACAACTATGTTCATTCAGTTGCTTATCACAGTTTAGGATGCTCGAGGGAATAGTAATGAGATGACCTGCTCTCAGTTTCCACTCCTTTATTTTCCTATAGAAAGCAACTTGATATTAGTAATGTTGGCATATTTTTAACTGACTTATCTTTTTGTAAAAAATATTAGGTGCAGGGGCCGCAATGATAGTACAGCGTGCAGGGCACTTGATTGCCTTGCCTACAGCCAATGAGAATTTGACCCCCAGCCCCCCATAGAGTTCTCAGAGCCCCTACAGGAGTGAACTCTGAGTGCAGAGCCTGGAGTAAGCCCTGAGCACTACTGGGTGTAACCCCCAAACAAACAAAACCTTTAGAAGTAATTTCACTACAGCATAAGACAATGTTGTAGACTTAGTGACAATGAAAGATTAACAGAAAGTCTCAGAGAGTTTCAAAATACCTTCAAAAGTATATTTAACATCAGCATTTCTAGCCATCTTTTATAGACACCTAGTTCTTTTGACTTATAAGAAATAGAAAAAAAAATATGCTGATTTAGGAGACACATTCAGGGTGCAGTGCTACAGGGTCCCTTGGTCCTCAGGGGACCATGCATTGCCAGAAACTAAACCTAGGCTTCCCACACTCAGAGCTGCACTTTGGTTCTTTTGCTTTTGCGTTTTGTTTGGAGGCACATATAGGGATGCTCAGGGGCTACTCCTGGCTCTGCACATAGATATCACTTCTGGCTGTGTCCAGATGACTGTACAAGGTAGTAGGGTTCGAACTGGGTGGGCTGGGTGCAAGGCAAGTGCCCTATCTGCTGTACTATCATTCCAACCCCTGTACTTCTGTTCTTTGAGCCACTTCCCTAGCTTTAAAAAATAGAAATAGGGGCCGGAGTGATAATTCAGTGTGTAGGGCATTTGCCTGCCACTTTGCCAACCCAGGTTAGGTCCTCGGCACACCATATGGTCCCCCACCCCTGCCCCCCAAGCATCACCAGGAGTAACTCCTGAGTGCAAAGCCAGGAGTAGTAAGCACTGAGCACCACGGGCGTGACCTGCTAACAGCAACAACAACAAACAGAAACGACTGAATGACCAAGAGGCCAGAGCTCTTCACAACGTTTATTGAGGCATGGGGCCTAAGGAATAAAGGGAGGAGAAACTTGTGCCTGAGCCTAAGATTGCCATGGCTGACAGGAAGAAGTATGATTAGGGCTTTTAAACTCTTTCACGTGAGATTTGAAAGCATCTCAGCTGGAATTGAACTAGATTTCACAAAGCACTCAAGACCACCGGTCTGCGCATGTCTAATTGGGTCTGTGCCACAAGACCCTACAGGCTGTGCAAGCCAAGTGAAGATTAATGGAACATAGTCTAGGGGGACATAGTCTAGTCATAGTATTAATGGGATGTAGTCCAGGGGGATGAAGGAGTTCATTACTGCTACAACAGGATGGTTGTATGGAGCACACGTTGCTTAAGGGAACTGGAATTAGGAGTTGTCCCCTACCTTGCTGGGTGTGGTGTGATTATAATTAAACATCAATTAACTTGCCCCAGAAGAATTGTAAGCTGTTTTGCCTTACGGCAAGTTCTCTGAGAAATACACAGGTCCCACTTCTTGATGGGTGGAGAGGTTAAGTCCAGTCTTCATTGTATTTCAGTTTGTATTCCCAAGTTACTTCCACAGAAAGCTCTAGGTTCTCTGCCTACTTCTCCACCAGTCACATGACTGGTCTTTTCTTTTTAAAACACTTCAGGGAGCAGAATCATTAACAAGGGTGAGACACAGTAGGACCAAGAAATATTAGGCAAACGCTAATTCTATTTCTTTCTGTGATCAGTGTCCCTGAACACAGGTTAAAAGCAAAATGAGAGTGAAGCTTAGCTTGAGATTAGTTTCTTCATCAGAAATAATTACGGTAAATTGGTTCTGTACTGCAAACTCTTACTTTTCATCAATCGATGTACTGTAAAAGAAAAGCTTCTAAGACTAAGGTCATACAATCATTTTAAAAATAAAAAAGGTTTTATGCTACAAAAGCCATTTAAAAAAATATTTGTGAATCCAATACTGGTTTTGAATTAAGCAATTGACACAGTAGAAAAACATGAGATTTTTTCAAAACAATGTTAGTCTAGTAATCATTCAGACATTTCATACATACACAAACATTTGTTTCATCTTACATATTTGTGCACATTTATTTAAAATTTATAGAAGACATTGGAGAGATAACTCAAAGGTATGGTACTCCTGCTTTGCATTCTCGAAGCCCTGAATTCAACCCCTAACACCACCACCATCACCAGACATAACCCTGGAGACCACAGCACAATCCCATAGAACAGCATTTCATTGCCAGGGAACATACTAGAACCTCATGTTCACAGGAGCAGGCCAAGTATCCTCAGAGCCCAAGCACAGCTGAGGAATCTCATGGCCATGCTCCAGGACCATATGAGCTACACCACCAGCTGTACTACCGCTTCGCCCCCACAGCAGTGTTTGAAATATTTTTCTAGTCCATGCATAGCTACATTGTTACCAAGATATTTTCTTTTCCTGTTGCTCAGTACTCCCTGGTGGGTTTTCCCATGTGCTTCCATGGTGTACCTCATTCATAGCATTCTATAATCCTTGCACTATGGAATCTTTGTGGATTTTCTTTGTGAAGTGTAAATTCCATGTGGGCAGGGGTGCACTCCGATTGCTCTGTGTGTATCCTGTCCCCAGCCTATGCACTAAAATGAGTGAATAAAGGGGCCATAAATAAATAGAGGGGAGAATCCAGCAGGATTTAACACTTTTCCCATAAAATTCTAATTTTCAAACCATTTAATGTAGATGATTATCTTGGGGGGGCGGGTATTTATTTATTTATTTATTTATTTATTTATTTATTTATTTATTTTGGTTTGGGGGACACACTTGGAGATGCTCGGGGTTACTCCTGGCTCTAAGCTCAGGGATCACTCCTGGCAGTGCTCGGAGAATTATATGAGATGCCAGAGACTGAAACCAATTCAACTACATGCAAGGCAAGTGCCCTACCCATTGGTGTATCTCTCCAGCACCCCGTCCCCTTTTCTGTATTAATTATTTATCTTACTAATGTCTAAGGAATCCAATGTGTACAACTTTACAGACATTCATTATATAATGCCAACCAAATTTGCTTTCAAAATTTCATTCTAGTCTCATCAGACTAGTCTTGACATTGGCTTCCAATGTTTAAATAGCAAAAATAAGCAGCATGGACTTTGTAATTAAAACATAGCAGGAGTTGCAAGTTCAAGGTTTCTCTTTCCTTCAATGCAGGAAGTTTGACTTACTAGTTAGTGAGCTGAGTCTAAGGTGGCAAATTTCTTTCCCTGAAACTTTATTAAGCTTTATCTGGGTGTCTTCACATATTGGTGAGAAAATACTGGTAAGTAATTTATTACAAGCTAGATAGTACAATGGGCAGGGCCCTACCTGGGTTCAATCCTCAGCATGTGTATGGTCCAAGGAGCCTGCCAGGAGTGATCCCTGAGCACAAAACCAGGAGTAGGCCTTGAGCACTTCCAGATGTGGCCCCAAAACAAACAAACAAAAATGTAACTTAGTACAGAGAGTTTAGCACTATAGATAAAATTCTACCCTCAGGCCTAATAAGTATCTAGCACCTTAGATAAAATGCTGCCCTACATTTTATAGGTATAGCTATTTTGTTCCAGTTTCTTTACTGGGAAAATAATTGTAAGGTCTCTTTTTGGCTTTCATTATTGTTCTTTGTAACATGCTAATGATACTACACTTGAAGAATTAATGATAATAACTAGAAACTCTCCGGAGATCTTTAGAAAATAATAATAGCACTCTTCTCCAAAAAAATGGTTCCTATTCTAAACTTGAATTTGAATCCAGGCTAACTGTATTTTATTGTTATCTTAGTAAACAGAAGTTTAGGATCTAACTCAGAGAAGTATTAAGCACTCTGGCCTTGCATCTACTTAATTCTGGTTCCACAGTTATTTTCCAAATATTTGGAGTTACTTAAACATAGTCTGAGAGTGCTAAGGTAATCCTGTCTTAAGATGTTTAATAAGTAAGCAATTTACCATCACTTGTTCCTGTGAGGCATGAAAAATACCTATTCTTATTTGGTAAGTGATAATTGATGTTATCTGAGTTTCAAATATTATCTGATTTTCAAATGAACTGTAAATAGGTGGGTTTGTGATATCCCTTTGTTAGGGTCTAGAGTCATAATTTCCCCCTCTCCGAACCTACATATAGAGTTCAGCCAGTAATGTAACACACAAGCGGAGTTTATTAAGCCAGCTAGCGGGGGTCAAGCTTCTAGGCACGCAGGCCCAAGCAAGACGACGAACAAGGGAGAAGCCACAAGTTTTATAAGCAATGCTTACATCATAGCCCACGCTTCAAATTCAAACAAAAATGTAAGTGAAAATTGCACGTTTCATAATTCATAAGAAAACATAATTTCAAATAGTACAAATGAATAGTTACAGATAGGTCATCTAGACATGTTTTCAGAACATTTGGGCGGCTGCCCGCCCAGACTGTGTCCCTTCTATAGACAGCGGATAGTGTTTATGAAACTATATGCCAAGGCTGAGTTTTCAGCCCAGTTGTCCTTCCCTTACAGATGGTCAGGGGGAAGAAGCGGGGTTTTAAGAAAAATAAAAGGTTTAAGTAAAACAAGACATGAAGCATGAACCAGGCTTGATGGAGTTGCTCTTGTCCCGCTGTGTCCAACACCTTCTTATTAATTTGGTTAATATTCTTAACTTTCACCGAAATCTGTTGAATAGTTAGTACTTGATTATCTTGTATTTGCTTTATACCTCAATACACTAGGAATAAAGAAAAATCTAAGAGAATCAGCAGAGGAAAGATAAAGGAAGAATATATATATGTGTATATATATGTATATATATATGATAGATCACAGGATTTCATACTGGAAATAAAACTCTTCTCTGATGAGGTGTCTCAGTTTCTATATTTTCAGTAAAAATATGGATTAATGAGTGCAGAGTAATGAGTAAACTCTGAACATTGCCAGATATTGTCCAAAACCCAAAAGATTAGATGTAGATATAGATTAGTTTGGGGAATAAATGATTTGGTAAATTTGGTGAATAGATGTGTTCACTTTTTAGGTTCTTATCATGGATTGTGTGTAGGTACTAGGAAGAAAAATAAGAAAAACTTCTAAAGCTTCAAAAGAAACAGTAACCAGAATACAAAGACAATCTACAGAATGGGAAAGGATAGTCACCCAATACCCATCTGAGAAGGGGTTGATATCAAGGATATACAAGGTTGAACTCTACAAGAGGAAAACATCCAACCCAATCAGAAAATGGGGCAATGAATTGAACAGAAACTTTCTCAAAGAAGAAATCCAAATAGCCAAATGGCAACTGAAAAAATCCTCTTCATCACTAGTCATCAGGGAGTGCAGATCAAAATAACAAGGAGATATCATCTCACACCACAGATACTGGCCCACATCCAAAAGAACAAAAGCAACAGGTGTGGGGCTGGAGCAATAGCACAGGGGGTAGGGCGCTTGCAAGTGGCAGACCCGGGTTCGATTCCCAGCTTCCCATATGGTCCCCTGAGCACCGCCAGGAGTAATTCCTGAGCACAGAGCCAGGAGTAAACCCTGTGCCCCTGGACATCACTAGGTGTGACACAAAAGCAAATAAATAAATAAATAAATAAATAAGCAAGCAACTGGTTTTAGGCAGATGTGGGGAAAAAGGGACTCTCCTTCGCTGCTGGGAATTCCGGCTGGTTCAGCACTTTTGGAAAACAGTATGGACACAGAAAACAATTTCAGGAGTAGACAAGCAGTGAAGTAAAACAGATTTTATTTAGAAGGTTTTTGAGGGTGTGGAGAGAGAGAGTAAAGCGTTAAAGAATGTGGACTTCTCTAAGGGCAGAGAGAGCCTTGAATGGGCTCTTGGGCTGGCTTTTATAGGCTCTTCTTGGGTGGAGGCTGAGTCACTAAAGTTAATTGGATTGAGGGAGAGGTCAGAGGGTTTGAGGAACTCCACAAGGAGGGGTCCAATCGCTTCAAGGTCTTTTCAAGTCTTGTTCTCCATATCAACAGAGTGGACCAACCTTAGAACTTTCCTTCCCAGAAGTTTGTTGACCTAAGTTTCATTGCTGAGGGCCTTTGCCTATCTACCTGCCTACATCAAATTTATGAATACATAGCAATGCTAAAAGCTACAAGGCCTGAAATAAAGGAAAAGAAAAGAGAGAGAGAGAGAGAGAGAGGGAGAGAGAGAGAGAGAGAGGGAGAGAGAGAGAGAGAGAGAGAGAGAGAGAGGAAAAAGCATATTTTTCATGGACTAGAATACTCAACAAAAAAATGTTAATTTTCCCCAAATTGATGTTGATGGACCCCAGGGGTGGCTCACGCAAGTCAGGAGGAGAGAAAGACAGTCACCTGCTTTCACTCGGCCTCTGCCACCTGGGACGCCCTGGAATACTAGGACCCATAAAGTCTGAGATGAGCCCCTGCTCCGCAGGGGCCTGAGCCCCACCCTCCCCACCAGGTGGCCATCAGGCCACACCTGGTCTTCTCGGCACAGGAGTTGATCCCCACCACCGATTTCTCAGGGAGCCACAGGAAAGGAGAAACCAGTCCCAGGCCTTACCCAGGGTTTCCAGGGTTCTTGTCTCACTCGCAGAATTTCAGGAATAGACAAGCAGTGAAGTAAACAGATTTTATTTGGAGGGTTTGGGGAAGGAAGGAGGAAGAGAAAAGTGGGAGAGAGTGGAGAGTAAGAGAGACAGAGTAATGCACTCGTGAGAAAACACGGGCTTCTCCAAGGGTGGAGAGAGTCCCTACACACATCCCAGCGTTAGATAGGAAAGCACAAAAGTACACATCTCAAGAGGGGAGATGCAGGTGACACATGCACAGGCATCACATGTGTTCGGCCACATGGGTGCAAGCAGCACATGGGCTCGGGCAGCATATGCGCCCCCTTCCTTTGTTCAAGGTGTCTTTTATAGGCTCTTCCCAAGTTGTCTTGATCCGGAAGTTCTGGAGTCTTCTCAGGGCTGGATCACATTTTAATCAGATTAAGGGAGAGGTCCTGAGGGTTTGAGGAACTTCAGGGGGAGGGGTCCAACCTCCTCAGGGTCGGCTAAAGGTCTTATCAGGTCTCTTTTCTATAAAAAAAGAGTGGGTTGGTTTTAGGATTTTCTTCCCAGAAGTTCTGTTGACCTAAGTTTCGAGGACCTTTCCCTATCTACCTGCCTACATCAAAACGAAACTATTAAGTACAGCACAATGTTAATAAAAATTTTCATGGAACTTATTTGATAAATGGGTGTACTGTTACACATATTTATATAAAAAGCAAAAGAGCTAGAACACCCAAAACAGTTTTGAAAATAATATCTAAGGAATCATATTACCCAATTTTAAGATTTAACATGTATGTAATCACCAGGGCAACTTGGGAGCCCTGGCAGCTCTCTCAGCTCTCCTGCTGCCTGCGTTCAGTGGTCTCACGCAGCTCCCCACCTGGGAGGGCCAATGCCATGGGCAGACAAAGGAGGAAACGAGGGCCAGGCTGGTTGGTGATCAGTTGCTGTTTATTCCATTCTCCCCACGGGTCTGTTCCAGTCTCACTAAGCTCCCCATTATAGTCTCACACTGTCCCTCATTCCTGTCTCCTCCTGTCCCCCATGCTAGTCTCTCCACGCTCCATCTCGCAGCCCTAGTTTCCCAGTCTATCCCCAACTCCCAGCCTTGGCTGTAGCAACCACATACCCATTGCTCTGAATTAATTATGCAAAGGACTTAAGGAAGAGAGAAAAGCAATATTTACAAGTTAACAGAGTCTGATTAGGAGATAAAGGTGATTGACTGGTTGGGGAAGCAAAGCACAAAGAAAGAGATTACAAATAAATACAGAGGAATGGAAGCACTGTGATAAGAGTAACCCAATAAACCTAAGTTCCCTGTGACAAGGCAGAAAGGACAAACCAATGTTATCCTACAGCTGTTGAACTAAATAATCAAAATTACATAATATTAGTGATGAGATAGACTGATAGACCAATAAAATGATAGAGACTACAAATAATTCATTTTTCCTATTAATTTTATGGTAATTATAAAAATAAAAGGATAAAGAATCATCTCTTATCAGTTGTACTAGAATCATTGAGTATATGTCTAAATAAGGATTTGGTCTCAAATGACACACTTTATACAAAAATTAGTTCAAGGGGTCAGAGAGATAGTACAACAGGTTTGCTTGTGGCCAACTAGGGTTAGGTCCTAGGGATACTTGCAGATCCAGAAATAACCCCTGAGCATAGCTGGGTGTGTCCCTAAAAGAAAAACAAAAAACAAAAACAAAAATCAATTCAATTTTAAGATTATAAAACTTTTAGAGAAAATATTTGTAATCTGGCACTAGAAAAGAGTTCTTAAATATGATACCAATTGTCAACTTATTCATCATCATCCTGTTAATCATCAATTTTCTCAAGCAGTCTCAGTAACTTCTCCATTCATCCTAGCCCTGAGATTTTAAAAGCCTCTCTTTACTAGTCCTTTCCAACGGTGCCACATTGGAGGCTCTTTCAGGGTCAGGGAAATGAGACCCATCATTGTTACTGGGTTTGGCATATGAGCCTGCCATGGGAAGCTTGCCAGGCTCTCCCGTGTACGCAGGAAACTCTCAGTAGCTTATCAGGACTCCAAGAGGGAGAACTAGGCTATAAGAGTCTCTTGCCCCCTTACCTGGCTGTCTTCACCAGAGCTCCTAGGAGGGGGTGGGTTGAGTTTCCCTCCCTGCCCAGAGAAGAGCCCCAGCAGCCAAAGACCTCGGGAACCCAGCCACAGCCATGCTCAAGGCTCCTCTCCACACGTTCAGATGAGCCTCATGCATGAAGGAACCAGCAGAGGAACCCAGGTGTCTGGGACCTGGGGCTGAGATCTCCAAGCCTGCTCTGATCGGGACTGGGCCTCTTCTGCCCAGATCCCCCATTTTCCAGTAACTTGGTGGTCACACCCAGAAACTGCCCCTGGTGCCATGTAATCCCATCAATGGACAATATCCAGAGACTAAAACCAAGCTATTGATTTTAGAATTTTAAAAAAGTCATTCATTAAGCTATAAATATCTTCAAAACAATAACAATGCATTTTTGTTGCACGAATCAAGGAGTCTAATTATAAGAAATTAAGGGACTGGTACACCTATTTAATGCTATGAAAGGTCCAATCCCTGTATATTTATCTCTTTGAGGAGGCTAATAGCTCTGATGGCAGTATCATTATTACTCTGAATCACAACCTAGATTCAAAGAAAGTACTTATAAACATTACAGGTAAACTTTAGCTAACATTTTTAAAGTTTTTTCTTTTGTTTTTGTCTTGGGGTCACACTTGAAAGTTGGGAGAAAATCTTATTATCTTACACTTCTGTTATTTTGTTCCGAGTTCAAACAGCTTTGTGACACCACAATATATAAAACATATGAAAATATGGCTGTTCTAACTGAAGAGTGGAGGGATCCTAATGAGCCCTATACATTCAGCTTATTTGGTACCTTATTTGACACCTATTCAGGGTTCCTAACACTTTGTAAGCTTCTGCTGTAAATCCAAATTTCCTTTTTAAGTTTTACTGAGACCCCTAATCTTCTCTCACCAGTTTTTTGGGGGGATAAGTGGGCCACATCCAGTGGTGCTCAAGAGGTACTACTCTTCGTGGTGATTGGCAGAACATGTGATACCAAGGATCAAAGCTGCATGCGAAGTATGTGCTCTGACCCTTTAAGCCATCTCCCTGGTCCTCCACACTTACATAAGTTTTTTCTGTATATACTTCAAATATTCTTTTCACTTCACTGTTTCCTATCTTTTTTTGTTTTAATAGTAAGGGGTTACTCATAGCAATACAGGCCTGATGGTTTAGTGTTAGCTGGTGGTGCAGTGCTTGAAGGACACCAAAGCCACTGAAGCAGTACTTAGGGGCATTAGTGCCCCACCCAGTGACACTTCGGCCACTGACAATGCTCAGGGGTTATGGAGTGCGATACAGTTCTAGGGTTGGAGCTCAGGGTCTCACACATGAAAGGTATTTCTCCAGCATTTGAGCCACCCCCCGAACCTGTTTTCTGTTTTAACATTGGTTCATATCATCAAAAAATATGCAAAAATAGACTTAATTCTCCTTAAAAACAACTGCTGCCTTCTAATAAACTGTAAAACCTTAACAATAACTTTGTAAAAGTAAGAATTTAATTGCATTACTTTAGCAATTTGGTACCTAACTTTTTTTTTTCTTTTAGTGAAGGGGGCATTTCCACTTTGTGTTTTTTCCCCCACTCTTTCATCTTACTTTAAACACACAATTAGTTAATAATAATACCACATTCCTAAATAACATTATTTCTTCTGCTCTGTTTTTTTGGGGTCATGCCCGGCAGTGTGCAAGGCTTACTTCAGCTCTATATTCGGGGATCACTCCTGGTGGTGCTCAAGAATTGAACTTGGCTTTGCCCTATATAAAACAAGATACACTGCAGAAGCTGGAGAATAGTACTAGGGGTAAGGCACTAACCTTGCACGCAGACAGCCCTGGTTTGATCCCTGGCTCAGGACTTACTCCTGATTCTCTACTCAGGGATCGCTACTAGCCAGACTTGGGGGACCATATGGATGTTGGAGATTGAACCTGGGTTAGCATGTGCCAAGGCAAATGCCCTACCTGCTGTGCACTCTAACTCTACTTTGATTTTCTTATAGAGGGAGTTTCTCCTGGTTTTGATTCTGTTAAAGCTAATAAAAACAAGAAGTTAGTTATAATGAAAGTATGTTAGAATAAAATTACTTGCCATTTATTGTAAATATTAGATTATTTCCCCTAATTCTCTGAAAATTGTGAGGAATTGTCATAAATTAGAATAAAGTATTTGTTTCAGTGACAGGCATCTAGAATAGCATGATGTCTTGGGTTGAAGTGGTAGTAAAGTGAGTAGGATGCTTATCTTGCACACAACCAACCTCAGTTTGTTCCTGGCATCCACATGGTCCCCTAACCGCTGAGTACAGAGCCAGGAGTAAGACCAGATCACTGCCAGGTGTGGGCCCCCAAACAAACAAAAGTAAATTAAAAAATATATAAAATATCACGATATATTTAAACATAGTATTCTGTGCATTTAAACATCAGCTGTGTTCTGGGCTCACTCCTGGTGGTGCTCGGGATAGTGTGTGTGGTGGTAGAGATGGAACCCAGGTTGGCCTTTTGCAAAGTAAGCACTGTATTACTTTTCCAGCCCTGCTGTATAATTATTTTAGGGTTTGGGGTTTGGGGTTTGGCGTTCAACCCAGCAATGTTCAAGGGCTATTCTGGGTTCTATGATCAGAGTTGCCATCAGTATGCTCATGAAGCAGTGCATTGCCAGGGATCAATGCATATTCTGAGCTGTTGAGCTTATCTCTCCAGCCCATGTGGTGTGTTTTAAACCTCTTGATAAAAATTTGTTGTCGCAAATGTCCTACCCAAGTACTATTTCCTCAACCCCTGAAATGTATCTTTCTGAGGGGGTTGGAGAGACACACACACAGTGGTGCTCAGGGCTTATTTCTGTGTGCTCAGAAAGGACTGCTGGAAGGCAACTTATTAAAAAAAATTACAAAATAAACTTCAAACAATATTGAAAACTTATGCTATATTTGCTAGGTATTTAACAAAAATAACCCCCCAAATGCAGAATTTAACAAAAATTACCTAATAAATATCTACTTTTCTTTCATTTCACTGTTACTCCCACCATCATGACTAGTTTAATGCTTAAAATCATAGTGAAGTCTCCCTACATATTTGTTGAATTTATATAAATGGAAGTATTTAAAATAGTAGAAATCAAGAATAATTTTTATAGCAGTGTGAGGAAAAGGTCAGGTTATTTTAGAAGACTTCTAACAAGAGACTTTGGAATAGGTGTGTACAAACATTTTGCATATACTGTGACAAATCAATTCTTCCTCTACATCAGAGTTTATTCAGTTTCTTCTATAAAACTAGAAAATAAATATTTTAGGTCTTTCATGCCAGATGGTCTCTGTCACAAGTATTCAACTCTACCATTATAACATGAAAGCATCTGTGGATAAAACATAAATGAAGGAATGTGGCTGGAATTCAATAAAACTTTATTTCAAAATGGAAAAAACCACATTTGTCCTCTTAGCTACAGTTTATCAATAGATGATGTTTGTCTCACAATTACACAAGGTGAAAGAAAAATTTGTTATTTATCCCCAACATTTCAACAAATAGGATGATCTAAGGTTTTTTAAAATTTAAACCCAATGGATAAGTTCATTTATATATGTATATAAATGTAATACAAATTAAATGTAAACCTATTTATATAAATGTAAAACTACTGATTTATATATTTTCATTTAGCAAAGTAATAAATATTTGAGGAAAATATCAGAAAAATTACTTAAAGAAATATCAGTTCCTAGATAAAACAAACTCTGCTTTTCTTTGTATGTTTTACATCAACAATTGAATTGCATAATATGTATTGTGCTTATTATAAATGGTTTTTGTGGGATTTAAAATTAACATAATCTGAATATTTTCTTGCATTAAAAATTTTATAAACATAAGTTTCAATATCTACACAAAATTCTAACACATGAATATAATCATTTAATTTTTTTCTAATTTCCAAAAATGTATAAGTATTTTGTTTTATCAAGAAAATTTATACTATGAAAAATGAAAACATGTAAGAAGCATACATAATCCACAAAATAAGATCTAAAAGAACAAGCTGGGTTTCCCCATTAAGCATGGAATATGAACATATTTGCCTTTTTGTTTCCTCCTCAAATAACAAAAGAATATAAAAGACATCATTTCATTAGGATAAATAAGAGAGGAAATAATAGCAGACAAGAATAAAGTGAAGAGTGAACAAGATGAAAAAGCAAGAAAAGAGTTAAGAGTTTGCTGTGATTTAGTTGGAGCCTTTTTTTTTTTTGATCCTAGAGGATTAGGCCACACCTAGCAGAGCTCAGAGATCACCTTGGACTCTGTGTTCAAGGGTCACTCCTGGCAGTGCATTGGGGGACCATATGTGGTGCTAGAATCAAAACTGGGTTGGCCACATGTAAGACAAGAACCTTACCTGCTGTGCTATCTTTTTTAATCTTTTTATTTTATTGATTCACCATGAGATATAGTTAAAAGCCTTCATGTTTGGGTTACAATCTCACAATGATCAAACACCCATCCCTCCACCAGTGCACATTCCCCACCACCAATATCCCCAGTATACTGCCCCTTTCCCACCATCCCCCTGTCTCCATGGCAGACAATATTCCTCATACTCTCTCTCTACTTTTGGGCATTATAGCTTGCAACACAGACACTGAGAGGTATCATGTTTGTTCCATTATCTACTTTCGGCAAGCATCTCCCATCCCAACTGGTTCCTCCAGCCGTCATTTTCTTAGTGATCCCTTCTCTATCCCATCTGCATTCTCCCCTCTGCTCATGAAGCAGGCTTCCAGCTATGGGGCAATCCTCCTGGCCCTTGTCTCTACTGTCCTAGTGTATCGGCCTCCTGTGATGTTATTCTATACTCCACAAATGAGTGCAGTCCTTCTATGTCTGTCCCTCTCTTTCTGACTCATTTCACTTAGCATGATACTCTCCATGTCTATCCATTTCTAAGCAAATTTCATGACTTCATCTCTCCTAACAGCTGCGTAGTATTCCATTGTGTAGATGTTCCAAAGTTTCTTTAACCAGCCATCTGTTTTAGGGCACTCAGGTTGTTTCCAGATTTTGGCTATTGTGAACAGTGTTGCAATGAATATATAGGTACAGATGTCATTTCTGCGGTGCTTTTTTGCATCCACAGGGCATATTCTACAATTTCATTTTATGGTGGTGGGAAGGTACACGATGGTGGGATTGGTGTTTGAACATTATCTGTAATGAGCTATCGTGAACAACTTTATAAAAATAAGATAAAATTTTAAAAAAGAAAGCTTAGTCACTTTAATATTTGGCATGCCCTCTTTGTTAGAATTTATTATTTCACTACTAATTTCTCCAATATATTTTATTTTGCTTCTTTAAAATTATAGCAGTTATGCTATAAAATGTGCTTTAGATCATATATAATATACACCTTATTTTCCTTGCCTGTGCATATGTCTCATATTCAAGTATTAAGAATGTCTAGTTGTTACAATTAGCAACTCCAGCTTTTTGTGTTAGGGTTTCTTTTTAGGGGGGTTGTTGTTTATTTGGGGGTGAGGAGGGCCACACATGGTTGTGTTCTGGGCTTACCCCTGACTCTGCACTCAGGGATCACTACTGGCAGGCTCAGAGGATCATATCAGGTGCCAGGGATTGATCCCTGTGTCAATAAGTGCAAGGCAAGCAACTTGCCCACTGTACTCTCTCAGTGGCTCAAGTTTTCACTGTAATACAATTTGCTACAAAACAGGGTCTTCTCAATGGTTTGTTTGAAATAATGCTAATCCATTATTACCATTGTATGTTTTAATCCACTTACTCTTCAACAGTATGTTCAAAGAGGCCATCATCAGATGGAGGGGCTCCACCACCAGGAAATTTCTAGACATTTCTCCTACATGCCACCTGCACTCTGATATAGCTTGATGATAACATGATTGCAGACTTTCTCCTCCTTTTTCTGTTAATGCTCATATTTTTCTACTCAGCAGAGTGGTCAGGTCTTAAGTCAGTTAACGATTTTATTACACTTGTCAAAGTCTGTTTGTATTCATTGTTAACCTTCCTTGGAGTTTTTTTAATTTTCAATAATTACTTTTATCTTGAAGGTGTAGGATTCCAGGGAATTCTTGGAAGACACCTTGTCCCACAGCTTCTCATCTTCAGCTTTGAACTTCTCAGCTTCTTGCACCACATATCCATGTCCTCTTAGTTTAAACAGCTTTTTCCTTTAGTGATGGCAATCTTATTTTCTTTTCCTGTGTTTTTATCCAAATAGAGACATTGAAGATGTCATTGGTATCAGTATCAAAAGTGACCTTAATCTGTGGAACACCTTGGGATGCAGGAATATGCTGAGTTCAAAATTGCCTAGCAAGTTTTTATTCGTGGTGATAGCTTACTCACCTTCATCAATCTGAATGAGCACACAAAATTGGATGTCAGAGAAGACAGTGAAGGCCTGTGTCTGCTTGCATGTATTGTGTTTTTTTATGAGACAGTACAGTCATGACTCTGAGTTTTAGTGCCTATGCAAAGAGGAGCAACATGCAGAAGTAGAAAATCTTGCATATTTTCAGAATGGTCTCCAGATAGGATAGATACTGGGCAGCTGTATTAGTATGCAAAGCTACAACCTCATTTGGATTGATACTCTTACTCAGTTCTTTTCCACTGAAGTCTTAAAGAAGTTTCTTGGCAATAGGGGTAGAACCACCCACAAACTAGTACAATGGAGTTGTATTTTTCTAGCTTGGCATTCATATTTACTTTCTCTATTGGGTTAAGCTCACCTGAGAACAAATTACCATTCAGTTCTTCAAACAGGGCATGCGTATTGAGAGATAGAGAAGCCAATTTCTTCACAGAGTAACTCAGTCTCAATACTGGTCTGGGTGCTAGAAGATACAGTGTAATTAATCAGTATAAAAAGAAATCCTATTGAATGAGAGAAAATATATACACACCTTGACACATGATAATATTTAAACTATACATAGAATTCAGCACAATTTTAAAAACCTTAACAATGGGAAGATAATATAAATAGACACTTCTTTAAAGAATACAGATAACCAAAATGTAGCACTGTAGCACTGTTGTCCCATTGTTCATTGATTTGCTCGAGCGGGCACCAGTAACATCTCCATTGTAAGACTTGTCACTGAACACAAAAATATTTTTATCATTTATTCTTATTCAGAAATTAAATTTAAAATAATGAACTATCCTTTCACACTTGTGAGAATGGCTATTACCCAAGACTAAAAAATTACAGGTGTTGGAGAAGATGTAGAGTGAAATAGACCCGTGTTTGTGTGAATGTAAATTACAGCCACTTTGGAAAGCAGTGAAACCAGTTTGGAGTATTTACTCAAAATTTTTTTAAAAACCACTAATTCAAAGAAACATATGCACTCCCAGGTTTATTGGTATTATTATTTACAATAAACAAAAAATTGAAACGATTTCAGTATCCATCATTGATGAAGTGATAAAGAAGATAAGGAATATAGACTCAATGAAATAATAGTATGTTATTTTTAAAGGCAGAATCTTGCTATTTTAGGCAAAATAGATGAACATAGAGGGTACCTTGCTTAGTAAAATAAGTCAAATGGATGAAGTCAAAAACCATTTGATTTCACTCAAATGTAGAATATAGACACAACAAACAGATGAACTAAATAAAGTAGAGATGAACATTTAGACAATAAGGCCAGTTGGTGATTATCATAAGGTAAGGGAGAAGAAAGGTAAATCAAGACAAATAAACAAGTATTTGATTAATAGAATCAAACATTCAATAATGAACTTAAGATAATGTTTGCAGATGCTTATTTTTAATCATCACACCTGATACTTAATGCTATAATGCAATGCTACTTCAATTTAAAAAAATTAAAAAACTTTTGCTGATTTTCCTGTAGCTAAAAAGAGGAGAAATTACCCTCAGAAAAAGGAATGTCTTTAAAACAAGATCCTATTTTTAAAGAATCATACAAAGCATGCAGAATTAAAATTATGAACATTCATTTATGGCCACTGTTACTTTGAGTGGTAGAGCAATTCAAACAAATATGAAAAGATGAAAAGAAGGTCTCTTAAACATATATACATCCATGCCAAATTCTGCTTTATGTTGAGTTAATATTGTCCCATGTTTAGGCCAACATCACATCAACATCCAGAGACTACAAAACCAAGCTCCCGGAAAAGAGCGACGCAGAGTCTCTTGCCCTCACCCCTGGCTGTCTTCACTGGGGCCACTCGGAGGGGGCAGGTTGAGTCTCCCTCCCTGCCTTGAACAGAGCCCCGGCAGTTGAAGACCTCCGGAACCCAGCCACAGCCATGCTCACGGCCCCTCTCCACATGCTCGGATAAGCCTCACCCACGAAGGAATTGGCAGAGGAAACCACATGTGCGGGACCCGGGGCCGAAATCTCCAAGGCTGCTCGGATCGGGACTGGGCCTCTTCCACCCAGATTCCCCATTTTCCAGTGATTAGGCGGTCACACCCAGGAACTGCACCAGTGTCATGTAATCCCATCAATGGCCAACATCTAGAGACTAAAAAACTAAGCTCTTGGAAGAGTGACGCAGAGTCTCTTGCCCCCGCACCTGGCTGTCTTCACAGGAGAGCCTGGCAAGCTCCTTGCAGTGTATTCATATGCCAAATACAGTAACAATGATGGGTCTCATTCCCCTGACCCTAACGAGCCTCTAATGTGGCACTATTGGGAAGGACAAGTAAAGAGAGGCTGCTAAAATCTCAGGGCTAGGATAAATGGACATGTTACTGGGCCCGCTCAAGCAAATCATTGATCAAGGGGATGACAGTATATACATATGTCTCAGAGAGCCTGGCAAGCTACCGAGAATATCCCGCCCGCACAAGCAGAGCCTGGCAAGCTACCCATGGCATATTTGATATGCCAAAAACAGTAACAATAGGTCTCATTCCCCTGACCCTGAAAGAGCCTCCAATTGTTGGGAAAGACAAGTGAAGAGAGGCTGCTAAAATCTCAGAGCTGAGAGGAATAGAGATGTTACTGGTGCCTGCTCGAGTAAATCAACAAACAACAGGATGACAGTGATACAGTGGTACATGTTTCTAGCCTTGTTCACCTGTATAGTAAAAAATACAGAGTATATATATTAAGACCTACTGTGGGACTGGAGTGATAGCACAGAGGGTAGGGTATTAGCTTTGCATGAGGCTAACCCAGGTTCGATTACCCAGAATCCCATATGATCCCCCCCAGTACCTCCAGGAGTAATTCCTGAGTGCATGAGCCAGGTGTAACCCCTGTGCGTCACTGAGTGTGACCTAAAAATAAATAAATAAATAAAAATACCCACTGTGACTTCAATTCTTTTTTAAAATATATATTCCAAAACAGTTTTCTTTAAATATATATTCCAGTTTTTTTTCTATTTTAGACTTCTAAATATAATATACAAAGCAAATATAATAAGTTAGTTTTAACTATTGAAAAATATGGGTAGTGGACAGGAGCAAGGGACGTCATTAGGGTAGATCCCCACCAGCAGGAGCCCCCGGGATCTGAGACCCCAGGAATCATTAGTGCCCAGTTCGAAAAATCCCTCCTCCAGTATGGCTGACTATTATGCTGCCTCAATTGCTTTCCCCCCATTATTTCCTAAAGGTACAATTCCTAGGTGGTTTTATCATAAGAAAGAATTGTCTTTTTAGCAAATGACTAAAAGATTTTAAGTGTAGAGTATTTTAGTTTCTATTCCCAAATGTTCAGTCACTTTAATATCATTTGCCTCTAAACTAACTCTATTAGATACTGTTAAAGAGGAATTCTCTCTCCACTATAGATGTAGGATTTATTAGAATAATTTATTGTTCCCTAAAGACAGCAATACACATATATTGCAATTGTTGTGAATCACATAGTTATCATCTTTCTGGGTGATTTCCCCCCACCCCCAACTGAAGTCTTGTTTTGCACAATCAAAATTTAGCAACTTCATTAAATGCATTGCCTGATGCACCTGTTTGGACTATGGGTATCATTTTCTTTTCTCCAACAAATTTTTATTCAAGATGTGCTGAATTTCCCAGAGGCTGTCTGGGGACTTTGAGACATCTGTACCGAGCAGTTTGCTTAAGCCGACAAAAAGTATTGAAGCAAAAATCAAACTTTGGGCATCAATTTAACCATTCCTTTTCAAGTATTCTAGATTGATGGAACATGTCAGCCCTGATATGTCTTCCATCACTGTTCAGTGCTTAGAATAACTATTAAAGTAAAACTGACTGCACTCTAATGAAAGCTGTCACTGGGAGTGGTGTGAGGACCATGAAAAGAAAACAATGCAAGAAATATTATAAAAAATAGAAAAAACTTTGATTGGAATAGTGACAATGAGGAAAATAGCACAAACACCAATACCAGAAATAAGATCACAGCACAGTTTAATCTACAGAAGTAATTGCATATAAACAGGTAAGCCAATTAATAAAAAAAAAAAGCATCCAAAAGAAGTCAATATACTATCAAGCCCTTAAATTCTCAGCGTATAGTTCTGTTTTATGGTTCCAACTTTCTGAATGCTGTCTTCTATCAGATACAAGTGTTCAATGATCATTCTATGAGCTTTTTTATTGAATTTATGCATCTAGACTTAAAGAACTGTGCAAAACCAAAGGGGCTTAGAAATACTCAAGGGAGAAGGTGTAAGTAACAACTAGTAGTATTTTTCAAATCTTGATAAACTTCTCATAAGGGCCAATTTTGGGTTTCTGGATCTCACAAGCTTTTTAGAATTTTTTAAAAACTTCACTGTCATCCCGTTGCTCATCGATTTGTTCGAGAGGGCACCAGTAATGTCTCTTATTGAGAGACTTATTGTTACTGTTTTTTTGGCATATCCAATATGCACGGGTAGCTTGCCAGGCTCTGCCGTGCAGGCTCCATACTCTCAGTAGCTTGCCGGGCTCTCCGAGGGGGTGGAGGAATCGAACACGGGTTGGCTGCATGAAAGGCAAAAGCCCAACCACTGTGCTTTCGCTCCAGCCCTTTAAAAACTTATTTCTCAGTTATTTTTATTGAGGTAATATTGTTTATAATAATTTCCATATTGTTGTACTGTGCTTGCAATGGTGTTATACCACATGAACCACTGTGTGTCAATAACCTTCCACCATTGTCCCCAAATGTCCTTTCTCTGTCTGATTCCCTCTTTGCAGTCTTAGTTCTCTGTTCTGTTGGCAATAACTCAGAGTATGTTTCATTGAGGGTTGTTTATTCTCATTCTTTCTTTCTTTCTTTGAACTCAACACAACAGCAAGACCATCCAGTATTTGTATTTTTCTTCCTAAAGCAGATGTTTTTAAGCATGCATAAGAAAGGCATAGATAAATAAAAAGAAAAATGTATATACAGGGGGACAGAATAGCGTTACTGAGACCAGAGAGAGAGTACAGAGGATAAGACACTGACTTACACAAAGACAATCCATGTTTGACCCCCAGCACTCCATATTGTCCCTCAAGCCCACCAGGAGTGATTCCTGTTCAAAGAACCCTGAGCATAACTGACTGTGCTCCCCACTCCCCCCCTAAGAATATAGAAGAAAACTCCAAATATATTTTGTTTGCAAAAATTCTGTGATAGATAGGTTGTAATGTTGATGGTGATTCTTCTTTGTAAGATGCTTAGAGATCTAATGTTGAATTTCCTCTCATCTAGAAGTAGAGAGGAGTTTACATTCATTGAATCGGGGCCTCTTTGCAAGTTTCTTAAGCTACTAAAATGAAATTGTAGGGCTGAGAGTTCTAACCCTATGTCTCAAAAGATCTTACACATTGCCATTCAGACTTCTTTCAAAATTCTGCTATTACCATTTGAATGAAACCAATCCTAGTCTGGTCAGACAGGTGAGGAAGGTCAATGTAGACCACCAAACCCCATATTGCCAACTAGTTAACAACTCATACATGGATGGGCACAATCAAAATTAGTCAAGCATGATCAAGACCAGAAAAACTATTTTTACTCTCAGACTTCAAATTTTAATAGGTGATTAGTGTTTTAAACCACTGAGTTTTGATATGATTTTCTAACAATAGTTAAATGACTTGTTACTGTTTTTGGCATATTGAATACTCTACAGATAGCTTGCCAGGCTCTGCCGTGTGGGCGCGATACTCTCGGTAGCTTTTCAGGCTCTCCGAGAGGGATGGAGGAATCGAACCCGGGTGAGCTGTGTGTAAGGCAATTGCCCTATCCACTGTGCTATCGTTCCAGTAACAAGTTTTACAATGGAGACATTACTGGTGCCCGCTGCAGCAAATCGACAAACAACGGGAAAACAGTGAAACAGTGAAACTGACAGTTAAATGACGAAGCCTCCAACATAAGTGTTGTTTTATGTCACCTTAGTCATGTACATATCCACTGAGTCACTCATTTATTCATTCACATAGAATTATTTTTAATGTCAACCCTATCTTTTTGATTAAACTATAAACTATTAAACAATATGATTAGTGCTGCAAAACACTTAGAATGCAAAAATGTTGAGACAAAGTCTTAAAAAGTCATCTTTGGAATTGGAGAGATGTACAGTGGGAAGGTTCTTCTTGCCTTGCATATGGACAACGTGGGCTGCTCTTTGGCATCACATATGGTTTACAAAGTTGTTCATGATATTTGTTAGAAGCATTCAATATTCCAACACCAATCTCCCCACCATTGTCTCCATTTTGCCAGCCACACTTAAAGTCTGCCCCCATAGCAGGCCCACACTAATTTACTATTTATTGCTTGTCCCCCACTGACCTGGGAGGGCTGTGGGCGCTCAGGCACAGTGCTCTATACTGCTTGCATCCATGGCCCACCCAGCCACTGCAACCCCCATGTCTGACCCAGACCTACTCGGGCTGTTAGCAGAGGAGCCAGTCCCTTTGTGGAATGGGGTCTTCCAGGATAGTGTAGCCCCCACTGCCCCCTGTGTCTTCAGCCCCGTCCCTGAGCTATCATCTCAGGGCAGTGCCAGAGGGCTCACCAGGAAGTACTCCCAGCTGGCCATGGGGGCCCTCGAACCCCTGAGGCACTGAGCAATGGGCTCCAGCTGTCCATGCAGGAGTGCATGGCAGGCCCCGAACTACCAGCCTGGGCTAGGACAGAGCGGTCACTCTAACTCAGTGGGACCCAAATAACCTTGATTGAGTGTGGCCTGAGGCCGTGATGTGAAAGTAAAGATGCAGTCAAAGGGGGTTCAGGGACACAGGAGACCATCTGCCTGTTTCTCCGCATCACAAGGAGTTCAGCCCTCTCTGATATGAATTTATGTCTCCTATGAGCTAAAAGTGAGAGCCTTCCCTGCCCCAAAGGACCCAGCCCCCAGCAGCCAACCTCCACTACTCAACTGCTTCCATGCTCCAGGCCACTTTCCACACACTCCAGCCGAGCCTCACACATGAGCAAACATATTCCTGGACCTCAGGCCACGCGACACATCATCATAAATGGAAATATATATATTTATAAATATATATATTTATATATATATTTATATATATGTGACCCTTGAGCACACACACACACACACACACACACACACATATATATATATATATATATATATATATATATATATATATATATATATATATGCCTCTCAGAGAACCCAGCAAGCTACTGAGAGTATCCTGTCCGCAGGGAAGAACCTGGCAAACTCCCCATGGTGTATTCAATATGCCAAAAACAGTAACAATAACAGGTCTCATTCCCCCAACCCTGAAGGAGTCTCCAATCTAACAGATCTCATTCCCCCAACCCTGAAAGAGTCTCCAATCTTTGGGAAAGATGAGTAAAGAGAGGCTGCTAAAATCTCAAGGCTGGGACGAATGGAGACTTTACTGTGCCTGCTCAAATAAATTGATGAACAACCGGATGATAGTGATACAATGATACAGTGATAGTCCCTTGAGTGTCACTAGGAGTGACCCTTGAGCACAGATCCAGGAGCCAGACAGGTGTGACCCAAAAATGAACCCAAAAGATTTTTGTTACTATCATTCTGGTAGTAAAAAATAAGAATTTGGGGATTGATTGCAAAGAAACAGTAAAAAAGTTGGAAGATGATGGAACTATTGTGTCAAGAACTGTGATAGTATGCATATAGTTCTCTGCAAGTGTCAAAATTTAGAGAACTGCATCTCAGCAGACCCATCTTACCTGGGACCCTCTACTTGTTTGTCCAATCTCCCAGAAAGCCCAGCTTCATATTCCTTGAATTGTGCAGCTGAAACAGCTCAATTCATCACACCTCACATTGCACACATTATAACTCTTGTCACTGAGTAAAGGCTAGCAAGGAAGGCGAAGCTTCCTTAGAAGGCAAGGCACACTTCTCAGTACTTGGCATTGAGTATGGCATTCATTCATGGTGCTTTTGGTGCCCTCTATTAGATTAAGAAAGGCTTTAGTTTACTCCTCGCCTACTGAGAGATTTTATATGTTTTCAATAATGAATTAAAAGTTCATGTATATTAAATGTTCTATGTCTGATCAGGTGTTTTGTTGTGTTATAAATCCAGAGTTTTTATTATAATCTTTTACTTATTAATGCAGATACTTGAAGCAGCATCTATAATATGATATATTCTAACATGAAGTCAATATTCCCTCTCTTAGGATAAAACACACTTTTATACTTTTATAGGCTTATTCAGATTTTGCTTTAAAATTTTCTTAATCTCTTCACTATTACTAAATTTTTCATTTGTGAGGTTTATCCAATGTAAAATTTTAAATTTTTAGCACAGAATTACTCATAACAATAGTTTTAAGTTTATATCTTTGTAAAAAATTAAAGATAGACCTTTTTAAAAAAACTACTTGATCAACTTATTGATTTAGGATTTTGTGGAATTTTAGGGACTTGGCTATATTTCTCTATATACGTGTGAATGCTACCAAATCCACAGTTTTGAGAAGTCTCTCCTCTATGTGGGACAGTAAGAGAACAACAAATGGTTAAAATCATGGGTACTAAAGATTTTGTCTACAGAACTGAGCTTACATAGGTGGGAGCAGAGGTGGTCTTTGGGTCATCAATGGTCCTTAAGTCAAGTGGGCACTCTGATAATGGATGTGATGTGGAATTATCCATAAAAATTAACAGTATTGTAAATCCCAATATCGCTATTAAATGGGATATATATATACATAATTTTTATTGTGCAGATATAAATATATGTGCATATATCTCCTAGCTCTCTCTACAGAAAATATCTAGAAACAGTGAAACCACGGTAGGAAATATCACATTTAATGCTCAGATTTTGGTTTTCAAGTACAGTCTCTAATAAATCAAACCAAGGCTCCTTGTGAAGGTGGTAGATTGCAAGTCTGGAGCTGTTAAAATACAGGATTATCTTGATTTTGAGATTTTTGAGGTTCTGGTAAAAAAGGGGAGAATCAGGAATTTATACAAGAAGAACAAAACCTAAAAGTATCCTAAAGTGATCAAATCTATAACAGGATGAGCTGAATAATAATAATAATAATAATAATAATAATAATAAATATAATAATTTACACTCAGAAGTCATCTTTGGATTATGAATTTTCTTTATGTAAAAATATATGTTTATAAATAAACCAAGTACAAGGGAAATTTCATTTGGTTTTGGTCCACATTCAGTGATGCACTGGGCCTACTCCTAGCTCTACATTCGGGCTTCACTCCTGATGGTCTGTGGGGTACCATCTGGCATATCAAAGATCAAACCTGTGTTGGCCACAAGCAAGACAAGCACCTTACTTTCAATACTATCTTTCTGGCTAACAAATCTATTTTAATTATGTGTCCTGAATAAGTATACAAGGAAAAAGGGAAATAAACAATAGCTGTTAGAACACTTGAGCTATAATTGCTAGACAAGGTAAAGTGATGAATGCTAAAATAAGTAGGTTAAAGTTGAGGAAAAACAGAATCATTGCACAATTTAAGAGTTCTCCCAAAATAAATATTTTCTAAATTGAAAATAATAACTTAGAATGGAGAAGCATAACCAATACCTTCTTAACCAAGTAGCAAGATTAATATCACCATTAATAAGATGTGCCTGTCTATACATGTACATAATATAACATAATGTAACTCCTATATCATCAACTAAGAAATGATACAAAGCATTTTGTTTTCTACATATTTTGAGTAATTCTGTAACACACCTGACAAAAGCCTCAAGTTCATATGAAACCAAAGAAAACTAAGGACCTAACACAGACTACAGCAAATTATGGTCATAAGACAACTAAATTCAATGTGAGTTTTGTATTAGTGCCTGGAAAAAATGCAACTAGTGGAAGAACTTTCAAAATTCAATGTTTCTTGTTTAGTGACTAATATTCTACAAATGTCAATTTTCTCAGTTACAAATTGTTTTCTAATACATAAGATTCTAGCATTAGGGAAAGCTGGATGGAGGGTATCCAGAAACTTTAAATTCTGTTTCATAATCCATCTTTAAGTTTAAAATTTTCTCAAAATAAAAAAATTTAATATATAGACTTAATTCCTTTTGGTGGCAGATAGACACTACTAAAATAGTTTATAATATACTTATGCCTTTACACCAAATTCAAATATGTGGAATTGCTCATGAATAACCAATGCTATTCTGAGAAAATAAAAGGTGGGATTTATTGCATTTCCTGACTTTAAATTATACTATAAATCTATAAGAATCAAACTATGTGACACTAGAATTCAAAAAGACTCTGAAATCAAGGGAACAGACCTGAGAGCTCTCAGATTTCTTGACATTTAATCTATAACAAATGAGCTGAGTACATGGAATGGAGAAAAAAAAAAGGCTTCAACAAATAGTGTTGGGAAAACTGGATAGTCACCTGTAAAAAAAAAGAAGAAGAAGAAAGAAACTGGAACTATATTTCACACCATTCACAAAAGTTAATTCAAAGTGAATTAAATATCTTGAGATTAGACCAGAATCTATAAGAAATACATTGAAAAATCACAGGCAAAATTCTCTCCAGGTTATGGACCTCAAAAATGTCTTCAATGATTTGACTTGTGAGGCAAAGACAAGAAAATAAACAAATGAGACTGCATCAAATTAAAAATTGTCTCCATGGCAAAAGAAACTTGAGCTGAAATTAAAAAAAAAACACACACTATTGAATTAGAAAAAATATTTGCACCAAAAACTCAGATAAACATCTAATATCCAAGAAAACAGTCACAGTCATAGAGTTCAATAACAAAACAGTAATCCTATATTTTAAGAAATGGGAAGAGGATACATGTAGAAACTTCTCTAAAAAAGACATGGGTTGGGGCTGAAGTAATAGCACAGCAGGTAGGACATTTGCCTTGCATTCGGCTGATCAGGATTCAAGTCCCAGCATCCCATATGGTCCCCTGAGCACCGACAGGAGTAATTCCTGAGTGCTGAGCCAGGAGTAACCCCTGTGCATCGCTGGGTGTGACCCAAAAAGCAAAAAAAAAAAATTTTTTTTTCAAAAGAAGACATGGGTTGAGGGGGAGTGGTCACGGAGAAGGCATAGGATAGCCAGTAAATATGTGAAAAGTTCTCACTACCACTTACTTTTAGGGAAAAGCAAATCAAAACAGCATGGAAATATCATCTCATACCAGTGAGGATGGCATATGTCAAAAAAACTGGAATCAGCCCGTGTTAGTGGAGATGAAGTGGGAAAGGAGCTCTCATTCACTATTGATGAAAATGTGTCTGATTCAGCCTTTATGAAAAATTATATGGAAATTACTTTTAAAAATAAGAATGGACTCCCATACAATCCAGTAAATCTACTTCCTGGCATCTATTCCCCAAACACAAAAAGGTTAATTCAAAAAGATATATTCACACCTCTGCGTATTGCAGGATTTACTACCAACATTCAGGCAATGGAACAGTCTAATTGTCCAATGACAAATGAACGGCTAAGAAGTGGTGGCATATTATACACAATGGAATGAATATTTTGGAAGAGTTAAGAAAATATTAAATCACACAACTTGTTGCAACGTAGATAGAACTGGAGGGCAATCATGCTAAGCAATGTGAGTCAAAAGGGAAAAAACAAATACTGATAATCTAAGTCATCTGTGGCATATATAGAAATAAAACAAAGGAATCGACAATATGGAACATTGGTATTCTTTTGACCTTGGGTTGCAAAACTAAGATTTCCAAAGAGTGGAGAAAGGAGGAGGGAGAAGAGGAAGAAAAAGACTAGAAGTAACATAAAGACAGTAGTGGAGGAGTTTGGACAATTTGGTGGTGGTGATGAAGTGCAGTAAATGCATTGACAAAAACCATAAACATTAACACCATTGTAGCCATGTTACCTAAACAATAATAAAAAAACAAACAAAAACTTACAAATAGGTGAAATTTTAAAGTATAAATTATATGTTAAATTTATATATAAATTTTAAATTATATGTTCACTTACATCTGTTCAGACTGCCAAAGGCATCAATAGATATAGAAGTCAATAGCTTACCAGTTTAGTTGAGTCAATAGAATAATGGTAAATCTCCATTTGTGTATTACACAGACAGATATTGATCAAAATCAACATTGCTCTTCCAGTGTTTAATGCTGGCATTCAATCAAAATGGTTCTTTAAAATTCCTTTTCCATTCAAGTACAATAAAATAAAATTTTATTGTATGTATGACAGGCACTGTACTTGGTATGGGGATAAAGTTATAGCCAAAACAAAGACCCCTGTATCATTTAAGTCTTAATATAATTTATATTCTACCACTGAGATTGTTCAGGATTTAGGATTCTTTTAATTCTCTTAGACAATCATCAAAAAGCCTATAACAATTACATATGAACTTCTCAAGGGCAAGAATTCAATCTTACTCTTTTAAACCCAATGGAATAACTTGTGTATACAACTTAAATCCTCAATAAATGTCCTTAGCTGACTGACCTGAACCCAAAATGTACACATTGCACAAGTATTTGAGCTCAAGTCTATGAGAGTTTGCAGAAAAACAGCTTTTAAAAAATTTTCTTCCCGTCGTAGATTGTAGCAAATTGCTCATTGGCCGTTTAGTTTAGCTTTCACCATGTTAACTAGAATACCAGCTGCAGAATTGTCAGGCACAAATTACCTATTAGCATACCTACTTCTGCTCAGCAATAGTAGAAGATTTTCTCTCCTCCTTGGTGATTTCAATTTTGTCAGCTATTGATAAATATTACTGTATAAGAAACTACACAAATTTATTCATCTATTATTACAACAGAGATCTGTGATTTAAGAAATACAAATAAATGGAAAAAATTGTTCTGTTATGGAAATTATTTCTAAGGCAGTTTCAGGTCACACCCTACAAAATATTTTCATTTATCACTCTCAAGATTGAGATTATTTTCTGACTTGTATCACTCTTAGGTCTATGAAATATATACAATGTGGCAAACTCTTGATTTATGGGCATAAAGAATATCTGCTGAGTAAATTCAAGGCCCAGGAGAGCAATCAAGATGGTGAGAGAGCTTGAAATCTTTCTCATGAGAAGCTGCTGAAAAATCAGTTATGCTTAGTCTACAAACCCTGGAAAGATGGGATAACTATTTTCATTATTGTGTTTGTCAAGTGGAAATAGAACTTGTTTTGTAGCACATATTTCAGCAGAGTAGATCAAGGACACACGTGAATATTACACCTACATTACACAGTTAGCTAAACAATTAGAAGTCTAGCTGTAAATAAAATAAAACTTGCAGTATTATCTACACTGGGGAAGAGGGAATATTTTGCTCTCTCAGCTAAACAAAACCTAAAAATATTTCAGGCACTCGAGTGGAAGAGAGATAGTACAGCAGGTAGAGCACCTGTCTTGCATGTAGCCAACCAGGCACCCCACAAAGTCCCCTGAGGCCACCAGGAGAGTTCCCTAAGCATAGCCAGGTGTGGTGCAAAAGCCCAATAATGAATTAATTCAAATACTTCAGTCTCTTTAGAAGACACAATTAGAAACCGAGGTGTTTGCCATCCTCAACATGTTGGGGGTGGAGTGGTGGTTTTGCTTTGTTTTGTTTTTTGTTCTTGGGTCACCTCCGTGGAGCACGGGGGCTTCTCCTGGCTGTGCACTTCGGAATTACTCCTGGTGGGCTTGAGGGACCCAGTAAGGTGCGGCCACTGCCTGCAAGGCAAATGCCCTACCGGCTGTACTATCACTTTGGCCCCAAATAACATATGGTTTCAAGGATGAGGGACAGTACAGGGGTATGGTACTTGCCTTGCACACGGTCAATCCCAGTTCAGTCCCTGTCACCACTTACGGTTCCCAAGCACTACCAATAGGTATCCCTGAGTGAAAAGTCAGGAATAGGTCTTGAGGACAGCCAGATTTGCCCATCAAACAATAAATAAATTAGCCAAATAACTCCAGACTAACAGAATTGGGAAATTAAGTACACCCCATCACTAGAGATTATCTCAGCAAAACTCTTGATTCTAAAGGAAAAATAAAGGGGCTTGAGAGTCCAAGAGAGAGCCTTGAGATACCAGCTTCATAATAGAGGACTTTGGGAAAACAAGTTTCAGCCATTATAGGCTCCTAGCTCAAAGCATAGAATCCTGATTCACTTCTCTTTTCTTTAGCCCCCAACACGTATTCATTTATACCTCTCCTAGCGCGTTATTAGATGCCAATGACACAGATGAACCAACATGTAGTTCTTTAGTGTTGTTGGGGTGTTAGGTGGTGAGAGGTCTCTCAAGTCATGCTCAGGAGGCTCAGGAGCCGGGACCCATCTCAGTGATAATCAGTCAATCAGACCAGAAAGTTCAGGGTCCAGGCCCTCGGTGCTGGGAAACACCAGGCCTCACCCAGCAGTGCTCAGGATCCCCTAGAGTTATAACCAGCCTTGCTACAGTAGGGTCCTGCCATGCTAGGGATTGAACCAGGGTCTTCTGCATGCAAATGCACCCTTTCCCCTATGCTACTTCCCTAAGTATGTACAACTGCACACACGCTTACACACATGTATAATAGTAACAGCCCTCAAACCATACTGGTCATACCAAACTCCTTATGCATATTCCTCCTCCTTCAGAAACCTGGTCCCCAAACTTCCTGGATAATTCCCCTTGATGGCATCTGGAGCCATGTTCGGGTGCGTGCAAATAAATCTTTCACTTGGACCTACACTCAGCTTTGTCCTTGAATAGTCTTTTTTCAGGTAAACACAAAGAAACCGTGTTTTCGGTTGGAGGCCATTCTCATATCTCTTGCTGGACCCAAAGGAGTTAAAACTCCTTCCAGTGAAGGTTCTGCAGCTCTCCCAAGATTCAGGGTGGCAGAGATCAATCCCCAGGCAGAGCAGATCAAGCAGTTAGAACTGTGGCCACAGAAGGGAAAGCCACTTGGCGGGTGGGAAGGAGAACTGCCCACACAGGGCCAAGCAGGAACTCGCCCTGGCCTCCCTGCTTTCCTTTGAGGTGGGCAGGTGAATAGAAACCCACCTGGATCTCCTAGATCACTTCCCAGTACTATTCTCCCATCACACTTGGCATTAGGCTTTTCACAAATAAATTAAGGGTGGAGAAAGGGAACGAAAACACTTCTCCCTCTTTTCTCACATGTTTTGTTACCAAGAAGTAAATGGAGGGGGCTGGAGCGATAGCACAGCGGGTAGGGCGTTTGCCTTGCATGCGGCCGACCCGGGTTCGATTCCCAGCGTCCCATATGATCCCCTGAGCACCGCCAGGGGTCATTCCTGAGTGTAGAGCCAGGAATGACCCCTGAGCATTGCCGGGTGTGACCCAAAAAGCAAAAAAAAAAAAAAAAAAAAGTCAATGGAGGGGCCTGAAGAGGATTCAGAGGGGTAGAGTGTGTGCCCGGGATGTACTGAGTCCCTCAGTTCAGTTCGTGCCACTGCATGCACAAACTGAACTGAGCTCCCCACCCCCACAGGGTATGGCCAAGCCCCACCAAGCTTAACCAGTGCCACATAGAGGTTGGGCAGATGGTAGAGAACAGAATCTTTGCACAACTTAATTAAACAGTCTTTTTATATATCTATTTCTTCATCTATTCCAGAATAGATATCAAACTAACCAATATGTCTTACCTAGGAAAATAATTTGAAAATACATTAATTAGCTTTATCGTGTACTTTGTCAATATAACAAAAGTTTTCATTTAGCTAAGCAATTGTAATATTATTCTACAATGAGACATGGCAGTCTTTTATATCATAAACATGTTTGAATGTCATAACTATCATTGGCAACAGTAAAACAAGCTCACCCACTCAATTTTCATGCAAACTTTCCTAATTTGGTCATATATCCTGTCATCATCTATTAGTTTTATGACTTTTTCCTTAACAGATATTTATTGAATAGCAATTACATACTAGAAACCTGAAATGTGGAAGATAAGGCAGATGCGTCACCTACCACAGAACAGATGGTGAAATAACAGGTTAATTTACATGCTTCTTCTATTCAGAACTGCTCTTTATTTTTAAAGTGTTGGAATATATAACATTTTAAAAGTAAATAAAAATGTATTTTTCTTAACTTTGTTTTGTTTACCATTTTCCTTTATCTTTTATTCTCTTTGTGTCTCTCCATACAAACACATAACTACACACATAAAGAATTTAAAATGAAAATTAATGCTGCCTCTATCATGCATTATTCCTATGTACTTATTCATTATTTCACAAAAATTATCATATCCAAGAAATTTTAAATTGAACCAAAATGTCTTAGATACATAGCCTGCATTAACCTCAGTAATTCTCAAAATGTCATTTATAGTTTTTTTGACTTGTATTATTCAGAATTCAATTAAAATTTGTACGAAGTTTCATATAAGGAAGTAGAGGAAGTTCTCCTCAGAGTAAAGGGCAATATTCCCAGCAAACTTCCTAAAGACCCAGGTATAAGAATTGGTAAAACTAAAGCTTCTTATTCATGGTTACATTTCAGTATCTGTACTGCAAACCATAAAGCCCAAAGGGAGAGAAAGAGAGAGAGAAAGAGAGAAAGAAAGAGAGAGAGAAAGAGAGAGAATGAGAGGGGGTCACAGAGGGACAGAAGGACAGAGAGAGGGAGAGGGAGAGAGAGAGAGAGAGAGAGAGAGAGAGAGAGAGAGAGAGAAGAGAAAAGTGCCTGCCATGGGGGGGAGTGCGAATGGAGAGGGAAACTGGGGACATTGGTCGTGGTAAACGTACACTGGTGAAGGAATGGGTGTTGGAATATTATATGACTGAAACCCAATTATAAACAACTTTGTAACTGTGTATCTCACTGTGATTTGATTTAAAAATAAATAAAAATAAAACTACCATTCAGTCCCTACCCACCCCTGCAGGAGTCAGTATCATGTTTACCACAAAAAAAGGCCATGGAAAGGATGGTCAATCTTGTTCTACATCAAACAGGATTATATCAACTATGCCCTGACATACACACACACACATACACTCTTCCACAGGATGCAAGAGACTCAAAAAACTGTGCACTTGACCCCAGGTGCAGAAACTCTAGTTTGCCCAAGTGACCATGTAATATTCACGGTCTTCCACATGAAACGCCCCCATGAGACATTTAAAGCTGTTATAAGTGTTTTTCTCTGTTCTTCTATGCATTGAGCCTGGCATGGTGCCTGATATATAGAGATAGATAGGTGAAAGCTAGATAGATGATAAATAGACAGATACAGGTAATAGAGGTCCTTGATAGATGTTTGCTGAATGAGCAAATTACAAATGAAAGCATAGTCATTTATCATCTTCCAAATGACTTCACAAAGTGGTGTTTCCTGTCAATAGCAACAGCCGTGCATTCATAGGTATTTATGAATTTGCATCATAATACAAACATGCAGTTTAACACTAGTGTATTTCCTCCATCCCAGCTTGCAGGGAATAAAATGTTGGTGTGTTTTCACTGCCTCTCTGCATATGTTGGTAGTAAAATATTCACGACTTGGAGAATTATGCAGTGTGTTTTCAACAGCAGCTTTTGAAAGCCACTTTTTCCATTAAAACTGTCAGTTTGGTAATACAGCCATGATTTCAAAGCAAAGGAGCATTATGGCGCAAATCAAAGATAGATTACATATTTTATGTTTACATATTCTAGGGCCTTCATGGTGTAAAGTTGTTAGACATTTTTTTAGGCTTTATGTAAGTCTCATCCATTTTGGAATTAGAATGCATCACCTTTATTATAAAGCAAATAAACCAGTGTAAAATATATGTGGAATTGCTAGGTATTATACCTGTTCTGTTCATGAGCAACTGCAAAGAAAGAGTGGCAGAGAAAAATGATGACATCTTTCCCTGTTCCTTTAATTTTTAGTTAACGAACCTTTGTTCATCTCTCTTTTATATTTTTTGGCAGGATATGCAGCCATACCCAAAATAGTATTATTGCAACTAACTGCTGATCAAATAAAAAAGATAGCAAATAAATTTATAATCAGAGATCTTAAAAGTAAAAGAAAGCTCTGTTGCTAGTTTTTATTAGGAGAAAATATATTAATACCTCTGACAATTAGTTGCAATCGTAAACTATTCTGTATTTGTGATGCAAAGGAAAAATTATTGGCAATAAGAAAGACTGAATCTTAATTACAATTGCAGTACATATCTGGGCATGCTCATTTTGTAGGAAAAATAAAATAAAAGGATCTAAAGCTCTTAAAATAATAGTATTTGTCCATAAGTAGTGAGATCCTTCAACAACATGGGGAAGTGACAAGATGATGGCCTGTTTAAATACGGTGAGATAATATGCTTCAAAGATTTCCATCTTTGGCAATATGGTACCAAATGAAGGCTGCATAAGTTAAACTAATATTAGAATGCTCCTGCAGCCTATGATTCAGATTCTCTGTAAATTGTATTATTTAAATATATCTTTTGGTTGACAAGGCCCCAAATTAAAAAAAAATTGACTCCAGAAGAAAATATAAGCAATATGGCACCATGATGACGAACATGGGATATTGAGCCATCTGAGTTCATGCTTAAGCATCACCACTTATTAGCGCGCACACACACACACACACACACACATACACACACACAGACCCTCCATACTTTCTTTTCCTAATCTCTACAGGGTGCTACAGGGTGGTTGCAATAAATATGGCTAACCCAATCCATTCCTATCACCTTTTCTTTTTTTCCATAGAAGTGACAGAGCTAATGATTTGTTTACCAGAATCCCTTACATGGAAGTCAAGCTGACTGTGAGTTACAATCAGCCATCCAATGAGAGATACTAGGAAAGCATTTTTTTTCCTGTAAAAGGAACTACTTTCTTCTATCTTCTCTCGTTTCTTCTATCTTCTCTCCTTGAACACCGAAGAGATGACTTACATTATGGCAACTGTCTTACAACTAAAGAGAATGGCCCAAAGAATCTCAGAGCTCCTAACTCTGATCCCATTATGCACAGATTAATCATTCATAATTGCCAACCTGTGAAATTCTTTCTAAGAAAAATAAATGCCTATTCTTCAGTTACAATGAGCTGAGCTTTCAATTATTACTTCTCTCTTGTGGACACTAGTCAACGGATTGGTGTGGAAAACTGTGTGCCTGAAACACAACCATAAAAATCTCTGTAATGAATGATGACTAAATTTATTTTTTAAAAATTAAATAGTTCTGTCTGATGTTGTGGCATTGGTAACAGTTCCTGCCCCATAAACTCATTTGTAGATATTAAATAAAATAATTCACATAAAGCAGAGAGCACAGTGCCAACACACAGGAATGAGTAAAATATTCATATCTAGTGCTGTTACTTCTAATAATAGTAGTACTATCATCTACTACTAATTCTATTTCTATAAATAGAATATACCACCAGTATGATGGTTCTATGCATGCTGCCCTTGGGATCACTAGTCTGAAGGGTAGAACATGCTTACATTTTTGCCTTCCTTAGACTTAATTAGCTTGGAAGATCACTATAACCTTAAAAAACATTAGTGGAATTACAAAATAAGCTCTCCCTACAATCATGGCCTACTTCAGAAATTGGGGAATCTGGATCAGCACCACAATCCTTTGTAAGGAAATAAGAAAAAGACCAAGAAGATTGTAAGACAATTACTTTATATGAAATTTGGAATTAGGATGGAATTATAAGACATTTACTTTGTCTGAAATTTGGAGGTACTATGAAAGTAAAGTGTACATATTTATTTATTTATTTATTTTTATTGAATCACCGTGAGACACAGTTAAAAGCTTTCATGTCTGAGTTCCAATCATACAATGATCACACACCCATCCCTCCAATACTGCATATTTTCCACCATCAATGTCTCCAGTATACCGCTCCCTCTCTTTCCAACCCTCTCCCTGCCTCCATGGCAGATAATTTCCCCCATACTCTCTCTCTACTTTTGGGCATTTTGGTTTGCAATACAGATACTGAGAGGTTATCACGTTTGGTCCTTTATTTACTTTCAGCACACATCTCCCATCCTGAACAATTCCTCCAACCATCATTGTCTTGGTGATCCCTTCACTATTCCAGCTGCCTTCTTCTCCAGCTCAGGCGACAGGTTTCCAACTATGGGGCATTATTTCTGGCCCTTGTGTCTACTGCCCTTGCATGTCAGTCTCATATTATGTTATTTTATGGAGAGTATCATGCCAAGTGAAATGAGTCAGAAAGAGAGAGAGACATATATGCTGGGGGAAAAGGCAGCTCAGATAGAGAAGGGACCACCAAGTAAAGGGTGCTAGGAGGGCCCGCTTGGGATGGGAGATGCGTGCTGAAAATAGACTATAGACCAAACATGTTGGCCACTTAATACCTCTATTGCAAACCACAACACCCAAAAGGAGAGAGAGAGAGAGAGAGAGAGAGAGAGAGAGAAAGGAGAGAGAGAGAGAGAGCAAAAGGGAATGCCCTGCTGCAAAGGTGGGATGGGGTGGAGGGGATGGGGTGAGGGTGGTGGGAGGGATGCTGGGATCATTAGTGGTAGAAAATGGGCACTGGTGGAGGGATGGGTACTCAGTCATTATATGACTGAAATGCAAGCATGGAAGTTTGTAAGTCTGTAACTGTATCTCATGGTAATTCACTAGTAAAAATTTTTTTAAAAAATTAAAAGAGACAAACAGAGAAGGACTCTACTCATTTGTGGAATATAAAATGTCACTGTCACTGTCACCATCATCTCATTGCTCATCGATTTGTTCGAGCGGGTACCAGTAACGTCTCTCATGGTGAGACTTATTGTTACTGTTTTTGGCATATCCAATATGCCACGGGTAGCTTGCCAGGCTCTGCCATACAGGCACGATACTCTCGGTAGCTTGCTGGGTTCTCTGAGAGGGACGGAGGAATCACACGGGTCACCCTCGTGAAAGACAAATGCCCTTCTGCTGTGCTATTGCTGATTCAAAGCAGACATCTAATTTATTTTTAAAGTATTTTTATTTGGGAAATGTACTTCTTCCAGAATAGCTAGTTAAAAGTTAATCTTCCAAACACCTTAACCTCAAAAGAAGACAAGCATTGACTTCTCCACAACCATAAACGTCATTCATATGGATAATCAAAAGTACATTGCCAGAGGCTTGGAGTGATAGCCTAGCAGGTAGGGCGTTTGCCTTGCACGTGGCCGACCCAGGTTCAAATCCCAGCATCCCATATGGTCCCCTGAGCACCGCCAGGAGTAATTCCTGAGTGCAGAGCCAGAAGTAGCCGCTGTGCATCGCCAGGTGTGACCCAAAAGCCAAAAAAAAAAAAGTACATTTCCAGCTTTGCTCTGGTGAAGGCAGAACAAAATTCTGATTTTGTTTCACTCTCAGATAGTGAAATGACAAACTCTAGGATATCATAACAAAAAGTATGATTTCTTTGTTTTAGGACAATGAGACCATCTCTGAATTAATGGAAGCCTGAAGCTCTGACATTCTTCACTTCAGTGCTTATAAGACAATGCTTAGTCCTGTTATTATTACAGGTGAAAGAAATACAAGGCAACAGCGAGGAAGAAAGAATCACTGACAAAAATCTGTGCTAGTTCTGTTCACCCAGCCAAAATGACTGCTTCCACTCTCTAAGCCTATATCTAGTGGTCTTTGCCACTAGATATAGATTCAGTCCAAAAGCTTATGAGCACTCATGTTGATAGCACGCAGCATGAAATAAACTATATTATGCAATTCTTCACTATCAAGTTGGTCTTTTTCCATCAGATCAGATCTATTCCTTGTCTTCTCAGTAAACAGTGTGCAATTCAGAGCTGCGGGCATACTGGCCCATTAGGCAGAATGATCCCAGTCTGCTGGCAGCCCAACTCTTGGGAATACAGTGCCCCTTTTTCCTTCCTACTTATTCATAGTGGTGGATGGATGAATTGTTAGTTTTAACTTTGAGCTTCCTGGCATTGGTTCATTTGTATCACCACCCTGGCATTATTTAAACACAGTGTACTTCATATTTATGAGCTTACAAAATTTCTGGTCTCCCGCTTCTGCCTTTCTTAAGAACCATCAAGGGAAAAGGGTGTGACCATAAAAGCTAGTGTGTAACAAACCTCATTCAAATGCAGGCGGTGTATTGGGAATCTTAATTCTATTAGAGCATGGACAATGAATGTATTTGTGTTAGTTACTTTCCCACTTTGAGGTTAAACAAACCAATGAATAGGACTCCGGGTGGCAGCAGAATGAGATACTGCATCGGATGACGCAGGCAGACAAATGCCAGGGAGCATTTTAAAAAACAACAAGTCTCTTTCCTGCCTTCCCATGACTTTACAGCAATTTGGATTCTGTAAATGGAAATGAATAGCTCCAGTCCTCCAATATCTTCATTCAGCAGTTTGGTTCCGAGTGTCACGTGATGCATTTATCTCTATGGCTGTTTCTAAGAAAATGCACTCCATTCAAAGAGGGTCTGAATTAACTATAGTAAATGTGTTCTGTCTCCTCTTAAATTGATATCCTTTCTTGAATAAAGTTCTAATTTGCAATAATTGCCAGACTGAATAACTTACTGCAAACCTCCTACTAATGCTACCTACCACAAGACTTGTTTCCCACCAATGTGATTAGCTCAATACCGTTGTTTAAAACACCACACATACACACACGCATGAACGCGTGCCACACCTTTAACGATGATATAGGCTCCAGCACAGTGCCTCTTCCATCGCAGCACCCACCTGACCTTAATACGAATTTCCTGGTCTATAGGAGAAGCTGCTCAAGGCTGCCTCCTCCACCTATCCAAATCTTTCACTTCACATAGTTATATAAGACAACTATAATCCAACATGATTTTTAAGAAAAACTGGAGGAACATGGACTTAGAAAGACATGCTTGTTTTTCTAAAGGTTCATCTTTTGGGGGTAGAGGTTCTGGTACAGTGGTACAAGACAGGGGCACTAAATTTTCCCTTACCACATTGTAGATCAGAAGCTATGGTGATCATTTAACGAGAAAAGCACTAAGAATTTAATCCATTGAAAACAGGCAGGTGTTGACTCATCGGATTGAAAACAGGCAAGAGCAATAAAAGTAAATATATAAAATATGGATGATATCATGTGATTAGATTCTTGATGTGTCAAGATTTTTTTTATAGGTTCTCAAGCTTAGTGGGGATCACTGTAGATGAAATCATATGCCCCTGTTTCAAGAACTCTTTCCTCTGTAAAGAAAGGATGCTTGAGGTTGGTAAGATGGTTTGTGTCTCAGGAGTCATGTGAAAGGACCAGACTTCAAACACTGGTACCACTCGGCCCCCTACTATCACTTGGGCTGATCATATCACCAGCCCTGGCTTTGACCATCCAGCCAAGTCACAATAGCAGTGGCACCAGGCCTCTGAGTAGTGATGGGAATCCCTTCAAAAAGTTTTTTTTAAGTGATCACTCTATTTTTTATATATCATCAGCAAAAATGAATAGTATGCAAATAAACCTGATTACCTGAACAGGCTTTAAGCTGCAATAAAATTGATCGTAACTGATTCAAGGATTCTTGGTCCTCAGTGGTTCTCACACAACAGGCATTCCATAAATACTGAAGTGTTACTAATGTTTAGATAGATAACTAGCTGCCAAAGCTAATAAAGTTTATTTTTCTAAGAAAAAAATGATGTAGGTATTAACAGTATTCAAGTAAAAATTTATCGATCACTTTATCATGAAGGCATAAAGAAAATACCACCTGAAGATTATCTACAAAGGATATCATGAAAACTCTGCCACTCTCTTTTATTAATAAGTGCTTAGGAAAGCCTGCAATCTTCTCAATTATTTAAGGAAATAAAAATAATAATTAAGATAAGAAAATTGACCAATGGCATAAAACTGTATCTCTAAAAAATTGTTAAAACCCTGGGTTTCTTGTTAAACCTTACAATTCTTAATGTTCATTACTTTTTCGGTTTCCAAGAACAATGACAAAAGTTTGTTATCAGAAACAAGTAAGAAATGATCTGATTAAATAGCAGACAATTTGTAATCAAAGATGAGTTGGAAGTCTAAAATGATTAAGTATATAATTAAGGTATATATAAAGAATGATAACTTTTTTATTCAAGCTGATGGCCTTCAACAATTTAGAACATGCTTATTTAACAATAAATTTCATCAAGAAATAAAATAGTCATCTAAGTTGATGTTTTTTCTTAAGCAAATTGAGCCTGTCTAGAGAAGTCAACAGAGAACTATAATAATTCTTATATGTAAAATTTTTTATCTGAATATCCATATCAGTTTACTCAGGACACTGTATTGGGTATTGATGGCAGGAAACTCTTCTAAGAGTTCTAAGGTTTCTGGCATCAATCAATCACTCAAAAATCACAAACTTTCCTAGAAATGCAAACAAACATAAAATTCACATTTGGAGAGCAGTAGAAATTAGAGAACCAAAAACATTTAAACCAGGCTTACCCTACTGCAGCCTCTCCATTAGGAAATCCTAAGGCATATTCAATAGAGACTCTCCTACATGTCTTCTCCGCCTCCCACATCAAAAAAGGCTATTTCTCATAAACACCCAAAATTCAGTCATTAGGTAGTTTCTACCTTGCCAGTTTTACAGTGAGGCTTTGGAACTATCACCATTTCCCCTTGTCAGGGAAGAGAAGCCAGATGCAAACACATTCATAGCATGTATATCCCTGTTGCACTTAGGCAAATAAATTTAAATTTTAATGTCCCTCGGGTTTATAAGAGTATTTAGGCCTCTCTTTTTCATGATACAGAGCAATAAAAACATGCACAGTTGAAAACCTAATAATTTTTCATTATGATAGAAGTCCTAAACAATAAAATCCTCTTACAGAGAAAATAGGCAGAGCATGAACAGTACCCATGGCTGTTTTTGTTTTTTCAACCAAGTCATCCAACAAAGGAAGGCCTGTACTCATCAGAATAAGAAAGTATTCCGGCCCCAGTTCCTATTTAGCCCTTGACCTCCGATGTGACTGACAAGTGGAATGGTGATTTGGGAAGGCAAGCAGACACCTGTCCACTGAGGAATGGACTGGAGCCAACAGCTCATTATACAGAAAACTACTAAACAGCCATTGTAGAACAACGACTTTTCATCACCTGGGTCAGATACAAACCAATAACCTAGAGGTGAAAGGCTGTCCATCAAATTTCAGTTCCCACTTCCCAAGTCCATTCAATTCCATCTATTCAATTTTAAGGACTCTCTTCTATAGGTTTGTGCAAAAGCGGCCATGTGATTCAATAGAGTTCAGACTGTTATTATTTATGGGATGAACTGAAAGGATTATAGATTCTATCACAATTAAGTTCTCGCCTAATGAATCTGCAGGCTTTAAATAATCTTCTCAAAGTGCACATCACTTTTCTTTTCTCCTTCGACGCTCTTGAGAGAAGGCACACTGGGTAATTTCAATGGTAGATACTCTCAGCTCTGAAGTGGGTTTGACATGTAGACGAGGCTGCAAAGCCCACGGCGGCGAAGTCCACACTAGTTGCAGTGTTCCTGATGTGCGAGCACGTATTCATAAATTAGCAGCCCAAGTGTTTAATTTTCATGCAAGTACTTATGTGTTTACTAAAGATTAGCATTTTAATTAGTCTATATTTTTCTCTCAGACAATTGGCACGAATAGTATTTGCAGATACCTGACTGAAAGGATGCAAAGTGAAAATAGTGTGTGTGGGAGGGAAGGGGTTTACAGAGTTTTATTTAAAATTCCAATTAGCTAGTTATTCCCTTTGCATGAAAGAAAATGGTATGAAGTATATGTTAGATAACCACTGACATAGGAGATTTTGTGTGGTTGGATAATTTACAGCTCTGTTTTTTTATAACACTTTTTATTTATTGGTTATTTTTGGTGGATTTATTTCTTCTCAATCATAGCCTTTTATAGAGAACTCAGCAAAAGCCTTTTCTGTCAGATTTCTTTGGATTGTATATTTAAGTCATGCTTGGAATATTAAGCATTTTGCCTCCTTCATTTAAGTTCTCACAGTGTAACATTATGAAGTGGCTTTAATTTAGCTAATTTCTATGAGATATCCAAAGAAAATGATTGAGATACTTGAATTCTGTTGAAAGAGTTTCTGATGCAATTGGATGAAATCTTTATTGTGAGAATTTCCTTTAATGGAACACCTGAAGGAAATAAAAGTTTTCCAAAGAAAGGAAATAGAGACGCTTCACCTGGAATTGCCCTCATGGGTGGTCACTGGAGAGAATTTAGTCACTTAGGCAACTTCAGAGGTCATTTCACAGATTCAAAAGAGGTAATTCAGAAACTGTGTGCCATTCTCAGGAGACCCAGCAAATGTGTCCTGTTTTTCCCCCGTTACCACGTCATAAAAATGAAAAGCTTTTTCCAAATCTTCTGAGTTTTTTTTTCCATTTATAACTTTTCTGTATTTCCTACTTCATAGTTTTTGAATTTTTGTTCAAAAACATTTTTCACTTTAATATATCATCTTGTTCTGACATTATATCCCCATAAAATAATAGTATGAGACTTGTACTTGTTTTATTTTCTTTCTTGCAAATTTTCTAAGACATCATGGTAGGGAAACACTACTTTATGCTCAGATCACTTTTTTCCCATGGCCTAGATTTTGTTTCGACCACTTAAACTTAATGAGAAAAATTTGATATTTTTAAGGATGTAGCTTATGCCCATGAAACATAATTTTTGCTTTGCAGTGTCATTTTTCTATGGAATGGTTAATTTTAAAAGAAGAAAAATTATCTTTAAAATTTGGACAGATTTGATATGGAAGTGGTGTCATATAGACTTTTAAAAATGTGTAATGGAATCTGATCATCTTCATTGGTATAGTTATGACTAGCTGTCAAATACATATGTGTTATAGTGTTATATATAACCAGGTTGTGTTATTATTCCAAGTAGCAGGAAATTTGACAGACAGTGAATGGCTCTCTGAAGAGTAGGGAACACAAAACTAAGAGACATATAAATTTTCATGAAAAAGAAGACAAAACACATGAAATGGCGAATGGTTAAATAGAGAGGCAACATTGTGATCTCTCTTTTTTTCATAGAATCGCTAAGAAAATAAGGACTTCAAATCTGGGGGTTTTATTGTTATTTTTAAAAACAAAATTCTGAAAGAATTTCAATTTTGTGAAGATTTCATAGTGTACTATGAAATCGTACTCCATGGTGTACGATTTATAACACTCACCAAAAAAAAAAATAAGCTTTTCCACACATGAAGCTTAGTATCAAAAGTTCTCGTTGACTTCAACTCTTTTTTTTTTACTTCAACTATTTTTTATATAACTTCTTCTGAAATGTACTTCATACTTCTTTCTTGCCTTCTCAAGGTGATCATAATTTTATTAAACTTAGAGTCATGATAATAAATATCAATTTTTATTCAATGGATTCTTCTTAACTGTTAAAACTTTCTTTGCTCTGAAAAGTAATTCCTTTTTACAATGATATTTATTAATTTTGTCTTATATTTATTTACATTTATTTTTCATGCTTTCAGCATCCCTACTTCCTGCTATCAATATTCCTATGTCCAGTAGTCACTAAAATACTTTAATTTCAAATTCTAATCAACTAGTAAATCAATAAGTTGATTTCAGAATTATATCAGGTAATGAGGCATTCTCATTATCTTAAATATGTGAACCATGGTGCAAAGATGTTTTGGCATCCCTGTTTGCATCTCAAAAATTTATTTGCCCACTCTTGCTCTTAGTTGCATTTCTCATTAGTTTCAGCAACTGAGTGAATGATCTCTAGAATTTAAAAATGTTTCTGTATTCAAACTTCTAACTTAGTCTCCAGGATAAATAGAGCTAGGACAGTTAAATAGAATACACTGTATTCTGTTCATTTAATTTTGTCACTTTAATCCCCACAAAGTCAAACATACCATGATCTTTTTTCCTGCTCCATTGACAATCATTGGCCAACAACAGACGCACATCTTAATATTAGGAAAATATTCCAGCTCTTATTCAGAACAATCCTAACCTACTGTGCTAACACAGTCACTTTCAAGACATAGAAGAACACTTTGGGAATTAGGCTGAGAAAATAAAAGACCTGACCAATAACAAAGCACTGTGTCTTCAAGTAGTCTGCACCTGCATGTGGCATTAGAAAAGTAATGGCTGCATCTTTTCAACACGTGGAATCATCTCTGCAAATGATTATAAAATGCCAGGGACTCAAAAACTAAAACTTGACAGCTCTCGTTCCCCAGGCATTATGTGATCTGTAAGCTACAGCATAAATTATTATTTCTCTAAGTACAAATAATTTCTCCTGTATCATGACCAAGAGCAATTCACAAGGTTTCCCACAATGAAGCACTATACCAAGAGACCTGCCAAATTTACATAAGAAACATAGTGAATAAATGTTCGGTAACCCAAAAATAGCTAAGTGTCCTACTTAATGCCACTTTGTGGCTACACTAATTATTCATCATCTTTCTGACTCAGTTTCTTCTTCATCTGTTGAGTTGGAACTACTTTGAAAGAGACAATAGCTGGTATTGTATATTTCACATGACAGTTTAGGGGAGTTAAATTACTGAGTAGAAAAGGTTGTGAATTTATCAAGCCAAATGGGGCCTTGAAATATGCAGAGGCTTTGAATACTTGCTATTATTGTAATGATCAGCAACAGTATTAATAAGTTGTTTATAAAATGCATTTGGGACTTTTGTTTTTCTTTGGGGGCCACACTTAGTGCTACTCAGAGCTTGCTCCTGGCTCTGTGCTTAGGCATCACTCCTGGCTGTGCTTCGGGAACCATATGTGATGCTGGAGATGGAACCCAGGTCAACTGTGTGCAAGGCAAACACTGTACCTGATGGATGATATCTCTGATCCTATAAAATATACCTTGATTCAGACATAGCTGGATGAGACTGTTTCACTGCTTTTTATTATTTTTATGCAAAAAGTTTTCATTGAAAATGCTATAACCTGATTTTGTACAATATTGGTACCAAATTGCTACCAATAAATAACATTGTAAATATTTTTAAATAAATTCTAGTAACAATAGCAATATGAGGGTAAGAAAATATTTGTCAACATCACCCCGTTAAGTGTATCTCTAAAATCTTTATGTGATTTATCAATTAAAAAGGTACTGTGAAGACAAGAAGGTGGATCAGTGGCTTAAAGTATTTTAAGCCACTACAAGAACAAAATAAAAAGTTCAAACCCCCGTGGCATCTCTTGCACCTAGGCAATAATGTCAGTATTGCTGTTGGGATCCCCAGAGAATGAGGAAAAAAATAAGAGAAACTGCTCTCAATGAAAGGAACAAGAACAATTCCATGCAAATAAAGGGAATGAGGTTCTGTTTCCTCCAGGAATACATTAATAATCCTTGCAATGTATAGTCCATGAAAGTTTCCCACCTGCCCCTCTCCACTAGTTTCCATTCATTTCTCAAGTCGCAAAATAGGTCTCTCCCAGGAAACTTCCCCCACTGAGAACAGTCTGTGTTTTCTCCATCATAGCATTTCTCATATTTTATGGCAATGGCTATTTCTTTCCCTAGGTTAAACTTTTGTGAGTCTTTTAAGCAGTGTCAAAAAAAAAAACCACTTGAGGTCAAATTAACAAAGTTCAAATTAATAAGTAATCATCCCATGCTAGGAAATTAGAATACAAAGATTAGACTATAGCCTGATCCTTGTCTTCAAGGAGTTTGTTCTGGGAATAAATGAAATGAAAGAGGATGTGGGCTGGGAAAGCAGGTTGGACCGTTGTATGGAGACTAGAAAACCAAGTAGCTAGTCACAGACCCTATCTTGACCATATCATCACCATAATAGAACTTGAGGAAATGTTTCATTGAATAATAAATATCAACATAAATATTTTTAAATATCTGAATTATAAGACAAACTGAGTTTCAGAAAAACTTAGAGAAATTTTAGAAATATTCTTAAAACAATTTTTTTTAACTTTCTGGCATTTTATTTTTTAAGTTACAGATTTCAAAGAAGAGCTTTTGAAATATTCATTAGTATGAATAGATTCTGCCACTCTGTATTTTTAATTTTTAATTGTTTACTATACAAATTCATTTCTCAGTAAAATGTTCTCATTAATAGTTTTGCTTTTAATATTGTGAAGCATCATAACATTATAAAACATGGATTTAGTTCCATGTCTTTTCCTGTGTGATTTTCACTGTTCCCTCTGCAAATTTGCATTGCCATCCCACCACCAAAAAGACCTCTCTCCAAATTTCTCTCACCCCCAATCTCTTGCCTCTGGAAACCTTCATCATTTTCACTGACTCTAAGCATTTATTTTCTTGTTTCTTACCAGTTTATTTGCATTAGAAATTCACATTCAATTAAGCCATTTAGCAATTGCCTCACTTCTTTACACTCCCTTGCTTATAACCTTGTCTCATCCATTTTCCTAAAGGGAAGACTCATCTTTGCTCTCTTTCTTTCTCTGTTTTGTAGTTGGGGACACACCCAGAAGTGTTTCAGGGCTTATTTCTGGGTCTGCGCTTAGGAAGACGGTGCTAAGGGACCACAAGTAGTACCAGGGATCTAACCAGGGTCAGCTGCATCAAGGGCAAGTACTATAATACCCTCTTGTATCTCTCCAGCCTCCACAATTCATCTGTTCTAAGATAGGTCGTTATCAAGGGTGTGTGGTAAAATCCCATTGAACTTTTTGTCTGCATTTTTCTAAAAATAAATTGCATTGATCATTTTCCTAAGTATTCATGGATTATGTGTATGTCTTCCTCAGGACAGAGTTTGTTCAGGTCTTTTGCCCACTTTTTATTAGTTGGGTTTAGGAACTATGTGACTTCTTTGTGCATTTTTTGGTATTAACGCTTTGTCAGTTGTATATGTGCAAATATCTTCTTCCAGTTGCCTTTTTGTTTTTGTGGAACTTTCTTTTTCTGGGGAAAAATGTTGTTGTTGTTGTTGTTGTTGTTGTTGTTGTAGAATTGCATTTTTTAACTGTGCATCTCAAAACATAGATATTCTGGTCAATTTGTAGTAGTTATTTAGTAAAGAAAAATTGTAGAATTTAATGAACAAGTATATTTCTCCCCACAGAGAGATTCACCAATTCCAAGTAGCTCATGTGTAGTACCAAGAAAGAACTTTGTTAGATTTTATTTAATTCAGGTTTCCCAAACTTTTACTATCAAGGGACTATTATCTTTTTTCAGGAACACCACTGCTATGGCAATGGTTATAATTTGAGTGATGCAGATGCCTAAATTTTTAGCACTAAGGGTTGCAACCCATATGAAGTCACATAATTTTTATAACATTTTAAGCATTTTTATTAACTTATTTATTTTAGGGGAAGGTTTGGGCCACACCTGGTCATACACAGGGACTACTGCTCAGAAGTAACCCCTGGTGTGCTTAGGGGACCAGATGTGTTGCCCAAGATTCAAACTACGGTCACAGTTTACATGGGTGTGTGCAAGACCTTAATGTACTATCTCTCTAACCCCGGAGGTCACATATTTTTTAATGTCTTAAAACAAATTTCTGTATGGTTGATTATCAGTAATTTTAAATGTATATGTCTGATTTATATACCTATGTGCCCAGGGTTGCATTAAAATTGTGGCATAAAAACAGGTGGCAAGTGGAAACATTAAGAAGCTCTAGTCTTTTTTTTTTATTTTATTGAATCACCATGAGATAGTTATAAGCTTTCATATTTGGGTTACAATCACACAATGATCAAACAACCATCCCTCCACCAGTTCACATTCTCCACTACCAATATCCCTGGTATACCCCCCCTTTCCCACCCTCCCCCTGCCTCCATGGCAGACAATATTTCCCATACTCTCTCTCTACTTTTGGGCATTATGGTTTGCAACACAGACACCGAGAGGTCATCATGTTTGGTCCATTTTCTACTTTCGGCACACATCTCCCATCCTGACTGATTCCATCATTTTCTTAGTGATCTTAGTGATCCCTTCTCTATTCCATCTGCCCTTCTCTTATGAAGCAGGAAGAAACTCTAATCTTGCCAAGCAAAGGTCAGCTACATGTTGCCATCTTCATCTATAATTTTCTGTAAAGTATTGATTTAATTATTGAATAATAGCTAAAAGATGCATATGTCTTTGGTGAGAATATGCTCAGAATCTATAACTACTGAAAATTAGCTCAATTTGGTGGTGACTTTCTTGTACAATAATAATTAAACATTAACTATGGTTTTTCTAATAGAAAACTCACAAAAAGATTCAGAATCTGCCAAAGAGGACATGTGATATGCTTCCCTAGTTCTATTTTCATTTCAAATGCTGAGAGCAAGGAGTTATATCCTCAGTCGCTTTCTGGGATGCCTCAAGCAAGCCCCCATGATTGACTCTGTAAAAACTCAAAGGGCTGACTTGGATCATCCTGAATCCTCTGACATGATGATGCTTTAATAGACATTTTTCTTTCACACAATTAATTCATAATTGAAAACAAAATACTAATTTCTAATTATTTTTTTAAATTCTACTCACCCTTTTAATGTCAATAAAAGTCCTTGGAATGTAAAGATGTTTTAAAAAATAGTTTTATCCTCTTAATTGACTGCCTAGCCCTAAGTAGACTAAAACTAACCAAGAATTTTTTTATTCCACTTCAATGCTGATAAATTATATTTGTTAAATCATAGTTTTTAAAGGTATACTACATAATTTTCCTTTAGTTAAGTTACTTTTAATGTTGTTTGCATAGATAATCAGGAATATGTTTATATTTAATAAGAAAACTTAAAACATCTTTGTACATATAAGTTATTTACCAACCCAAAGACAGCATTTAGTTTTTCAATGATTATCAGCTTGTGTTGCAGAAGTCATCAGAAGAAGACATTATATGGCAAAGAAAGAGAAATGTATGGAAATTACTAAAGCTAAAATTTTAAATTACTGGAGAGTCTTTAAGTCAGGGCAAAACCTGACTAAAGGCCAGAATGAAAAACTCCTGTTGGGGCAAATTGAGGTAACAGTGATTTTTGAATATTTATAGGTTATGAGTCTCAAAGGTGAAAAAGTTTAAACGAATGCATTGGAAGCCCATAAAAGAACTTTACACTCTGTTGCATTCCTGTGGAGGTAAGGCAGCTAACCTCCCATATGGCCCTTTTCTTGAAAGTTCCACGCTTGGGAGAAGGAATAAAATTTTGATTCTGGCCCATAAATCCAAAGTGGTTTTTCAAGGTTTGAAAATCTTATTCCTTTTGAATTACAGCTCTGCCCTGCTCTGGCATTGGAAGGCATTCATGACTGCTATCAAGAAAAGATAGAAATTGATGGATTGAACGACTGTGTTTTTTCTGTCTGTGTCATTCAGAGTTTGCAGGAGAGAGCTGGGATTTAATATATCTTCATTAGATCTAGTACTATGGGATCACATTTTGGGTCTTAATGAAGTCCAAAATTAATTTATGATGGAATAGAAGCAAGAAACCATGAAGCCTGGCTAACAATAACTATAACTGAAAAAATATGTCATACCTGTACCTTCTTTTCCAGTGTGGTCCCAGGGATCAAACCCAGAGTCTCATCCATGCAAGGCAAGTGCTGCTAAGCCACATCCCTGACATCAACCGGTGCCAAGTTTTAAAATCAACTTTATTTAAGAGTTTGAATTATTCCCATTTGCATTATTTAGAAATAAGTCGCCAATAAACTGCATGTAGATTTGTGGTAGAGCACATTTGCATATATATGTGACCCTAGGTTCTACTCCCAGAATAAAGAAAAACAAACTATTGTCCCTGGTTATGTGGTGGCTCAAAAGGTAGTGTGCCTTACTCAAAACACAAGGAAGCATAAGGCAGTGGGGAGAAAAGATTGTGTAGACTTGTTAGTCTAAATAAAATCAGGTATTAACAACCATATAAAAATATTGTATAAAAGAAATTGTAGTCTGGGTAGGAAAGAGGAGTAAAAATGCACTTAGGAGAGATGAAGTCATGGAATTTGCTTATAAATGGATAAACATGGAGAGTATCATGCTAAATGAAATGAGTTAGAAAGAGAGGGACAGACATAGAGGGACTGCACTCATTTGTGGGGTGTAAGGCTGACACCCAAAGACAGTAGATACAAGGGCTAAGGAGATTTCCCATAGCTGGAAGACTACTTCATGAGCAGAGGGGAGAAGGCAGCTGAAATAGAAAAGGGATCACTAAGAAAATGATGGCTGGAGGAACCAATTGGGATGGGAGATGTGTGCCAAAAGTAAATAATGGACCAAACATTGTGACCTCTCAGTGTCTGTGTTGCAAGCTATAATGCCCAAAAGTAGAGAGAGAGTATGGGGGATATTGTCTGCCTTTGAGGCAGGGAAAGGGTTGTAAAGGGGAGGTATACCTGGGTTATTGGTGGTGGGAAATGTACACTGGTGGAGAGATGGGTGTTTGATCATTGTGAGATTATAACCCAAATATGAAAGCTTGTAACTATTTCAGAGTGATTCAAAAAAATTTTTAAATTTAAGAAAAAAAACAAACTTTAAACTGCAAATAAATAAATAAATAAATAATAGAGGTAAGCAGAAGGGTATATCCAAGAGAGCAGAACAGGAGTAAATCTGTGCTTTACCTCTTCCCACTATTCCAGTAATTCAAAATCAAAATAAAGATAAATCTATGGGGCTGGAGCAATAGCACAGCAGGTAGGGCATTTGCCTTGCATGTGGCTGACAGGGGGTCAATTCCCAGCATCCCATATGGTCCCCTGAGCACCGCCAGGGGTAATTCCTGAGTGCAAAGCCAGGAGTAACCCCTGTGCATTGCCGGGTGTGACCCCAAAAGCAAAAACAAATTTTTTTAATAAATAAAGATAAACCTAAACAGAGGCACACCTGTAATCTATAAGACTAGAGCTTCCACAGTAAGCAATAAAGGGATACGGGGGTCAGAGCAATAATACAGTGGTAGGGCACTAGGCTTGCATGCAACTAACCCAGGTTATTTCTCCAGCATCCCATGTTGTCCCCCAAGCACCATCAGCAGTAATTCCTGAATGCATAGCCAGGAGTAACCCCTGTGCATTGCTGGGTGTGGCCCCCAAATAAGAAGAAACAAACAAAAAGAAATACAGAGTCAGCTAGCAGGTAGAAGGAGAGACAAAGGAATGTTCCCACTCAAGGAAAAACCCTATTACAAGGGTAGCAAGATAGGAAGAGATCTCTAAGGTATGGTCCTATTTCTGGGGAATAGGGCAAGGGCTGTGTCCAGCATCTAGCACCCTATCCTTACCATAATGGGAAAACTGCTGGAATCTCTCCAATGGAGGTCAGGAAAGTCCAGGAAGGGAAATAGAAACCTAGAAACAGCCCTTAATAAATCCACAGACAAACTCACTTGCAACCAGAACTCAAAGCAGTGACACCAGTCTCAACAGCTTCAGTCCTATAGATGGGACCTACCTGCAGTGTTTGCCCAAGAAGCAAGTTTGAGAGGTAGACAAGGATTAGACACTCAGGAGAGCACCAACTTGGCAAACTACACAAACCTTGCTGAGAACACTGCTACCGGGTGTCATATTTGAACCTTCCAGACTCCTAAACCTCAAGGGCAAATTCTGGATGAGAATGCCACTCACCAGGAAGATGCCATAGTAGCCAGACATTGAGAGACAATCTGATTACAATGGTTCACCCAAAGCCACTCTTTATTCAGTAAGGCAGCTTATTGTCAAAGAGATGCAAATATTTGTAGACAAGACCATCATTCTTGAGGCTGAGCCCAGTGACACCATCAAGACTGTCAAAATTCAAGCCGACAAGACAAAATTCAAAATAAGAAAGGGGGTCAATCTTCCTCAGAGAGGCACTCATTCACCAAAAGCATGATTTGGGAGGAAAACGGGCGAGAGAGTTGAAGAAATGATTTTCCAAAGACAGACAGCCAATAGACACTGGGAAAAAACACTCATTTTTTTTTATCTTTTTACAATTTTATTTGGACTGGAGTGATAGCACAGCAGGTAGGGAGTTTGCCTTGCATGCTGCACACAGCCAGCAGGGGTTCAATTCCTCCATCCCTCTAGGAGAGCCCGGCAAGCTACTGAGAGTATCCCGCCCACATGGCAGAGCCTGCCAAGCTACCTGTGGCGTATTCGATATGCCAAAAAAAAAAAAGTAACAACAAGTCTCATAATGGAGACATTACTGGTGCCCGCTCAAGCAAATTAATGAACAAGGGGAGGACAGTGCTACAGTGCTACAATTATATTTATTTATAAATAAAGATTGACCAGAAAGAAAATGGAATCTTCTTTCCTGTAATCACAGACAACTGAATTCTACCACAGGCATGTGGTTTAGAAAGATCAAAACCATGGGCCAAAGAGAAAGCATAGCTACATACACACCTTGTATATAGCTGAGACAAATCCATGTTCTATTCACAACACATATCTAGGCCTCTGAGCACAGTTAAGAGGCATACCTGAGCAAAGAAATAGGAGTAATCCATAAGCAGAGCCAGGTGTGTATCCAAAATCAAAAATAAAGTTTTAAAAGCAATTCAAAGTGAAAGAACACAGTCCACTAATACCTTCATTTTGACTTATGTGACCCTGAACGTAGAACCAGTCTTGTTCTCCTGACCTACAAAACTATGAGGTTAAAAATTGGTTATTTAACCAATAAAAATGGTTGTTATCTGAAGTGACCGTAGTCATTTTTTGAATAGCAATGAAAAGTAATATACTTGAAATACAGTTTGACTTACACAATACCCATCAGATAAGGGGTTGATATCAATGGTATATAAAGCACTGGTTGAACTCTACAAGAAGAAAACATTCAACCCCATCAAAAAATGGGGCGAAGAAATGAACAGAAACTTTCCTAAGGAAGAGATACGAATGGCCAAAAGGCACATGAAAAAGTGCTCTACATCACTAATCATCAGAGAGATGCAGATCAAAACAACCATGAGATACCACCTCACACCACAGAGACTAGCACACATCCAAAAGAACAAAAGCAACCACTGTTGGAGAGGATGTGGGGAGAAAGGGACCCTTCTACACTACTGGTGGGAATGCCGACTAGTTCAGCCCTTTTGGAAAACAATATGGATGCTTCTCAAAAAACTAGAGGTTGAGCTCCCATTTGACCCAGCAATACCACTGCTGGGAATATATCCCAGAAAAGCCAAAAAGTATAGTCGAAATGACATCTGCACTTATATGTTCATTGCAGCACTGTTTACAATAGCCAGAGTCTGGAAAAAACCCGAGTGCCCTAGAACAGATGACTGGTTGAAGAAACTCTGGTACATCTATACAATGGAATACTACGCAGCTGTTAGAAAAAATGAGGTCATGACGTTTGCATACAAGTGGATCAGCATGGAAAGTATCATGCTAAGTGAAATGAGTCAGAAAGAGAGAGACAGACATAGAAAGATTGCACTCATCTGTGGAATATAGAATAATAGACTAGGAGTCTAACACCCAAGAATAGAAGAAATAAGTACTAGGAGGTTGACTCCATGGCTTGGAGGCTGGTCTCTCAATCTGGGCAACTCAGAGAAGGGAACACGAAGTAAAATGTGGTCGGAGGTCATGCGGGGGAAGGGTGACGCGTGCCGAATGTAGACTAGAGACTGAACACAATGGCCACTCAACACCTTTATTGCAAACCACAACACCTAATCAGAGAGAGAGAATGAAAGGGAATACCCTGCCATAGTGGCAGTTTGGGCTGGGGGGAGACAGGACTGGGGAGGGTGGGAGGGATGCTGGGTTTACTGGTGGTGGAGAATGGGCACTGGTGAAGGGATGGGTTCTCGAACTTTGTATGGGGGAAACATGAGCACAAAAAAGTATAAATCTGTAACTGTACCCTCACGGTGATTCACTAATTAAAAATTTTAAAAAACCAAACAAATAAAAACTCAAAACAAATTAAAAAAAAAAGAAATGCAATTTGGCTCATCACGATCATGATCACGAAATCCCATTGATTGTCGCATTGCTCGAGCCGTCTCAGTAACCTCTATATTCATCCTATCCCTGAGATTTTAGAATCCTCTCTCTTCTCACCCTTCCCAACGATACCACATTGGAGGCTCATTCAGGGTCAGGGGAATGATATTCAGCTGGTCACTGGATTTGCATATGGATACACCATGGGAAGCTTGTGAGGCTGTCCCACGTGGGCAGGAAGCTCTCAGTAGTTTGCTAGTTTCTCCCAAAGGGAGAAGTAGGTTATAAGATACCACTTCTGGGAGCTTGCTTTTAAGTCTCTGGATGTTGGCCGTTGATGGGATTACACACACCTGGGTTCCTCTGCCGATACCGTCATGCGTGAGGCTTGTCCGAATGTATGAAAAGGGGCCTTGAAGCTGTGGCTAGGTTCTGGTGGTCTTTGGCTGCCAGGAGCTCTGCTCAGGGCAGGGAGGGAAGCTGGAGCCCATCCGAGGGGCCCCAAGGAAGATAGCCAGGTGTGCGGGCAAGAGACTCTCTGACTCATAACTCATTTTTATTCCATATCTGAAGATATTAATATGATTTGAATCCACAAATAACTTACCTTATTGGTTAGAAGTGGGTACATTAAGAACCTATCAAAAACAATACAGCATGTTTGTAATAAAGCAAATTGCACTAGGTTAGAAGGAACTTAGTAATACAGATTGCCACAATAATTATAATGACATACATTGATGGTATACATAACATTCTACTGCCTAATAATGAAGACAATCATTGAACACTTTTAAAATGTGTTCTAATTTAGCCAAGTCTTTGTTATTTAAATACTTTGAAGTAAGTTATTTCTCATGGACATTTTGTACTCTACCATAATCTACCTCATACTCTAATGAACTTTAGAGAATAAATACTGGGAAACAACTACTAGTAAAACTTGGTGTGGAAAGTGCTTTGAGAATAATGACATTCAGTGTTATACCTTAGATGACCAGGGGCACTAATCAAGAAGATCCCCCATGCATTTCAGATTAGAAGTAACAGTACATGGAAATAATTGAAGTTTTTAATTTCTATTCTTAGACTAAAGGCTTAAAGTTTCCTTTAACCTTGGTTGAATGATTTCAGTCTTTCTATAAGGAAGAATGCAGGAGCATATACAAATACATAAGCTATCACAGAATGAATGAATAAAGCTGGACTAATTTACTAAGTAGAAAAGTAGTCCTTACATCAAACACATGATGTTCATGCCATATAAGAATATAGTTGAAAAAGAAAATGATGGTGAAAAACTTAGATATTTAGTACATTTAAAATAAGTACATTATTTTCTTTCCACAAAGAAAGCTTCATTTTTTTTAAATTTTATTTTATTAAATCAAAATGTGGAAGATTACAATGCTTTCAGGCTTAGGTCTCAGTTATACAATGCAGAAACAACCATCCCTTCACCAGCACCCATATACCACCACCCAAAAAAAAATAAAAAACACAGTATACCTCTCATCCCGCCCCCCACCCCCCGCCTTGTAACTGATAAGTTTCATTTTACTTTCTGTTTACTTTGGTTAAATTCAATATTTCAACACAAATATCACTATTGTTGTTAGGAGTACCCCACTAGATTCAGACCTACTGTGAAGACAAAAAAGATCGCGCGGCTGCACTAGCGGCTGCGCGGTTTTGAATTTCCGTACTTTAACAACTAAGTCCAGGGAGATTTCTTCCAGATATTGGATCATTGCAGGTTTGAAAATCCAATCTGTGGTCGTCATAATATGGCGGACACCGTGCCCTTCATCCCCGGAGAGAAAGAGGCGAGAGAGAGAAATACCTTTCCCCTCCTGGGCGGGCACGGGGCCGAGGCTTAGTTCTCAGGCTGGAGACATTCTGCGAGGAGTTGCCCACGCCGAAAGAGGTTTTGCTGGGTCTGGATTCAGACTCATGCAGCTGCGGAGAGGCCGCACATGAGTGCGGCCCCCGGGATCACATCTCGGTGGTGGGAGGGGCCGGTGTCTCCCACCTTCCCAAGAGCACCCTCGTTTCATTCTTTTGGAACTCTACCAAAAATTAAAGCCATCCCTGTCAATGGTTTAGTTGTCTTTCAAACAAGGTTATTTTTTGTAGTGGCCAGATCATCATGCCTTCTCCCTTGGTAGGACAGTTCTGAAAATAAACTTTCTTTAGCCAAGATTCTCTCTATCAGTAGAGAACAGTGTCACTTCTAGTCTGTGACCTTAACCTCTCTTCCTTATTCACTGGCCTTTTATGAGGATTAGTGACTCAGAGTTGAGTCTATATAGAAGCTTATCACCTCTGACAATGGAAAATAACAGTTTTAAATCCTCCTTTGAAAGGATGAACACAAATATCATCTTTATGGTACAAGTTTAGGATACTAGTAGAGCCTTATATGTATAAGAAGTGTCTTAGCCCTCTGTACCTCTTGGTGCAAGCTCCTGGGATTTAAAACATATGGCTTTACTCTGACTCATACAAACAGAAAGCTCAGAATCTAGCCTGATAACCACCACCAGCCAAACCACAGATATACAACAGATGCATGCCCACTAACCTTTAAAGTATTTTCGTTATGTAGGTGAAAAGAGGAGAAAGAAATCCCATTTCTATAAATTCTCTTTTCATATGTCAAGGAGCAGCTTAAAGCCCTGCCCAATGCCTTGTCAAACGTCACCCTGTCAGTACTGGATCATGGTATCTCTCAGAAACACACAGGGCAATGCTGGAGCTGTACTAGACATCACTCTTTTTAAAACCATCACACTAGGGGCCAGGGAGATAGTACAGTTGGTAAGGTGCTTGTCTTGCTTGTGACCAACCCAGGATTAATCTCAGGATCCGATATGGTCCCCTGTGCATGGCCAGTAGTGATTCCAGAGTGCATAGCCAGGAGTAACCTCGTGCATTGCCAGGTGTAACCAAACAGTCAAAAATTAATTAATTAATTCATTCATTCATTCATTAAAAATAAAACTATCACATACTAGATCTGGACAATTCAGCTCGATAGGCTGAACTTATGCTTGGCATGCAGGAGGACCAGATTTAATCTCCAATCATGAGTGGCCCCTCAATACAAACCAGGAGCAAACCCTGAGCACCACTGGTGTAGCCCCATCCCCAAGAACAAAATCTATCATATTAGAATAATGCCTCCAACTAAATGTTTGAATTAATGAAATTATAAAGCAAAATTTAGACTGAAGAGGAAAATCTTTAATTTATCTAATAATTTATTAGTCTACACTGAACCTAAATCATACTGAATTTTGAGTTCAGACGAAAATTTTAAAGCATTCTTCATGTTAAATGTGAGTTGATTTTATAAAAGGAAGTTGAAAAAAATAATATCAGCTTCTTTCTTTCTTTCTAAAATCTTCATGAAAGATAAGCGGAATATTGTGCCACCAAGGTAACAAGATTGATAAGAAATGGATTACTGGGGTCAGAGAGGCAGTCACTGTCACTGTCACTGTCACTGACATCCCGTTGCTCATCAATTTGCTTGAGTGGGCACCAGTAACATCTCCATTGAGAGAGGAGTTAAGAGCTTGCCTCCATGCAACCAAACTTGTTTGATCCTCAGCACTGCCAGGAGTGACTCCTGAGTACGAGCCAGGAGGATCACCTGAGCACTGCCAAGCATGACCCAAAATCCAAAAGTAAAAGACAAAACATGTATTATTTAGTGCTGATTTGGAAATCTACCACTGGGTGTTGCGATCCTGAGGAGGAAGGCTATGAGAATCTAATGAGCCACTCCTATAGAGCCAAGAAAGTTATTTGGAATTCAAGACTCTTAATTTTTTTTAATGTAACAGAAATTCTTCCTATTCTGTCCTCATGACTATTCATGAGGAAGTATGCATTTGGGGCCTGAGATTGACTAGCAGCAGCACTGCTTCCTGATGGTACTTGAATGAACTGCCATGTCTCCTGAATAGCCCTTGGTAGTGTCTGGAGTAATTGACTTCATTTCGGAAAGGGAAAATCAGAATTAAGTTGGCCCCATGAAGATTTCCCCTCAGGAATGTTTACGCCTTCAAACATAAGGATAATAATATCACTCTTTGACAGTCAACCTCTTTAAAAGCTAGACTAACATTGGGGCTTGGGAGATAGTTCAAAGGCCTAGGGCACATACTCCACACATGCTAGGCCCTGAGTTCTGTGCCACAGAGCCAGTAATAGCAGACATCCTGGTGGCCCCAGTACTGTTGTCCCGAGCAGCACTAATTCTATAGAAAAGAGCACTGAACGTTCACATCTGAATCTCGGAGCAAAGTATCTCTAGTAGTGGTTCTAGGTCCCTATACTCAACTGTGGGTGCCCCCCACCAAAAAAATAAAATACCTTAAGTGAAACCATGCAAGAAAAGGGGATTGGGGGACCAAATAGGTATTAAAGGGCTTAAAGTGCTTACGTGGCAAATGGTTGACTCCAGTTCTATCCCAGGTACCACTTAAAGTTCCCTGAGAATTGCCAGGAGAGATTCCTGAGCACAGAGCCAGAGTAAACCCTCTGTACTGCCAGATGTGTCCCCGAAATTTTTTAAAAATTAATAAAATGAGAATCATAAAAGGGGCCTCATAGTTCACTATGCTCCTCCATGCCAGGCTCATATTTATTTGTTTGTTTGCACATTTGGCTTTGCACTCAGAAATTACTCCTGGTGAGGTTCAGGGGACCATACAGTGGTGGGGACCAAACCAGTGTCATCCATGTGCAAGAAAAGTGCCTGACACACTGGACTATCTCTCTCCAGTCCCTATGTGCCAAACTCTTTGTGCACATGATCTCACTTCATTGTCATGATATCCCTGAATAGTAAATAGTATTATCTCTACTTCACTCAAGGAAGGTTAAATAACTTCTTAAAAGTCATACATATGTGGGGACTGGAGCGATAGCACAGCGGGTAGGGCGTTTGCCTTGCATGCAGCCGACCCGGGTTCTATTCCCAGCATCCCATATGGTCCCCTGAGCACTACCAGGGGTAATTCCTGAGTGCAGAGCCAGGAGTAACCCCTGTGCATCACCGGGTGTGACCAAAAAAGCCAAAAAAAGAAAAAAAGTCATACATATGTGACAATGTAAAATTTTAACCCTAAATCTTCTGCTCTTGACTTTATAACACAAGCACTTTATACTTTACAAACTTTATAACATGAGAAGCCAACGACAATAGAAACAAGAGCCAGGAGTACTGATCCATGGTAGGAAGCTTGGCACAAAGGTAGAGGTTGGGGGGGAGAAGTTAGGACAGAGAAGGGACCACACTGACAGTGATAGTTGGAAATGATCACTCTGGACAAGAAATGAGGGCTGGCAAGAGGTAAAGTGATATGCCTTTCAGTAACTGTTGCAAACCACAATGTGTAAAATTTAAAAAGAGAGAGAGAGATGATGTCATATGTCTATGACATGTGACAAACATCATGACAAACTCAAAAATGTCATAGAGGCAGGTTAAGGCTAGGGGTTGGGTACAGGAGGAAAACGGGACACTGGTGTCAAGAAATGTGCACAGTGAAGGGAACTGTACTGGAATGTTCATTGTATGACTAAAATTCAGAGTAACGGAAACTTCGTATGTCACAGTGATAAAATTAAAATTTCTTAAATTTTATTTATTTATTTTGCTTTTTGGGTCACATCCGGCGATGCTCAGGGGTTACTCCTGGCTCTGCACTCAGGATTTACTCTCGCGGTGCTCGGGGGACCACATTGGATTCTGGAAATCAAACCCGGGTCAGCTGCGTGCAAGGCAAATGCTCTACCCACTGTCCTATCACTCCAGCCCCAAAATTAAAAATTTTTTAACTTTTTTATTGAATCACTGTGAGATAGACCATTACAAAGCTGCTCATGATTGGACTTCAGTCATACAGTATTCCATAAATTAAATTTTTTTTAAGTTTTTATAAATTATTCTGATACATTGGACTGGAGCGATAGCACCGCAGGTAGGGCGTTTGCCTTGCATGAGGCCTACCTGGGTTCAATTCCTCTGCCCCTCTCGGAGAGCCTGGCAAGCTACAGAGAGTATCCCGCCCACACAACAGAGCCTGGCAAGCTACCTGTGTCGAATTCGATATGCCAAAAACAGTAACAACAAGTCTCACAATGGAGACATTACCGGTGCCCGCTCAAGCAAATCGATGAGCAACGGGATGACAGTGACAGTGACAGTGACATTCTGATACAATAGCCAGCACCTTTCAATACGAAGAGAATGGAGAATGATGAAAGTTTCAGTTTACAGTAAATAGTTGCTTTTGTACAAGGACTGATCGCAAGCAAATTTTTTGAACCTTCTTTCTAATTTTTAATGTTTCCTAAAGTTGAATTCTTCTGTTACCAGAATATGTACATTAGGAGGTGTACATTTATGTACAACATGTACATAAGTCATCTGAGGTTAAAAGACTAACAATATTACCCTCCCATAACTATTCATAATAAACACAAAACTATTTCTGAAGCTAAATGAATGAACTTATAACAGTAGAAATTCTACAATTATAAATTCATTCATCTAGCACTTTTTTAAGGTAGAATCACAAAGCTCTTCAACATACCATCCACCTCCAGAAATAGGTGCACTTTAAGTTAGCTACAGGAGTATATTTTACCAACAACCAAGGTTGTTTGGAGACAGACATTGAGAGATTCAGTTGAGTTTGTAAAACTTAATTAATCCATTGGAAATGTTATAAATCTCAGGTATTGGTATCTTTTCTATTGACAGCTTGGAAAGTTATAAACAAAAATAATTATGATACATACTCTTGCTTCTTATTGAGAAAATATGAATATTTGAACAAAAAGAGTAAGTCAGGTTAGAATAGGATTGTTTCTAATGAAGAATTCTGAAATCATAAGCACAAGAGAATAGATATTTTCCTAGGACTGTGGTAGCATCAGTTTAATAAATTCAGTAATAAATTAATAAGTGATGGAATAAGAGGACCGACAATTACAGGCTGATTAGGGCTATGCCCAAATCTTCTGACTCAAAGTAATGTACTCTTTCAATGAAGAAGAATTCTTTTTCAAGCTCTGCAAAGGAATAACATTATACGGAGGAAAATAACAATTCTTTTAAAAGGAAAATGAAAACTGTAATTAATAAAATTTCATTTAAACCTAAAAGAGGACAGAAACAAAGTCACACTAAGAGTAACATAGAGAAAAACTGGAATTTAAAAATGGGCACATTTGTGAACTTAAAGACAGAACAATATCCAAGACTGGAAAAAGGAACATAAAAACAAAATGGTTTTAAAATGAAGTAAATAAATTTAAAAAAATACTGAGCAGAAACAGAAGAAAAATGTTTAACTCTCTTGTTTTTATTTGTATTTGGTAACCATAAAGGAATGTTTCCATCAAAAACAATTAATTAAAATCATATGATAGAGTCACAGACAGGTGGATCTGGAAGGAAAAAGAAAGAGCAGTAACAAAAATAACGAAAAGAATGTATGAAGTAGTAGCGCAAAGGAGGAATAGAGGAAGAGATATAGTTTCAAAATACGTAATGGTTGATAAAGGAATACAGAATACAGAATCAGAAAAGGAAATGTGTGACTTGAAGAAACAGATCAGCAACAGTCTCTATCAGAGAGAAAGTTCAAAGGTGGCAGTTTAAAATTAAATATAATTAGACAGAAAGAAAGCAAAGATCAGAAGTGATAAAGGCAGACACACAAGATCAGTCACAAGAAGTCATGTTAATAAAAGAACAAAAGGTAGACAGGAGGAAAAAAATACGAGGAAAAGAAATACAAAGAAAACAAAGTAAATTTCTTCTTCAGAAAATTCTCCCCTAAAACTTCCCATTTCCATACACAACCAGACACACAACTCTTTTCCCAGACATTGAGAATGTCTTTGCCCCCAGACGTCACCCCTAAGCCCCCCTTACAGAAATTCTCCTGGGAAAAGCAATTGTTCGGGCAGCAGTGCCTGGATTGGTTCTTCATTAGAATGTGTCCTCGCTAGTAATACACAGGAATCCCATATGGCACAATCTGGATCTTGCAGAGGTGGAATCTGCATAAAGTAGGACACAGCCTGGGCCGGCACAAAAGCAGAGATATGCATGTCGTAACATTGGCTCCCTGCCCTCTGACCCAGCCCTGTGCCTGTTCCCACACTTCGTGCAGACCCAGGCGAGTGTGGCCAAGGGCCTGGAAGTAGCGGCGGTCTGTCACGGGCTGAGGATGGAGCTGAAAGGAAGCCCAGAATTAGTGCCCCGACAGCTCGCGGATCAATTCTAAGGCAGTGTCCTGTCATCCAAAAAGAAAACCAACGTGTGGCCATAATTAACCCCCTTAGCAGGAATCAATGTTGTTTTACGACCCTAGAGGCAGATAACCAAAGCAGGATATTCCTCTGATATCTAACTTAGTTGTCTGAGATTTTTAACTAGAAATAAGGGACTTAACTAGTACAGATTTCTTGTATAGATGTGTGGGTGTATGTTTGGGAGTGGGTTATGGTTTTTGCTATATTGCGTGGGGGGTTGGGGGGCGCTAGTTCTGCTGTTTTAACTCCTCTTGGACTAAAGCTACACTGAGGTTCTTGGGAAAATACGTTTTCAAGGGTTTTAAGTTAGGTAAGAATACATTTATAGTGGGGCTGGAGCAATAGGACAGCAGGCAGGGTGTTTGCCTTGCACGCGGCCGACCCGGGTTCAATTCCCAGCATCCCATATGGTCCTCTGAGCACCGCCAGGGGTGATTCCTGAGTGCAGAGCCAGGAGTAACCCCTGTGTATCGCCGGGTGTGACCCCAAAAGCAAAAAATAAAAAAGAATACATTATGGTTTTGTGTGAAATATTAGAAAAAATATTCATAAACATGTACAATAGAACAATTCTTTTTTTTAATTAGTTTATTTTTAATTAGAGAGTCATCGTGAGGGTACAGTTACAGATCCATACATCTTTGTGCTCATGCTTCCCCCATACAAAGTTCAATAACCCATCCCTTCACCAGTGCCCATTCTCTACCACCCGTAAACCCAACATCCCTCCCCCCCTCCCCAGTCCCGTCTCCCCCCACCCCACCCTGCCACTATGGCAGGGAATTCCCTTTTGTTCTCTCTATCTGATTAGGTGTTGTGGTTTGCAATAAAGGTGTTGAGTGGCCATTGTTAGAACAATTCTTAATAAAAACTATTTACATGTACACACAGACATGCACACACTCTAAACTTCAATCTCTAATTTTTTATAGAACCTATATTCTTTATCAACATTGGGTCTCTTGCTTATTGCAGGATATGTGTTGTGTGATCACCTAGAATGAAGGAAACTACAAAAATTAAAGAAGCAAGATTCAATCTATTCATAGTAAATCAATTATTCGTTCCCCAGTTGACATTTTTATATAAATTCAAATCAAAAACACATGAAATTTTTTTATTAAAATGCATGCAGAAATTCAGAAATAAGCGTGTTTTTTTTCTTCATTTGTTTATGTCTTTATTGGGTTATAATTTTTTCTCTTTATACAGTTGAACCAAGAATGCGGACGAGCCTCATGCATGAAGGAACTGGCAGAGGAACCCAGGTGTGTGGGCCTCGGGGCTGAGACCTCCAAGGCTGCTCGGATCGGGACTGGGCCTCCTCCGCCCAGATTTCCCATCTCCCAGCAGCTAGGCAGTCACACCCAGAGACTGCACCCAGCTAGGCATTTATTTTTTAAAAAACCAAGTGCATCTGGGGCCAGAGTCATAGCATAGCGGGTAGGGCACTTGCCTTGCATGTGGCCAACCCAGGTTGAATCCCTGGTACCCTAGATGGTCTCCCCAAGCCAGCCAGAAGTGATCTGAGAGTGCAGAGACAGGATTAAGGAGTAAGGAGTAAACCCATAGGAACTACAGTTTCAAATTTCTTTATATAACCATGCTATAGTTTGAAAAGATAGATAATTTCTTTTTTCTTTATATACATATTTTTATTGAATCACTGTAACATAGACCCTTACAAAGCTGTTCATGATTATCTAATCAGTCATGATTATCTAATCAGTCATACCATATTCCAACACCTATCCCTCCACCGGTGTACATTTCAAGCACCGGTGTCCCCAGGTTCCCCCCCCCATCACCCCTCACTCCCTCTACCCCGAAGACTGCCTCTATGGCAGGGACTTTTCTTCTCTCTCTGTTTCTGTCTCTGTCTCTGTCCCTCTGTCTCTGTCTCTGTCTCTCTATCTCTCTGTCTCTCTGCTCTCTGTCTCTCTGTCTCTTTCTGTCTCTGTCTCTCTGTCTCTGTCTCTGTCTCTGTCTCTCTCTCTCTGTCTCTCTCTTTCTCCCTCTCCCTCTCTCTTTCTCCACCCCCACTTTTGGGCATTGTGGTTTGCAATATTGATACTTAAATGTTATCAAGAATATCCCTTTTCTACTTTTAACATTCAGATCACGTCCAGTGTGATTATTCTCAGCTATTGTTGTAATACTGGTGTCTTCTGAAAAGATAGATAATTTGAAATCTGTATTTTGAAGGGGGGAAAAAAGTGAAAAGTTTCACCTGCAAAGTTTTCACATGTCCACTGCCTGTTTGAAAAGAAACCAGGTCTCAGAGAGAGAAATTGAATTATTCAGCAAGCAAAGGAAGCAGCCACCTCTCACCAGGCATCCTAGGCTCCTGCGAAACATCAGGGTCTCTCCCGACAGCTCACGTGCCCTCTCAGTTCTCTGGTTTCTTGTCTCACAGAGAACTTCTTGTTCTAGATCACTATGTGTCTTCACACATGAACAAGGAAACCAAAACAAAAAACCATCCAGTCTCACTGGAAGTTTAGAACATCAATCACCAACTGTCAGAAAAACAACCAAACAAAAAAACTAAAAAGCTGCTGGGTGAGATACAAAATTAAAACTTATTTGGCAAACTTCAAGCACAGTTAACATATATGCCAACAGTGTGTGCCACTACCTAGGGCCAGCTGGCAGGGCTACCAACCACAGTCCTGTACCAATGATCTCTCAACCCCTGAAAGCCAAAAGCTGACTCCTCAGGGCAAGAGCAGCATAATGGTGTTTCTTTTTTGTCAGAATATACTTGACTGACTCCAATGTCAAGCAGATAGAGAAAGAATACAAGAAAGGAGGGTGGACATGTGAAAAGAATAAAAGTTGGAACTACTGTTTTCTGATATAACTAAAATGTCAAATTTAAAACCACAGAAGGGACAAACTTGGGGCAGAAAAGACAGTAGAGAATAAAATGCTTCCTTTGTGTGTAGCCATCATAGTTGATGTCCAGGCACCAGTTATGGCCCATAAGCCCTATACCTCCCACCCCCATGACCCCTAAACACAGAAACAGGAATAATCCTTGAGACCAGCTGGATTTAGTTCAACACACATGTACCCACTCTGCAACAAAGAAATCACAGAAAGGACCTGTTTGTTTCAGGGGTTAGTTGGTTACTTTCTGGCTTAAATCATATTTATAATTTGATGCAAAAATATACATAAACACTGAATTATTTTAAGCACTTTTACAGTATATTCTATTTCTCTGGTAAGACTTCTCATGCCTTTTAGAGAAAATGATACTGACTTACAGTCTGAAATGATACCACCTATATATTGCCTGTCTGTCTTTTTGTTTGTTTTGGGAGCACACCCAGCTGTGCTCAGGGCTCACTCCCGGCTCTGGGCTCAGGGATCACTCTTAAGCTGTGCTCAGTGGACCTCATGGGGCACTGGCAATTGAACCCAGGTAGGTGCTGTGTGAGGCAGGTGCCCTGTTCACTGCACATCCAGCCTCTACATGTCATCTTTATCAAGAGTCCCCACAATGTTCACTTCTTGTGGAACTCTCAATAAAATCAATTTCCAACTAGATATATTTTTATTTGTAAAGCATACCAAGTTAGCATCTGGAAATAGGCAAAATTCTATCTCTCTGGAATAATAGTGTTTTTGCTAAATAAAACATTTACTAAATAAAACATTCTACTATTGGGCTGGAGTGATAGTGCAGCGGGTAGGGCATTTGCCTTAAAAGCTGTTGACCCAGGTTAGATTACCAGCATCCCATATGGTCCCACTCAGGAGTAATTCCTGAGTGCAGAGCCAGGAGTAACCCTTGTGCATCGCTGGGTGTGAGCCCCCAAAAAAACTACATACACATTCTACTATTAAAAATTGGGGTCATAAGGACCAAAGAAATAGTACAGTGGGCAGGGTACTTGCCTTTTACACGGCCAATGCAGATTAAATCCGTGGTACTCAATATGGTCATTCAAGCTCAATAAGAGTGATCCTTTAGCACACAGCCAGGAGTAATCCCTGGATACTACCAGGTATGACCTAAAATCCTAAATCAATAAATAAAAGTTTGAGCCATGGTAACTCTATCAAAAATCTTTGACAATTGAAATGAGTGTGGTTATATGCCTTGGCAGTTTGCTGGCATAAAAGAATTTGAAGGACAGTGATTTGAGCCCCCTTTCTTCATTTACTTTGAAGAAAGTAAATCTTCAAAGGTTGGAGCAATAGTATAGCAGCTAGGGTGCTTGTCTCACAATAGCTGGCCTTGGTTCATTCCCCAGTGCCACATATGGTTCCCTTACCCTCAGTCTACCAGCATAGATCCCTGAACACACAGTCAGGAATAAAGAGCAAAGTGTGGTTCCCCGCCCCCCAAAAGAAAAAAAAACCTTCACTGAGATGCCTAGAATGCCATTGACTAACTTTATGTTTCTCTGAGTCAATGATGACCATTTCAAGTATTTGCATTTACAATAAATATATGAACTGGTGAGTCAGAAGTGAATCTTTACAACCACTCACCTAAAATAGAACTTGCTGAAAACAGGAAGCAGGACCCTACCCTGAAAAGCATAATAGATAAGTAAAGAGAGCAAAAATGTCCTCATCTTCCTAGACTTGAAAATATTCTCAAATTCTCAGTCTAAAACTACAAAACAAAGGTTAAGAAGGTAACTCAGAGGGCTGGAGAACTTGCTTTGTCTTTAGGAGAAATAGATTCAATCCCTGGTGACTCTCGATCCTTTAAGCCCCAGCGGAAGCAAGCCCTGAGTATGGGACTGGGAGCAGGCCCTGAACCCCACCAGGGATGACCCCAAAGCCAGAAAGCAAATTCCAAACAGAACAAACCAGAAAGAATCTTTGATTTTCAACAAATAAATAGAACTGCAGTATGACCAGTATTTCTCTCATGCTAGGCTAACGGCAGGAGGAAGGATTCATATGAATTTTGTGATAAGCATGTAAGGGTCGTTTTTCAGTCTATCTAGATATGACTTAGAATTTTTTTTGAGCACTCGATATTTTCAGCAGTATTGGCATTTTATGATATAAAGCTCACTGAGCTCAAATTTTATTTTGAACTGCACTCTCCTTTTAAAAATGAGTGCCCATCTGTTCACTGCTGTTTTCAGATGCATTCAGGCCCACGAACTCCTCAATGAAGTGACTTTTCCCATTCCTGACTCACCACACTGCACTAAAACCATGAATATCCCAGACTATGGTCTTCATCATCTGTTCTAGGAGTTCTCCAATTTTCTCTTGACATTTGCCTATAATCTCAATGTTCTTTTAACAAAAAGCATTTGAAACTAGGGGGTGAAAACTCACTTTTGGAGGACTGACCACTAAATTCACTTTTTAAAAGTGACCATTAAAGTCACACTTTCCCAGGGTCCCGAGAGATTGTACAGAGGACAGGGAACTTGCCTTGTACCTCGCTGATGAGGATTCAATCCCCGGTAGCACATATGCTTTCACCAGGAGTGAGCCCTGCGTGCAGAGCCAGGAGTGAGCCCTGAGTACCTCCAGATACGGCCCCCAAACCCAAAATATAAAAAATTAAAAAATGAAGTCACAAGCACCCTTAAATTTCCTACCTGATACAATGAGAACAGATGGAGCCCAAGAGTCTCCAGAGCAGACCCTGATGGGGTCAACCATTGCCTTTCACAAGGCAGCTACCTCCCAGCCTCCCTCCCACTCCATCACCGCAGCAACAGAAACCCTCCGATGCACAGGTCACTTGGCTCGGCCTTGAGGAGAGCACATTCCCCATGGGTGGTCTGGCTTTTACAAGTGTTTGGACACAAATACATTAATGTGGCCTTTTTTTAAGCAGATGATCCCCGTCTGTGTCTGTGGGGAAAAAAAAAATCACCACAGAAGTTCTCTCTGCTGTCTAAAATTCTTTTCTGAAATTGAGCAAGTCCAAATGCAAAGCCATATCAGACTATTGTTGATTTCTGGATTTCCATCACACATGTGCCAGCCAGTCAAAAGCTGAGGCATTGTATTCATGTTTTCAGCCTGCTGTCCTTGGAGCTTTCTCCATGCTTTGCTGCACTGCAATGATATTTAGTGTCCTGTCAGTCTCCCAGTGGCAACTTGTGAGACCAAATGGTTCGCGCTACTTACTGGACACAAACTGTGGGCACTTAGAAAACAAGCCCAGAATGGCTGTTCCTGACTACAACATCAAAATTCTTTCTCAATATGTAAGATTTGTTGGGATTTGTTGGCAATCAAAATTTACTCTCCAATTTGTGTCCTAAATAGAAAAAAAATGTATAGCATTTTGAGACTCCATTGTACATTGCTAACTACACATGGGTTAACTCAATTTAGATTAAACACTGAGCATTCTTTCTTATAACAAGTTGTTCAGAGTCTCAGGAATATTTTCTTCATGATTGGATGGAAACATTATTTGCAACTGCTGTAACCTGAAGGCAAAAATGCCTAATTCACTGGTAGATTATTAAAAAGCAGCAGGACTTTCTCAAAATGAAAGGCCCTTAGTTCTTCAGATTGAGGTGACTAGTTAAGGAGAGAAACAGCAGGACTTTTCAAGGGTTCTTTTTGAGGTTTGAGTTCTAAGAAAGTTGCAAAGACTTCTTAAAGTTCCAGTGGCTCTGGAAAGATGCTACGAAATTTAATAGATTGCTTTTAGAGGAAGGGGGGCAAAGAGTGAACTGTGAATTATTCACCAGGCCCCTTTAATGAGTGTGTGTGTGTGTATGTGTGTGTGTGTGTGTGTGTGTGTGTGTGTGTGTGTGTGTGTGTTTTAGCTAAGTAGCTGACTTTCACAAAACACAAATAGGTGATTCAACTTGAAAAGAAATCTAAAGTGAATGACAAGTGGGAATAAAAGCCTATTTTAGATACCTAGCCACCAACTGGAACTTCCGGTCTATTCTCAAAAAAGAGCCCACCCACCACCTCCTGTTTCCTGATGCTCTCTGTGTTTCAGGCTCTACTGCCTTGTTCCTAGAGACATCCTTTTTGGCCTCCTTTGTTCTGTCTAACTTGAGTTTTACTCTTTCTTCTCTTCCCTATAACCCCTGCCTTTCTTTGACAGACTCTTGCTCTGTGCCATGACCTTGCCCGTGTTCTTTTGGGTCAGAGTTCTTTGAACTTCTGTCTGACCCTGACTCTTGTTCTGACTTCATTCTTATCCTGAGCTGCTTTCCAGAGGGCTTCCTCGCAGCCTTCTCTGAGCACGGGAAGGGGGGGGGGGCGGGGATGGAGGGGCCAGTGAAGAAACAGCCCTCTCAATGCACATAAGTCCTTTATTGACAGCATCTTCCCAGATGTGGAAAGCGTGAGTCAATTTGGAACTTGAAGATTTTTGATGGTTTCCAAATGTCCTGAATGTATTCTCCTGTTTCATGTGATTATCACTTTGCAGTATGCTGCTGGCTACCTAAATCCCATGCAAATCACTGGGAAGATGTAGGTTCCACGCAAAATACTCTCCCACATGTACAATTAGTACAAAGTATTATTCCCTACCCATCTCACTCTAAGAAATGAAAAAGGGAGGTTATTATTATTTTTAATATTAATAGCTACTATTAACTGTTAATTCAAGCTAAATCATCTGCAAGGGAAATCTGTGCCGCTTGCTTGTTAGTTGAGTGGAGTGCATGATAATATTCTGTTGTGTGCTATGTGGCATACTTGGTTGCTAGGTTACCTAGAGCATCAGGAATTCAGGGAACAATGTACTTATATCTTTTTCAATTTTGAAAAATAAAATAGGTATTGACATAAAATACAGTGTGGCACTGAAGTAATTTTGTAGTGGAGAGATCAGAGGAAGGGGGCCTTTCATCTCAGTGACAGCAGTTTACTCCTCGTTGTGACTTACTGAGGGCAGTGGCAGGACAGCACAACAGGATGTCAGTCTTTGGAGGAATGCTTGAGTCCCTGTACCCCAGCAACTGTTTCTTGAGTCAGACTCCCCAAAGCCATCCAGCAGCTGCTGTTCTGAGCTATGTCAACTGGTCCTACAGAAAGCCGTGACAGGCCCAGTGATGTATGGGTCTGCAAGGAAACAGCCAAGCCTTTCATGTTCAGAACAAATATGACAGATCCGGCAAAAGCCCTTGGCCATGCAAGAGCTTTGTGTTTAAGTGATTATTATTATTAATATTATTATTATTATTATTATTATTATCACCTTCCTACTCAGAGATAATGTCACAATTTACAGTCAAGCATTGTGTGACCCAGATGATTGATGCCACTTGGACATGAATTGGTGGGGTTAATAAAGGTCTTTCAGTAGGGCTCAGCATGGGAGGAAGCTCTCTCAAAAAAAGCCATCTTTCCTTAGATATTCTGCTCAAGACAAGAACGTGGACTTTTGGGAGCCAACACTCCATCAGGCTCTACTTCTGAAAGCATCCCTTGAGTCTTAGAGAAAACTAGAGTGGGGAAACATCAAAACTCCTTTCTGTTCTTTCCACATGTAGTTCTGATTTTGTTTAGCCTTCGGTGGTGGATGTCATGATAGAAGATTCACTGACAGGTACAATTTTTCATCTCAGAGGAAACAAGAAATGCACTTGCAAAGAGTATATCAGAATGCCAGACAAGGACTCTCTGCCCATTCCTGGCAGCATTATTGGGTAGGAAATCAAATTTGAGTGGACTGCTTCCATCTTCTTTAATTGATCCATCATGGCTTTATAACACATGCCTACAGTCAGGCTAAATGTTAAAGATTGGTTGTTAAAAAGAATTGCTAGGTTAAGCAAAGATGATACTTAGTTTTATGGTGACTGGAAAGCTCTAGCAAATCTATGGAAAGAAAACACAAACTGTGAGAGCAACTTTATAACTGTGTGGTACATACTTTGCAAAACCTAAGGAAATGGAAGCTAAGAGATCTTGAGTACATTGCCCAAGATTACACAGTCTCCAAAGAACCAGAATTCCAATTCTCTTTTTTCTTTATTCTATGTCTCAGTATAAATAACAGTAGCAGTATATGAGGTAAATTATTTTTGGAAATCTAATGAAAGTGCTACAATAATCAAAAAACAAAAGTGTGTCTTCTCTGTGGAGTCATCTTAGAAGTTTTCAAGAAGGTCTTCTATATTCAAAATGTAGACCTTGAAGGATGAAAGAATTTTGATAGATGGAGACAAGCATATCTAACACCATAAAAATCATGTTGTAAGCAATTTTTCTGTTTGGAGATACCACACTTTTTGTTTTCAGCACTGCCAAAATGGAAAACTACTCTTTAAAATGATTAAACTTGGACAGCTTGTGCCATTAAGTAGCAACATTCATTTTTCTCAAATACTGCAGTTCACCTGTCCCTCTGAAACACATTATTAAGCCATCACCATATAAGCATCATTCATCTTGAATTTCCTTTTTAACTTTATACCTACATCCAGTAATACCTTTCCTCCAAAGGCCCTAAAGCACTTTAAAAACAGTTGATATTATTACTTTTACTGGCAATGACACTGAATTGCATCCACTATGTCTAACACTCTCTGTCCCTGGAATAATCACAAGTACTAGTGATAGAGATTATTCTTTATGAACAGAAAAAAAGGCAAAATTGATTTACAAATACTCAGTAGATATGCAATAAATAGTGAGTAAAATCACCTGTAACAATATATCAACATCCTCAAAAGCAACTTAGCTTACATCATATAGCTTTTGATTCTGAGTTTATTAATCTTGTCTGATTTCTTTCAAGAATCTTCCATAAAAAAAAAAGAATCTTCCATAACCAATGCAAAAAGACCAAATTCATCATCCTGGTATCTAGGGTCCCTCCACCAATTGATCTTAATCTCAACTGAAACTGTCCAAAATCTAGTCCCTCTGTGATTGTGGGTTAGTTGGCCAGAAGAGAATGTTTCATGAGATTTGGAAACCAAAAGTGAAACAGGAGCCATTATATTATGCAAGTGACATAGGCTACCAGGGTACACTGCTACTTACTGACATTAATGCTGGAACTAGGGCCACCTTGTCATCCTTCTTCAGGGAAGTCCTGTCATCAAGACTAGAAGTGGTGCTAGATTCATATTTCCAAAAGCACATTTTCTTATTTTTCTCCCTCTTTACGTCAGCTTCTCCAATAACTTTCCATTGACTCTTCTCCGGGTATAATTAAATCTCTATAAATTTCCTATTTAGTTCCCCAATCAAATCTTACATCTAATATCAAGGCTTTTTGTTCGTTTTGGAGGGGTATTTGGGGGAGGAATGGTTGCTTGTTTGTTTTCAATTTTGTCTCTTTTCTTTCCCTTGAAAACTTAAGAAGGACTCAGGGCATTAGAGAAAGCTAGAACAGATGAGCTGAGACTTATAATTTGGAGGGTGTGGCAAACTATCCAGGCAGAAACATCCCCATTGCATTCTATTGTCTCAGATCAGGTCAAAGAACAAACCTAAAGATCATTTTTCTGCTGAGAAGGACCCCAGGTCACTGGCTGGATATTTCTGATCAGCGGAGATTGTGCAGTAGAACCCATTTTAATTTCTAATCTTCTTGGTCTTCATTATCATACTACAGTACTAGAAGCAACTATGTTTCCCCACCATTTTCTGTACATGCTATATATTTTCCTTGTATGATCCTCATTTTTGCATGCTTGATGTTCTTCCTCACAAATATGTACTTATTTTAAAAACTGCAATGTCGTTATGAGTTATCACTCCTCTCCTGTGTTAGGCATAATACTAGACCTCCCCCACTATCTCTTTGAAGTTGTTCTCTAGCTTGGGCTTGTAGACACCTTTCCCAACTGAAGCAATTTCATTGCCAGTAAAAACCTCTGTTCTAGTAAATTGTTCTGTGCTTTCTAGGATGATACCATTGATCATTATACCCCACTCTCATAGACCATACCTCAAAAAGAACTAATCAGGGGCTGGAGTGATAGCATAGCGGGTAGGGCATTTGCCTTGCATGCGGCCAACCCAGGTTCGATTCTCAGCATCCCATATGGTCCCCCGAGCACCGCCAGGAGTAATTCCTGAGTGCATAATCCAGGAGTAACCCCTATGCATCGCTGGTGTGACCCAAGAAGCCAAAAAAAAAAGAACTAATCATCTTATTCGGGATTTTGGGGGGATGGATTAGGGGCCACACCATTGATGCTAAGGGGTTCTCCTGACTCTGACAGTGCTCAGAGGACCACGTAGGATGCCAGGTATGGAAACTGAGTCAGCCGCGTGCAAGGCAAGGTTCCTACCTGTTGTGCTATCTCTTCGGCCCCACCAGCATCCTATTTGATTATATTACTTTTCCCTAGATGCCACTTCTTGCTTCCAAGATAATAAGAACAGCCAGTACATATAGAATTTAATGTGCACTAGAAACTACTCTAAGAGCTTCATACATCAACTTACTTAATCCTTTTAGCAATGCTAAAAATTTTTTTAAAAAAACTGTTCCTACTGTTTTTATGCAGGGGAAAAGATAATTCCCACAGAAATAGCCGGCTCCTGGGTGGCTCATGAATTGCAGATCACCTGACTCCAGGCTATCTCGCCCCCAAGTGTAGCAGGTGACTTGGGTAAAATAGGGAGTGGGGAGGTAGCCTCAAGGAAACAATACTTCCACCTCTGCCCAACCCACTCCAGTCATCCAGGGAAATGCCTCAAGAGAGTCAGGGCTGGCAAAGTTAGGTACAGGCACGTATACAGCATGAATACTTGCATTCCACCAGTCCCAAGAGGTAGCAGTCAAACTGCACCTGCAGTGAACTTGGTCTACACAAAGAGAACTGGTCCCCACTACCCAAATTCTCAGGGAGCCCTGACTCAGGCTGGAGCAAGCAATTGCTCTCTTGCAGGAAAAAGTCTGCCCAGCATTCTAACTCTTACCTCACAGAAAAGAATTTGGAAAGGAAATGTAAGAGCAAGGTAAAATAGTTTTATTTAAAGAAATTTACTTAGAGGGCTGGAGCATTTGCAGGTAGGGCATTTGCCTTGCACGCGGCCGACCCGGGTTCAATTTCCAGCATCCCATATGGTCCCCCGAGCCAGGAGTAATTCCTGAGTGCATGAGCCAGGAGTGACCCCTTGCATCACCGGGTGTGATGCAAAAAAAGAAAGAAAGAAAGAAAGAAAGAAAGAAAGAAAGAAAGAAAGAAAGAAAGAAAGAAAGAAAGAAAGAAGAAGGAAGGAAGAAGGAAGGAAGGAAGGAAGGAAGGAAGGAAGGAAGGAAGGAAGGAAGGAAGGAAGGAAGGAAGGAAGGAAGGAAGGAAGGAAGGAAGGAAGGAAGGAAGAGAGAGAGAGAGAGAGAGAGAGGAAAGAAAGAAAGAAAGAAAGAAAGAAAGAAAGAAAGAAAGAAAGAAAAGAAAGAAAGAAAAGAAAGAAAGAAAGAAAGAAAGAAAGAAGAAGAAGGAAGGAAGGAAGGAAGGAAGGAAGGAAGGAAGGAAGAAGGAAGGAAGAAGGAAGGAAGAAGAGAAGAGAGAGGAGAGAGAGAGAGAGAGAGAGAGAGAGAGAGAAAGAAAGAAAGAAAGAAAGAAAGAAAGAAAGAAAGAAAGAAAGAAAGAAAGAAAGAAAGAAAGAAAGAAAGAAAGAAAGAAAGAAAGAAAGAAAGAAAGAAAGAAAGAAAGAAAGAAAAGAAATTTACTTAGAGATGTGTGAGGGTAAAGGGAGAAAGAAGTGTTTAAGAAATAACATGGGCGGGGCCGGAGCGATAGCACAGCGGGTAAGGCGTTTGCCTTGCACGCGGCTGACCTGGGTTCGATCCCCGGCATCCCATATGGTCCCCCAAGCACTGCCAGGAGTAATTCCTGAGTGCAAAGCCAGGAGTAACTTCTGAACATCGCTGGGTGTGACCCAAAAAGAAAAAAAAAAAGAAATAACATGGGCTTCTCCATTGGGTGAAGAACCAAGAGTGCACGTTTCGGGTTGAGATTCAGGCTCCTCTCCAGGGTGGAGCCACATGTGCCTCTACCAAGTTGGTTTTATAGCAGAGCTGCTTCCAAACTGCCCTGGACTGGAGTTCCCTGTTTAAAGGAAAATTAGCTTCGGACTCTTGATGGTTCTTTTGTGTTTTTATCAAGACATTGAAGTTCTCTTGAGCCTCTTTTCTGAGGGGGTTTACTCTTTTCTGGATGGTGCCTCAGTTTCTGCATCTGGGTGATGGTTAATTTTCTCTATTTTCAAAGAACTCAGGATTTTTGCACACATCTCAAAATGGATGTGCTCTTGATGCCTTTTAGCCATTTCAGGAATAAACATTTTCTTTTTAGCTTTATTGTTTTCCAAAAGACTCATTACCTAAGCCCCATCTATCTCCCCACAGCATTACCCTGATTTTTAGAAGTAAGAAAAGTGAGTAAAAGATATTAAAAGCAACTTTCCAAGTCAGGGATGTGGCCCATCTCTGCTACCTTAAGATCTCCAAGCACTGCCGGAAGCAGCCCAAGTTCCTTTAACACTATCAAATGTGGCCCCCCAGCAAATGGACAAATTAAAAAGTAAAGGTACCAGGATTTGAACCCAGTCAACCTGGTTCAAAAATCCCAGCCTTTTATCACCACTCTACTGTTATAGGGAATTCTCAGATTCCTCTTCTCAGGCAGTCAAGCTTGAAAGTAGTGGCCCAGAGATACAACAGACAAAACTAGTAGAAACTTCATTTGAAGAAAGGAAGGGAAGGGCATGGAAGCTGGGATATGGGATCTCATTTAATAGGATGCTTGGAAAAGAATTTTCCTTCTGTATCTTCTCACTTAGGTGGATGGATGAGCACTGCATTGGGTTTAAGGCTCGAAAAATGGTAAAACAAAAGGATTGGAGAAGAACAAGATGCTTGAGAGAATCATCTCCTGCGTATCGTGAGAGCACATCCTGGGTCCATTCTCTTTCTAATGACTTTACTTTCCATACCCAGAACTTTCTTTGAGGTCTTTCCATCTAATCTCACTTTCCTTTCTATTCCTATATGGCTATACACTCTGATGCCTCTTATCTTCCATATAGTCTAGATGTATAACATTCTGCATTATCAAAGGAAACCCAAATTCTCAGGGCTCTAATTTCTTGTGCATGCAAGAATGTCTGTTTCTTGTTCATGCAAAATCAAATAGAATCAGACACAGCCCTTCACTATCTCAGAATCTGGCCTCAAGGGTTACAGATGTTGGAAAGGAAATGGCCACAGGACATGGCAAACTTATTTTAAAAGGTCTGAGCTACTAATGACTACACCTCTTCCACTCGCATCCCATTGGCAATGATCCAGTCACAAGGGCCCAATCAGCCTACAATGACATCAGCAATTGCTAGAGGTCACAAATACTTGCTCAATGCTGGCAATCCTAGCCACATTCATTCTCTTCCAGAAAACTGCCTTGTAGGCAGAATGAATTTCTACTTCCTCTTTATCCAAAGCACTAAATCTCCAAGTCTTGATTGCACAGAAAGATGCACATAGCATATTTTTAAAACATTGTTATTTTAATTTACCAAAAAAAATTTTTAATTGCATGAATATTTTAAGCCAATCAATGGTACTACCTTAGAATGAAAAACAGTAATCGCTTGTTCTAGTTTTCTAGAATTTTCCACTTCCTAGAACTTTCCACTATCCTGCAGTTCTGTTTTTGCCATCTCAATTATTTCATTATCTTCCTCCACTGTGGAATTCTGCACCCTATGTCTTTTTTCTATCTTATTTATGTCTTCATTTTATTAAAGAAAGTTTGAAGTTATGTGGATTCTGCAAAACTGTGTGTTGGAGGTAAAATGTGCACAATTTTCTTGTGCGCAAATTGTGTTTATTTTGCTATGAGCTCAATGTGCAGTTTGCACAGATATATAATACTAAGTTTCCATTGTTACTACTAAGAAGTTCAAAAATTTTGTGATTCTTCTGGAAAAAACCTGAATGCCCCAAAACGGATGACTGGTTGAGGAAACTTTGGTACATCTATACAATGGAATACTATGCAGCTGTTAGAAAAAAGGAAGTCAAGAATTTTGTAGTTAAGTGGATGGGCATGAAAAGTTTCATGCTGAGTGAAATGAGTCAGAAAGAGAGAGACAGACATAGAAAGACTGCACTCATCTATGGTATATAGAATATCAGAGTGGGAGACTAATACCCAAGAACCGTAGAAATAAGTACCAGGAGGTTGACCCCATGGCTTCGCGGCTGGCCTCACGTTCCGGGGAAAGGGCAACTCAGAGAAGCGATCACCAACTACATTGTAGTTGAAGGCCATGTGGGGGAAGGGAGTTGCGGGCTGAATGAGGGCTAGAGACTGAGCACAGCGGCCACTCAACACCTTTATTGCAAACCACAACAGCTAATTAGAGAGAGAGAACAGAAGGGAATGCCCTGCCACAGTGGCAGGGTGGGGTGGGGGGGAGATGGGAGTGGGGAGGGTGGGAGGGACGCCGGGTTTACGGGTGGTGGAGAATGGGCACTGGTGAAGGGATGGGTTCCCGAACTTTGTATGAGGGAAGTATAAGCACAAAAGTGTATAAATCTGTAACTGTACCCTCACGGTGATTCTCTAATTAAAAATAAATAAATTATAAAAAAAAAATTTGTGATTCTTAAACTATTGTGTGCAAACTACTTTTTCTATGCTACAGTTTAAAGAATGTTCTTTGCATTTTTCTTTTTCTTAAGTTTCCTAATAAATTATAATAATGTGGATGCTTTGTCCAACCACATGCTAAACACTCAGTGGGGAAAATTCAATGAGAAAATGTAGATTGTATTGTTCTGGGAATTTTAATGTTTTCATTTTTCGGGAAAATTTAAATTTTTATTTCAATTTCAACATAAAATATTGTGCAGATAAATTCATATAGTAAGACATTTTTATAAGTTAAAACAGTGCAAAAGTTATCATTACAGATTTTTCCTTGTACAAAGTTTTTCACGCTAATATAAACTTTCAAAAATGTTATGTCTGGGTCAAAATGTCAGAAGATTTTTCAGGTTTGTGTTTATGTTCTGAAAAATCACTTTATTTATTTTTTGTTGGTTTGTTTTTGTTTGGTTTTAGGCTACATATGGCTATGCTCAGGGCTCACTCCTGCTCTGTGCTCAGTGGCCAATGTGATGTGGACAGGTAGATAGGAAAGGGCCCCCATGGTAATGGAATTCCTACAAATAAAACCAATAGCTGCACGACTGTAAAAATCCCACCTTGCAGACACAGCAAGGCCAAATAAGACTTCACCTGGCACCAAGAGACCCAGAGAAGGCTGACTCCCCCTCCCCGCCTTGCCCCTCCACCACTCCAACCCCTCAGAGAGAAGCTCCAGCAGGTAAAAAAGACTAAGGAAAGAAATTTCAAAGAAGACCATTAAGTACTCCCAACTCTACCCCCTTAGCAACCACCCTAGCAACGAAACCATGTCTAGGTAGAAGACCCGCTTGGCAAGCAGCTTGGGGAAAAAAAAAATCGTGAGAGCCACCTTGAGCAAAGGAAGCGTGCTCATTTGCTGCCAGAGCCCATGTGCTGCTTGTGTCCCTGTGGCTGAGCACATGCTGTGCCCAAATATATCTGTGACAAACATCTCCCTTCTTTTTTTTTTTTTTTTTTGGTTTTTGGGTCACACCTGGCGATGCACAGGGGTAACTCCTGGCTCTGCACTCACGAATTACTCCTGGCGGTGCTCAGGGGACCATATGGGATGCTGGGATTTGAACCCAGGTCGGCCGCGTGCAAGGCAAACGCCCTACCCGCTATGCTATCACTCCAACCCAAACATCTCCCTTCTTGAGATGTATACTGAGGCTCTCTCCATCTTTGGAGAAGCCCGAGTTCTCTCTCTTGAGAGCATTACTGTCACTTCCTTTCCCTCTTTCCCCTTCCTAAAAGCCTCCAAATAAAATCTGCTTTTACTTCATTGCTCGCCTACTCCTGAAGTTCTTTTCTGTGAGTAGGCAAAGACCTGGAAGGCCTAAGACTGGCGCTTTTTTCCTTCAAAAAGCAAAATTCCTCACTCCAGCCTGAGTCCACAACTCTCAGAGAAATCGGATGGTGGGGATTAACTACAGTGCCAAAAAGGTCAAGTGGATGCCAGGTGTGGCTTCAAGGCAACCTGTTGGGGTTCAAGGGGCTCTGGCCCAAACATAGGGGCTCATCCACAGACTTTATCAATCCTCGCCTGCCCAGTCTGTCCTGTAGTGGCAGAGGGGGATAGGGAGAAAGTGACAGTCTCTCTCCTCCCTGCCTCACATAAGCCACCCATGGGGACCCACCAACTCCAACTCCTTGTGGGTTCAGGGGAGGAGGACAATAGGCAGTGTAGGGATAAAACCCCAGTCGGCTAGATACAAGGCAAGCAAGTGCTTTACCCTCCAGACTATTTTTCCAAATCATTTTTTTAAAAAAAATCAAGGTATCATAACTAAGGTGTTACAAATGAGGTGTTAAAATAGTGAAATAATTGCTCTATACCTGCAGTGCTGCTACACCAGGAAATTTTAAAAATGAAATCTTTATTGATGTATTCTTTCTGAAACTTTTATGAGTCAGATATTTACCGTCCTGGTTTAGATTTCTAGTGTTCTCATCTTTTCTCATCTTTTGTCCAATTCTTTGTTTTTTTTATCCACTTTTTGGAAAAAGAAATTTAATTTCTAACTTATTCTATTTTAAGTTTAATTTCAAAGAGCTCTTTCTTGTTTTCAAAGCATTCTTTTAAATATATTGTGTTCTTATTTCACAGATATAACACCAGCTCTCTCTAAGAATTTTATTAATGGCTGTGAGGTGGGAAAAGAGTGCATTTCTTCTGACTCCTGTCTTATCTTTATTTTTCTTTGAGTTATTGTTGTTTCTCTCTCCACCCTCTTTCATACGTTTTTCAGCTATCTGAGGATTGTACCCTCAGATATGTGGTGAGCTTATTTAAGAATAAAACAAGAAAACGTTGCTTAGAAAATGGAGGTAGAATTTGTCAATTTCTGAGTTCCACTGCTGACTAGAGACATGGACATTTAAAAAAAATTATTTTAATGAATCACCGTGAGATATAGTTACAAGTTTTCATGTTTGAGTTAACAATCACACAATGATCAAACACCCATCCCTCCACCAGTGCACATTCCTCACCCTGGTATACCCCTCCTTTTCCAACCTCCCACTGCCTCCATGGCAGACAATATTCTCGGTACTCTCTCTCTACTTTGGGGTATTATGGTTTGCAATGCAGATACTGAGACATTATCATGCTTGCTCCTTTACCTACTTTCAGCACACATCTCCCATTCCGACCAATTCCTCCAAGCATCATTTTCTTAGTGATTCCTTCTCTATTCCAGCTGCCTCTCCCCCCACTCCCCAACCCCCACACACCCCCGTTCATGAGGCAGGCTTCCAAGTATGGAGCAATCTTCCCAGCCCTTGTATCTACTGTCCTTAGGTGTCATTCTCATGTTATGTTATTTTATACTCCACAAATGAGTGCAGTGCTTCTATAACTGTCCCTCTCTTTCTGACTCACTTCGGTTAGCATGATACTCTCCAGAGACATGGACATTTAATGGAGTGATTTAGAGGAGACTCTGGGCAGATAGAAACACTTTCTGACAGTTCATTACCTCCATGGAAATCCTCTACTCTGCTGTTTCTAAGCTGCTTTTCAGAGCCAAGCACCTCAAGAAAGTTAGTCTTACCATCACTATGAAGACTTTAATTACATTCTGTCATCAATCTCTATACTACCACCACCACCATTCGTACTAGTCTCTTTAATTCAATTGTTCACCAACACCCTGTTACTAATTAATATTAGAGAAGAAATGAAGACCAGAGATGCTTTTTTTTTTTTTTTTTGCTCTTCGGGTCACACTCAGCGATGCTCAGGGCTTACTCCTGGCTCTATACTCAGGAATTACTCCTGGCGGTGCTGGGGGACCATATGGGATGCTGGGAATCGAACCCAGGTCGGCCTCGTGCAAGGCAAATGCCCTACCTGCTGTGCTATCACTCTAGCCCCAGAGATGCTTTTTAATAGAGAAGAGAGCAAGAATAGCAGAGTTTCACTTCCTTATATAAAACTTTCTGAACAGTTTTATCTGTTTTCCATTCTAGACTTTATTCCTATTTTCATTAATATTAAGCATCTTTGATTTCTGAAAACTTCTACAGTTCTATAGCAATTTGATTTATTTCTTGTTGTCATTGGCATCTGTGCAGACAGTCAGTTTTCCACAATTGCTACATTTTTTTATCCATACCTCTCTTCTAAAACTGACTTGCTCTATCACTGTTCCTTCTCCCATTCTGATTATGTTATCAGCTCTTACTTCTAATTTCTTTTTTGTTTGTTTTAGATCACACCCAGTGATGTTCAGGGGTTACTATTGATTCTGTGCTCATGAATTACTTCTGGAGATGGTTGGAAGACCATATAGGATGCCAGGGATCTAACTCATGTTGGCCACGTGCAAGGTGACAGCCCCACCCACTGCATTATCTCTGCAGTCCTGTCATACTTCTAATTTCTCTACTCTCACATCAGTAGTAATTCAGGGAGGTGCTAATTAAGTATGCACATTCAATTCACTAAGTTTAACTTGTCTATGTTCTATCATCTATGCATGACTTTCTTTGTTCCTTAGAGTTATAAACACCTTGAAGCAGACACTATAAACTCAGGCCACATTCTCTCTCCCCTGAGGTCTTTGTTTTTCTTATATACTTGATCAATGATTATTTGATTGGTGAGTTATAAAACTACCTGAAACTTTTCCTAGAAGCTCACAAAACCTACTTTTACTCAAAGTATTTGAAGAACACTTAATTTCAACAAAAATTATTAGATGAAAATCTCTGTCACTAGTGACTGAACAATTATGTAATCCTTAGCTCAGGACTTAAGGATTTGTATTAGCTAAATAAATGTTTTCTATTAACTTCTATTTTTTAACCAAAAGCTCATAACAACATAATTTACAGTGAAATAAAAGCTAAAAGATGTATAATCATTAAATGTGTAAATCTGTAACTGTACCCTCACGGTGACTCACTAATTAAAAAGTAAATATTTTTTTTTAATTTAAATAAATACATAAATAAGATGTATAATCATTTCAAAATAACTTATATCACTTGTTATCCCATTGCTCAATTTGCTTGAGCGGGCGCCATTAATATCTCCATTCATCCCTATCAAGTGCTAGTGTAGCCCAATAGTGTCTGCTCGCTCCAGGAACACAAAGAGCCTCAAACCGTTCCATTCATGGGGGCTCTTTCAGGGTGAGGGGAATGAGGTCCATTTTTGTTACTGTTTTTGGCATATGGAATACGCCACAGGTAGCTTTCCAGGCTCTGCCATGTGGGTGGCATGTTGTAATGATCTGCATGCTGACAAACATGCCACACACCTTGTGCATGGACATGCTGCTCATGTACAGAAAGTACTGGCCAGATTGACACAGTCGATTCAAGGAGTCCAGCCCTGCACCTGCCTGCATCTCTGGGCAGCACCTGTTGGTTCGCTCTCTGCCAGTTGGCACCATTGCTATCCCCTCACCATGATGAGGGGGTATTTCAAAATATTAAAGATAAATCCAGCCATAATATTTGGCTAGGTAGGGTTCTTCCTTGACAGAAAAAAAATGTAGTTGACAATAATAAGGTTTCACTTTTCATCTGTAGGTATTTGCTGGTACCTTCATTTTATAACTGGAATACTCCTGTCATGAAAAACACTTAGTAGATAATGACCAATATCTCCATGATTTTTTTAAACAATAGCATGATTGGTGACTACTTAGATGATCAGCACTTAGAGAGTGTACACAAACTATGTGTTTCTCATGAAAAAAACTTTCTAAATTGTCAACATTTTCTTCTTCATAACTTTTCTCTATGCGTGTGTGTGTATACATATATATCTTTCTAAATTGCCCTTCCCTATTGGGATATTATTTTAAGTTGAGATTTTTTAAATATGTTATTTTAACTGCTGCTGTTTTTGTTTTATGTATTTTAATTGAAGTTTTAAATTTTGTGCTTGCACCCCATTGAGCAATAACCACCAAAGATACCATTTTATTAATTGAAAAAATAAATTTGAGAACAATGTCCTAAATAAGTTATACAGCTAAGTTATAGATGAACTTACAAGTGATATAAAGATAGAAATGCATTAGTGCCTACGTGCTTCCTAAGAGGATGTGAATCTTTTAATATAATAGAGGCAGATAGATGCGAAAACAAAAGTTTAAACTAGTTTGGGTTTTTTGTTTGTTTGTTTTTTCTTTTCTTTTCTTTTTTTTTTTTTGAGAGACAGTTTGGGGCCCTGGTTTTGTGCTTGGAGCTACTCCTGGCTCCGTGCTCAGGGATAGCTCCCAGTGGTTCCTAGGAAACCAGGTGTTCTAGCGATTGCCATATGCATTGAACTATCTCTCCAGCGCTAATCTACATGTGTTTTGTTTTGTTTTGTTTTGTTCTGTTAAGCATCATATTTGTGAACCAGTTAAATTCTGAGTTGTTCATGAAGGGAGAAATTCACAAAGATTATAAGTTCATTGTCCACAATCAGTGAGTATATTGGTACTGTGCTAAGCATAGTTTTTTTTTTTTTTTTGCTTTTTCGGTCACACCCGGTGATGCACAGGGGTTACTCCTGGTTCTGCACTCAGGAATTACTCCTGGCAGTGCTCAGGGGACCATATGGGATGCTAGGATTCGAACCCAGGTCGGCTGCGTGCAAGGCAAACGCCATACCCGCTGTGCTATAGCTCCAGCCCCCAAGCATTTTTTTTTAAATAACAATCTTCCCTCAAGAAGTTTACAATCAAAATGCAATTACCAGATGTTTTCACTCATGTGTTCACACATGAATAGATAAAGCAAATGAACTTGAGACTGGCCCAAAGAAAGTAGTAGTTAAATTCAATATCAGGAACCAAAAAATTTGTCTGGTTGAGATAGTTGAGACAATTAGAATGTCCTCCTTATCCTGTCACATTGGAAGTGTATGCCTCAGCCCCAAGTGAATTATTGATCACCCTGATGGCCATCAGCCTATAACCACCCTTCCTAAAAGGGGTTTCTTTGTTTTCTTTTCTTTTATATGTGTGTGTGTATATATATGTATATATACATATGTATATGTATATATGAGCTGGAGCGAGTGGGTAGGGCATATGCCTTGCACGCGGCCAACCCAGGTTCAATTCCTCCACCCTTCTCGGAGAGCCCAGCAAGCTACTGAGAGTATCTCGCCTGCACGGAGGAACCTGGCAAGCTATCCGTGGCATATTTGATATGCCAAAACAGTAACAACAAGTCTCAAAATGGAGACGTTACTGGTGCCCACTTGAGCAAATCAATGAGCAACAGGATGACAGTGACAATGACAGTGATATGTACATATACATATACACATGTATATATATACATATATGTGTATACATATGTATATATATATATATATATATATATATATAAATCTCTTATGCAGGCAAGATGGTTGCTTTGAGGACATGAGTTTGCCACCTTCCAGCCTGCAGGCACATAGCCAACAAAGCTCTTTTTCTCTCCACCCAGCCTCTTGTCCCTCATTTGATTGCCTTTAGAGCTGCTGTGGGACCTAACATTCATGGCTACAAACTGTCAAAAAAGAAAAAATCAACAAACCTGGGACCAGGGAGATACTCAAAGCATACATACTTTATATGCAGGAGGTTTGATCTCTGGTACCATGTGGTTTCCTGAGCACTCCAAGCAATGTACCAAGAACAGCCTGTGTGCCACATTGGGTGTGACCCCAAATCAAACATCACTAACAAAAATGAGCTGGGAATATGGTTCAGTAGTAGAGCATTTGCCTTGCATGTGTGAAACTCAGGACTAGTTTCCTAGCACTATAGCACTGATGTCCCATTATTCAGCGAGTTGCTCGAGTGGGCACCTGTAACATCTCCATTGTGAGACTTGTTGTTACTGGTTTTGAAATATCAAATACGCCATGGGTAGCTTGCCAGGCTCTGCCATGCGGGCGGGATACTCTCAGTAGCTTGCCGGGCTCTCTGAGGGGGCAGAGGAATCCAACCCGGGTTGGCAGTGTGCAAGGCAAACGCCCTACTCACTGTGCTATCGCTCCAGTCCTCCTTAGCACCATCAATTTAAAAATCCACAATAAATAAGAGGAGGAAGAAGGAGCTTGGAAAGATGCAGTGAATAAGGCCTCAGTTAGCAGGAAAAGAAAAAAACTATACAAAATATCACTGTCACTGTCACCCCGTTGCTCATCGATTTGCTCAAGCAGGCACCAGTAACGTCTCCATTGTGAGACTCGTCATTACTGTTTTTGGCATATTGAATATGCCACGGGTAGCTTGCCAGGCTCTGCCGTGCGGGCGAGATACTCTCAGTAGCTTGCTGAGTTCTCTGAGAGGGGCGGAGGTATCGAACCTGGGTTGGCCGTGTGCAAGACAAATGCCCTACCCGTTGTGCTATCACTCCAGCCCACACAAAATAAAAGAGAGAAATATATGACTCCTTCACAAATTCTTTTACTACTATTCACATCTGTTCAGCATGTTAGTGCTAGCATCCCAAGCTGCAACAATTACATTAAAATTTAAATAATAAACACAGAATTTCCTTACCTTAAAAATCCTTTCTGGAGAAGAAGGAAAACAATTATTCGCCAGTCAAGCTGACTTAACATTTATTTCTTTGGTATGTTCATTGAAAATCAATTGATCATCTACTAAAAGATACTACCTAAAAACTCATGTATCTACGCCATTCTTATTTCTACTTTCAAGTAGTAAATAATAAAACTGGGAGGATAGTACTACCTAGAATAAGAAAGTAGTTTCTTAGTCTCATTAGAAAAAATTAAAATCTCACGAGTGTTTACAACAATCTCTCTCAGAAAAGTCTGTAAATAAAGTGGTATCTTTATTGGTGATAACAGGAAGGGGTAAATGAATCGGCAAAACAATTAAGTTTGGAAATCACAAGGCAAAGAGTTTAGGAGAAGAAATGAGAAAACGGGAAAGGTATTTTGGGGCCATATCTGGAGCAGGACTTGAATCTTAAAAAGAGTTTAAAATGTTTGGAAAAGCTGCTGTGTAGGCCGAGCAGTGAGTCAGCAAGAGATGAATAAAAGAAGTGCTGAGCAGAAATGATAGCTTGGTTAAAAAGTGAACGAGCATAAATTTATGGTGGAGTCAATCAGCACAGCTTTCTCTAGCAGCACCCTGCAGCCCGGCAAGGAAGCAATTGGAAGTTCAAGGTCAATGGGGAGTTTTAGGGACTAAGCAGAAGCACTGCTGAGTAGGCTGGCTGTGGGAGCAGAATAGGCATGAAAAATAAAATCGAGGAAAAAGCTAGCAGACAAGAGGAATAGCACAGAGGCAGAAATGTAATAAAATGAAGCTTAGGGTCAAAATGGGCAACAAATTTAGAGTTAGAGGTAAGAGTTTATAAAGTAAAAAGGGAAATATTCTAAATTAGAGATGGTGAAGTTAGGTAGTGAGATCCAAGAATGACGTGAATTTGAGATCCGTTGGCACCCAGAAGATATAAGAAACTGTAGAGCCACTGATAAGTGATGAACAGATTACACTTACTGAGTAAAAGGGGAAAGTTTCATGGGACTTAGTAGAACCTAGCAGCTAGGCAAGAGGTAGAATGGCACAAGGCCACCACGAAGAGAAGGTGATGTTGAATTTAACAGCAAGAATTGTCAGAAATTTGGTCACACAGAATAAAGGACGTTGATCCTTCATTCTTTTGCTTTGTACTTCACGTGAATAACAAAAAGGGACAGGCAAGTAAAAGGCTCTACTGGGAATAAATTCTTGTCTCCATTTTTGCATTTTAACCCCCTCTCTTGGGCCTGCTCCAGTTTCTAAGACTCTGGAACTTGGCTGTTCTACTGATGTAGCAGAAGTTTGGTGAGGTGTCAATTCCATCCTGTTACCGAATGATTCCAGCAGGAAGGACATGGCAGACTCCCAAGACAATCCCACTCAGATCTGTCAGTTATGGCTTATAATATGTGGTACACTAATGATTTCATGCCACTGTTATTCCTTTGCCTAGCTTCTCAAAGGACACCTGGTTCAACGAAACAACAACAAGCTTATTTTGTCACACTCTAGGTTATACTGACCCTTCAAGATTTAATAACTGGAGGCAGCACCATGCAGTTGTCACACCATTATTCCTAGTCGTGGCAAGACAATGACACAGAGGTTCAGAGATGCAAAATAGACTGCTGGGAAGGCTGGCTGCTTTCTTAGCTCTGACAAGGATAATTCTAGAGCCTAAGGCTTCTAGTAATAACTTTTCAAATTGGAAGCATTTAGATATATGTGTGTTACTGGCAGTTTACCTTAGGTTACACTAAAGGTTCTTAGGAGTTAACACTGTAGGCTGTATTCTAGGAGATAAAATGAGGTGCTTTTCTGTGTTTTAGTGAGATGTGTATCAACGGGAAAAAAAGAGTTAAAGAAAATGTTGCATTCAAAGATTCTAAATAAACATTTTCTTAATATTTTCCTTTTATTTTGCATTTTCAGAGTCAAAACACCATATGAGATTTCTTTTTTTTTTTGCTTTTTTTTTTTTTTTGCTTTTTGGGGTCACACCCAGCTTAGCACAGGTGTTACTCCTGGCTCATGCACTCAGGAATTACTCCTGGCGGTGCTCGGGGGACCATATGGGATGCTGGGAATCGAACCTGGGTCAGCCACGTGCAAGGCAAATGCCCAACCCACTGTGCTATCACTCCAGCCCCGATTTTTTTTAATGTAAATAAATACCTCTATTTATTCACCCATTGATTAAACTGATTGAATTGGGCATGAACTCCACATTACTTTTATTATTACTATTATTATTATTATTATTAAATCACCATGAAATACAGTTACAAAGCTTTCATGTTCGAGATTCAGCCATACAATGATCAAACACTCATTCCTCCACTAGTGCACACTTTCCACCACCAATGTCCCCAGTATATCCCCCCCTCCATCCCAGTCCTCACCCTGCCTCCATGGCAGGCAATTTCCCCAATACTCTCTCTATACTTTCGGGCATTATGTTTTACTCAAATATTCCCACTACCTTTCAAGCCTGCCAGTCAGGAACAGATGCTAGATCATATCATGTCCATTGCTCATTTTGAATATGTTGGGTGTCGCAGCCATGAACTTCTGGAATCCTACATTATAAATGGTTGGGTTCCAGAGACATTTCTATAGGGCACTAATCTATTTTGGGATTCAATTGGGTGTCTCTGGACCAGGGCTGTTGGTGTGCTGAGATGGCACCCAGAGGCACATTATGGACGTGACAGCCAAGTTGAGGAGCAGGCTGGCAGCCGGGGAGGGACAGCCCAGAACTTCTGCCGCCATGCGGCATGGAGATTAAGTCCTGGAACCCACATACCTTGGCCTTCCTTCTGGAAGCTCTTGGTCTCTGGGATTCCATCTGAAATAGGTGAGAAGACTATACCTGCTCCATCTGGGGTGCCCTGGTGAAATTGGCTCAGTATAGGGCCCGGAGAGATCTCCAGCTCTGTGGTGTCCTCTGGGATTCGCTGTTGTGGCTCTGGCTTTTGGTCTCTTTCGAGATTTATCTATGGGTCTCAGAAAGAAGGCCAATAAATTAGCTTGTATAGCTGAGCCGAAGGTGGTTTGTGGGCATAGCTCCCACATACCTATTTCTTGGTAAACTTGGTCCCAAGTTGTTGGGGTCTGCCAAAGGCACTGCGTCAATTTTGGGGTGTCAAGAAGCCTGAAGACACCATCAGGCTGCTGATGCACTCTCTCGCAGATACAGGTTGACCTATTGGCGGCACCATACCCCCACTATATGAGATTTCTTTGTGAACTTTAGATATTACCTTTTTATAGAAGAAAGTAAATCCTGGGGCTGGAGCAATAGGACAGCAGGTAGGGCATTTGCCTTGCACATGGCCGACCTGGGTTGATTCCCAGCATCCCATATGGCCCCCTGAGCACCGCCAGGGGTAATTCCTGAGTGCAGAGCCAGGGGTAACCCCTGTGCATCGCCAAGTATGACCCAAAGAAGCAAAAAAAAAAAAAAAAAAAGTAAATCCTGCCATCTTAATTATATAGTGTTGTATGTGACAGATGATATTTCTCCTCCAGTTCCATCCAAATTCCTTTAAGTCAGGCATAAGTTTCTATAGCCATCTAAACAAATTAGGTTAATGGAGTTTTGACAACCCAGTCACTTTCATTCAAAACAGCTGAATTAGTTATATGTTTTGCCAGATTATAAAGTAATTTTATTGCAATTTATAACTTTGGATAGACAAGGTTGCATTTTTAGATTCTTCGATGAAATCATGTTAAATATACCCCTCATTTTTTATATACATTTTGTAATACAAAACCTTAATTAAGAGGCCAGGGCAATGGTACAGTGGATAGAGCACTTGCCTTGCATGTGACTGATGTGAACTTGATTTCCAGCATCCCAAAGTTCTCTTAATCCCCACTAACAGTGATCCCTGAGTATAGAACCAGGAGTAAGCCCTAAGCATAACTAGGTATGGCCCAAAAACAAGCAAGGAAAAAAAACACCTCAATTAAGTTTTGCCCAAACAAGAAATTATGGTGGAGAATATTTTATCAGAATTCCACTCATAGTATAGGATCTGTTCTTTTATTCAAGGCACATACCAAAGGAGTTTGGACATGCAACCGAGGCATCAATTGCTTGGTTGAATGTCCAAGCTCTATTATTTAAAAAAAAGGGGGGAGAAAGAATGCCCAGAAATTCCAAGATGGAACTCTGTAGCAGGACACAAATATTCAACTTGTTTTCATGTGGAAATAACAACTACTTTGCTTGCCTTTCATCTCATCCTGCACTAGAGGGATGAAATATAAACTTTCCCATTCTTTCCCAAGGATCTTTTAAAATGTAAACTCCACGTGAATTTGAGGAGGAGGAAAAATGCCTGCAGTTTAATTCTGCTTCTATATTTTACAGACCATCAAGACCAGTGAGAAAGCAAAAGAGAAAAGAGTTTAAGATTAGGGAGCAGACTGCAGGGAAAGGTCTCACTCAAATGGCTTCAGACACCAACTGCCTTCATCCTAGCAAAATCAGCCCAAAGAGAAAGGGGCCCAGTGCCAGAGAAGAGTCCATGCAGGGAATTAAAGAGCTTTGCTTACAGGCTTGTGGATGCCCGGATTATGAAGAGAGAAAGCTTTTGCCATCTACTAAGCTCAAATCTTTCCACTTAGGCTGCCTTTATTTGTTTCCAATTAATGCCAAAACAAATTGCCACAAATGTAGAGGTTTAACTAAATGAGCATATCTCAATTCTCTTCCAGTTCTGGAAGTTGGATGCCCCAAATAAATTTCACAGGGCTAAATCAAGGTGTTGGTATGTTGGTAGAGATGTTTTCCATTGTGAATTCTACAGAGAATTCTTTCCTTGCCTTTCCTAGTTTCTAGAAGCTAACATTCCTTGTTTCATAGGCCTGAACCACATTTCCCCTTTTCTTTCCATGCTTCTATTATCACATAGCTACCCACCTCTGACCTTCTAATCTCCCTGTATTAAGAACCCTTGTGATTATAATTAGAGTCCATTTAGGTAATACCCGATAGCCTCTCTATCTCAAGATTTTAAACTCACTCATCTCTATGAGCCCTCTTTTGCCATTAAAGGCAATTTTCACAGGTTGCAGGAATAGAAGAGGATCTTATTTTTGGAAGACCATTATCCAGCCTACCACTCCATTCATGGGGTCGTTCCATGCTCTGGTGCCAAACAACACTTCACTCTTACACACACCCTCACCCAGTGCAGCCCAGCTAAAGTAATGTTTGCTTCTGACACAAGAACTGTTGATTCTTCAAACATCTCTCTAGGCTGCTCCCAAACATGTAACACTATTGGGCACAGGTACGATGAAAATGTAGGAAAAGATGATATGCATCAAATGGCAGAGGAGTGATACCATTGTCTTAGGGGAGGAAAACACAGAAAGCAAAGAACAGAACAAACTTAAGGTCTCCAAGCAGGGACAATACTTAACACCATGTTGATGGAATAGCATCAAGCACCTATTGTGGGGGAAAGTTTATTTCAACCCCCTAAGTTTTAGGAATGATGCCCAATGATAAAGACAACTTTGGATATTGTGAGTTCTCTTTTGATTCTGTAGTGCCATGAATTGAACCTAAAGGCCCTACATAGGCAAGGCAAGTGCTCTACCACAGAGCTACATTCTGGGTCCTAATGAAAAGAATTTTGGTGGTATTATAAAGAAATATTTTTGGTGCGCATTTCCTATATTTACTCCTCTGCAGATAACATAATTTAATTTTAGTACATGCAAATTTTATAATAATGGACTAATGCATCCTCTCCAGAGGGAAGATAATATTCTTTATAGTTAGTTATAGATAATATTCTTTATACTTAGTCATAGAAAACTATATAGTGTCCACTCAAACCACTTGACAGCATCGCTGCCCAATTGAATTGAATGGTACAGTAGCAGTGTAAAACTATTCAAATAGTCCTTCCAGGGCTGAAGAGATAGTAAAGAGGGTAAGGTTCAACTCAGGTTTGACCCACAGCATCCCATAGTGCCCCCCCCCAAGCACTGCTAGGTGTAATTCCTGATTAGAATCAGGAGTAACCCCTAAGCATTGCCAACTATGACCCAAAAACTGAAAGAAAAAAAAGTACAAAGATTCCTTACATCTCTATCCATTTCTCTTCGGAATAGCAGCATCTGATTCCTTCCTAGGAGAGGTATAAATCTGAAGTATGAGTGGGCTACCCAGCCAATAAAACCAGATCCTTTAAAATGCTCAACACTCAAAAAAATATGGAAATGGCTATGTTTTAAAACAACACAGAGTACAGACATCTCACAGTAAATTTTATTGGGTGTTAAAAGAGAATTATAGATGATAATGGATCTGGGGAATAATGAATAGTCCCAGAGGAACTACAAAACTGTGATGCACATGAAGAGCTCCACTATTGCCCTGCACAGTAGAAATGTAGGTCCAACAGTTTACGAATAGCCAAAGTAGCCATAGGAAAAATTCTGCTTCGTATTAAAATTGGTGCTATCCACGGGGCTGGAGAGATAACACAGTGGGTAGGGCATTTGCCTTGCACCCGGCTGATCCGGGTTCAATTCTCAGCATCCCATATGGTCCCCTGAGCACCGCCAGCAGTAATTCCTGAGTGCAGAGCCAGGAGTAACCCCTGTGCATCTCTGGGTGTGACCCAAAAAGAAAAAAAAATTGGTGCTATCCACTGGTATTTAAATCTCAGTCATGGTGATCTTTATCAATTTCTTAATTTCAGTAATGTAAGCCCAAAAAAAGCCTTAGAATCTTATAACTAGATTATTATGATAGGTGTTTCATTCACTTACAGCTTCATTCATTAATAAATCCATTCATTCCACCAATATCTTTTGAGAATCTGTTCTCATGACAAATGTTGTGGGATAGAAATAATAATTTAATCACTATGGTTTTACAATTATTTTTGTGTGTTGCACTGCACTGTATGTAGCACTGTCATCCCATTGTTCATTGATTTACTCGAGCGGGCACCAGTAACCTCTCCATTGTGAGACTTGTTGTTACTGTAACACACACAACAGTGAGGTAAATTTTTATTATCAACTTCTATTTGGGAAAACTAAAGAATTATAGACTCAAGAATCTTCCAAAAGTTCTCATAGTCTTGGGGAACAAACAGAGTTATAACTTAACCTCCATCTGTTCCCCAGAGCTACCATAACATCCTATGATATGTTCCCTGCCTTCTAAAATCTATCTTCAAGGGGTCTTATACAAAAACAATTGCTACACAAGCTAAAAAATCATTCAGAGCAAATATCACAAGAATGAGCAAGTATTTTCTCAAGCCTCTGGCTATCCCACAAATGGCTTTTTCTGGAGAATTTTACTCCTTTCATCTATTTGTCCTCAAACCAAAAGTTAACTACCTTTTCAAGTTTTACCTAAAGTTTTATCTCTCGATTAACAGCCATTTTCCACACTGGAGCACAGCTTTTAATGAGTTCACAAAACTTACTGCCTATATTTCAACAAAGAAAGAACTGTGACACCTTGCTGAGGACTAGCTACCTGGCAGTGTATGACTCATTTCCCGGTGAGAAAATTCACTACCGCACACTCAGCTTAGTAGCAGACAAAATTCAAGTTGCACCTCAGCAATGTTAGAAATGCCTTTGAATTGAACCTGTCAGGGGTCTTTTGAATAATCAAATTTCTTACGTTAAATCCATAAGTGGTCAAATTCTACAGAGTATAGAAAGCGCTGAGAAAGTTGAGAGACAAGAAAAATCACCACAGATCGGAACCGAGGCTTCCTGGAGCTCATACTTTGATGAAGAAGTCAGTGTTCAGTGGGAGACCACGAACAGACGCCACGAGTAAGAAAGCACATCAGGTAGAAATGTTGGAGAGATTTAAATACTTACCTGAGAGCTTTTCCAGTCCTCTCTTCCTCCTACAAATACAGAGACAAAAAAAAAAAAAAAATAGCAGATACTCCATTGTCCTGACTACTCACAGAAAATGGTAGAGAAAAAAATGGTGACTAATAAGATGGAAAAGAAAGTCTTTCAGAAGGTGTCCAAGCAGGGGCTCTGGTGATACGGCTTAATGGGATGGAGCAGGGTTTTATCTCTAGCACCACATGGCCCTCTAACAACATCCCACCAGGTTTAGGATCTAGGGGAGTGGCTTCCAGAAGCTTGGTGTGGCTTATACTTATAAATTTATTATTGTGTATTTAATTTATTTAGACAAGTTTTTCTTCCTTTTAAGAAAGATACAAGAGAAGAGAAATGCTTTTTGGCTCTTCCAACCATTTGATGCTCTAGTGATGCCTGAAGTTGCTGCAACCGTATTGTAACCAAGCAGGGAAATGTCAAGGAAATTTCAGGATACCAATATAGAGACCTAACATTGTTGAACAGTTAAAGCAACAGTGGACCTTCTAATTTAGGGTGGGGGAAATGTAAGCCCTGTCATTTAAATGACTTTGAGGTTTTTTTAGTTACTTTCTCCCCAAAGCAGCCAGATCAGAGAGCTTACTATTATGATGTTAATGAAAGGTAATGATTGCCACAATGGTCTGATGGCTCAGGCTTAATAGGATATAATTCCTACAAGGTAAAGGAGTAGGGAATGTGGCTAATGTGGCAGAGTACATATTTAGAGGAGACCCCAAGTTCAAGATCCCTTACTGTATGCACCTCAGTATCTCAGGTTTCCCAGTACTTGTGAGTGGTCCAACGCAACCCAATACACTAGATGTAGTCTCTATAAATTTAAGACTTGAAGTAACGCATCCTAAAGATAGCAGATAGGTTGCTTGTCTTGCATGCAGCCCACCCAGCTTCTATCACAGGCAATACATAATGATCCCCTCAGTACCATCAGGAGTGATCCCTGAGCACAGAGGCAGGAGTAAGCCCTAAGTATCACCAGTTTGTAACCCAAAAACAAAACAAAACAACAATAGCAAAACAAGATGAGGTAGAATTAAAATCTCATGGACTCACAGTAAAACTAAGAACTGTCAACCCATGACAATTATAAGTTTAATTTTTTTTAAAATCTTGGTAAGTAAAACAAGTGCTTGTAAATGTGAGCTAAGGAGAACTGAATACAATTAATTGAAAGCCAGAAACTAACCCAGGTGGCAATGAATCCTGAGATATGATGAGTACAAAGGAAGTTTTTATTTAGTCAGTTGGATTATGGCTGTCTAAATTTTAAAAACTCAAATTAGAGTGCACAGCCAGGAATCTATATACAAAAGCTAGAGAACGTTCAGTCAATATTTGTATCCCAATCACTATCTAAAGGAGCATTTTGGAACTGAAGTCTGAAGGCAAGGGTCAGATTTGTTAGTAATGATCTCACCCATCAATTGGTATCTTTTAGGCATTCTTCGGGAGCAGGGGAGGTGTCTGACTATCTATTCTGACTTACTAGACCTACCAATTTTTAACAAATTAAATGTAAAAGTAAGAAAATAAGAGAAGAATAAAACTTAGCCCAGGTCTTTTGGCTGGTAACTATAGAACAGTAATTTTATTTATTTATTTATTTATCTATTTATTTATTTATTTATTTATTCATTGTAGTGAAGAGGAAATCTAGAATGGAAAAAATGCATTGAAATGCTAAATTTAATTCAGGCCTTGTCAAGTTTTGAGAGTAAGTTGGGGAAACAGATACACAAGTCTCTGAAAGGTGATTGAAATGCAGCTTAAGGGGAAATACTAATTAAAAACAGATATTACATTAGCCTATGAAATCAGTCATACCAGTGAGGGACCCAGACAAAAAGTCACAGTAGATGAGGGTTCTCATGTTTATCTATAAAGTGCTGGGCACAGCATACAGTTGAATATGCTATCAGATTTAACCTCAGAAAATTGCCGGAAAAAATAACAAATTCCATTTTTTAAGGAAACTCTTTTGGAGAAGGCTCTTCATTTCCAAGGTACAAAGGATAGTACTAATTAGAATCCAACATCTCTCAAAACCAAAAAGCAGAAACAAAAACCTTGTACCTTAATCAGTCAAATCCACACGTTAAAACAGTCATAAAACTGCCAAAATACTTATTTTCATGTTACCCTTTTATCATTACCAAATAATTCTCACTGGACACAAAGCCTAAATCTAAATTAATTTAGTATGAGTAGCAACAGAAAAGCTATTATTTTTCCAATTTTACATTTGGAAAAATAATCAAAAGTTCATACACAAATTATTAACCAATAATAGCATTCATAATTTATACAAATAACAAATCTTATTGATTTAGCATGTTAGATTCTAGACACAGTTTTCTGATAAAAGTGTGTGGGATATTTGTATTATGTATTTTTTTAATTATGTATCATATTATATATTTGTATGATACAGAAAAGTAACATAATAAAATCCTTCTTTCTGTGTCCTCTCTTCTTTCATTAGACTGAAACCTAGAAAATATTTTGTATCAGTTGAATCTGTTCAAAATAAGAATAATAAAGTCAGGCAAAAATGATAATGGGGGGCCAGGGCAATAGCTTAGCAGGTGGAGTGCATGTCCTACACTCAGTGGCCCAGGTACAATCCCCAGAACCCTATAGCGTGCACCTGAACCCAGCGGAAGTGACCTCTGAGTATAGAACTAGGAATAAGCCCCGAGCAACGCCAGGTGTGACCCAAGAACAACAACAAAAAGTATATCTCTATACAGACACTTCCATCTTCAAGGTGTCCCCAAAATGATCCACACATATACAACCACCTTTCCTGCCTATAAACAAGAACTGCCTGCTTCCGGTTATATAAGAGGTTGAAAACGAAGTAGGGGTATACCAGACTGTTTCCATCATCACATTCAGTGGAAGCGAGACGCTGACTCCATGTGATTCTGACTCTGCCATATTCTTACCCTTCCCTTACTGCTCCCAGTAACAAATATTCCCAAGAAATGTCAACACATTATCCAGGTTTTCAAGGTACTTCTTGTACCTTGAAGGAACAACTAAAAATTCCAGTAGGAACATTTCCTCACAATTTGTGAGCCACATAGTAGAAACTAAAACTTAGAAAAATCAGTTTTAAAACTTTAGGTCTTAACCAAATGTAAAACCTTTAAGCATCCTATCATCCTTTGTACAAAAGCCATTATTGTCTAGGATAATTGTCACAGATATTACAATGTAGCTCATTCCTAATAGCCTCACCTTTTGCATAGCTGTCACTGAACTCTCCTCCTGTCCATTGACCCCACAAATGCGGAGAATCAAAAGGAAAATGAAAACCAGTTGCCTAAGTAAACTATAGTTTTGAGTTATTGAGAATGAATAACATTTTATTTTTTTATTCCAAATCTGTTAATCCCCCAAATCATCTGAGCCTAAATCAGTCATTCCTAAAACATTTTCTTTTTTTTAACTTCTTTTTAGTTATCAGTCTATGCAAGCAGTGCTCAGGAGTCACCGCCAACATAGTGCTCAGGGATTGCTCCCAGAGGTACTCAGGGGTCTGAACCTATGCCTCCAGTACACAAAGCATGTACCAGCCCTTTGTACTATCTCCCACCCTTATAAAAACTTTTTACATGAAAGGAATTGTTAATTTATACTCTCCTCAGTAGTATAAATGTCATGAGAACAAGAAAAAGGCTTCAAAAAATAAATTTTGAAAGTTAATTTTTTTTATATATTGCTGACACAAGAAACTTCAGCTTCTAGTGAAATTAAATTATTTTAAATAAACTGTTAAGTCTTTGATTTGCTATAGGGAAAAAAATCCTCAATTCAGTTCCAATCATCTTAAAAGCCTGATCATTTCCTATCAGGTTAGTTGTATCAAGCCTCTCTAGAGACCCAAGTTCAAGTTTGCCTTTCTGCCCTATAGGTAACATGGCTAACATCCTCCCAAAGCAGAAATCAAAGGCAGGGGCTAGGGGTTGGGGGTCATATGATCTTCTGGCCTAGGAGCCTTTTGTTGGAAGTTGAGGTCTACAAATATATGAACTAGTGCTCACTTGAGGTCAGACTCAGTACAGCACCTTTCACCAAAATACTGCAAACTAGATTCTGTGGGCAATTTAGCATTCCTTTACCAAAGAGTAAGGGGGTGGCCCAAAGTGGCACAGGATATCCAAGTTAAACAGGGGTCTGGTTCCGCCAGCAGGTCAACCTGTACCTGTACCTGCGGGGCAAGTGCATTAGCAAACTGATGTTGCCTTCAGACTTCCTGAAACCCCCAAATTGGCACTATACCTTTGGCCAGACCCCAATAACTTGGGGCCAAGTTTACCAAGAAATTAAACTGCCAAAAGTTAGGCATGTGGGAGCCACACCCACAAACCACCTCCAGCTCATCTCTACAAGCTCATTTATTGGCCTTATTTCAGAGGTTCATAAATCTCGAAAGAGATCAAAACAGGGCCAGCAGCATGGCACACTACAGGCCAGTGGGCGCACCCTACAGGGCATATGCCAATAGTTTGTTTCTCTGGAAAAGATGGAAATAAGGGCCATGATTCAGAGGCAGCTCGCTGCAGAGATGCCTCCAGACATTAAGCCAGGCTGACTTCACTGGGGTGCCTCAGACAGGGGCAGGCGTCATCCCTCTACCTGCTCTTAAAAAAAATTCAGCAGCGCCAACTTCCCAATGAGAAGTGCAGGTATGAGGGCTCAGTGCTGGCAAACTCCACGCCTCAAGGGATAGGGGATGGGCCAGTCCTTCTCAGACCCCTGTCCCCATGGCACCCTGGAGGTCACGCCCACAAACTGTCTCTGGCTGCTACTTAAGCTCCTTAACGGCCATGATCTAGAGACACACAAAAGAATCTCTGAACCGAGCAGCTCACTGCAGAGATTTCTCCAGACCCTAATTATCTAAAATTTTAGAATTCCAGGAGCACATGGTCACTCTCTCAGCTGCACAACGTCTTATGCTATTCATAACAAGCAATACAAAAGAGAACATGGGAGAGATTGTCAGTCACAGAGACAGGGGGAGGGTTGGAATGGGGGGATACTGGGGACCTTGGTGGTGGAAGATGCGCACTGGTGGAGGGTTGGGTGATCAATCAGTGTATGACTGAAACTCAAACAAGAAAGTTTTGTGACTGATTAAAAATGATAATAACAATAATAAAATTGTCATACTGAATAAAAAAACAGTAATGTGGAGTTCGTGCCCAACTCAATCAGCTTAATCAATGGCTGAATAAATAGCAGCACTCCTACATTAAAAATAAATCATTAAATACTATATATATCTGGAACGTTTGCAGCAGCTGGGAGATGCAAGGTTTTCCCATTCAGGTCTTCTACGGATTATTCTCACTTGCTCTCTCTCAAGCTTTTCTGTAACCCTCAGGGATATTTATGTTGGGGAGCCTTGTATGACCAGTGCTAAAAACCAGGATTCCAACATGTGAAAAATCTGATCCTACCTGTTGAGCCAACAAACCAGCCTCCACTGTCTTCTCCTTAGGACTTCTCAGTATAGGACATGGAAAATCCTTCACGCAGGAGACCTGAATCCTAAATCTGGTCTCATTGTCTCTTTTGCAAACTCTGAATATTAGATTTCATTCAGGAAGCTAAGCTTCCACTAAGTGTCCCAAGAAAATGGGAGCATTTCCGCTTTCATTAAACACGTTTCAACAGCAATATTGCAACTCACTTCCCTCCTAAGGACTTTAAGGGCTCATTTTCTTCTAAAGATTCTATGGTCTGATATCCTTGAACAAGACCCTGTCTAATCTTCATGAGGCATGTAACATGATTTTGACCACTATACCTTGTGGAAAAATTACCTCTAACCCTGTACTATAAAAAGTTCATGACGGGGGCCGGAGCGATAGCACAGCGGGTAGGGCGTCTGCCTTGCACGTGGCCGACCCGGGTTCGATCCCCGGCATCCCATATGGTCCCCCAAGCACTGCCAGGAGTAATTCCTGAGTGCAAAGCCAGGAGTAACCCCTGAGCATCGCTGGGTGTGACCCAAAAAGCAAAAAAAAAAAAAAAAAAAAAAAAAAAAAGTTCATGACTAGGAGAGATAGTACAGTGAGTAGGATGCCTTCCCTACACATACCTGACCCGGTTTCTGTCCCCAGCATCACATATGATCCCCTAAACACAGAGCCAGAAGTCAGAAAAATTCTAATTACTAAGTTAGAAGTAAGCTAGCAGAAACTAAAAATGCAACATAAAAATGTTCATAGCTATGGGATTTTCAATTATATATATTACTTTTTGTAATTTTTTCTGTATGCTCTAATATCCTTTAAATTTACATGCCCTAGTTTTATACAAAATAAAAACTCAAAAAATTACTTGACACAGGAGATAATATATGCAACAAAGTAATTCCTTGAAAGAATAACTAAAGGTCATATTCTCCATAACACTAATTCCTAGTAAGATATACATAGTAGACATTTAATAGATGTGTATGTGGTAAGTAACAATAATATTTTGTTAAACAAGTAACCTTTATGAAGGTATTTAAACACTAAAAAATATTCTAACAAAGTCATTTTTATCTTTATTTGTAATAACCATTATTAGCATGCAAAGCTATTTGGCTTTGCATAACACTCTGAAGCTATGTTTCACAGCTGTGTTTTTGTAGCTGTGAAATTTAGTCCTTGGATTACTTCTTAGCTGTTTACATTTTAGCTGTGAAATAAGATTTTGTTTTTAGCTAGCCAGCACAGAAATTTTGTTATATCAGTTTCAAGAATTGTCAACTTAGGAATAACAGTTTTAAATATATCAAAATGTGCTCTGATTTCCCTTATGTGATAATATTTGCCTGATAATTATTAGTGAGATAACATTTTAATGACCTCATTTTTTTTCAATAGAAAGTTCTGTTATGCTGTTAATAAAGATTCCAACACTAAGGAAGATGGTATTTGGTCATTGCTGCTGCTTCTTTATTGATTAATAAAATGAGAGAAAAATAAAATTCACATGCTCACAAGGATGAACTGACATGTTTCTAAGGAACAAGACACCCCATGTCTTACGTGAGTAATGCTCTCCACACAAAAAACAAGATTTCAACTTGTTCAACAGGGCATTTTAGAGAGTTTTGAATGATGATTCTCAGCATGAGGTCCTCGAGCCATCAACAGTATATGTTCAGAAATCCTGACTCTTGGGTTCCACATAAGAACTGCATTCAACCCTGGAATATTCATGTTCACCTTGAATTTTAGAAGTGACAGTCTATTGTTTGGTTTCTAAAGCAATAATTTTGATGGAACATGCAAATAAATTATGCCTTCAAGGACAGTAATGAAACTAGCTAGTTACAAATATACCAGAATATTTATATTAGAGTTTGTGTCATTTTTACTGCAATTACATTTGAAAGCTCTGAGCCTACTTCCCTGGTACTCTGGCACTGTTTTTGGAATTCCCTTTTGGACTTGTTACAATTCACAAACTCAGTGTCATTTTGTTATAGCTTTACCTCTTTGGGGACCCAAAGCAAGTTTTATTGTGCTGTTATATTCATAAGACTAAGGCAAATAATGTGCTTTCCAAAATCAAATCCATTTCCAAATACAAATATTTGCTCTCCTTAGGAGTAGTAATAAGATTGGATATAAGCTCTGAAAAATTAAAAAAAATGTTTAAATGATGGCAGCATAATTGTAGTAACATACTACTACAGAAAAAAAAAGGAGGGGCTGGAGCGATAGCACAGTGGGTAGGGCTCTAAAGTCACTATCCAGCCGCCTTGCACGCAGCTAACCCAGGTTCGAATCCCAGCATCCCATATGGTCCCCCCAGCACCACCAGGGGTAATTCCTGAGTTCATGAGCTAGGAGTGACCCCTGTGCATCACCAGGTTGACCCAAAAAGCAAAAAAAAAAAAAAAGTGGTGATTTGAGAAAGAGATCAATAAGCTGCAAAGATGCCTTCAGACCCTGCACCAGGTTGAGTCTCATATCCGGGCACCCCAGAGGGATCGAGTGGTTGGGAGGGGGGGTGTGAGCCTTCCACCCACCCAAACAGAACCCTGGCAGTCAAACTCCAGAACCCAATTGCCGCCATATTTACAGCTGGACTCCGGAGGCTTGGACAGGCCTCATCCAGGAATGAATCTGGTGGAAAAGTCAAGTATGCAGGTTTTATGAGTAAAATCTCCAGGTTCTCACAGAACTGGGGATGGGAGACCTTTCCCCAACCCCCTGTTCTTCCAGGAGTCTGCCAGTCCTCTCCATGAACTGCCCCTGGTGCCATGTAAGCTCATTAACTAGCCATGATCCATTTATTTTTCTCCAAATAAAGAAGGAGATCAGCAAACTGCAGAGATGTTTCTGGACTCTAAAGTCACTATCCAGTTAAAAATTTAACTCCAACTATATCACCCCATCAAAATTTTAGAATTCCTGGAGTGATATCTCATACTCTACACCACTGATATGCCAGGAGTAGCACACCACATTGGATGTAAAATAGAAGACAACCAATTTCAACTAAGAAAATATTAACATATGAGGCTTAACCTGCCACGACATGTTAGTAATATCTTATATGAGGGCTAAATAGCTCCAGGATCATATACACTAATCTTCATATATTTTCTTCTAAGGAAATAATTTTTGATCATTTTTAGTGAATTAATCATAACAAACAATACAAAATAGATCATTTAGAGCCTGCTATTGGGTGGTGGTTGGGAAAATTGGAAATAATAGTGGTGGGAAGGTATAATGGTGGTGGGGTTAGTATTAGAATATTGGATATAATAAATCATTGTGAACAACTTTATAAGAATAAAAGATTTTTTATTTGAATTTAAAGATTTTAAGTGGGTGATTCTCTTGGGCTGGTAAGAAAGTGTATGTATGTGGATTAAGGCACTGGTTTTATATAAAGCCAATCTGGTCAGATCCTCAGGTCCACATGACCCACCCCACCAGAATATGCCATATTTGCTCTTTAAATTTGGTATTGCCATGAAGTCTTAACTAACAGGATGGTCTGATTAAAAAAAAATCTGTGCATTATTGGGTCAGATTGATAGTACAGTGCATATGGTGCTGGCTGATCCAGGTGTGAACTCTGACATCCCATATGGTCCCTCTAGCCCTGCTAGGAATGATGTCTGTGTGTGGAGCCAGGAGTAAGTTTTGAGTACTGCTGAGGGTGGCACACACAAACAAACAAAAAGAGAAAACAGAAAAATGTTCTGTGCATTGTTACTGCCCACTAAGTCAGAAGATGTCATGAAGTCTCTTGGTCTGTCTTTGGGAAACAAACAAGCTTTATTATCAGAGAAAGGAAATGAAGAATCCTTTTGGGATATCAGAGAAAGAAAACACTGCCACTGACCTTGTAAGTCCCAAGGGGAAGTGTGTGGGCCGATGGATGCTGAGATAGAGACTACAGCATAGCATATTTTGGGTCTTTAGACAGAGCCTGAACTCAAGGATAGGCATCCCGACCTGAGCCTTGGGAAGCGTTCTCATTCAAAGAGACATGCTGGCCTTGAGAGAACTGTGGGTAACATGGGATGTGATCCATCACATGTGCATGAAGGTCCCTGTGGCAATCCTGAGCCTAAAGGGCCAGAGAACTTCTTTGGGAATTCTGTAACCCCCAAAATTCTTGGATAACTTAGAACAGAGCTTAAACTTTTTTCCATAAGGAATCTCTCTTCACCCATGAAATATAACAGGGGTAAATGATACCAGAAATGCTACCTAGGATTTCATTGTGCAGTTGATTTTGAATTTAAGTTTTGGCTGTTGCATATTCAGAAGACTTTTACTGTTACTATCTAGTATATTAAACTAGACTCTAGAAGAGAGGAAAGTGTGTTCCAAGGGTGTGAAACATAAGTTTGTGCCTTTGAGTTGAGCATATTCCAATTCAGTTCAGAAATATAAAACAATATGATAGCATCCACCACCTAAGTATCATAGAGTAAATCACATCTTTGCTATTATTTGGGGACTATATCAACTAAATTAAATACATGCAGGCAACTGTTGTCAAGGTACTCAAATTTGTCCATTGTCATTTCAGAAGCTGACAAGATGAGAGAAAAGAATGTAGTAACATGTAATATGATCCTGATTGCTGATATGGGAGGCAACTGACCAGGTGAGGGAAGGAGAGCAGGAAAAGTACAATATCCATCCCACCATGTCATTATACTCAGCGAGCTCCTTCCATGTTAAAGACACTGTGGTAGGAAGAAAGGAAATAAGGCAAATATATACTTTTTCATAGTTCTATTTTTTTTATTGAGATGCTGTAGTTTACTATTAATGATTTCCTCATGAACATAATTCCTACACCACATTCATCACAGGTGTACCATTCCTACAGGAGTTTTTATTTTTTGAAAAAAATATTCAACCAATGGAGGAAACAACATGATCAAGTTTATGGATTGAGGGGTCAGACAGATCTTTCAGCAAGTTTTCTGCCCTGGTAGCACAGTAGCACTGTCGTCTTATTGTTCATCGATTTGCTTGAGCAGGCACCAGTAACGTTTCCATTGTGAGACTTCTTGTTACTGTTTTGGCATATCAAATATGCCATGGGGAGGTTGCCAGGCTCTGCCCGTGGGCGGAATAGTCTTGGTAGCTTGCCGGGCTCTCCGAGAGGGACAGAGGAATCAAACCTGGGTCAGCTGCATGCAAGGCAAACACCCTACCACTGTGCTATGTAATTTACATAAAATACCTGACTCTCATTTCCTTCATCAATAATAATAACATTATTGCACTTAGGTAGTTTATAAATATTCACTCTTATTGTTGTTAAAATATCTTTATGAAATTATATATTAATTTTATGTGAAGCATCATAACATTCTTCACCAGTAAATATATTTGTATTTTATCTTGCAGGATAAGTGTTAATTCTCCAAGTGAAAAAGAGATGCATAACATTCTAGGCTGAAAGGAAAATATAAATAAAGTCACAAGAAAGTTAAAGTACATCTTTCATGCAGGGATGAAAAAGGGCTTAAATACAGTCAGATTTAAAACCCTTGCAAAGGAGACTAACGAAATGATAAAACAAAACGTAGGGCTATGGGAATAGGCTGCATAATAGGTAAGAACTGGGGAAGAGGGGCAGGGGACGGGAGGGCGGGGTAGGGGGGACAATGAGATAGTGCAATGGGTATTGCCTTGCACGGAGCTAATCTGAGCCCAGCCAGGAGATATCCCTGAGCACGTAAGCAGGAATAACCCCTGAGCACAGCCAGATGTGGTCCCCCGCCCAACGCAAAAAATAAAACAACAAAACTGAGGAACTTAAATCTTAAACCTAGGAGCAGCACAATTAGATTTTATCTGTTTGTATGTGTGTGAAGACAAGTGTGAAGCCACATAGAGACTAGACAAGAGGAGGAGAGTAGGGAAGGAGAGGTATCTAGCACAGGCAACATATGATGAAAGTGAAAAAAAATAACCACGGAGAACTTCGGGAATTGTTGGTGTGGGTGCTGAGAAGTCAATCTTTTTCCTTTACAGTTCCTTTCTCCCATTATTATATACATACAAACATACATGTTAATGTATTTATGAGTTGGTCATATAACCCCTGTGCCTCTGTGTCCTCATTCATTAAAAAAGGAAATACAATAAGAATTAAATGGGGGGAGCCAGAGTCACAATACAGCAACAGAGCTCTTGCCTTGCACACTGCCAACCTGGATTCGATCATGCAGCTAGCCATGAGTTATCCCTGACACCGAGTCAGGAATAATCCCTGAGCACCACTGGTGGGGCCCCAAACCAAAAATAAATTAAGTAATGGGTTGGTACATAAAATCTGAGTCCAGAGAGATAGCTGAGGAGGCCAGCACTTGCCCTGTATACAGTTGTGGAACTACAGACCTGGCTCAAATTCCTAGCACTGCTCCACATGCCTAAGTACAATCCTAGTATCTCTACTCATTATTTTGAACCCCCAGGGTCACAACAAAGTATATTATCTTGGGCCAGGGACACAATATAGGTTGTAACTTGCTTACCTTGCAGGCGGTGGCTGGATCCCTGGCACTGTATATGATCCCCAGCACTAGGAATGACCCTCAGCACAAAGTTCATGATGTTGGGTATGCTAATACCAAGTATGTGTTAGCACCATAACTAAAGTGTTTAAGCACCACAACCAATGTGTGACCCAACCAAATATGCATGCACTGCCACCAAAACTGTGTGTGATCACCATAATCTTTACAAGTGCTCCATCCATGAGCATGTGTGCAAGTCCAGCCATGCGTATGCAATCTGTAGTATCACTGTCACTGTCACTGTCATCTCGTTGCTCATCGATTTGTTCGAGTGGGCACCAGTAACATCTCTCATTGAGAGACTTATTGTTACTGTTTTTGGCATATCCAATATGCACGGGTAGCTTGCCAGGCTCTGCTGCGCAGGCTCAATACTCTCAGTAGCTTGCCGGGCTCTCCGAGAGGGGCGGATGAATTGAACTCGGGCCAGCTGCGTGAAAGGCGCGCGCCCAACCGCTATGCTATCGCTTGATGACAACAAAAAGGGGAAGGGAGAATTTTTTAAAAATAATATTAGGAGTCATAATTATAGCACAGCAGATAAGTCACTTGTCTTGCATACAGCTAACCCAGTTTTATCCCAACATCACATATGGTCCTCTGAATACCACCAGGAGAATACCACCACCTTGAGCACAGCACCGGGAGTAAGTCCTAAGCATAGTCAGATGTGGTCCACCACCATAACAATAATAATGGTATTAATTATCATTGCTAATTTGCAAAGCTGTGAGATGATTTAAATAAAAATGAGATCAATCAGTTTATCAGTTATTGAGTATGTAGCACTGTAGCACTGTCATCCTGTTGTTCATGGATTTGCTCAAGTGGACACCAGTAATGCCTCCATTGTGAGACTTGTTGTTACTATTTTTGGCATATCAAATACAACATGGGTAGCTGGTCAGACTCTGCTCTGTGGGCGGGATACTCTCGGTAGCTTGCCAGGCTCTCCGAGAGGGATAGGAATCATACCTGGGTCAGCTGCATGCAAGGCAAATGCTCTACCCACTATGCTATCGCTCCAGTCCAATTATTGAGTATATAATATATAAATCAAATTTTTATAATAAAAAATAAAAATAAAATGTGCAAACCATAATTACAGAGAGAGAGAGAGAAAAAGAGAGAGAAGCATCAGCCTTATAGGCAGGGAGGGGTTGGGAGATGGGGGGGTGGGAGGGAACCTGGGGGCACTGGTGCTGGGAAATGTACACAGATGGAGGGATGGGTGTTGGAATACTGTATGACTGAAATCCAATCAGGAACAGCTTTGTAATGGTCTACTTCACAGTTATTCAATTAAAATGTTTTTAAAATGCAAGACCTAGTAAATAAATAATAATAAAATAAAAATACCACTGATGAACTGCTTCTCAGTTTGCCTTTTGTCAATTTCATGAATTAAACGTCCATTGAAACTCTTCATAAATGCATCAGAACTAGAAAAAATCTTTAGATATATCTTGCTAGAATTTTAATCAATAAGGATTTGGGAAAATGACAAAAATAACAAAAAGTGTTATAGATGATTTTTAATGATTATTTGAATAGGTTCTTTTAACCAATGAACCTGTTGGCATTGATGACCACATTCTTGAGATGGTATTAGAGTAAATACAGAAAATTCAATCTTTTTTAAATGTTATTCACTTGGGATATCTGTTGACATTTTGCAAAGCAAACTCTAAATGTACTTAACCGATGAGTAAAACATTAAAATTAAAAAATCAGCCTATCTTTCTCTGAGTACCTTTTTCAAATGGCACAGAGAACTTTACACAAGCTCCAGCCACCTCTATATTTAATTCCTAGGGGCAATGGTATTCATTTGTGCATTAAGCAGCCTGGTCAGGTATTGCTGAGTCAATTCCATTCTGGGACTTTTCTTACTTGTGAATGCAGAACACAGGCCTTGAGATGTCATTATTCCAACATTATGATAAGGCACTCACTTATGCTGCTTTACAGGAGAGAGAACCAAAGTTTAAAAAGCCAGAGCCACCGATTTATATTATGCTACTATAACACTTGAACAGAATCTCATTTTAAAAGACAGTGCCTGGAAGAGAAAAAGCCTTGCTTAATCCATGATCAGGGAATCGGTGGTCATTTCAAAAGTGTTTCTTTCCTTTCCTTTCCCTTCTTTTCTTTCCTTTTCTTCTCTTTCTTTCTCTCTCATTTTTTCCCGATTTTACTTTTAATTTCTTATTTATTTTTGAGCATCAATAAAAATTTCATTTTTATTAAAAGGCACAGCTCAGGGACCAGAGAGACAGTCCAGAGAGGATGGAGCCTGCCTTGCACCTGGGCTACTGAGGCTCAGTCCCTAGCACCCTATATGAACCCCTGAACCTGCCAGGAGTAATCCCTGAGCACGGAGTCAGGAGTGAGGTCTGAGCACAGCTGGATGTGGCCCCAAAACACAAAACAAAACAAAATGAAAAGCACAGCCTCAGTACTGTCAGGGTCATTTATTTGTAGCACAAAGCACAAAAGGTTAATGTTAATAGACCAATCATCTTCCCAGCTAGCTAAGAGATTCTTTCCTTTTTTTCACTTTTTGGGTAAAAATCTCCAGAACTCAAGGCTGCTTCTCCCGGAAGGGAGCATAAAATGAGGCCCCCATAACCATGCCACCAGACTCCATGCCAGGCTGTTTTCACACAGGGTGCCCCAGAGGGGGGTGGGTGAGAGCCCTCCCCACCCCAAGGGACCCAGTGCCAGCAGCAGCCAACCTCCACTACCCAACAGCTGCCATGCTCAAGGCCGCTTTCCACACGCTCGGGCCGAGCCTCACGCATGAGTGAACATACGGTGGCTGCACATACATCATCATAGAAGGAAATATATATATATGCCTCTCAGAGAGCCCGGCAAGCTACTAAGAGTATCCTGCCTGCACGGCAGAGTCTGGCAAACTCCCTGTGGCGTATTTGATATGCCAAAAACAGTAACAATAACAGGTCTCATTCCCCTGATGCTGAAAGAGCCTCCAATCATTGGGAAAGACAAGTAAGGAGAGGCTGCTAAAATCTCAGGGCTGGGACAAAGGAAGACATTTGGCACCCACTCAAGTAATCCTATGAACAATGGGATGACAGTGATACAGTGATACTTTTGGGTCACAATCAGCAGTGCTCAGGGATTACTATTGGCTCTGCACTCAGGGATTACTCTTTGAGGTGCTCGTGGGACCATAAGGGATGTTGGAGATTGAACCTGGGTCAGCTACGTGCAAGGCAAATGCCCTACACACTGTTCTATAGCTCCAGACCCTAGCTAAGACATTCTTGCTAAATACAAATGCATCGGTAATAACAGAAGTTATATAAGCATACATCTTAGTTATCTTACTTGAATCAATGAAGAGTTATGGATTAGTTTATTTAAACAGAAATGGCCACTTCCTCAAAATCTTCAAAATGCACCAGGAAATGTAAAGCTTAAATGTATTAACAAACAAAAAAATACCCAAAAGGTAGATCCCTCCATCACTGGAATTTGGCATGATTAATGAAAGAAACTCAAAATAGCAGTCTAGAACTCATAGAGTTTCTTGCTTGGGAATCTTAGAATCCTATTTATAAAAGTATTTATTCCTTTGTCCTTCTGTAAGACGATTGCAGTGCAAACAAGAAAATTTTTTTTATCTAAGGACTCACAGAGAGAGACGTAACTAAGTTAGAAGGTGCCATTACAATTCATATGAATCTCTCTTAAAACCCATCCAAAGTAAATTCTTGTGCTTATTTTACCAATTATTTCTTTAGATGAAAGTTAGATGAAACTTGTTTCTAGTGTCATTTATAAGAGGGTGATGTTATTAGAACTAGAATGCGTGATATATCTCACATGAAGCCATTGGGTATAATAGAGTAACAGCATGTTTTAGCACCAGAACTAATATTAAAAATAGCACTCCCTCAATCACAAAACTATTCATAACTGGAACCGCCCTTCTCTCTTCCATAAACCACCCCAGAAGTCTGTGCATTTGCCTTTCTCCTTGTTCTCTTGCACACTATTTCTGGGACAGTTTGGCTTTGAAAACAGAATTTTCAAGTAACTCAGGAGATGGCTACAGAATCAGTAGCCATTTATCAATCAAATATTGATACAGAAATTAATATTTCCCCACAGTATGTAATTCTGTCTTTGCCAGGGCATGGGTTGAGTTTTCCTCCCCACCCCAAGCAGAGTCCTGACAGTTGAGGACCTCTGGAACCCAGCCACAATCAAGGCCCATGCTCAAGGCCACTGTCCACACATCCGGACGAGCCTCACACATGAAGGAACTGGCAAAGGAACCCAAGTGTGTGGGACCCAAGACCAAGATCGTTGGGGCCGCTCAAATTGGGACTGGGCCTCTTCCACCCAGATTCCCCATTTTCCAGTGGCTAGGCAGTCAAACCCAGAGACTGCCCCGGCGCCATGTGGTCCCATCAGCGGCCAACATCCAGAGATTATAAAACAAGATATCTGATAGCCTAGTTCTCCCTCTTGAGAACCTGGTAAGCTACCAGGAGTTTACTGCCCACGCAGGAGAGCCTGGCAAGCTCCGGATGGCGTATTCATATGCCAAATACAGTAACAATGATGGGTCTCATTCCCATGACCCTGAAGAGCCTCTAATGCAGCACGGTTGGTAAGGATGAATAAAACGAGGCTGCTAAAATCTTAGGATGAATGGAGACGTTACTGGGCCCGCATGAGCAAATTGTTAATCAACGGGATGACAGCGGCAGTGACAGTATGTAATTCACAAATGATATTTGACTTGGTATCTAGGAAGCATACACAGACATACTAAGAAGTGCTTATAGAGTCTGAAGCAATAGTATAGTAGGTAGGGTGTTAGCTTTGTACTTGGCCAATCTGAGTTGGATTCCTGGCAGTGTATTTGGTCCCCTGAGCCCTGTCAAAAGTTATTCCTATATGCAGAGCCTGGAGTAAGCCCTGAGTACTGCTGGTTGTGACCCCAAACTTATAGAAATTAAAAAGAAATGCTTAAATACCCACAGGCTTAGTTTTTCTACTCTTGAATTTGTGTTTATTCTAGACATCTCAGATCTCAGCTAGCTTCTTGGGGTCCTGGTGGTGAGGAAACAAGAGGACACCAAAGATGAAGAAATGCCTGACTGGATAGACCACAATCTCTGTAAACATACTGAAGATTCTCAAGTTTCTGAACTTCTCTAGTGTTGAGGTAAACCTGCAGGTCTCTCTCAGACATGTAGCAACCCAGTCTGTCAGTAAAGCTCAGTATGGCTTTTCTAGGGCTAAAGCCAATCTTTCCACAAGAATACTGATGCTATTTAGAAACAAGTTACAGTCCCACCATAGAAAATACAGGAGTACACAAAGAGATAAAAAAAAAATCTTTTTTTTTGTTTTATTTTTGTTTGGGGGCCGCACCAAGCAATGATCAGGGCTTACTCCTGGCTCTGCACTCAGGAATTACTCCTGGCAGGCTTGGGGACCATATGGATGCAGAAGATCAAACCCAGGTTGGCCACATGCAAGGCAAGCACCCTACCCACTGTAATATCTCTCTTAGCCCTGAAGACAGAGACACCTAGATAAATTCATACCTATTAACCATCAGTTTCTCTCACTGATATGTCCCACTGAACTCACTATGTCTAAAGTAGCTGATGGTAAGGAAAAGGCAACTTTCATATGAATGTGAATATGTGCTTTTCTGTATATTTGATTCATTAGGTCCCACCTTACTCAACACTACCCAGTATTTAAGGTCAGATTACAGATTAAGACACTGGGAATTAATAACTGGACACATTTATCAATATAATCCAATAACCACCCTTAGAAGATCTATACTACAGGGAACTGGGAGATGACTCCGTGATGAAAATGTCTGCCTTGTAAATATGAGGTTATGAGTTCGATCCCTGGTTCCATTACATGTGCCAATCATCATCCTGGCAGCGCTTCTGCTACCACAAGTGATTTCAGGCTATACTATCTCCAGTTGTATGTGAGTGCCATAGCTGAGGGATGTGACTCCTGAAAAGTACCGTGAAATTTTGTTTTTCAAAAGAAAATATTTTGGAGGGGCTGGAGTGATAGCACAGCGGGTAGGGCGTTTGCCTTGCACGCGGCTGACCCGGGTTCGAATCCCAGCATCCCATATGGTCCCCTGAGCACCGCCAGGAGAAATTCCTGAGTGTAGAACCAGGAGTAACCCCTGTGCATCGCTGGGTGTGACCCAAAAAGCAGAAAAAAAAATTTTGGAAAAAATAAATTCAAGCATCACAGTCAGAAATGTGATACCCAATGAGCATGCATATGAGCACCACAAACTGTACAACCTCCAGTGAACACAACAACCAGAATGTGCTTCAAGACCATAACTTAGAGTCCTGCTAATCACCACAACCTGAGGTGGAACCCCCTGAGGAAAAGCATGGCCAATGTTCAAGCACCACAATAAGCGTGAAAGCAGCCCCAATCATTACATCAACATCAACAGAAGGAAGGTAACTGGGAGAAAAATATTAATTAAAAACATTTTTTTAATCTTTATTATACATGAAAACACCCTGGAGAACAATGAATTTAGTACCTGGAATCACATTGTATACCAGAAATAACTCAAGTGAACTTCAGTTGTTAAAAAGAATACCTACCAGTAATAACTATAGAACACAGTGCTTAACATTTTTTAAAAAGGTTAAGCAGGGGGCTGGAGCAATAGCACAGCGAGTAGGGCGTTTGCCTTGCACATGGCCGACCCGGGTTCGATTCCCAGCATCCCATATGGTCCCCTGAGCACCGCCAGGAGTGATTCCTGAGTGCAGAGCCAGGAGTAACCCCTATGCATCACCGGGTGTGACCCAAAAAGCAAAAAAAAGAAAAAAGGTTAAGCAATCTGTGGTATAATGTGCAATAAAGTACTACTCAGAAGTCAAAGAAACAAACATCTTTGCTCTTTGGGCTATACCAAAAAGCAAAGATGAAGATAAAATTCATTATGTTAAGTGAGAGAAGCCAGATTGAAAACAAAAACTATATATTATTTTATTCTAGCTATATGACATTCTGGAAAGGCAAAACTATGGATAGACGGAGAACATATAAGTGGTTTTTATGTTACGGTTATGGGGACTGAGTATGAAGAGCAAAGTATAACTAGGATGGAGAGTACAATGGAGAAAAGATTGGCATGAGAAGTTTACTGTTTGGGGGATCTTTACAACACTCTACACATTTGTTAAACTCATGAAATTGTATCTCTCCAAAAGTAAATTTTCAGTATGTAAATTAGAAATCAGATAAAAAGTATACACGTTTTCGTATTTCTTACCCACAAGTTCAGAAATAGAGAATTGTCTTTTGAATGTTCCCATTAATCACTTGCTTACCAATTCAAGAATTTTGCATTAATGTCGCCTTTTCTACTCTATGTTTCCTCATACTTTTAAATTTTGAAGTAGGCCAGGATTTGAGTCTCAGGCCACACCCATGGGCTCTCAGGGAACCACATGCATTCCTGCCTGGAACTCAAACCAGAGTTGACCTTATGCAAGGCCTTGCCCTACTTCCTGTTCTATCTCCCTAATACCTATAATTCTATATTGTTATTGTTGTTTTGGGGCCACAGCCCACCATGCTAAGGGATTGCTCCTGGCTCTGTGCTCAGGGATCACTCCTGGCATAATAGAGTTAATTTGGTTGGAGAAACTGTCTCTCCAGGAGTAAACTCCATCCTGCAATTTGCATGCATCTTTCCCTGTATGTTTTTATACTTTACTCATGTTTATGCAGCCTTCTATGTTGTATTATGAGATTTTTTTTCTTTCTTTTTTTTTTTTTTTTGCTTTTTGGGTCACACCTGGCGATGCACAGGGGTCACTTCTGGCTCTGCACTCAGGAATTACTCCTGGCGGTGCTCAGGGGACCATATGGGATGCTGGGAATCGAACCCGGGTCGGCCGCGTGCAAGGTAAATGTCTTACCCGCTGTGCTATCACTCCAGCCCTATTACAAGATATTTTTAAGTTCTTATATTAGAGATTAATATTACATTAATATCAGGTGTATTTTTGCTTTGTTTGGGCAATGTGAATAGTTTTACACTTGGAGATTAATTAATATTACATTAATATCACTTTTTTTATTTTTAGCAGTCCATTTTTTGTTTGTTATGGCAGTGCCTGGAATTGAACCCTGGGCCTCACACACAAGGCAAGTCACTCAGCCACATCTCCAGCAGAGGCGGTTCATTTTTAACTGCTGCAGAATATTTCTCTGTACAAAAATTGTACTCCTGACAGATATTTAAGCTGCTTCCATATTCCCTGTTACACTGTACCACATGATTTACTATGTCTGCAGGACAGGCTGCAACTCTAAGACTGAAGACATCCAGAATTTTTGCTCTACTTTCTGATTTCCAGTACCCCTGAAAATCACCTAACATACGCTGTACTTTATTTACATGGAGGAGGATGCTGTGGTGTGCCTGGCACACAAGAAGCGCTCCCTAATAAACTGCTGAATCATCTATGCAGGCAAAAAACATTATTTCAAATTTTATGTTCTCTACTCCTCCGTCGCGTGTGGTTTGAGGGGGAAATGATGAATTTCTCAGTAGGAAGTCCTTTAAATATTCTATGTCAAAAGTAGACATCTTTGAAACAAGGTCACTTCACAATCTTTCTGTTTTCTCATTAGAGGATCTCAAAGCAATATCCAAGCAGCCGTTTTCTCCAGTGACATTTCCCTCTCAATGTGCCTCAAGGTCAGTTCTGAGCGGTGCTCAGAGTTTGAGTACCCTTTACAGGCTGCCGTAAACGGCCCAGAAACCAGAATCTGGATGTAACAGGAATCATCTGCTCTCCCCGGGTCTGGTTTTTGCACTTAGGGTTTGGTCTGTCTTTTCATGGGTCCGGGTGCGTGCTCTCAGCGGGCTCCTGGGGGTCCCGTTTCAGACGCTGACAGTTGCTGCCCGCGGGTTGAAGGTCTCGCGCCTCGCTCCCTCTCCCGGGCGCTACTAAGTGAATCTAATGCTGTGTGATCTCATCTCCGCTTGTTCACGGTTTGGGTAGCCTTGATGTATGAGACAAACACCGAAGCGCATGTCCCGCCTTCCAACACATCTACATACATCAGACTGCCTTCGGACGTGAGCTGTACATTGTGTGTTTCAGAGAAATTAATCCTGTGTTGGGGGTGGGAGTGGCGGGGGGGCGTATTTCCAAGTCACCTGCGTTCAGAACCTTCCTGCGGACCCCGGAGAAAGGCTCCCCCGCTCAGCACGCCTCAAACTTGACCTTCGAAAGGATTTCTCAAGGGTAGTGGCTTCCTCCTTCTCCCTCCCCAGTTCCAAGAATGCGCAAAGGCCTCCTTCTGGGAAACAGCTGCCGGGCCCGGGGCTTGCAGAACTGCACGTCGAGGCGCGCGGACGCGGCGGGAGGCAGGGAGGGCGGAGGGGGGGGGGGCGGAGGAGGGGGGGCGGGGAGAAGATGGAGGGAAGAGGAAGAGGATCTGCATATGCATGAGGCACCCAGCACTGCCCTCTTCCCCGGCAGCTGCGCGGGCGGAGGCGCAGGAAGGAGAGGGGAGGGGAGGAGGGAGGGAGCGGGGTGGGGGTGGAAAGAGCCGCCGCCAGAGCCGCCGCCGATTCGCAGAACGGAAGGGGTGATTTGCATGGCGTTTGCTGATTGGCTGATGGCTGGGGGCCGGGTCTGAAGGGCGGTTCCTAAATGGTTTAACGGAGCAAATTACAGGATTCATTTGGTTAAAGAAAGCCGGAGGACCCCGTCTGCGCAATCTGCAGCCTGGCCGCGAAGGGGCGCAATAACCCATCTTTGTTAGAGTAAAAGGCTCCTTTGGCTTGCCCACCCCACCCCCGTCCCTGCCCCCACACGCCACACAGACACCACACGCAGAAAGTGCAGAGAAACCCTGTGATCCAGTCAACTGGCTCTGCCCCGTCTATTAAGAAAGATGAACACTCCTTTCTCTTCCATCTCCTTCATGGGAGACCACTTTTCATTTCAGATTATCACATCCATAAATATGCTTCGAGGAATTTTTTTTAAAGGCACTTTGCCAAAAGATAAGGGAAGCTATATGAAATGTATGAAATGTGTGGATTATAGAGAAAGCAGTGCATGTAGACAGGGGATAGGCACATAAATGTAAATAAGCACATAATTACCCTGCGAACACAAAACGTGTGGGGGCGGAGGGACCGAGACAGGACACCCGGAGAGAAAATAGAGCACTCACGAGGTGCTCACAGGCTGTACACACTCCCCCACACCGAGACACACACCCTCTGGCCAACAACAACAACAGTAACACACACGCACACACACACACACACACACACACACACGTCTCCGCAAAAGCATCCAAGTGAACTCACATGCAATGCATACACTGCGGAGGAAATGAGAGGATTTAAATGTTCTACCCCCTCCAAAAAATAGTCGGGCGGAATGATTCTATTTGCATAATACTAATACACTCAGGACGCCGACATAGGCACAAAAAAAAATGGCTCCATTTGAAGAACACACTAGAGACTGCGTGTATACACGCACACACACGCACACGCAAGCGCTACTGTGGGCGGGACACACCCACAGCCTGTCCCCCGCCCACGGGCACGAGCGGAGCACAGATGCCATCAACAGCGCTCGCAGTTTGGCAGAAAACACTAACGCAGGGAAAACGCAAAGAAACCCACCCTCCTTGGGCACGGAAGCCCCGTTAGTGAACCCAGTTTTTCTAAAACATACACCACACTCACGCTTGTCAGACCAGAGAGTTGGATTCAAAGAAATAATGCATGCAAAATAGATGGCCGAGACCTAGTTAACAGACTATGTTAGCAGCTTAAACAATACTTTGAAAGGACTTCAGCTTGAAGATAGCTTTCTGAGATGTTACTGAACGATTAGACTTTTTAAAGAAAACAGTAATTCATTCAGCTTTTCCTTTTTCTCCTTTCCCCTCACCCGTTCCTTCTTATTTTTTTACACCAGGGTAGGGGGAGAATCACTCTTCCCCATCAGAGGGGAGCCCTTGCTTCTGATTTTGCGGGCTTTAAGCTTTCCAGATGATTTCCCAGGGAAGAAGATACAGGATGCCTTCCTCTCTCTGCCTCGCAGCCAGACCTCATCACAAAAGGCATTATTACACATTCCAAATAACTAGGGCTGTCTATATATTTACAGATCTGTTCAAATATTTAACCTCTTAAGTTGCTAAATATCTCCTCTTCCCTTTCTCTTGCGCTCTCCCTCTCCCCCTTCTGCCTTCTCTTCCCCTTTTCCTTTCTCTTTCTAAAAAAGGGGGTGGAGATTGGAAGCACCCTTCTGGGCTCCCAAATATACCCAGGGGCGCTGGGCTTCACCTGACCTTATTTGGATGCCAATTTCGTTTCCAGGCAATTAGTCTAGGACAGGCAAAAGATTGGGTTTGAATCACCAGGGTTACCTTTTTCATAGGAGAAGCTTTGATGTTGCCTCCAGGTTTCTAAACTGCCTCGGAAAATGCTTCCCCAGTCGGAAGGGATTTGGCTGACCCTCCAAAGTTGCCAGAGCCCCCTAATCTGTAATGTTCTCCTCTGCCTTGTTCCCTGTACCCTTGAAAGGACGAGCAGAGGGCGGAGTGCCTAAAAGAAAGCCCCAGCATTTCAGCAGTATTTGACAACCACACCGAGGTCAGGGGTGAGGCACACGCCGACACCCGGGAATGCCACCTTCAAGCATTTCTTTCTTCCCAAATCCTCCTTAATGGGGCTAAGAAACAATCTGAGGGTCAGTGTAAACTGTGGGGACATATAAGCAGGGGCCTTGAATTCAGCCAAAGCATTAGGTTAATCAGAAACTCAGTTGTCCTCACTATGATGGATAAGGGGAGAAGAAAAGTCGTGCACACAGTGGGCGGATGGGCAGTGACTGTCTAGTGGCAGAGCACAGCCAGCTGTGCCCTTCCTTCTCCTCCAGGTACACGACCACCTCACCTGAGTCCACAGAAAAAGCCACTCACACCCTGCCTCTGGGCTTCTCTGGGATTCAATTTAAAATGCCCTGAAAGGGGTTCTTAATGATAAATGACAAGGAATATTGGGTGCACCTAAAGCAGAAAGAGGACACTCCCTCTGGTGAGTTGTTTCCGGCCTTCAATAGCAACTTTATGTATTTGTTTGCAGATAAGGCAAAAATTGAAAGTACAGTTTAATAGACCCTGAAATCCTGTGTGTCTGTGTCAGATCTGTTTCATTAATTGTAGCATTGCAACTTCTACCAACTTCTATCATCATAGGATGCCCTGACATCCCAGAGAAAGTCCAGCCATCCCCATTGACCCTAGCCTTCCCCCTCCCTAAACTTGCAGGGACAGCGACTCCCAGCAAGTCAAACACTCTCATCCCAGGTAGCTGCCACCAGCCACTGTCTCAAGGTGTTGAAAAGCAGGAGCCTGTGCGGTTAAGACCTTTGCTGACTGTTGTCCCGGGTCTTGCACACTCCAACAGAAGCCTTCGAGGAAGCTCTGGCCAAGGCAGAGGAATTGACAAGGCAAAAGTGTCTACTGGATAAGTTATATTTACTGAAAATTTTTCAGAGGCGAAATATGAAATTAGCTGAAGAAAAAAGAAAGAGAAAGAAAGAAAGAAAGAAAGAAAGAAAGAAAGAAAGAAAGAAAGAAAGAAAGAAAGAAAGAAAGGGAGAGAGAGAAAGAAAAAGAAAGAAAGAAAGAAAGAAAGAAAGAAAGAAAGAAAGAAAGAAAGAAAGAAAGAAAGAAAGAAGAGGAGAGAGAAAGAAAGAAAGAAAGAAAGAAAGAAAGAAAGAAAGAAAGAAAGAAAGAAAGAAAGAAAGAAAGAAAGAAAGAAAGAAAGAAAGAAAGAAAGAAAGAAAGAAAGAAAGAAAGAAAGAAAGAAAGGTTGCTCATTGTGCCACCCAGACCTAGGAGGAAAAATGTTGACTGATGATATGATACATTCTACAAAATGCCATCTATATTTGCGTGATTGTGTGCTGTCTAGGAAGTTTCTCCCTCATTGCACAAAACCCTTAGGTAAACAGAGGGCAGTGAACGTGTTTTGCAGTTTTGTCTGATCAGGGGGAAAAATATTCCTGCAGAGACATCAGCTCAATCGGGAGAGAATGAAGGCTGCTTGTCATGCGTCCTTCATCGCCAGTAATGTGTGCCACCCAATTAGAAGCAATTTAAGCAATCAAGGCCGTTATGAGAGAAGGGGGTTTTAAAAATAGGTTTTCTATAGCCTCAGAACGCTAATTCGGAAGAAAATCTAAAATTACATATGTATCATTTCTTTATATAAAATAACTATGTACTCCAAGTGTCTCTTGTTACAAGCTCTTTTTTCCCTCTCTGCAGGAAGGCCACCCCTCCCCCATCACCTGCTTTAAAGGAGGGGATCTGTGAATCCCTCCTTTAAACAGAAATGAATGTAAAGCTCTGATGTAAAGAAACCAGGGTTCCAAAAAAGTCTTTCTAAGACCAAAAGGGGATCTGGGTGGGGAACCTGGCATAAGCTGTCCCCGGCTTCTTGCTATTATAGTTTCTTTGGTTGCTAATCTGATTGACATTGCAGTAGATGGGAAAAATTCCCAAAAATAATGCCTAAAGAGAGAGGGTCCTTGTTTCTAGATTGGAGTTGTGTGATCTCACGGTTTCTAGTGGTTCAGGGGTTACCAGTTGAGGTGGTGGGTTTGAGGCAAGTCAAGGTGACTCCTTATTCTGAGTTCATCTTAGGGGTTAGGGGTGCAAAAAAAAAAAAAAAGAAGAGGAGGTGCTAGAGGAAAGGATACATAAAAGCAGGGAAAGATTTCCAAACCCATCCGGGAAAGTGGAAATAAGCAAAAATAGCCGCAACTCGATTTCCTTTTAGCAGAAGCAGAAAGGCAGACCACCAGGCATCACTTTTCACCGTCTGCTCTTGATCCCACCAGACCAGTGGCAGCCTGGACCTGAGGCCACATGCTGGAAGCGACAGACTCCAGAGCCTCCTCCCCTTCTCACCTAGCCTGCCACTCCCAGTGCTTCTCTCTCTGAGAGAAGCAAAGTTAAGTCTCCATCTCTCTCCAGAGGGAGCTGAACAGAGCTGGTCCCAAAATGGACAGAAGCAAACTTGGCAGTGTTTGTTGGAATAAGTGGTCAATCCCTGCTTTCATATAGGCGTGGTGCCTTGTATCTTTGATCCCTTGGACACGCAGGCCCCGATCCTCTGGCAGCCAGAGAAGGCACAGAAAAGTCATGCCGGGGATGGAGCTCTGGGCGAGGGAGGTCCCTGCAGCTCTTGGAGCAGACCCCTCAGCTCTTTTGGAGAGGGGAATCACTAACCTGGCAGTACGCTCCTGAGAACTCTGTCTTCTGGAAGGAGCTTACTGTCAAACAACATCCCCTCCCCCAAAGCTTAAAGTAGAGGATGAGTGAAAAGTGGGCATGGTTCTTGTGTTAAATGTGCCCCTGTTGTTTGAAACAATGGCACTCCCAGAGGGGGCAGCAGCGCCTGACAGCAAACTCTCGGCATCAGATTCTGCACCACAGTCCCACTGCCAAGCAAGCAGAGGCTGATGCCCAGACCCTTCTCCACCCCAGACACTCTAACCAGAAGGTTCTTCTGCACCCTTAAGACAAGTCTGCCATTAAACTTATAGAAAGTTCAATTCTTTCCTAAGAGCAGTTCATTTATTCTTCTTTATCCTGTTTGCTTCTGATTAATCATATGAAACAGTTTGTTTAGAAAAATTTATTCTTTAATAAGTTAAAAGTGATTCTGGTCTGGGGCTGGAGCAATAATAGCACAGCGGGTAGGGCATTTGCCTTGCACATGGCCAACCCGGGTTGGATTCCCAGCATCCCATATGGTCCCCTGAGCACCGCCAGGAGTAATTCCTGAGTGCAGAGACAGGAATAACCCCTGTGCATCGCCAGGTGTGACCCAAAAAGCAGAAAAAAACAAACAAACAAAGAAACAAAAAAAGTGATTCTGGTCTGAAAAGATGTGTTAGCAGGCTGGAAGGCTGGAATAAGGGCTTTGCCTACAAGTAACTGGAGTTTGATCCCAGGTGCTGCACTGAAGCCGCCAGCATGATTGCACTGATTACCCCCAGCAACTAATCCCGAGTCAGCCTTGAGTTCTGTAGGATGTGGCCCCCCGAGAAGAAAACAAGAAAAAATATTAAAATATTCCTATTTTCAAATAATCATCCCTTGAACTTTCTTCCTAGATTTAAAGTTTCATGACAATGAGTAGCTTCTAAAATTTTTTGAAAAAAAAAATTCTGATTGATGTTCTACAAATTATTTTTTATTACAAATGAATGTATTTTAAACATGTATAAGTAGGTGACATTTTAAATATATAGGGAATGTTAAGAATATTCTATGAATGTATTTTTTTCTAGTTTAATACATGCAGATATAAAGATTTCTAAATTTTAATTTCTCCTTTTTCTACATAATATCTTAATATGTTATTGGGGTAGAAATCAGAAGAGACTGATAAGTAATGGCACCCTTTTAAAACTTAAATTTGTCTTTAAATCTTCTCTTTTAACATAGTAGTACCAAAGTTTAGTACACATATGTCTATGCATAGGACATAAGAGAGACCTTTCTCTGCTATAAACTTGCTGGTGAACTTGAGTAAATTTTTCCTCAGTATTGGATCTCAGCTTTGTTAACTTTAACTGTGGACATTGAGCTAAATAATTTGCAATACAAAAGTTGTAGATTTATGAAATATTTTATTTTCATCTATTTTTCATTACATAAATAAGAAAAAATATATTTTCTGGCTATTATATCACTGTCACTGTCAACCTATTGCTCATCGATTTGCTTGAGTGGGCACCAGTAACGTCTCCATTGTGAGACTTGTTATTGTTTTTGGCATATCAAATATGCCACGGGTAGCTTGCCAGGCTCTGCCATGGGGGCGAGATACTCTCGGTAGCTTGCCGGGCTTTCTGAGAAGGGCAGAGGAATTGAACCCGGGTCAGCTGCATGCAAGGCAAACGCTCTACCCGCTGTGCTATCGCTCCAGCCCAGCTATTATATAAATCATATAAATATAAATTATATTTTATATTTTATATGTATATCTAAATATATTATATAATATGCATTATATCTATCATATTTATATAATAAATTTATGTGATAAATTATATAAAATATATTACATAAATATAATTTTCTGGCAATTCTATATAATTGATATATTTATTTATTATCTTATTTTATTTTGGTTAGGGGGTCATACCAAACTGCTCAGGGCTTACTCCTGGCTTTGTGCACAGGGATCACTCTTGGAGGGTGTCAGGTAACCATCTGAGGTGCCAGTATTAAATCTGGGTCAGCTCTGTCTGAGGCAAGTACCCCACCCTATTATCTTTGTAGCCCAACAATTACTATTTTAACTGTCTGCTCTATATTTTAATTGTCTAAAGGACTTCCTAAACTGATTCATCCCCATTCATGAGTAAAATAGCTCATGAATATACAGGAAGGATTATGAAGAATTGCTTAGCTCTAAGCAAATACTTTTCTATAAATGAAGTATATCTTTCACTAGATTCCCAATTCAAAAGTTTCAGAACTGCTGATCTATGCTCAAAGCCTTTGTAAGAAAAAAAAAGACAAGAATCCACCAACCACTGAATCTACATTCCTTTGCATGGATTGGTTCTTTGGGTAATTTAAGGTACCAAAATGCTACCTGAACTTCTAATATAGTATTCAATTTTAATTGTAGAAAATAAAGCTCTCAGGAATGATGCTACTTGTAAGAATTTTTGCCCCTAAAAGGGAATTTAAACTTTTCCCTCAGCTGTTGAAATTAGTGAATTACCTTTGATAAATTTGTAACTTCCTTTGGAACACAGATAGCTCATCTAGGAGATTGTAAGAATCAAGAACTATTCAGAAAATACACTCTTCGATCCTGTCCATGAAATTATCTACTTCTCCAGTAACGAAACTTTTCTAGATTTTTTTCCCTTCTCTTTCTCTAGCTCCACCTCTTTTATCAATACCCAGCACCTGAGCTCATTCTTCCAAGCTGATACTTTGTTTATTTAGTCTGAGCAACATTTTCAGGAATGTTCATAAGCAGATAACAAAAGTGATAATTGGGAGTTTCTCCCCAGTGATACTTGGGTTCCTGGCTCTTCCCAGTGAATCTTGGCTAACCACACAGGGGTTTCAGGGTGAGGACCAAAGGATGCTGTGCTGCTCAGACCCCGTGAAGCCAGACATTACCCGAGTCACTGGGTCACTCCTGGCAGTGCTCAGGGTCTACAGGGCTACACTCAGCGATACCTGTAGGACCAGGTGGCGCGGAAGGTCAAACCAGAGTCAGTTGCATATCTCTCCAGCCCTGAGCTCTCCCACCACCTCGCTCAAGCTCTATGAAGTAAATTTTCATTTGCACAATCACAAGACTTCTGGAAATATCTGTAACAGCACCAGGCATAGATGGATCAAGAGTAGGTGCCCCATAATCTGAGTGGGGATGGGTTAGTTTGTCAACTGGAACAAGGTTTTCAGTGATTAAATTGTGCCAGCAGACATGGCACATATATATTGTGAGCCCTTTTCTATCCTTGTAGGTACAAGGACAGTCAATTCCTGGCTCTGAAAATCTCTAAGGAAAACTGAGAGGGCTTTAGAAAATCATGTTTGCAATTAAAAGCACTGGCATTTTTTTTTTCCTCATCACAGAATAAAGGCTGAATACCATTTTTGAAACTTCACCTTTTTTTCCCTCTTCAATAAGCAGCTTAAGGCCTTCTTGCATTCATTGACAGGATTTTTTGGCATTATTCTGTTGCACTAGTCCACAACCGTTTAATTGTTAAATATTAAAAGATTACAAGTGACTAAGAGATGCACATTCAGAATGACAGATACCATTAAGTTTCTTTCCCAACTAGCATTCATATAAGAGAACATCAAAGGGCAATTTGGACATTGTATTTTGTCTGCTATTTGTAGATAAGGTTAGAACACTGGTTTGTCTTTATCTTATTTCTATAAATCTGCATATACCAGGCAAATGACTGAGAAAATAAGTGAATAAACAAGTGATAAATATACAATGTTTATCTGAGTGTTTTACTCTTCAAAACCAAACCTGTGGGACCAGAGACAGCATTTTCATCATCCCTAACATCATTCCACTATCTTAAATACTCTTAGATTTATATATATATGCATATATATATATGAAATGAATATAATGAAATACTAAACAGATATCCTAAGTCTGAAATAAATTTCTGAGTTAATTAACTCACTGTCCAAGAGTTCTTTTTACAAGTCTTCCAACTGATAGAAATGGGTGAAGTGAAAACTAAATTTCTTTGGAAAGAAAGACCCAAAGATTACAGAGAAAAAGCCCCATTTCTAGTTCTTTGGGTGGACTATCTCAGTCTTTCAGAACAACAACAACAAAAAACCAAGACATGGACTATAATCCACCACTACACCTCTTTTTGTTTCGGGGACCTGATTTGGCAGTGCTCAGGGCTTACTCCTGGCTAAGGGATCACTCATAGCAGGGCTCAGGAGGAAAGGATCAAATCAGGGTGGTGGGCGTGCAAGGCGGTTCTATCTCTTGGGCCCCACTGTGCCTCTTAAGATGTTAATGACTGCCCATATTCAAACAGAGGCAGTCTGGTTATAGAGGCATTAGCCATTAGTGCTTCATGCCAAACTATGGTTCTTGTGGGTTTTTTGTTTTGTTTTATTTTTAGTTTGGGGCCATACCCAGAAGCGTTCAGTGTTCAGTGCTCCTGGCTCTGTGCTTAGGGGTTCATATGCGGTGCCAGGGATATAAATTGGGTCGGTTGTGCTTGCCTTAAACCTTGTACTCATCCTCTCTCTCTGACTCTTACACAAAACAATGTTAAATTGATGTTCATATCATTTGGGTTCGGGCGAGATATTCTTGGTAGTTTCCTGGACTCTCCAAGAGGGACAGAGGAATCAAACCGGGGTTGGCCATGTGCAAAGCAAACGTCTTGCCTGCAAACCTGGCAAACTACCCCTGGCGTATTCAATATGCCAAAAACAGTAACAACAAGTCTCACAATGGAGACATTACTGGTGCCCGATTGAGCAAATTGATGAGCAAGGGGATGACATCGATATAGTGGTCATTTGGGTTTTTTTCCCTATTTTTTGGTTTTCTTGTTTTTCTCATAAAATTTGTTAAAAGAAATATAATAAATAGGAATTAGAGAAATACTAGAAAAATAGGAGGTGTGTCTAATAATCCAAAATGCACACTGAGATATCTAATACAAAATAATAAATAAGCACAGAGACGGTGAAGTATGAAAAAAAATGATTACTACCTGAACTGTCTCCCCACTGTAAGATACTGGACAAGTATCTTAACCTCATTGAGCCCCAATTCCTCAATGATAAATTGACAATAAAAATTAAAAAACTAATTCCATGGAATATTCATGATTAAGTATAACAGCTATAAAGTACTATTATACTTAATTCATATACTTATATGAAATAATAATATAATAAATATTATTTATTGTCATGCAGTTACTGGATTATAGAATTGAATTGTATCCCAAGTAAAACATGGCTTTATTTTGGAATTTAAATGTCAACACATTGTAGGTGAGACTTCTTTGCTACTTCCACAATACTCACTTATTTTTTTCTATCCAATTATTTTCAAAGAATGTTTCTATTGCACATAATATAAAGTCAAATAATTATGTTCTTCATGCTTCAGAGATAAATGTACAAACAATTTCCTTACCAAAATTATTGTCTTGGAAGCTGTGTCTCATGTGGAAGAGACCCAGAATATGAGGAATATTTGTGTAGGAACATAAGGGAAATTAAGAAAGAGTACATAGTCCTGGGACCAGAATGATAGTACAGAGAGTAGGGCACTTGCCATTCATGCAGAATATTTGGCTATAATCCCCAGTATCACAAAAAAAGCAAACAAAGCATAAAATACATTATTTAAAAATAAATAAATGCATTACTTAAAATTAAGTTAAAGGGAAAATAATATAAAAACATAAAGAGGAAACTATACTGAGAAAAGATGTGGGAAGTAGTACAGGTAAACTACACTTGTGTTTCTCAAGGCAGGAATTATGATAATGTCCAAAGCAACAAGTCAACATTAATTTTAGTTAACTCTATTAAAAGCAAGTAAAGTAGTTCTTAGTTCAAACCTAGGTCTCCCATACGGTTCCCCAAGCCCTGCCAGGAGCGATCCCTGAATGCAGAACCAGGAGTAAGCCCTGAGCACAGTCGAATGTGACCCCTCACTCCTAAGGAAGAGAGAAAATAGTCCTTTTACTATAATCACTAATTTTTCTGTAAAATCAGTTGTCATTTATTTATATACTTATTTAATGTACAATACTTACATATTTATTATTGCATTTATATAGTGCTTTATTTACATGTTTATTATATTGATCTATTTAAATATTTATGTAATATTTAAAATTCATCAAAGCACCAGTAATGTCTCCATTGTGAGACTTGTTGTTACTGTTTTTGGCATACTGAATATGCCACGGGTAGCTTGCCAGGCTCTGCCATGCGGGTGAGATACTGTCTGTAGCTTGCCGGGGTCTCCGAGAGGAATCATAGTTACAATTTTTCAAAAATAAAAAAATTAAATCATCTAAAAAAAAAAAAATAAATAAAATAAAATTCATCAAAGTCCGTACACATATTACAAAAGTTTACTATGATCAACAATTAAGTGTCACTGTGCTCTCTCCTAACTTTCTCCATTTCCTTTATAATCCCTCATGAAGAACCACTTTAAATACTTTAAGTTGTTTCTGATTTTCCTTTCTCTGGGGATTTCCACAATAATATTATTAAACGTCTAATATTTAGCATATGTTTTAACATCTACATTTTGGTAGTGGGGGTGAGCAATTGGGCTTCACCCAGCAGTGTTCAGGGACTATTCCTGGTTTGGGGCTCAGAAATGACCCATGGTGATGCTCAGGGATGCTTACGTGATGTGAAGCATTCAAACCCAAGTCATGGCTACTACAGCCAAATACAAGGTGAATGTCGTAGCTCCTGTGCTATCACTCCAGTGCCCAAATATCTACTTTCAATGTATTTGGGCGTTGTCATTAACTTCCTGCCGTGAGAAATGTAAGCATAGTTTAACTATACAACTCCCACATCTTTTCTCAATATAGTTTCCTCACTGTTCTTTTTGCTTTTATATTGTTTTCCTTTTAACTTATTTAAAATAGTGCATTTTACATTTTTTGTTTGCTGGCTAGTTTTGTTGTGTGGTGCAGGGGATCACACACCCACATCTCCATCGAGGCCTGTGCTTTCCTACTGAGTCACGCCCCAAGCTCTACCAGTATTTCTTTTCCTTTCTTCTTCATTTTTTGTTCTTTTACAAGTTTATTGAAGATATAAAAGGAAGGGAGGAGAGAGGTAGATAAAGACATGTGCTCAAGAGAGAACAAAAGCTTCCAGAATGAGAAATTCAAAGTAACATTTCTTTTTCTCTCTTTCCTTTAATTGAATCACTGTGAGATGAAGTACTACAAAGCTGTTCATGACTGCATTTCAGTCACGCAGTGTTCCATCACACATCCCTCCACAAGTGTAACTTCCCAGACCAGGGTCCCCAGTTTCCCTCCCACGCCTTTAAGCCACTTCCCACCCCAGCTTGCCTCTGGACAGGCACCTCTCTTTTCTCTTTCTCTCTCTCATTTTATTTATTTATTTATGTATTTTAGTGGGCTGGAGAGACAGCACAGCAGTAGGGCGTTTGTCTTGCACGCAGCCAACCCGGGTTCAGTTCCTCCGCCCCTCTCGGAGAGCCCGGCAAGCTATCGAGAGTATCTCGCTGGCACGGCAGAGCCTGGCAAGCTATTTGTGGTGTATCCTATATGCCCAAAACAGTAACAACAAGTCTCACAATGGAGACGTTACTGGTGCCCGCTCGAGTAAATAGATGGGCAATGGGATGACAGTGATACAGTGATTTTTTTTTTTTAGTGCATTACCATTTCTCTCTCATTTAGGCAGTATGGTTAGCAATACAGATGCCAAAAGGTTATCATGTATATCCTTTTGCCTACTTTCAACACTCATTTCTTGTCCAGAGTGATCATTTCCAACTAATGTTGTCATAAAAGACCCAACTAATGTTGACATAAACTGATTCTGTCACACAGGAGCATTATGGGGAAGATTAAGTATGAATATTTCCCTTACCCACCTGTGTCCTAAATTCTTTACACAAGTAGGAATTAAAGAGGCTTTTCCTGGAAAAAAGTATTTGAACTTCTGATGCTCTTGAGTTCCTATCACAGCTTTATTTTATGCATCCTTCTATGAGTATTTCTTACATTGATCACGATTCTTTGATTTCACTCTTGAAATCTTCTCCCATCCTCAACTATACAAATAGTGTTACTCGTATTTTGAATTTATCTTACTAAAATTTTGCTCTTTGTTTTTGTTTACTTATTTTGGGGCCACACTTGGCAGCAGTATTCAGGGCTTATTCCTGGCTCTGCACTCAGAAATTACTCCTGTGGGGCTCAGGGAACCCTATGGGTTGCAGGGAATTGAACTCGGGTCAGTCGCATGCAAGGCAAACACCCGACCTGCTATAACTATAACTCTGATCCCCCAAAGTTCCACTCTCTTAATTTATAAAATTAGGTCTGTGCACTTTAAGTTGAATATAAAACTGGAGATCAGTGAAGTGGTTTTGGATATTGCCAGGGATCAGACCTAAGAGCTTATATATGCAAGGCATGTACTATAACACGGAACTAAGTCTCCAGCCCCCAAATAAGTTACTTTTAAAAAATTGCTGTGATAATGTAAATATTATTTATTACAAAAACCATATACATATACTGTCACTGTCATTGATTTGCTCTAGTCGGCACCAGCAACACTGTGAGACTTCTTGTTACTGTTTTATATATCGAATACGCCACTGGTAGCTTGCCAGGCTCTGCTGTACATTTTTTTTTTTTATTTGTCTTTTTCTTTTCTTGTCACTTTGCTGTGGGAACTTCTTAATGCTTCTTAGTGCTGGGGCTGAGAAGAACATATAGTATCAGAGATGGACTTAGACATACAAAGTATATGCTCTACCATTTGAACTAGGTCCTACAAAACTTTTTTTTTTTTTTTGGGTCACACCCAGCGATGCTCAGGGGTTACTCCTGGCTTTGCACTCAGGAATTACTCCTGGCAGTGCTTGGGGGACCATATGGGATGCCGGGGATCGAACCCGGGTCGGCCGCGTGCAAGGCAAACGCCCTACCCGCTGTGCTATCGCTCCGGCCCCCCCTACAGAACTTTTATAATGTTTCTTAACCATCCATTGTTTTCCTGGAGTTTCCCATTGACATTGTTGTTTCCTTGAATCATTTTACTCAGCATCTTAAGTTTTGTAGATGACATCAAATCACTGAAATCCAGTCTTTGTCTAAAACCTTCTAAAATCTTCCTCCATAAATCTCCTTTTCTTCTCTAATCTTGACTACATATGCATTACTGATCCTGAAACATCCCTTTTTACATTCTAGGGTTGTTGCCAGTATTTTCTGAGCTGAGCTTCCTGTTGTTCTCTGGATCACCCCCTCACCCTCGCCATCCCTCCACTTTGCTGGATCTGTAACTGTAAAGGTCTGGTTTCACTGAAGCTGGTGACCAATTGACCAATCAATTGAGAGGGTCAGTGATGGCTCAAGAAAGAGCTTTATTAGAAACATCAAGAGCTTGGAATATGGCAGATCCATGTCCTGAAAATAAACCTTCTTTCTTATACAGTCACAGAAGCAGTTTTATAAAGGAAAAAGAATAGCAAAGTACTTTTTATTTTTTTAAAAAGGTGACTTCAAGATTGATGGGCACCAAAATAGCCAACAAATTTCCTTGTGTGTCATCTCCTGAGGCGTAATCTGTCTTATCTGCAAACCAAAACAAAGGCTTGTGAAAATTAAGGCTTTTGGACTAAGGAGGATAAAAAAACAACCGCCCCTACTCAGAAAAACTTGCTAGTCTTTTAACTTGAATTTCAGCTCAATAATTTCTTTTTGGTTGATTTCATAATTTCCTAAGGTTGAGCATGTGAAACATTTTTAGAATCACTTTTTCCTCTAAAAATATTGATTCTGTATTTGTGATTTTTTGACAAGCTGGATACAGGTTCAAAATATTTTCCTTAGAAGTTTTAGGACATGGATCCATTCTTTAGCTATGGTGAATGAGAACACTAATGCAATCTGATTCTAATTCCTCTGCAAAAGTTCAAGCTTCACAACCCACTCTGTCCCACTCCAGGAAGCTTTTAGAATATTTTCTTTAGTCTTATGTAAGTCTAAATAATGTATTTATATGTCTCCATTGCTCTGAAAATCCAATGGACGCTTCCAATCTAATTACTCTCTTCCAACTCTAGTTCCTTTAGTTGTCCCTTTTTTCCCCCCTGTTTCTGCAGTTCCTAGTAGTTGGGAAATGGCCACCAAGATTCCTTCTCTCTCTTTTCACTTTTGTTTGTATTTCCCCTTTCTTTATTCTATTTGTTTTGCTTTCTCTAAAATCTACTTCACTGCACCCCACACCCATCCAGCCTTTTTTCAATCAGTGGAGACATTGAGCAGTTCTGGGGAGCTCGTGTTTCCAGTCTGATGGTTCTGTGCTTGGACCCAGTGGAATAGTGCTCAAGTAAGGAGTGCTTGGGGCCATGGCATGGTAATGCTCAGGGCATTGAACTCAGGGTCTTACATATGCAAGCATGTGCTCTACCACTTGAGCCATATGTCTTGCTCCTCAATTTACATATTTATTGCGCTAATTTGATTGTTGAGTGGTTGGCAGTTTAATGTAAGGGCCACAAATGGTGGTGATAGGGGGAGGGATATTCCAGGGTCGCACCTAGTGGTGATGGAGGTGAGGGATAGTCCAGGGCCTCACCTGGGGGTGATGGGGTGAGGGATACTCCAGGGTCGCAGCTGGTAGTGATGGGATGAGGGATACTGGTGAAGGATACCCCAGGGTCGCACTTGGTGGTGATGGGGTCAGGGATATTCCAGGGCTGCACCTGGTGATGTTCTGGGGACTGTGTGATGTCAGGAATCAAATCTGAATCAGGTTTATGCCAGGAATATACCCTAACTGCTGCCTAACTGCTGCACCAGCTCCTGCCCCACCCCTCAGAATTGATTTTTAAAGTTTGACAAAGCCCTTTGTTAAATATCAAGGTATTTATTTGATTTATATATTTTTTTCATAATATCTGAGTTTTAAAATAGTAGCGTATTCTTTTTTGGCAGGGTGGAGAGCACATCTAGCAATACTCAGGGATTACTCCTGGCTATGCACACATGAATTACTGCTGTAGTAATGGGGGACTATATGGGTTGGCTGTGTGCAAGGCAAGCACCCTGTCCACTGTACTTTTTTTTAACGGGTGTGCTATGTTTTCTGTTCTTCTTAATGAGTTAGTTGCTGCTTCTGAATGGTCTCTTTCCTTCAGGGCTGCCATCTTCCCTTTTTTCTTCCACTACTTTGTTTTGACATTTCTCATTCATATTGTTGGCTTTCCTCCGATGAGTAGAGATACTTGGTTTCTGTTTTTAACTTGAAAACTGAGATGGCTAGCTCCTTGAACACGGGTAGGGTCTTCTTTACTGGAAGGGTTAAACACATGTCACCTGACTGGGACATTTTACATTCATTCCGTAAAACAAGAACTGTTTTACTGAAGAACACACTTGCCATAATTCAGAAGTCTTTGTTCTGGGGGTATCAATGTCTGTGCAAGTTTCCTGGGATCGATTTAGGCAATTTCTCTGAGAAGACCCATCACTATTCTTGTCTGGGAATGAAACAATGTCCCAGTGCAACACATGGGGGTGGAGCTTTGACAGTCTCACATGGTGTGGGTCACCAGAACATTACCATTGTTCCTCAACTTGCTGACTCTGAATTCTGACTCCACACACCACCCTCTTTCCAGTCACCCCTGCACATACTGTTGGTCATGTATGTATCCTTCTTCATTTATAAGTTTCCGCTTTTGCATCTTTTTTTTAACTTCCATAACTTTTCTGCAATTACAGTTTTCTTTGTCTTAGAGCTTTGTGTGTGATTGTATATAATATAATTTATTACTGTTTTAGGATGGTCAGGCTGACATATTGAACCACAAGCATATGTTAATTTTTTTTTTACATCTTAAATATAGTTTGTAATTCACTTATTGTATACCACACCTAATTTATTCTTTTTTATTGCCAATTTCTACTCAATCATGAGTTTAATTTTCAGTATAAATTGGAAAGACAACTCTGACAGTTTTGGATGATTTGAATCATGAAAAATAACTCTTTTAGAGTTATACTTGGAAATGTGAGATGAACATGAATTGTTTATTTGGGAAGGGGAGCATCTTATTTGGCGAGTGGGCAGGGCTCCAAGCAGTGCTCAGGACATCATGTGGTGTTGAGGACCAAACCAGGGTCAGCAGCATACAAGGCATGTGCCATACCCTGTATAATCACTCTGGTCCAGTCTTAGTATTAAGAGCCTAGAAAAGACAATGAGATTAGATTTTTCAAATTCTTCTTGAAAGAACTAGAAAATACTACTTAAAGCAAAAGCACACATACTGACAAGTGATATTCATTACCCAAATAAGCTTTCTTACCAACATATAATCTTCAATTCTTCCTCAAAATTATCTTGAAAAGTATAGTGCTTACAGCATTACACTTGATATAGTAAATAAAGCACTTTCTTTTCTCTTTTGTAGGGGTGAGGGGGCTCCAAGTGGTGCTTAGGAGACTCCTTCCAGGAGTACTTGGCCAACCAGGCCAAGAGTTCAATGAAAAATTTGATCACTGGGTTTGAGGAATTTGATGTATTAAGCTGTATTGGGCGGTGGGGTGGGGGGAAGGCAGGGTGATAGTACAGTGGGTAGGGCACTTGCCTTGTACACAGCCAAATAGGGTTCAATTCCTGGCAGCACATAGGGTTCCCCAACCCCATCAGGAGTGATCTATGAGTACAGACCCAGGAGTAAGCCGTAAGCACTGCTGGGTATGGCCCCCAAACCAAAAAATAAAGAAATGTATCATGGGGAAGGAGAGATAAATCACAGGGCTGTGTTCCAGCCCCAGGTCTGCAAGGTCTCTGAAGATCCTCTGGAGACCCTCGAGCACCATCAAACATAGCAGGTACTGCTCAGTCCCTTCGGTTCCAGAGGTTTAACTCACTAACTCCTATGATTTGTCACATGCTGCAGACTCTAATTTCTAATTTATGTTTTTGTTCTTTGTTTCTGTGCATTTGACGGTGCTCAAAGGTCTCTCCTGATGATTCTCAAAGATCATGCAGTCCTGGGGCTGGAACCTGGGGCCTCTCGCTGCAAGGCATGTGCTCTTCTCCTTGAGCCATCTATTCTGTCCCCTAATGTATCTTAATCCATCTAATTCCTCAAAGTTGATGATCAGTTTCAGAACATTGGGCACAATTCATTCTAGCCACATGTTTAACGGCTGCCTGTAAGTGCAAGAACTATGCTAAGCACTGGAGTACAGCTGTGAAAATAGACCTGACCAGTCCCTATAGAATTAGTCAGTGAAGTGAGTTATGAATTAGTGTCAATGAAACAAAAGAGGGCTAGGGATGGCTCAATGGTAAAAGTTCCTGCCTGCCAAGCATGAGGTCATGATTTTGATCCCTGGTGCCACCCACATGTTCTGAGCATAGTCTTAGCCACAGAGATATTCACAAAGGTATTTACTGGAAACTTGTCCAAGAAGCTCAGATGAAATGTTCGGTTAGTTTTGAATTTGGGCATGAGGGGTGCTCTAAGTAATCTCAGTGCTGATTCTGTAGTTCTTTCTTCTTCGTGTGTGTGTGTGTGTGTGTGAATGTGTGTGTGTGTGTGTGTGTGTGTGATTCCAGGAATTGAACCCAGGCCCTCACACATGCAGGGCAAGTACTTTCTCACTGAGCTGCATATTGTAGGCACAAAACTGGAATAACATGTTGCTGTAGCACTGTAGCACTGTCATCCTATTGTTCATTGATTTGCTCGAGCGGGCACCAGTAACGTCTCCATTGTGGAGACTTGTTACTGTTTTTGGCATATCCAATATGACACGGGTAGCTTGCCAGGCTCTGCTGTGTGAGCAGGATACTCTTGGTAGCTTGCCGGGTTCTCCGAGAGGGACAGAGGAACATATTGCTATTAAAATTTATTTCTAAGAATATTATCCATGCTAAGTAGTCTTCTACATGGTGTTATCTTGTTCCCCAATAGACTGAATGATCAACATCTTGATGGTAAATATTGTACCAGGGAGATAAGAGCCTTGGAAATATGAACATTAATGTCTGCTCTGGAAAGACTCACTTATGTGAGATTAACACATGGACTAAGGTTTACTGGACATTCTTAATGTGACTAGAGATCTACTAAATACCATCCCTACCCTTCAAAACTGGTTATGTATGTCTTTGAACTGACTTTTACATTTAGCTTTGCTGATTTAAGATCGCCAATGAACTAGCTGAGCTCTGCAACTCTAGTCCTAAAAAAAATGAAATGTGCCATTTACAGTCATCACACGGAGTAGCCGTGCACTATTCAGGATGCATCTTGGCTGTGTAAATCCATTTTAAAAGGCAAAATTATACATGTGCTTTAGTGCAACCCCACATTACAAGTCAGTATCTAAACCACCTGGTCATTTTCAATTTCAAAGATTATGCCTTATTTTTCCCATTTTACAGAGCCAGGCTTACTGTTGCTATAAAACATGCAAATTAAAGTTTAGCAAAATAATGCAGGCTAATGGCAAGGTAGAAAGAAATCATTAAAAGCTGCTTCGACAAAGTTTCAGCCTCTCTTCCAAGAGCCAACTCGCTTAAAAGTTAAGTCTTCTGTGTATTTCAAGGGACTAACAGGTCATTTTCCCATTTTGCAGTACTGAAGTCACCTTACTCACCATTCCCCCTTTCTATTCCCCATATACCGCTACCCACCCAGACACCTAATTAACTGACCAATAGTCCAGTTGGTTATCTAGGTCAATAGTTGTGTAGGTTTTTTTTCTTTGAATTTCAAGTAAAGGCAAGTCACAACAAAGACAGCATTGCCAAAATAATAAGCAGGCGTGAGCTTTGTGGCCTGCAGATCTCCAGAACAAGCTCTGCTGCTCCAGCGATGGAGTCTGGGCAGGAATTGAAGTTCAGATCACCACGTGCAAAGAAGCAACACCTGGGAAGATTATTTGAGCATTTGCAGGCTGTGCATAGTACTAAAAGCTCTGCCGAATCATTCCACTGCTGCTCAAGTCAGTAACAAATTGAAGCACTTTATAAAATTTGTAGCTCTTCAATAATTTTGAATCACTTTAAAGTGCTCATGCTCCAAACCATAAAGTCTTTCTTAACCACGGCAAACGTATAAAAGGCACATCATCAAAATGACAGTAATCAACTCCTTCAATTTGAGATGTGAAATTGTTCTGTTTTTTTCCTTGTTTTTGTTGTTCACCAAGTGCAAAATAAAAAAAAAAATGGTCATAAGGACACATACAAATTCTACACTTTTCAACAGCACTGAGTAATCAATTTTTTTTTCTTTTTTGTTTTATGGACCACACCTGGCAGTGATCAGGGCTTACTCCTGGCTCTATACTCAGGAATAACTCATGGGGGACTCAAGGAAACATGTATGGTGCCAGAGATCAAAGAAGGATCAACTACCTGCAAGACACACACCGTACCCACTGTACTCTCTCGTGACCACTCAAAATTCTTAACAATTTGTTGAATGAAAGAATAGATGATTTTAGATAAGATGCCCTAAGTGGTGGTATTGTTGTTGGTGTGTGTGTGTGTGTGTGTGTGTGTGCACGCGCGCGTGTTACATCTGCTTAGGATCCTAAGTGATTTGAAAGAGGCCACCCAAACGTGCAAAGAATATTGCTGATGCAAGTCTTTGACTCTGTCCTTAAGATGTACGCAATTGTCAAAAAAAGGGGTGTCAAGGAAATGGATTTTGTGCTGTGTTATGTTTCTCTTTTGAGTTAAAATTAATTTCCTATGCTTCAACCACCATGAAGCACTAATCATTTTGGTGATATTATTTACTCATTTTCTTTGGTCTTTTTTGTTGTTTTGGGCTAGGGCTCTCTGCTGGGGTATCAAACTTGGATTTCCTGCATAAAAATTTACTTTTTAAAATTTTTTAAATTTATTTATTTTTTAATTAGTGAATCACCGTGAGGGTACAGTTACAGATTTATACATTTTCGTGCTCATGTTTCCCTCATACAATGTTCAAGGAAGTGATATGAATGGCCAAAGGCATATGAAAAAGTGCTCTACATCATCAGGAAGATGAAGATCAAAACAACCATGAGATACCACCTCACACCACAGAAAATTATTTAGTTGGTCCACTGGGCGATCTTCCTTTCTCTGCTTTGGTTTTTATTTTTTTATTTTTATTTTTATTATTTATTCTGCTTTGGTTTTTAAACTGCTGATTTAATCCCATCAGATCTGATCCATTTAGCTAAGGGATCATGAGTTTGTTCAAGCTTCCTTAAAACCAAAACAAAATCCCTTGCTAGTTTCTAAAAGAAGGTTTACTTCATAAGAACATTAGCAGTAACAAACAGAAAAGCTGTGCCTCCAGACTGGCACAGTAATGTCATTTATGTCCTGGGACTGCTGCAAATTATATTGGAAACATTCTCTACCCAGTTTAAGCAAAAGTCAGAATGAAGTTTGCTTGAAAACATGCATGAAAATGAGCACATCCTTACCAAGGTGAGACTGCGGTGATGCACAACACTTCTGCTCACAACTCTAGAACACACTAGTTGGCACAAGTCTCCTGAATCCACCTCCCAGCAAGAGAGGTGGGAGACGTGGCAGTTCCATATTTGATAGGCAGGAAATGTCTGCCACTGGTTCTACTTAAAGCAGAGCACCACCCCCAATGTATTAAATTATATGAATATGTATGGATTCATACAGAGCTTAGATTTTGAAGTGTAAGGTAATGGTTTCTTCCCTGCCGCCCCAACTGTAACTGAATTTTGAACTCTTCCCATATTTATAGTTGGTGGACATTAGAGATAATTTTTTTCCTCTATGAACCTGAACTCAACAGTAAAATGCAAGCCAACTTGCCTTTGTCTCTCACTGTGCAATGGACTGAATGCTTACATCATTCTCCCCTATCCCCTCCAAATGGTGCACTGGTATCCTAACCCCCAGTGTGATGGGATTAGGAGGTGTGCCCTTCCAGAGGTAAATAGTTGTAAGGGGGATGCCTCCTGGGTGAAATCAGTGCCTTTACAGAGCGGACCCTGGAGAGCTTTCTCATCTCTTTCTACCAGGTGGAACAGTGGCAATCTACAACCCAGGAGAGAGAGGGATCCCAGAGCCCACTGTGCCAGCACCGTTCTTGCTTCCGGCCTCCAGAACTGTGAACAATGAATTTCAGTTAACTGTGAGCAATGCATTTTTGTCGCTTCTGCGTGGGTCAGCGTGCCTGTGGTGTTCTGCAGCAGCAGTCTGAATGAAAAGCAACAGAGCTCCAGCTCTAGGGAGAGGCTTCCTCTGCTTCGACCTGGGTGCAAAGCACAGCAGCTGTGAGGAAGGGAAAGGCACACAGTCCAATCTGTGGGGCCTGAGGAAATGCGGCTCTTCTTTGTCCAGCCAGGTAAACAGTGGCTTGGCCTTCAGCTCATAATCAGCCAAGGCAACAAGCTGGCACCAAGCAGAAAGCTCTCCGTTTCACTGTTTCTGGGCCTGCAGAACATAGCCTTGGCTCTTCACTGAAACTGACTTGCATTAACCCATACGATCTACCATTCCTATGAAAATGTCTATGAAAATAAGGAAGGGGCGGGGATTAGTATGGTGGACAGGGTGCTTGTCTGGGTTTAGTCCTTGGTGCTGCATATGGTAGCCAGACCCTAACTGGAGTGATCCTGGATAGAGCCAGAAGCATGCCTTGAGCATAACTGGGTATGTTGCTGCCTCTCTTCCCACTACCTCCCCCACCCACCCAGTAATATGTGTGTGTGTGTGTGTGTGTGTGTGTGTGTGTGTGTAGCTAAAAGCTAACAACACACATTTTGAACCTGGTATCAGTTTCTTAATTTACTCATTGATAACCCAGCTGCTTCAGATAGCCTTGCATTCTGAATTACATACATAATTCAATGGGGCAGTTCAATGACAGAAGAAAATGCCCTTCCAAAGTGGCATTTGATGTTGGGTCTCAGAATACAAAATAGGAACAAGGGATATTTACCAAGTCTATGCATCTGATTTTTCTTGATAGAGAGCATTGACTTGTTAGCAAGACTAACACACAGGCTGAGGTAGTAAAAGTATTTCAGCAAAGTATACTTTCTATGTTAACTGTGCAAACTTAAGGCTGTATAAGGAAACAGCTATTATATAAACTACAAAGAGCTCCAGAGTTCTCAATGACGGTAAAATTGCCTTCCTAGAAGATGGCTAGGAATATGTTGGTTCTGTTCCTCAAATCTTTATCCTAACTGAGTGGGGAAGGCTCTAGTGCAACAGTGACCGGAGAGTCAGGAATATGAAATATCTTGTAGTTTGTGAGACCTTCCCAGTCAAAAGCCAACTGTGGGAGCTGAAGAGATAGCACAGTGGGTAGGGCATTTACCTTGTACGCGGTTGATCGGGGTTCGATTCCCAGCATCCCATATGGTCCCCTGAGCACCGCCAGGAGTAACTCCTGAGTGCAGAGCCAGGAGTAACCCCTGAGCATCACTGGGTGTGACCCCAAAAGCAAGCAAACAACAACAAAAACACAAAAGCCAACTATGTGCCATTGGATAAATATGGCTCTAAATAAGAACAAAAGCAAGCAAGTATTCTACACTCCTCTTCTAAAGGTGAACTCTTCCCATCACGTGCAGAGAAATGCAGATTCATCTGGACAGATACAAACTAGAAGGTTGGATAAACAAGACAACAGTGAATAAGTCTTGTTGATTTCTATCTGTACACTGGAAATGTTTTTGACTTCTTCCTCTTTGTGAACAACATAATCCTTAAGGGCAATCCTGACTCACTGGGTTGAGACAAGTTGTCATTTACATTGTAGGGCGAGAGCCTTTGCTATGGTTGTCAATATGCATTGAGGGGTATGAAATTAATTATAAATTTGTATGTATGTTTTAGTGTGAACATGTACGTATCACAAAATTCAAGAGCTGTTTTCTTTCCACAGAGAGGGTCTAAAAACAGTAACAATAGAAATCAATAGACATACCTAAATGCGTAAGTTGTGGTTTTAAAATAGTGTTTACGGCTGAAAAAGAAACCAAAGTATCTTAGATAAGTGATCGGTCCCAGACTTGGTAAGAATTATATATAAGCAATATAACTTGCTGAGTTAGAAATTAAGGAAGTTTTCAAAGAATAGGGCATATTAAAAGGGTTCATTGGCAAAATCTAAGACAATATGAGCATCAAAATAATTAATAGTAACAACCCATTTAATAAATGTAAGTCTTGGGGCCGGAGCGATAGCACAGCGGGTAGGGCGTTTGCCTTGCACGCGGCCGACCTGGGTTCGATCCCTGGCATCCCATATGGTCCCCCAAGCACTGCCAGGAGCAATTCCTGAGTGCAAAGCCAGGAGTAACCCCTGAGCATCTCTTGGTGTGACCCAAAAAGCAAAAAAAATAAAAATAAATAAAAATAAAAATAAATGTAAGTCTAATGAATTGAATGCATTTTTGTTTTTGCTTTTGGGGTCACACCTGGCAATGCCTAGGGGTTACTCCTGGCTTTGCACTCAGGAATTACTCCTGGCGGAGCTCGGGGACCATATGGGATGCTGAAAATTGAACTCAGGTTGGCCTTGTGCAAGGCAAATGCCCCATCCACTGTGCTATCGCTCCAGCCCCTTTATTAACTTTTGAATTGCAAGTTTAATGAGAACCAAGATGTTTAAATTCTTTTGAGGTATCTCTCCACAAAATGTCTATCAATTCCAGAAATACAGTAAACATTTTCTTTTTAAAATTTAATTTTTTTTTTTATTGAATCACCATGTGGAAAGTTACAAAGCATTCAGGCTTAAGTCTCAGTTATACAATGATCGACACCCAGTGCACATATTCCACCACCAAGAACTTGAGTATACTTCCCCTACCACCCCCAGCAGCTTCTTGCAGAAATGTCTCTAGACTGTGAACTAAGCCATGGTTCCATACCACTCCAGGAGGGGAAAGGTTTTTCTCTCTTGGCTTTTTCTTTGGGGGGGGGGGGTGGCGACCACCATATTATAAACATTTTCTTTTTATAGTGGCATATACCACTCTAACCAAAGGATGAAAGGAAACCTCATCCGTAACTGTGTCCAACTTGAAGGATACAGTGGGAAAGGCAAAGTGTTATGTGATCAGCCTGCCAAAGTTGAAGAACCGAACTTAAGTCATAAGGAAACATCAAAATCATCCTATAAAAGATGAAGAGGACTTGAGTGATGGATGAATGAGTGTGAGCGTATGCGCCACGAGGCCCAGGGATTTCGAATTTGGGTAATGGGCTGTCTCAGACACGATATAGCTGTGCAAAAATCACTGGACTTGAAAAAGAAATTGATTATGATGTTCATTATACTGAAGAAGTCTGAAGTACAGAAGCTAATAATTTAATGTTCTCTATAATTGATTAAAGTAAATCTTAGACAATACCATTATTGTTAGAATGTATAAAGCACAGATTACATTTTGGAAAAAAAAAATGTAACATCATCTTGAGTTCTGTCCCTCAAATGAACTCAACATAATTTTACTTATTAGTCCATTTTTGAGATATTGTTAACAAGTGGTTTATCAACATTATTTTATGCTTGGGAAAACTGCAATAACCCAATTCAGTAATTCATGTTATTTTTAGGGCAGACGGTCAGGACTGTGTCTTTAATTTTAACTCCCACCTCAATGCTTTAAAAAAATAATTACCTGCATTAAAAATACATACAACATTCTCATGGTATCAGAAAAGGTTAACCCATGTGATACCTTTTCCATCATAGAAACAGAAGTACATTTACAAAGAACAGCGCAGAATACCAGTATGTAGAATTACTTTATTTAATAAATGACTGCAATTATTTTTCCCATTAAAACTTACTTTTTCTTCTCACCCAGCTTGTACCTTTTTTGGGGGGTGGAAGCAATGGGTGCTTGAGCCAAGCTGGCAGGCTCAGGGACTTTCTCTAGCAACAGCTTGATGACTCTTCTATTTCTGGAGACTCTTTCTTTGGCCTTTCCCTATTTAATACTTTACCAAATGTAAACTCCTAAGTAATTCTTCAGATTTCATTTTTCTTTTGACTTTTGGGCTCTACCTTCAGGGAGGGCTTGGAGACCCATGTGTGCTAGTGGAGACTGAACTTGGGTTAGCCATGTGCCATGTATACTCACTGTAATATCTCTTTAGCCCCCAGATTTTTTTGACAGAAAAAAATCTTCAGGCAGAGACAGTGGTGCTCAGAGGTTACTCCTGGCTCCGTGCTCAAGGGATGCTCCTGGTGATGTTCAGGAAACCGTGTTTTGTAGAATGAAACTTTGGACTTCCACATGTAAAGCGTGCATTCCAGGCCATTGAGTTTTTTCTCCATCCCCAATGTTAATGTTTCTTTGACTATTTTCAATTAGATTTCCCACAGAAATTGATCAAGTTATGAACTACTTCCTTCTAAAAATGTTTACACACTCACACAGATTTGTTAAAGTTCAGAGAGTTTGAAGGGCATTTTCCCTTCTTGGGGTTATGTACATGTCCCTGGTTAGGAACCCCTAATCTTCTCTGCCAGTCACTGATTAGCTTGATTTATTTTTCTGACAGTACTACAGGAAAGGTAAAACAGCAGAAGAAACTGACAACAGTGAAGAGTGAAGCTGGAATGGAAATGTCTTGCCTTCCCTAAAAACTTAAATTTGTATATTCTTACCTAAAAATAAGCCTTCAAAACTGAGCAACTTAAAGTAGACTCAAATTCCACCTGCATCCATCTAAACAGTTTCCAGAAAATTCTTTTTTTTTTTTACTTTGTCACTCACCAGTGCTTTATTTTTTTTCTTTTAAAAAATTTTTAATTAGTGAATCACCCTGAGAGTACAGTTACAGATTTACACATTTTTGTGCTAGTGTTTCCCTCATACAATGTTCGAGAACCCAGCCCTTCACCAGTGCCCATTCCCCACCACCAATAAACCCAGTATCCCTCCCACCCCCAATTTTCCTGAAAATTCTTAATCTTTAAACAATTTTCTCATTTGTCTGGAAAAAAAATCAAATCTAACAATATTACCAAACCTCTCAGGAGAATTATTTTTGTATTCTCTTACCAGCAGTCTCAGGAAGCATCTTCCTAAAAATCGATCTATGTTCTAGGACTACTGAAAATGTTTTTCCAAGGGAGAAATGATTCCCAGGTTTGCGACTTTTTAATGTTAAGTACCATTCAAAAAGTACCTTTTTATCAGGCTGATGATAAACAGGAATATGGCTGGGCTGGGCGTTCTATATTTTCAGCTGCTTTCTTCTGACCTATTTGCCTCCACGGTGAAATGTTATTTTTGTCTCTAGAATCATTTTTCTCTTTCATCCAGTCTTTGTATTATAAAGACAGAACTTTGTGTATTTGGAAAGTTTTCAGGAAAACTAATTACACAACTAAATGCAGCTGGAAACACCTCAATCAGTATTTACTTTCTTAAAGATTTGCCATGCAAATATGAAACAAAAATTTTGCCTTCTTGTACTTCTATGCATCAGTAGGTAGATGGGCAGATTTATTGTTGTCTGATTGCTTACTGGAGCAAAGGGAGAAGGAATTGAAACCCTATTAGATGAATTAAACAAGACAGATTCAGGCTTTGTAGATCCAGAAGCATAAACAACATGAGAAGCCCTTTAAGAAAAAATTTAGTTATGTATACACAATTAGACATAAAAGTGAAGCTACTTTAGAATGAAAATGCACTTTAAATAAAAATTATAGCATTGTACTCACACAAATGTGGCATAATCTAGAAAAATAAGTTTTAGTAGGTGACACAGCTCTGGCCCAAAGTTAGGAGTATTACCCAGTTCTGGGCTGCCAGCAAGGACTGTAGGTGGAAGTGACAGAAAAACACAAACACACCCCACCTGTCTACCTGCAGCTCAGCTCTTCTCTGAAAACCCCAGAACTCAGCAGCAATGCATCCAAGAAATCTGGGTTTGACTAGAACTTGTAGAGAATGTTAAATTTGGAAGAGATTGAGGAACAGTTGGTACTTTTTTTTTTTTTTTTTTTTGGAGGTGGTGGTGGTGGTGGAGAGGGCACATCCAAATGTGCTCAGGAATCACTTCTGGCAGTGCACAGAGGACCATATGGGATGCCACGAGTCAAACATGGGTTAGTTTTTTGCAAGGCAAGCCCACGGCCCTACCTGGCTCTAGGTGATTTAACTGTATTCATTTTGCCTAGCAACAAGACTTCCTGAATCCATCACACGGCCTTTGCTTCTGAGCTAAATGTAGAGAACACACGGCTGCATCACTTTCCTCTGCAAGACAGAACTGATCCCCCTTCCTCCTCTGATCTCAACTGCACCTTAGCCCTGTTTCTGAGTGTGTGTGTGTGTGTGTGTTTTATGTGTGCTCCATGCATTCGATGTTTGCTACTTTGCATTTCATCTGAAACTGCAAAGATAAGAGTTTTAGGAAAGATTTTTCCCTTCATTGTATGAAGGGTTCTGCTCAAACTAAGTTTATAATTCAGATTCCCAGAATTCTAAAATAATGGTTTAAATCATCCTTCTTTCTGCTGTCAGTGTTCAAACCCAGGCCGTTTTCTACTGCTGAGTCATATCCCTAATCCCTAAATAATGTGTCATACTGCTAACTACTATCCCCATATCTGTGTTCTAAGCTGCATCCTTTATATCAGCTATTAAGTGTGAATGTTATTGTCTTGGTAACTTTTCCTTTTTTGGTTTTTGGGTCATTCCTGCAGGTAGTCAGAGATTCCCCCCAGTTTGGTGTTCAGGAGTGGCTCTGGCAGTGCTAAGGGTACAAGTGGTACTGGAAACAGAACCTCTGCATGGGGTTTGTGCACGCAAAGCACGTGGTCCAGCCCTTTGAGACTCTCCATAGACTCTTCCTTAATTAATCTTGACATTCTAGTCAATAATATGGTAAAAAATCAAAATTTAGGGGGCAGATAGAGCACTCCAGCCATAACAGATGATGACGACTCTCCACTGAATTATGAGCTACTTGAAGTCAGACTGTTCCCTTCAGGGGTCAGAAAGAGAGCAGTGATTTTGGCTCTTGGCTTGCACACAACCAACTCCAATTCGATCTCTGACACCACATCTAAGCACCTGAGCACTGATCCATGAGAACAGCTGGGTGAAGGCCACAAACAATAAAACAAAAACTGACTGCTTGTTCATGTTTATATGCATAGCACAAACTGCAGTAGCAAATGACGTTTGCTGGGAAAACTAATGCACATTTCAATGAAAGACACACCACTAGAACAATAGCAGTTTATATTTTGATTCCCGGCACTCCATATGGTCACCAGGAATGATCCCTTACTCAGAAGCAAGCCCCAAGCACAGTCAGGGTGGCCCCAAAACCAAATCAGTTCAGAGTTAAAACTATCCATCAATTGGAAGACATAGAACTTCCACTTGCTTTAAAATATATAATGCATTTAGCACCCCAAAAGGAAACAGCAGCTATAGTTATAGAAGTTGACCGAAGTTTAAATTATTTTAATGTAACTTACAAAAACTAAGTGGAGCTTCCAACTCTAGTAACTTCTAGTCACCTGTGATGTGTTTGTGTTCCATTGTAAACAGATTTCTATAACTCGCCTTTTGAATCCAGTCCCGTACTGTAATAGACCAAATGTACTCATTTGCACAATTCCAAAGCAAAATATGTTCTATCATAAACTAAAAATCTTAGAAAAGAACAATCCTTTAAAATTTATCAGTTTAATAATAAAAAAGTTACAGTCCTAGTCTTAAAAAAAATTGTCCATAGGCTTTACGCTGCAGTGCTGAGGGGCTACTCCTAGCAAGTTGCTTGAGGGAACATGCAATGCTGAAAATCAAACTGGGCTCCCTCCCCTCACCTGTCACCAAGCATGCAAAGCATGAGGACTAATTTTTTGAGCTATAACCTGGCCCCTCTATTCTCCTTGTTACAAAAGAGCAAACACTTGGATGTTTGCTTTAGAAACCTCTCTTCTCATTCAGCACTGAGTCAAATGTTGATATAAACGGCAGTAAATATTATGCTTTAAAATAAACTTGTGGGGGCTGGAGAGATAGCACAGCGGGTAGGGCGTTTGCCTTGCACGCGGCCGACCCGGGTTCAAATCCCAGCATCCCATATGGTCCCCTGAGCACGGCCAGGGGTGTTCCTGAGTGCAGAGCCAGGAGTAACCCCTGTGCATCGCCAGGTGTGACCCAAAAAGCAAAAAAAAAAAAAAAAAAAAAAAAATAAAATAAAATAAAATAAACTTGTGAATAATTTTAGAATTACAGAAAATTATAGCAATACAGTAACAGAGGTCTATATACCAAACTCCCAGCTATTATTAACATCTTATGGCACATCTATAATAATTATTGAAGCAATACTGATTTTTTTGCTTTTTGGGTCACCCCACGATGCACAGGGGTTATTTCTGGTTCATGCACTCAGGAATTACTCCTGGCAGTGCTCAGGGAACCATATGGGATGCTGGGAATCGAACCCGGATTGGCCCCGTGCAAGGCAAACGCCATACCCACTGTGCTATTATTCCAGCCGCTATTGATGTTACTATTACCATCATCCCCTTACTTTTCACCTAATCTTTTCCTCTTCCAGAATTTCATCCAGAACAGCACATTTCATTTAGCTTCTATGTGTCCTCAGGTTCCTCTTGGCTCTTAGAGCGTCCCTTATTTTCCTTGTTTTTGATATTCTTAAAAGTTCCAAGAAGTAATGCTGGGGAATTTTGTAGAATTGTCATTTGGGATTTTTCTGATATTTTCCCATTATTAGACTTTAAGGTCATACAAGCAATTTGCATTATGCATTGAGGGTATATATGGTACTGACATAACTTATGTTAACTTTGCTCACTATAATGACTGTGATATCCAAACTTAAAATCGAAGCCAGACAGCTCAAAAGGCTAGAGCACGTGCATTGCAGATGGGAAGCCCAGATTCAACCTCTGGCACCAGCAGGAGTGAACATCCTCTCATGAATAGCATGAGCACCACAGGATGAAGCCCTCGAATCAAAACCACACAATCCCAAAGTTGAAATTGATTACTGTCATTTTTTTCCGAATGGGATCTGGTAACGCTTAATAAATAGGAATCATTACTATTGCTTGGTTCTTCTCATATATTATCTTGAGATAAAATCATTAGATACTGTAATCTTTGAGGCTATAAATTTTGGTAGAAGTATTGGTTAAGCAAAAATTCAACATTATATATTCAGCTCAAAATACTTCCTAACTCCTTTTAGTTCTTAAATGAATAACATATAAATTATACAATAAACTCGGTTTACTTAGAAATGTGATACTTAAATTATATTTTCACAATTAGTGATTCATTATTCCTTTGTAGTCACAATACTCAGAATATTTTTTAAAACTAATTCTTGAGATTTTAAAAACATGCTCATGCTTTAGTTCCAGACTTTAAGAAATGCATCACAATGTGGTGCAGCCACTGATAAAAATTACCATTGTTCAGAATTTTGTAGTTTTAAATATACATGTATGTGCACTGTGTACTCCAACTCTATGCCTATTGATCCATCCACTTATCTATAGTCAGTTTTTTTGGCTACTGAGCTATTACGTTTTTAAGCATGCTGGATCTATCCATTTGTCAGTTTGATTTTTATTCTCTGTAACTCTGAGCTACATAAAGATATAGGGCTATCATTTCTGTTGGAATGACCTGTTATGACACAATCTCTTTTAGTATTGCTTCTTAATGTAAAACTCTCTTCTAATCATGCACTTTTAGTGCTTCATCTTTTGTTTATCCCTTTACTTAGAGAGAGCAGCACCCAGTGGTTGTTCATGCCATTTCTGTGTGTTTGGGGAACAAGATGTGGTACCGGGGATTGAACTGTGAGCAAGGCAAGTGTCTAGACCACCCACCATCTCTCCAATCCTACCCTTTACTTTCAACATTGTCTATGCTTTCCTCATAGTAGTAACATATGGTTTTAAGAAATCAAAAAAATTTCAACTGTGACAGTCCAATTAATCTAATTAAAGGTGCAATTGTGTTCCCTACTACTTTTGGTATTGTATTGGCTTACCTGCATTGTACATGAACGAATTTTTTTTTTTTTTTTGCTTTTTTTGCCACAACTTGTGATGCTAAGGGGTTACTCCTGGCTCTGCATTCAGGGACCAAACCTGGTGGTACACTGGGATGCCAGGGCGCGAACCCAGTTCGGCTGTGTGCAAGGCAAAGGCCCTCCCCACTGCACTATGGCTCCGGCCTCTCTCACTTATTTTGCAATTCTTTTTCTGAAGCCAGGTGGGCTGTATGCCAGGTAAGTGCCCCCTGTACCCATTGTTCTAGCACCTCCAATTTTCTTATTATCTTAGGTAATAATATAATCCATCCTTTATCAAAGTTTTATTTTCATGAAAATAAATTTGCTAGTAACTAATTCTTTAGACTTATTTCCTCCTTTCTCTCCTTTTCCTGTGGACTGTAATCAACTTTAGACCTGACTTATTTGAGTGGTGCTAGTGTGGGATGGGAGCTATACCTGGTGTGGTGCCATGATGAGGGGCTCACAAACAGAACACCTGAAATCCTTTGAGTTATCTTCCCGGCATCAAATCAACTGAATTATAACATGCATGAAACATTTTCACAAGTCACTATTATTTACTCCCATATATATGGCATCTCCCTTGTATATTTCCATGTTTTTCCTTCATCTGATAGAACACTCATATATTTTAGTATAGTTTTGCTGACAACGAACAACAACAAAAACGTGTTTCCTTTTTTATTTTACTGTATTTTTAAAACAGCAACCCTAGAATGGAGATCAAGTATCAGGAAGATGAAGGACAGAATCTCCCATATGCCCGCTCCATTAGAGAAACAAACTTAGCAATAATAGAGGTGAACTGCCTGTGTGAGAAATAAAGAAGGAACCAGTTAGGAGGCTCCTGCACCCATGGCAAAACAAAACAGCCCCATGAAAAGTGGTAGAAAATTTGGTGGAACACAGAAATCAGAATCCTATTTCCCAACGCAGCATGAAAGGAGCCAGAGAAAGTCTTCAACTTCTGAATTCTTCCTTGAAGAGTGTGTCCAGTCTTGAGCTTCTCAGGAGGGCTGCCCAGAGACTAAATTTGGTCATGCTTAGTTTGAAATACAAATGATAATGACACAGCTCTGGAAACCTGGGGATGCTAAAAACAAGAGTGATGTGCTTGCCGCTCTCCGGGAGACGTGGGTCTGTCAGCAGACAGACCAATACTGCTGGGTGGCCTTTCCCTCTGGAATGGGGAGATAAGAGAAAAGTTGGGTACACACCAAATAGTCTGACTTTTCAGTGCTGTGGGAGGGACTTGTTCTGTTACACCTAACTCATAACCATGACAATATATAATAAAAGCTTAGGAGCCACTCAAAATAGCTGGGTGACTTGAGGCAGTTCCAGAGACTCTGTAATCTAATACGATGGGCTATATTGTCTTCTCTTGCCAGAGAGAGAGCAAGAGATAAGAAGTTCCTGAAAATAGAAAACGATAAATCACTTGAAGAATTGTCAGATGTAATTCAATGGTAGAATAGTCTTCACATGTATGAATGAGGTCCCAAGGAAAGATTACAAAGAGAAAGGGAAAAAATGTTTGAGATGAACAGATCTTCAGTAAAATTAGCAAACCAGGGGTCATAGTGATAAGACAGTGGATAAGGCACTTGCTTGCCCTAGTTGACCCAAGTTTGATCCCAGGCACCTCATCTGGTCCCCAGAGTCCGCCAGGAGTGATCCCTGAGTGCAGAGTCAGGAATAAGGCCCTCATCCCAGATGGAGCAGGTGCAGTCTCCACGTCTACTCCAGATGAAATCCCAGCGACCAAGAGCTTCCATAAGCAAGCTCTCCCACTCCCAGTATGTGGGTTCCAGGACTAAATCTCCATGCTGCATGGTGGCAGAGGACCTGGGCTGTCCCCCTAGATCTCTGCCTGCCCAAGAGACTGGCTGTCACGCCCACAATTTGCCTCCGGGTGCCATCTTAGCACACCAACAATCCTGGCCCAGAGACTCCCAATTGAATCCCAAAATGGATTAGTGCCATAGAGGTGTCTTTGGAACCCAACCATTTACAATCTAGAAATTTACATTTACAATTGCAGCCGTGTGAGCGCTCATGATATTCAAAATGAGCAATGGAAAATAAATTATCTAGCATATGCCCCTGGTAGGTAGGCTTGAATCATGGTAGAAAATTTCGAGCAAAACATAATGCCCCAAATTAGAGAGTATTGAGGAAATTGTCTGCCATAGAGGCAGGGTGAGGACTGGGATGTGGGTGGTGGTAAATGTGGAGGGATGTGTTGGTGGAGGGATGTCTTCCATCATTGTATGGCTTAATCTCAAACATGAAAGCTTTGTAACTCTTATCTCACGGTGATACAATTAAAAAAAAAGGTAATGTGGAGCTCAAGCCCAATTCAATTAACCTAATCAATGGCTGAACAAATAGCAGTACTACTACATTATTAAAAGAAAAAAAAGGAATAAGCCCCTGAGCACCGTTGTATGTGGCCCCCAAATAAAACAAAAACCCCCAAATATCAGCAAACCAAATTTAACAGCACATTAATCATCAGATAACCATTACAAATGGGCTTAATCTTGGGTGTAGACAGCTGGACCCCCTAAAATTAAAGTGATAAATACTTGAACAGGTAACAATTATATCAACAGATACGGCAAATATATTTGACAAATTCAATAACCTTTCATGATCAAAGTCTGTATAAATACAGAAGAAATTTATTTAAACATAAGATGTCCAGAAATAAAGTATACTACTAGCATAATAGGCAACATGGAAAATTTGAAAGCTTTTCCTATAACATCATGGGGCCTGAACAGTAAAACAGCAGGCTGGTTGCTTACCTTGCACTTGGCCAACACGGATCCCCAAACTGCATATACGGTTCCCCCCGAGGCCTGTCTGGAGTGATCCCTGAGCACAGAGCAGGGAGTAAGCCCTGAATACCACTGTTGACTGTGGCCCAGGCGCTCGCGCACACACACATACAGAACCACACCAAAAAAACTCCACAAAACATCAAAAACAAGGCAAAGACACCCATCTCTTGGCATTTCTATTTCAAATAGTATCAAAAATCCCAATCAATACAATCAAGAAAAAAAGGGCTAGAGAGATAGTACAGTGGGTAGAGCATTTGCCTTGCAGGTGGCCAACCTGAGTTTAATCCCTGGCAACCATATAGTTCGCCAGGGATTTGTTAGGATTCCACACTAGGTGTGGCCCCAAGATAATAAAAAAGAAATGTTACTCAAACCAGAAATGACAAAGTAAACCAACCCATCTGCAAGAATATTATGTTATATGTAGAAAACCCTAAGAGTCCATTTTAGAATGTACTGAAATAAATGAATCCAGGAAAGTTATAGGATACAGCATCAACAACCAAAGTTGCATTTCTGTACAATAATGAACCATCTGAAAACAAGCATTAAGGAAATATTTTATTTATAGTAGCATCAAAAAGAAGAAAATACTTAGCAATAAACTTAACCAAAGAGATGAAAGATTTATTCATAGAAAATAACAAATCACTGATGTAATAACGACAAAAACAAATGGAAAGACATCCCATGGCCATGGAAGAAGACAGTGCTGTTGAAAATGTTCACATTAAACAAAGGATACACAGATTCAGTGTAACATCTACCAAATTCTCAAAACATATTTTTTACACAAACAGGAAAAATAAAACCCTAAATTTCATATGGAACTACAATGGACTTCAAATGTTCAGAAGCACTCTTTTAAAAACAAAAAGTGTTTTTTTGGGGGGAAGGGGTGGTTACACATATCAATGCTCAAGTATCACTGCTGACAGTGCCTGGGGGGCCAGATGCAATGGTGGGTATGGAACTAGTGTGCTGCATCCAAGTCAAGTACCTTACCTGCTATATTCTCTCTGATTCTCCAAAATCAGTTTTGAGAACAAAGATGTAGGTTGGAAAGATACTCTATAGGTTGGAATGCATGTTTTGCACGTAGAAAGTAAAGATTGATCCCTGGGACAGTACAGTCACCAAACCAAAGTTCACGAAAGTCGGAGCACAAACCCTTGAGTATTGCTAGATGTGTGTGTGTGTGTGTGTGTGTGTGTGTGTGTGAATGAGAGAGAGAGGAAGACACTGGAGAGGAGGGGTAAAAGGGAGGAGGAGAGGAGGGGACGGAGAGGAGAGGAACAAAGATACAGGCATCAGATTTCAGGATTTCTAAATATATTACAAAGCTCCAATAATTAAGACACTATGATCCTGGCACTGAAACACATGAAAATGAAACAGATCTTCAACTGATTTTTAACAAAAGTGCAAAGGTCACACAAAACAGAAAGGATAATCTATTAAGTGATGCTGGTAGAAAGAAATCTCTTTAAAGGAATAAAATTGGATCTTTAACACCAAACGCAAAAAAAAATTCAAAATAGATTTAAAAAAATATTTAAACGTTCATCGTGAATCCATGCATATTGGTGGCCAATTAAAGAAAAGAAAAAGACAAGACACTGTGACTTTAATATGCACTCAAAAGCGCAGGTGAGAGGGCCAGTGAGGTGGCTCAGTGGCACAGTGCATACACTGCACACAGGAGACCAGGGTTTGATCCTAGCACCAATAAACATGTATTTTGCATATGGGAGGCTCGGGTTTTCACCACTTCATGGTCCTCTAAGCACTGCTGGTAGTGAGAGCTATGAGTAACCCACAGTACCTCCAGGTTCTGCTTCCCAAAATAAAAGTGTCTCAAAGAGATGTCTGCATTGCTATTGTTGCACTATTCACAATAATCAAGGGGGAGAAACAAAATATCCCTCAATGAATAAATGTTTTCAAAGTGTGGAAAATGGGGCTGGAGCGATAGTACATCAGGGAGGGTGCCTCCCTTCCACACGTATGACCTGGGTTTAATCCCTGGTGTCCCATATGGTCCCATGAGCACCACCAGAAATTACTGAGTACAGAACCAGGAGTAGTCCCTCAGCACCACCAGGTGCGGCCCCAAACAAAAACAATAAAAAGGTGAAAAATATATATATATATATGTATATATATGTACATATATACATACAATGGAATATTACTGTCTTAAAAAGCTAAGTCATTTTATATACTATTACATCCCGCTTTAACGGCATTCTACTTCAAGAGTCAGTCACAGGGATGCAAACATTACATGATTCGTTCACTTAGAGTCACTGAAAGAAGTGAAAGATATGGAGGTAGAAAGTAAAATGGCAGTTGCTAGGGGTCCCAGGGGGAACCAAACAGCAAAAAGAGAAGCTATGCAATGGCAGTTTCAGGTTATAGAGTTAACATCACCAGACTGTACACTTAAAAATTTAAGAGGACAGATTCATGCTGTATCTTGAAGTATCCTGAAATTAAATATAGAGCCCATTTCTATTCTTAGGTTGATAATAATTAAATGGCTCTAACTTTTTTTAAATAAAAAAAGATGTTTCTGTCTTCTATCATTTGTTTAAAAGAAAGATGTTGGTCTAACAGTTATTCCTGGGAATAGTTCCTACCACTGCTTTCAGTATTTCCCTTAGTCTTTGGTCTCCTCAATTTTTCCATGCTGCCCAGGTTAACTTTCCATAGTACTTATCCTACTCTGTAAACTTGTTTTCTTGAATCAATTTCATAAAATTCACATCAATTCTCTCCTGCCCTTAAATTCTAAATACATGCTTAATCTTTGGAGCACTTCTCACATACTTACCTGTATTTTTCCCCACAACTATTTCTTGTCCTTACCTCCTGTCCATCAGAATGGGTCTCTTTTATTAACTTATTTTGCAGTATACCAACCATATGGTCTACTATTTTTCATTTATCGTATCAATTTAGATCTTAATTTCAAATACTGCAGTTTTCAGTTCTAACATACATCTGAATGAGTAATCAAACTGTAAAATTCTCCTGTCGTGCTTTTACTTCTCTTTCTCAAAAGTAATTGTAAGTTATTTTTTACGTCTATTGGATTTTTCTTTGATCACGGTTAATACCTTTTCTTTCACTTGTTTAATTACTCGATTGTATGACAAATACAGAGCCTGTTTTCCATGCGAATGATTTCCAATATTCACTGGTTTAGGAGAGCTTCTGATCACCTCAATCTATTCATGTTTCCAACTGGGACAGGTTGCCTTTTAGTTTCAATTTTCAGTATATCCTGATACTTTATCCTAATCCTAAATTGGGTTTTTTTTGGTGCCATACTCAGTAGTGCTCAGGGCTTACTCCTGACTCTATGCTCAGGGATCACTTCTCGTAGAACTCAAGGCACTGTTAAGGTGCCAGGGATGGAACCAGGGTCAGCTGTGCACAAGACAAGTGCCTTGCTTGTTGTACTGTGTACTCTTTATTTTTTCAGTGTTTTCTTTCCTGGGCTTTAGCTTTGATCCATACCGGTAGTTCTCTGACTAACAGTGAGAGACTAAGTCTTGCATGCAGCAAAAGACTGTCTATTAACAATAATCTTTAGTTATGTAATAGGCACCACCTTCAGATTACCGCCGTGTAATCCCACTAACGGCCAACATCCAGACACTACAACCAAGCTCCTGGAAGAGATCTTACAGCCTAGTTCTCCCTCTGTGAGAACCCGGCAAGCTACCGAGTTTCCTGCCCCCATGGGAGAGTCTCACAAACTCCCCATGGCCTATTCATATGCTAAAACCAGTAACAACGATGGGTCTCATTCCCCTGACCCTAAAAGAGCCTCCAATGCGGCACCATTGGAAAGGACGAGTAAAGAGAGGCTTCTAAAATCTCAGGGCTGGAGACATTACTGAGACCGCTCAAGAAATTTGACGATCAACGGGATGATGATGATGATGATAATGATATGTCTAATATATAAACATTCACTTGAAAGTATGTGAAAGGGGGGGAGAGAGGAGGGTGGCAAAACACGTGCATTGCAGTCAGGTTCGATTCCAGACCATGTATGTGTCACCTGACCCCACCAGGACAGACCCAGAACAACAAGCTGAGAGTGGCTTCTGAACACAATGGAGTATGGCTCAAACAAACAAACAATCAAACAAACAAAAACAAACCAAAAATCAAAGAAACTAAGTATTCTGAAGGTACTACAGGAAGTTTTAAAGGTGAAAAGTCAATTGTATGCACACACAAATATCAAAAAATGTTAATGCTTTTCAAATAGCAAATACAGTCATTACAAATACTGAATCACAGTAGTAGGCAACTTTACAAAACAATACTGAACTGGGCAATAGTACAGGGTTTCGAAAACACATATTGCATGTTCCTGAGCATTGCCCCTGAATCAGTGGGTACAGCCTAGGGACTGCCATGGACTCCCGGCATGGGGTGTAACCCCATCCGTTTTTTTTTTTTTTGCTTTTTGGGTCACACCCAGCGACGCACAGAGGTTACTCCTAGCTCTGTACCCAGGAATTACTCCTGGAGGTGCTTGGAGGACCATATGGGATGCTCGGAATCGAACCCGGGTCGGCTGCATGCAAGGCAAATGCCCTACCTGCTGTGCTATCGCTCCAGCCCCAACCCCATCCTTAGTCTCCAGTCATGAAAGGCCTGAGCAGTACTTCATCCTCAGGTCTCAGGCTAACACTGAGTCACCTGGCCCGGCTGGCAAAGAATCACAGAGTAGTCCTTGGTGCCTGGAGCACCACATGAGAGTCCATTATCTACATGCACTCACCCCCCATCCACCCACAAAGAGAAACAAAAGTGAGTTTTTTGTGGGATTATAAATTTAGTAAGAGACAGGCTATATAGCATGATCCTAATACACATGGTATCTTTCAGTGCAACACCATTCATGTATTGACAATTTCTATGTAATTCCTTCTAGCCTGTGAGTCCTAGGAATTCAATTTTTTTTCTTTCTTGATAAGGACACTGGAAGACAGCACAACTGACTGAGCATGTTTCACCTGTGGGAGACCTATGTTCAATCCTGAGCACTACGAAGAGCAACCCCTAAGCACTGAGCTGGGAGAAGCCCCTGAGTACCATTAGATGTGGTGCCCTAAAATAAGAAAAATGTGATCTTAACATTCTGGGGAATAACTTTGAAATTATAATCTCTAATATACAGTAATTTAAAAATTACAAAAAATATGAAGAAAAAATATTTTTCCTGCATTAATGAATGTTGTTGTTTCAAGCCATTACTAAATTTTTAAAGATAACATTTTTCAAATATAACTTTTTTATTTTAACAATTAAATAGACCAAGTAGCAACATTGCCACTTACCCAAAATAGATACAGTGGGCTGGAGGGAGAGTACAGAGGGCAAGGTGCTGGCCCTGCACTCACTCGACCCCCAGAGACCTGCCAGGACTAATCCCAGAGCACAGAGCCAGAGTAAGCCCTGGGCAGAGTCACTGCAGCTCCCTTAAGAACTCCCTCAAACCGAATGCCGACTGGTTCAGCCCTTTTGGAAAACAATATGGACGATTCTCAAAAAGTTAGAAATTGAGCTCCCATTTGACCCAGCAATACCACTCTTGGGAATATATCCCGGAGAGGCAAAAAGGTACAGTAGAGATGACATCTGCATCTCCATGTTCATTGCCGCTCTATTTACAATAACCACAATATGGAAAAAACCAGAGTGCCCGAATACAGATGATTGGCTAAAGAAACTCTGGTATATCTACACAATGGAATACGACGTAGCTGTCAGAAAACATGAAGTCATGAAATTTGCATATAAGTGGATCAACATGGAAAGTATCATGCTGAGTGAAAGGAGTCAGAAAGAGACAAACATAGAAAGATTACACTCATATGTGGAATATAACGTAGCTGAGAGGTACAAGCTTACAATGTTGCGATTTCTGGCAGATATTTCTCTGGACTTAGTTACTAAAATACTAAAATACAGAAATCCAAAACTGTGCGGCTGCTAGTGCGGCCTCCTAACCTCATATCTCTTCATTCTCAACAATGAAAAACAAATTATCAAATACTTTCTTTTCAGCAGGTTGACTTTAGGGGGGAGAAACTCCAAATCAATAATAGTGAATTTTTTGTTGAAATATTGAATGTAATCAAAGTAAAGTGAAAGTGAAATTTACCAGTTACACATGCGGGGTGGGGGGCTGGGGAGGTGGGGGGAAAGGGGGGAAGCATACTGTGATTCTTGGTGGTGGAATATGTGCACTGGTGAAGGGATGGGTGTCTGAGCATTGTATAACTGAGACTTAAACCTGAAAGCTTTGTAACTTTCCACATGGTGATTCAATAAAAGAATAAAAAAAAAAAAAGAACTCCCTCAAACCAAAACAGATATCCTCACGAGGAATTATAATAAAAATTTATGTGGAGAAAAAAATTCATTTTATGCCTAGGGAATTGTTAAAATTACAAAGTATAAGTAAATACATATATTCACACTATTAATTTACTGAAATATTCGAGTCGTAAAGACAAACACTAAAATTAAAGAAAAATGCATTCCAAATAAACAGATGCTAAAGTTAGTTTTGTAGAACACTATTTAAAAAAAATTCTCCACACTTTTACTACTTCAGCAATGGACAGTATTAATATTCTCAAATCCTGTTATGCATTTAATTTTTTTCCCTAAGATGTTATTATCACAAATTTGCCCTGGGCCATGATACCTTCATGCAATGGATTTTCATTTCATTCCCTAGGGTCCTACAACTCTTTTGTGATCCTTTGAGTCTTTATGAGGTTTCTAAAATATAAACATGTCCAAATTAAGCTTAAAAATAGTTGATAAAAACATCAATCACAAAAGCAAAATTTACAAAATTAAATTTACTGTAGTTAGCTCTGCAGTAGACCTTGCATGCATGAGGTGCCTTGCAAAGAAATTCTGCTTAGAAAAGTCAAAGTATCCAGGATATTCTATCAGTGAACAGCCAGCGATGATGAAAACACTTTAACGGGACTCATTCTTCCATTACTCAAAAATCACCTTCTCAATAAGGTCCGACATAAAATCTTAATTTTGTCCCTATCCCGCTATTCCCTTCTCCCCCTTCTCTAGTTACTTCGCTCATCACCTGGTGGGTCAATGTAATGTAGCCTGCACTGAACTCACACTCATCTTTTTTTTGCTCTCTCACCTTAGATACTAAGCTCCTGGAGGGCAGGGGTTTTGATGTTTTGTTCAGTACTGTATATAATGCATTCTCTCAAATTTCTCATGCTATAATTAAAAAAAAGTGACAGCAGACTTAGAAATGGATAGCTATACATTTAAACTATTTTATTTCACAAAATATGTCAAAGGATAATTCTCTATTTAATGCAAAAAACCTCAACTAATTACAGGCAGAAATGGGTAATGAATGGCACCCTGATTCTTAAATAAACATTCTATCTAAAATCTGTGCTGCTACTTCATTTATAAAAATACTTTTGCCCAATGAGAGATGTGAGAAATAACCACCACATAGAGAGTTACAAAGAAAAAGACTAAAGAGGAAAAAAAACTCACAATGGGACAGAAAACAGACTCTGAATCATTAAAGACAGGCACAACCAAAATAACAGTTTGTTAAAGAATAGCAGAAGAAATTCGAAAAACTAGTTTTTTTAAACAGTTAAAAAATGTTTTTATGGGGCTGGAGCGATAGCACAGCGGGTAGGGCGTTTCCCTTGCACTCGGCCGACCCCGGTTCTAATCCCAGCATCCCATATGGTCCCCTGAGCACCGCCAGGGGTAATTCCTGAGTGAAGAGCCAGGAGTAACCCCTGTGCATCGCCGGGTGTGACCCAAAAACAAAACAAAACAAAAAAAAATGTTTTTATGTCTACTATTTTAAGCAAGGAAAACGTATGATCATACCAAGTGTTCACTTCAGAGTTACACAGCACATAACAGCTTCAGTTAGAAAGCCAGGGTCTAAGCATAAAAAGATGAATGAAACTTAAAAAGACATTCCATGACTACTAGAGACAATGGGTTCCAGCTCTGGATCAGTGATGTGTTTACATTTCATTCTTTATTTCATCTCTGAAGACTAATCCAAGTGCAAAATTCATTTAGTTTTATTTTTCTGAATAGAGCCATATGACCACAATAGACTATTGTGAATTATCAGACAGTTCAGAAAAGTATGTATGAATTCAGGGAATGCTGAAACCCTATGCCTTGCAGTACTGAGAATTTAATCTTCCATTTGAAAGAATAAAATCTATCTAGTGAAGTTCCAATTATAGATTTCATAATGAATTCTACTTATTGCTTCCTGGATATATCAATTCCATTAATGGATGAATTACCTTTTCTGAATCATAATTCAACAAGAAATGTCACTATTTTACCTATGATATTTATATCAGAAACAATAAGACAATGTGATATTCTGTTTGGATGGATCGGTCATTTATGTACAGGAGGCAGAACTCTGAGGGAAAATAATAGAAATGCACAGATATTAAGATAAAATTATATGCTTTACATTTCATACAAGTCAACAGGGGTAGAAGAAAGAATAGACCTTCTTTTAAAAAAAAAATAGTGCAACACAGAGAAGGGAAAATAGAACACAACAAACTCAAAAATCACATAAAGCCAAGATCAAAAAGAGCTCCAGCTTAATTTGGCAAAACTATTAAAAAAATTATCTTAGAAGCATTTGTAGTGACAATACATATTTTCCCTAAATTCAATATTAAAAACTTAAAAAAAAAATTCGACTTATTTATAATACTATCAAAGTATTATGTTGTATACTTACTAACTAGGTTTTATGTCACTATATCTCAATTAAAACTATTATTTGGTATAAAGTATAAACCCTTTTAGAATTAAAGAACACAGCTTCTGGTACAAAGGCAATATGCTTAAATAAACCACTTGGTGGCTATAACCATCATTCTCTTCACATCTGCTTTGAAAGTAAAGAACCAAAAAAACCAAAAATCAAAGAACCTTTAACTTAAAATTAAGAGACTGTGCAACTCTGTTACACCTAAATATTACAGGTTAAATGTATGAAGGATATTTGAGAAATACATGTCATTCTATCCAACAATGATATAATCTAATGTACTATGCAATATCTGAAATTTAAAGTTCTAATTTAATTGCAATTTTTAGAACACAGTCCTTTAATAAGAATGACTGTAATATCAGATGAAATCCTTCTCAAGTCATGTGAAAACTTTTACATACAAATTACTGTTATACTTTGCTGGAATGTTAGTGATAACTCTAGAAATACTCTTGAGCTACATTCACAATTCATTTCAACCAAAAAAGTTATCTTACTCAAGTATTTATTACTTAATCTTATTTAAAAATCAGCTATTCCCCAAAACTTTAATCTACAACAAAAATCAAGAACTTGCTATTTGGGACTGTCAAGAAAGTTAGTACTTGTTAGGTACTTGCCTTAAGGCAGTTGTCTTGAACTGGTTTGATCCCAGAACTGCATAAAGTCCCTTGAGCAATGCCAGGAGTGATCTCTTAGCACAGAGCCAGGAGTAAGCCCTAAGCACAGATGCGTGCAGCGCCAAGCCCCACTCACCCAACTAACTACCCTAAATTTCTGTTCTGAGATCAAATAAATGTGAGTCAAAGTCTTGAAATTAATTTCCAAAGACTTTCAAAATAGCTCTGAAACTCTCATGACAAAGTACATTCACTTGTAAAGTATGCTACTTGAGTTGCTAAAAAGATGTGTGTAGCAAAAGAGAGATAGCATAGGAGTTCGGAATTTATTTGCTTTCGACCACAGCTGAACCGGTCTGAAACCCAGGAGCATATGGTTTGCCTGGAGTCCATCATAGTCAGGTATAAGCCCTGAGCATGGTCAAGGGTGGTCTAAATGACCTCTCCAGCCTTAAGATACATATATAACATGTTCATTTCTTTTGTGACTTCCATCCTCCATTTTGGATTTTAGATTTTAAAAAATTAAAAATTTCCCTTCGATCAATTTCATTTGAATTTTTCATTCAAATTACCCCAATTTGGGGGTCTAAATTACTAAATCAATTCAAATTCTACAAATTAAAGACAAGTCCCACTTAACAAGGGTTTTAAATAATGTCCTACAAGTTTGGAGTGGGAATGATTCTGATTTTCAAAAATGACAGAACAATGTCAACTTGAGAGAAATCACAAGAACTTACAAAATTTTAAATACTCTCTTACACATAGGTAATGACAACTGCTTGCTGAGGAACTTTCAAAATGTACTTTAATCTCATTCCAAAAGGAAAATTTCTAGATACAAATACAACTCATTCAATCACATTTTAACATACATTTAGAAACTTAAAATATTATAGGATCCAATATTTTCATCTTTATAATCTCAATATATTATATATTTAATATATAATATAATATATATACACAATACATACAGGTAGTCAGCAGGATTACAAAGTAATTTCTTTAAAGACTGATCAATATTGATAAATATGTTTAGACTATTAAAAAGAACTATTTAGGATCATAGAGTAAAATAAAAGATGGAAGGCCCAAACCTATCAACAAGATTGTAAATGTTCATATGGCCAAACATTTAAAAATATCCCTCAAGTTGGACAGAATACACTTGAAACAATACTCTTGCTACTCTCAAGCAGTAGTGCTTGTATATATTAAGCACGTACATCTCTCAAATTTAAAATTACTATGCAGCTTTCTTTACTGTAATATACAGTAGCTATTTCTTCCTTTCTGTTGGATTTTGCTTTTGTTTCAAGAATGACTAATATATTACCAACAGAAGCAACACCTGCTCTTTTTGTTTCCCTAAAGCATGGCTCAGTTTGAAGATTGTTCTATAGGCACCCACTATGAAGATCAACAGTACCTTAATACCTGTAAGAGCAATCGATCAATAACTGGAGTCATATGAAAAATTTCAGAGACTGTTGGAGGTTTCTGTAAACCAAGGTAATCAGAAGTATTACCCTTGTAGATAGCCCTCCCCTGTCAGTTAATACAAGGGGTTAACATTCCAATGCCACAGTATAGTAGTTAACAATCTACTCTGTAGTTTTAAATATACCATTAATTCACCCTGAGAACACAGAGGAAACATTTGAAAAAAGATATTCTGATATGTTCTTTTATCCTTTGTATTTGCTTTCTTCTGGTTTTCATCAGTCCTTCAAGGGCACAAGTATTTGAATTCAAAATATGACTTGAAAATCCTTTCTTTGTTAACCGAGGTTCATGCTACAGTCAAATATTGGTGATAGAAAAGCCCAAAAAGGCTTGTAGAAAAAAGACAAGCAGCAATCCACCAAGTCAGAAAAGAGAGAATTCCTCGAAAAAGCAGAGGAGTGAAAATGTTTTTTAAGCTGCTTAGTGCTACTGTTATCTGTGTAACAGTTACCTTCATCTTCCCATCACCTGAGGGCAATTCAGAGTAAACAGAATGGGAGGGTAGACTCTTATCCACTGGCAAAGCAGACACAGATTCTGGATAAATTCCCCAGGAATGATTACCTAGAAAATTCAAGACACAAATCAATCTTGAAGTATAACTAATCTCAAAACTTTGTTGTTGCTGTTTGCAAAGACCTGGGGATTAAACCTACGTCTCGTGTATGTAAGGCCAGCAAGCACTTTCCTACTGACCCACATCCATGGCCCACCAAGGAGAGAAGGAGATAGTTTGTTGGGGGGTGTGGTATAGGAATGTTGGACACATGAAACCCTATCACTAACAATATTGTAAACCATGGCATTTCAAATAAAAATTAAAACTTTAAAAAGATATTAAAGATGGAAAAACAAAAGAAAAGCAATTATCTTTCTATAGAGCTAGTTAAAAAATCCACTTAAATTATGACTATAATAGGCTTTATCAGTAAAAGTACACATGTTCTAAAATCCGATAAAATTTTTTCCTTGTATAATATATGAATCAACTATCCCTACTAAAGCTACTAAAGTCACAAGAACAGGTACAATGACTTCTTAGAAATCTTTTCTACCTCTAGAATATCGAAATAAATTTCTTTCTTAGAAACTATTTGTGATTTCCATGTGAGAAACTATTAATAGCTTTCAGAAAGTTTTTTATCATATATTTTTCATATTAGGTAGGATGTGAGTCACACAATTTACAACCAAGCTACTCCTTTACATTTCCTAGATTCCTAAAGGGCATTTACAATGATCACTAGCTACACGGTACTGAAATTTAGCCCCCACAAACACCACTTTTATTTCCTTCGGGCTTCTTTATAAACCTTCATATTTGGCAGAGTGCCTGATTTAATAAAAAGAGAAAAATGATTAATACAATAATGGATAGTTTTTAAATGGCCCAATTCAGGAACCTGATATGTGAAATAGACTTAGAGGAGTACTGAGCTCATCCACTGAGAAATCACTAGTTTCTCAATAAGTTACCCATAACATTGTCCCCAAATGAATCTGTAATTCAGGTAAATCTGCAAGTAAAATTTAAAGTTAACAAAATTGCTTGTAACACAAAATAACTAATATTAAAAACAATCATTCAGATAACTCATGTTAACTCAGAAAAACTGGGATTAATTATTAGTAAGCAAATTTCCCTTCCTTGGAAATCAGATCCAGGATCTTACACTCGAGACAAGTATTTGACCACAGAACCACATCCCTAACCCTAGAGAACAATTCTTTAAAAGAATGTCATAACAAGCCATGTTTTTTAACATCAAGAAATCAACTTTTACAGCTATAACTTATCAATCCTCTTATAACTTTCAAAGAGAAATCATTTTAAAGAAGCATATTTCTTTGCAGATAACAAAACACATTACTAATGATAGGCAGAAAGTAAAACATGTTTTCCAGTTTCCAGAATACGCTTACCCAGAGTTTTCAAAAGCAGAGTTGTGTGAAGCAGCATTACCAGGGGCGCCACATATTGTAGTGCAATGACACAAAGGTAATAAAACACTCGGGCAACCTGCAATCAACAACATTCTTAAGAGTTCAGTTATGGCTGGCCAGGTTAGAAGTTAAAATACATTTTCATATAATTTTCAAGTGGAATTGCTTTAAGATAAGTAACTGTTTCTAGAAAGGAAGCTAATGGCAGTAATTCTTTGAAACTTCCTTTTATACTCTTATTTATAAATGCCCCCAAAATGAGAAAAATCTGCTTTCCATTTCAAATATAAAACAGAATGCTAAAATCTTTAAGACAGCTAAAAACATCAAACTAAGTAATAGTAACAAGTAGTTACAAATAAGTGTAAACCCCCTAATAAATAAAACTAATTATATGAAAACATATAAAAGGTAAAAGAAAAAGTAATCCTTATCAATGTTTCTGACTATGAAAGACTAAAAATGTTTTGGATTTTAGCAGACCAACACCAAATCTCTGAAAGAGACACATCAGGTAATGATCCAGTCTACCAACACAACAATGAATGAATTCCTATCATTTCTTTCTTTAGAATAGGTTAAATAATAATGTCTCATGTTCAAGTTTTTATTATTTAATTCTTATTATTCAACTAAGAATAATGTTACAAGGAATAAGTTTTTGTCACCACATTTTTTTTCTACTCTAAGTGATAAAGGCTAGATGATACAGTAACTTTCATATTAGTTGGGACTTCCCTAATTTGGTATTATCATGGCTAATTAACACCCAACCATATGGTACATAGGAAATATAAGACCGGAAGAGGAACTGAGACCTTTACTTAGATGCCACAATCAGATCACGGATTCTTGATTTCTGCTGCTTTAAGATTATCCCATTTTGAGCTGAAGAGACAATACAGTAGTTAAAGTGCCTGCCTTAGAGATACAAACAGTGCACCTTTTAGAATAGGTAGAGTAACTTCAATCCCATGAAGCTAATACACTAAGATACCATTAAGACTTAAATTCTCTTAGGAATAGGGATACTGATCCTTTTGGTTTATTGTAGCATCAAGATTCTGTTTTGGATGTGGAATTGGTACCACTACCCGTCAACCCAACAGGACCACTTACAGGTACCAATACCATCTTCTGTTAATTAAAAATGTGCTAGAAGAAGGCGGTGCTGCCAATTCACTTTAAAAGCAACGAGAGAGATGTGGGAGATCACACATTAATACTAATCACAAGATCTGGGTGGTCTTCTAGATAAAACAAGTTTAGACCAGGTTGAGAAGTTGGTGGCTGTAAACTTGTGACCAAGCAGGAAGCATCCTGCTAAGGTCTAACAGGGTGTTCTCATAACAAAGTTCTTCAATTTGTATAAATATAAATGCAATGAAACTCAGAAATTAGCAGATTTTTGGTATAAACGGGACATCTGTGAGCATGTTACAAGTTTAAGCCTATCTAACCATCCACAACTACCTCCATTTTTTATTCAACTAATAAAGGTATTTAATATCTTAAAACAGGAATGATACCTGAGCACGGAGCCAGGAATAACTCCTAAACACTAATGTGAGTTGCCCAAACCCTTCCAAAGAACACGAACAAAAAGACTGCCCTATTTATAGTACAAATTTTATTGGATGAAATAATCACCTATTTTTTTTTAATGCTACCAAATAAGCAATACAGTATTTTCATTAGCCCACAGTATAAAATCTTACCATTTTTTGTAGCTCAATTGTACTTATTCTTCCTGCTTCCTTCTTCATCTGATCCACACATTTCTGTGCTAAATTTAAGTAAGCTTGCAGGTGACTACGCATCATGGCCAAGCGTAGGGCACACAGCAGGATTATCAACCACAGTCGCAGAGTATCAAATGTAGCTTCTGTCATTCTACAGATCAAAAAGTTGACATGGTGCTCTCAGAGACCAAAGTATGCTACCATACTTGTTTTATGTGTTTATGATCAGCATGATACATAAAACTATGCTTAGGTAAAGTTGGATATATAAAAAACAGTATGCTAGTTTACAACAGGTTTATTTTTATAATCCTTTTAGCTACAGAAATCTAACCAGATAAATATATTGCTAAGTAAAAAAGTAACAGATTACAGAAAAAAAAAAGCCACATCATTACTGATACTGAGAGCAGAAAAATTTACACATGTATATGCTAACTTTAATTGGGAGATAATCATTAATATGAATAAAGATCATAAAAAGGGTAATGGCCCATAGATCCAATTTTTAAGCACACCTATTTGTAATAATATCTTTAAAGTAAAGTGATTTAATACTATCCTTAAAAATAAAACATTCTGAAAACGTAAATTAGCCCCCAAATACTCATACTTACAAAGGCACGCTTTCTTTACCCAATGGTGGGTTCATAATGTAGTCTTTGGTGATTGGTTTTACCCAGAGCAAAACCATAAATAATGGTGCCAAGAAGTTAATATGAAGTAATGTTCTGAAAGTAGTAAGAAACAAATATAAAAATACAAAAAAATTTCCATTAATAAATTATAGAAACTTGGTATAAATTATGTCAGGAACTTATTTTCAGAGTCTACATTAACTAGTCTATAGTAACTAGTGTTACCACAATTTTACATTTATCATAATCACTTCACACTGATGAATACTTGCATAACTATCCCATCCATTATCTTAGTTTTTCAGATAAGAGCACTTAAGATTCAGGAAAAATAAATGATTTGTTCATGGCAATACAACAGGTTAAAGATGAATGGTTAAAGTGAAATTTAAAAATCTACTGACTTCTAGAATTCTTTAATAATCACCTACTATATTACTGATTTCACTAACACCGATACCTATATATAATTTCTGGCGCTATGTACTGAATGAACTTAACTGATTTTTAGTATAGAAGTCATTATGGGGAATACATTCAGTATAGCTCAAAGTCTGTACTTAAAAATTTAATTACAAGAAAGACCTTGTTACTAATGAAGTCTACAGCAGAGAAGGCCTATGTCAGAAGAAACCTACTGTAACTCATAAAGAACCTGTAATATGCTGATATTCACTCATTTTAAACATTAAAGTTATAACTATGCCACTGAAATAACAAATGATTTACATATTTTTCTTTATTTCTTCTTGGAATATTATGAACATATCTGATATTAGCTTTTTCTATCCTATACAAATCAAGAAGATTTTTACTACTCCAGACAAGGACTATACCTAATCTAGCATAAGTTTAGGTCTGAGCTCTAACTTCACTATGAACGGAAGTCCCAAGGTAGTAAAGAGACAGAGGATACCTGGTAATGATTTTCTTTACTTTAAAACAAAGGGAAATTCTTCAAACTCTTTTATGGTCACCTACTGTATTATATACCATGATGATGGGCTAAACCTCAGGTCTGTCTGTCTGCCTGCCTGCCTGCCTGCCTGCCTGCCTGTCTGTCTGTCTGTCTGTCTGTCTGCCTCTCTCTCTCTCTCTCTCACACACACACACACACACACACACACACACACACACACACACACACACACACACACACACACTGATGCAAATAAGAGAGATCTATGTGGAAGAGACTGGGTTGGTACGGTGAATACCTGACAAGGAAAGGTCTCCCTAACAATGACATTAAAACAAGTACAGGGTGCTGGTTACACGGAGGAGAATGCTGTTTTATGTGCCAGTCGTGTTACTCTCATAGCAGAACTACATCCTTGGACCAAGGCAGAGTGCAATGATACGGGACTTACAATAAAATGAAAATGAAATAAAAACCCAAATCACAAAAAGGAAAAAAAAGTCTTTAAAAAAGAAGCTACTTTCTCTGAGAGGGAAACAAAAAAGTACTACCACCCCCAAACCACACTTAATGCTTTAAGTGTTTTTATAAAGTGACTCTTTCATCCCACTGCCTGGGTAAACCATTGGGTGAGGGAAGAATGAAGCAATATTAGATACGCAGTGTTGCTAGGGAACACTCGAGTATCAAGGAGCAGTCCACAGCAGCTTCAGGAGCTGGTGAAGGACTCCCTCCACCCACCCTTTCAGCTCATTTAAATCATAACACTAGGGTTAGCGGGCTAAAGTGTGTATGTGGTAGAGAGGGAGAGAAAGAGAGAGAAAGCCAGAATTTTTAAAAAAGAAACCACTAGAAAGACTGGATGGTGGGTGAAATGTAGGACACAGCCAAGAACATGCTCAGTAAAAGGAGAATTAAAAGAAAACATTAAGTGTGCAGTAGGAAGTGAGAGTAAGTAAACACATAAAGCATATGTAGAAAATGGAGATAAGGAAAAACAACAGAAAAAAATGGCCCAAGTAAATAAAGAAAAATTATACAATTAAAAAGAGATACAAATGTGAGAACACCAGAGAATCAGCATCACTAAATGTGAGGCTTTAAAGAGCAAAGAAATAAAGTATCACTCAAAAAAAATTTAGCAACTACAAATATCAAAATGGAAAATTCTCAAATTAGACTTCTACTATAAAATAAAAAGTCAAGATGGAAAACTGGATATGGATAAATCAAGATATAAATATGTCATTTGGTCTAAATGTTATTAACAAAAGTTTATCTGACAACCACAATAAATACAATAAACAGGATTTGAATGATCTGTAGAAATTCAAATATGATTTCTCTGCTTCAAAAACTAAAGTACAATTTGGTAGATTAAAAAGTGATTGTGATATCTGTAAAGTAGTCACAATCCCAAAATAATGTATTTTAACAAGAGTAATGTATTTTAACAGGTCAACAACTTATAGGAAAATCTCCATATGTATAAAATTTAATTCAGAAACCTTGCAAAACCTAAATAAAATTATGCATATAAAATTCAAGCAATTAAAATGTTGACTTAAGGAAAAGTTGCATAAAATCTTAGCTCAGTAGTAGAGATTAAAATTACACCGTCACCTTCAAATTAAAAAGAACTCCATGGAGCTGGAGAAATACATCTCAATAGGTTCAGAGCATGTTCTACATGCAGGAAGCCTGAATTTGATCCCCCAGCACCTTAAGGTGCCCAGAGCACTGCTGGGAGTAGCCCCCAATAACACTAGATATGGGAAGAAAACCTCTAACATAAATACTAATGCTTCTATGCTGACAGAAGAAAAAGTGAATTAAGGCAGATTTTAAAAAATATAGGACTAAAATTTAGAAATAAATAAAAGAAACTTGCTTATAGTGGAAAGAGTAAGCAGTGTGCAACAGAATGGTTATTTTCAATACAGTAATTTATGATTTCATTACAATAATATACCTTCATAAGATGGAAAACATATATTTATCTGCATGTGCTTATGTACATTTTCCGCTTACTGTGTAATTTTTTCTGTTGCCAAATTCAGGGCATCCAGATGCATTTGAGCCAGCCGTAATCCAGGAAATGTCAAAAAAGCCCCAATGAGCGAACAGAAAATTGCCAGGAAAAATTTGAAAGTAAGTTTTGAAACAGGACCCCTAAAAGGAAAATGTTTAAGAAAATCAATCAATTTTTTAAGTTTTAAGGAATAATGTATTTTAGCAAGAGTAATGTATTTTAAGAGGTCAATAACTTATAGGAAAACCTCCATATGAATATAATTTAACTCATAATTTCGTCTAGTTAACCGCTTTATAAACTAGAATAGCAATACAAAGTAAATGTCTATAAAAAGACTGCTTCTTTTTTAACTACCTATAATGGATCTTGGTGAACTAAAAAAAATATATATCAAGCATTGCTTTCAGACAACTAGTAACAATCCACCGAAACTTTAAACATAAAATTGATAGATGATTCATAAATTTAGCTTAACCTCTGGTGATAGGGAATTAAATAGTAGCAAATCCAAATAAGAGTTCTATGAAAGATACTAACTGCACAAATGTAAAAATTATGAGTAGGGTTATTTGTAATAGTGAGAGGCCTATTTGATAAAGAACTCAACAGATTAAAAGTAGATATTTATAGTAAATAGTTTCACCAAAAATTTTAAAAACCTTTAAATATTGCTGAATTAAAAAAAAAACTTACTGAGATTCTAAACCTTGTTTTTCAAGAAACTGCATCGCACTGTCTGAAAAATTTGTAAATCCTGTAGGGAAAAAAATTACTCTTATCACAAAGGTAAAATGCAAAAAGAATCTTTGAAAATAAAAGAAAACATAGCGTTTTAAATTTTGAATTAACTGAGCTTTTAGCAGAAAGCTTTTTGGAAAACAGATCTCTGATACTGGCTCATGCCATGAATATGCATAAAATTTGCATTAAAATTTGCCTCTTTATCCATGTGAGCAAACTCAGCATTACAGAAACATAAATATAAGGAAAAAGAGAGTGGCCAGCATTTTTTGATAAAAGTAACCAAAGCAGTAATAACAAAATTCAAAAGGATAAGATTTTTCACACCCATTTTTTAAAAAAATTTATCGTATTTGTTCCAGAGAGTCAGGAGTTAAGGCACTTGCCTTGCATGCCATCGATCTTTGTTCTAATCCTTAGAACCAATTACGGTATACCTAGCATGGCCTGCTGTCACTCCAGAGAAGAGCCAGAATATATTCCCCAAACAAAAGCTAATATGGGGGCCAGAGAGATCATACAATGGGTAAGGCACATGCAACTAACCAGGGTTTGAAGCCTGGAACCTCATATGCCTCCTAAGTCTATGAGGAGTGATCCCTGAGAGCCAGGAGTAAGCCCAAACAAAAATACTTAAGTAAAAAATATTAACACCAGGTAAAGCAAAACTGACTTTAAGAATTGTAAAATTAGGACTGGGAAAAAAGGCTCCTACGTGGGCCACTAGCCCTGATTCAATCCCTAGCACTGCACAAGGTTCCCTGTGAACCCAAGGGTCACTTCTGAGCACAGAGCCAGGAATAGAATCTGAGCAATGCTAGGTATAACCCCACCCCCATAAAAAATATTTTAAATATTAAGACACCATGATTCACATAGTTGACCTTCAGGCATACAATGTTCCAACACCAACTCTACTACCAGTGTCAACTTTCCTTTATCAATATACCCACGTTCCCTCCCACCCTGTAGCCTGTCTTGTTGACACGTATATTTTTAATTTTGTTTGCTGTATTTTGGATCTCATGATTCCAGTGTTGATGGCTCTGTAGTTTACATAGACCATATGATTATACCACCAGTGTGCCCAAGTCCTGGCCCTTACCCACTACCTCCCATTCATCTCTTCTTACTCCCCTTCTACCATTTTTGGGGGTGGAAATTTGGGCATCACTCTGTAGTGCTCAGGACTTACTCTGGCTCTCTACTCAGGGACCAATCGTGGTGGGCTCAAGAGCCTATATGGGATACTCGGGATAGAAACTGGGTTGATTGTATTTTAAGCAAGCACCCTACCAGCTGTACTATGACTTTAGCCCATTTTTCCTGTGCCCCAACCTAACAACATGAGAAAAGTTGTATAATTACCTGTTTCAAGTCCAAATTCAAGATAATTTTCTGTTACAATCAAAACTGCCATTGCTTTGACAAAGAAAAAAAATCCAAAAGTGACACATACTGATCTTTCACCACCATCTTCAACTTTAAAATAATGTGTAGTTAATGAAAACAGAACTTTGCTGCAGAAGGAAAAGTTCAGGAAAAATTACAAATACCTGTGGAAGTTATACATACCTAATCTTAAAAGAACCTGAACTCTAACATGCTTATATATAAGGTGCCATTCAGAAGTAAAAAATTAAAAAGCACATTTAGAGAATTTGTACATATTAATTGTAACTAGAGAAAGGATTTGTCTAAACTTTTCCTAGATTACAATAATTTTACGAAATAAATTTTCACTGATAAGAAAAGCTTCAAGGCTTTTTTAGAGGACTAAAATAGCCTTTATTAACACATTCAGTTTATACTTAAAATTAAGCACATCACAGGAATCATCTGTAAAATTATTCAACAATCTGAAATTTAAATTACTAATAGTCACTAATTAACCATGACATACAAGCCAAGTATGGGGATCACCAATTCATGTAATTTTTTTTTTTAAGATTCTCCATGTAAAACACTTAGAAATCTCAACAATAACAAACTAAACAACCCCATCAAGAAATAGGGAGAGCAGCTCAACAGATGATTTCCTCAAAGGACATACAACTGGCCAGTAGACATGAAAACGTTCATCATCATTGACTACTAGGAAACGCAAATCAAAATGACTGACAAGAACTTATCACCACACTGAAGAATGAGAATTGTCAATATAAAAAAGTTCAGAAATAAATGCCATGAAAAACGAGCCATTATTCAATGTTGGTGGGATGCTGCCTGGTTCGTCTTTATGGAAGCCAGGATGGAGATTTCTCAAAAAATTAAAAATAAAACTTCTAAGGCTGGAGTGATAACACAGTGAGTGGGTAGGGCGTTTGCCTTGCATGCGGCCGACCCGGGTTCGATTCCCAGCATTCCATATGGTTCCCTGAGCACCGCCAGGATTAATTCCTGAGTGCAAAGCCAGGAGTAACCCCTGAGCATTGGGTATGACCCAAAAAGCAAAAATAAATGAATAAATACTCCAAATTCTCTATCCCCAATACATGTTGGATAACGCTGGGTTGTCCTTGCTCCTCCCTCAGGGAGCTTCGGTTTATTGAATGAATTACTCCCACAACAGTGCCCCTGAGGCACAATTAATAATCCTATATTGCTTTTTCTCTTTCCTTTATGTCATTTGCCTGGCTTACTCAGCAATGTCCTTTTTCTATAGACACAGGAAGAAAGTTCATGCTATGCTTTTGTAACATGGGAGTTAACTGACTCCAAATGTTTACTCATATTTACTTGACTTAAGCCTCAGTTGCCTTTACTTCCTAACACCCCAAAAGAAGGGTCCCAATGAAGGGATTGGATGGACCCAGGGCAAGCTGTAAGATACCCTGGCATCGAAAGGGGACAAGCTAAGCCCCATAAGTTAAGAGCATGGTCATGGAACAAACTCTGTTATGACCCAAAAAAAAGTAACTGGACAAGGACCCTGCTGGGTTAGGGTAGATTATACTGGCCTTAGGACTGTAGTCTGGAATATATAGCGAGATGTACCCAGGAAGAGCCAATCTTTAAGCTGAATATGTGTTCATACAAAATGACTAGAAATATTATAAGAAGTAAATTTACTATGAATGGTTAAACGGATTACTAGCTGAGGAAAGAAGAAAGCAATACACCCTAGATGGAATCCCGCCCTTGAGCGGATTTCCTAGTAATCTAGAGTGCTGAACCCTCAGCTGAGCTTTTGTCCTTGAGTAAATCTTCTAGAACTTCCTCTGAAGGAGTGGCTTTACATCTGTTTGTTGTTATGACAATGTTCAACCCCACTGATGTATACCCCCACCCTTCTGTGAAGGAGAAGGGTCAGCTAGGGGAACGGTTCTCAGCCAACAAATGCTCGAGTTCTGTGTGCACCCATGTCTTTCTTTTCAAACTCACAAATACAAACATATTAATTAATAAAGATATATGCACACACATGTTCATTGCAGCACTATTTATAATAGCCAAGACCTATAAACAACCCATGTAGCCAAAAGATCAATGGAAAAGAAACTGTGGTGTATATATACTCAGTGGACTATCTCTCAACTACTGGCGATAAAATCTTGCATTTCACTTTAACTTGGATGAAAGTAGAGGACAGCATGCTCTACTTTAGCTGTTAGCTAGTAGAAGACAAATACCATTCCACTCATAGGTGGAATGTAAAGAAACAAAGCAAGGTAACAGATAATGGTCAATAAAAATCAATTCTGAGATATTATTGACAAAACAGAGAACTGAGAATGCCAAGTGGCAGAGGAGGGAAGGAACGAAAAGAACCTAAAGAGAGTGGGGGTGGATATAACATATATATTGCACTGTAGTATATAATCATAACCGGAATAAACCTTGGCATGGTAACATCTTCGACCTAAAACATAAACACCCTCTGTAAGTCAATGATAAATCAATAAAAAAAAAAAGGCAAAAGCAAAAATTACCAACATAAAATAGTGTAGCACTGTAGCACTGCACTGTTATCCAGTTGTTCATCGATTTGCTCAAGTGGGCACCAGTAACATCTCCATTGTGAGACTTCTTGTTACTATTCTTGGCATATCGAATATGCCACAAGGAGCTTGCCAGGCTCTGCCATGCAGGGGGGATACTCTCGGTAGCTTGCCAGGCTCTCCGAGAGGGACAGAGGAATCGAACCCAGGTTGGCCGTGTGCAAGGCAAACGTCCTACCTGCTGGGCTATCGCTCCAGCCCAGTGGGTAGGATATTTGCCTTGCATGTGGCTGACTCAGGTTCGATTTCCAGCATCTCATATGGTCCCTGAGCACCACCAGGAGTGATTCCTGAGTCAGAGCCAGGAGTAACCCCTGTGCATCGCTGGGTGTGGCCCAAAAAGCAAAATAAAATAAAATAAAATAAAATAGTGTATAGCACCTAAATTATGTAGTAACTTAGTATCACATTAAATCTGTTCTAGAGTTGAGGTAATAGAAGTTAACAGTTTTAACATTGTTAGAATCAGATATTTTTATTGAGAAATTCTGGGCAAGGATAAGGACTCTCATCTTTGCTCCTTGAAATGAAGCTATCATTTGTAGTCTTATTTACAAATATTCAATCCAGGGGGCTGCAGTGATAGTACAACAGGCAGCGCAGGGGATTTGCCTTGCATGAAGCAGCCTGTATGGTCCTCCAAGCTCACCATGAGTGATCCCTGACAACAGAGCCAAGAGTAAGCACTTAGCATCACCAGGTGTGGCCCCAAACCACTCCCTCCCCATATATAAAGTCAAAACAGTAAGCACCCATTTTCTATTTTTAAGGTAATATCTAGGATACTGAATATAAACAGTGTCTCAGCTTACCTCTAATTATATTTTAACCAACTTGAAGATAATAAATATTACTAACATCTTTAAAATTCCACTAGAATGCCAACTACCTATGATCAAGAATTCTTGCCCTTTTTTTCACTGCAAATTTAATCAACATAATGCTGAAAAGATTACCAGTAAGTTTCTCAACAGAAAATCTACAGACTAGAAGGCCAGTGGTGTGATGCACATGAAGTGCTGAATGGAAAAGACATCCCATCCAAGAATACTGTCCAACTAAATTATCTCTTATATTTAGAGAAGAAAATAAATTGCTTTTCAGGGCATGCGGATGGCTCAGTAGCAAAGCATCTGTAAGGCCGTGAGTTTGATACTCAGCACTACCAGGCATGTACCAAATGCAATTCTGGTCACTCTGCCTTGTGAGATCACCAAATTACAATAAAGTTGGTGATTACTGATGTACCACAGCCAATAATGTGTAAACATTGCACTGAAAAAGATGTAAGCACTGTAAGCACAAGTTACAAAGCATAAAATTTAGACAGTCCCTGTGCAAGAGCTGAAACCAAAACATGCAACCTTAAGTGCAGATCACAACTGTGTGTGTGTGTGTATGTGTGTGTGTGTTGGCCACTGCAACAAGAACACATTTTGAAAGGGAAAGGAGAATTAAGAATTTTATTTTTGATAAAAGGGCTTTCAGAAAATTAAAAGGTATTTATTGTCATCAAACTGTATCTTCAACAAATATTTAAGGTACTTTTGTACAGGGAAAACAATTCTTACCAGTAGGCAGTAACACACTTAAAAATAAAATGTGGTTGAATGAAGAATCTTTTAAGTACACTGATTCTTGTTATGTCAATTCATTTTAGTTAATTTTGAACTTCAGATATTGTATTCTGCAGGTCTAAATGTGCACCTAGCTGTTTTAAAATGTTTATCTGAGTATTTGATGAGATTTCATCTATATTCATTTACTATTAGCATTTTTACTATATTATTATTGAGAGTAGTTATTATAGATGACTGATAATAATTTTAATTATTTGCCTAGAAACACAGCTGGCTTTTGAGAATGGATCATGTTGTTCTAATCCTTTTGCTGAATAATTCTGTACTGTATCACAGATATTTTATTTATTCTATTCTGAATCTCTGGGTTCTATTTTACTTCTCTGAAAAAATTTTATTTTCAACCTTAAACTCAGTATGAGTCATAATGCAAAGTTTATCTCTGGGACAGCTCAAATTTCTGCTCATTTCTATCTTTTGTTGGTACGTTTTATTGTGACCTCTGTATGTGTCACTTAGGAGTAAAATATTTAGGTTATATATAATATTTATTATAATCTTTCACTCACCTTGCTTCGTAATTCCTAGCTCTCTGATTTCCTTGTGATTGTCTTAAACTCTTTTAGGATTTTTAAAGCACAAGGAGATGTCAAGTTTTCAAATGGAGTTTTGGCCACTCTGCTGAATGTTATTCTGTCCACAGGCCAAAAACCCGTATAACAGAAAGTCTATCTTATATCACATTCTCTCTCTTCCAAATTTTGACATCCTTCCTAAAGCTGTTTTTATTTCTATACATTCCAATTACTTTCAGAAAGTTGTAGTTTTTGATATTTATATTTTGTTGTTTGTAATTGTTCCAGAGTGATAATTAACGTAACACAAACTTACACATATGTGACATTCCCAATTAAAATACAAATTCTTTGTAATAGCAAATAAAATCAGAATCTGACTTCCCTTTACCGAAATGCTCACATCATACAGCTTACCCCATTTTTCATTTGCTCATAAATAATCAGCCATATCGATCACTTAATAACTGACTCAGTTTTTCTAGAAAATTGAGAACTAGGCAAAGAAGTTCTTATATTCTTCTTTACTAAAAGGAAAATAAATCCTTGAATCCATCTTCTTTCGTGAAGCTTGGATTATTTTTCCAACCCAGACAACTTTCTTTGTCTTCTAACTCATAACCATACTCATAACATTCATTCACTAAGTAAATAATAGACTATCTTGAACTGTGCTGTGACAAAGTTGTAAACACAAAAGCACGCTAGGTCTTGAAAGTCTGGCTGAATCAGGTTTACTTTTACTACCATAATTTTACATATGAAGTTAATTAATCTCTGGTCTCCAATTTCTTCCTTAGTAAATTGTGATTAATACATCAATCAACTCAAGAAATGGTTTTGAAAATTAAAATTTTTTTTTTTAGTTCTCAGTAACAACTGTCTTCTGCTGACACTGAAAAAAGTATAACCTTCCAAAACACAAAAAACATGGGAATTAGGGACAAACATCCTTGGAATGATTAGAAGTTAATCTTACTTTGATGCCATTCTTTGTATTATTTAAATCTTTTCACCTTTTCATGAAAATTGAAGAGGTAGTGTCTACAGAAAACAACCGTGTGGTGTAAGCTAAAAATAGAGCTATAAAACTAGGCTCCCAATTCTCCAGTGTCATTACTTGCTGCTACAGCCAGATAACAAACTACACATTGAATTCAGCAGAAATCTAAGATTTTAACCTCTGAAGAAAATAAACCTGAAATACAGAAGAATTTAGATATGAAAGCAACTCTAGTGAAATAGGATAAGTAAGTGAAAGTTTCTATTATAGCAAACGTATACTCAGCCTTTGAAATATGTGAAGGCTTGTTCACCAAGGCAAGATCTTAGATTCTCCTCCTCTACAAAAACCAACAGGTGCCACAGAAAATGTAGCATACACTTAAGGCACTTTTGGTTGCCTTCTACTATGTTAAGAAAGGTCTATTTATTCCTAACTTGCTAAAGGTTTTTATGCTTTCTTCAAAACTGAACTGTTTCATAAACAGTCAATGTTCTTTGGCTATTTAGGTGACTTTTCTCTTCTCCAGAGATTTGTATTATGATCTTTTACTTACTAATGCAAATACTGAACATTATCTGTAATATTTCCTAACAAAAAGTCAATATTATCCTTTTAAAATAAAATACCTCATTTTTATAACCCTGTTCAGATTCTTTTTTTTTTTTTTAAATTTCTTTATTTTTAATTAGAGAATCACCGTGAGGGTACAGTTACAGATTTATACACTTTTGTGCTTATACTTCCCTCATACAAAGTTTGGGAACCCATCCCTTCACCAGTGCCCATTCTCCACCACCCGTAAACCCAGTGTCCCTCCCACCCTCCCCAATCCCATCTCCCCCCCCAACCCACCCTGCCACTGTGGCAAGGCATTCCCTTCTGTTTTCTCTCTCTAATTAGCTGTTGTGGTTTGCAATAAAGGTGTTGAGTGGCCGCTGTGCTCAGTCTCTAGCCCTCATTCAGCCCGCAACTCCCTTCCCCCACATGGCCTTCGACTACAATGTAGTTGGTGATCGCTTCTCTGAGTTGCCCTTTCCCCGGAACGTGAGGCCAGCCTCGAAGCCATGGAGTCAACCTCCTGGTACTTATTTCTACAGTTCTTGGGTGTTAGTCTCCCACTCTGTTATTCTATATACCATAGATGAGTGCAATCTTTCTATGTCTGTCTCTCTCTTTCTGACTCATTTCACTCAGCATGAAACTTTTCATGCCCATCCACTTGACTACAAAATTCTTGACCTCCTTTTTTCTAACAGCTGCATAGTATTCCATTGTATAGATGTACCAAAGTTTCCTCAACCAGTCATCCGTTCTGGGGCATTCGGGTTTTTTCCAGATTCTGGCTATTGTAAACAGTGCTGCGATGAACATACATGTGCAGATGTTGTTTCGATTTACCACCTCACACCACAGAGACTAGCACACATCCAAAAGAACAAAAGCAACCGCTGTTGGAGAGGATGTGGGGAGAAAGGGACCCTTCTTCACTGCTGGTGGGAATGCCGACTGGTTCAGCCCTTCTGGAAAACAATTTGGACGACTCTCAAAAAATTAGATATTGAATTCCCATTTGACCCAGCAATACCACTGCTGGGAATATATCCCAGAGAGGCAAAAAAGTACAATCAGATTCTTAAATTAAAAATAATCTATCTTCACTCTCTTCATATATAAAAGACAAAAAAGTGTATCTGTATGATTTATCTAGTTTATGTAAATATTAAAATTAGAATAGAATTATTCACATTATACTTTAAAAACACGCCTTTAAAAAGATTTCCGCAAAATATTTCTTTATCAATTTATCACTGATTTACAATTTTGTGGATATTCAGTTGAATATTTATTCATCTATATGTGTAAGTTACCACCTATGCACGCATGTGCCTGAGCGCGCGTGCACACACACACACAGATGTCTCTTGTACACACAAAGATCTCTCTCATATGTGGAACATAAAGAAACATAGTTAATAGAATAATAAATGGCCAAAGCCAACAGACCTGGAGATTTTGTCAACAGAACTGAGTTTACATGGGAGAGAAGATGGCAGGGAGGGGCCCTTGGGACATTAGTGGAGGGGAAAAGGGCACTCTGATGATGGGTGTGGTGTGGTGTTAGAACAAATGCATGCACTAAAAACATAATACTGTAAAGCAAGGTACTAATAAAAATGGTTAATAAAAAACTTATGAGAGGAAAAATAAAGCAAAACTCTAAGTCATATTCGAAAACCAAACAAACAAAAAGAAATCTTTAAGTTGTATGTAAAAGATTATATATCATGTGATACTGTGTTTTTCCGGAGGTGGAAGGGGAGCAGGTCTAGGGATTGACCACGGGTCTCACATGAGCAGGGCAAGTGCCCTACTGGTTAAGTAACATCCCTGGCCCCAATCTTGTGCTTCTTAATAGCAAATTCTGAAGCCAAGTAAAGAGCATGTTTTGAGAATTATAAATAGAATATGAACACCTAGAACTTTATATCCAACCTAAAGCCAACCAAATGGAAATATAGAAAATGCAGTGCCTAAAACCAGTTACTTCCACTCGGGCAGAAAATTCCATCAAAATATTTGAACAAGTAGGGACAAAAACAATCCCCAGTGCCAGATAATAAAAACAAACAAACAAAATCACTGAGTGCCACAACACTGAGACTGAAACATTATCAATAAAGAACAAAAATTATCAGTGTTAGCATGGATGTGGGGGAAAAGCAACTGCATCCAGTGCTGGTAGTAATGTCAACTGGTTCAACCTTTTTGGAAAACAACATGGACACATCTCAAAAATCAAAGAACTGATCTTTCATATATTCAGCAATTCCACTTCCTGGCACCCTACACCAAGGATCAAAAAAACTCTATCCAGAAACACATCTGTAAATTGCAGCACTATTCAAATGGCGAAAATCTGGAAATAATCCAAGTGTCCAAGAACAGATGACTAGATAAAGAAAAAAGGTATAAATGCACAGTGGAATATGGTAACTCATCCAGGATATAGAAAAGACAAACTATGCAATCTGTTGCTACATAGATGGGTCTGACCAGTATCATACGAGTGAGGTTGGTCAGAAGAGGGACGGATACAAAATGATTTCCCTTTTAATATAAAGAATATGGGATTTTTATGGGGTTTTTCTTTTTATGGGATATAAAGAAACAAAGCAAGAAAAGAAAAAATGCCAAAAGGCAACAGAAACTGATCAGTTAGTTTTTAATAGAAAGCATATCACTGGGCAAGCAGGGTGAAGGGTGGACAGACACTGGGACAGTGGTGGAGAAAAGCTGAGACTTTGGTGGAGGGTATGGTGTTAGAATATTTATGTCAGGAACCCTGCCATTAATCAATATTGTAATCACAGTGCCTAAAATGAAAATTTTAAATTAAATTAAAAGAATAAAACAAAACACTGAACCTGGAAACGATAAAATTGTGAGAAAAGAGAAATCTAAAGAAAACAAAAATATATCCCAGATGAGGGTTGTGTAGCAGGTCTATAGGACAACGAACTCAGACAAAAGTATTTTTAGCAATGTTCCCCTTCTCTTTGAATAGAAACTGAACATACAAATCTAATAAAGCTATTTGAAAAAATAATTATACATATTTCTGAGTTTACCATTTTTTCATAAACTTTATTTTCAAAACCAAGTTAATTCCTACAAAAGTGGATGAAAATTCTTTGCTCTGTAAAATATTTCATCCTTGTTATATCCAACTACTAGCAGCAAAACTCAAGTAGTTAAATCTGACAATTCTCTGCATTTTTCTCAAAAATAGACAACCAGAACACTCAAAACACATTTTTGCTGCAAAGAAACCTAGATATCATACCAAGAAATTGCTATGGTACATAAGTTAGAATAAGAAGTACATTGAAATCCTTCTTAAATTACCCAATTCTAGGCGTGAGATCTGGCTCGAAGAGACAGCAAACATACCATGCATGCGGCATAAGGGCCTGAGTTCAGTCCCTCACACCAGGGTAACATTCCTCTATATCCTCCAGCCACCCTGGGCAGAGGCCTCAGAAGGAAAACAAAAACAAAAAATAAAGCAAAAAACGATCCTGTTTTTAAAACATTTAAAAAATAAACATTTTTTAAACATTTAAAAAATAAGCATTTTTTTAAATGCCTGGATAATTGGAACTTTTTTTTTTTCAGAGATCAAAATTCAACTCCTTTTGGGAGTGGGAGTGGGGAATATTTTGGGGACCACTCTGATTGTACTCAGGGCTTGCTCCTTGTCCTCTGGGACCATATGCAGTGCCAAGGATTGAAACCAGGTTGGATGCATGCAAGACAAGTGACTTACTGAATCTCTGGAAAAATTCAACTTACAAATTAATTAAAAAAAGAAAGAGAGCCTAAATTATTATACATAACCCAAAAAGCCATGACACATTTTATTTCACACTGCACAAAGAAAAATTTCAGTAACTCAACCTATCAAGACTGCCAAAACAGCCAAAGATTTCTAAAAGCAACAACCACAGGCTGATTTTTTTAAAAAGAAAACAAAGGGGTGAAACCTATTATCTAATCTTCTGGATTAAATGAAATAAAGCAAAGCAATAGAGGCAATTCTTAGAATTTTAGATTTGTAAGAAAATGTAACATTTTCTAACTAAAATATCAAAGTTATAATTATTGTAAATTTATAGCTGGAAGTAAGGCCTTACCTTCCACTTAAGTTCTCTATATGACTTCTTTCTGACTTAAAATGCTTTTGGCAGCATTAATGTCATAAAATATACTAAAAATTTATTTAAAAAAACAAGCTTTGATAAATAATACTATATAAAGATTTCAAGACAAAACAAGAACTTTGGCTCATATTCTATAGCTCTGACTCTGTCCCTTCCTCACTAGGAGACTTGCAGTTTACTTCAGGAGTTAGTGTTTTATTGCTCTCATTAGCAGGAACATTTTTGTAAAGAATAATTTAGAACCTTTTAAATAAGAAAAAACGAGCAAGTTGGACACTTTGCTGTAGTTTTCTACTCCCTGTAACGAATAAAAGCAGTAGCTGATTTGTAGATTTTTAATTTATAGATCAGCATAAAAAAAACTGATTAATCAGAATATCTTACAATATATTCCAATTTTAACCATTCACACTTTTTGCTTTGTATAAATCTTGCATGTCTGGCAATCAAAACAAATTAAAATTTTAAGACATAGCTTTAAAATTATACATATACATATATAACAGGTTTTTTGGGTACCTTAAACCATCACATGGTAAAATACAAGCACTTTGGAAATGTGACAAATGATCCAGCCCTTTAACCAAATATAATAGGACTACTGAGAAGCTTTATCATTCTTTGCAGAATAGCTTTCTTCTCACTCAAATTCATGCAACTGACTCAACATTACTCTGTCATATAGCTTATTCCTAAGAAAAGGTTCTTTAACATTTCATACTACTTTAATTTTTCAAAAGTTAAGTCCTATGGTCAAACATATAAATTCTGCAACATTTTTACTTTTCATCAGAAATGAAAATTGTGTATCTCATGTAATAATATCAGCAACACTTTCTAGTAACTAAGATATCAAGGGCCACAGTATAAAACAAATTACTAGATGCTACATTCTCACTGCAAAGTTTTCTTTATCGCCTCCATACCACGAAATTAGGCAAAAAGAAAAGTGAAACACAAACTTGGTGATATAGTCAGAATTACATATAGGCAAGCTGAGAATTAGTTTGAATTTAGATGACAGTGCTACAGTGCTTAGAAGACTGGAAGCAGGTGCTGTACCTGAGATGAAAGCAATGAAAGCACAACTTCAAGATGAAAGCTGAGCCGATGAGAAGAGTTGGCTCAGCTTCAAGTGCCACAGTTCAGGACTTTCACGTCACAACCTTAAAAAATGGTGGTCTCATGCCTTCAAAATTTGTTTGTAAGCACAATTGTGGTACTAAAAAATGTCAAATAAAACTGATGGGGGTAAGGGGAAGGGAAAGACAAAATGAGCAGGGCAACAAAAGAATTTTCCCTCACTTTAAAATAAATTACTTAGGTTTTATGTGCTTAAACCTGGGATCATATTAACAAAGAGCATTTATCAGTAACATCCACAAATAATTTTGAATCAATTGATGTTATGTGTGACTCTGGAATTAAGTAGAGCTATTGTCCTAGGTAATCAATGGAGACATGTGTTTGACTAATAAGTACGCATGTACAATAAGGAAATAAAGAGAAGCCAGACAGAGGTCACTGCAACTAGACTCTGTTCATGGGTATGAAAGGCATACCAGATATGTTATAACTAAGATAAAAGATACGCTGGAAATACTTATTGGTGTTAATATGGACACCTGGCATTTAATAGTCTTCCTGCATGCCAATATAAACTGTGTCATTTTTCACTTGCTACAAGTTTTTAAAAGAAAATCACCCAAGCTTACACAAGATTCTACTTTCCTCCTTCCCTTCCCCCTTTGTGTAGGGTCAAAGTTGGCTTGAAAATAGCTTAGTTTCTAAAGTCCTTCAGAACTCTCAGTCTTTATTGGGGTGGGGAGACAGCCTGCTACGAGATTCCTGCAGGGATGCTATTGTTTGATGCCTTTCATGACTGCACTACTTTAAACTAAGCACAGCCCGTTCAGTGCTGAAGACTGTGTGAGACCTTTACTCTCACACTATTGAGCACTAATAGCGAAATGAAAGATAAAATGTATTCACATAAACAATAACTTGAGTAGCTATTAAGCATATTTTTCTAATTTCTGTGGTAACAAGAGCAGCATTACATTTAATAGAACAGGATTTCAAGAATATGCATTCCTACAAAATACCGTAAGATTTTATCTATAAATCATGAATTTCAAAGTATAGAAAAAGTAACATGACACAGTACAATACCGTTTTAGTACAATATTTTCTGTGTTTCATTCAACTTTCTCTTTTTCTGGGGGAGAAGGGAGAGATTTTTGGGTCAGATCCAGTGATCCCAGGTGTTACACCTGGTTCTACACTCAAGAATTACTTCTGGAGATGTTCAGGGAAACCATGAGATTCTGGGATCAAATCTGCAAAGGCATATACCCTTCCAACTGTACTAATACTCAGGCCCCACACTTTATTTCTAGGGATTTAATTCACCTTCAATGGCATTTCATATATTTAATGCTAAATAAATTTTTTAGGGCTATACCCTTATTACTCAGGGCTTACCTCTGACTCTCTGCTCAGAGATCACGTTAACAGAAGGCAGGCAAGCACCTTGCTCATTACACTATGTTGTTGACTTGGAAATAGTACGATTTTAAAAGCTAGACTAACTTGCTCTTGATATTAGTTCCATACCAGCTATATGGGAATGTCTTTCAAGTGAAAACACGTCAGTATTCATACCCAGTATAATTTATTCTTTGTGAAGATAATTCAGGGCATTCTGCTCTGAATTATATTTAAATCAACTGTAATAAGCCAACAGAAAGATCACACAGTGGTGTTGAATGTCAAATTTTAGCAGTCTCCAATTGAACATAAAATATGTAAGAAATGTATTTATCGTGCTTCACCCCAAATCAGACTGTATAAACCATACATCAAGTGAATACTCCAGAACAGAGGGGCTGGAGCAATAGCACAGCGGGTAGGGCGTTTGCCTTGCACGCGGCCGACCCGGGTTCCATTCCCAGCATCCCATATCGTCCCCTGAGCACTGCCAGGGGTAATTCCTGCGTGCAGAGCCAGGAGTAACCCTTGTGCATCGCTGGGTGTGATCCAAAAGGCAAAACAAACAAAAAACAAAAATAAAGAACAGAAAAAGAAATGTCAATAAAACTTTGAAGATGAGAAAATAGAGGGACAAGCAATAACTGACTTTTTTTTCAGACTTCTCCAATATACTAGGTCTAGAAGAGGAAGAACTTGGTAATAAAGTCAATTAATTCATAAAGAACCTTGTTAAAGTCAAAAACTGGACATAGCATTATGAAAGAAGCAGAGTTCAATGTGGATGAAATAGATGATTGGTTTAATGTCTTTACTATTAGTAATTACATGTGCTTTCTTACTGTTATATGCTTAGTTTATCTTGACTAATCACACATATTTGGTGATAGCCCTTCACTAACTCTACCAAATCTTGAATTCTTACTATATAAAGATATGAAACCAGAGAAGACTGGTCATGGGAATACCATGTAAAACATCTAATTTCATTAAGCAATAAAGACAATGAATGGGGGGAAGATATATACATACATTTAAGTTTATGCTGAAGGCTAAATTCTGTGTCTGAGCCTCCTTGGCTTTCAAAATACTGGCTGTGAGAATTACACCCACAGATGGAAGAACAGACACTTGTCTGGAGAGAATGATTGGCCTAACAACCTAAAGTTACTGATATTTATGTTACACAAGGATATTACAAGGTCCAGGAGAGTCTGGCAAGCTCCCCATGGCGTATTCATATGCCAAATATAGTAATAATGATGGGTCTCATTCTCCTGACCCTGAAAGAGCCTCTAATGCAGCACCATTCAGAAGGACAAGTAAAGAGAGGCTGCTAAAATCTCAGGGCTAGGATGAATGGAGATGTTACTGGGCCTGCTCAAGCAAATCGATAATCATTTGAGTGATAGTGATTACAAGGTCCTTATTCAATCATCCACAAAAAGAGTCACAAATCAACACTGGCTAGTCATTGCACAAACTTTCAATTTTCTTAGAGCATTCTTAAATAAAAAAAAAGAGATACTCAAAGTTTATAAGACATTTGGGAAAATTCCAACATGATAGTGATTAAAAGTAAAAAAAAAAAAAAGCAACGGGCAGAAATTCAGAAAACAAAGCAGAAGCAAAAGAAAAAAACAAAAACAAAACACAACTTAAAGATACAGCCAAGATGTTTCTCAGTGTTAGAGAACATGGGTTATCAAGTGTGAGACCCTGGGTTTGCCCCCACCACCCCCAGAATAAATAACAGCTAAAAGACAGTACTATAATATCCTTAGAAATAAAAAGATATTGAGATGAAGAGAGAGTACAGAGGTTAAAGAGCTTGCCTTATACATGGTGGACCCTAGATTGATCCCCTAAAAACTTCAGGAGGACTGCTAACTACAGGGTCAGGTACAAGCCAGAAGTACCAGCATATATGAGGCAATCTAAACACACACATACCCTTCAAAAAGATATTACACACCCATGTCAGAGCATGCCATGAAAATAGAACAGAGGAGGAAAGTTGTTAAAAATTTAAAAATTGATAGCTGTTCCCAAAAACATTCAAGAGAAAGGAGCTGGAGAGAGTATAGGGATTAGGCACCTGCCTTGAACAGCAGACCCTTGTGTGATCCCTGGCATTGAATATGGTTCCTTAAGCACATAACCAAGAGTGGCTCCTGAATTCAAAGAAACTAGACATTTCAATTAAAATGTACACTGGTGGAGGGATGGGTGTTCAATCATTGTATAGTCGAAACTCATGAAAGCTTTGTGACTGTATCTCACAGTTATTCAATTAAAAAAAAAAAAGTTTCTGGGAGGGGAAAACTGGACAGCTACTGGCAAAAAAATGAACTCAGACCTCTGTCTAATGCCTGGAATGAAAGTCAGATCAAAGTGGACTATTGACCTCAATATCAGACCTGAATCCATAAGGTACATGGAGGAAAATGTAGGCAGAACCTTCCATGACATTGAAGCTAAAGGCTTCTTTAAGGATGAAAACAGCACCAACCAAGCGAGTGGAAACAAACAAATGGGACTACATCAAACCAAGAATTTTCTGTGCCTCAAAAAAAACAGTTACCAAAATACAGAGTCCACCGAACGGGAAAAATTATTTATCAAATACCCAGCAGATAAGGTGTTAGTATCCAGGATATACAAGACATTGATAGAAAAATACAAGAAAAAAACCTCCAACCCCTTGAAAGAACAGGGAAAAGATATGAACAGAAACTTTCTCAAAAAAGAAACGTAAATGGCCAAAAGGCACATGAAAAAATGCCTTATATCTCTAATCATCAGGGAGATGCAAATAAAAACAACAATGAGATATCATCTTATACCACAGAGATTGGCACACATCGAAAAGAACAAGAACAATCAGTGCTGGCACGGATGCGGGGAGAAAGGGACTCTCTTTCATTGTTGGTGGGAATACTGATTGGTCCAACCTTTCTGGAAAACAATATGGGCATTCTTCAAAAAAACAGCAATTGAGCTTCCATCTGACACAGCAATACCAACTCTGGGAATATATCCCAGGGATGCAAAACACCACAGGTGCAATGACATCTGCACCTATATGTTCAATGGAGCACTGTTCACAATAGCCAGAATCTGGAAACAACCCTAGTGCCCAAGAACAGAGGACTGGATAAAGAAACTATGATATATCTACACATTGGGATACTATGTGGCTGTTAGGAAAGATGAACTCATAAAATATGCTAAGTGGATGGACACGAGAGTATCATAAGGGGAATGAGTCCGAAAGAGAGGGACAGACATAGAATGACTGCACTAATTTGTAGAATATAAAATAACATGAGACTAACACCCAAAGACAGAAGACAAGGGCCAGGAACATTGCTCCATAGTTGGAAGCCTGCCTCATGAGCTGGGGGAGAAGGCAGCTGGGAAAGAGAAGAACCACTAAGTCAATAATGGTTGCAGGGATCACTTGGGATGGGAGATGTGTGCTCAAAGTAGATAAAGGACCAAATATGATGGCCTCTCTGTATTTGTATTCCAAACCATAATGTCCATAAATAGAGAGTAAGAAGAAAATTGTCTGCCATAGAGGCAGAGGATGTGGTGGGGTAGGGGTGGCAGGAGATACTGGGGACCCTGGTGATGGAAAATGTACACTAGTGGAGGGATGGGTGTTCAATCATTTTATGACTGAAACTCAATCATGAAAGCTTTGTACTCTATCTCATAGTGAATCAATTAAAAAAAAAGTTTCTGGAAAAGACACAAAACTTAGAATTTTAAGGAAGGAAAAAAACCTACAAACTGTATAAAACCAGCAGACTGAGTCTATTAGCCTGCTTTCAGTCACACCTTAATCCCCATCAAAATGACAGTAAAGATATATTTTTTAAGTACATAAGTACAGTGAATGAGAAAATACAAAGCAATAAAATTTGGAATGAGGAAGCAAGTAACTGGCTGCCCAGAAGAAAAGTAAAGAAAACCAAGAAATAATTTGATTTTAATGCAGTACTCCCCTAAAGTAACACTTGGCTAAATAGAAGTCTTTAAAAAGAAAGATGGTCAAACCAACCAAACAGACGCAACTCAGAGCAACAACAGGAAGAACTCTTAAAACATCAAATAACACAAAAATATTGTAATCATAAAACAAGCAGCCAAGTAGATTTTATGATTAAGAGGAAGGTTTTAGGAGGGAACTTATTAAAACTCAAAGGTAAAGAGGGTCAAGGGATCAGCAATAGATTATGTGCCTTGCATGAATGAGGATGAGTGAGGGAGAGAGGAAGCTAAGCTGATGGTAACTTCTAGTATAAAAAATTAAAAAATACAAAAATACATGAGATTCAGAGAACCAGCCTAAAGTGATTCAATATCTGACTATCAAAACAACCACTCCAGAAACATAAAAAGGAAAAAAGAAAATCACAATAAAATTAAAAAAAGAAAATTTCTGTAAGTAAAGAACTATGTGTCTCTAATTTGGTTAAGTTCCAGCATAACCAGCATCAACCACATGCAAGGTAAGTGCCTTACCTCCGGTATTATCTCTCTGCCCAACCCCATACTCTTTAAATAACTGATGCAAAAAATCAAAGAAATACCTAAAAGACGTCATTATGGCTGCAATGTCAAACGAAGCTGCAATCTTTCATTATATTTTGCTTTTAAGAACATTTACCACTTTTTTGGGAAAAAGTTTTCAATAAAGAGCACATTAACAATAACAAAAATTCTCTAATGATCCAAAATCTTTTTCTAATCAGAGATTAGATCTAATGGTGTTAGTTGCAAAAACCAAATTTATACATTAGCATTAATGACGTTGGGAAGGATACATTGCAAAAGACAAAACAAGCAGGCACCAGACTAAGCTGATATTCATCTCTTGTGAGGGCTTCATGAAACTGTAGTAGACTTCAGTTACTAGATAAACAACTGTAGCAGCCACGGTGAAATCCACTAACCACTGATATTCTGGAAAGTAATGTAACGCTGAAAAAATAAATGTTATGACAGATTTTACTTAAACTTTCAGAAACAGCTTAGGAGGATTTTCTGATAATTGAAACAAGCTATATTTTTATTTGTTGATGTGACACATAAAAGTTTGCAAACATGAGACTCTCAAACGCAGGGAGCAAAGTGAGAATTTGAGCATCCCAAACTAAAGTTTAATACTTCATAAATTAAATAATTAAACCTGAAATGATTTTAAAAATTACCTAAACTGGTACTTTAAATGATTACAAAGTGAACTGAATTTTCTTAGATGATTAGCTATTTCATTTACGAAATTACAAATCAAGATTAAAAAAATAATCTAAGCTAGATAACAGCTTTAGGCTACTAATTTCATTCTACATTTCTTGTGAAAAGTTTAACTATTACTACTATTAACTACACTATCAGTGGATTGGTGATTTTGTAAATCAAATAATTCGCAAAATCTTAAAAGTTCTGCAGGTTAAAATAATAAGCAACTTTTTGTTCTTTCTTCTACTCCTATAAGCAAAGCTGGTAAAATCTTAACATCTACTAAAAAAGTCATACTCTTTCAAACAATTCCCTCTCTAAGTAATTACATTAAAATTAGCATTCTGCTAGTCAGTAACTCGGTCTCCCTCCCATCTCATATTCTGCCCAGAGTTTAATCCAAAATAGCAACGTCATTTTTGCAGAAGGCTTTCTAAAACTGTTGAAATAAATCACGTACATAAGATCTATTCCTATGTTTTCAATGGCACATATCAAACTGATCTACACTGCTATGGAAAAATTTCTATTGTAATATGCAATACTTGAGGATATTTAGAAAATCATATATTTGTAGAAAAAAAAGGAGGGGGGCAGAGGAGGTGGCAAACCTGGTGGGGTGCAGGGCTTACTTCTGGCTCTGTGTTTAGGGATTACTTCTGGTGGGCTGAGGTGATCATATGGGATGCTGGGGATTGAACTTGAGTCAGTAGCATACAAGACAAGCATCCTACTTACTGTATTTTGCTTAAAAATACCGAAAACTAATAAAACATTAACTCTATGAGGGTACATGAAAAATTCCTAATTTTGTTTATGATGTAAAAATTCTGTAACTACTTCCAGTTAATTTAACACTCAGGAAAAAAATAATTTAATATTGTGTGTGTGAATGGTGAGGGACCAAATAGTTACTAAAAGATTTATTCTAGAGTGGTTATAAGATACCCAATCCTTGATGACTTCACCTCCCTTTAAAATCATCTAGTTAGGTCATTCAAAATAACTTTGTGGAAGAAGGAAATAAAGGAAATTTTCTAGGGAAATGGAGGAAACTTCTTGGATTGATGGATGAAAAAGAATGGAGAGATTATGAGATCTTATTATATTTGCAATTTCTATTAATAACAAACAGTGTTTTTAACTCTTCATGTTTGCTCCACTCACACAGGCTCCTCCAGGGAAGTCAGAACAGAGAAGTGACATTTAAATATTAGTGTGTTCTTTAAGAGGATCTCATAAGGACAGATTGTTATTTCAAGATAGCTATTTATATGCCGCTAATACAACCAGCAAAAGTATAAATTATACTTAGCTATAAATTTAAACCAAGTATTGTATTTTTTTATTTTCAGTAAGATACATACATAATAATGGTAGGAAAATGGTACTCTTCTGAGTACCAAATAGCCACACACTCACTCCATTCACGAATGATTACAAAAAAAAAAAAAAGGGAAAAAAAGGGAAAAAAACCCACATGCACTCCATTCACAAAAAAAAAATTACAAAAATACAAATATCTTCGGGTTATTGTGATTATCTGGAATGTTTACTTATTATGTGGTCAGCTGTTAAAAATAGCACAATTTGCAATTAGTTGTCAAAACTGTCATATTGGGAGTTGGGGGTGTACCCAGACATATTCATAAACTTTGCCTGTATGAGGCCCTGGGTTTAATCCCAGGTACCAAGATATTTTAACGTAAAATGAAACAAAATAATAAATAAGCTGTATGCTAATGCCTTAATTTCCATTTTTAAAATACACTAAAACATGCCAAGTTCTCACTCACTGGCTAACTAACATATCTGGTATGTAACACTGGCCAAGCTATTTAACTCCTGTTTCTTTGGCGGGTGACGGGAAAGATGGTTGCTTTCGGGATGTGATGATTACTTACGTACCTCAAATAATTCTGAGGGGTTAAAATAAGAAAAGCACTTCATGACATTATTAATATATAATATATAAACAAGATATACTCAACTTCAAGCAATTATTGTTAATCCAGCTAATAAATTATTCAACAAATATTAACAGCAAAAATGACCAAAAAAACCTGAATTACAAAATTATGGAGAGCACACATATACACATATACACACACATTCATATTTGCTTATGTCTTATGAATACTTAGACAAGTAATTGTTGAGTGATAAATAAAAGAGAACTACTCCAAATGTCAAAGTACTTCCTATTTGTCCTAAATTTTGCATCAAAAATAAACTTTTAAAAAATGAAAATGACAACTAGTATTCAAATAGTTAAGAACAGATGACAATCTTAATGACAATTTATATTATTCCTCATTGCTAATTTTACTCTAGTAATTTTACTTTAGGACATTTTCCATAAACACACGATTTCTATATATACATTTATACTACTTTGCATTACAAAATAATGTATATGAGATATTAAATATATTAAGGTTTATCTGCAGATTAATTTACATCAAGAAGGCCCAATTCATATGAGGACTCTACAACATTACAAAACTGACATTTAAAAAATGTGACTTTAGCACTTCATTTATAAATTAGTAGATCTGATGCCCAGTGAAATATCAGAAACACTTAAACCTTTTTAAAAATACAAATTCCCAGCACGCATTCTAGATGCACTGAATCTCTAAGAATAGGTACAGGAATCTTTATTTTTATAAAGCTATTCAAGTGATTCTGATATAAAGCCAGGTCTGAACCCAGAGTTTTAAATGCCTTCTTTTTTCCCAACGGTTAAGATAATTTCAGATAAATCTAAATTCTAAAGTCATTATAGTTATTACACAATTATAAAAATACAGAGGAAAAAAACTATATGGCTTACTCAAAGATACAGAGTAAAAAAGTGAATCTCAAGTTTTCTGACTCCTAATCGAGTTCATTATTCTAAAATGACTTTGTTTTCTACTAAAAGTAAGCATAAAGCTGACTCACTATAAATATAGATAATTCAATACAAAACATACACGTGCTTTTCTGAAAGCAGCATTATAAACTATAGCAGAGTAGTATATAATGCCAAAAGCCCAAAATTTGAAATGAAACTATGATCTCAACATTAATAAAAACTGTGTAACAAGCTTGTATAATTTGCCCTCCTTTGAATAACAGAAAAACTAATGATTACTAGATTTTGAGCATTTAAATTCTTAAGTTCAAATTCTACATAATGCATTTGTTGATTAAAAAAAAAATCTGGCCAAAATAGGTAAAAGTATTTTTACTAGCATAATATAAAGCCGAGATTTACAGAACACTTTGCCAAAACTTCCCTTACCTAAAGCATCCACTTCTGTAACTGATTTTGTTTCTAGATGGAGATCAATATCCTTTGGAATGGTCAGTGGCTTATTTTCAATGTGACCATTATATTTCCTAAAAATCAGACAAGTGATACCAAAAGCAAGTTACCAACACTGTTTTTATTTAATACCCAAATCAAGCTAATTACAACATAGGGTTTAGTTTTCACAGGGAAAAAACAGAATTTTAAAAATTTTAATTAATATGAGGTAGATATTTTTAAAGGAATGCAAATACATGTGTAATCTTACATGAATATACAAATTATTTGGGAGTTACCTAAATTTTGAAATAAAAATCTTGACTGCCAACTTATCATTTCATCCCATTTCTCTTACTGCCTCTCATATATTTAAAGATAACAATACCTCTTCCTTTTTAGCACAATAGTAAAAGCAAATTTAAAAAATACAAATTTCCGGGGCCGGAGCGATAGCACAGCGGGTAGGGCGTTTGCCTTCCACGCGGCCGACCTGGGTTCAATCCCCGGCATCCCATATGGTCCCCCAAGCACTGCCAGGAGTAATTCCTGAGTGCAAAGCCAGGAGTAACCCCTGAGCATCGCTGGGTATGGCCCAAAAAAGCAAAAAAAAATAAATAAATAAAAATTAAATAAAATAAAAAATAAAAAATACAAATTTCCTTTGAAATACATATGAACACACACATATTGACCTTAAACAGACCTGTACTGTAAACAGTTTAAGAAATATATTAAAATATATGTGTATGAGAAAGTCAGATATCTGAAAGGCTAACCAGAAGTTTCTTTTATTAAGAATAAAGATAGAGAAAACCAACACAAAAAATTATAAGGTTCATCTAAATTTAACTACTTCCAAATTCAATTTTTAGAGACAAATAGAATAAAAATTAATTTGGCTGTTAGAATATAAACAAACAAGTTTGTATATAGTCTTCTTTTTTTTTTCGGGGGGAGAGCACCCAGAGATGCTCAGGGGTTACTCCCTGGCTCTACACTCAGGAGTTACTCCTGGTAGTGCTTGGAGAACCATATAGGATGCTGGTGATTGACCCCAGGTCAGCTGTATGCAAGGCAAATGCCCTACCTGCCATTCTATAGCTCAGACCCCATTGTATATATTCTTGAAAAAAGTGAAAACCCTGATAAAAAATTGATTCACATCAACAAATAGCTATTTCATAATATACAGGCTTTCTTGGGGTTAGGATGGGCTACCACCCCCCACTTCCCTGTTCTTCTGAAAGCCTCGACAGTCACATCCATACCCCATAGCTTCCACCCAACTGAAAAGCTACTCCAGCCTTACCAGCCAGATAAAAATACCAAATGCCCTGAACAAACACCATGACCTTTTAGCACCAGTATTTCAAACCATAATGTACAAAAGGAAAAGGAAAGAGAGAGAGAGAGCAAGGAGGAGTGGAGGGTGGAGGGTTGAGGGATGGTGGTGAAGAAAGAAGGGACATTGGTGGGAAATCTACACTGGTGGAGGGATAGGTGCTGGATCACTGTATGACTAAAACCCAATTATGAACAGCTTTGCGATGGTCTATCTCACAGATACCCTCTTTAAAAAATTTAAAAAATAAAAAGCATTTCATAGTAATTTGAGTGTTGCTAGTACATTCTTTTGTAAATATAAGGCACATAAATTGTAAAAATAAGATTGCTAACACATTTCATGTAAGAATTCAAATGTTTGGAGCCAAAGAGACAGTAAAAGAGTTAAGGAAGGGCTAGAGCGATAGCACAGCAAGTAGGGCATTTGCTTTGCACTCGGCAAACCCAGGTTCGATTCCCAGCATCCCAGATGGTCCCCGCAGCACCGCCAGAAATTAATTCCTGAGTGCATGAGGCAGAAGTAACCCCTGTGCATCGCTGGGTGTGACCCCTCCCCCCTCAAAAGTAAACATGACTAAATTCTACAAATGTTGAACACAATAGCCATGAATAGGTAAAGTGAAACAGTTAAAAGGGAAAATAGAAACGAAAAACTAACCTGAATTAAAATTTTGACTATGTGAACTTGAGAAATTTAACATTTCTTACCTATAGTTTTCTCAATAATAAAATGTCAATTAATAGCTGCTATAGGTCAAGGACTGTTGTACAGACAAAGTAAAATTAGAAATAAAATTGTTTTGAACATTATTTAGGTAGCAGTACTTTTATAAAAGAAGGTAACTTAACAAAAAAGGATGGATTACACCTAAAATTCCAATGTGCTTCAGTGCTTGTAATGAATGACAAGAAAAACAGAACAGTAGTAAAATTAGAAGTGAGAATATTGAAATTATTAATTTTATGCCAAATAATAATTTGTTCAAAGCACTGGCCTAGATTAACATTAATTTTTATGGTATGCATGAGATTCAGTGTTAATCTTTGACATTTAATATATTAATATCATAGTTTTAGTTTTAAAAGCTGAGAAAACTAAGGCCAACTCATAGAGGTTATTCCTGAGAAATCAATGAGGATCACTGAGCAGCACTTTTATTAGTAATCTTCACATATTAATATCCAGCAGCTAAAAAGGACCTATAAAGTAAATCATCACCATCATTATCATCATCATATTGATCCTCGATTTTCTCGAGCAGTCTCAGTAACGTCTCCAATAGTCCTAGCCCTGAGATTTTAGAAGCCTCTCTTTACTCGTCCTTCCCAACAGTGCCACATTGGAGGCTCTTTCAGGGTCAGGGGAATGAGACCCATCATTGTTATTCGTTTTGACATATGAATACGCCATGGGGAGCTTGCCAGGATCTCCCATGCAGGGGGGGGGGGAGTAAATAATTAGGAAAAAGAGGACAATATGGCAAATTTGCTAGGTGGAGTAAGACCTAGAGAAGAACCCTTGACAACTGATACCTGTGTATGAGTAAACACATGACTGACAAATGTTAGTATTAAATATTAATATGGCTATGTGGCTTTCCTAATTCAAACATAAAGAATAAAGTTAACTATCCTTTAAGTGAATCACTTTTATGTGCTTACCTATAATACTACCACAACTTAAAGGATGATTAATATATCATTTTATACCATGGACTCCATCAAATTTATCAACAGCTTACAACATAAATGGTAAATTTTCCTTTGACATTAAACAAATATATTTCTATACAATAATTCTGTCAAATATTTAACTCTTTATAACGTAATATGCAAAGGAAAATGACTTACCTGTCTTTTTTGCTTTTCCCTTTTTGCTGCTTTCCAGCAAGAATTCTTAATTCTTCTTCTGTAGGATGTTGATACCATCTCAAACTAAGAGTTGAAAAAATCCATTAAAACAAAGCAACTAAAGTGCATGAATATTAATTTATTCTACAATTATTTCCCAAATTCCTCCTTATGGCAATATTGAAGGTAAAAATGGATGGAAAGTTTCCATCTGAAACATACCAGTTTAAGCTTTAAAAGGGTTTAGATTTAAATCCAATACTATTTATTAAGCACTTACTAAATGCCAAATCCTGTACAGCTGTTCATTTGTGAGTTTTTTCTTAAAACTGGCACTGTATTAGTATATATTAAAATATAGGATTACTATTAAAAATAAATGGGCCAGGGAGAGAGTACAGGGATTGAGGAACATGCTTTGCATGCACAGGACTTGGTTGGATCTCCTGCAACACAAGGTCCCCACAGCAGTATGGCACTGGTGGCCCCTGGCACAGGTCCAATCAGCATCGAATCCTGTAACCCTTGCATTGACCCATCAGGCCAGTTTGACTGTCATCAGGAGTGGCCTCTGGGTCCACTATTACTTTGGCAATCTCCTCGACTACCACCACCCTGCCCTGCACACACAGAGGCACCCACATAGAGGCACACACACGCACACACACACACACACACACATTCACTCTTAAAAAGAAAATGGAATGAACTCTACAGGTGAACCTACAGAAACATATTATAACTGTTAGAATTCTCTAACCATTCTTTTACACAGAAGGATCCAAGCTGTCTTAAAAAGAAGTCTTCAAATGTACTTAAAATTACAAGACTGGGCTGGAGAGGGTGGGGCGTTTGCCTTGCGCACGGCCGACCCGGGTTCTAATCCCAGCATCCCATATGGTCCCCAGAAGTAATTCCTGAGTGAAGAGCCAGGAGTAACCCCTGTGCATCGCCGGGTGTGACCCAAAAACCAAACAAAAATTACAAGACTTTGCTTCAGTTTGCTATCTTAGTCTCCTGGAGAATTCTGAAACTTTGCTGAAAATTGAAGAAAACCTTGCTATTTATAAAATCCTTTACTCTAACTATATTTAACCCACTTCAGGGAAGGCTCCAACAACTAAATATATTCACCTCAATCACACAATCCAAACATCCAAACAAATAATTCTTAACTCCCTAACAATCACCTTCGCAATCTAAACTTCCTGTGTCGCTTTAAGTTATGTACCAGGCATCTAAATTGGGTATTCAGATTTTATTTTCAATATGCCCTCTCCACATTATGATTAATCTGTTCTCTAAACCTTAAATAGTATAAACTCTGCCTCCCTACCTCTAACAATAGTGAGATTTCTGACTACTTTCCCTACCATTGGGACATCTCTTCAAAAGCATTCCATTAGCATCTCTATTCCATACTGCAAATCTCTCAAGGCATATGCGTATTTGAAACCTTTCCAAAGATTTCTCAAAAGGTAAAACAATGACTAAGGCAGCAAGTGAGCACCTTGATCATGTTCCTATTGTTATAAGGTAGAAATAGACCTAATATGGCCAGAACTTTTAATTTTTCAATTATTAAAAAAATCTTACATTACTTCAATATTTTAGTTCAATAAGGTATTTCAGTATTGAAATATTGAAATCAGTATTGAAACTGATTTCATTCAAACAAAACAACTTATTTCATGGAATTATTTTTTAAAAAATCAATGGTACTAATGTCAATCTAATAGTTAAGATCTTCCACAAAATAATGTGTTTGTGGGGGTGGGAAGAATTGAAGGGGTCTAGAGATTAGAGAAATCTGACCATCTGTATTAACTATGAGTACACAGGATTTCCTTATAATCATTATCTATTCATTATACTATTGTTTATTCTGCTTGAAAACTTTCAAAGTTAAAACACATATTACAAGGCCTAAACATGTACATAACTGTGATCTAGTACCCATAGCCTTTCATGAACTGACCACTATTTCTCCAGCCTGTTTTAACAATCCCCCTCCCCAATACCAGACATATTCTTCTTTAAGTAGCATGGATTAAAGAGTTTAACAATAGTAGAACAGAAAATTCATAATTTTTAAATGAGAACTTTAAAATATTTTTTGGAAAATTTTTCTAGACTCAGAACTGTTCTAACTCCTAATCTGAATCTTGAACCCCTTTTGAAAATGTGAAATTTTATTGCCATTTTATTCCACATACTTTTTTATATCTTGGTATGTCTTAGCATTCTTACTCTCTACTTTAAAAAAAAAAAAAATCAATGTTCCTAGCTGACAAACTCCTATTTAACTTTATCACATATAAAGCAATCTTACTAGAGTGTTCGTTTCTAGTTCATAGAAAAGAACTTAAATTTGCTAGAAATGTTCTGGATAAGAAGGTAGTTTTATTATATCAATGGGAGAAATTTTAGTAGTCCTCCCAATTATCATAAAAATGGAGACTAGTCATCAGAAATATAAATCAAGATGAGAGTAGAATTGAGGCTTCTATGGGAAGGGAAAGGGCTAGAGACAGACCGATCATGTGGCTTTTGATTTTAAATCATACCTAGGTGATGAAATTCCATAAAACCTCTGGATACTAAAGCTTATGTTGACTTTATAGCAATGGAAATCACAAGCTCTTCCCCAAATCTTCTCTTACATGTATCATTTATATAATGAAACCTAATCTCAAGTACAGCACTTTTCTTGAGTTCCTATCATTCTACTGAACTATAGAACCCAAAGTGGTTGCTAGAAACCAGTGAGTCAGAAGCATGAGAGGTCTGGGAATCCCAAGAACTTGCACTTGTCACAGGTAGCCAGGACATTATTGTGAAGGATTTTTATCTTTTTTTTCTTTTTTGGGTCACACCCGGCGATGCACAGGGGTTACTCCTGGCTCTGCACTCAGGAATTACTCCTGGCAGTGCTCAGGGGACCATATGGGATGCTGAGATTTGAACCTGGGTCGGCCGCGTGCAAGGCAAACGCCCTACCCGCTATGCTTATCACTCCAGCCCCGGATTTTTATCTTCAATCTATAGGGTCTGTATCAATTCTGAGCAGGTAGATAATGTAAAAATTAAACTGCATTGGTTATCAGACTAGATGGATTAAAATGAGACATTATCCTAACTGAGAGGTTTCTTGAGTTCAAAAATTTATGTATTTATTTTTGGCCACACCAGCAGTGCTCAGGAATCACTCCTGAAGAGACTCAAGAGAGCTTATGTGGTGGGCTGGAGTGATAGCACAGCGGGTAGGGCATTTGCCTTGCACGAGGCCGACCCGGGTTCAAATCCCAGCATCCCATATGGTCCCCTGAGCACCGCCAGGGGTGATTCCTGAGTGCATGAGCCAGGAGTAACCCCTGTGCATCGCCGGGTGTGACCCAAAAAGCAAAAAAAAAAGAGAGCGAGCTTATGTGGAGCCAAAGGATAAAGCCCAGGTCAGCCACACGCAAGGCAAGTGCCCTACATACTGTACTATCACGCTGGCCATGTGAGTTCAAACTTTTATGATTCACATTTTTTAGTCTACTTCAAAACTAGTATAGCTACTGGCATAGAGAAGTGCTCATAAGAATCACAAAGTAAACTCAACAATCTCCTTTAGATTTCAAGATTTTAAAATACTCCAGTCCTCCAAAATCCCTAAATTATAATTAACATGGATGAGGAAAAGCTTCCTGAAATTTTGAATGAAGTCCAGAATTTTTTTCTGTGTGTGTGTGTGCACGCACGCGCATGCCACACCCAGCAGTTCTCAGGGGTTACTTATAGCTTTGCACTCAGAAATCACTCCTGGCAGGCTTGAGGGACTGTATGGGATGCCGGGAATTTAATCTGTGTCAATTGAACCTGCATACAAGGCAAGCACCTTAACTGCTGTACTATCTTCTCCAGACCCTGAAGTCCAGAATTTTAACTTACAGTCACTGTTTCTTATTTGCAGTCATATTCTAGTCTTTATAAACAACAAACTACTACTCATTGGGGAAATACAAGGTTTTACTCCTAAGGGAAATAGCGTGAGGTTCCTGAGAGCCTCCGGTTTTTCAATACTAATCAATACTGAACTGTTTTATATGTTTTTATTTGAAGATACTTGAATGCATTGTGGCTGGAACGAATGTATACTGTTTATTTGAACTGTTTATCATGAACACTGAATTCATGAGCAGCTGTACTATAATTCATGCCTGAACAAAGTTTATCTAATATTTGTAATCTTAAATCAAGTATTCTCCTGATTTTACTGATTCTGTAAGTCATTATGGCAAATTTTCTCCAAAGGCACATCACAGATAGCTTTCTGTATATAGGAACAGTATATTGCACTTTAATGCTACTTGGAGATCACCTTAAATAGCTTAATGTAGTCCCATTTGTTGATCTCTGTTTTTACTAGATTGCTTAGTTCCGTGTCACCTTTGAAGATACCCTTATTTTCAATATCGTGGAGGGTTTCGCCGACCTTGTCTTCAATGTACCTTATGGTTTGTGGTCTAATGTTGAGGTCTTTAATCCATTTTGATCTGACTTTTGTGCATGGTGTCAGGTCAAGGTCTAAACCCATTTTTTTGCATGTGGTTGTCCAGTTGTGCCAGCACCATTTGTTAAAGAGGCTTTCCTTGCTCCACTTCACTTCTCTTGCTCCCTTATCAAAGATTAGATGGTCATACATTTGGGGTTGTGTGTAGGGATATTCCACCCTGTTCCATTGGTCTACGGCTCTGCCTTTGTTCCAGTACCATGCTGTTTTAATTGTTACTGCTTTGTAGTAAAGTTTGAGGTTGGGGATGGTGATGCCTCCCATCATCTTTTTCCCAAGAATTGTTTTAGCTATCCTTGGACGTTTGTTATTCCATATGAATTTTAGGATTGCTTGATCCATTTCTTTGAAGAATGTCATGGGTATATTTATAGGGATCGCATTGAATCTGTATAATGCTTTAGGGAGTATTGCCATTTTGACAACATTGATTCTCCCTATCCACGAGCAGGGTATATGTTTCCATTTCCTCATGTCCTCTTTGATTTCATGGAGTAGCGTTATGTAGTTTTCTTTGTAAAGGTCTTTTACTTCCTTGGTTAAGCTGATTCCGAGGTACCTGATTTTCTGGGGCACGATTGTGAATGGGATTGCTTTTTTCATGTCCCTTTCCTCTGCCTCATTGTTTGCATATACGAAGGCCATGGATTTTTGGGTATTGATTTTGTAGCCTGCAACTTTACTGTATAAGTCTATTGTTTCTAAGAGTTTCTTAGTAGAGGTTTTAGGCTTCTCTAGATATAGTATCATGTCGTCTGCAAATAGTGAGAGTTTGATTTCTTCCCTTCCTATCTGGATGCCCTTAATCTCTTTTTCTTGTCTAATAGCTATCGCAAGTACTTCCAGTACTATATTGAAGAGGAGTGGTGAGAGTGGGCATCCTTGTCTTGTGCCTGATCTCAGAGGAAAGGCCCTTAGTTTTTCCCCGTTGAGGATAATGCTTGCCATAGGCTTGTGATAGATGGCTTCGACTATCTTGAGGAAAGTTCCTCCAAACCCCATTTTGGCAAGGGTTTTCATCATGAAAGGATGTTGGATCTTGTCAAATGCTTTCTCTGCATCTATTGATATGATCATATGGTTTTTATCTTTCCTTTTGTTGATATGCTGGATTATGTTGATTGATTTCCGAATGTTAAACCATCCTTGCATCCCTGGGATGAATCCCACTTGGTCGTGGTGTATGATCTTTTTGATGAGTTGTTGGATCCTATTTGCTAGTATTTTGTTGAGGATCTTCGCATCGGTGTTCATCAGGGAAATTGGTCTGTAATTTTCTTTCTTAGTGGTGTCTTTGTTTGCTTTTGGTATTAGGGAGATATGTGCTTCATAGAAACTGTTTGGGAGAGTTCCTGTTTTTTCAATTTCCTGGAAAAGTTTGAGGAAAACAGGCAATAGGTCTTCTTTAAATGTTTGGAAGAATTCGCCAGTGAAACCATCTGGGCCTGGGCTTTTGTTTTTGGGGAGGTTTTTGATTACCGTTTCAATTTCCTTAACATTGATGGGTCTATTCAGGTATTCCAGGTCTTCTTTCTTCAGTCTTGGGAGATTGTAGGAATCAAGGAATCCATCCATTTCTTTTAGGTTCTCCTTTTTTGTGGCGTAAAGACTTTCAAAGTAGTCTCTAATGATCTTTTGAATCTCACTGGTTTCTGTTATGATGTCCCCCTTTTCATTTCTGATTCGATTTATTAGAGTTTTCTCTCTTTCTTTCTTTGTGAGACTTGCTAGCGGTTTATCAATCTTATTTATTTTCTCAAAGAACCAACTCTTTGTTTCATTGATCTTTCGGATTGTTTTTTTGGTTTCGATGTCATTAATTTCTGCTCTAATTTTTATTATTTCTTTCCTTCGGTCTGGTTTGGGGTCCTTTTTCTGGTCCTTTTCTAGGGTCTTGAGTTGTAAAGTCAAGCTATCTATGTGGGTCCTTTCTTCCTTCCTGAGGAATGCTTGGAGGGCTATAAATTTTCCCCTTAACACGGCTTTAGCTGCGTCCCATAGGTTTTGGTAGCTCGTGTCTTCATTCTCATTTGTTTCTAAGTATCTTTTGATTTCTTCCTTGATTTCCTTCTTGACCCACTCATTGTTCAACATGGAATTGTTTAATTTCCAGGTGTTTGATTTGATTTTCCGTATTTGTGGGTGGTTAGCTTCTATCTTCAGCGCATCGTGGTCTGAAAAGATGGTTGATACAATTTCTATTTTTCTGATTCTATTGAGGTATGTTCTGGGGCCCAGTACATGGTCTATTTTTGAAAATGTTCCATGTGCACTGGAAAAGAATGTGTATTCTTTCTTTTTGGGGTGTAAGGCCCTGTATAGGTCTATTAGGCCTCTCTCTTCAATTTCTTCATTCAGGGTCAGTGTTTCCTTGTTGAGTTTTGTTCTTGTGGATCTATCTAGAGGAGATCACCTTAAATAGCAAAACCACCAACAAGAAGCAAAAAATGTGGAATATCTGACACAGCTGGGGAAAAAACAACAACAAAAATACTTGCTTACAAAGAGTAAGAAGAAACAAAAAAGGCTTCAGCTTAGAACATGGGGTGAGAGGAAACAAAAAAGGCTTTAGCTTAGAACATGGGGTATCAGGCACTCAAATTTTTTGCCACTGCACACATTAATAAATGACCTCAAAACTACTGCAAGTATACAGATATGAGGGTTACAAATAAATTGAAGTAAAGCAAATACAGAATACACAAATAATATGGAGTTAATGCATAACAGAAAAACACTAAAATAGCTTACATAGCTCATCTAAAAAGACAAACATTGGTTGCTTAAGATTTTCAGATAAGTAACCAGTAGAGGTAATTTTAGTATAGAAAAAAGTTTACATTTAGAGTTATGTAATACTTTTTTGATATATAGAAATCTTCTTCTAGGGACCAATTTTCTTTTGAAACATACCTAAATTGTCTAATCTTGTTTTGCAAACCCATTTTTCTAAAATAGATTGCTTTTATTGTAGTTCTCACTGGACAACTCAAGTCATCTTTATTAGTAACAATTATAGCTACACTTGGAGGTCACTTTAAATAGCAACCAAATTCAAAGCTGCAACCTAAGTGTGTTGGATGCTTTTAGAACTACTTATTTTAGTCTGTTACTCATCTACACATCTATTTATTTACTCATTCATTCATCCATTTATCAACCTTAATGGAGCATATGATTAGGTACTCTGCTAGGTAATGGACATACAATCATATACAATAAAGTCAATGGTCCTACTTTCTTGATATTTATATTCTTATTAGTGCAGAATTTAACAGGCACCAGGAATGGTATAAATTGTTATTAAAATAAGTACCAAGTGGTGAGAAGCAGATATACAAGTCTTAGGAATTAGATGAGGTAATGTTCCAGAGATGAAAGGATTAGTACAGAAGAAAAAGCATTCCAGGCAAAGAACAGGACTTTTCAGAAGCACAAGAAAGGGGATAGTGGGTGGGGGTGAAGGGGAGGCACTACTCAAAAGGTCAGTGAAGCAGTACTACCACATGCAAAGAGAAACATGGGAGAGACCGAAAAATAAGAGGGGTCAGAGAGATAGTATGTCAAGTAAGGCACTTGCCTTACACTCGGCTGACCCATATTCAATCCCCAGCACCACATATAGACCTCCTAAAACCACCAGGAGTGATCTATGACCACAGAATCAGGACTAAGTCCTGAGCACTACCAGGTATGCCCCAGAATAGATCATACAAAGCTTTGTGGGTTTTAGTATGAAGTTTATAATGGTCTAAAAGCAGGTAGAGAAATTTAATCTGAATTATAATTTAAGCCCTCTTTATATGGTCTGTGAATCAGAGAGGCAAGAATAGCAGATACCTATTTTGAATGTCAAAGCAACATGTTTTGCTAATGAACTAAAGGTTAGGATTTGAAAAAAAGGTAAGAAATAAGAAGTTGTATCTACATTTCTCACTTGCAAGAGATGGTACGTTTTCTGAGATACAGTAGAAGAGCAAGAGAAATCAAAATTTTAAACATGCTAGTTTTTCTTAAGGGCCTAACGGATATCAAGGCAGATCAACTGTTAAAGAATCTCTAAGTTCAGAGACAATTTGGAGTCATCACATAATTATAATACTTAAATCCTTAGCAATTAAGATCACAAAAGGAGAAAATAAAGCATAGTAGAAAGTGAAATAGCTAATTAAAAAATGAGAAAACATGCTTTATGAAAATAATCCATGCTAATAAATTGGAAGTAATGAGAAAAATATGAAAATAGGCCTAAGCTAACAGTTATGAAAGAGATTTTGGTTTTAGAGGAAAGACGGGTTGTAATTCTGATTTGATTGGTTGTGGTTACTTTTAATGGAAGTTCTTAAAATATATATAGTTACATACAGGTGTGTGTGTTCAACTATATATATGTGAATGTGTGGATATACACATAGACAGGCACAAACATAATATATGCTAACAAGAATCCCTCAAAATTAAGTAATTAATGGCATAACAGAGAAGCAATGTTCAATGAAACTGTCTAGATAAAGGCTGGAAGAGATGGGGTACAGAGCACAAATACAGGAACCGGGCACAGACAGACAAAACACTTCCTTCATGGCACAAAACTATATAACATGAGGTGTCATGTCTTACTAGAGTTGTAGACTTGATTGTGTGAAGATAACAGTGACAGTCCCTGGTTTCAATAACTCTGAGTGAGGACAAGGCAGGCAAGCACTGGAGGAAAAATAAAACCTAAACAGCAAGGAACGGCCACTTAAGCTCTGAGACTACAAATTCAAAGTCTGTACAGACAGTAACATCAATTTCTTCAATAATTAGTGTGCACAGCATGATTCCATTCCATATCATTCCCATTCACCGTACTTCCAGTCTCAAATACAAAAATTTTCTGCCTTTATTATAAATTAGTATGTCTGTCTTGGTAAAGTACCTCTACAACCTTCTAGCAACTGCTATACTGAGCCCTTCTAATATGAACTTGGAAAATGTCTAAAAGTTTATTAGGCATTAGAATCAATTTAGTAAGTAATAATAATTGCTATAAAAACACAAGAAAAAATGTTTTATGCTACCAAGATAGACAAAAGGCACATGCAATATAGTCACAACCATGCAATATAATCACAACCAAAGGAAAAAATGAAAAAATGAAAAGATTAGAAATTACGTGTACAGTGATTGTCCTTTGCTGATAAGAATAAAAATAACTTTTCTCTTTTGTAATTTACATCTTTTCTACACCACAGTATTGTTTGCAGTAGAAAAAAATTAATTAAATAAGATGTATTGACAGGATACCAACCAAAAAACTGAACCTCTTATATTTAAATGTATTAATTTCAGCGTACTTTATGACATTTACCCCCCCCACTTTTTTTTGCTTTTGGGTCACACCCAGCAATGCTCAGGGGTTACTCCTGGCTCTGGACTCAAGAATTACTCCTGGCGGTGCTTGGAGGTCCATATGGGATGCCGGGGATTGAACCTGGGTGGGCTGCATGCAAGGCAAATGCCCTACCCGATGTATACTATTGCTCTGGCCTGACATTTACCTTTCTTTCCCCCTATTTTCACTGGTTCTGATTGCCAACACAGTCTAAAGTAATAAAGTCAACATTATTTTATATGCCACTAAATTGCACTGTCATCCCGTTGCTCATCAATTTGTTCGAGCGGGCACCAGTAATGTCTCTCATTGAGACTTATTGTTACTGTTTTTGGCATATCCAAAAACAGTACGGGTAGCTTGCCAGGCTCTGCCGTGCGGGCTCCATACTCTCAGTAGCTTGCCAGGCTCTCCGAGAGGGGCGGAGGAATCGAACACGGGTCAGCCGAGTGAAAGGCGAATGCCCAACTGCTGTGCTATTGCTCCAGCCCACTAAATTACAAAAATAGTTAAAATTTCAAAAATTTAGAATGGAAACTTAACAATGAACAAATACAGAAAAGCTTAATATTATGCAAGTTAACAAAGCTTTTAGTATATAAATAATTGTACATCACTGTTTCAAGGTATGTAACAGAAGTCACCATAGCTAATTTGTTTCCATTCTAAATCTCCAAAATTTGACAAAAAGGAAAAAAAAAAGGAAAAGCAAAGAGCAGTTAAAACACATAAAGTTCCTTAATACATATAGTTAAATTCCTTTTGTTATAGACAATTGCGCCTTCCTCATTCACTGGAAATTTTACTAGAATATACCAGGATGTTCTGGAACTGGAAGTTAAGAAAGCTAAGGCAAGGAGAACAAGGACTCAGGCATTCCATAAGAGGAGTAGCTGAAGGTTTAAACCTTTCCCTTAGGTCATAGGTCCCACCTACTGTGCATTTGAATAACAGGTTTCTTTCACCAAAGGGAACTTGCAATTCTTAGATCAGGCAACATGCAAAAAAGACCAGGCAAAAAGAATTAAACAATCGAATGTGAAGGTACAGTAACACCCTCTTTACCCAAAGTAGGATGAAACAAATCAGAATTGGACATAATGTATTTTCAATGAGGGACATATGAAGGGAAAGAGCAGACCAAAGGAAGACCAAAGAGAGAGCCTAAGGGGATAAAGGGATAGAGAAAAATGCAGAAGGTTTGAGCTGAACAATCAGGAAAATGGAAAGCAGGTTCAGCAAAGAAACTATTACAGAGATGAAGCAAAATCCTACTCATCATGCAAAACCCACTATTCAAATGTACAAAGAATGTAACCTATCACTTACCTCTCCATGAAAAGAGGAGCCAAGCAAACTTCAAAACAAAAAGGAACTTTAATTACAATAGAAAGTATACTTTGGCTAAAAATCAGTGGTATGCTGGACAAAGAACTAACATCTTCAGACAATCTGGGCAACCTTTAGAACAAGTTTTCTTTATGTTAAGCAGTTCATGCTAATGGTAAGAGAAATCAATGTCCCATGCTTTTTTTTCTTCCTTCTGTTTAGGGAAGGTGGGTAGACTAGAGAATCAAAACACTAGATTCTTTCAGAGTTGAGTCTCTCAAGGTCAGGAATATATGTTCACAGGTTGTGTGCAGAAGAGATCTTGGTAATTAAGTTCTTGTAAAATAGAAGTCCTTTCGAGAAAATCTGTCTTATTAAAAACAGGCACAGCGAGCTGGGCGACAGAGGCTCCGAGCTGGCACTATAGCCCAGTTCATGCACAACCTCACGGAGAAGGCCCCAGAGCTCATCAGCACTGCTGTGACTTACTCGAAGCCTCGATTTGCCACATTTCTCCAGTATGCCAAGGTTGAGCTGATTCCTCCAACCCCTGCTGAGATCCCAACAGCTATTCAAAGCTTGAAAAAAATAATCAACAGTGCTAAGACAGGGAGCTTCAGGCATCTCACAGTGAAGGAAGCTCTGCTGAATGTGGTTCTATGTTGGCGAGATCATTGGGAAGCGTGGCCTCATTGGCTATAATGTCTGAAGACCAATGAACAGCTGGTTCACTTGAGTGTTCTTAGATCATGTGTGGTCAAACTGATATTTGAATAAAACGATGTGTAAAAAAAAAACAGGCACAGAAAAGAAGAACCAAGTAACATTTCTAGAAAAAATATTTTTCTATTAAGATACTAGAAATGTAAAACATAATTTGGTGATGTGGAAAAATTTAATCTCAAGTGGTGAGATGAGAGTCTAATTTGAAAAATAAGTATTTCTTCATAATTAGCATATTTTTTGGTATTAAAAATAACTGATGTGCCTTATAATTTAGTTTATAATAAAAGGTGGTCACATTAACATAGTAGCACTATAGCATGTCGTCCTGTTGTTCATCGATTTGCTTGAGCAGGCACCAGTAACGTCTCCATTGTGAAATTTGATATTCTTTTTGGCATATCGAATACACCATGGGTAGCTTGCCAGGCTCTGCCATGCGGGTGGGATACTCTCGGTAGCTTGCCGGGCTCTCTGAGAAGGATTGAGGAATCGAACCCTGGTCAGCCACGTGCAAGGTAAACACCCTACCCGCTGTGCTACTGCTCCAGCCCCTAAGAAAAACAAGGTCAAAAAAAAATATTCTTACATAAAGAAGTTACGCTGCCAACTGCCAACAGAACTCAGCGATTGCAGAAAAGCTGGTCTCCACCAGATTCAAAACTCCATTGCTGGAGCTTGTGCAAATTGATGAATAGCCAGTCATAAATCAAATAAATACTAAACTGTGTAGCAAACTTGCAGGGTTAGCCTCAAGCTTTGCTCAGTATGTGAATGGGAGTAAAATTAAAATTTGTTCTTTAATTTGTGACTACGCAGATGATATCACCTATCAGAAAAGGACCAGACATTAGTCCTTTCACTAAAATAAAAACTACATTTACCAGTTTCTCCAGTCCTTTGGCTGTAACTAGTGGGTAGTTATGCATGGGTAGAAGTGATATATCTAATTCTAAGCCTGATCCCTAGATTCTCCAGAATGATTTATAGCCCAATTGCTAATTGGCACAGATCTATTGGCACAGCAGCAGCTCAGACTACTGCAAGGAAGCAGGAAAAACAGGAGACAGAGACTAGAATCCCCAAGTCACCACTTAAAGGTTAGTTGAATCCTTGAAACAGCACTTTGTGAAGGATCTACCTGGACAGTTGCCCAATCACTCTTTGATTACCCCATTTGACCCTGATGATACCTGTTCAGAGGAAACTAAAAGACAATCTTATAAAATTAGAATACAATTCTCTGAGGTCATATTATACCTCAACCCATTTCCTTTCCCACTGAGCTCAGACTGTGGAGATACAAATGAAATGAACAGAAATAAGAATTTCATCAAAATGAATTTTTTATAACTTAGTAAATAAAATAGAACAAAATAAACCTAGGTAATTTTTCCTTTTTAAAAATTAGGTATCTACAATACAAATGGCAATACAGTCTTCATCATAACAGAACTTAAAATAGGCAACGTTCTTATATGCAAAAAAATAAACAGGATGCTAATCTACAAGCAAAAATTACATATTCCTTCCAGGAATCTACTTATTCAAAAACTGGCAAGCTTACTCATTAATTAAGCAATGTAACAGAATCAAGTTCTATGTTAAATCCTCCATTTCAAATAGGAAAGAGTTCAGATGAGGTCAATGAGATATTAACAAAGATTAATTTACACTCTGACAACAGAGAAACCACATTTTTTAAAAAAACTGATTTATTTACAATTAACAAAATAATAAAGATAATACACAGAAACTAAGGTTTCTTCAGCTCTACTCACTAATAAGGAAGAAAAGGTGCTGCCTGGTTTGATTGCTGGCATCACATGGATCCCCCAAACACCACCAGTGATCCCTGAGAAGAGCCATGAGTAAGGCCCTGAGATCTACCAGGTGTTGCCAAATCCCTACCTTGCCCCAACAATCCCCACCCCTTCCCCCCACCCCCCTCAAAAAAAAAAAAAATCTAAGAAGGAAAGGAAACTATAGCGAAAGAAAAACTATTACTAGAAAATCCTGATGAAATCTTTGGGAATTTATTTGACATAGAGACAGCATTAATTAGCACTAAAGCTATTGTGTCTGCAAATGCAAGTCAAAAATCACAACAACATCAACTTTCATGCTAAATATGAAGATTGAACTCACCCTGAAAATAGCAGTATGCATACTATCTGAAATAAACTTGTCAAAAAAGATAAAGATTTTAATTTATTCTACATTATTCCAATAGTAAAGAACAGAAGAGAATCAGGTTTTTGAAATCTGAAGTTTCAATGCCTACAGGTCAAGACATATTTTATAAGAACAAGTAGAAAGTAGATTATTTATATAAGGCCAAGGAAAACTGTCTATAGACTTAAATAGCATAAGAAGCATAAGATCTTTAGAGCAAAGAGAATCTGATGACCCATCAGAAACAGAAATCCAAAAATACTCAACTTTTAATAGAAAATAAACTATCAATATATTTTATCTAGTTTATGAATCAGATTCCATTAAGGATGTTTTAAAGATAATTTGCTCAGTTGATACTTATTCAATACAGTATGAAAAGGGTGTTCTGTTAAGCAAGAAAGGTAAAAACAAAACCAAAGGGCATAAACCTACAAAAACTAATTACAAATTACTTTTTCAGTTATCTAGCAGTGATAGATGTTCAACTATTCATGTGAATATTTACATGTTTTTAAACACCATGCTCACATTCCACACATAAAATTTTTGCTATTAAACAAGGATATAAAAAAGTAAAGCAGAGGGGCCGGAGCGATAGCACAGCAGGTAGGGCATCTGCCTTGCACGCAGCCAACCCGGGTTCAATCGCCAGCATCCCATATGGTCCCCCAAGCACCGCCAGGAGTGGTTCCTGAGTGCAAAGCCAGGAGTAACCCCTGAGCATCGCTGTGTGTGACCCAAAAGCAAAAAAAAAAAAAAAAAGTAAAGCAGAAAGTCTTTTAATAATTAAAACAGAAACTAAAGTCTATGACAGAATTGAGCATTCTCATCACCAATGTTCTTATCACTTATAAATCCTAATCACAAGGAAATCTTTGCCTTTTTCTTCTTTACTTTTTATTGTCTATATAGGAATATGCACGTTAGATGAAATAATCTACAGTAATCACTTTATAAAATATGTAAATAAAATTATGCTAAATACCTTAGTGTATAGAAAGGCATTTTTTTGGTTTGTTTTTTTGGGGGGATAGTTGTTTTGTTTTGTTTTGCTGTGTCACACACCCAGCGATGCTCAGGGGTTACTACTTGCTCTGTACTCAGGAATTACTTCTGGCAGGGCTCAGGGGACCATATAGGATGCCAGGAATAGAACCCGGGTTGGCAACAGGCAAGGCAAGCGCCCTATTGCTCTCGAACTCTGGGAAAAACTTCTATGGAGGAAATGAACACTTTGAAGTAAAGGCTTAGTTTTTGTGTTGCAGTATGAAATATTTAGGAGGATGAAAGTTATCTCTTATTTTATAATATGAAAATGTAGAATCAAAAGATAATGGGTATAAATCAATGTGTTTTGTTTCTTGTTTCTATCTTTTCGGTTTGGGGGCCATACCTAGCTGTGCCTGGTCATATGCAAGATAAGCACCTTACCCGCTGCACTCTTTTTCCCGCTCCAAATCAATGTTTTCTTTTTGGAGATGAATATTATAATCATGGAATTAAATTTTTAACAACTTTCTTTTCATAATTACATACGATTTTAGCATACATCAGTTCATACTTTTCCCTATTCTACATTTAACCAAATTATTAAATTTTGTTTTGTTTTTAGGACAAACCTAGCAATGCTTAGGGTACTGTTACTTCTACTTCTCCACTCAGGAATTACTCCTGGTGGTGCTCAGAAAACCACATGAGATGCCGGGGGTCAGCCATGTGTAAGACAAGCATCGTACCCTCTGTACAATCTCTCCAGCTCCTAATTTTTTAAAGTTTTATTGCATAAGTTTCATCATGACAACTTAATTGCTTTGTGGATGGTTTGGAGATTAGTGAATTTACAAAATAGAAATTACTACAAAATAACTTCACACAACCTGCTAAATTAAAATTTAAAATTATTTGCAGTAAAATAAAATACCCCAAACTCTTAGAATACTCTCAAACACAATATTATATATTGAGTCCCTTTCTCCAAATAGTAAAAATATTTAAGTACTTCAACTTATAGTCTCAACGCCCTATAGATGGATATTTTTAAATGATTAGAAAAATTATGTGGTATTTTTGAGACCATGGACAGAATGGGGTAGAGGAAGCAGAGGGCCTGAATTCTTGAATATAAGCCAATTACTGATGTGCTTAATAGATAAATTACTAATACCTTAATTAGGAGAGAGAACATAGAAAAATTTGATTTTTCACTTCACTTTCCATTGCCATAATTTTAGAAAACAGAAACTGGTATTTAATTTCTAGGAAGTTAACCATCCTGGTAAACTAAGATTTGAAAGTGGCAGTCACAACCAGCCTCTCTTTGCCTTACCTGCCATTACACAGTAGCCATCGAGCAAGGGAATAGTGAGGTATAATCTTCTGCATGAGGCTGGCCATCACCATGGTAACGACCAGCTGAATACCTATCACGCCCTGCGTTAAAAAAAAATAAAAAATTTTAATGAGTGAATTTAGATTCAAGGACGGCTTAGAAAACTTTCTATAACCATTTGAAAATTAGTTTAAAAAATGAGTTCACTATTAAAATGTGTATTACAGAAACGAAGAGCATGAAAATTGTTCAGTAGGAAGCTTGCCACTGGGCAGTGTGGGGATGGAAAAACGATAAAGGGGAAAACTAGACAATGGTGGAAGTAAGTGGTCACTCTGGAGAAGTAAGAGGTACTATAGTATGGTAGTGCTGCACATGATACCTATCAGTAACAGTATTATAAACCACAGGTGCCTTAAGGGGGGGAAAAAAGAGAGAGTACTTGTTATAAAGGAAGGTTGGTGGGAGGGAAGGATACTGGGGACAATAGTGAATGAAAGTAGACACGAGTGAAGGAAGTGGTATTCCTAAAACTAAATGAGTAATTTTGTAATTCATAGTGATTCGATAAAAAATTAATAAAATGTGCATTACTCTGGTGGTTAGGTATTCATAACTATTTGTTTAAACTTAATATACTGCTCTCACCTATATGCTAGAGTTACATCCATGTAAAAAATTTTTTTTTAATTAATTTGCAGACATTTGGGGCTGGAGAAATAGCATAGCAGGTGAAGTACTTTGCACTAAGCCAACCCAGGTTCATCTTGAGCTGACCCAGGGTCAATTCCCAGCACCACATATGGGCCTCTACACTCAGCCAGGAGTGATCCCTGAGTCAAGAGCCAGAAGTAAGTCCTGAAAACAACAAGGAATGGCCCCAGTTAAATAAATAAAACTAACACAACTCTTAAAATTATTCCCAAGAAATTATAAGGATAATAATCTCCATTATTTAAGGATACAGAAATGAGGTTAAATAGTGATTTTTATCCCTCATCCTCTATAAATTTAATTTACTCTAGCTAGTGCTTGGGAAGCTTTAAAATTAGTATGCCTACTTTTCAATTCTAAGTATTCACAAGTGTGAAAGCCAAAGTAATCTCAAAGTCTTCAGGTAAAGAAATTTTAATGTAGGCTGTCATCATTAGCATCCAGGGTGTAACTCAACAATGCTCAAAAATCCCCTGGTTATAATACCAAATAAAATCCTTCAAGCCATGTGGGAATTTTCACACAGAAAAATGAATGTTATACTTTGCTAGAACTGTGCTGATATCTTAAGATATATCTAAAATCTTTATTTTTTTTGAAAATATTCACAAACCTCATTTTTCAACCTCACATTTTAACCAGTCTTATCCAAGTTAAGCACTTATCTTATTAAGTTAAGCACTTATCTTATTAATTCAATCATATTTAAAATATCAGCTATTTCCAAAGTACTTAGTCAACATCACAAGTAAAGGATTTGTTCTGGGGGCTGGAGAGAAAATACAAGAGTAGCACAGGCCTTGAACAATGATCTGAAAAAAACCAAACCTGGTTTGATCCCTACACCATTTATGTTACCCCATAGCACCACTAGAAATGATTCCTAGGCAGAGTCAGGAATAAGCCCGAGCACCATTAAGTGTGGCCCCAAATCCAAAACTAAATAAATATTTCAGTTGTGTGGGGTGTTATAACTATATACATCCAAACCACAAGAGTCAACGCTAGCGTGTGTGATCCAAACTAGAATGCACAAATAAAAGAGAAAAAAATGAGTTTGGGGGTGGTTGGGCACCGTATATGGTGCTAGGGATCAGACCTGGGTCAGCGCATGCTTTACCTGCAATACTATGATCTGAATCCCAAATTTAAGATTTAATTAGGTAATTTCCTTTTATATCTATCAACTTCTTATTTTATTGTCTCCTAATCAAAGGCTATTATCTTTCTTGTTGATGATATCCTTTTATTTCTTATTCCTGACTTGACTAAAATCTTTAAACTTTTAATTGCTTCATTTATTAATGAAGATTCTCCCCCCCCCCCGCCCTTTTGAGACAGTTTCTTCAGTGTACTCTGGACTCTTGTTTTAATTTGAGTTGATTGCTTTTTTGGATGCTACTATTCATTTATCTGCTGAGATTTATTTTCACTCCATTTCTAGTTTAGTTCCATCATTTATTTGCTCTGCTGTTTTTTCTTTTGGATTTCCTTTTCATTTTGCTGGATAACACAATCAAGAAAATAATTTTTCTTGAAAATTATTCCAAGTATTTGGGGGATAAATGCCAAATGGTATTGCTGGGTTGTATGGGAGTTAAATTTCTGGTTTTGGTTTTTTTCCAGAAATCTCTATTTTGTTTTCTATAAATGTTGAACCAGACAATAGGATATATGCATACCTATGTTTATGGCCACACTTGGTACAGTAGCCAAGACATTGGAAATGGAAACAACCCAAATACCTAACTATAGATGAATAGTCAAGAAATTGTGGTAGATATACACAATGGAATACTATACAGTGCTAAGATAGATCAAAATCATATAATTTTCAGCAACATAGATGGAACTGGAGGATACCATGCTGATTGAAGTCTCTCATATAAAAGGGACAGATAAAGGATGATTTCTCTCATATGTGGAACTTAAAGATACATAGTGAGGTAGCAACAAGATCAAAAGCAATATAATGGGAAAACTGATCCACACAATTGAGATGGGTAGAGGGGTGAGAGGGAAAAGGGTTGGGATCCTTGCAGGAAGGAGATGAGGATACTGGTGACGGATGTGATATTGGAATTATGTGCATGAGAAATTATTATTAACAGCATTGTAAACCAAAAACTTTTAAAAAGCTGTTCCAAATAAATATGGTTTCATAAAGAATAAGAACAGAAGAAATTTTCTGTCTTAGCATGTATGGGAAGTTTAATGTTTTCTATCACACTTGATAATCAGAGAAACATATAATTTTAGTTTTTAAAACTATTTTTCCTTCAGAATTTCAATAACTGTTCTGGAAATTATATTTTTGAATATTTGTTTTTCAGACAATGCCTATGAAATATATTACTTGATCATATGGAATTTCTATTTTTAAGGCTTTTGTTTGGTTTGGGGACACACCCAGCAATGGTCAGGGGTTACTTCTGGCTCTGTATTCAGAAGTTACTCCTGACAGTCTTCAGGGGATTATATGGGGTGCTGAGTATGACCCTGGGTCAGCCACATGCAAGGCAAATTCCCTCCTACTTCTATTTTCAAAATTTTAAAGAATATTATACAGTTTTTCCTCAGACTGCAACAGCCTTCATATCCATTCCCTTTTCTCCACATTTGTGCCAAAACTTCCACCTCCTCCTCCTTCCCCATCACCTCCTCTTCCTCCTCCTCCTCCTTGGACCATATTGTGGGTGCAACATGCAAGGTATGCACCCTACCCACTGTACTATCTCTATGGAACCCCAGCCTTACAAAAACAATTTTTTGGGTGGTTTCCCAAGTGGTGCTCAGGAGACTTGAGGTGGTTTTCAGGTGACAATCAGGCTGGTGGCTTAATATAATGATCAAATTATTTGGTGATACTCAGGCCCTGTGCTGCCAGGGATTATCTGAGCCACCCTAGTGGAGCTTGAAGTCCCCCTTGTGGTATTTTGGGGACTGTAAAGTGCTTGGAATTTAACTGATGTTGGACACAGGGATGTACCCTAACACCTGTACTATTTTTCTGGCCCCTTCTAGAATTTTTGATATAGGTCATATTCACAAGTGGCAAGAAATAGCTCATTGTGTATTGTGTTTGATTTGTCTTGCCCCTAATAATAAGGATACTCTGTGTGTGTGTGTGTGTGTGTGTGTGTGCGTGTGCGTGCATGTGTGTGTGTATCTGTATCTGTCTGTGGGCCATCTGTATGTCTTATCTAGAGAAGTACCTTATATTTTTTGTTTTGTTTGGCCCACACTCTGGTGCTCAGGGCATATTTCTGGTCCTGCAGTTAGGGATCACTCCTGGCAGTTGATGCTCAGGGAATTATATGAGGTGCCAGGGATTGAATCTGGTTTTGAATTATGCTCTCCCTGGTATATCACTCTGATCTCACCTAACACTTTTTTTCTTTTTAACAACACAACTCTAGCTTGAAGACTTTCAAATGTGGTTCAATCATCATTTTTTCGTTAAAAGTACTTACAGAGTTCCAGGAATCACATTCAAAAATGAATAAATCATAATTTCTGCACTTAATGAGTATATTGTGTTAGGGAGACTCAGAAATGAATCAGTCCCCATGTAGGATCCTAGTAGAATGAGCCCAAAATATGAAAAAATATGAGACACCATGCTTAGCCTTTGCCTGTAGGGTGAAATCTAACATAAACCCCAGGTAAGGAAGCAGAAATAATTGGGTGTAGGAGTATTTTTTGTCTAGACTTTTTAACCTCAAACTTCTCATATGACATGATACCTTCTGAATATCCAAAGTCTTCTGTCTTCTTCCTCCATCATCAGATTTGCTTATCTTCTTTCAATGATTATTTCTGTGAATTGCATCATCTTGTGTCAAGCTTGCTTAAGCCAGAAGTGTTGCTATAATATTTGTATCATTCCTTTCTTTACCTCTCACATTTATTCACAAAATCTGGGAGTTTTAACTTTCTTAGTTAAATCTTTGAATTGGTTTCTTTGTGTTAGCCAATACTGCCTTATTCACGCCCTCATTAACTCATTCACAGCAAATGCCTCTTGGTTTTTTTGGTTTTTATTTTATTTCATTTTATTCTGGGCTGGAGTGATAGCACAGTGGGTAGGGTATTTGCCTTACACACACGGCCAACCAGGGTTCAATTCCTCCACCCCTCTCGGAGAGCCCAGCAAGCTACCAAGAGTATCTCACCCACACGGCAGAGCCTGGCAAGCTACCAGTGACATATTCGATATGCCAAAAATGGTAACAACAAGTCTCACAATGCAGACGTTACTGGTGCCCGCTCGAGCAAATCGATGAGCAACGGGATGACAGTGATACAGTGAAATACATACATAGGCATACTGTCTGCAAAACTTTCAGCAAATATGAGTTTTACTGTGGATATGCAAATGCAAATGCTTAAATTCTACCAACTGGGCTAAAGTACTGCCCATTTTTATATTCGTGTAACAACGAAAGTTACAAGTGTGGAAGTGTGAAAGTGAAAGGTCATATTTTTACCTTTCACTTTCACACTTCTAATCATTAGAATTTATTATTCTATTTTCTCTATAGTTTGTGATAGTTCTGTAATCTCCATACAATGAATACCACTATAAAGACCTCTTTTAGGAAGAAGAAGGCCAAGAATATATTAGCAAGTATGCCAAAAGGTTGGTCTATTTGAGATAATATATTTAACCGCACAAGACTGGGCTGGAGTGAGAGCACAGCGGTAGGGCATTTGCCTTGCATGCTGCCGACCCGGGTTCGATTCCTCCACCCCTCTCGGAGAGCCTGGCAAGCTACCAAGAGTATCTCGCCCACATGGCAGAGGCATGGTGTATTCAATATGCCAAAAACAGTAACAACAAGCCTCAAAATGGAGATGTTACTGGTACCGGCTTGAGCAAATCAATGAGCAATGGGATGATAGTGACAGTGACAACCACAAAAGATAAAATTTCATAGTCTCAGGAACTTTTGTGGGAAAGTTTCAAAGTGGTAGTGTCATAGAATCTTTAACAGTACCTAGCACAACCACTCACAAACATATATAATAAAGTATAAATTTTGTAAGAGCAGAAATTTTATCAGCCACATCTTATAACTGATACAGGTATTAAATGGCATTCCAGGAAGACATACCTGGAAGACATTAATAGAAAAACTGCGATGAACTGGGGGAAAGCAGTATCTTATTGCACTTACTCCTTATTCCATTGATTAAGTATAATGAGATAATGCTAAAATAATCACTAGTAAAGAATAAGCCACAAGGGAAAACAAAAATCAAGAATGTGACTGAGCAGTAGAACAAATGTCTTGCTGGGTATGAGCCCCTGCAACACACACACACACACACACACACACACACCCCATATGATCCCCAGCACTGCAAATGGTTCCCTGAGTACAGAGAGCCAGGAGTCGTCCCTCAACACTGACAAGTGTGGCCCAAACAAGTGTGGTACCATGTGGTGGAGTATATAACTGCACAATTTGGAGCCTGGTCAACCAAGATGAAGGCAAACACTGCAATATGACTCCATGCTGTGATTAATGTTAGGCTATAAAAGGTTCAATAAAAAAGTGTGTCCTCATCTATTCCTCCACTTGACAATGCCACTTCCAATTTTTTAAATGAAAATACTTTCTCAAGGGCTAAGGAGGCAGCACAGCAAATAAAAAAGGCACTTATTTTTATTTTACACACAGCCAACCTGGGTTCAATGCCTACCACCATTTGAGGTTCCCAGATTACAACCAGGAGTAAGCCCTGAGCACAGCCAGGCGGGAAAAAGGGACAGAACAAGGGAGGGGCAGGGGAAAGGAATATGCTCTCAAAATTTGTGTATTATATACTAATACAACTCTTCCAACTTTCTAATAGAAGCCAATAATTCTTTTCTAGAATGTATCTGATTTTTAGGTGACTACATTATATGCAGTTCAAAGAGAAAATGTTCTGATCTTTGGAAGATGTAATTTTGCTTGTTTTTTTGGAGTCACACCTGTGATGCTCAGGGCTTACTCCCAGTGGGGTTCCAGAGATCAAACCTGTGCACAAGCCAAGTACGCTACCCGATATACTATCTCTCTGGCCCCTAGGTCACTTTTTTAAATTATGTGGAAAATACTTCAATGTTTATTCTTGACCACACCAGGGGTGTTCAAGGGCTATTCCCAGCTCAGTGCTCAAAGATTGCTTGGAGGATCACACAGTACCCAACGAGACCAACTGGTGATGAGACCTAACCTAGGCCTCCCACATATGAACCACAAATTCAGTCTGATGAGCTGTCTCTCCAGCCCAGATTAACAATATCGAAAAAAACTGAAATCATGAACTAAAAGTCAATCTACTAATCTGTGTCAATGTCCAATTTAAGTCTATGTAGATTTAATTTTATACAAAAGCATCTTAATATTTTAAAATTAAATTATCTAGGGGCTATAGCGGTACTACAGGACACTTGTGTTGTACATGGCCAACCAAGGTTTGAGCCCCAGCATTCCATATGGTCCCCTGAACTCACCAGGAGTAATTCCTGAGCACAGAACCAGGAGTAAACCCTGAGCACCGCCAGGTATGGTTCAAAAACAAAACCATTAAATTATCTAAATAGTTTTATTATATTTCTAAAATGCTTTAATAATTTAACCACAAATACCAATTTCACAATAGAATACTGTTAAACTGGGCAGAGATGCAGTGAAACAAAAAAGTTCATCATGGCTGAAGTCTCACACACAACAATATGGGTCATTGACTCAAGTAGCCCTAATGGTTTTATTAAAGCTACAAAACAATAACTTGACCAAAGAGATGGTTTCTGTCTGGATTCATTGCCCCTAGGCCCTGATTCTTTCGATAACTGGAACTAGGAAAAGTCATTTATGAAATAGCTCATAAGCACCCAAGAAGGGTGAAACACTGGGGCAACTTAGGTTTCAACCTTTCCACATCTATTAACCTGAGGCCATCAAGAGCAAGAAAAAGTTATTTGCCTTTAGTCTCTAGAAGAATGATCATTTCAATTTTTGTCAGTAATCGTTTCTGGGCAGGTTAGAAAAATTCTTACAAAGGAAAATTAAACAATTCTCTAAGAAACAAAATATGTCAAACAATCTTATCTTGCTTGTCAATAGGAAAATAAAATTCTTAGAACTTAAACAAAAGCATACTGCAATATGAAAATTCAAACTTGAAATATTGTGTCAACTTCAGCTGACATTTTGTTTTATTAAACAAACTCTCCTGCTGAGAAACAGAGTGAAATAAATACACTGTATATCTTTAGAAGACATAATTGCTCATATACTTGGAACTCAGACTAGCCGATATTTCTGATTATCCCTTTCCTGAATAAGTTAGGAAAAAAAGGAGATGGATTTATCCCAAGGAGTTTTCCATTCTTTTTTTTTTTTTAACTGTTCACATGTTGTAGAGATACATAGACATGTTGAGACAGACCACTTAGATTTTCAAATTATACTCCAAAAGAAAGTGTAAACTTGTTATTTCAACCTTGGTTCACACAGACTTCAAACTACCCATCAAGCATTTTAACAAACCACCTCTAAACAATTTAGAAATAGAAAATCAGGGTCCAAACAACGAATATCACAGAACTACACAATTACAAACTTATTCAGAACATATACCGCTAACTTTTGATCATAAGTTTTTCTTCCTAATATTAATCAATTCAGTGTATCAACTGAACATTTTTTGAGTAATGAGCTACATGTGCCATCTCTCACACAACAGAGAAACAATATAATCTCTGCCATCAATGAGCAGCTGTTCCAGTAGGGCAGTAAACAGACCATTATGACACAGATGATGAGAGGATAAGCAAAGGATTCTAAGAGAACATAGAAAAAGAGAGAGAAATTATGCACAAAAGGTTCTGTAAGGGAATTTTGGTACATAAAACCTAAGTAAATCCAGTGATTAGGTTTGGTTAAAAAATAAATAAATAAAACATACTGAAAGATAGGACATACAGTTTTGAATTTAATATGAAAGTAACAATACCAACAAATTATTAAGATCAGATCAGTATTCAGAAAAATCACCCTGGATACCATATAAAAAATGGAGAGTCCAGCAACTCTAAGATAACAGCCAAGGTGTAAGAAGTGTAAGCAGCTGCACTGCAAGAAGCTAAAGTATATATACATATCCTATTTATTGGTGAGATGCACAATACAGGTGTTATGTCATAAATAAATTAGGATCCCTGTCAACCTATATTGTTCACTGAAAAACCAAATTTTACAGAAATAATTTCTAAAAACAATTTATATCTTGGGGGCTGGAGCGATAGCACAGCGGGTAGGGCGTTTGCCTTGCACGCGGCCGACCCGGGTTCGAATCCCAGCATCCCATATGGTCCCCTGAGCACCGCCAGGAGTGATTCCTGAGTGCATGAGCCAGGAGTGACCCCTGTGCATCGCCGGGTGTGACCCAAAAAGCAAAAAAAAAAAAAAAAAAAACAATTTATATCTAAATTTTAAAATATATCAAAGTGTTAATTTAAACTTGCTATCAAACTCAATTTTAAGTACAAATGTTTATATTTACTATGATAATAGCTTTACAATAGCTACATAAATGAAAATTCACTCAGAGGCTGTCTAGTTAATATCTGTCTCAGGATCTTTCTGGCTGTTATCAGTGATATGACAGGATTTTATTTTTTAATGGTGGGTCTGGTGTCGAAATACTGAACACAAAGTAGAGAGAGAGTAATGTGGAAATCATCTGCCACACAGGTAGGGGGAAGGTGTGGGGTGGGGGGCATACTGGAATTTTTGGTGGTGGAAAACGTGCACTGGTGAGGGGATGGGTGTTTCATCATTGTATGGCCGAGACTTAAACCCAAAAGCTTTGTAACTGTTCTCACGATGATTCAATAAATAAATTTATTAAAAAAAAAAAAGAATATCTTGCCACTGTCTTGCTTTACTGTAGGGAGCCATTTTACAAGCCTGGCTCTTATCCTCTAGTCAGTGGAGGCTTACTTGGGATTCCTGTAACAAGGTCACCACTGCTGACCTTACTGATCTTATCAGTTCGCCATTCCTCTCACTAGCCAATGCCCATACCTGATCTGCCCAACGCCCATGCCTGATCTGCATTTTACTATTGTTCCTATGGGGGTCCAAGCATGCGTACTGCCCCCTCCCACCAAGAGGTATAAGTATTGTAACTGCTGTGAATAAACTCTCTCTCTCTCCTCCTCCTTCTGACTCTGCATCTGTTCATTCGGTTACGTCCCCTCCTTAGCCCCACGAGGGGTCCTCCCTGCGGGACAGGATGGGACCCCACACTTTACATGTGGCTGAAATGAATTCTATCTCTGGCATTACATATGCTCCTCTGAGCCTGCCAGGAGTAGTTTGAGAGCAGAACTGGGGGTAACCCCTGAGCATCAATTGGTGTGCACCCTCCAGCAAAAAAAAAAAAATAGTTGAAACTAGGAAGGAAAACAACTAGAATAAAAATGGGAAATAACAGTTGTTTCTGAATATTTTAGTCTGGTTGACTGGTAGTGTCCTAGAGCCACACACAGTAAAACTGTAGAATAAAGGCAACTCCAGGAGGAGAGCCAACAATCCTCAAACAGATCCCTGGATGAACAGCACCTTAGTTCTAGCTTCATCTTTTCAAGACAGAGAAAACATGCTTTACTGGTACAATCAAAGAGAGATGAGCAAGAAAGGGGGTCTAAGTGTCAATCTATTTACAGGGAAACATAAAATTCCAAAAAGATGAGAGAGTCAGCTAAGAGTTAGACTCCTGTTTTAATAACATTTGACATACACTGGAAGTCAAATTATAAATGGCCTTACAACATTTTATACTCTAGCATGAACAAATAATATAACTAATATAACTCTAAATAATTCTGAATATATGTTCAATTCTGTTAAACTTTTCTGATTTTCAAATGATAAAATTACTTTCCAACTGATACCCTTTAGACTAAGCCTATATAAAAATTATTCTTTTGTTATGTAAATACAATTGGCTGGGCTATCCAAGGCTTCTTTTAGTCTTGAAACCAAGCCATACCTAAATTCAAGGTGAGAGGGCTTGAATTTCTATCATCATGTGTTGATTTTTCCAAACTCAAAATGTTAACACCTCTCAGTGCTGCCTACAAATAAGATGTGATAAGTAGTATAGTATCGGTCAATTCCAATGTTATGAGAATGGGCCAAGAAAGGATCATGATTAAATCTACACAGGAGAACTAGGAAAGACTGGTGCACAAAGGTGACATCTGAACTAGTCTTACAAGGTTAAAGTAGGAAGCATACCATATGGGTGATGGACAGGGTGAGAGACACTGGGATAATGGTGGATGGTAGGGACCCCTGGGTTGGAACAGTTCATGTAAGAAAGCCTACTAGTAACAGTTTGTGAAACATGTAATCCAATGATAAATAATATGTATAAGGCTGGTGGGAAAGGTGGGGGAATGCAAGTAAAGAAAAAAATTAAGACTGATAAGCTTTGTAACAGAGTAAATGACAAAATAAATACTGCACAGGTTTTTTTTTTTTTCCCTTAAAAGCACCTGGAAGTCTTAAGAAATAACAAAATCAAATATATGGGCTGGAGCAAGAGCACAGCGGGTAAGGCGTTTGCCTTGCATGTGGCCAACCTGGGTTCGATTTCCAGTATCCCATATGGTCCCTCTAGCACCGCCAGAGGTAATTCCTGAGTGCAGAGCCAGGAGCAACCCCTGTGCATAGCCGGGTGTGACCCAAAAAGAAAAAAAAAAAAATCAAACATATTTTGAAAGAATTCAATCTGTCACAGTAGTGGAAAATAGAGCACTAAAAGCAATTGGAATCAAAGAGAAAATTTAAAATCTCCTGAAATAGTCTAATCAATATCCTAAGAGCCTGAACTTGTTTCAAAAACAAGTGTAACATAAAACAGATTAGAATACTTAGAGGAATAAACAAACAAAAAGGCACAGAATAATTATAAGATTAGTATTATCTCTGCAAAGAAAGCATCAGGTGAGAAAAAAACAACAACTAAAGATAAGCTGAAAGTGTGGGCATCAATCCTTGGGGAAACAATGAAGAAAACTATGACTAGTTACCTATGGTAACTATGACTAGTTACCAAAAGCCTATGTTTATAAAGGGAAAATCTATGTGCTCAAGACAAAAGGCAAGAAACCAGTCAAGGTAAGGGTGACTGTATACTCCAGAAAGGAGTTAACTGTGAATTAGAAAATGGGGCCAGAGAGATACTATAGGGGCTAAGGCACTTGCCTTGAACACTGCTCACCCTGGTTTGATTCCCTGAGCACCACCGGTCATTAAAATGCTGATGAAGAATGAAATATTTTTGAAGACCGTAACAATCTACTTCCATCTCTAGCTAAGACATGCATAAATGTTTCATCATAGGACTGACAGGTAACAAAGCTTTAATGGAAGAGACAATGCTAATTCTGCCACTCTTCTTTAAATAGAAGAGCATTTTCTGACAACGTAGAAAATATTCCTATAGATCTATATTCAAAGAAACTATTACTCAAACTTAATCAATTAAAAGACATAACTGACATTTACAAATCACCTTGTCCAGAAAATTCCTCCCTCAATGTTCAATGCTCATTCCCTCTATAAAAATCTTTCTTGACTTCCAAAGATTTACTGAAAAATATATGCATAGTATCACTATGCAGAGCCTGGCAAGCTACTCGTGGCATATTCAATGCCAAAACAGTAACGATAGGTCTCATTCCCCTGACTCTGATAGAGCCTCCAATCATTGGGAAAGATGAGTACGGATAGGCTGCTAAAATCTCAGGGCTGAAAGGAATACAGATGTTATTGGTGCCCGCTCGAGTCAATCAATGAATGACAGTGATACGACAGCCAAGAAAATGTAATGAACATCCCTAATATTAACTGTTCAAAAGATGCGTTCATTGTATTTTAATGTGCTGAATAATTAAACACTAGAATTAAAGTAGTTCTGTCACTAGTTTTGTCACTAGTAACAGGGCAATTAGATAAGTAATGAGTTATCTACAAAATGACTAAAGTGGGAAACCCCCAAAATATCTGTGAATGACTGCAATATTTTAATTATACATTTCCTAGGCATTCACAGACAAATCATTTCTAAACCACCACCCCCACCTGATGGGGAGGACCAGGAATAGCCCAGGGGTCAAGCCTCTCTTACAGACTTAAGGGCTCAAGTTCTAGTTCCACACTATTTCACATTCCAACCATGATCCCGGATGTCCTATATTTGTTATCCCTATTACCTCAACAAAGTGGTCAATGACCAGCAAACCTGAGAAATGTGTGAAACTTCTGTTAAGTACCGTGACAACTGTGAATACCACAAACACACAACTGAAGTGTATGAACACTGAACAGTGGGAAAATAAAAAAGTACACAAGGACAACACGTGTTAAGCGCTGCTACCAAATGTGTGCACTCCTAGGACATCCGAAGAACAAAGAGAAGCCGGGGGTATTAAGTCTATGACTTATAATTTTTACCAAAGGAAATAAACAATTAACCTTTCCTTGTAAGAACTAAATGAAATAACATTTATAAGAGATCTGAAAGGATATCAGAACTCCCTGCCTAGCTGACTGACCAGCATTCTCACCTAACAGTGGTCTGCAGGAGTTCTCTGGAGATCTGTGAACACCCATAATTCTATACTTTTCATCTATGTATTTTTTACATTTCAGATACCTGGTCAATTCCCTCATTAGGTTAATCGTTTTTTAAGTGACCCATAATTTCCTTAGTGGTTAAATGGTAAGCATAAATTTCAACAAAACTTCTACTAATATGTTTATTGATTAAAAAAACAAAAAAGCAAAATTCTTGAGAAAAAAACATTATGGTTTCTCTATGAGCAAGACTATATCCAAAAACAAATAATACTTGTCATGGAACAAATATATATTCCCATATTCCATAACAAATTATTTTCCCATTGTTTATACTCATATAAATGGTCAAATTTCTTCTGAAATGATGAAAATATTAATGAGCATTCAGCTTTTTGGGGGGTGGAGGGGTTGTGCCAGGGACTGGCCTCAGGTCTCATGAATATAAGGCATTCAATTTTACCAAAGAATTATATCCCTGATTCCAAGTTAACTTGAAAAAAATCCTTCAATGTCTTTTACAAAAAAAGGGCAGGCTACAATGACGTTGCCCTCCTAAGCAGATCACTGCAAGGGGGTAAACAGCAGCAATCAACAGGTAAAAGATAAGAAAAAAATCAGCTGGGAACTATGTAAAGGGCAAAGACAGATAATCATGAAAAATAAGCAATGCAGATAAATATTTGAAAGATTCTATTACCACAAAAGATAATAAGCATCAAACTTATTTTTAAAAAGAATTAGCTATGATCTTATAATGCCAAATATTTTCAACATTAGCTGGTGGTAAGATATAATTTTATACATATGTAATTATATGTATGCATATACACAATAAAAATATTGCTGAAATTACTTCCTTATAAGTAATTTTTATTAGTAAAGTTGCCCTATGTCTTTATAATGCCCCAGAGTGTTTCCCCTCATATTTTTTAAGTTTAAAAAAATTAATTTCTGGGGGCTGGAGAGATAGCACAGCGGGTAGGGTGTTTGCCTTGCACGCAGCCGACCCGGGTTCAAATCCCAGCATCCCATATGGTCCCCTGAGCACAGCCAGAGGTAATTCCTGAGTGTAGAGCCAGGAGTGACCCCTGTGCGTCGCCAGGTGTGACCCCAAAAAGCGCAAAAAAAAAAAAAATTAAAAAATTAATTTCTTTGCCCACAATTAACAGTGCTCAGGGGACCAAATGGGGTTCCTGGGTTGAACCCGGATCAGTCAACTGCAAAGCAAATACCTTACTGCTGTACTATCTTTCTGGCCCCCCTTTCATTTCCTCTTCACAATTAAGACCTTTCTACTAGCAAGACCACCAATGTCATCTATTGCTTTCCTAAATATCTTTAGGACAGATGGCTTTTAAAAATTATTCTCATATAGTAAAAATTTTAAAGGTATTATGGGTACTGATCCTATGAGACGAAAAGCAAGGTCTCTATAACAGTATTTCTTAAGCTTTTTCCACTTGCCATCACTTTTTGCCCAGGAAATACTACACAGGCAACTGCTTTCAGAAACACCTTGCATTCACTACATGGTTGGTTCTGAATAAATTTTTGATAGTTGTGTTCAGAAACTACTCACTGTTGTCAAATTTTCAGTGACTCCCCCACATTCAGTTATGCAACCCCTTATGGGATCAAAATAAATCAAGAAATTTCAGTTCCTTGTCCCTGGTTCTCTAGCTGCTTCTCACTTCATCACTGTTACTTGACTCCATCCTCAGGTCTAAGGAAAACTTGCCTAGATACAGAACTGACAGAACTAAACACAGTTAAGAACAGAGCATACTAAACAATCTTTTTGTTTTGTTTTGTTTTTAATTCAATCACAGTGAGATACACAGTTACAGAGCTGTTCATGGTCTGCTTTCAGTCATACAATGTTCCAACACCTATCATCCCTCCACCAGAGTACATTTCTCACCCCAGTTTCCCACCCATGCCCACCCCCCAGCCTGTCTCTATGACAGACATTTCCCGCCCTTTCTCACCTCTCTCTTTCTCTCTCTCTCTTCCTCCCTCCCTCTGCTCCCCCTACCTCCTTCTTTTGGGCATTATGGTTTGCAATATAGATACTAAGAGGTTATCATGTACTAAAACTATCTTTATAATTTACTGCAGGAGTATCCAATGTGTTTGCAATCTGGGTTAGAAATTCTGGTCCTTAATGCCACAGATGATGACATTATGATACATGATGGAGCACTGGGTATTAAATAGGTGAGGCTGGCCAGAGCAAAAGCGAGGCCTAGAGAGTCTGCAAACGTTTGGTTATGAGTTCAAACCTCCAGGCTCTTACGTGCAACAAATGAGAACCTGGTAGCTCTGCTACCTGTGATCCCTGGTTCTCTGTGATCCTTAGCATTATAAGTGATTTCTGGGCACACCACAGCCAACTGCATGAAGTCACCACAAAAACTTTACCTTCAGCAAGCACAGGAACTAAAAAAACATATAAGCACCAGTCAGTAAGCGAAAACCCTGATATGGAGATTGCATGCATACACATAAACACACACACACACACACACACACACACACACACACACACACACACACACACACACACACACACACACACACACACCCTGCAGAGCCTCAACTGAGAGAGTGCCTTCTGAGGAGCACAGCACACTGAATGAAGTGCAAACCTCAGAGCACTACAGCCTAGTGAAATCTGAAGTACACAATTCCAGAAAACCACATAGCTAGGGGAACAAAAAGTACAAGCACCAGAGCCAGGCATGCATGCAACATCCAGTCAGCACAACAGCAGAAGCAACAGAGAGAAGTGCCAGGAAAAGTGAATTAAAAACTTAAAATCTCCCAACATCCCCAGGAAGGCAGATAGTAGGAGTAACTGCAAGGAGTAATCCCATAGAATAAATTAAAATTTTAAGATTTAAAAGAAAATTATTTCATAAATATTTAAATGGCTTAACACAGATAGTGACTAAATGTAGCTTTTGTCATTATAAAATTCAATTTATTAACTTGACATAATTCTCTCTACCCTTAAAGATCTAGTATTTTTTTGTGAAATTAACTCCATTCCTCTATGAACTCCAAATATTATCAAGCTGAATATTCCCCCTGTTTCTTCAATGTACATTCAATTAAATGTACCTCAGCAACATTCACCAATTAACAATTTAGATCCACAGAACATTGAGTCAAGTTGTAGAGGTTATCCAGTTCAAAACTTTCAATATCATTTACTGTACTTTCTCCAAAGTCATTTGGAGATATCGATGTTTAAATATTTAAAGCTATGTATGATGGTCAAACATTAAGATTCTAAGTCACCATTCAGGTTTTTCTAAATTTTTTTATAGTCAAAACACAAAAGATATTTAATACATTCTAAAAGGATTACTAAGCTTATATGAGTACAAAATACAGATGCAAAATCAGGTTATTGACTCAACTATTTTCTATTCACTGAAAAGTAATGTGACTTTTTAAAGTTTACATAACTAAAAATATTAAGGAGGATGGGTGTGGGGGGAAAGAGGACAGTTAGGACAGAGAAGGGACCACTATGACAACCATAGTTGGTAACGATCACCCTGGCCAAAAACTGAATGTTCAAAGGATGTAAAGGGATATACATAATAACCTTAAGGTACCTATATTGCAAATCATAATCCCCAAAAGAAAAGCACGAAAGGGAGAAGGGGTGGAGGGGAGTGTGTGTGTATGTGTGTGAGAGAGAGAGAGAGAAAGAGAGACAGAGAGACAGAGAAAGAGACAGAGACAGAGAGAGACAAAGTGAAGGCTGGGGTAGGAGGCGGGAGGGAAACTGGAGATATTGGTGGTGAGAAATGTACACTGGTGAAGGACAGATGTTGGAACACTGTATGACTGAAACCCAATCATGCACAACTTTGTCACTGTGTATTTCATGGTGATTCAATTTTTTTAAACTTATGAGTTTATAACTTATATAAATTTTAAGTCCAGACAAGGTCAGACCCGAACACCTAAAGAAACTGCTGCTCTGCCAGTACTCATCAATACACTGGTTCGGCTCTTCACACACTACCTGTCTGAATGAAAGGTTCCATCCCAATGGAAAACCAGCTGGACTGTCCTGTTGTACAAGAAGGGAGACATCCACAACATGGGAAACTATCGCCCGATCTGCCTGTTGTCTGTCGTCTACAAGTTATTCATTCGAGTCATCCTGAATAAGATTGGCAGAACACTAGACGAAGGACAACCATGCGAGCGAGACAGGTTCCGAAAAGGACTCAACATGATCAACCAAGCTCATTGAAGTTTCATGAGAGTTCAAGATGCCGCTCTGTCTAATGTTCATTGATTTAAAGAAGGCCTTTGATTCTGTTGAGACTGAAGCGGTCATCGAAGCCCTAGCCAAATAGGGCGTTCAAACTCAGCACATCAGGATGCTGCCTGAGCTGTATTACAAATTCACTACCAGGATCTCACCATTCTACAAGTAAGTGATCACTGATGTAAAGAGAGGGGTCTGGTAGGGTTTCACCGAAACTCTTCAGTGCCACCCTCGAGAACATTGTGCAACGACAGGAATGGGAAGGAATGGGAGTGAAGATAGACGGTTGGCAACTACACCACCTCCGCTTCGATGATGACATCGTCCTAATAACAACAAACATTAGCCAAGCGGCACGAATGCTGGCCGACTTCGACCATGAGTGTGGAAAGGTTGGACTGCAGCTGAATCTCACGAAGACAATTTTCATAAGAAACAAACTAGTTCCTGACGTTCCATTTACTCTCAATGGAACAAACATCTCCGAATGCAGCCATTATGTGTACCTAGGTCCGAGAACTCAATATGACGAATGACTTGGCATCTGAACTGCGCAGGAGGAAGAGAGCGGCATAGAACGCCTTCAAGAGCTTTGAAGAAGTTGTTAGGAGGGCGAAGAACCTCCGGCTCCGGGCACATCTTTTCGACTCCACCGTTCTTCCTGCACTAACATACATCTCAGAGACCTGGGCCCTACAAAAACAGGATAAGAAGGCTATTTGGGTCTCCCAAAGAGGAATCAAAAGAGCTATGCTTAGAATATTATTTTTCACTCAAGCGAGAGAAGGAATCCGGAGTTCCGACCTCTGTCGACAATGGAGAATCAGGGACGCTTGTCTTGTTTGCCAAGGCATCGAAAATCAGATGGGCCGCAAATATAAAGCGATTTGGTGACAACCGCTGGACTACAGCTGTTACCGACTGGATTCCACAGGACGTCAAAAGAACGCCTGGTCGCCCACCTATAAAATGGTCAGACTTCTTCGTCAAGACCCTAAACAAATGGTTTGAGGCTCTTTGTGTTCCTTGAGCGAGCAGACACCATTGGGCTACACTAGCACGCAACAGGGACAAATGGAGACATTACTGGCGCCCACTCGAGCAAATTAGTGAGCAAAGGGATGACAAGTTACAATTGATAACTTACAATTTGGTAGGGCATAATTCATAAATATGAACTCACAGACACTAGGATATAGGGCTGAAAAACTACACAGGAATTCAAATTTGCTCCAATGTTACCTCCTTGAATCCCCTATCTAAAATAACCATCACAATCTTTTTTTAATTAGCAGTACTTTGCTCTTTCTTTGTTACATTTACCAAGACTGACATATCTCGTTTGATTATCATCAGACCATTCCAATAATACATAAGCTCCATTAGAACAGGAATTGTTTGTTTTGGGGCTTTAGGGCCACACTCTGCTAATAAGCTCAGGGCTCATTCCTAGTTCTACACTGCAATGGAGACCAAGTGTGTCTGGGATCAAATGCAAGCCTCCAGCACTCAAAGCGTAAACTCAGCAACTAGAGTTTCAGTACTCTCTCTTCAATCCCAATAGCTAAAACCCTGAACAATTCAAGAACCCAAAAACAAAAGATTAAGATAATATACACACAATGGAATGCAATTTAACCATTAAAAAAATGAAATCTTGCCTTTACCTACAACAAGTCTGAAGGGCATCATACTCACAAAATACTTGGAGGCTATCATACTAGGAAAAAAAAGTTGAAGGGGAAAATAAATACCAGATGACTTCACTCAGGTAGTTAAATGAATGATGTTCAGTTAAAGAAACCCTTTGACCACAAAACTGACACTACCAAAATGGGGCAAGGGAAGTTTAATGATCAGGTCCCCAGTGGACTGTAGTTGGAGGAATACAGGCAATTATATTTAATCTTATAAATCAACATTATCTCAGTAAGACTTCATGTTCACAAATCTAGATCACTCTTTCTCATCCTTTTTCTGACTATGGCCTCCATCCAACCTGTCCTGTGCACCAACCGGCTCCCCCCCATTTTTCAGTTGGCCTCCCAGACTTATCACACTGTCCAACATTTATGCAATTTTCAGCTCTCAGCCCTTTAGTATATCCTGGGGACCCACATGGAGCCATATGGCCCCAGGATGACAAACTGATTATATGAAATGGACAAATTCCTGAAAAGATTAAATTCACCAAAACTCACATAAATATGCCACCTGAGAGGCCAAAGAGATAGTACAGCATTTAAGGTGCTTGCCTTGAACAAGGCCAACCACAGTTCAATCCCCAGCACGCCATATGGTTACTGGAGCAACTCCAGGATGATTCCTAAGCACAAAGCCAGGAGTAGCCCCTGAGCACAGCCAGGTGTGGCCCAAAAACCATACACCCACCCACATACACACACCCACACCCACACTCTGAATCAATGCATAACCTTCCAAATAGAAAACACTAAACCAGGATTCAATAAATAATTCTACCAAATAAGTTACACTTGTGTTCTATAATCTCTAGGTGTAAATAAATACTTACCATTCTACGAAGCCAGCATTATTACAACACCAAACCAGACATTACAAGGAAAGCTATGAATCAATTTTTCTCATGAAAAGAGATGCAAAAATTCTTAACAAAATATGGGCAAACCAATCAAGTGGAATCTAAGGCTAGTTCAACATAAAATAAATCAAGTAATTGGGCGTCAGATGTCTCGGTGGCTAAAGCACCTGTGTTACAAACTTGAAGCCCGAAGTTTAATTCATGGTGTATTGTAAGAACTAAATATGATAATCCTGTCTGTAGCTCTGCTATCTATGATCTCCACAACACACTTGATTTCTGGCCACACTGTAGCCAGGATTGGACCACAGTAATGAGTGCAACAACAGAGAGCCTCCCAACTGGAAAGATATATGATGACCATAACCAGGAGTGCAACCTGAGAAGAGCACAGGGGTAAGCACTGCAATGCTCCATGGGAGCCCTTCAACCAGACCGTCCACGGACTTTTCAACTAAAGAATACGATGACTCCGAACAAGCACTGCAAAACAAGTGTCATGCTAGGTGAGTTCCATCTAAGGATATGTGCAATCAACCCCGGTTCTCTCTGGAACCAGAAATGCATGGTCCCTGAAGCACTACCAGGAGAACCCCCTGGTAGGAGGTAGGAAGAGGAGGACCCCCTCATCCCCCGGCAATCAAAAGCAAAAATAAGAATCATACAAAGAGGAATTTAAGCTGAAGGGAAAGGCCATGGTTTTGACCCCAGCACTGCAGAAAAAAATAATTTTTAATGAAAAAAAGCCTAGGAGATAGTACAATGAGTACAATGATTAGGGTGCATGCCTGACATGTATGAACAGCTTTCCAGCAACTTCATGGTACCCCGAGTATAGCCTAGTGCAGCTTTAGAGACCCGCCACCACAAAGCCCCAACACAACAAGGTATGGCTCTGAAGGTCCACTGCACCCTGTTAACAGCTTTGCAACCTGGAATCCTAGCACTGAATCTCAGTCCAGTCAGGCAATAACTGCTGGTAGGGTCCCAGATCTCCTGAATACCAGAGTTAAACAACTACTAAAACAGGGGCTGGAGCAATAGCACAGCGGGTAGGGCATTTGCCTTGCACGCGGCTGACCCGGGTTCGATTCCCAGCATCCCATACGGTCCCCTGAGCACGGCCAGGGGTAATTTCTGAGTGCAGAGCCAGGAGTGACCCCTGAGCATCGCTGGGTGTGACCCAAAAAGAAAAAAAAAAACACAATTACTAAAAGGAAGAAAGTACAAACCCTATCCCCTGATTATATTCTTACTTGCCATTCTAAGAAACAGCATGAGTTTAACTTGGTTTAATACAAAACTACTTCTTTTGATACTGCAGAGTTTGTACTCAAGACCTTACTTATAAAAGGCACATGCCCAACTGTCCAGTCATGGCATCAGCTATACTCTGCCCCTTGAAACAGCTGAGAAGGGTTCTGAACCTTGTAATTAAAGGTTAAGTAAAAACAGGTTCACGTTTGGATGCTTGCAAACTAATTTTTTTTAATCAATGTTTTGTGGCTACATCTGGCAATAGGCAGCACCACCAGGGCTATATACCAGGTGAGGTTCAAGGGGCCATGTGTTACCAGGAGTCAAAATCAGAGCATGTGGTCCAATCCTTTGAGCTATTTCCCTTGTTCAAGAAATGAAAACTTTTAATTATCCTCACCCTCCAACGTTTCTCCAAGGAGTCAGAAACTGAGTTCACATATAAGAAAGAAATGGGGGGGCCGGAGCGATAGCACAGCGGGTAGGGCATTTGCCTTGCACGTGGCCGACCCGGGTTCGATCCCCGGCATCCCATATGGTCCCCCAAGCACCGCCAGAAGTAATTCCTGAGTGCAAAGCCAGGAGTAACCCCTGAGCATCGCTGGGTGTGACCCAAAAAGCAAAAAAAAAAAAAAAAAAAAAGAAAGAAATGGGGATCTGAGTTGTGGTTCCAGACTGTCAAATTATTGTTACTTCAGGTCAAACACTATTTATAAAACCTCATTCCTTTGGTGCAATGGTGGATGAAGGAGAGGCTGATAAGCAAATCAATACCTACGATCACTTGCACTTCCGTGACTTCCCCCATCTTTGTTAATTTCATGAGGGGAAAAAAGGTGTGTGGGTATGTGAGGGGGTGGGAGGAGGAGGACTCTTTATTCACCTAGGTTTAAACATACAACGCAAGTTAGCAGGTAGAGTGCAGGAGGAACCACAATTTTAAAACAGACTTGTTTCACATTCGGGTTCAAAAAACAATCAAAGACAATACAACATCCACCCCTAAAAAAGCAGAAAACTGCAGCTAAATTTCAAGACAGAATCTCCTCCAGCTGAAGACTCGAAATCTCTTAAGCCAATGAGAAACGAACTGGACAATGGTGAACTTCACAGAACGTCCCCACCCCCACCCCGTGACCCTAGAATAGAGCAAGAGTTCAAGGTTAAGAAACCTGTCCTCCCCATCCCCCCTTCCGGACACCTTCATCTTTCTGCGGTGTGGAAACCAGGAACTTACTGCCAAGAAGCACTGCACCTGTCCCTAATGAGCCCTGGCAAAGATCCTAAGATGCTCTTCCGGTTCCCCTAAGAGAAACTTAGACTGGGACAGAACCTGCAACTCCAGCACCCCATCCCCCACCCCACCCCCGCCCCGGTTGTTGCGTAAACAAATCAGCTGGGCTCACAACCTGGTCCTCAATATCTGGACAAGACCCTCTTCCCCCTCGTCCCAGAACTCTGCCCAGCCTCAGCGTCCAGTAGCACCCAGCCCGTCCTCAGCACCTTCCTGCTCTCACGCACCTTTGGCTGGTCCTGCCGGCCGTTGGCACCTCTCCCCCCAAAAAAGACCCCCGCCCGCCCCTTTCTGCCAACCTCTGAAACTCGTGCAGCTCTGCGGCTCGGGGGCCTTCCCCGACAGCCCCGGCGACTCCCCCCGCGCCCTTGCAGTATTCCTTCCGAACTGAGTCTCTCCTCAAGCTTCCCAGGGCCGGCAGGGCCGGGCGGGACGGGCAGACGCCGGGGCCAGGGCAATGACAGGTGCTGACCCCTGACGAGCACGCGCCCTGGGTGTGTGCGGGGAAAGCTAGGGCCATTTCCTAAACGCTGGCCGAGCCCAGACGGGTGGCGGGAGTGAAGGTGACCAAGTGGCCAAGGTCAACCGCGACCCCCCGGCGCCGCGGGCCCTACGGGGTCTGGGCCACGGGCAGGCTGGGCAGCTCTCTAGCCGGCCGGGATGGAGGCGGCCCCCTCGGGGGCCCGGCAGCGCGGGCGCCCGGGTAGGGGTGCGTCTGTGCCGGGGTGTCCTGCCTGCGGCTCAGCCCACTGCGCCAAGCCGCTTCCCCCTCGACGGGGCACCCGGCCGACTCCTACCACAAGGCTGGTTGAACCGGCGCCTTCTTCCCCACCAGCGTCCCCCCGGGCCTCACGGAGCTCACCATGGCGTCAAGGACACAGGTGGCGCACCCAACGGCCTGGACTCTGCGGAGCCGTCCAGACCGCCAGTCCTGAGGCAGCCGCCAGGAACCTCTAGAGCCTGTGAGAAAGAGGGTCTTCCGGCCCCGCCGGAAGTGCTCCCCGCGCGGGACAGGAAGTCCCGCCCCTTTCCCGAGCGCCGCGACCCCACGCCACGCAGAGGTGAGGCGACGCAGAACGTCCTCTCCAGCCGCTTCCGTGGGAGCTAGGTTAGGGGTTCGGGGTGGTGCTGACCTTGAGCGTGCGCAGGAGAGGCAGGCGCAGGCGCAGGCTAGCTTGGGAGGGGGGCGGGAGGGGGGCGACGGCGCGCATCTGCTGCGCCTGCGAAACTCCCGAGGTATGTTGGGTGGTTGGGGCCGGAGCGCATCCTTCTCGCCCGAGGTGGTGGTAGGGGCGGGGGGAGGCGTAGATTGGTAAATGGGGTGGGGGCTGCCCCAGACCCACAGTATCTAGAGAGGGGGGGGGAAGGGACAGTACAGGTGGGCGCCGGTTGGCAGCGCGGGGCCGTTGCGGCACTCGGGCCACGCCCCTATTTCTCTTTTTTTTTTTTTAAACGTTGGCTTCTCGGCGGCCCCCTAGGACGCTTTACGGAGCGCCACGCACGTGTTCCTCGGTCGTCTCCCCGCGGGGCTGAAGTGGCGGCTCCAAACGCCGCTCTCCTTCCAGCCAGTGCGACTTGATGCTGCCAGGTTTTCCCCTGCACGAGGTTGACGACCGAAGCTGGAAAGAAGACATCTTCCAAGAGCAGAGAGAAGACTGCCAGTTGAATATGCTCCAATGTGCACGGTTCCCTTTCGTTTCAAACGTATCAGTTAGAAAAGGGTGGAACTTCCAAAGACCTCTTTCTATACATGTTTGTACCTCTCTCCCCTCTGCCTGCCTTGTGTCAACTCTGCATTTTACTGTGCGTTTTATTGGACAATGCTGGAGTCGTATTGGCTCTAGAGGCATATTCCCGTTTCCCCTTCCCAAACAGGGCCCCTTTCCCGTTCACGGTTTCCCGGTCCTTAGGTAGTTCGTGGGTCGAGCTGCAGTTTCATCTGAGATCTGTTTTGCTCTTAGTGTCTAGTTCTGCCGCCCAGCCAGAATTTGAGGAAAACTAGGAAATCAGAAGTTATGAAGGTTGTACAGGCTGGGAGTCATCCAAGTTTTTGCAGAGCACCAGGGGTAAAAGCGGAAGAATCGGTTCTGAGCAGTGGAAAAGCTGCATGCTTTAGGGTAACTGCATGATGTTACAAATGGGCCTAGGGGCTGGTTATTAAAGCGGTGGGAGTCCCATGTGAAGGGCTGTGGGAATCTTGAAGGCTGACTTGGGGAGCGCTACAGAAGGGGTGGAGTTGAGCAGTCAGAGCCTAGCTGAGGTCCAATCCAGAACTTGCCTGAAGATTCCTCTTCTGTTGTATAACAACAGCAAGGTCCTAGGCAACTGTTGATGGAATTGGGATGGAGAGGAATTGGGTTTCTATGTATCTGTGAGAAGAAACTAATATCCTTGGGGAAGACAGGGTGATAAAGGAAAGTAGTTTGTTTTTTTTAATTTCATTTTTTTTCTTTTTGGGTCACATCCAGTGATGCACAATGGTTACCCCTGGCGGTGCTCGGGACCATATGGGATGCTGGGAATGGAACTCAGGTCTGCTGTGCGGCAGGCAAACGCCCTAATACCCGCTGTGCTATCACTTCAGCCCCAAGGAAAGTAGCTTTGAGCTGTCATTTATTCTTTTCTTTCCTTTCTGAGGTTATTTACACCCATCCTAAACCTTGAGATTCATCAGTATAGGACTGGAACTACCTATAGGGTGTGGAGCCTGTTCATAGAAGAATGAAATCACAAATTTAGTTCCCCCACTCCCAAGGGTTTTTTTTTTTTTTCCCCCAATTAGACAAATGCCAGGACAGCTAGAGCCTTTTTGTGACTGTTGTGTGTGTTGTCTGCCCCCCCCCTTTAGTTATTTCACTTAAATTGCCCTTATTTTATGGATAAAAGTATTACTTCAGGAATTCTTAAATCAGCAATGTGTCAAATTCTATTCTATATACTTCGTAAAATACCAGCTATTTTGTAAAAGCTATTTGACTCAAGTTTTAAATGGAAAATGTGTATTTACTAAGTTAAAAGAGCAGGATGCAAAATTGTGACCAGTATGATTGCTCTGACCTGAAAAAAGTCTTAAGCACAGAGTGGAATAAAAGAAAAGTGCTGCAAACTGATAGACAGGGGACCCTGGTAATGAGTTTTTGAGAGATAATAAACTTAAGAAATTGCCTAGCTTTGAAGTAGCCCAAAGGCATGAAGAACTCATCCCTTTTCAAATGCAAATGCTGAGTTCTTTGGAGAGGACTAATTGAGACTGGACCTTGAGATGGATGGACTGGACCCCTCAGTAAAGGAGAAGCTACTGGAGAGTATAAAGATCATGATAAAAGTATGAAAGGAATAGTGCTGCAATGAACATATACGTGCAGATGGTGTTTCTGTTGTGCTTTGGGGGCCCCAGGGTATATCCTGGAAGTAGTATTGCTGGGTAAAAAAGTGGGAGCTCACGCAGGATACAGAGCCAGCCCTAGTCGGGCCCGTGCTCGGCTCCGGCCGGCCGGGTTTTCGGCCCGGGCGCCCATGCCCCTGCAGAGCCGGTGGATGTGGAACAAGCGGGAACCAGAGACAGCTTTAGGAATTGGTTTCTGGCAGAATTTTCCCAGGACTTTATACAGAAATCCAAAACCGCGCGGACGCTGCTGCGTCCGCGCGACTTAACATTTATAATTGTCATCAATGTGAAAGGGTTCCATTTGAACAGGTCAGACTTGGGGGGGAAACTCCAAATAATAACAGTAAGTTTTTGTTGAAATATTGAAGGTTCTTATTGTAACAGCCACCTCTGGACTATGAGCTAAGCAAAAGCCCCACGCTGGCCAACGTGGCGTGGAGTACACCATACTATGAGGCGCAGGAAGGGGGATGAGGGGGAAAAATTAAAAAAAAAAAAAAATGGAAAAGGAAAAAGAGAAAAAAAAGAGAGAGAGAGAGTTATGTCAACTATAGTGAGTTTTGTGTTGAATTATGGAATGTAATCAAGGTAAAGAAAAAATGAAGTGGAATTCATTAGTTATACAGTAGGGGGTAGGGGGTGGGGGCGGGGGGTAAACTGGGGTTTCTGGTGGTGGAATTTGGGCACTGGTGAAGGGATGGGTGTTTGAATATTGTATAACTGACATATAAACCTGAGAACTTTGTAACTTTCCACATGGTGATTTAATAAAAATTAAAAAAAAAAAAAAAAAAAAAAAAAAGTGGGAGCTCAATTTCTAGCTTTTTGAGGAATGTCCATATTTTTCAAAACAGTGTGGACCTGTCAGCATTCCCACCTACAATGAATGAGTCCCTTTCTCCCTACATCAATGACAGCACTGGTCTTGTTCTTCTGGGCGTGTGCTAGTCTCTGTATTGTGAGATGATATCTCATTTAGATTTGCATCTCCCTGATGACTCATGTTGTAGAGCTCTTTTTCATGTGCCTTTTGGCCATATGAATTTTTTCTTTGAGGAAGTTTTTGCTCATTTCTTCTCCCCATATTTTTTTGGTAGGGTTGGAAATTTCTTATAAAGTTCTTGTACTTTGATATTAACCCCTTATCAGGTGGGTATTGGGTGAATAATTTTTCTCATTCCATGGGCTGTCTTTTTTATCTTTGGTCAATGCTTCATTTGAGGTGCAGAAGCTTCTTAGTTTCATGTAGTCCCATTTGTTTATCTTTGCTTCAACTTGCTTGGTCAGTGGTGTTTTATCTTGGAAGATGCCTTTAGCTTCGGTGTCATCTAGGGTTTTGCCTACATTTTCTTCCATGTACCTTAGGGATTCACATCTGATGTGAATCTATTTTGATCTGACTTTTGTGCATGTGGTTAGCACTCTTGAGTTGATTTGTTTATATATAGCTGCCCAATTTCCCCAGCACCAGTTGTTAAAAAGGCTTTCCTTGCACCACTTCGTATTTCTTGCGCCCTTATCAAAGATTAAATAGCCAGAATCTCTAAATAACCTGAGTGCCTGAGAACAGACAACTAGATACAGAAACTGGTACATCTGTACAATGGAATACTACATAACTGTTAGGAAAAATGAAGTAATGAAATTTGCTTATAAATGGATGGACATGGAGAGTATCATGCTGAGTGAAATTAGTCAGAAGGAAAGGTACAGATAGAGAATGACTGTATTCATTTGTGGTTTTTTTTTTTTTAAGTGTGTGAGACTAATATCCAAGGCCAGAGAAAATGGGCCAGGAGGACTGGTCAGTGGTTGGAAGCTATCACAAATGTGTCGAGGGTGGAGGGCAGTTAGTTAGGATAGACGCTAGACAAGAACCAAGGGTTGAAAATAGGTAAAGGAATGTACATGATAACCTTTCAGTATCTGAATTGTAAACCATAGTGCCCAAAAGGAAAGAGGGATAGAAAAAGGAAGACAGAGAGAAAAAAATGCCTGTCATAGAGGCAGGGGGTAGAGGGGCAGGAGTGAAACTGGAGACATTTGTGGTGGGAAATGTACACTGGTGAAGGGAATGGATGTGAAATATGATATGACATTCAATCATGAGCAACTCTGTTGACTGTGTATCTCACTATGGCTCAGTATTTAAAACATATGAAAGGATGGGGTCTGAACAATAATATGGCTGCTTGGGCATTTACCTTGCATAGAGCTAACGGTTTGATCCTCAGCACCTCTATGGACTCCTAAGACCTACGAGAAGTGATGCCTAAGTGGTGAGCACCTCTCAGTGTTCACCTTAGAGGTGCTTTGGCACCTCTAAGTTTGGCCAAAGCAAAAACCCAAACCACAGGACTATAGTCCAACCTATCTCCCTGTGACAATACCCAGACTAACTTTTATGCATGCAGAGAATGCCAGGTCAAGACAATTTGGAGAAATTATATAACCTTCTCCCAAAGCCGTTTATTCCACCACCTTCCACCTCCATCCACAAACATCTCAATTTCAGTAAAAACTATTTTGCTATTTTACTTCTCCTGAAGTTTTCTCAAGGCTGCCTTCTCACTCCCCACTTTACCAAGTCACCTTAGGAATAGAAGTACCCAAATATATTCTCTATTCCTTATATTGCCACTCCATCTTTTCAGGGAAGAATAGAAGAAGCACATTCTTCCTTTTCCATCAGAATAATGCTTTGTAACCATATAATTAACTCTTAATTTTTGATTTAGGAGTGAGGAAAAAAAACATTCTTTTAGCAATGTCATGCCTGAAAAATAGACCAAGGCTGAAACATTCATTTTGCTTGCAGCCAACTTCTCTTTGAATCCTGACACCTCATATGATCCCTTGAGCACCAACAGGATTGGTTCTCTGAGCCCTGGACTGAGCAACACCAGTGTGGGTCTAAAAACGAAATGCTGTAATCCTTCACCATGAGCCTTTCTCTGAGCTTAATTTGCATATTATCATTTATATCTAAAACTATACCACATTTTATTTAATTGGAATAATAAGTCTTAAATTTTTATACAAATTATAGAGTCCACATTTTCAAGGATCACTGATATATATAAATGTATCTGATATCATTTGATACGTTTTGGTATTAGAAAAGTAAACAACTTCATTTATTATAAACTTTCTCATTTTTAGTTTTTTGTTTGGGGGCCACATTCAGTGGTACTGAGGGCTTATTTATTCCTGTCTCTGTGCTCAGGGATCATACCTGATGGCCTCCAGAATCATGGGATGCTGGGTATTAAACCCAGGTTGGCCAAATCCAAGACAAACCACCCTCCCCTGCTGGGCTAGCCCATAGACTTCTGTCCCAAGGCACAACATAGACTTGGAAGTGGAGAAAAGAGAAGTTGTGGTCCTTACTATCAAGAATTCTGTACATATGTATTGTATATAATGATTTAAATAGTCCTTGATTTCTCAGGACAACTCTACAGTAGACACAATTAGTGTGCATATATATTTATGCAGACATTGAATTCTGTCTAGTATGTTTCATTACTCTTAAGTTTGAGTGTCATGTCATTCTTCCTGAAAGACTTTTTTTTTTTAAGTTTCTTTTGTTGACAAATTCTCTTAATTTTTCTTTCCTGAAACTATTTGCTTCACCTTCATTTTCAGAGCCAAATTGTAGATTTGGGGCAGGAGGTGGGAGAAGACGAGGGTGGAAGGGACCCCACACCGGCGGTGCTAGGGACTTATTCCTGACTCCAGGTTGACCTTGTGTGCAAGGCAAGTGTACTGACTCTCCAGCTTCTCAGTGGAATTTTTTGATAAATTTCCAGATATTCGGGTCTGGAGAGGAGGTAGTACAGCACATAAGAGGTAGTACAGCCACCTTGCTGGTGGCTGACAGACCTCTATCTGTGGCATCTTATACAGTCCCTTGAGCAACAGAGCCAGGAGGCAGACCTGGTCTAAAAGAAAAGGCAGCTATTTTATAATTAGTACATTGTACTAAGAAATAATGTCAGTTTAATTTTTGCCCTTTTAGATGTTATCTTTTTCCTTTGCTTTTGTCTAAATTTGAAACAGTCTTATTGTGATATGACTGATGTTTTCTTTGTGGTTTTTTTGTGGGTTTTATTCGGTTTGGGGGTTTTAATTTTAGAAAACTTCTGAACTCCTAGGCGATTGTGTTAGGATTGATTGAACCCAGATCTCATGTATGCAAGGCACGATTTTTCCACTTATGCATATTTCACCTTGAGGTATTATTCACTACCTCCCTTTTACAACCTCCCTTTTCTCACTCTTTAGTACTCCAATGTAATGTTGGTTAAATTCTTTCATTTTATCCTTTATATTTTCTTTTGTTTCAGATTCATTCTGAGTAATTCTTATTTTGTTTTATGGATTTTTTCATTGTTTTATATCGTTATTTTTATATATTTTAATTAGTAATTTTTATATTGTCATTTTTACTGATGCCAGAACTAGCATATGAAAAAAAAAATGTACTTTGAGATCTAAAGTAGTATTTTTAGCAGATAGAAAATATACTAGTCCGGATTGGGATACTAGCGTATCAGAAATCACCTTACTCTAGTAGTAATTGAGATGATTGGAACATGAGTAGGTTTTCTAGTTATTATTTTTCCCCAACAGGATAAATAATTTTGAGGTCTTAACTTGAAGCCAGTAGTGATTACAAAAGTATTGTTTTTTATTCTGTGATGCAGAAAATCTTTTTGGCTTCCCAGATATTTTCTCAAGAATCAGCATATAGCTAAGAGGAAAAGCTATCATGACTATTGTGTTCAACTCTTTTTCTCTCCTCTTTTTCTGCCTCTTTACCTCTGATGCCTCATATTTATCCAGCTTTTTTTAGTTTTTAAAAGGAACAGTCTATATCACTTGGCTGTTACTTGAAAATAAGAATTTTTAAGTATACATGAACCATCTATAGAAGATAGCCATGAAGATTTTAAAATGTCTAAGGATTTAGATTGGTAGGAAGCCCCAGGTTTGAGGAAACCACATGGTCTCTCAAGCACAAAATATTATCCCAACTAAAAAAAAAAAAAAATTATGTCATTGAGCAATGAGCCTACATTATAGGGAAGAGAAGGGAAGGATTGAGGGGTGAAAAAAGAAGATGAAAATTGGAAGTAATGGGGGAACGAGGATCAGGAGCCCCCAGTATACCAGTGGTGTGGGAAAGTGGTGTAGCTATATAACCAAGGCACAGACTCAACAACACGGGAAACATGAGATCTAAACTACAACCACAGAACTCTGAAATGTTCCTGTCCAGGTGGGAGGCATGATTGGGGAGGAGGTGAGAAAGGAGGAAGTTGTGAGAATGGAAGTGAGCAGGAGGGAGCATGGAAACACTGGTGGAGGGAAGTTGACACTGGTGTTAGAATTGTTGGAATATTATATGCCTAAGACTCATATACTCATCTATTAATAACCTGTAAATCACGGCCCTTTAATAAAAATAAACTTAAAGGAAAAAGAACTGGATTGGTATCATTTTGATCACATGTTTCTCATCAGAATCAGTAAATTATAAGTTAGTGACAACAACTTCAGAAAACCATTAGGAAAAAACCCCATTTCTTTGTAATATGGGTTTAAATCAAATAAGAATCTCAATGAAAAATAGAAATATGTACTCAGAATTAAAAATAAAAAATAATACATTTTAACACCTAAAGAAATCAACTATAATGGTACTTGTAAAGAAATGGCAAGCTTAAGGAAGATTTCTTATTAAAGAACAAATTAGCCAACAGGATTAGGAACAGAATAATGGAAATAAAATAATGAAACAAAAAGTACATAGGACAGTAAAGTGAAAAGTTTCTAATTATTATTTTTTTTTTAAAGAGGTTTTTATTTATTTATTTATTTATTGCTTTTTTGGGTCACAACCCGGCGAGTGCACAGGGGTTACTCCTGGTTCTACACTCAGTAATTACTCCTGGCGGTGCTCAGGGGACCATATGGGATGCTGGGATTCGAACCCGGGTCGACCGTGTGCAAGGCAAACACCCTACCCGCTGTGCTATCACTCCAGCCCCCGAAAAGTTTATTATTAACAAAAACTTTTGACAGTATTTCAGAAGAAAAAATTGTAGACAATACTAGAAATTTAGATGGGATATTATAAACATAATTTTTAAAATTACATGAACTTTAAAAAAAAATTTATTAGTGAATTACCATGAGGTACAGTTACAAACTTATGAACTTTTGTGTTTTTAATTTCAGTTATATGGTGATTGCTTACCCTTCCCTCCACCAGTGCCCATTCTCCTCCACCAATGTTCCCAGTATCCCTCCCACCACCACCACCCCATGCCCCACCACCCCACCCTGCCTCTGCGGCAGGGCATTCCTTTTGTTCTCTCTTCTTTTGGGTGTTGTAGTTTGCAATAGAGGTATTGAGTGGCCTTCATGTTCAGTCTTGTCTACTTACATGAACATCTTGATTATAATAAAGAGATGATGTAAGGAAAATAAACATTTCAAAAAAAGCAACAATGTCAAGATTTTAAAGTAGTTTTTGCATTATAGGAGACTTTAACTAGTAAGACGTTCTTTTAGAAAGATGCAAAGATTGGAAATTGTCTTAATCTAGAAGATAATGTTGCAAGGATTCTGGATAGGGTATGAAAATACAAAAGTGAAGTTTCTTTCCAGCAGAAATGGAGCTGTTGGGAGTATATTTAGGGGTGGGGAGGCATCCCCAGCCTTGCTCAGAGACTTGCAGACCACTCACAGATGCTGATTTAGGCTGTGCAACAGAATGATAGGGTATACCATGCTGCGTTAGTCCACTGGGATACAGTAGAAGATGCTCAGGAGACCAACCAGTGCTAGGGCTCGAAACCAGAAGCTGCGGGGAAGCCTTCATTCCAGCCCATTGCTATCTTCCTGACCATAGAAAATGAAAGCAGTCGCCATAAAAATTCCAAATGAGCTTTTCCAGAAACTTGGCAATTGAATGCTGAAGTCTTGAAAAGAAAAGGATTAAGAATTACAACCCGAATGCCCCAAAACGGATGACTGGTTGAGGAAACTTTGGTACATCTATACAATGGAATACTATGCAGCTGTTAGAAAAAAGGAAGTCAAGAATTTTGTAGTTAAGTGGATGGGCATGAAAAGTTTCATGCTGAGTGAAATGAGTCAGAAAGAGAGAGACAGACATAGAAAGATTGCACTCATCTATGGTATATAGAATAACAGAGTGGGAGACTATCACCCAAGAACTGTAGAAATAAGTACCAGGAGGTTGACTCCATGGCTTCGAGGCTGGCCTCACGTTCCGGGGAAAGGGCAACTCAGAGAAGGGATCACCAACTACATTGTAGTCGAAGGCCATGTGGGGGAAGGGAGTTGCGGGCTGAATGAGGGCTAGAGACTGAGCACAGTGGCCACTCAACACCTTTATTGCAAACCACAACAGCTAATTAGAGAGAGAAAACAGAAGGGAATGCCTTGCCACAGTGGCAGGGTGGGGTGGGGGGGAGATGGGATTGGGGAGGGTGGGAGGGACACTGGGTTTACGGGTGGTGGAGAATGGGCACTGGTGAAGGAATGGGTTCCCGAACTTTGTATGAGGGAAGTATAAGCACAAAAGTGTATAAATCTGTAACTGTACCCTCACGGTGATTCTCTAATTAAAAATAAATAAATTATTTAAAAAAAAATAAAATAAAAAAATAAAAAAAAGAATACAAAATCTGAAAAAAAAAAGAATTACAAGATACTCTAAAAGCATATTTTAGATGGAGATAATTGACTTGTCAGATATCAAGAACTATTACTAAACTATGATAATGATGTACTGGTGTCTATGATAGCCAAATAGTAGAATCAACACAAATGTCTTGCAGCTGATTGAAAGATAAGCAATCTGGTATATTTGTATAGTGTAATAAAAGATACATAAAGAAGATGAAGTACAGATAATTGCTATAATAATTGCTATAACATGAATGAACCCTGAAAACACTACATTTCTTAAGAAACAGTCATAAAAGATCACATTATCATGCATTTCCATTCATATAAAGTGTCCGCAGTAGACAACCTAGAGCATAGAATAGCAGGTGATTAGGAGTGAAGTTTAAGGATATGAGTGCATAATGTAGCAATAGCTACAAGATACTGAATTAATTTTTAAGATTCTAAATATGTTCTAAATTTGTGAGGGTTGAACATATTTGTGAACATACACATTCCATAGTACCCTTTAGTGGGTGACTTGTGTGTGAATTTTGTGTCAACAAGCACAGTAATTAGTGTGTATGATGTTGTCTTACAGCTGGGAATTTTCTAAGTGAGTAAAATCCTAGAAATAGAAACATTGTAAGGAATTTGAAGAAGTGAGATGATATTTTGGGAAAAGTAAGATTATTTCAATAAATGGTTTGAGGTTATTAAGGTTTGGGGATATCATGGGAGAAAGAAATGAATTGGGTCTGTCTATGCAACACCATACAAGGAAATCAGTTTCAGGTAAGTTAAAGATTTAAATGTGAAAGAACCCTATTAAATATTTCAAAGATACAATAGTGAGGAATCTATTATTTTTATTGTAGAAAAATGCAAACTCTTAAGGGAAAAAAAAATACATATATTTAAATACACATGAAATCTCACTTCCAAAAACACTCTTAAGCACATTTATTTTCGTGAAGCACTGGTCATGTTCCCAAAGCAGGGAAGCTATCAGTGACTGCAAAGATGATGTCAAATGGACTAGAGGGTAACTAGAAAGCATCCAACAGAACAAATGGGGCAATTTGAGTGTCAGGGCAGAGGTTCCCAAGCTTATTTAACCTATCACACCCCTCTCAAAAAAAATAAAAATAAAGTGAGCACCTGCCTGAAAATTTATCTTCCTTAAGCAAACAAATAGAAAGTATCCTTCGCACCTCACAATTACCACTGAGATTACTACCACAACCCCCATTATTTCAGCACCCCAATGAAACTGAGGGGCACCATATAACTCGTTTTAGGAAATAATAATTAAGTTTGTAAAAACATTGAGATCCACCAGTGATCAGATTTGAAACATAAAATGTAATAGATGAAAATATATCAAATTTTCAAGTACGTCTTTATATTTGTGAATTTACAATGGTATACTAGCCAAAAAGATTTAGGTCAGGCCGGAGAGATAGCTCAATGTGTTGGGCACTGTTTTACCTGCAGACAGACCAGTTTCAATCCTCAGCATCACATAGTCCCCCAGAAACACAAAAAAGCAACCTCTGAGGACCCCTGAATGTAATCCAAAAAAATCATTTTCTGGTCAACACGGAAAATACTATGGAATCAACATATTTTGAAAACCAGATTCTTTCAGAAAAAAAGGTAATTAAGAAAATATTTGTTCTTTTCTTCCTGGATTCTCCTATATTAACTACCGCAGGTAAGTAAATGGTAGATGAAATTTGTGTATGTGTGTATATATATATGTGTATGTATGTGTGTATAATGAAGATAAAATTAGAAAACTGCCATTTTAAGATCCCCAGAGAATAAACATATTTATATGTTGTGTTTCAACAACTGCTAACATGACAAGGAAGGAAATACATCTCCTGGAAAACAATCATGGCTTATTTAAAAAGCCTCACCAGGAGCCAAAGAGATAACACAGCAGGTAAGGTCCTGTACACACCCAACCTGGATTTGATCCTTGGCATACCATAAGCACAGAGCCAGCAGCTAGCCCTGAATATAACCAGGTGTAGCCCCCAAAACAAGTCTTGCCAAATCAAAAAAAAAAAAATGGATCTGACACTAATTAAGACTTTAGTCCAATCTATCAATTTGTAGAAAATGTAGGAAATTTATTTAAAAACACACTTATACAGTCAGGCAAATCTATGGGAAATGTGGCAAATAAACTTCAAAAAGATGTTATCACTGTCATCCTGTTGCTCATTGATTTGCTTGAGTGGGCGCCAGTAATGTCTCATTCGTCCCTGTCGTGTTCAGGGTCAGGGAAATGAGGCCCATTATTGTTACTGTTTTTGGCATATCAATTAGGCCATGGGTAGCTTGCCAGGCTCTGCAATGAGAGATTCTGGAAAAAAAAAAAAGAAAAGATGTTATAGGAGAAAGAAAAGATAGAAAAAATGATAGTGGTGTATAACACTCCTAAACATCTTAGAAACACTGTAGTTTGAGAAATTTTAAGGCACATCCTTTTACGTCTGAATTAAAATACCCTGGGGGTACCCTTTAAATGGTTCAGAGGTCCTAAAGGACTTTATAATCAAATACTCATCTCCACTTTTTCTTAGTCATGTCCTGAATTTTGTTTCTCAGTCTGAGTCATTTCCTAATTTTAACATTTGTTACCTAAAAGGAAAGGCTAGGAATCTTCAGATTCCAAGAGTTCTGTCTTTTTTTCTGTTTAATGATCCTTCCTTTAGCTTCTTTATCTTCACTCACATTTTTACTATGAGCAACGAGAAGAAGCCAGATGACATCTTGAACGTTCTGGCTAGAAATCTTAGATCACTAAGTTCATTAGGCATATTTTTCTGTTCTACACATAGCTTCAGGGTGACAAATTTGCTAACTTTTCTGCCACTTTCCTCCAAATTCCAATAAGACTTAAAATCTGTTAAAATCTCATCTGCATCTTCAAAGTTATGCATATGAAAAACCATTTTTCAAGGTTCTTCAAACTTTCAAGGTTACTCAACACATTCTCTTAAACACTCAGAAGTCCTTCCACCTTCTATCCACTACCAGTTCCAAAACACAGAATGAATATTTAACAAGCCAAAGTTGTACCGAAACAGCAATAGAACCTAAACAATGTGAAACCAAATTATATGCTCAATCACAGTGCTAGAGTCCATAATACAAGCTTAATTGTGGATTCCTTTTGAGAATCTCATGAAGCATATAAATCCCTTATATTTAAGTGTACAGGGTCCAACTCAGTGGTAGATATAAGGGGCATAAGGCTTCATAGGCATGAGACCTTGAATTTGATCCCAATCACTGTGTCACATATGAGTGTAATTCCAGTGGCATGCTTTCTGGGATCCCTGGTGCCACCAAGTATGGAATGTCTAGCACACTGCAATCAAATGTGTAACTCGAACATGCAGCTAAATCACTTGACTTATTGGTTAGGGAGCTAATACAAGGGATAAGGTGCTTGCTTTGCATGCCACTGATCCCAGCTTGATCTCTGGGGGCTACATATGGGTCCCCCTGAGCACCACCAGGAGTGCTCTGAGCACAGGGCCAAGAATAAATCCTGAGCACCAAAGGTGTAGCCCACCTTCACTTCCACTCCCCACAATGTATACAACCTCTGAGGTGATCCACAACTAAAATATGCAAGCTATGCAGCCAAATGTGTGATCCCAGATCATCCCAGCAGCAACAAAATGGGAAGAGGAGGAGGAAATAAACACATATAACATGCATAGCATTGTATACAAAAAATATTGTAAGAATGCAATACTCTTGTATTTAATAAAAGTGAAGATATATGTACTTTTTTCTCTCATTGCTGGTATAGAACCCAGGGCCTCATGTACTCTAGGCATGAGCTCTGTGGCTGAGTCAAATTCCTCAGCCCCTACTTTTTAAATAATGTGAAATAATTGAAACACTAATTATATCCTGACTTACCTACTACAAAGTAATGTGAAAATATCTGTATTAGTGAAAGAAGTTGTTAGTAAAGCACCAGTTTATGTTATGATAGGGAAAAATATGCTAAATTTCATTAGAAGTTAGCAAAAAATTAAATGGATTATTTCCCCATCTGAAATTATTGACCTCTGCTTTATGACCTTAATTCACATACTTTCTGAAGCACTACTTCAAAGGTGTTATATTCCCCAACCCATTTTTCCACTTTCTAGTTTGGAGTTACATTAAAAATGAGATACACCAATAAATTAGCTTATTTTAAAAATCTTCTCTATGTAATGAACTTGTATAGAGGAAGAGAAATGGGATAGTATTGTATGATCAAATGTACATATAGTAAGAAGCTTGTAACTGATTTAGATTATTTTATGTGAGACACTTAAAACCCGTTCTAACCATATACTGCCACATGCAATTATCTACAAAAGAATTCATTATTGATAGCATGGTGCCTGTTTGTCAATACCTGTAGCAATACACAATACTAAAGTAAATTAAAAAAGAATGAAAATTCAAATAGCTGGACACCTTTTAAAAGTTTCATTGGACCAAAAGCAATACAGCTGACAAGTTTTTGATTTGCCTTTCTCATGATTTGATGTCCCCACGGAGAACTGAAGAATCTAATTCTTACCAACAAGGAAGAATTGCTCAGCTAATTTGAAGTGACAGAAACCTTGGGAGAAAGCAACCACATACCAAGGATAATTATAAAAAGGTAACATGGGCCCCTATAGGATAATGTCAGGAAACCTGAAGTCCCCAAATGAGGTGAGACTTGCAAAAAAAATACTAAGAGTGGACAAAATGAACTTTTAAAATTCTGTTTTGAGCCAGACAATGATCAAGAAAAGGAAAAATGAAGTTGCAGCTTTTGACATAAGATTCAAACTGATAGAAAAGCTCCCAAATGATTACTCTGCTTAGTCTCTCTGCAAAGAAAATTTGAAAAGATGAACTTGACATAGCAGAAAGAAAATGTGTCTATGCGGGTCAGTCAAACCTAGGTTAAATTTCCTAGTACGGTCCTTGGTTTGTTTTTGGTTCTTCAGTTTTCAAAAAATTTCCACCTTCCTTTTCTTTTTAATGTCATCATGATGAAAGAGGGTTGCATACACCTGGCTGTGGTTCTGGGGATCCAAAACAGAGTCACTGAGACCATATTCAGGCTAATTCTGGGCTCCTTAAACTTCTCTTATTGAAAGCCCACAATTTGTGCAAATTTGTTACATCACCCTGTGAAATTAATATACAGAGTTAAAGAGATTCTAGTAAATTAGGTTCTCTTGTGTGGGAAAGAATGGAGTTTGGTAAATTGGAGAAAGTCGCAGGGACTTCTTAAAAGGAATATGTGCAAAAAGAAAAAGGTTGTAAATTCTGGACCATACAGTCTCTTTGCTTTACCAGAGATTTTCACAGTTTGAAAGACAACTGACAGGAGCTGGAGCAATAGCACAGCAGGTAGGGTATTTGCCTGGCACACGGCCTACCGGATTCGATTCCCAGCATCCCCATATGGTTAACTGAGCACCACCAGGAATAATTCCTGAGTGCAGAGCCAGGAGTAACCCCTGAGCATCGCTGGGTGTGAAGGAAAGGAAAGGAAAGGAAAGGAAAGGAAAAGGAAAGGAAAGGAAAGGAAAGGGGAAAGGAAAGGAAAGGGAAAAGGAAAGGAAGGAAAGGAAAGGAAAGGAAAGGAAAGGAAAGGAAAGGAAAAGGAAAGGAACAGGAAAGGAAAGGAAAAGGAAAGGAAAGGAAAGGAAAAGGGAAAGGAAAGGAAAGGAAAGGAAAGGAAAAGGAAAGGAAAAAGGAAAGGAAAGGAAAGGAAAGGAAAGGAAAGGAAAGGAAAAGGAAAAGGAAAGGAAAGGAAAGGAAAGGAAAGGAAAGGAAAGGAAAGGAAAGGAAAGGAACAGAAAGGAAAGGAAAAGGAAAGGAAAGGAAAGGAAAGGAAAGGAAAGGAAAAGAGAAGGAAAGAAAGGAAAGGAAAGGAAAGGAAAGGAAAGGAAAGGAAAGGAAGAGGAAAGGAAAGGGAAAGGAAAGGAAGAAAGGAAAAGGAAAGGAAGGAAAGGAAAGGAAAGGAAAGAAAGGAAAGGAAAAGGAAAGGAAGGAAAGGAAAGGAAAGGAAAGGGAAAGGGAAGACAGGAAGGAAAGGGAAAGGAAAGGAAAGGAAAGGAAAGGAAAAGGAAAGGAAAGGAAAGGAAAGAGAAGGAAAGGAAAGGAAAGGAAAGGAAAGGAAAGGAAAGGGAAAGGAAAGGAAAGGAAGAGGAAAGGAAGAAGGAAAACAACTGACAACCAGAAACCAGCTTTGGATTTTCAACAGTAATCTGATAGGGACAGAATTACACATGCTCCAAGATCTGGCTGCTATCATTACATTTTGTTAATGATTTACTACCCTACTGATGGATTAGACTTCCCATTTCCTTGATGCCATGGCTGAGACATCTTGTCTAGCCCTTGTGGGCTTGGTGCCTAATAAATTCTCATAAAATGTTGTTTTGGAGGCCAGAGGGATAGTGAAGTGGGTAAAACACTTGCCTTATATGCAGCTGACTTGGGTTTGACCAAGCACCCTGTATTGTCCAGAAAGACTGCCAGGAGTGATTCCTAAGCACAAAGCCAGGTTTAATCCCTGAGCACTGCCAGGAGTTCCCCGCCCCACAAAATTGTTGAATGAATAAATATATTTGTAAATGAAATGCATATTTATCACCACCACTACAATCAGCAGCAGCAGCAAAAACATTTGCTGACAACTTTATTATGTGTCAGGCACTTTTCTTAAGTGCTTTGTAGTTATGAACTCATATAATTCTCAAAATACATCTTAATGCTTTGTCTTTACAGATAAATCATCACTACTGTAGAGGTAGTACAAAGGTTAAAACATTTGCCTTGCATGTGGCTGGCCCCAGTTTGATTCCTGGCATCATATATGGTCCCCCAAGCACTTCCAGGAATAATCCTTGAGCACTGTTGAGTATGCCCGAAACTAAAAAATAGAAAATGAAAATCAATATAGGTGCTTTCTGCAATATACCACATCAGAGATGCTTTGTTAATGGTTATTTAGCAATTTTCGTTGTAAGTTACTCTATCCAGTAAGAGCAGTCCCATTTGTTGATTGTCATTGGTCATGATAGATACTTTTTTTAAGTTGAAACTTCTTAATCATGCATGATATCATGATATTATTATTTAAAGTAATTGAGTGCATATAATGTGATATATATATGGTTATCAATGTTTTTAACTTTTATTGATTGAGGTACTAGATTTATAATACTGTTAATAATATTTTACCATATATGTAATGCTAACACCATACACATCACCTACCTCCCTCCCCCAAGGTCCCCAATGCTACTCCCATTCAAAGCCATCCCATGCCCTCCCCCACAAAATAAGTTCTCTGAATCAGTTCTCCTGTTGTGTTGCCTTTTGCCCTTTGTTGCTACCTTGTTGTCTAACTTTAAGTCCCACATATGAGTAAGATCATTCTGTACCTATCCCTTTCCTTCTGACTTCATTCAGCCTGATATTCTCGAGCCCCAACCATGTTGCAGCAAATTCTGTTGTTTTGTCCTTTCTTAGAGCTGCACAGTATTCCATTGTGTATATTCACCACAACTTTTTGATCCATACATCCATAGTTGGGCTTTTGGGTTGTTTCCATATCTTGGCAATGATAGTGCTGCAGTGAATATAGCTGTGCATATATCCTTTAAAAAAAGTTTTGTGGATTTGGAATTGATGCCAGGAAGTGATATCCTGGGTCATATGTATGAATGTATTTTTTTCTTTATTTCTGTCCTTTTGAGAGATATCTCCATATTGCTTTCCAAAGAAGATAAAAAGCATCCCCACCAACAGTGAATGAGGGTTCTTTTCTCACCACAACTCCACCAACACTGATTGTTTCTAGACTTTTTTGATATATGTCATTATGATTGGAGTGAGACTATATCTCAATGTTGCTTTGATTTAAAATTCCCTAGTCATGAGTGGCGATGAGCACTTTTTCATATCCCTATTTGATATTGGGGGAGAGTGTCTATTCATCTCCTCTTCCCAGTTTTTAGGTGGGGTCATTGGATTTTTGTTGTTGCTGCTGAGTTTTCTGAGTGCTTTATAGATCTTAAATACTAGCCCTCTATTAGATGTTTTGTGTGGAAATATTTTCTCCCATTCAGTAGGGTGACTTTTTATTACAGCTTGAGTTTTTTGCTCTGAAGAGCCTTTCGATGTAATCAAGTTTGTTTATTTTGGTTATGTTGGCTTTGCTTCTGTGGCCATTTCATTATAGATACCTTTGCAGTCAATTTCCTGGGGAGTTTTACACATGTTTTCGTCAGTGTATTTTATGTGCTCTACTCTAGTCTTAAGGTCTTTAATTTACTTGGAGTTTACTTTTATAAATGGTGTGAGATATGGTGTTAATGTGGCTATTCAGTTTTTCCAACACCATTTGTTGAAGAGACTTTCTTTGCTCCATTTCATATATTTAGCTCCTTTGTTGTAGATTTAACTGCCCATAAATCTGGTGGTTTAACTCAAAACTCTAAATTCTGTCCTACTGGTTTGCAGGTCTATCTGTCTTCCAGTTGCATGTAGTTTTTACTATTATAGCTTTGAAATATTGTTCAAAGTTGGGATGTGCAATGTATCCCATCATATTTTTTTCTCTTATGATTAGCCAGGCTATTTGAGGAGTGTTATGGTTCCACACAATTTTTAGTAGACTTTTTCCACACCTTTAAAAACATTGAATCTTTATGATACTTTGGGTAGAATGGTCATTTTGACAATGTTGATTCTTCCAATCCATGAAAAGAGAGTATCTTTCCATTTTCTGGTGTTTTATTCTATTTCTCTTGATATAAAGTTTTACTGTATAAGTGCAGGATCTCCTGCACCGCACCAGGCTATCCTCTCTGAGACCCCTCGGAGCGGGGCGACTTGAGTCTCCCTCCCCACCCCAAGCAGAGCCCTGGTTGTTGAAAACCTCCAGAACCCAGCCATAGACATGCCCAAGGCCACTCTCCACATGCTCGGACGAGCCTCAACGCATGAAGAAACTGGCAGGGGAACTCAGGTATGCGGGATCTGCGGCTGAAATCTCCAAGCCTGCTCAGATCCGGACTGGGCCTCCTCCGCTCAGCTCCCCAGTTTTCCACTAGCTTGGCAGTCACACCCACAAACTGCACCTCCCCCCAGCCCCTGCGCCATCTCAATAAATGACTTTACAATTACCTCTATATTTTGAGCCAGAGTTAAGGATAGCACAGTGGGTAAGGCGTTTGCCTTGCATGCAGCCGACTCGGGTTCGATTCCTCCGTCCCTCTCAGAGACGCTGGCAAGCTACCGAAAGTATCCCACTCGTATGGCAGAGTCTGGCAAGCTATCCATAGTGTATTTGATATGCCAAAAACAGTAACAATAATGGGCCTCATTCCCCTGACCCTTAAAGAGCCCCCAATATGGCATCGTTGGGAAGGATGAGTAAGGTTACTAAAAAATGCAACAGGGATGAATGGAGATGTTACTGGCGCCCACTCAAGCAAATGGATGAGCAACAATGGGATGACAGGTGATACAGGTGATACTGTATCTGTAGTTCATAATGCATATTATATATATATAGTTTTTACTGTATTTCACTTCCCTTTTTAACTTGATTCCTAGATATTTGGCGTTTGGGGACATGATTTTGAAAGAGATGGTCTTTTTAATTTATTTTTCTTCTTGATCATTATTTTGCACACAGGAATGATGATTTTTGTATAGTAATTTTATAACCCATTCTTACTATATTGGTTTCTTATTTTTAAGAGTTTTTTATAGAGCCTTTGGAATTTTCAATATACAGTATCACGTCATCTGCAAATAGTGATTATGCATGTCAATTTTGACTAAAAAGGATTGAGTGCACCATCTGTCTGAGTTACTTATATTGGTTTCTTATTTGTGCTAAAAACAATGATATCATATAAATATAATATCATTAAGCTCTTTGGTTTATGGACCCTCCACACACAGTTTTCAAATTAAAAACATTAAAGTTACTTGGGGACCAGAGAGATATTGTAGTTGGTAAGACACTTGTCTTACACATGATTACACATGACTGACTCACGTTTGATTCCTGGCAACACCCTAAATAAGCCCTGAGCACTGCAAGGAAGGAAGGAATGAAGAAGTTACATGGGATGGATAGCTAGTGATAGAGTGCTAGACTGCTTGTATGAGGCCATGGATTTGGTCCCTGAAAATCCCTATGCAAAATGTTAAAGCTGTAGTAGTAGCACTGTCTGTAGTAACACTGTCGTCCCGTTGTTCATTGATTTGCTCGAGCGGGCATCAGTAATGTCTCCATTGTGAAACTTGTTGTTACTGTTTTTGGCACATCGAATAGGCCACAGGGAGCTTGCCAGGCTCTGCCGTGTGGGTGGGATACTCTCGGTAGCTAGCAGGGCTCTCCGAGAGGAATGGAGGATTTGAACCCTGGTCGGCCTCGTGCAAGGCAAATGCCTTACCCACTGTGCTATCGCTCCAGTCCTTAAAGCAGCAGATCTATAAATTTTGAACGCTATATTGTATAAACTATTAAGTTCATGTATCTTCTTATTAAACAATAAACCTGCTCCTGCCTGTGCAAAGACATGGATAATTTGAACTTTAGTTGTTAATGCTTCTTACGGAAGTTGTCAATGCTGGCATTTTTTTTTTAATATTCAGAATTCTCTCTTAGAGACTGTTCAGTAGTAAACCACAATTTAAAAAATAAATTAATTAACTTGGGCAAATAGGAGCTGAAGAGTTGCTTTAGATAAATGTTGCCAATGATGAGTTCTGTTCTCTGTTTACTAGCTACATGAAAAACAACACTTTGTCTTTTCCGGAGAATCTGAGAAAGTTCTCAATTCTTGCAACTTAGGTCATTCCAGTCTGGGAGGGAAAAAGGAACTCTTTTCAACTCTTTGCCAGTTCCTCCTGGCTTTTTGAGATGGAGATACCTCTGACAGAAAACAGATCAAAGTTACATGAGACTAAGGGCAGATCAGACAGCTACACTTTGTAGTTGTTGAAAACAGAACAAGCTTTACTGGAAATAGAAAAAAAAGAAAAAGAAAAAGATCATGTGTTACAGTTACAAGGAGCAAAAGGAAGGTTAGAAGGAAGGTTCTTAGTCTAAAAACCAACCTCCATTCCACAATCCACTGTTAGAAATTCAGTGTTTGTGTTTAAAAACATAATTCCTTAAAGCTGTTACCTGTAGGATAAATTCATTTTCAATTTATTTTCCTAAAAGATATTCTTAAAATTTTGTTTTTGAAATACATCTGGAGATGCTCAGAAGTACCAGGAATTGAACCTGGGTCAGTTACATGCAAGGCAAGTGCACTACCCACAGTACTATCTCTCCAGACTCCTGAAAGTGAGTTTTGAAAGTACTGAGACTTTCAGAAGAATATCCTGAAACTTCTGATTTTACTATCAGCATGCTGTGGAGAGAAAAGGTGAGAAGAGGATAATACAACATTCGAACTGAGACTAGAAGGCAATCACTGACCAGAGAATAGTAATTTCAGTGTGTGTTGCAGGGAGAAAGAAAAGTGACTGGAATTCCTTTGCTGCTCTGGATTTGCACAGTAGCTGGAAAAGTTTACTCTGTTCGCTATGAGACAGAGTGAAAGTGAGGCCTAGACAAAAAATAGGTTCATTCACATGTCTATCATTCCTGGAATATGAGACAAGTTTCACATTCTTGAACATGCCAGGCAGGGCAAGGGAAAATTCAAAGCACTGGAGGGTGTAATTTGCATGTGGAAGCTCCATATTTGGGTCCCAGCACCACAAAGTCCCCTGAGTTCTGAGCTGGGAATTGCCCTGAGCACAGCATACCATAGTGCCCAAACAAAAGAACAAACAGAAAAATCTTGGTCATTAGTTGTTTTCTGACCATAATCCTAACTGATCTATTCTGTACCTATAGAGTGATTAGTATATGCAGAATCTCTTTAGGGTAATACAAGATTGTAAGTTTTCTGTCCCTGAAGTACTTTCCATGTGTCCCCTCTCTTTATAATGGACTCACCAATGCACAAGTAATTTGCCTGTTAAACTGAATATGATCGATTGAGGTTCCTTCCTTCACCCACATGTTCTATTAAACTTTTAAATTATCAGAGTGGGTAGTATAATTGGTTTTGTATCATTCATGAACAAATTTCAATTGGTAAAAATATATAGGCAGTAAATAAAGCTCAAAGGGCAAAAATGCATATGGTAAAAGTAGACATCAATTCATCTTCACTTCTATTTACTGATGTTCTATTTCTCCTACAGTAGAAACCACAAAGAATATCAGTATATAACTATGTCAAAAATCCTGGCTTCTTCCCAGGGTCCCAAAATCAACTACATTATTATAATTTAATGATTTTTGTAAGTGAACCTGGAAGGTTCTAGGCAGTGCTGGTATTAAGTGTTTCAGTGCTGGTAATTTTCTAGGCGGTGCTGGTATTAAGTGTTTCAATATTATTTAAAAATCTATTTTAACTTTCTCTTTCCTTTCTTTTCCTTTGTTATTGATCTGGGGGCTATACCATGCTATACTCAAGGCTTACTCCTGGCTCTGGCTCTATACTCAGAAATCACTCCTGATATGACTCAGGGACTGTAGGCAGTGCCAGAGATCAAGCCTAAGTCAGCAGAATACAAGACAAGCAACTTAGTGCCTTACCCACCGTTCTCTCTCCAGCCCTTCAAGTTTTTCTCTTTTAAAAAGCATCTGTGGGGTGTGGGGGTGCGGGGTGGAGCTATACTGGGATTCTTGGTGGTGGAATATGTGCACTGGTGAAGGGATGGGTATTCGAGTATTGTATAACTGAGATTTAAACCTGAAAACTTTGTAACTTTCCACATGGTGACTCAATAAAAAATTTAAAATAAATAAATAGATAAATAAATAAAATAAAATAAAAAAAGAATTAAGACTTCTTGGGCTGGAGTGATAGCACAGCGGGTAGGGTGTTTACCTTGCATGGGTCTGACCCGGGTTCGATTCCCAGGATCCCATATGGTTTTCTGAGCACCGCCAGGAATAATTCCTGAGTGCAGAGCCAGGAGTAACCCCTGTGTATTGCCGGGTGTGACCCAAAAAGAAAAAATAAAGAAGACTTCTTCCGGAAAAAAAAAAAAGCATCTGTATCTGCATTTTATTAAGTCCAATAGCTGTGTTTTTATCTTATTCAAGGTTTTAGCTTCTTTTTATTTATTATGGCTACTTTTTTTTTTTCTTTTTGGGTCACACCTGGCGATGCACAGGGGTTACTCCTGGCTCTGCACTCAGGAATCACTCCTGGCGGTGCTCAGAGGACCATATGGGATGCTGGGAATAGAACCTGGGTCAGCCGCGTGCAAAGCAAACACCCTACCCGCTGTGCTATTGCTCCAGCCCCCTATGACTACATTTTTATCTGCCATTTATTTTGTATTATTTACTAAAAGTCTTTTTTTTTAAACAATTTGCCTTTTATAGAATTAAACTCTCTTTTTTGTTTAGTACATTAGAAATATGCATTTTTTTTGGCTCCTGGATATTTAACTTCCACTTATATACCATTTCTTAAAGCTCTAGGATTAAGCAATATCTGTGACTTGTTCTTGATCCCTTCCTTCTTCTTCATTTTTTCCTACGATTTGAATAAAAGTAGATATAATTTTCATATAGCCCATTACAATTTTTTTTGTATATCCCAAATCTTATAAAATTTTGGCAAATCCTCTTTAAGAGAGTTTGGAAATAAAAATTTTTTAATTGTGGTGTTTGGAGACTATTCAGTGGCTGTCCTGCAAGCACAAGATTGAGAATTTGGTCCCCAGTGCTGCCATATCCTGCCAAGCAACTCTGCTGTTTGATCCTGGCCAATGTGCTATTTGTGATCCCTTGAGCCATGAAGAAGAAATCAGGCTGCTAGAAGCTGTATGTTCATGCCTCTCCTCTCCACCCAGAAAACTTATCTGTTGATACCATCATTTCCCAAAATAAGGAAACTGGGATTTGGGAGGCTTGTAGTAATGATTCCTCATGGCAGGGATCAGTGCTTTGATAAAAATTCTACAGAGCTCCTGAGCACCTTCCACCAGGTGCTGACACAGTGCTATGAGGCAAGAAAAGAACCTTCACCAGAACACACCATCTTGATGCTGGGTCCCCCCTACCCCATTCTCCAAAGAAATGCTGTTCTATGATATATTGTAACAACAGGTCAATTTTTCTTTGTTATGGATTTCAATGTTAAATGTTTTCTCAGGTTGATGTTTTTCCCGTCTTTTCTATGACTGCCCTTTATTTTATTTTGCAAGAAAAAAGAAGTATAATGTAACCTCTGGGTGTAATTTCTTCTTTAAATATTTGATAGGATTCACTAAAGAAATTGTCTGAACTGAGCGTTTTCTTGGTGGCCGGGTTTATTGTAAAATCCAGTTGATTCTGTTGAAGGACTATTCAGAATTTTGGTTGCATTTTGTTGTTAGTAGGATGCTATATTTTCCCAAAAGTTTGGCTGTGCCATATATGTAGTGCAGGTTTTGAGGTGCTGACCTTGCACCTGGACCCCTGGTTCCGTCCCCTGCACTGTATATGTCCCCCTTCCCAGCACCACAGGAGAGATCCTTAAGCACAGAGCCAGGAGTAGCTCAGAGCAACCGGGTTGCTCCTCAGACAAAAGCAAAAGGTATTATTAATAATATTATTCCATTAATAATATGTCAGTAACCTTCTTTTCTTCGGAAAACGAATTACATTGTCATTTTATTTTCTCTTAAGGGCTGGTTCCCTTAGGACAGGGAGGGTTCTCACCCTGACCACGCTCCAGGCTACTTTCCTGATGCTCCTGCTGAGCCTCACACATGAATAAAGTCCCACAGAACCCTGATACTGCAGAACTTTATGACGTTGGACTCTGGACTTAATGGGACCTTAAGCAGAGATCCTCTGCCTGCTATCTCCCAATCTCCAGTGATATCTAGTGATCACTAGACCAATCAATCACTAGTAATCAATCTGTAGTGATCACACCCATAAGCCACTCCCTGCCACACCATGCCACACCCTGCCGGCACCAGATAACCTCCTCATCAGCCACCCTCCAGATCTCAAGGCTGCTCCTCCCAGGGGGGACTATAAAATGAGGCCCCATAGCCATGCCACCAGACTCCTCACCAGGCTGTTTTCACTCAGGTCACCCTAGAGGGGGCGGGTGAGAACCCTCCCTGGCCCAAGGGACCCAGCGCTGGCAGCCAACCTTCAGGATCGTGTGACACATTATATATATATATTTCCTATCCATTTTCCATAATTATCACACCATATTTGATGCTGTTCAGACAGTAGGCAACAAATCATAGAGAGTAATATATATATAATACATATATATATATAATATATATATACACACACATACCTCTCCAGGAGCCCGGCAAGCTACCAAGAATATCCTGCCGACACAGGCAGAGTCTGATGAGCTACCCATGGCAAATATTATGATTATAGATTAGTCTATTTCTTCACTTGTCTATTCTGTTTTAAAAATTTATTTTATTATTTTACTTTAATTTTGTGTGTGTGCATTTTGGGGCCATACTCAGTTGTGCTCAGGTGCTGGTCATCTCTGTGCTCACAGGTGTTCCTTGTGGGACCATCTGCATTGTCAGCTATTGAATCAGGGTCAACCACACCCAAGGCAAGCACCTTACTCCCTGTACTCTCTCTCCAGTCCTTTTAAAAAATTGTTAATTCTTACTTCATATGTTGTAAAAGTCATATATTATTATCATCTTAAGGAACTAACCTATTTACTATTATAAGTTATCCTTCACTATATTTGTTAATTATCTTTGTCTTAAAGCCTATTGTATCTGATATTAGTATAGTAAAGATATGGCATATTGCTGCATATTATTTTTCCTAATTTACTAAGAGCAGTTCTTTCTTTTACATAGAATTTTTAACCAATTTATATTCAATGCCATTGTTATTCTGATTCATTTCATTGTTACCTTGTACCATATGTTTTTTCATTTTCCCCTTATTTTTTTGTTCCTCTATTTCCACTTATCCATAGTTTTCCAGTTATTGAATATTTTTTAATGTCACTAAGATTACTAGTGACTGTTCTTTCTGCCAGAAAGCATGACACTAGTTGGCAAAAAAAAAAAGAAAGAAAGACCTCTCCCCAAAAAAGTTTACTTAGGCTAATTACCTTTATCACTGAATATTTCCACTCCCATTTAGGTATGGGCTGTCTGGGGTCACATTCTCTTGATTTCATGTAGTTGTTTTTGATATTCTGTCTGTATTTCGCTTCTGTATCTGTAAAGCAGCTTTGCTTGAAAGGAATTACTCTTCCTTTGCTAGATGTAATATTTAAGTATTTAAGTTCATAACCACTCTGTTGCAGTGCCCCACTTGTAGAGTAAACTAGATTTAGAACACTGTCCTCGTGCCATTCTGTACTGTGGCAGAGTGGTTTTTGTAACATCCACTAGTTTGCTGTCTTCTGAAATAAAGCTCTAGGACATCTGTAATTTCTTTGCTGTGTAATTGCTAACTGGAAAATCTAATACTGTTGAAATCATGAAAAGTAGTTTACTTATTTAGGATGAAGTATTTAGGATGTTGGTAAGGAATCGAATGAGCAATATCTTAAGTATATACCTTTGAAGAGTGAAATTATATGGTGTTTTTCTCCCTTTATGCCTTTCTGAGTTTTCTAAATTGCTATTATTGAATCTTTTAAAATTGGAATGAGGGTCAGAGAGATAATTTAGTGGATAAGGAACTTGCTTTCCATGTCGTGAACCGGATTCAATGCTGGGCACCACAAAAGATCTCCTGAGCACGGAGCCAGGAATAATCCCTGAACACGGTTGCATGCATTCACAAAATAAACAAAAATAAAATAAAACTGTAATGAAAAGATATTAATTCTTCTGGAGTAAAAATAATGAAAGAAATCTAACATATCCTGAGCACCTTGAGGGTAGCGAAGGAGGCACAGTCCCTTTAACCCATCATTATTTCTTTAAGCCAGAAGGAAAATATTTTCAAATTTAACTCTTGAGCATTTTAAAAGAATATCTATTTTCCATCCTAATGATATTTGGTGCTTTTATTTCACTAGAACCATTCTGTATCCTCCTCAGGTTAACATTAGGAGATGAGTTATAGAAACCCACATCACTGCTTGGGATACAGTGGAAGTTGAGAAAATCCAATGCTCCTTCAATATACTCTGGCATTAAATCTGACCTCTAGCTCTCTTCCAAAGATTCTATTTTCTTATTGTCTTCTTGATGGTTTTGAGGTAACTAGACTGTGAAATCTTGCCCTTTCTTTTAAGGGGCAATAAAAGTTTCATTTAATTCAGCACTAGAACCTTTCATCAACTTCATTCAATTTACCAGTTTAATTTTTCGTCTCACTCTTTTGGAGTGGTTGAGTAATAAGGGTATATGCTATCGTAGAACAGACTGGGGAAGGCATATTCCACTACATGCACAGAATTATTAGCCAAGCAAATTCTTCAGTTCTCTTTTCCTGAAGAAACAAAAGCAGTGTTTTTGCCTCGGGGGCTTAGTTTCAGTCCTTTCTATGTAAAATTGCCCTGGCTTCCCTCTGAATCAAAGGGTCATTGGATTGAGTCATTTTACCTCAAGTATATTGGTCCCTTATCTGAACCTATTCACACATTTTGTTTTTTCATTGAGTCACTATGAGCTACAGAGTTACAAAGCTGTTCATGATCAGGTTTCAGTTATACAGTGTTCCAACACCCTTCACCCATGTACATTTCCCACCACCAATGTCCCCAGTTCCCCTCTCTCTCTCTCTCTCTTTCTCTGTGTGTGTCTCTTTCTGTCTCTCTCTGTCTGTCTCTCTGTCTCTGTCTCTGTCTCTCTCCTTTTGGACATTATGGTTTGCAATACAGATACGGAGAGGTTATCATCTTTGTTCCTTTGTTCCTTTACCTACTTTCAGCATGAAGTTCTTATCCAGAGTGATCATTTCCAACTATACTGGTTCCTTCTCTGTTCCAATTGCCTTCTAGCCCAGCATTTATACATTTTGAGGCACTTATAAGTCAGTCTATTGTAATGATCTGACTAAATACAAGTTCTCAACATTACCAGTTGTTAACTCTCCAACATGTGACATACCACAACCTTTAGATCTAGTAGAAGTTCATGACAATTTTGTTTCTTTCATGATGTCAAGCTACCAGTTTTTTCAAGTGTTTTTTTTTTTCTTTTTGGGTCACAACCAGCGATGCACAGGCCCACTCCTGGCTCATGCACTCAGGAACTACTCCTGGAGGTGCTCAGGGGACCATATGGAATGCTGGGAATCGAACCTGGGTTGGCCGCGTGCAAGGCAAATGCCCTACCCACTGTGCTATTGCTTCAGCTCCCTTTTCCAAGTGTTTTTAATAAACACATAGCAAATAGACGTAGGCTAGAATGGATTCTCAGAGCTAAAACTATATTTGGTGTGTGTTTAAATGTTGGACTGGAGCAATAGCACAGCGGGTAGGGCTATTGCCTTGAAAACGGCCAACCCAGGTTCAATTACTCAGTCCCTCTCAGAGAGCCAGACAAGCTACCAAGAGTGTCCTGCCTGCACTGCAGAGGCTGGCAAGCTACCAGCTGACAAGCGTATTCGATAAACTTCAAAAACAGTAACAACAAGTCTCACAATAGAGATGTTGCTGGTGCCCGCTCGAGCAAATCGATGAACAACAGGATGACAGTGATACAGTGCCACAGCACTTCCTAATTGGACCAAGGACTTTTGGGTTTGCTTTGCTTTGGATTCATATCTGATGATGCTTAGGGCTTACTCCTGGCTCTGGGTTACACCTGGCAATGCTGACAAGGGAGCCTATAGGTTGCTGGAATCAAACTCAGTTTGGCTGCATGCAAGGTAAGCACATTAGCTGCCTCTGGCCCCTTGATCAAGGAATTTTTTTTTTCATTTCAAAAAGATGTGCTACTATCTTTCACTTTTGATTATACTTTAATTGGTCTTTCTTAGAAAATTTTAAAGAATGTGTATGTAGATATACATCATATTTAATGGTGCAAGCCTTGATACCCTCATATTAAATGTTTTCTCTCCCATTCTTTGTGCTGAAATTTTTTACAGCATGGGGTATAAAAAGACTGTTTTAATCATAAGAACTATTTCATGTTCAAGTACTATTTCATGTTCATTTCTTCCAGAAATATGATGTCAGAATGATCCAGTGATTAAATGTTGTCTGAAAATAACATAGAAGCAAAAAAGGAAAAAAAATACTTGTTATCTAGTCTTTCATTTTAAAATTTAATTAACTTTACCAATCTAGGGCTTATATAGTAAGTTATCTTGTAAAAATGGGATGATTTGCTTCAAAATATCTCTATCTTTTCCCACAGGAATGTGGTTAAATCTATACAAAATATAAAACTGATATCAAAATTGAAGGCAAGAGGGGATGTAGTTGGTGGCTTGTGTGGGAACCAGGAAGTGATGCAAATGTGAGCGTGATAAAGGAAAGAGTGAAAGAACAAGGGGAAATAGGCAGGGTAAAATTTGATGGGGGTGGAACTGTATGGAATGTCACAGGGCCAGACCTGATAAATGACTATGTGATAGCTTTCTTAAATATCCTGCCTGTATGCCTCGGGCTAACAAGATAAAAAACAGGCTGCTCACTTGATGGTTACAAAGGTATAAAAAGGGGAAATCCTTCCTTCCTTCCTTCCTTCCTTCCTTCCTTCCTTCCTTCCTTCCTTCCTTCCTTCCTTCCTTCCTTCCTTCCTTCCTTCCTTCCTTCCTTCCTTCCTTCCTTCCTTCCTTCCTTCCTTCCTCTTCCTTGCTCACTCTTTCTTTCTTTCTTTCTTTCTTTCTTTCTTTCTTTCTTTCTTTCTTTCTTTCTTTCTTTCTTTCTTTCTTTCTTTCTTTCTTTCTTTCTTTCTTTCTTTCTTTCTTGCTTTCTTGCTTGCTTTCTTGCTTGCTTTCTTGCTTTCTTTCTTGCTTTCTTTCTTGCTTTCTTGCTTTCTCTCTTGCTTTCTCTCTTTCTTTCTTTCTTTCTTTCTTTCTTTCTTTCTTTCTTTCTTTCTTTCTTTCTTTCTTTCTTTCTTTCTTTCTTTCTTTCTTTCTTGCATTCACACTGAATCAAACGAAGGATCACCTACATAGTAATAAAAGATGAATTGGTGAGCTTTCTGAAGAATTGAAAGAGAACAAGTGCTGAGGTCTAAGCGGTTAAAGCCACCTAGCCAGGAGAGGCAAGGAAGAGAAGAATCCTAGAGGAGAAAGAAACTAAAGACAAGGGGAGGGGCAAAGAAGGGTGGGGCAAAGAACTAGTATCGGCAAGTGTCCCTCCCCCCCAAAAGAAAGATTAACAGAGATCAGTAAGAATATGGGGCAGCAAACAGATGAATAAAATACAATTAACTCTGACCTTTAAGTAACTTTTTTAGCTTCCTTTCCAGAAAGTAGCTACAATTGGTATATCTGTAACAAATGAACAAAAATTATCCAGATTCAATAAATATGAATTGCTTAAACACCTAAACTTTTTCAGTCATTAAAAAAAAAAATTAGGGGGCTGGAGCAATAGCACAGCGGGTAGGGTGTTTGCCTTGCACGCGGCCAACCCGGGTTCGAATCCCAGCATCCCATATGGTCCCCCAAGCACTGCTAGGAGTAATTCCTGAGTGCATGAGCCAGGAGTAAACCCTGTGCATCACTGGGAGTAACCCAAAGAAAACCCCAAAAAAATTATTTAGTTTTTGGGTCACACAGAGTAGTGCTTAGGGCTTATTCCTGGATCCACACTCAGGGGATCACTCCTGGCAGGGCTCTTAGGCCAAATGAGGTGTAAGAAATTGAACCTGATCAGAAGCACCGTTTGTCCCATTGCTCCAGCCCTGTTTCTGTGGTTTTCAAACATTCCCCTTCATAGAGTTTGTTTACAACAAGAGGGCCTCCTTCCCTCTTTGTTGAAAATAAACAACTATGTTCAAGGTATGTTCTCTAGCTCTGAGCCCCACCTCTGCCCCATCATAGAATTATAAAATTTTATTTTATTATAGCTTAGGCACATGTTACAACAGTCTTAATATTTATGAGACTGATGTATAAAGTCACTTGTAGCAGTCAAGTCCCCAAGCCCATCGCCAGCATCCCGAGGTCTCTCTATTTCCGTCTTCATTTGTCTCTATTCTTCCCCCCACTGCTTGGTAGTCTGGATTTTGGAATTCAATGAAGACCTAAACTGTGAAGACTGATTAAGCAAGTGTAATTCTTAGTCTCTCTTATCAGTGTGTTCTATAAAACTGATTATGCTTTCTAAGTTTTTTATTTTTCATATGTAACATGGGAGTGAGAATACCTTCCTCATAGGATTATATTAAGGAATAAACGTGCAAACTGGGTAGAAAGAGATAACAAAAAAAGTTCTACTTTAGGGGCTGGAGCAATAGCACAGCAGGTAGGGCACTTGCCTTGCACGTGGCCAACCCGGGTTCGATTCCCAGCATCCCATATGTTCCCCTGAGCACCACCAGGGGTAATTTCTGAGTGCAGACCCAGGAGTAACCCCTGTGCATCACCAGGTGTGACCCAAAAAAGAAAAAAAAAATTCTATTTTATGGCAAACAATGCAGCATTTGGGTTACTAATAATGAAATAGGCTCTGTGTGCTGTCTTCTGTTATAAAGGACTTCCGTTCCATTGTGGATGTTATAAAGGATTTCGTTTCTCTTGTAGAACATGGGATATCATGTTGAAAATGTAGTCTCTCTCTCTTTCTCTCTCTCTCTCTCTCTCTCTCCCCCACTTCTCTCTCTGTCTTGATGTCTCTCTCCTTTCTCTCTCCTTCCTTCCCTCCCTCCTTCCTTCCTTCCTTCCTTCCTTCCTTCCTTCCTTCCTTCCTTCCTTCCTTCCTTCCTTCCTTCCTTCCTTCCTTCCTTTTCCTTTCTTTCTTTCTTTTCTTTCTTTGTTTCTTTGTTTCTTTCTTTCTTTCTTTCTTTCTTTCTTTCTTTCTTTCTTTCTTTCTTTCTTTCTTTCTTTCTTTCTTTCTTTCTTTCTTTCTTTCTTTCTTATCTCTTTCTCTCTGACTCTGTCTCTGTTTCTTTCTCTCTGTCTCTCTCTGTCTCTCTGTCTCTGTCTCTGTCTCTGTCTCTGTCTCTGTCTCTCTCTCTCTCTCTCTCTTTCCATCATGCTAAGGGATCAGGCTGGGTTTCACCACATTTGAGGTGAAATGTTTGCGATAATCTAATTGATTCTAAAGACAAAATTTCAGAGCCACTGAAACTAAGGTATAGTAAGGGAGCCACATGATTTCTTACTGGGAGAGGCATGTCACAAACAACAAGATGCAAGGAAGAACACACAAGCAATGGTTTCTAAAGGACAGAAGCTCTAACCAGCAGTTGATTTGAAAGCAGCTCCTCCCCACTTGGGCAAGTCAAAATATATACTTCTGAGAAAGCAGTGACAGTGGCAAATACTTTATAGTTTGAATAAAATTTGTAAAAAATCCCTTGGACCCAGTGAGCTTTTCATCATTTTCTATGCTTTTATAATCTCTACATCCCCAGCATGGATAGACAAAATAAAAGTAACAACAGTTTTAAGGTTTCACTGTGATTATTACAGCTGATTTATATAATAAACTGTAAAGAATCATGCAAGAAAAAATAAAATATATATATGGGTGAAGAAATATAACATCCAATTTATAGTCTAATTTCTAAAGTACATTTTAATATACATAACATATAATCAGTATAAAGGTAACCAACATAAACTAATAAAAATTGAATATATTATCAAAATATTATATATCATATTGCTATTTAATGCATCTGAATGCCTTGATTATGAAGGCAAGCTGATAAGATAGAAGCTATGTTTAAATGATTGGTGATTAATATTGCATTTGAAATCTTCCAAGAATGAAAGTAAACAGAATAAAAGTATGTTTCTTTGTTGTAGTTTATTGTAGTTCTTAGTTAAAATGAATGAAAATAGTTTTTAAACTTGCATTAACCCTTCATGGTTTTCAATGTAAAAATCCTTTTTCTAAAGTATTTTTAAAATAAGACAGAATGATTAATATCTGTGAACATAAATAGCTGTGACAGAACTCTGTGCTCAATTTTATTATTTGATTTTTCTGGGTTATAAATTAAAGATTTCAACCATGTATTTGACAACTTTCAGATTACTAAATTTATGTACTTAAAAAAACCTATCACATATTTCTCATGTGGTTTCAGAAAGTAAGTAAACGTGATTTTTCTAAGCACTTATTAACCTAATTTTCTAGTTAATGTAACATTAAATATATTACTGTGTCATCAAAAATGCTTTATCTATTTTGTTTTAGGTTTTGGGGATATACACTGTGCTCAGGGATCACTCCTGACTCTGTGCTCAGAGCTCTCTCCTAACGATGCTTAGGGGACCATATGCAGTGCTAATGATCAACAAGGGTCAGCTGTACATAAGACAAGTGACAGCCCCTGTATTCTCTCTCACTGTCCCTCAAAAACATTCTTATTTATTTATTTATTTATTTTGGAGGGGAGAGGTTTGGACCACATCCTTCTGTGCTCAGAGCTTACTCCTGGTTCTGCACTAAGTGATCACTTTGGATATGCTCCAAGGACTATTTAGGGAACCAGGGAGCCAACCTGGGTTGGTTGCGTGCAAGGCAAACATCCTACCTGCTATACTATCTATCGCTCTCACCCTTTAGTGGCATTTTACTTTTTTTTTTTTTTTTTAATGAGAGGATAAAACTACAGCCTTTCCCCACACTCCCTCTCCATTCTACGAGAGTTTTTTTTTTTTTTTAACATTTGTTATTTGGGGATGCCACTGGAAAGCATAGCAGATGCATTAGAGATTCAGCTACTTGACATTATCACAAGATTTCATTCAACTGAGCACATGTGAGACTGTGCCTGGCAGCTCAGATCTGCTACATTCCAAATGCATGAAGTATGCAGTGTTGGATAGTTCTGGTACCATTAAACTGAGGACTTCAAACGCCAGGACACAGAGATTTTTCCATAATTTAATAAGCAGAATGAAAACTGAAGATATAATCCTATCCAGTTTGAGAGAGATCTTTTTTGGGGGACATAGTGTTTGGGGGTACACATGGCAGTGCTGAGGATTTACTCCTGGCTCTGTGTCCAACGGTCACTCCTGGTGGTTTTTGGGGGAATCATATGTGACACTAGGATTGACTTCATACAAGGCAATTGCCTTACTCACTGTACTGTCTCTCTGACCCCAGAGAGATTCATTAGGCACAAGTGAAGCTTTAAGTCAAGAAATTAAACATTTTTAAATTATTTTAATGAATTAGTTTTATTTAGAGAAACATACTTAGAAGAATGTACAGGGAGAGAACACCACCGGCTTCTCCAGAGGGGGAAAAGCCAAGAGTATGCATCTCAGGTTGATATGAGGGCCATGAACCAGGGTGGAGAATGAGCAGTAAAGTAAAAAAGTAAAAAGTTACACATATCAGGTCAAGGTGGAAAATGAACTGAGACAAATAAAAATTTAAAATCAAAGAAGCAGGTGTAGAAGATTCCTTGAAGACCAATGAAAGGAAGCTGCTCTGATTGGGATTGGGACGGAGCTGGTCTCCTTGTGGTGTGGAGGTGTCCTTGCACTATTTTAGAGCATGTCCAGCACAGTGAAGATCACTTCCCTAGGTCTTGTGTATTCCTCATTAGTGATAAAGAAACCTAGTTTTTAGAACAATGTTATCCTCAAATCTACAAATCTCTGAACTCTATCATTATTATCACCTTCACTCAATATAGCGTAGCTTTACCAAAGTAACTGTACAAATAATAAGCAGAAAAACTATAAAATGTTTTGCATTAACTGTGGTGGGTGATTTCCTAGGCTAACACATTGCCTTCATGATTTGTTCTTGCATCCCAACCTTGCAAAATAGTGTCAGGGAGACCATTCTGCATAGTCCCTTACATAATCTCAGTTAGGCTTTAGTACTTTATTTACTATTTCAATCTACTATATATATGTCTATGTATATCATGTGTAAGTATATATGTATATATGTATAAATAGAAGGTAACTACAACCTAAATTTTATACTTAAAATTTTAAGTTATTATAAAAACTATAAGTTATTGCAAAAACATAGTGAATAGTTTTATGAAATTTATATTTTAATATAATTAATTTTGTTTATTTTATATTTGGATTTTGGGTCACATCAGATAGTGCTCAGTGCTTGGGGTTGCTTCTGGTGGTGCTCAGGGGACCATGTCGTGGTGGGGATTAAACTCAAGACTCCTGCATGTACAGCATGTATTCCAGCCCACTGAGTTATCAACCCAACCCCATATTTTAATTTTATGTCCTTTTTAAAAATGTTTGGGCCACACCTGCAATATTCAGAGTTTACTCCTGGCTCTGCACTCAGGAACTACTTCTGACAGTGCTTGGGGGATGATATGGGATGCCAGGGATCAAACTCAGATCGGTTGCGTGCAAGGCAAACCCCTTACCCTTGATGTTATGGCCCCAGAGCACCTGAAACTCTCATATTAATGAAATATCAAGCCTTAAGAATTAAGGATATTCATGACAAAACCTCATACACTTAGATATACAAACATAACAAGCTTAAGTCTTCCTCTAAGGAATTGAAAATGCTTCAGGGATAATTTCTCATTCATGTTAACGAAGGGCAGATAATCTTCATTTTAGTTGATGTTTTGATTTTCCACTCTGCCAAATTTTTTACTGAGCCCATTGTTAAATAATTTAAGCTTAATGTCCTTTTTTTCTCTTTGCATTATCCTATGAGGGGAGGCTTATGAATAATAAACAAAAAAAATGGACAGATCTAAAAAAAGGGCAAAAAAAAAAAGAATTTCTAAATGGCTTCTAACTTGTCTAATCAATAGGTGACTCTTATTTAATCTCATAATTCTTTTGTGCACTAGAATGGGAAGATGCAATTTGCTAAAAAGGAAATAGACAAAGAGAATATATTCACTATGCTAATTCCACATGATTTATCCAATGTCACCCTGAGCCAAGGCTCAGCATAGAATTGAGTGATTATTGAGATAATCCAAACAGGGCATTGGATTACTAAAAAAAGCACATGGATCTCCTCATAAAATTTAAAAATAGTACTGGTGCTCATGTTGGCTTTACAGGAGATAATTTTGTCAAAAGATATGATTATTAACTCTGGGGTAAAATTTCCTTTGAAAATAACATTAGATATTTCAATGCAAATGAAAAATTTGTTATTGTTACTTTTTTTCTGTTAGACTCAGGCCACTGTACCATGCTGGATAGATGCTCAAGGGAAATAGCACATAATTCTTACCTTCAAGAGACTTTGCATCTAGGAGAGGGTAAAAAATGTACGGCAATAGCTAGAAAATCTTCATAGCACATGAGTCCTGCAAAAAGAGATATAAAGCGAAGAAAGTGATTCCATTTAAATCAGAACCTTTTAAAAGGGAACATGATAGGGGTACTGATGAAAGAAGACTACACATAAATTAATATTATTGAAACTGTAATAGGTACATGGAGGTTCATCATTTTGTTCATCATTTTGTCCATGAAATTTTTTTAATAATAAACATGGTTCTTTTTTTTAAAAGTCTTTTGAATGAAGGAGCACTTGAGACATACTATGATTAAAGAACACTATGGAAAGCCAAGAAATGTTCTTAGAAACAGCAAGAAACAGATTTCAGGGCCAGAGCCATTGTGCAACCATACCCGTGGCTCACCCTAACTCTATTCCAGCACCACAAATGGTCCCCTGAGTCCTGTCAGGAGTAAACCACTAGAAGGGAGCCAGGAATAAACCCTGTGTATTGTAGGGCGTGCCCCCTAAAACAACAACTAAAAGATAATCAGACTTCATTGAAAAGCACTGGTTGGTTAGATGCACACTATACTGCTTAGAATATATGGTAAATACTAGGGTGAAAGAAAATGAAAAAATTGTATTAATGATTTTGGAAATTAAAATGTACCATTTGAAAATATATAATAACTTAAGACCAGAGCAGTGGCACAGCTGGCAGTTAGTGTGCTTGCCTTGCACACAGCCAACGTGGGTTTGATGTCAGCCTAGACTGTATTTGTCTTTCTCTTTCTCACTTATTTCACTTAGAATAATGCCTTTAAGTTCTTCAAACTGCTGCAAATGGTAGGGTTTATTTTTTATGGCTACATAATAGCCTCTCTCTATGTCTACGTATACCACAATTTTTTCTAAAATTCACGGATAGACACTGAAGTTGTTTACCAGCCTTGACTGTAAGTAATGCAATTGTGAAGTAAGAGTGCAGTTAATATTTTGAGTTAAGAGTTTTTGGAGATATTCCTAGAAGTAGAATTCTTAGATCATGTGGTAGTTTTACTTAACACAAACCTTTTTTTGTTTTGTTTTGTTTTGATGCCACACCCAAATATACTCAGGGCTTTTCCCTGGCTCTGTGCTCTGGGATCCCTCATGCTGGGCTAAGGGGACCGTATCAGTGCCAGGGACAGAACCCCAGTAACAGGAAAGACAAGCTTCTCACCTGCTGTACTATCTTACCAGCCCCATTTTTTAATTTTTTGAGGATATTCTTGTTTTCATAGGGCTGGAGTGATAGCACAGCGGGTAAAGCGTTTGCCTTGCATGCAGCCGACCAGGGTTCGATTCCTCCATCCCTCTTGAGAGCCTGGCAAGCTACTGAGAGTATCCCGCCCCCACGGCAGAGCCTGGCAAGCTCCCTGTGTTGTATTCAGTATGCCAAAATCAGTAACAAGTCTCACAATGGAGACATTACTGGTGCCTGCTCGAGCAAATCCATGAACAACAGTGCGAGAGTGCAGTGCAGAGCTACAGCACTGTAGCACTATGGTCCTGTTCATTGATTTGCTCGAGCGGGCACCAGTAACGTCTCCATTGTGAAACTTGTTGCTACAGTGCTACATTCTTGTTTTCATAGTGTCTGTATCAATTTTCAGTCCCACTAACAATCAAAGTGTTTTGTTTTCTTCACATATTTGCCAGCCTTTGATACCTCGTATTGTTTTTGGTGGTAGCCAATCAGACATGAGATAATATCTTACTGGGGTTTTAATTTGCATTTTTCTAATATCTAGTTATATTGATCATCTTTTCATGTACTTTTTCTTCATGTGCCTTCATTTTTTCATGTTATCTTTTATTTATTTATTTATTTTGCTTTTTGGGGTCACACCCAGCGATGCACAGGGGTCACTCCTGGCTCTGCACTCTGGAATTACCCCTGGTGGTGCTCAGGGGACCATATGGGATGCTGGGAATTGAACCTGGGTCGGCCGCGTGCAGACAAATGTCCTACCTGCTGTGCTATCATCGCTTCAGCCCCTCACATTATCTTTTTAAAAATAATGTCAGTTCAGATCCTCTGCTTATTTTTTATTTTGGTTATCTATATTTTTGATCTTGGGTTTTTTACAGTGGTTACCCCTTTTATGTATTTTTTAATGCATTTTATAGTGGTTACCCTTGCAGTGGACTGGAGTGATAGTACAGCAGGTAGGGCGTTTGCCTTGTGCTGGGCTGACCCGGGTTCAATTCCTCCGCCCCTCTCGGAGAACCTAGCAAGCTACCGAGAGTATCTCACCTGCACGGCAGAGCCTGGCAAGCTCCCCATGGTGTATTTGATATTCCAAAAACAGTAACAACAAGTCTAACAATGGAGACGTTACTAGTGCCTGCTCCAGCAAATCGGTGAACAATGGGAGGACAGTGCTACAATGCTACCCTTGCAGTGCTCAGGTCCTGCAGTATTTGGAGTGCATAAGAGTCACATTTGTGCACTGGTGCAGGTATGGGTGTTTGAGCATTGTATAACTGAGACTTAAACCTGAAAGTTTTGTAACTTTCCACATGGTGATTCAATAAAAGAATAAATTTTTAAAAAATTTAAAAAAAAAGAGTCACATTTGATGGTGCTCAGAGGAGGCAGGTAAAACTGGGAATAAAACTCTGGGTTTCAGGCATGCAAATCATGTACTTTACCACTTGAACAACATTCCTTGAACAACATTCCTTGTTATGTATTATTATTATTATTATTATTATTATTATTATTATTATTATTTGCTTTTTGGGTCACACCTGGCGATGCTCAGGGGTTACTCCTGGCTTTGCACTCAGGAATTACTCCTGGTGTTGCTCAGGGGACCATATGGGATGCTGGGAATCGAATCCGGGTTGACCCTGTGCAAGGCAAATGCCCTACCAGCTGTACTATTGCTCCAGCCCCAACTTGTTATGTAGTTTGAACGTCAAACCTTGATCAGTTTTTCTCTCCCCTATTTCTTAGGTTGCTCTTTCCCCGAGCCTTGTTTATGATTTCTCTTGCCATGCAGAAGCTTTTTGCTTTGGTGTAGTTCCACTTGTTTACTTTGTTGGGTGGGAAGGTTTTATGGGTTAGCTCTGGAGGTGATGTGTAATCCTTCTACCTATAGACCATTATTCAAAATTCAGTCTTCCCAGCTGTACCAAAATGTATGCTGCAGTTACTTGGAATCCGTCACATCTAATATATATACAGCATAGTTTTTAGTAAAGTTTCTTATACTCCTCTATGTAGTACAGTTTCAGAAAGGCTATATAACACAGTGGTAAAATTATGAATTCTGGAGTTAAAACCCTTTGGACTTGTTTTATTGTTTCACTATTTATTTGTAGCATGGGTGTTGCCTAGGATACATAAATTTACCTCTCTGTACTTAGTAAAATGATGATAATAAAATTTACCCCATAGGATTGCTAGGAAGATTAAATGACTTTAATAAATGTAAAGTGTTTGAATAGTATCTGGATATAGTAAGTACTCAATAAAGATTAGCCTTTATTATCATATTATGTGAAGGCTATCACAATTTAATTTACTTGTTTTCTCCTTTAAGTTAGCTATCTTTTTACTTCAACATTTTTATTCTAATAAAATAAAATCTACTTTCAAAAAATTTTGTTGTCTTTTATTTCCCCTAGAAATTTAATCATGATATCATGGCATGAATGTTTTGATTTTTACTTCTGGATTTTATTCAACCTGCTGTCATTGTCATCATCATCAGAGCCATTGCTTTTGTTGTGGGGGCATACCTGGTGGTACCAAGAGTCAAATCCAGGGTCTTACACATGCAAAGAATGTGCTTTGTTTATCAAATAGAAAGCACACTTGAGTACTTTCTTGAGTACATTCTTGAGACATGTTCCTGATTCTTAAAACGTTTTTTCATTTTTTTCAGTGTCAGGGAATAAAACCAGGACCTCATGCTTGTAAAGTATATACTCTACCATAGAACTACATCTTAGGTTCCTTTATTACTGCTGCTTGAAAAACTTTTTTAAGGACCATTTCTTTTTTCTATTCTGGGTTTCAATGGCATATGGGGGGTTGTTGTTCTGTTTTGTTTGGATGGGGCACACCCAGCTATGTTCAGGGCTGATTCCTGTCTCTGCACTTAGGGATCACTCCTGGAGGGGTTCAGGGGACCATATGTAGTGTCAGGATTCAAACCCAGGTCAGCCATGTATAAGTCAAATGCCTTATTTGCTGTATTGTCTCTCTAGCTCCATGGAACTTCAATGGTATTAATATTTGATCTTCTGTTTTAATTCTATCACTACTGAGGCTTGTTTCTTTTTCTTTTTTAAAATCTATTTTCTTCATGTTCAAATTTGGTGATTCACTTCTTATTCTTTCATGTCATGATTTTCTCTTCTATCCCCTCAGTTACAGTTGAGGCTACCTACTGTTACGTATTTTGGTTATATATATATATTATATATTTTTATAATTGTAAATAAATATATATATTTTTACAATTTTCATATGGTTCTCACCGGTGCCCTAAATTACTTTCTAAAACTTTTAATTTGTATGCCAAACTTTTCTTCTCTTTTTGTTTTTGGGCCACAACAGCTGTGCACAGGGTTTATTTCTGCCTCTGTGTTGAGGGAGCACCCATGGCGGTGCTTGGGGACCAGTGCAGACCCGTGGATCAAACAAGGTTTAGTCAAATGAAAGGCAAGTGCCTTAAACCAGGTACTGACTCTCTGATCCCATCTTTGCTGAAATTTCATATATATATACATATATATATATATATATATATATTGGTTTTTGGTTTTTGGGTCACACCCGGCGATGCACAGGGATTACTCCTGGCTCATGCACTCAGGAATTACTCCTGGCAGTGCTCGGGGGACCATATGGAATGCTGGGAATCGAACCCGGGTCAGCCGCGTGCTAGGCAAATGCCCTACCTGTTCTGCTATTGCTCCAGCCCTGAAATTTTATATTTTAATTTATTATAAGTATGTTCCAAGTTACTTAATGAAGCATCTTATCATTACTATTTTCAAGTTTCTGTCAGAAAAATTTATCTCAGCACTGCTTGTCTCACATATGAAAAATACGCACTGCCAAAGGAATTGTTATCTCTACCAATCAGGTAATTCTCGAAGAGCCACCTCTTCAATATCAGCAAGGCCCCAAAGAATCAGTATCAGTAAAACAAAACAAAACAAAACAGTCAATATAGGAAAAGTTAAAACATACGGTGACCATGACAGTTCCCAGTGCCCAGTGGGAGCACAGCACCACCAGGCCTGAGCTTTGAACCTCCTAGCTCTGTTGTTCAAGTATGATCAGGAGTAGTGCTGGGGGCCCCTGAGCATTGCTTAGAGCTCACTCCACTCAGAACCCCAGAATTGGGGTCAGAGAGATAGTATAGCAGGTGAGGTGTATGCCTTGTACATGGCCAACCTGGATACTAACTTGGCACCCTGCATGGTCACCTTAGCATTGCCAGGAATGATCCCTGAAAACAGAATCAGGAGTAAGCCTTGAGCAGTGCTCAGTGTGGCCAAAACCCACCCCCCAAGCCCAGAATTAATACAAACACAAAACACAGAAAAGACAAAAAAGACCTATCCAGGCAAAATTCTGTATGAAAAGACACCATGTAATTAGATGTTTTTAATCATAGAGCACTAGAATTCTAATGGATCAATTGAACTAATCAATTGAATGGGTAAATTAGAATAGCTGAGTTTAGGTTAAAAACATCTCACAAGGACTTAAGATTCTGATGTGTTAAGTACACAAGAGAAGTGGCTAACTCTTCAATTAACTAAAAAAATAAAGCAGCACAAAGAATTACATATTATACACATTGTAACCTAGTAGGTTTTATTCCAGATATTCAAGACAGGTTCAACATTTGACAATCAATTAATGCGTATTAACAGTTCATTATATAATATATAGGAGCCCTAATAGTGTGCATAATCGGAATGAGTATCGAGCCAAAAAATAGAAAAACCTGGGCTGGAGAGATAGCACAGCGGGTAGGGCGTCTGCCTTGCACGCGGCCAACCCGGGTTCAAATCCCAGCATCCCATATGGTCCCCTGAGCATGGCCAGGGGTAATTCCTGAGTACAGAGCCAGGAGTGACCCCTGTGCATCGCCAGGTGTGGCCCAAAAAGAAAAAAAAAACCCTAAAATTACAGAGTAACGAGATAGTGTGGGGGTTAAAATATACCCAAGGAGTAATTTCTGAGTGCATGAGCCAGGAGTAACCCCTGTGCATTGCTGGATGTGACCCAAAAAGAAAAAAAAAACCAAAAACCAAAAACCAAAACAAAAAAACCCCACACACCTCAAGAATGTCATGCGACAACTGGAATGGGAAAGAATGGGGAAGATAGACAGTCGGCAACTACACCACCTCTGCTTCGCTGATGACATCGTTCTAATAACAACAAACATTAGCCAAGCGGCACAAATGCTGGGCGACTTCAGCCTTGAGTGTGAAAAGGTCGGACTGTAGCTGAACCTCACCAAAACAATGCTCATGAAAAACGAACTAGTCCTTGGCGTTCCATTTGCCCTCAATGGAATGAACATCTCTGAATGCAACAGCTATGTGTACCTGGGTCGAGAACTTAACATGAGGAATGATTTGGCACCAGAACTGCACAGGAGGAAGAGAGCAGCGTGGAATGCCTTCAAGAGCATTGAAGAAGTGGTTAAGAGGACGAAAAACCTCCGGCTCCAGGCACATCTTTTCAACAACATTGTTCTTCCTGCACTAATTTATGCCTCAGAGACCTGGGCCCTGCGAAAACAGGATGAGAACATATTTGGGTATCCCAAAGAGGAATCGAAAGAGCTATGCTTGGAGTATCACATTTCACTCAAGTGAGAGAGAGAAGGAATCTGGTGTTCTGACCTCTGTCAATGGTCAAGAATCAGGGACACTTCCTCGTTTACCCAGGCGTCAAAAATCAGATGGGCCGGTCATGTAATGTGATTCAGAGACAACCGCTGGACTAGAGCTGTTATGGACTGGATTCCACGGGGACGTCAAAAGACCACGTGGCTGCCCAGCAACAAGATGGTCAGACTTCTTCGTCAAAACCCTGAACAAATTGTTTGAGGTTCTTCGTGTTCTTGGAATGAGCAGATACCATTGGGCTATACTAGCATGAGACTGGAATGAATGGAGAAGTTACTGCTGCCCACACTAGCAAATAGAAGATCAATGGGATAACAAGTGATACAGGTGATACACACACAAAAAAAAAACACTTGCCTTGCATGTAGCCAACCACAGTTTGATTCTTGGTGCCCCTGGTTCCCAGAGCACTGCTAGGTATGGCTTCAACAAATAAAAATCACAAGATCATACCAGTATTTTCAGAAAAGACATTTGACAAAGTTCAATACTTATTAATGACCAATAATGCTAGCAATTATCTAAGGCTAAGTAGAGGAGAATTTCCTCATTTTGATGAGAGAATTTCTACCCAAACCTTACAACTAGCATACTTAAGGGTAGAAGCTTAAAGTATTTCTACTTTGACCAAGATTTCAGACATTTATTTTTCCTTTCCAACAGGTGTAACTGTATTTCCTTTTCTTGCTCTTACCACATTAGGTTTCACTACTCCTTTCAGCATCATGCTATAAGTACCACTCAATGGTACTAGGAAAGGAAGCAATAAATGTGTATGTAAATTCTGGAACTATTAATGAAGTTGCAGAATACAAGAAAAAAATGTCAACTACTTTTCCCCATGCCAGTAATGACAAAGTAGAAGTTGAAATGAAAAACACAAGAAACTTTCCATTAGCAATTCTTAAGAATGATAAACATAAAATATGTATAAAATCTGTTTGATAATGTTTTAAATTCTAGTGAATAAAAGAACTATGTCATGGAGAAATTGTCCATAATCATGGATAGGAAGACTTTATTGTCAAATGAAAGTTATTCCTAACTTGATCTATGTATTCCAATTTTTAAAAATCCCAGAAAGTTATTTTGTGAATATTGACAAATTGGCTTAAGATAGACAACACAATATTGAAGGAGTACAAACTTGGAGAACAGACACTACTTAACTTCAAGATTTACTATAAAATGAGAGTAGTCAAACAGTATGTATAGGAAAATGAATAGATATATAGCTCAATAAAATAGGATAGATTCTAGAAACAAACCTTTATAAATACAGTTAGCTTACCTTTGACAAAGTAGCAAAGACAGTACAATGGAATAAAGACAATTGCTTTCCCCCACCCCATAAACTGGGACAAATGGTTACTCAGTGCATAAATGACAATAACAATATAACCTGAAAAAACAAACTAAATAGAAACCTTACACCCTTTACAAAAGTTCAAATAGACATGTGTGCATTTGTAAAATGAAAAATTTAAACTCTTAGAAGTTAACATTATGGAAAGTCTAAATGACCTTGGGTTTAGTAATGACTTTTAAGGTAAGACACCAAAGGCACAATTCATGGAAGAGAGTTGTTAAGTTGTACTTTATGAAAAAGAAAAGTTTCTGCTCTGCAAAAGGCACTTTCAAGAAAATTTTAAAAGCTACAGAGTGGAGAAAATATTTGCAAAAATAGAAAAAAAAGCATATGAAATACTATTATCCTACAGTCTTCTTTGTTGTTGTTTTGTTTTGTTCCATTGATTTTGGGGGCAAGTGATACTCAGGGATAACTTCTTGCTATGTCCTAAGAATTTACTTTGTCTGTGCCTTGGGGACCGTAATGAATGTAGGGGTTAGAACCTGGATCACCCACATGCAAAGCAAGGGCCTTACCCACTGTACTATCTCTCCATCCCCTATTATCCTAAAATCTAAGGAAACTCTAAAACAAAGAAATAAGAAACTGGGTGACCAGACCCGGATTCAATCCCCAACACCATATATGGTTTCCCTGAGCCCTGTCACAACCACTGGGTATAGCCCAAAAGTCAAAATAAAGACATAAAAAGGGAAAATACAAACTGAATTAAAAATAAGGCAAAGCTCTTCATTGACATATAGTCAAAGAAGATATACAAATAAAAAGCATTCAGAAAGATACATCACACATAATTAAAAAAATACAAATGGGGGGGGGCTGGAACAATAGCTCAGCAGGTAGGGCGTTTGCCTTGCACACGGCTGACCAGGGTTCGATTCCTAGCATCCCATATGGTCCCCTGAGCACCGCCAGGCGTGATTCCTGAGTGCAGAGCCAGAAGTGACTCCTGTGCATCGCCAGGTGTGACCCAAAAAGAAAAAAAAAAAATACAAATTGAAACAATGAAATACTTCTACATACCATTAGAACAGCCAAAATTTAGAACACTTGCAAGACTAAATGCTGGTAAGGATGTGGAGCAATAGAAACCCACCTTACTGAGGAAAATGCAAAACAATAGAGCCACTTTGGGTGATGCATTTTTCTAATGGGGAGAATGGGATCTCCCAATCAGTGCTCAGAGAGCCTGGGGCCTAGTCCTAGTAAAACTCAACCCAGCTGTGAGAGCCTGGTGGGCAGTGGGAAGACACAACTATATGGCACTGCTTGGGCCTAGCAATGCTAGGAGTCACCAGGGCCATCCCCTGGTGCTGAGGGACACCAGGGGCAAATAGCTGCACTCCAACCTTTATAGTTATCTCCCTGTCTCAATCATCTTGGAAGGCATTTTCTTCTATTTTTAATTATAAAATGACACGAGTTTTTACTCTATAATCCAGAAGTCAGGCACCATGATATTTAATCAATGGAATTTAGAATTTACATACACACAAAAACATGCATACAGCTGCTTATAGCATCTTATTCATAGTGGCTAAAATTTGGATGCGACCAAAATGTCCTTCAATTGATGAATAAATTAATAGACAGTACTTGTTATATTCAGACAATGGAATATTATTCAGCATAAGAGGAAGCATGAAAAGACAAAGAAAAAAATTAAGTTGTTATTGCTAAGTCAAAGAAGCCAATCTGAAAAATCTACGTACAATATCATTCCAAATGAAAAGGTTAAATTATAGAATATTAAAAAGATCAGTATTTGCCTGTGGTTAGAAGACAGAAATGAGACATGAATAGACAGAGCTCAGAGAGTTTTCAGGGCAATGACAATAATCCATATTATACAATAACCATGGATATATGTCACTGTACATTTGCACATATTGATAGAATGTACAATAACACAATAGTGCTTCTTGTCAGTTCTAGCAAATATACTGCTCTCACGAAGGACGTCGGTAATAGGGAAGCCTATGTATGTGTGAGGCAAGGGGTATATAGAAAACCCCTCAACTTTCCACTCAATTTTTCTATGAGCCTATATTCTATAAAAATAAAACCTAGTTTTAAAGATTTACCAAATAATTCAGATTATAACAACCTCTAGGTACCTTGCCTAGTTGCATTAGAAATTACTCTAATCTCCCTCTCCACTAAAGAATGTCCTAAACCTCCAACATGGTGTAGCTTTGCAATGATGTCAGTACTGATTCTATATCAGTCTGAACTTTAGTCTTCTGATTCTGGACCAAAAGCCTCCACCAATCTCTTGTTCTTATTAAATAATCTTCTTCACTAAATAATGCTTAAATTGCCACAATCATACACATGGACTTATAGTAAAGAGAAGAGTATATCATTTGAAATTATTTGAAATCCAGAAAATTATTTGAGCAGCAAAATTATATATCTGTAATTCATTTTATTAAAACATTTATTATAATTTAGGTAGCATGGTTATATCACTATTAAAACTTGTGGTATTTCTGTAAAAGGCTACTGTACCTGGGCTGAAGATGACAATCCAGGAGGAAAGGCATTTGCTTTGCATGTGGCAGTGGTGTTCATGACCATGGTTTGAATCCCCAGCACCGCATGTGGTCCCCTGAGCCAATATTGACAGGGGTCATTCCTGAACATGGAGCCAAACATAGCTGCTGAGCAAGACCTGGTGTCACCCTTAACGTTCCTCTGTGTCCACAAAGTTCTGCACATTCACTGCTACTGAAGTGCCATAAACCTCTGCTACTATCCTATGCCACCTCCACTCCAGTCTTCATTCCCACCCTCACCCTGGTGACCCACTGCTTGTTAGTCAATTTTGTAATTGAAGGTCAAGGGTTATCATTGTTTAATACAGTCTATCGCCTTGTTTTGTCTCTCTATTCCACAGATGAATGAGACTATCCATTATTTGTTTTTCACCTCTTTGACTTATTTCACTTAACATGATGCCCTCCAATTCCATCTAACTTGCAACAAACTGTAGCAAACTGCATAAATTTACTCTTGTACACAATACACACACACACACACACATATTCATTTCCCCTATTTTTTCTAAGCATGAGAAGCATACTTTTTTTTTCTTTTTGGGTCACACCCAGTGATGCACAGGGGTCACTCCTGGCTCTGCACTCAGGAATCACTCCTGGCAGTGCTTAGGGGACCGTATGTGATGCTGAGAATCAAACCTCAGTTGGCCGCATGCAAAGGCAAATGCTCTACCCGTTGTGCTATCGCTCCAGCCCTGAAAAACATAATTTTTAAGGCTTGGGGTTGGAGTGATAGTACAGCAGATAGGGCATTTGACTTGCACACAATTGCCTGGGTTTGATCCCCAGCATCCCATATAGTCCCCCGAGCAGCGCCAGGATTAATTCCTGAGTGTAGAACCAGAAGTAACCCTGGGTATAACTCAAAAAGCCAAAATAATTTTTTAAGGCTTAATTGCTAGATATTTTTGTATATACTTAACCAGGAGACAAATTCTATTTCAAGGCAGAACTTTGTATAAATATACCACAAGAATATTGATAGTTCTAATTAATTAATTTAAAATTTTCTGTTCTCTTTTTCATTTCACACAGCTCTTCCTAATGCCCTGGGTCTCCGTGCTGCTCTACCAATTTTCTGCTTGAGTTTCTGCTTTGATCCTGCGACCTATGAGGCGAGTGCTTTGATGTGTCCCTCACGCCAGGCCTTCTGAGGGTAATTCACTGCCTCTGAACACCAGCTGCTGGGACCGGATGTCCACTACGTCTGGATGGAACTACTGGAAGAAACCTTCATTTTTTCAGCTTGAATCACCTTTTACTATTTGCCAGCACTGGTCATAAACCAGCCCATGTCCTCTCCCTCCCCAGCACCTCTTCCGGGCACCTGCTGACAATTACTGTCTAGTTGTGGATCAGTGTCACACTGAGTATCCAACTGCCCCAAGTGCCACTAGACATCTCTTGACTGCTGGGGTGCTTTTCCAGGGAGGTTATCATGAGACTCTCTGTGGATTCTCAGTTCTGGGCCTGGCCAAGTTGACCTGTTTTCACAGAGATCATACAGTTGTCATTGATAATGATGAACATGTAATTTTTTTTATAGTAGTACAAAATCATGCAGAAGTCAAAGTATGTCAGGAATGAAATTCAGAAAATGACACTATTTCTATGTTGACAAGATCATTAGAAATAGAGATCATGAAAACATAATTGAGGCAATTATAGGTGTTGATTAGAAAACAGTTTGTAGTTAGTATGGAAAGAAATTTCTTTCTTACTTTCCTTTTTTCCCCTTCCTTTCTCTCTTCCTCCTTCATTTTTTTCTTTCTTGCCTTTTTTGTTTTGTTTTATTTTGACAACATACCTGACAGTGCTTAGGGGCTACTCCAGCTCTGTGCTAAGTGCTAACTCTAGGTGGTGATTAGGAGATTAAGAGGTGGCGGAGATGGACCGAATCTGGACATCATGCATGCAAAGCTTACATGATGCCTGTTGATCTGTCCCTGTAGATCCCCCATAATTTGGCAAAGATGAAAACTATGCACACCTCATTTTTAGACTATACAACAATAATGTTTAAAATAAATACCAAATTTTATTTTATTTTTAGTTTTGAGGCCACACCCAGCAATTCTTGGAGTTACTCCTGGCTCTGCACTCAGGAATTACTGTGGTCAGTGCTCCGAGGACCATATGGGATACCAGGGATCAAAGTCAGGTTGACTGTTTGCAAGGTAAATGAGCTACCCACTGTAGTATCACTTTGACTCCTGAATAATAAAATTTAAAGACCCTGACACTTGGATATACAAAATATTATAAATGAATTAAAATATATCAAAAGTATAATTATAAAACTTGCTTTAAGATATAAATTTATATATAGATATGAAGATAATAGGATACAAAATTCAAAGTTCTTGCTTTGAATTTTATGTGTGAGTAAAGAATTTCCTAAAGAAGTTTGGAAACCTACCATATAAAAACAATAACTTTGTAACTTTGGGTTCTCTCATTCTGCTCTCTGCTGTGTATGGGAAGGGAAGAACTTCACCCCAGCAGTCATGACTTTGACATTTGTCTTAGTGAGAATGACTTTCATGTATAGACTTCCTGGAGGAATTGTACACTTTGAAGTTGTCTAGAAAAGTACTCTTGGTAGCACCTTGAAGATTTACTCTTTAATTTATGCTCACAAGACCTGGGCTTTAGGAGCGTGTGGTCATTCAAACTGCTTATAAGCTTTAGTACAATCTCAGTGAGGAGGTATTTATGTGGTTATTTGAAGTCTGGTGGTATAATCCTACCATGTGATTGTGTGCTTTTGTAAATTAGAAGTTAACATGGAAAAGGCTCATGAAATTAAATCAAGTGCAGCATGATTAATTACTTCACACATTTTGCAGTCTATAGTTTCCTAGGAGGAGGGAACTTAGGTGGGAAAAAAATGCTAATCTTTTCCTTTTAGATAAAATGCAAATCCTAAAGCTTAAAACTTTAGGACTGTACTGCTCAGAGCGTGTACCTTTAGGTGTGAATTCAGGAGTAAAATGTTAAATTTAAAAGATATGGGAAACTTGACTTCTATTTTTATTTTTATTTTTTTTAATTTTTACTTTTTCAAACTCAAGGCTTTTTATTTGGAAAATAACACCAATAAGACTGCATGTTGTTATTTCAGCGTTTGTATTTGACCTAAGAATTAGTCAAAGAATTTTAACTTTATAATTCAAATCTCAGAAACCTCCCAATCTGCCATATTTAGAGTGAGCAATACTTGAGCTTAAGCTGATGTTCATAAACTGTTTCAGTTCTCTACAAATCTACCTGTATAGTGCTTATGGCGATTTCCCTATGTTCTGTATCTGATAAATAGATTATTATGTTACTCATCATTCTTTATCATAGGTTCTGTAATTTTATACCTTGTTATTTTAAAACCTTTCCTTTCAATTTACCTGTTCTGTCTCTCAAATGGACCAATCCCCAGATTTTCACAGGATTCAGTTTTATCCAGCTAGCAGGGCATCAGAGCATGAGCAAAAAAAGCAATGAAAGGGAATGAGTAGTCTCTTATAAACTTCCATTCATTTTATGTATCTGATATTCACTAGTAGATTTTCAAACATAATTTAGGAGAAGTGTTTGAGGAAATAATTCAAGAAAACAGTGGAAAATCTTTTCCATAACTAGCATGGAAAAATCAGGAAACACAGTATTTAAGAACACACTCCAGTTTAATCACTCACTAATCATATAACATAAGCAAAAATAGCCTAAATTCTGTAGGCCTTTTTCTAGTTTTTTAATAATAAATTGAAAAGGAAGGAGTGACTAAACAACAATGTTGATTATGTGCTATGTTAATAGATGGAAAACAATGTTTATCACAGTTCAATAACCAACAAATGTCATCTATCTTCATCATCATTATTTTCACCTAGGGAAAATGTTTTTGGATCCTGCCGTGACTTTTATTTTTAGATGTGAGATAAGTCACAAACAATAATGGTAATAATAAATACATAAATTGTAAAACTCTGTCAGAATATTAAGAAGTGAACATACACTCCATTTTAAGAATGTCACATTGTTAGTGTGTGATTCCAATGAATAAATATTTTTTTCAATTGGACTTCTAGTCTCATATCTATGTCTTGAGTTGTTTAAAATTAAAATGAACCTTGCAAATCTGTTTTTGTCATAAAGCATTATGGAATTAGCAAATTAGCAGCTTTTAAGTGGTTGAATTAAACTCAATATCTTTTGAAATAGAAATCTGAACATCTTAAATCTTGCAACCCCAAATTACTTTTAAAAAACATCATAATTTTAGGGGCTGGAGTGATAGCACAGCGGGTAGGGCGTTTGCCTTGCACGCGGCCAACCCGGGTTCGAATCCCAGCATCCCATATGGTCCCCTGAGCACCGCCAGGGGTAATTCCTGAGTGCAGAGCCAGGAGTAACCCCTGTGCATCGCCAGGTGTGACCCAAAAAGCAAAAAAAAAAAACAAAAAAAAAAAAAATAAAAAACATCATAATTTTAAAAGTAGAGTTTACAGGGCTCATTCCATATTTATAGCCTTTGGTTTTACTAATAAGATCAAGACAATAAAAATTAATCATAGACATGTTGGACTCACTAAACATATGTTTGTTCCAAGCCAACACAGACATGAAAGTAATAACTGCTGTTGACGAAGGGATATCTCAGGATGAGCAGTGAAGATAACCCATCTCTATGTGACTTACCAGAGACTGAAAAACTCCATTATGAAAATTATTCAACTGAACATTTTCAGGGATATAGGCAATTTCTAAGATATTTGAGAGGAATAATATATACACATATAGGAAGTTAAAGAAATAAGAGAAGACAATGATTAGTTCTAGACAGTATATCTTTGATATAGTATAATGAAAACGGCACTTTGTCTCTGAGGTCTTCTTTCCAAAATCCAAGAACTAAGTTTTTCTCCTGGTTTTTGGCTACATCTAGGGCTGCTCAGGGATTACTCTTGGCTTTGTGCTTAGGATCACTCCTGGCAGTGCTCGGAGAACCATAGGTGGTACCAAGGACAGAAAACGCAACAGTCATATGCAAGGCAAAGGCCCCACTTACTGTACTACCACTTGAGCCACCAAGAAATTTTTGAAAAACCCATCATTAATTTCAAAAAAATCAAACTGCATAAAAAGGAAAAGTTGTCAGAACACAATTAACCTCCATGGTGAACAAAATTGTATTACTTAGATGATGACCATGGATTCGTAAAAAATTGTGACATAAATGGGAAAAAAGGACATGGTGGAACAGGACTAAATCCTTATCTGTCATCACAGGAAGTCAGTGGATAGCTATCAACACGACTTCCCACTGTAGATGCTGGTCTTGATCAAGTTACTGAGGTAGAGTGTGTAATTTTCTTATGAAGTTATTCTTTCTCCCTTCCGTGTTACACATTCCCATGGATTTTAAATTTATTTATTTGGTGGAGAAGGGGCTTCCACACTTGCTTAGGGGGCCCAGGCCCATTGATAGTGATGTGTCACCAACCAAGCGGGAGGTCCATTGCCAGGGCAGAAGGATGAAGTGCTCCTTAGACCCTACAATGCCAGGGACCATTGTATTTATGTATTTAGGAAGCCAAGTGGTGCCACGGCTTTCGCCAGGGCCAGACCCATGATCTCACTCGTCCTCTCAATGACTTAAAACTGTGCACGTTATAACTTTAGTCAAATTAGAAATTAATTAAAACACATAGCTATTTTCTAGGTGTTTCATTTGAACTGGCTTGGCGATTCCTACAACAGTGGGTAGCACTGTAGTACGGTTGTCCCGTTCATTGATTTGCTTGAGCGGGCACCAGCAATGTCTCCATTGTGAGACTTGTTACTGTTTTTGGCATATTGAATACACCACGGGTAGTTTGCCAGGCTTTGCCATGTGGGCAAGATACTCTCATAGCTGCTGGGCTCCCTGAGAGGGTCGGAGAAATCAAATCCAGGTTGTCCTCGTGCAAGGCAAACACCCTACCCGCTGTGCTCCAGCCCTTAGCAATATGCAAAGTGGAAGGCAAGTGCTTGGCAAAGAGCCAACATAAGCATGGAAAAGCATGTACGAAAGAGAAAGCAGAGCAGAGGTGTGTCATTATGAACTGATGTGAAACCATCATTAGATTCATAACTGGCTCTGGCTAGAGGGCTCATGAACTGACTAGAAATGGATGGGTGGTGTCTAAGAGGAGAGACAGCAACAATTGAGGAGACTCAGTTACTACAAGGCACTGCAGTGGTGATTTAGACCAGACAAACGGTTTGCACAGGGGAAACCCAGGGATTTAAAATTAATAGTAGGTCAGGAACTTGGGCATGGAATCTGAATATCAAGAACAAAGTACCCTTGGGGAAAACAAGCAAACAAAGCAAAATTTGGCCTCTGAAAAACATTTTGACTTAGGTCAAGTACTATTTCTGACCATAGGAACCAGTCTCTTTTATTATCTACCTTGAGACTTTTAGCTGAGTCCTTCAGGCTAGCTTGGATCTCTTGACTGGATTGGAGAATGAGGAAGCAGCATTTTTTTTGGTGTAATATAAATCACATCTTGGTGATGTATGTCATAAAGTTTCAATAAAATGATACAGTTAACATTTTATGTGTTTGATAAATTGAAGCAGGTATTCTTTCCATCTCCAGAAGCATATAAGTCACAATTTTGAGCCAGAAGGAATAAAAATCTCCATTTTCTTCTGGGTACTTTTCTAGAACTGATAGCCTCTACAACAATAATCAAAATTGCTTTCCCACATAGTTTTATAAGGTACAGTAGAGGGTGGCAAACTTTGGTCTGATCTAAATCTCCCCTTCTGGGCAGGAAAGTTATTCTTGTGAAGAAGCAGAGGAATAATCTCCATGGTTAGCTCCCTTCCTTCACTTCCAGTTTATGTATTCATGAAGGTATAAGGGGAGAAATGGGTTGCAGGTCATTTGTTTGTCTTCACAAGAATAAAAGCTATTTGTTAATTTATTTTTAAAAAATAAGTGATCAAGTCTTGGTGGAGGAGCTATGCCTTGTGGTACTCAAAAGGTACTCCAGGGTTGCGGGTATGCAAGGCAGACACCTCACCCCCTATATTATACCTCTGCCCCAAGTAATCAAGTTTTGTTTTGTTTTGATTTGTTTTTTATTTATGCAAGGGTGTGTGTGTGTGTGTGTGTGTGTGTGTGTGTGTGTGTGTGTGTGTGTGTGTGTGTGTACACATCTGGCAGTATTGAGGGCTTACTCCTGTACTCAAGGATAATTTCTGGCAGTGATCAGGGAACCATGTACTGTGCCAGGGGTCGAACCAGGCAGCAGTATAGTAGGCAAGTGCCTCACCTGTTGTACTAGCTCCCTGGCCACAACAAAAGGAATTTCCTTTAAATTATTACTTTTTCTTTTTATTTGGGCTGGGAGACAGAATAGCTCCCAGTCATGCTGAGTTTGCACCCAACCTGGGATCCCACACTATCTCCACCACCACATCCCAGCACAGCAAGTTGTGGCCTAGGTGGCTCTCAGCACCTCAAGTCTATCCCCATACTACAAGGGTGTTCCTGCACCATAGAAGCACAGCGTCCTCAGAACCACAAATGGGGAAATCAGGGAGATTCTGATTGTCTCCTGGGAGCACCCCCTAACCTGAAATATAAAGCTCCTTATTGCCCCTCCTGTCCCCTTTCCATCACCATTTTTAATGTTGCTGCAAAGACCAGGCCTTTCACGCAAGCTTGATTGTTTTGTGCATAAATTATTTTTTCAGTCGTTGCGCATACTATGGCTACACATCACACCATCCTGTGGTGCTTGCACACTCAGATGCAGTGCTTCCTGAGGTTTTTATTGCTTGAGTTGTGATACTGGCTCACATTCTTGTCATGGGTCACTCTCATAGTTGAGGCTCGCAGGTTATGTTTGTGGTGCTCACTGTGGGGGGGTCACTGTGATGCTCACATATGCTCATCAGGAGTTCCTCCACCTGAGGAAGGGTTGTGCCTCTTTTTGTGGTGTTTGCATACACCAGGCTGTGATATGGTAGGAAACTTCTTGCATTCCTAGGGATGGCAATCATCAGAGCTGCCAGGCTCAAATAACACAGACATGATGATTAAACTCAGTGCATGAGGTACACCAGCTATTCCAACTCATAACCCTATGCTAACATGGCTGGTCTCTAAACACTGCAATATTCCTTTGAGCCAAGTGGAATTTTCTCTTTATAGCGAGGGAGATAAAGTTTAGAAGGAATTAGGTTTAGAGTGATAGAAGAAAGTCTTTTCTTGTGGTTGACTCATATCTAAAGAGGTTGTTAAGGAGAAATTATTCTTGCTCCAAAGTTCAAGGTTGGGAACATTTTTATTTGTCTGGAAGTGGATAAGAAACTAAGTTTGACTTAGACTAAAGATAAGCAAATCAAAAGCATCTGAGGGCAGAGGAGAAGGTTGAGCCACACCCAGCAGAGCTCAAGGCCACTCTTAAGTCAAGCGCTTCCTTCAGGTTGGTCAACGAGAACAGTCTCAGACAGGAAGGTCAAACTTGATTGTTTGCATTTAGACTTTTCCTGAAAGCACAAAAGTCATACTTGAAGGATTTATTCAGCATAGACTTTATGAGGGACTGGAATGATGCAGAGCTGGTAGGGCATTTGCCTTGCATGCAGCCAACCTGGGTTCGATTTCTCGGTCTCTCTCACAGAGCCCGTTGAGCTACTGAGAATATCCGCCCCCTCCCCCCCACACACAGCAGAGCCTGGCAACCTACCCGTGGTGTATTTGATAGCCAAAAACAGTAACAAGTCTCACAATGGAGATGTTACTGGTGCCCTCTCGAGAAAATCGATGAACATTGGGACAGTGCTACAGTGCTACAGACTTTATGAGGAGAAAAGAAATAAGCTAAAATTTAACATCAAGAGCAAAACTGATACTATTAAGCAAAGAAAGGGACAGAACACTTGAAACAGGACACAACACTGAGCAGAGTGAACACAGTCTATTCAAGTGGGAGTGGATGCAGTTGATCTCGTATTGCTAAAACGCAACTGAGAAACAAATATTCACTTAAATAAGGGGTGGTGGGCAAACAACCAGATAAATGTTGTCTTGCGAGATGGAATAAAGATCTTGTGAAAGGATATCTCTACGGGCAAAGTGAGCTATCAAACTCCAGAAGAACTATTCTGAAAGAGGCAGCGGTGCCTCACAGTTGAGAACAAACTAGCCCTTGAATAAGGAAGGTCAACACAAGGCCACAGGGCCGCAACCCATGCCTGCTTTGTTAAGGAGACAAAAGTCTCCTTAACACTGCTGGTTGCAACCTTGGTGGCATCCAGGGCTTTCATGTGGCAAATGCAGTCCCCAAAACTCTGCGTTTTGGGACCCTGGGATCCCTGAGGACTAATCCCCAGCAGACCATAGCCAGTGTGAACACTGCAGTTAAACGGTGTCATACTAGACAACACCACACCTAAAGATGTGTGAACATTATTGCCTGTCGTACAACCTCAGCAAGCATGTGTGTGAGCACCACAACTTAAATTGTACTACCCCCAGTGAACACCATAGCCAAGTGTGCACACTGTGGCCAGATGTGCAACTGCTGGTGAGCAGCACTGCATCCTGGTGTTTAAGCAACACAACCACGTGTTTTTTTGACCCTTAGTCTCACAACAATGACAAAGGGAAAGGAAGGGGAACAAGAAAAAAGAAAATAATGATGAACAATTACTTGTCCTTCTCAACCTCTTTCAAATGATGAGGAAACAGAAGTAATTTCTGTGAGGCCAACATTACATTGATACCAAAGACAAATAGGGACATTACATCACACAAAGACACACACAAAAAAATCACAGACCACAATCCTTAATAAGCATGATGCAAAAAATCCTCAACAAAATCTTAGTGGCTAAACTGAACAATATTTTTAAAGGCTTTTACATCAGACCAAGTGGGATTTTTTTTTCCAGGGATGCAAGGAAAGTTCAATATAGGCAAATAAATAAATTTGATGATGCATCACATCAAAAAAAGCTTTAAAATTATATGGTAATACCAGGAGATACAGAGAAGATCTTTGCAAGGTTTATTATCCATTAATGACAAATACAAGTAAGGATAGAAGAAATTTATCTCAATAGACTGAAGGCACATACAACAAATTCACAACTATTTCTACACTCAGTGGCACAAACTATAAGTCCTAGTCACAAAAATTAGGTGACTATGTGGATGTATCATGCTGAGAGAAGTTAGTCAAGGAAAGGGACAGATACAAAATGATCTCTCTCATGTGTGGGATATGAAGCTATACCATAAGGTAGAAACAAAGGTCAAAGAAAACAGAACTGGAGAGTATGTCCACAGAATTGAGTGTGGTGATGGTGGTAGGGGCTCGGGGAAGGGGGGAGGGAGTAACTGGGAGGGACCACTGAGACACTGGCAGAAGAAAACTGGCACTCTGGTGGTGAGTGTGGTGTTGGAACTATGTATACATGAAACTATAATTAATAGTATGTAAATCACAACACCTCCATCGCTGTATCACTGTCACAATCATCCCATTTCTCATGAATTTGCTTGAGTGGGCAACAGTAACGTCTCCATTGTTACTGTTTTTGGCATATTGAATACGCCATGGGTAGCTTGCCAGGCTCTGACATGTGGGTGAGACACTCTCAGTAGCTTGCCAGGCTCTCCAAGATGGGCAGAGGAATCGAACCCGGGTTGGCCACATGCAAGGTGAATTTCCTACTTGCTTCACTACCGCTCGAACACACAGCACCTCCATAAAATGAGAAAATAGAGAAATATAAAAATGGGTATCAAAAGGAAGGTATACTTATTATAAACAGGCATATGAAAAATGTCTCTGCATCACTGACCAGTCATCAGGGAAATTAGAGCTGCCTTTTTGTATTATTGCACACCCATTAAAATGGCCATTATTAAAAAGAAAAATAAACAAATATGAAATAATGTGAACTTGATGTTATTGGTAGAAATATAAGTTAATGCAGATATTATATAAAACAGTACCAAAGTTCCTAACTTCTTTTAAGCTTCGTTTTTATTTTATTTTTAAAAATTAACTGAGATTCTTTGGTTTACAAAACTCTTAATAATGGTTTCTCATGCACATAATTTCAGCACCCATCCATAGTGTCTTCCCTTCCTTTTCCAAGGACCCCAAGATCACTCCCTTCTCTCAGAAACCCAAGACCCCTTCTTTCTAACCCCCCAATTGAATTGTGTGAAACAGTTCTCTCATTATGTTGCCTTTGCAGCTTTGCTACTACCTTGCTGTGCATCTGTAAGTCCCATATATGAGAGATCATTCTATATTTATTCCTTTTCTTCTGACTGACTTCACTCAGCATGATATCCTCTAGTTTCATATATAATTTGTTAATGCAAATTCCATGATTTCCTTCTTTCTTAGGCTGCACAGTATTCCATTGTGTATGTATACCACAACTTCCTGATCCATTCATCCAGTCATCTAGGCATTTGGGTTGTTACCATATCTTGGCTATCTTAGTAAGTCTGTTGAAGAACATAGGTATGCATGTGTCCTTTTGAATAAATGTTACGAAGTTCCTACATTTTTATAGGGAACTGTCATTTGATCCAATAGATTTACTTAGAATTTTGTATCCAAAAATCTTGAAATTAGGATAATAAGAGCTATGCTATGGGGATATTTCTATGCTCCTCCCATATGTTCATAATAGCCAAGAGGTGAAAACAATATAACTGTACATCTATAGATGAACAAATCATGAATATATATATATATATGTACATGCAGTGATATAGTATTATAATATACACAATGGTATATTATTATAATACAGTGATATATTATAATAACATATATACACACAATTATTTACCCTTAAAAGTTAAGTAAAATCTTGTTATTTATAATAGGGATGAACATTGAAGACTTAAGTCTAGGTCAAGAAAGTCAGACAAAAAAAAGATAAATGGTACCTATTCTTATTTATATCTGGAATCTACATCAATGACTTCCAACAATTTTGTACTTTCAAACCAACCCTGACCCCATAGACTGATAGCTAAAAACCACTGATCTAAATGAGTTGAACTCATAGAATCAGAGAGTAGAATGATTTGATTATCAGGAACTGAGTACTGGAGGAAACAAGAAGATGTTGGTCAAAGGTACACATTTTCAGTTATTCAGGATAAATAAGTTCTGGTGATAAGTGTACAGCATGGTGGTTACATATAACAATATTACAACGTATATTTGTGTATATTTGAAATTGCTGAGTAGATGTTAAATGTCCTCACCATTTACAAAAATATGCAAAAGTTACCTATGTGAGGTGAGGGTGTTAATCATCTTGATTGTGGTAATCATTATACAAAGTATATATATATATCTGTCAGAATATGTTACATATAATACATATATTATTTTATTCAATGATTCATCAATAGAGAAGAAAAATCAATATTTTTAAAGTCCAGTTTTACAGGACTGAGGAGACAGTTTAAAGTGGTGGAGAATGTGCTTTTTGAAGAAGAATTGAGTTCTATGTTCAGCACGACATGGTTCCATGAGCACCATTGGAAGAGACATTGATGGCCTTATGAGGTTTTTTTAGCCCTAAATTATCCGATTAGGGCACCATGAAGCATATTCCAGTGGGGATGACTCTAAAAAGTTTTCTCTTTTTTAAAAAAATTTTATTAGTTAATCACTGTGAGGTACAGTTGCAGACTTATGAACTTTAGTGTTTGCATTTCAGCCATACAATGATCATTTATCCATTCCTCCATCAGTGCCCATTCTCCTCCACCAATGTTCCCAGTATCCCTCCCACCACCACCACCACCCCATCCCCCACCACCCCACTCCACCTCTGCGGCGGGGCATTCACTTTTGTTCTTTCTCCTTTTGGATGTTACGGTTTTCAATAGAGGTATTGAGTGGCCATCGTGTTCAGTCTATAGTCTACTTTCAGCACACATCTTTCAACCCGAGCGGGTCCTCCCAACATCCTTCACTTGGTGTTCCCTTCTCTGCCGGAGCTGCCTTTTCCCCCAGCATGTGAGGCTGGTTTCCAAGCTGTGGATCAGACCTCCTGGTCCTTATCTCTACTACTCTTGGATGTTAGTCTCTCATTCTGTTACTTTATATTCCACAGATTAGTGCAATCTTTCTATGTCTGTCTCTCTCTTTTTTATTCATTTCACTTAACATAATACTAAAAAAGGAAAGCTTTCTGACCTCTGCTCTTGCTTAGTGACTCTTTTTTTTAAAGAAATATTTTATTGAACCACAGTGAAAAAAAGAAAAAAATATACAGAGCTTTCAGGTTTAAGTCACAGTCAAATACTGATTAAACCACCATCCCTTCACCAGTGCACCCGTTCCACCACCAAGAACCCCAATACACCCCCTCCCACCCCACCTCATCTAAGTAGCTAATGATATTCCCATTATTCTCTATATATATTGAGTACATTCCATATTTCCCTACAGAACTCACTATTATTGATTGGAAATTTTCCCCAACAATCAGGCCTGCTGAATAGGCATCATCTAATAATTTCTTTTCATTGCTCAGAGTGAAGACTCGGCCGCGCGGTTTTGGGTTTCTAATATTTTAGCTCAGTTCACAGTCAAAATGGATGGCTGCAAGAATCCGCTCTGGTGCCAAAATGGGTTAGGAGACCTCAGGATCACAGTCAATAGGCGCGGAGGGTCTGCTTCTCGTGCCGCGGCTCTGGTTCATCTCTGGGCGGAAGGCGCACCGGGAACACCCCCCACCCCCAGGACCACCTACGGGCTACGTCACTAAAGAAAGTCCTACCTCCTGGTTGAGGGGTCTTAGAGGGTGGCTCTTACCATGTGGCTGCTACAGCTGCTGCCATTTTTGCTCAGAAAAATGGGGTGGAGAGGGAAAAAAATCCCTCCCTGGGCTGCACGAGGTTGTAGCTCAGTTCACAGTCAAAATGCATGGCTGCAAGAATCCGCTCTGGTGCCAAAATGGGTTAGGAGACCTCAGGATCACAGTCAATAGGCGCGGAGAGTCTGCTTAGTGACTCTTAAGAGAGGGTATGCCTTAAAATAATTTGTAAACTTTATTATTTTAATATATGTGATATATTAGATTCTGACACTGGTATTTTCTTTTTAAAAAAATTAAATTGCATCCCCATGAAATATTTACAAAGCTTTCATATTTGAGTTTCAGTCATACAATGATCAAAAGTCATCCCTCCAATATATCCCGGAGATGCAAAAAAGTACAGTAAAAGTGACATCTGCAACTATATGTTCATTGCAGCACTGTTCACAACAGCTAGTATCTGGAAAAAACCTGAGTGCTCGAGAACAGATGACTGGTTAAAGAAACTTTGGTACATCTACACAATGGAATACTATGCAGCTGTTAGAAAAGATGAAGTCATGAAACTTGCATATAGGTGGATCAACATGGAAAGTCTCATGTTAAGTGAAATGAGTCAGAAAGAGAGGGACAGACACAGAAATATTGCACTCATTTGTGGAATATAAAGTAACAGAACAGGAGACTAACACCCAAGAATAGTAGAGATAAGTATCAAGAGGAGTACTCCACAGCTTGGAAGCTGACCTCACATGCTAGGTGAAGAAGCAGCTCTGATAGAAAAGGGATCACCAAGCAAAGGGTGCTAGGTGGGCCCACTAGGGATGGGAGATACGGGCTGAAAACAGACTATAGACCGAACATGAGGCCTACTTAATACCTCTGTAGCAAACCACAACACTCAAAAAGGGAGAGGAAGCAAATGGGAATGCCCTGCCACAGAGGCAGGGTGGGGTGAGGGGACAGGGTGGGGGTGGTGGGAGGGATGCTGGGACCATTGATGGTGGAAAATGGGCACTGGTGGAGGGATGGGTACTCGATCATTGTATGACTGAAATGTAAGCATGAAAACCTGTAAGTCTATAACTGTCTCACAGTGATTCACTAATAAAATTAAAAAAATAAAAAGGATTTATGATGCTTTTTATTTAGACATGTCAACAAAACTATTAAAGTGGAAACTGAAACTGAAAACCACATTGGTTGGCAAAATGCTAATGATTTCCTATAAGATTCCCATGATGGGGGCTGGAGCAATAGCACAGCGGGTAGGACGTTTGCCTTGCACTCGGCCGACCCAGGTTCGATTTTCAGCACCCCATATGGTCCCCTGAGCACCTCCAGGGGTAATTCCTGAGTGCAGAGCCAGGAGTAACCCCTGTGCATCTCTGGGTGTGACCCAAAAAGCAAAAAAAAAAAAAATTCCCATCATCTGAGTAATTAAGCACTCATCTGAGTGTATGGTCAGGAAATGTCGACAATGACATTAAAAGTTTTTTTTTTTTAAGTTATCCCTTCTCCAGTGCATATTTTCCACCACTAATATCCCCATTATCCCACTCCTCCATCCCAACCCTCTCCCCTCCCTCTGTGGCAGACAATTTCCCCTATACACTCTCTCTCTCTCTACTTTTGAGCATTATGGTTTGCAATACAGATACGGAGAGCCTATCACATTTGGTCCTTTATCTACTTACAACACACATCTCTCATTCCAAACCATCCCTCCAACCATCATTGATTTAGTGATTCCTTCTTTATTCCAGCTGCCTTATCCCCCAGATTATAAAGCAAGCTTCCAACCATGAAGCAATATTCTTGGCCCTTGTGTCTACTGTCCTTGGGTGTCAGTCTCATATTTTGTTATTTTAATTCCACAAATGAGACACTGGTATTTTCACTTAGTGATTCTAATGTCTGTAGTGATAGAGAAACTATTCTTCACACGCTTGCCCTAAGATAGTTCCCACAACACTTGCCTGGTTTTGCAGAGACTTTTAGTAATGACAGACTTCCTGCATTAATACAGTTTGCCCTAACTATTACAGAATATTCCTTTTACCTTATTTCACATGTCTTATTAGGGTAGCATTTTACCTCTTATATAATAACATTTTAAACTAATATTGCCCTCTGAAAGGAAGAAAACACATTTATATCTACTGTCTTATTTTATAGTAATCTGGCCTAAAGTTGCAACTTTACACATAAAAAAAACTGAGGCTAGAAGGTCAGGTGCTCAAGGATATACAGGGCTTCTGACTTCTACGTCATTGATTTTTTTTTCCCCAACACTGTTACCCCTTACTTCTTCTGACTCTTCATTGAAACAGACTATGCAGTCTTTTTTACTTCCCCGTAGCAAAATTTCATTATATTCCATAAATCTGTTAGCTAAAGAACGTAATTCCTGTTTAACTTGAGAGCCTGTATGTCTTAAGGCAGACTTGTGCTACAATAATTCCTCTAATTTGCAAGCACTTTTCTACATATATTATGTACTTGAAATAAACTAGGAGCTAACTCCTACTTGGGTATAAATGGAGAAAAAAGTATCTCTCTAGAGCATTATTCAACATAAAGCTCATGAAATAATTTGCAGAGGCACAGGGTTCATCCTGCCTAAGCAAATTAAACAATTTTGTTAACCCTGATGTCTTTTGTTAGAAGTGAAATTTATGATAACTATATCAGCTCTGCACTACATAGCACCCAGAAGCCTTTATTTGCTTTCAGCTAGAGCTATTTATATCCCAAGATATTGATATTCTCTATTTAATCAAAAAGTATTACAACTAAAAGTAAATATAACTGTCACACTCCTTTGAATATGCACAGCCAAAACAAAGAAAAATAATAATCAAATAATTATTTATCAACTTTTTTATGTATGCTTCATTCTTTACACAAATCTTATTTATTTATTTATTTATTTATTTATTTATTTTTTGCTTTTTGCGTCACACCCGGCGATGCACAAGGGTCACTCCTGACTCTGCACTTGGGAATTACCCCTGGCGCTGCTCAGGGGACCATATGGGATGCTGGGAATTGAACCTGGGTCGGCTGCATGCAAGGCAAACGCCCTACCCGCTGTGCTATCACTCCAGCCCCATACGCAAAGCTTAATTTTTGACTAGTCATTACATTCAGAAAATGTTGGGAGGGTATATCCCTTATTAGATTGTGTTTGTCCAGTTTCATTAAGGCATAAACTTGGATAATATTAAATTTAGGAACAAAGAAGTAATACATTTTCATTCTGTAATGGCTTGGCTTGGAAAGATGTTTAATATTATTACATGGGAAGTATCATAATGCCCGTGTTGCTTGTCAAAATAGGTGAGAGGGACTCAGCTAGGAACAAATTTGGCACACCAAAGGAGAGATCTGAAAATATTCCAAATTATCACTATGTGCAGTGTGAACAGACAATTGACCAGAGGATTCTGAGCTCACTTCATTAAAAAATAGACTTCATGGGGCTGGAGAGATAGTACAGAGGTTAAGGTGCTTGACTTGTATGTGGCCAATTCCAGTTTGATCCCTGGCACCTCCAAGAGTGATTTCTGAGTTTATAACCCATTGTAAACTGTTAGCACCACTATAGGTTGCCTTCCCGCTTCAATAGACTTCAGCCAGCTTTCTTTTCTGCTTGCTGAAACTTGTTCCTGTTGGATCTCTATTGCTTACAACTTGAAGAATTAGAAATAATGTGATAATTATGTTAAGATGACCAGAAGTTGCAAAACTGTCTTTACTGTTCCCATCAGTCATTGTTCTGGATTAATAATCTCCAGATCTCCACAGTCAAGATTCCATAAACTACAGGCAGACTAAAACACATATGCCAAACTTGTTTCCCAATAACCTCATTTCTCTCTGGGTATGGTTGTACTTACAAACTATTGTTGAGTGAGCTGGGAAAGATCACCATGTTCGAAGGAATGTTAGAAGTGCAGATGTTCCACCATTAAAGGATATTTTTTTCACCTTTACCCCACTTAGTTTCACAAAAGGCATAAAAGAAGAAAGTTTTTACCTAATATAATTTAGTGCTAAGAATAGAGATAAATTCATATATAGTATAATATTCTTTTTAAATACTGAACAAAATTAAGATGGTCTTTAGTAACTATTTATCAATGAACTAAAACACAAAAGTGAAAGAAAGAGAATTATGAGAGAGATATAAGATGAAATTTGTTGCAATTTAGAGATGAACTAGGAGAACACCAGGATGCTATTTATAAATTTCCTTTATTGTCTTGAGTTTGTTTTGAATAGGACATTGCAGGTGCTAAAGACATTGTTAAAACAATAGTCATTGTAATAAATTACAATAATAATTTAAAAGAACATAGGGTATATCTGAGTAATATGTGTTAGTTTTGTTTTGTTGTTTTCCTTATGGATTAGTAATTTTAGAAATTAAACACAGAATATTAGTAAAGTGACCTAAACAGTAGGAGCTGACTTTCAAAGAACTTTTGGGGCTGGAGCAATAGCACAGCGGGTAGGGCATTTGCCTTGCACACAGCCAATCCGGGTTAGATTCCCAGCATCCATAATGGTCACCTGAGCACCGCCAGGAGTAATTCCTGAATGCATGAGCCAGGAGTAACTCCTGTGCATCACCGGATGTGACCCGAAAAGAAAAAAAAACAAAAATTTTGACATAACATCTTTTCCTGATAAAACTATCTTTCTCACCTTTGTAACAGTTTTCACTGCTCTGCACATTTGTTTAAATTTGGAATGGGATTAGTAGTTTGAGTTAATTAGATTTATCAAATAAATTTTTGCCTTCTTGCATTACTATATTCAAGGGTGTTTGGGAATATGTTTTTAGTGACTATTAATCTGCTTGGGCATAACTAAATACCACAAGCTGCATGACTTAAACTACAGAAACTTATCTTCTTACTATTATAACATCTCAAAGAAAGGTGCTATATGTTTGGTTCTTGTTGGGAACTCCCTTTGAGGCTTGCAAACTGCTAACTTCTCATAGTGTCCTCACTTGGTGAAAGCAAAAACTTTGTGGTGAAGCTTTTTAGAGGTACAGCAGTTCTTTAGATGAGGGCTCACCCCTTTGAACATGTTCTCCCTTACTTACTTCAAAGGCTGTATATCCAAATACAATTCCACTACAGGTTAGAGTCTGAGCAAAGTAATCTTGGTGAGATTTAAACATCTGGACTAGAAGAGCAATTCTCTGAAATTTAAAGCCTTTTTTAAAATTTATATTTCTTTAAATATTATACATTATAATGTATATATGTTATACATTATACTTCAGTGTTATGACTTGGTTTAGCCATGAAACACTAATAGTTTCAATGATAACTCTTTTTTGAGGACTTAATTTCTTTTCTAACTCACAGCAAAGGATGGGGCATTTTCTTCTTCATAAGTTATTTTAGTGGGTAATTTTATTTTAAAAATATTGCAACTCAGGGACTAAAGAAATAGTACAACAATTGCATGTGGCCAACTCAAGATTAATTCCTGGCTTCCCAGAGAGTACCCTGAACACTCTCAGAAGTGATTCCTGAATGCAGAGCCAGGAATAACCCCTGGGCATCGCTGGGTGTGACCCCAACAAACAAAAATGAAAACAAATAAAAATATTCAAAATTCAGGTTTGATTTAAATCCTCTAAAAATGGTATCTGGGAATGATAAAAAGAACCTAAAGAAGTTAAGTGTACTCTGTATTCTCACTTGTGGCCTATAGATATCTAAATCCCAGGATAAAAATTATAACTTAATATTTAAAGAACTGTTCTAGATATGTACAAAAAATAAAAAATCTTTTCAATATATCTATTTTATAGATACGAACGATAGACTTGTACCTGCAGTTCATGAGTAGGGAAAGTAGCTTGTGCCGGGTGCCGGCACAGGATCACCAAAGGTCTTAAGGGTCAGCAATAGAATTTTAAAATCGTGTCATTGCTTCACAAGGAAGCCATGTAAAGAATAAAGTCAGTGGAGTGTGCTCTGAGGCTAGGGAGAGAGTTAACATCCTAGTGGCAACTGCCTTCAAACGCTGTGCGGAAGTGCTCTGGGCTGGCTCTCTAATGTATTCCAAGGTTGGGATACGGCATCCCCACCTACTGATCCTCAATTCGGATGGAAATACAACCACATGACTTCTCTGACCTCAAAAAGGGTTTCTTTGAGGGACCCCTGAGGTTAAAGTGTGAGGTTATAGCAGCGCTAAGTCTAGACACCAATAAGTAATGACCCGGGTCTCTCTCACAAGTCAGCATTTTTTTCCCAGTGCAGCAGACTGTCGTTGGTTTCTTAAGTCCACTTCGACTTCAAGCAGTCTTAGTTTAGGAAAATTGCAATCACCTATTTTTAAACTGACGTTTTCGAATTGTTGGAATGGAATAGCCCGATTCTGTTAAAGAAAGTCAACTTTTTGTTGAATCTCAGGAGATTCCTTTTGTTGATAATCAGTAAATAATAATACACACGATCCACAAAAATGATTTGGAATAGTTCTCCCTTACTAACAAGATTTGTATGCTATAGACGTTAAAAGTACTCTACATATGTCACACTGTGGCAGCTAGTACTTCACTGGGGTTAGGTGAATATTTTTTGATTAACAAATCAAAGCTATTAAAGATTTTGCTTGTTTTTACATGATTCTTGCGTTTTAGGATTAGTGTGAAATGGAAAGAATAGATCTCTTTTAACTTGGAGGTAAGAGAAATGATCTGATGTGGACTGACTAGATAGATTGAAATATGCTAAAAATGAGGTTAAGGGAAGGAATTTTAATCTCTTGAATGAAATAATGGTATTTAACAATGATTATAAAATGATCTTTCCAGCAAAAATTTAAGGAACTAAGATAGTCCTAGGAGTGACCATTAGTTACTGTAAAAAATGAATAGTGCACTCAAGTTTCTGGCAAACAAGCTCAAGCAGTTGATATTTTCACTAATTTCTGGATTACAATTCAGTTTGGAGAGACCTTTAAAAAAGCAAAGTGCTTCCAACCATGCCTTGGTGTGTTATTTTGATTAAAAAAATAACTCCTCAGGTAAAATTTAAACATATTTTCCAAAAAAGTCACATTAATACATCTTCTAGCAAATTCAAACAATTGACCAGAAGTATACTTCTCAGTATTAACAATTATTAGTAATAATGGCAACTAAATATTTATATGAACAATGAACACAATTATTTCCTTTTAAAATTTACTTTGTAATCAAGCAAGCATACTCTCCATCTGATATTAAACTGTGCACTAGTGAGCAAACAATTTTTCATTTTTTTATTCTTATTCACATGTTTTTTTGATGCTTATTTGTATATTTCTATTGATATAATAGTTTGAAGGTGAAATCTTACGAATATGCAAATAATGTTTTGATGTGGTGAAATTTTTCTTTGGGATAGAACTGTGCTCTCTTAAGTTGCATTGACTACTAGCCATAGCTTTGAAGGACGCAAAGTTCATGAAAATCTGAGAAGATCTGAGGGTTTTTTTTTTTTCTTTTTGGGTCACACTCAGCGATTCTCAGGGGTCACTCCTGGCTCTGCACTCAGGAATTACTCCTGCTGGTGCTCTGTTGTCTATTTTTTTTTCTTTTTGGGTCACACCTGGTGGTGCTCAGGGGACCATATGGGATGCTGGTAATCGAACCCAGGTCAACCGCATGCAAGGCAAATGCCCAGAAAAAGAAATCTGAGAAGTAGCTGATTTCTGGTTATAAAGTATTGTTATGTTGGACTTGTTGGTCTTCTCAACTTAGGTTAATGCTTTGTTATAAAACAAACAAAAAAAAACTCTTTCATCTAATTTTTATTGTATAGACCATGAAAGATGTATGGATTGTCTACCTGATTTTTTATAGTCTACAATACAAATTCTGGGCATATCTTTAAATGTTTTTCCTTTAACACAGTATGTTGTATTCAGATGGTTTTGAAATGTTTGCGAAATTCTATAGAGTGAACCAGTTTTTCACAGTACCTTGGACTGTAACATTTCCTACTAGGTATTTAATTTTGATGCTAGACAAAAACTTTTTTCACACAAATTCAGTGAAGTATTAGGTGTATTAAGGCCCAGACCAAATCTTAATTTAATGAGGTCTACTACTGTGTTCTTTCCTGGCTCTCTGAGATTCTGATGTACTTCAAAGTTGTGGAACCATTACACTAAACAAAAGTTTAAAAGAACATTTCAGGATAATGGGAGAAAATCTGCGAAGTAGGCCAAACATTTCAAAATATTAGAACTTTATGAAGAACTTATATATTTACCTTATATGAAAATTAATTATACGCATAATTGCTTTTTTACTCATTCCTGTTTGTGCTTATTTACTTTGCATTTTTCATGGGAGTGGCATGTGCATATTTCTTTTTAAATTTTATTTTAATTACTGTTATTTACTACTAATGATAGGGTTTTATGCATACAACATTCCAACACCACAGCCCCCACAAGTGTTTCCATTAACCTCCCCCATTGTCTCAGAGCCTACCCTACAACTACCACCTGCCTCTCACAGCCATGGAGTTCAAACTGTGCAGTTTCATATACACAGTTTAAAATTGAAAATATATTTATAAGCCTTGTGACCCCCAAATCTCAGTTTTTCTGATCTATTTCCTCATATCCTTGCTCCCTTCTCCCAGAAACACTTAAATCATTTTGAATGATCTTTTAGTATTTCTTTCTGTTCATGCCTTCACATAGATTTGTTGTAGAGACTCTTGTTTTTTCTCCCCCTTTATCTTTTTTGGCATAGAGAGGGGTAGGGAGTGTAATGGCCATGCCCTCCTGTGCTCAAGACTTACTCCTGGCTTTGTGCTCAGGGATCATTCATTCTGGGGTTTCAGGAATCATATATGTGCAGGGATAGAACTGAGTCAACACACACAAGGCAAGTGACTTATTCTCTGTACTCTCTCTCTGGCCCAGAGGACCTCTTCCCATTCTTAGAGTTTTAGATAATATCTATAGATCTTGTTGTAATCGAGATGAAATCTTGCTTCCTTCCTTCCTTCCACCAGCCATCACCAGCCCTATTATATCAGCCCTCCCCCCTGCCATTTCTTTATTTTCCACCTATGTTTATACAATATTGGAATTATGTGATGATTACTATGTAAATAGTCATAGCTGTGTCATAGTTTCATCCTCACATTCATAGTCATGCAGCAAAATCAGGACTTATTTTTCCTGTTGAACTTTTTGGAATGAATCACATTATGCTATTGTTGGTTTTCTTCATTTTTTTTTTACTTATTAATCATTAATTCAAGCCCAAACTCTGTCAACTGTCTAAATTTATCTCAAGAACATTGAAATGCGCTAAGTTTTCTATCAGCTTCATCCCCTAGTCTCAGTTTCACTTGTGAAAGAAATCTTTCTTTAAACCTTCCCACTTTCCTCATTCCTTGTGTGTTGATTTCTCAACCCTGAGCTGGGCTTGTTTGGGATTTTACTTTACCTTGATCTTGTGATTCTTTTTGCCTTTATTCCTCTGCTAATTCTCTTGTATTCTCTTTCTTGTTTTTCACCTTTTTTTTTTTTTATGAAAGAAATCCTTAGGCATTGTTCTGAGAAAAGGTACATGGGAAATAATTGAGCTCTTATATGCCTGAAAATATCGTTATTTTATCCTGAACCTAGACTGATAGCTTTACTACGTGTAGAATTCCAGTGTAGAAATGGTTTTGCTTCATTATCTTGAAGGCATTGTTCTACTCCCCTTGAGATTTAAATACTTAGTAATATTTAGAATTTCAATGTCATGTTCATTCTCAATTCTTGTTTGTTATGTGCTCTTCATACAACTTCTCAGATCATCTAGTGATCTACAGTTTTCTGAAAGTCTGGTATGGGTCCATATTTATCATTTGACATACATTTGGTAATTTTTTAAATATGGAAAATCATATGTTTCAGATCTGAGTAAATGTCATGTGCTATATCTTTAGTATTTCCCTGCTCCCTTTTAAAATTATTTGGTTTGGGGATGACAACTGTTGTGCTCAGGACTTATTCCTGTCTCTGTGCTCTGAGGATCAAAAGAGTCCAACCAGGCTCATATGCATGAAAGACAAGCTCGCATCTTACCCCCTGTACTATCTCTCCCTTCTTGCGGGAGAAGACTTCTGTGATGTCCCTGATTCTCACTCCATGGTATTTATGTTTTCATAGGACTTCCTCCTTTTGAGTACAGATACTACTTTTAACTTGTGTCTATCCAGTGAAATATGGAAAAAATCAATAAAACTAGATCCCTGTTATTTATGACAAAGGTTAATGGATTTTTTCAGTTTTTTTGTAGTTTGTTTTATTTTCTGAATATTTGATATGTTCTAGCATCCTCTTCTTGTTTCAAAGTTGCAAATATGTTTATAAACTTCCTAATGATGTTAATGATGTGAGTTGTGCTTTGTTTTTATTTTCTATTTTCTTTTTCAAAGGGCATGCTTTTAATCTGACTTGCTTTTATATGTTACTTAATTTTAGTACTTTTGCTTTCAAATTAAACATTCTCTCAGATGAAAGAGGGTCAGAGGAATAGAGGGTGGGGAGAGACAGAGAGAAAGAATATAGAGATGTTAAGGGAAGAAAGGAAGTAGCTTATTCAACTGGTTTAGGGTGTTCTGGCTTGGCTATTCAGTGGGGAAGACCAGAATGTCTTTAGATCTTTTCTTCGTCATACTATATAGGGAAGAATCTTCCAATCTTCTTGCTGAGGGCAAGACTGTCAATTGCTTACTAGTGGGTAAGTAAAGAAGACGCGGTTGCTGAATTTAATAGGTATATTTTATTTATTTTTCTTTTTTTCAGTGGACTGGAGTGATAGCACAGCAGGTAGGGTGTTTGCCTTGCACGTGGCCGACCCGGGTTTGATTCCTCCATCTCTCTCAGAGAGCCCAGCAAGCTACCGAGAGTATCCTGCCAGCGAGTAGAGTCTGGTAAGCTACCAGTGGTGTATTTGATATGCCAAAAACAGTAACAACAAGTCTCACAATGGAGACATTACTGGTGCCCGCTCGAGCAAATTGATGAACAAAGAGACGACAGTGCTACAAAAAAGCTACAGGCTTTTTTTTTGTTCAGTGTCCTCATCTTCAGCCCTTTTTCAAGAGACCTGAATCTTAACTTCCTGAAATTAGACCCTGGTACTCTGCCCGGGAGTAAGAGTTGGTGTGGGGGAAGGAAAGGAAGGTGAAGATTGCCTGGATGCTGGGATTTGGAGATATTGTCAATGAATATGACTGCTTTGGGGACTTTTAGCAGATTTTCCTACCCCTTGTCAGTCCCATTCCATTGATATCTAAAATTGAGTGAGTCCGTAGTCTTCCTCTTAGCTGGCTTCAGAATCAGTATTCTCAGGTCCATTAAGTTTTTATTACCAGTCATTCACTGCTTTCTAGCCTTTAGGTCATTTGTTTGCTTGTTGGTATTGTGCTCCTCTCCTCCCCTCTTTTTCCTCTTTTTCCTTATTAGTTTGGGCTTGATGAAAAGGTGTCTGTTTTACTAACAATTCTGGAGTTCGGTGGAAAGATAAAAGTAGGTATTTTTATTCAATTTGTTTTGTTTACCAGTTAAGTTTGCTTATGTTTTCTTGAAAAAGTGTTTTGGTTTTGTGGGGAAAAGATACTCCAGACAAACCTGTTCTATTAAAAAATAAACATACCAGTGACGGGCCTGATTTATCTTTTCTGAGAACTATTTGAAAAGTACATTCATTTTTTTTCCTCCACTAAGGTTTTGACTCAAGGCAATAAATTGATTAAATAATTTTAGAGAATAGTTATTTCCTCTGGGGAGATAAAGAACATTTATTTGTCAATAAATATATGATCTCTGAAAGAAGTAAATGCCTTTTCATTGATAATTAATTTTTCATGCTCACATAAAGCCAACAACTTCCACCTGCAGACAGATTATTCTGGAATACTGTTGCTTGAAGCTTAGGCTTCTCTCTGTCCACACTGAATTTATTCCACTGTTGACAATGTAGTCGATCAAACCAGAAGAGGTTCTGACAAACTGATGAAGAGCCAACATTATTTTGTCTTTTTTATTTTGTGCTTATTATTTGTTGGCTCAACAACTATCCAAAATAAAATTTAAGTGAATTCATAGTTTTGAAAAATTATGTTCATAATGTAAAATGGCAGAATCTCCTGCCCCGCGCCAGGCTGTCTTCAAGGAGGCACCTCGGAGGGGGGCAGGTTGAGATTCCCTCCCCACCCCAAGCAGAGCCCTGGCACCTGAAAACCTCCAGAACTCAGTGACAGCTTTGCTCAAGGCCACTGTGCACATGCTCTTACCAGCCTTACTCATGATGGAACCAATAGAGGAATCCAGGTATTCGGGACCCGTGGCTGAGATCTCTACGCTTGCTTGGATTGGGACTGGGCCTCCTTCACCCAGGTCCCCTGTTTTCCAGTAACATTTCACACCTACAAAACTGCCCCCGCTGCCATGTAATCTCATCAACGGCCAAGATCCAGAGACAATAAAACAAAGCTCCTGGAAGAGAGCGATGCAGAATCTCATATGGCAGAGCCTGGCAAGCTACCTTTGGCATATTCAATGTGCCAAAAACAGTAACAATAATGGGCTTCGTTCCCTTGACCCGAACGCGAGAGGAATGAATAAGATGGTACTGGCACGTGCTCGAGCAAATCGATGAGCAATGGGACCTTAGTGATCCAGTGATACAGTGATCTAAAACACTATCTTCCTGTGTCAGGGAGATAGCTCAGATGGCTGGAGAATATACCTGGCGCATAAAGGTTTGATCTCTGGTGCTTCACAGCCTCCTGAGTACCACTGAGTGCAGCCCTGCTGGCTCCTAGCAATGCTGGGAAGGCACCCAAAAGAAAACAAAATAGGCAAAAATAATCTCCCTAAAATATAATGCATGTATATATACATGTATGTATCTGTACATGTGTACGTGTATATGTATATATACTCTCTATATCTGACAAACAAAAAGTTAAAATCAACCAAAGAGACAATTACATTTGCCATTTAAAAATTACTATCTGAAGGTCAGAGCAATACTACAGTGGGTAAGGTGATTACCTTGTGTGTGGCAGATCTGGCTTCAATCCTGGCAACACAGATGGTCCCCTCCGAGCATCACCAGGAGTGATCCCTGAACACAGAGCCAGGAGTAAACCTAGCAGACCTGGGTTTAAATAAAGAAATAAGCCAATGTTCCCAGTATCCCTCCCACCACCCCTACCCCATCCCACACCACCCCACCCCGCCTCTGTGGCAGGGCATTCCCTTTTGCTCTCTCTCCTTTTGGGTGTTGTAGTTTTCAATAGAGGTATTGAGGGATGGGTAAATGGTCACTGTATGACTGAAATGCAAACACAAAAGTTCATAAGCTTGTAACTATACGTCACGGTGATTCATTAATAACAAATTAAAATAACAAACAAAGAAATATACAATGCAATTGAAAACAGAAAGAAAGAAAGAAAGAAAGAAAGAAAGAAAGAAAGAAAGAAAGAAAGAAAGAAAGAAAGAAAGAAAGAAAGAAAGAAAGGAAGGAAAGAAGGAAGGAAGGAAGAAAGAAAGAAAGAAAGAAAGAAAGAAAGAAAGAAAGAAAGAAAGAAAGAAAGAAAGAAAGAAAGAAAGAAAGAAAGAAGGAAGGAAAGAAGCCAAATGAATAAATCTTTTTTAGCAGGCAACAGATCCCAGTTTCTAGCACCACCTGGTCCTCTGAGCAATTCCAGAAGTGACATCCGAGCACAGAGCCAGGAGTAGTTCACAAGCAATGCTGTTGAGGCCTACCCTCACCCCCCAAGACTGTCTCAGAGCAGCAGAGATAGTACAAGGGTTAAGGCACCTGCTTGGCATCAGGCCAAGCCCCAGGTAGATCCACTGATACTCAGGGAACAAGCAGAGCTGCATCTGCAGGAGGTTCCTTGCATCAAGCTGCTCACCTGGTTCGCAAGGGGCACCAGGCTTCTTGAACACTGCTTAGCAGTCCCACCACCCAAATAGGAAATAAATCAAAGTAAATAAAAATCTCTGTCTCCGCAGGCATTTTAACATCTGCTGAATTCTTTCAATATTATTAAACTTGGAGGCCCTGAAACATTTTTGTTTGTTTGTTTGTTTGTTTTAGAAGTCTATATAAAATTTATTTCCCAAGTCATAGTATCCCATAAATATACTCAAGTGATTTTCTCTAAGTTTTAAACTCTCATGCATCTACCAATGTCATCTCTTCAGAATAGCTTTTTTTGCAGGCTTTATCCAAATTAATACTTTACTTTCAGCTGATAACTATCCCTTTCATTTTCTGCATATCATTTATCACTATCTAAAATTGTGTTCCTTATCGTTCACTCACATTTGACTGTCTATGTAGTCCACTAGAGGCAAAGTTTATCAAGTCAAGAAGTCAATTTGCTACTGTTAAACCCAGCCCTGCCCTGCCTTCACTGGTACCAGGTGCTGTTACTTGCTCCTTCATTCTTCTTGTCACAGTTCAGACAGACCCTCCTGATCATTAGGTCAAAATCTAGTTTCTTCTAGTTGTTCTCTATCAAGGACGGGAGTGATAGCACAGCAGGTAGGGCGTTTGCCTTGCACACGACTGACCCAGGTTCGATTCCACTGTTCCTCTCGAAGAGCCCAGCAAGCTGCCAAGAGTATCCTGCCCGCATGGAAGAGCCTGGCAAACTACCTGTGGCGTAGTCAATATGCCAAAAACAGTAACAACAAGTCTCACAATGGAGATGTTACTGGTGCCCACTCGAGCAAATCGATGAACAATGGGATGACAGTGCAACAGTGCTACAGTGTTCTCTACCAATTACTAATTACTATTTTCAAATGCTGTAGTAACAACTGAGTCCTCTTAATTTTAACTCGCCTCTTTGGTCGCATCTTTATCCTGACCTGGAAAGGCCTTTAAAGTTTAAGTGTCGAGGTAATTTGATTAGTTCCAGTTGGTATTAATAAACAGATTTATCTCTTAGCCTCATTTTGCAAAGTCCCTTTTGCCATCTCAGGTAGCATATTTTCAAGTTCTATAGAGAATGAAGATCTTTCAGGACCATTAGTCTGCCTACTTGCTATGACCTCATCTGTCTTCAGTGCTGAATCCCCAGAGTCTCAAACAATTCTTTCCACAGATTCAATGTTGATGGAATGAAGAGACCTAAAGAATAGCATAGTTGGATCAGATTGTCTTTTTGTTATTGTTTCACACCAAACTTTCTTTGACTGCCGGCAAAAAGAAGTTTTGATGGACCAAACTATCAACAGTGTTCCAGATAAATGGGTTGTAAAAACACTAAGACCCATTTTCCATACCTACTCAATGCACCACAGTGATATGATATATATATATACACACACACAAACATATATATGGCTTTTTGGGTCACAGCCAGCAATGCACAGGGGTTATTCCTGGCTTTGCACTCAGAAATTAGTCCTGGCGGTGCTCAGGGGACCATATGGGATGCTGGCAATTGAACCTGGGTCGGCCGAGTGCAAGGCAAACACCCTACCCGCTCCAGCCCCAACACAATGATTTTTGACATGAAATGCTAGGATGGATCCATATTTTCCTCTTGTTCTGGTTTTTTGACTCCTTGTCATTGGGAGTTAGATATAGATTATATAAAATTCCTTGGAAAGTTAGGATCCTAGAATCCTACGCCAGATAAACCCACTTAACAAATAAGTTTAAAGTAGTCCCTATTCAAGTAAATCAAGGCCTTGTGATTACTCAGACAAGAGAAAACTTCCATGTGGTACTGTCTTTAGTGAAATCATCTGGATGTATCAAACATGTGCAGACAGATTGAGACCTACAGTAATCATGACTTCCCAGAGAGTCAATTTCACAAATAACCAATTATATAAGACTTATTTATTTTGTGGTGCTGGGGGAATGCTTCCCAGGTCAAATAACAAGTAATTTAAAGCATTGCTTTCTTGTAAAACAAAAAAGGATCTGTATGGCATAGCATATAAGTTCTTTTCTGTTCATTGTTATGATGGTTGTTTTTAATTATGAGGGTTGCACACATGCCCAGCTATGATGCTTGCACAGTTTTTAACTGTAGTGCTTATTAAGGATTGCCCACCAGGGCCCGGAGTGATAGCACAGCGGGTAGGGTGTTTGCCTTGCACACAGACATGGCTGATCTGGGTTCCATTCCCAGCATCCCATAGCACTGCCAGGAGCAATTTCTGAGTGTAGAGCCAGGAGTAACCCCTGTGCATCGCTGAGCATGACCCAAGAGTCAAAAAAAAAAAAAAAAAAAAAAGGATTGCCAACCAACTTGTGAAGCCTGTCCATGTATACTCTGTGGCTTATGTTTTTAGTGAAGACATATAGGTTATAACCGAGATACTCCCCAGGGTAACTGTGTGGCTCACACACATGCTCATCAAGGGCTGCACTTCCTAGCTAACTTGGTGCTTCTTGGGGGTCTACAGCCCTACTTTGGTAGTGCTTATGTACCTGGTTGTGCTATGACAGGTTGCTAGGTATCTCAGAGAGTGGAGTTGTCAAGATTGTGTGCTTTGTGCATTTGGGAGTGACCATACTTTCAAGATAAAAAAAATCTAAGTCACAGTGCTCTTCTGGCTCCCAAACTGTAACATGTTTTTTATTAAACATGTTTTTAAAAAATTAACTGTCATTCTTTTGGGCCATGTGTCGCGCACTGCTTCGATCAGCGAAGAAACACGCAACCCGGAGATTCTTCTTGCAGCGATTTATTCAGGGACCTTCCCATGCATTGGGGAAGATGAACTACTCAGGGACCTTCCCACGCATTGGGGAAGATGAAGAGGAACGGGAAAGAGGAGGAGGGAGGAGGAGGGAGGAGGAGGGAGGAGGAGGAGGGAGGAGGAGGGAGGAGGAGGAGGGAGGAGGAGGGAGGAGGAGGAGGGAGGAGGAGGGAGGAGGAGGGAGAAAGAGGGAGAAGGAGGGAGGAGGGAGAAGGAGGGAGAAGGAGGGAGGAGGGGGAACCTACCAGCTAGGCAGCTTCCCCCCTTATTTACCTCTCGCTGCTTGTTTACGCCCAGGTGTCTGCAGCTGATAGACTAGTTACAACTCGTGGGCGTGACAAGACATCCTGTTTCCTTATCAGGTGTTGTCTACGAAGCGTGGTGCAATTAACAAGAAATAGGTGTCCACGAAGCACGGTCCCATGGAGGCTCTCCATAGCCATGCCCAGTTGTGTTCAAGGAATCCCTGCAAATTGCTGAGTGATAACTCCTGGTACTGCTTGAGGGACCATGTAGGGTCCAGGCAAAAACTTGGGCCTCCAATATACAACGTATGTGTGTGCACTACCACTGAGCTCTCTCTGTGGCCTGAAACAGGATATTTTAAAGACACGTGAGGGGCTCAAGTGACAGTACAGCAGATAAGGTATTTGCCTTCCACACAGCCAACTCAGAATCAATCCCTAGCATCCCATATGGTCCATGGAACACCACCAGCAGTGATTCCTGAGTGCAGAGACAGGAGTAACCCCTGAAAATTTCTGGATGTGGCCCAAATGCCCCCTCCCCCCAAAAAAATCTGAGACTTTGCTGGTTTGGATTCTCCTCCAGTAGTCCTCCTGTTCCCTGTCATGATCAATATACTGTTGTTGATGGAGTTTTGCCACCAAAGTGTCATTAATCAGCAGTCAAGGAAGTGTTTGGTGGAAAAATGTCAAGAAAATTGCACTAAACTTACCTCAAATACCTGTGATCTTGCTTTTGATGTTCTGTATGAGAACATACAACAGTCTTTCTTTCAATTTCCCTGGGGCCAGGACCACTGCCATGAAAGACCAGTAAAAGGTGGAATTCTATAGCTATTACTCAAAGTTCATAAAACTTTAAAGTTTCTAAAAGCACAGATTTCTAGGCAAAAAACAATTGCCACCTCAGGTAAAAGGGGGTAAATCCTTTCTTGGTTACCTTTATATCTTATTTTCTCTAGATAACCAGAACTAAGGTATAAGTTTTCTACTGTTTGTTATATTTTGTAATATAAAATTCTTCATGTTCTAAAATTATTATTATTTTATTTTTATTGTCCTTCTTCTGATGTTTGCATTGCATCCTCACCATAAACAAATAAACTGAGCTATTGCTAATTGGCAGCCTCCTAAGACAAAGACCCAAGATGATGGATTTTTTATCTAAAGTAATTTAGATGAAAATTGAATGGCTGATCACTATGTTGCTTTTATTTTGAAAGTGGTACAGTTATCCAAATTAGTTCACTCAATAGGATGGGGATTATATCAGGTTTGTTCACTCTCCTGTCTCTTTACACAGTGCCTGACAGAAAATGAATGCTCAATATTTGTTGACCGGGAGAATATTTGGACGGCAGCTTTGAGTGGGAAAGCCATAATAATGCCCATGTTTTTATTTGATTACTTATGTTCTTAATTATTTTGATGGTCAGAAAAATAAGATCAGCATTTCCCCACTTCCTACTCATAGCTAAACATTTACAGTATCTCAAGGACATTGTTGAATAATAACAACTATATGGCAGAATTGTTTTAGTTCAGTTTTGAGGTTTTCTTTAGTTTGATTTCTGGGTTTTTGTTTTTGCTTTTGTTTTGGTTTGTTTGGCTTTTTTTGGGGGGTGGGGCGACACTGGTAATACTTACATCAGAGATCAGTCTCTGTGGTCAGAGATCATTCCTGGCAGTGCTCAAGGGACTATATGTGGCATCAGGGACCAGATCCAGGCCAGCTACTTGCAGCACAAGTGCCTTGCCCATTGTACTATTTCTCTGCCCCAATTTTCATTGTTTTAACTTAGAAATTTTCTTCCTTCAAAGAATTTTTTTTTATCCACAACATTTGGGAACATGCCCTAAATCAAAGAACACCTTCATGTGAGATATTTGACTTCCAGTCTCTATAGCAGTAAGCATGGATAGAATTGTACTACAATGCAATATCTAGAATTCAACACCTAGAACACAAATCCAAGTTTCTGATTCAAGCTTATTGAATTGCAAAATCCCACATAAATCATTTAACCACTTCTATGTTTCTTTTTTTCCACGAAATTCACTTCTTACCCAAACCTGTTAACAACTCAGGCTTAAGATCTTCACACAAAGTGGTGATTTGTTTTCAAAGAAAATAAAATATCAACAGCAATACAAATTGCATGTTATAACTGAGCTACATTTCCAGAAGGAGACTTAAGATACAATAAGTAAAATAGTTACGTGGTTGCAATGAACAACCCTCAAATTTAGTGCTGCTGTGTTTCTATGTGAGTTTATCTATGTTCCAAGTAAAAACTAAACACAGAAAATAACATGGCTTCATGCTTAAGGGGAAATGCATAATAACACCCACTGGGGGAAAGGAACAATCAAGATGTAGCTCTAACAGTGAAACTGCTTGCCAGGATTCTTCCTGCTCACCATCTCCTTGCCTTTGTCATCTTCTTCTGGGGGTACACTTTTGCTGGCAAGAAGTATAAAAAGCTATTACAAAAAGAAGCTGGTAAAGTGATAAAGTATTGACCCAGTGGACAAGGAAATGAATTATATAACTATAGACTGGTGTGTGGGAAAATATGTACAGACAGGAGATGAATAAAAAGAGGTACTGTGCATGTTATTAACTTGGACAGAAATCAAAGGAAAAAAATCTTATCATCTCACTTTTTCCCTGACTTATTTTTCTGGATAGATTTGACAGCTCAGAATTCCTTGGTGACTTTCCTTTCATTGTTTCACATCTTTTTGGTTAATCTTTTTCTTTTTTTTTTTTCAGATTGTTCCAGCCCTCATCTCAAATGAAGGAAAAAGGAGGAAAAGAAGGAGAAGGAGGAGGAAGATGAAGAGGAGGAGGAAGAGGAAGAAGAGGAAAAGAAAGAAGATGATGGTGATGATGATGATGATGAAGATGGTGATGGTGGTGATGATGATGATGATGATGATGATGATTCACAGGTTTAGGATTAGCACACAATCTTCATCAGCATAAGTGGTGAAGTCTCAGTTTTTCATACCATGTTTATCTGTCAGGTGGGGGTGATAATACTTGTCCCAGTCATAGGAATATTTGACTGGAAGAAGGAGAACATGAATAAAGCTGAAATTCTAAAGCATTATCATCACTATTTCTATATTCATATTTCTTTTGTGCCTTTTCTCAGGGGCCCCTCTTTTCACAGACAAAACTCTCACTTTGTCCATGCCCCCCCCAAAAGTTCTTTACTTGCCTCTACTGCATCCCATTTATTCTTTCTGCTTCTCTCATATTTTTAGTTTAAATGAGCCAATGGCTTATCAATATCTATAATTTATTTAGCCTTGGCTTTTTGAAACCACATAAATCATTCCCATCTGATATTAAAATATCAGTTCTAGTGAATTCTTAAATTAGAAATGTAACATTTTGTTTTGTTTTGTTCTGTCTGGGGTCAAATCTTGGTGGTGCTCAGGGCTTACTCCCGGTTTTATGCTCAGGGATCATTTTTGGTGGTTCTGGGGACCAAAACCAAATTGGCTGCATGCAAGGCAAAATAATCCTTATACTATTGCTCCAACACCTGAAATTTTCTGTAGGTGGGACTGGAGCAAAAGCACTGCGTAGGTTGTTTGCCTTGCATACAGTGGACCCAGGTCTGATCCCTGGTACCCCATAAGGTCCTCTGAGTGATCCCTGAATGCAGAGCCTTGAGCACCACTGGCTGTAACTTCTCCTGCCCCAAGGCTTTTGTTTGTTTGTTCTGTATAGAAAACATTTTGGTTAACTCTGTTCTCATCAATTCAGTATCACAAACAGAGGGTCCCATCTCCCCATATTACGTTCAGAACACAACTTTTCTTGTAGAATAGGTGATTGTCTTGCAATACAATCCACACCTTTCCTTGTTTAATTTTTATTTTGAAGAAAACAAATTAAACAAAGCAAATGGTGACATTGGACTATAGGGCTCTGAAGCAAAATTGTAGATCTCAGAGGAGCTTTTGAACATTCCTTACCTCATTGCTATTTATCATCAAACGTACACAAATGTTTGCAATGTGTATTTTAAAACAAAGCTATCACAGTGCCTAAGTACAGAGTTAAGTCAATAGTTTGCAAACGTCTCTTTGTTTCTTAAATGTATTTAGCTACTGATATATCTTTTTCAATGAATGAATCAGACCTGAGCACATACAATAAAGGAAAGCAAAAATTACCAGGTTTGGACTTCTCTTCACAGCCAGAAAGGTTCTGTTAGTCTGCCAGCAGGGGCTCTTGCATATTAATACCCTACCTGGAAGAGCTGACATGTTGAAAATGAGATTAACACCTTCCTGTTTTACATTAACTAAGGCTAAAGTGTCATTTGCCTTATCAGGATAGAAAAAAAATTCAATACAGAAATGATAGGGTTGTGAACAAGGTATGGTTTTAAGAAAATGTTAAAATATTAAATAGATTTTTGTTGTTGTTTGGATGGGAGGGGTGAGTCTTTGAAGATAAATAACTTGTGCAAATAAAAGTTAAAATAATCAGGATGATAGGAAAGCTAAGTCCAAACACAAGGAGCACAGCAACTTCTTCGCAGGCCAGTGCTAATTGACACTTGGCTTACAGTAAACAACTTGTCAGAGCCTCGGAAATAAATAAATAAATGAATAAATACACCATGTCAGAGTCCTGATGACTTGGTATTTGTTGCCAATTCTGAACCAGCCTAGAAATAGAAGAGCTAATATAAATGATTTATTCATTCAGATATAAGATAGCACTTTTTAATTCCCTCACTTCACAATCCATCTAGCTATGTATCTACTACAGATGAGCATTTAGATGAAAAAAATATTAAAAAGTCTAATGTAGGCAAGTCAGCCCCCAAATCATTGCTAAATACAAGGAGGATTGAGGTTGGGGGCATGGACCAGAAGTGGCCTGATACCCACTTGAAGGCTGATTGGGTCAGCACCCCTTCCTTCTCAGGTGTGACAACCCCTCCAGTGCAGCACACACTCTCTTTGAAGTGGGAAAGGCTCCAGGAAGGAGGCATGGGGTTTGTGCTCCGGGTCTCAGGGTCCAGGGTGTAAAGGTTAGATTGCAAAGATGACTCCAACCAGAGACAGGGCATAAATACCCATGGTGGGAGCCTGGAGGCAGACCAAAGGGCTCACCTGGGGGGATCTTGGGCAGGTATGGAATGAGCGGAGCGATAGCACAGTGGGTAGGGCGTTTGCCTTGCACGCGGACGACCTGGGTTAGATTCCTCCACCCCTCTGGGAGAGCCCGGCAAGCTACTGTGAGTATCCTGCCCGCATAGCAGAGCCTGGCAAGCTACCCGTGGCGTATTCGATATGCCCAAAATAGTAACAACAAGTCTCACAATGGAGATGTTACTGGTGCCCGCTAGAGCAAATCGATGAACAACGGGAAGACAGACAGACAGACAGACATGGGATGAGCTGGAATCTATCGGAAGGGCAGAATTTGAACAGGTGGCAAGGGAAATAGTGGAGAGGGCTTTCTAGGAGGCATGGGCCAATTCATTTTATTTTGACACTATTATGGTGAAATAGACATCTAAAATATATCAATGGAAAATATGTTATTACAGAAAATACTGCCAGCAATTCTCTTTTTAAAATACTGTCTATACATGTACACTGAATATATCGAGAGTAAAAAGGACAGAAAATTGAGACTTCATTCAGCTTGCTAAATGTCTACTATTCAAATCTTAAGAATAAAACATACCAGGAGCTATTGTTTCTATTCAGTTCAGAGCTTCTAATTGCTGCTATCTTATGGGGTCTCAATGAGCAGGGAGAAGAAGGGAGAGGGGGGATGAAAATGCATGAGGTTTTCAGGAATGCCAACAATGTGAAGTTGGAATCCCACTCTAGTTACTTTCATTCATTGTTCCAAAGGTGACACTGGTCCTTCTGTCCAAAGGGAGCTGGAGGAGGACGTGCAGTTTTAAGGTAACACAAAGAAAGGCAACTTAATGCCTCCCTAAGGAGACGCCGCAGCAGGCTGTGCTGGTGGAAGGAATGATAATGGCAATAATAACAATAAAAGGAAAAAGAGTGGGGGTGGGTAGGGCGAGGTGGGGAGATGAAGGAGTCCTGATAAGTTGGGTGCTAAGGAGGGAAGCAGAGGCGAAAGGAACCTTGCAGGAGTTTGAGGCTGTTTGGGAAGTGAGATAAACACGGGGACCAGGGGAGCTGGGAGGGAGGACGCAGGAGCAAATCCTGGGAGCGCCCAAGAATAACAGAGAGCACACGTTGCATCACCAGGATCACTGAGACCCGAATCCTCTGGGGGATGTCAGGGCTTTTTTGTACTAGATGTTTTGAAGCAGTGCTTGGGGGTGGAGAGAAAGAGGAGGGGAAAATCATTGGGAAAAATTAAGCAGTCTGAAAGGAGTGTAAGATTATGAAGATAAATGTTTACCTCTCTGCTGCATTGTAGCTCTTGAAATGAAACTGTTTTTGAATAGTGCCTTATCCATACTGTAAGAATGTGGGGCATTGTGAACAAATTGACTGTCTCAGATGATTTGACACATTTTGATTTCTGCTTAGGAAAATATCTGTTAATCCTATTAGAAAGAGGAGAGAGTCCTTAGCAGGAATGCTGGGGATCAAATCGCTCACCATCTTGCTCCTATCCTCCCAATACCAAGGTCCCAAAGTGTCAGTTATTTCCCCCAGACCTGCTGCCTCCTCCCTGCCCTAGTTGCTCTTACGTGGATGCTCCTTCCCCACCTTCCTGTCTTTGCCATGGCACTGGTGAAAATCAAGACAAAACTCGAGGGCTGCCCTGTCCCTGGCAAAAGAAAGCAGAAAAGACCTTATTTTCGGTATTCTCTTCATGAAATTGTTCTTCCTTTCCTCCATCTTCCCTCCCATTTTTCCTTCTTTCTTCTCCCTGCTTCTCTCCCTCCCTTTCTTCTTTATGTGCTTTGCTGTTTGCTAATATCCAACTCCAGACCTTTCTTTGTGTTTGGCAAAGGAAACAGTTTTATTGTTTGGTGACTCCAGGGGGTATATGGTGTCTACGGTGTTGGCTAAGCCAAGCCTCCCCAAGGAAGGTGAACTCACTTACATTACTCTCGGGGAAGATGGGGGGCATGGCAACCACACATGTGAGCACCAACAGTCCTCTGTAGTAAGAAAGCGGGTCTGCTCCCGCCCAGGAGTAGATTTGCGTCTCATATGGCACCGTTCAGTGTTCTAAGGCGACTTATTTGGACCTGCTGTCCGGACCCTGAATCTACAGAGTGCAAATTGGGCATCAGAGAAACATAAGACATTTGCCCCGCAACTACTTTTTTGAAAAAGATTCTTCTCGGAGCAACACCCAAGTCTGATCAAAGAGCCTGTTCATCTGTCTCAAGAGCCAGCGCTGGAGCCCAGCGTGTAGCTAAAAATATGCACTCACAGTCCTAGAAAATTGTATTCATTAAACTCTACCTACAGGTCCTCACCCAGAATCTGCTCTGTGCCAAAGCAGCGTGCTGCTGTTAATCCTCCTTTATAGATTAGGCAGTAAAATAAAGAGGGTGGGGCTGAAATGCAGGGGAAGTCTGCACACGTGTTTGGAAAAGAAGAAAAGGAAAGGCACAGAGGTTTTCATACTCTCTCTCCTTCATGTTTTGAGTTGCCAGAGTTGTCCACTGAGAGATGCAGGGCTTTTCTGTGTTCACAGTATTTTTTCTTCCAGAGGGTAAGTGCTACATGTAAAATGGGAATTTAGAGACAAATCAGATAAATGCCTTACCAACTATGGTACATTGTTATTGTTGGATCTTTTCCCCCACCCCCATCTTTGAATGTTACCAGGGCAATAAGAATAAACACAGTTGATATTATTGAGCGCTTACAATGTGCCACACACTGTGCTGAGTATATTCTATCTATAATTCCAGATTTCTCGAAGATCCCTGTGAGGTAGATTCTTCCAACCCCAGCCCACTTTGCAGATGACAGTATTAAGGTGGCTGAAAGGTAAAATCACTCAAGCAAGCAGCAGAGCTGGGATTTGAACCCAAAGCTTCCAAAGTCTTGCTCATAGTATCTACATGATCATGTGGTCTCTAAAGAGTTTCCACAAAATATGTTTTGTGGTTTTCAGTTAAGATTTTGGTGATTGTGCTTTAATAATACTACCTCAGCTATTATCTTAATCTTTACAATTTTCTGCAATCAAATGGTAGGGTTCCTTGAATGGCAGGAACTGGATCTACCTCACCTTTGCAAGCCTCTGCTGTTCTTAAAACAAAGTGTCTTGCCCAGAATTGGCGCTAAATAATTATTTGTTGAACTGCACTTTACATGATCCCTGTATCTAAATAAAGCCCCTCTAAACAAGTCCCTTTCCCAAACACTGGGATTTTCTCTTTCTTTGTAGCCATCCTCTTCTTCTTGTTTTGTTTTCAAAAGGTTGATTTTGAACTGGAGGGACACTGCAGTTGTCTTGTCACTTAGCGTGATTCGAAAGTGAGAGTCTGTGTAGTGCTTTCGCCTGCCCTCAGCAATCAGGCCTCACACTCGCAAGGCTCTGATTGTAGGAGTTGCCTTATTTGCATTGATGAGGATGAGCCAGCTGCTAGAGCATACAGCACTGCACCTGACACAATCACCGAGTTCAGGATTAGTGCGGGGGAATCAGGAATCCACTGTGCTCCGTGCAATCTCGGTCCCACATTAGAGTCACTCATGCAAAATGACCCAAATTTTCAATGAGCACAATTAGCAATCGAAAGATGCATGTTAATTTGGGGGCTGGTATTTTCCTACGTTTCCCTAAATTAAAAATAATAAAGATACTTTTTTTCTAGTGAGTCTGGGCATGAAAAAAATGCAGGGGGTTGTGGGTTTTTATTTATTTATTTTAAATATGTGTAAATATGTGTAAACCCCAGCAAATGTTGATTTCTCTGGTAGCATTCAGCCCCACCATACCAGAGGTATTAAGTTTGGCATCATATAGGGTAAGGGTTTTGTGGAATCATGTTCCTTTTTGAATGCATTAAAAAAAAACAAACCCACTCTTTCCAGGGTAAAAATAATAAAACAATAACCATAGCAATAATATGTCTTAAAGGAAAAATTAGCCTCTGGAAGAAGATTTGAGATTTTATGTTATGCATTAATATTTCTGAGGTTATGTTTGGGTCACACATAACCACTGATACATTCAGTGATTTCAGGATTTCCTTAAAGTGCAAGAGATTACGTTGAATTTTTATTAAAGAGTTTGTAAATCAAATTGAAATTCCCAAAATCCTAGGCTGCAATCTATAGGTATTGAAATCCTCACCTATACTTTAGGAGGAAAAAAAGAAGCCCACCACATTTTGCAAAAATTGAATAAATGATCATTCGAAGCAAAAGCATGCAGTTCAAAAGCTAAACCTCCCATTGGAGAACAGAAAATTTAATGAGCTTTTAATGGAATGCAATGCTCAGAGTAGTAAATTATTTGTTAGTTGACGATGCAATCAGCATGCTGATTAAGGTTGCTTGGTTTTTTACTAAACATTAACTGAATGAAAACGGGTAGTCCTTGTTCTGCTTGGGGGGCTTTAAGGAAGCAAATGGACTTTCAGAACAGAGATTGTCAATAAAGGTGAGTGCACTCCAGGTGTCATTTGAATATGATGATAAAATACTTCTGATAAATATTTAAAAGCATTTTAAATCCACAATGTTCGCCTAGTGTATTGTGGACTCTGTTTAAAGAAACAGTGGGCCTTAGCAGGCCTAACAACAACCCCTCTATTTCTGTCTAGAAAGAAATATCTAGATCTGCTTTCTTTTATTGCAAAAGAGAGAAAGGGGTAGTGGTGGGGGGGTGGGGGGTATGCTTTGAAAATATAAGCTAGCACGGACTGTGGGATCAGGAGCTGTTTGGGAGTCTGAATTGCAAACCTAAAAAAGAAAAGAAGACAAAAAAAAAAACAAACAAACCTCAAAACAAAAGAAAATATTCTGACAGCAAATAAAAGAGGCATCTGTTTCTCTGACTAAGATAAAAATTTAATTAAGCATTTTCAAAATTCTGAGGTATAAAAATAATTGCGATTAAGGTACATGCATATTTTTTAATTTCTAAATTATGATGGCAGTCTGAGGATAAGAGGGATTGTGATATTAGAGTTATAACCTGTCTAATTGATGAGATCTGAAAGAAAAGAGGAAGAAAAAAATTTGAAAATTATATAATGCTGATTTTTGCTTTAGATTGTTAATACAGAATTTACAAAGGATATCATTTACTAGAGATTAATCAATATGTACATTAGCTATAAATTATTTTCTCTGAAAAAGATTTTGTGGCTAAATCTGTTGAAATTGCTAGATTTATTTCCCCTCCCAAAGAGGGGTGTTTTTGTTTGTTTGTTTTCCTCCCTACCAATTGAAGAATTATGGGTTTGTAGGTTAATTTTCTTTGAGCAGCTACAAAGTTCTTTTTCTATAAATCCTAATTAGTTTCATCATCGGTGATTCTCTGGCAATGATCAGGTACCCTTAAAATCCGATAAATAACTACCTCTCACTTTTAACTATTCCAGTTTATGACCCAGGAGGTTAAAAGCCTTTGACTGGCATTTGACTTCTGACCTCATATAAATGTTATCTTATCAGTTCCTGCTTGTTAACTTGTATTGAGTGCTTGTCCCTGATGGCTTTTAGATAAAGGGTTGTGGGTTTTTTCTTTTCTTTATTCTTTTTAATATATTTCCTATAGAAACTAAACAATTTGCTTTGTTCTATGCCTAGTGCATTTGAGCCTTCACAGTAGCCTGCTGTAAATGGTAATAAAGCCCCAACTCTACTTTTATTATTCTCTACATTATTTTAATTTAGCATTATGGTTGGGATGATATGATGGAGAATCTATATTTACTATAATGAAGAGAAGTAATTACTAGTGATCTTAATCCTTTAACATGTTACTCAGGAAGCTGGTTAGATTGGTATTCTCTCTGAAAAACACGCACACAAAACAAAAAACAATTTAGCTTTGCATTTTGCACCAGCATGAGATGAGTTTGAAAGATAATTTATGGAAATCTTGTCTCCCCAGACTTCAAAAGTCTGCCTAATGAGAGAGCCATCAGTAAGATATATCTTTCTTTAAAAATCACATCCAGACCATGAACAGGGCATTTCTGAACCTTTGAGGAGGAAGGTGGTAGCCTGGTGCCCGCCCTTGCCCTTCTGTTCAAAGAGCTAAGGAGAGATTTTGGCCTTTTATTTCATATGCTGCTCTGTGTGTTGTTCACACATTCAAGTCGTGGATGTGTATAAGTCCAGAGACTGTGTACAAATCTAAATACATTTGAATGTTTGCATTTTAATCTCTCTCTCTCTATACCTCCATGGCACCAGGAAGATTTTTTAGGTAGAAACTGGTGCCCGAGAGGCTGCCTCATTTGCAAATGACCTACAATGTGATTTCTAAACAAAATATTACATTAATTTCTATGTGGGAAGCAGGCAGTCAGGAGGGGGAAGAAGGAAGAGGCAGCCATCTTGGAGTCATTTTGCCTTTTAGCCTCATTCTTTTTCCTGCTAAGGCTCGATGGTTGGAATATTATCTTTGTTTTTAATTGGCTCTCAACATAAAGTAGGAGGCATATACAAGAGACCTTTGTATTCGTGCTTGAAGTAGGAAAAGTTGTAACATCTTTGGACTTTAAATAATAACTGCTCCTATAGACAAACTACACCTATTATTCTCTATCCTTCTAAATAAATATACATATAAATGAAGCATATGCTGAAGCTTGTAAGAGACCTGTGCAAACCTATTAAGAGAAACAAATGTCTATTTGAGCCATTCATTTACTTTTATCTAAAGAATTAATATGTCAGTAAAGTTATCTGCCCTTCCTCCTCCCCCATTCTTTCTTTTCTCCCCAAACACACACTCACACGCACACACACAAATACACATTCAAATATCCCCTTCACAGAAAAATGGCCACTTCAGAAACTTGTTTGTTTGTTTTAAATTGGAATTCCCTTTCTCCTAGAACATAAGTATTTAAGAAAGTTAAAAAAAAAAAGAATGACCTTTTAAAAATTATTTTTAAAATGTTCTGTCGGTGGAGAGCTGCTCTGCCCCTACTGTCCAACACTGCTTTCATCTTGCTCATCATCTTGTGGTAATACACAGGTTTTCATGCAGTTTGTCTAACTTTTCATTTCAACCAGTGCTTTTCTCCAAGTGGCCAGAGTTTAAAGACTGCAAAAGCAAAGGGAAAAGAAATACCTCGGCAGGGGGAAAAACAAACCAACCCCCAAACTGGTGCTGGTATTCACAGCATTGACACATTCTCCAATGTTTTCTCTGTAGTTATAACACAAAAGCGCTTTCTTCCCTGTTTTGATGTGTTAAAGACGGGAAAGAGAGAGGACACTTGGACGTGGTAAAATAAGTATTTGGAAGCACTGGGAAGGTGTTTCTCCTTTGAATGTCCAGCATGTGCCTAGAACTTGTAGATACTTAGAGTCAAATCTTCGTTAAAATTTTCGTTAAAATGGAAAAGGGATAGGAAGTGAAATCTAAGCAAGTTGGGTCACATTTGCTGAACTTTAGCTTTCAGTGTTGCCTCTGTGTGTGTGTGTGTGTGTGTGTGTGTGTGTGTGTGTGTGAGTGCATCCACAGCCAATCATTCAGCTACTCTGAAGGAAGACAGCAAGGATTCTGAACCCCTCTGAAAGGAGAGTGAGTAAATCAACGACAGATTATTGCCTAATTCAGGTATTTGGCAGAAGAAATCACGAACTTTTACTTCGTTAATGTCAGTAATTGGAACCATTTCCCCCCCAGCAAATATTATTTGTGGATTGGTCCACTGAATGAATCAAATAAGGATTTGAAAAACAAATAGTGATCTGATTCCTAAATGTTCTTTCGTATGCCTGGTTTTTTGAGTTGGATCCCAGAGTCCTTTACAATTGTACTTTGGTTCTAAAATTTAAAAACTAAGATTTGAGCATATGAGCTAGATGATTTCAAAACTGTTGCTAGTCAGGCTGCCATTCCTATTTATATTTAATTACTATTTGGAGATAGTTTTAAGTCTTAGTATACTCAAGGCAGGGAAAAAAAATGTTTACTTATGTCAATTTCCAGACCAATGAAAATGAACTCCCCTCAGATTTTTTATGAAAAATTAAAAAACATTGTTTTGAGAGAAAAGAAGAAGAGGATGGAAAAATCAGGGCCCTTGTTTTCGTTTTTATAGCTGTACCATCAAGTTTTATGAAGTTACCTAAAATTATATTAAAATGTATTGCTTTTTCATGTTGTATATAACCTTACCTTAAAAATGTATTAGAAATAAAGTTCACTTAAATTTTCCCCCTTCCTTACCAGAAATCAAACCTATGCTATTTGGGAACACAGTGATGGCTGTGATATCATGGGCCTTTTTGTATTTCAGCAAAGAAACTGATGACATGGAGTCAGAAATATCCACAATTTTAGAACCCACATTTTTACCGTTAAAGGTTTTTATCCCTTCCTTTGTGAAGGCTGGTTCAAATGGATTTCTAATTTCCTTTGGTCTCTGCTCTTTCTTTTACATTTTCTTTATTTGTAGAAATTAGCTTTGTCTGTTCTCCTTTCTTCATAGACTGTTTAAGGTGGGGCAGTCTCCGGGACAGATTCTCCTACTCCTTCCCTCCTCCTCCGATTTGTTGGGATTTGGGAATGGGGACTGATTTTCTTTAAAAAGCCTTGTGATTCAGACTCAGAGAGCCAGGACCTTTTTGTATCCATCTGAACATGCCCAAAGGTCAAAGCCAAGATCATAAGGCAATTTCTTATCCTAAGGGGAAAATGATAAAATCCTATCCACAGACATATGATACCAGGGCCATGGCCTGGACACACCTTGCCTTTTTCCTTGGGGCCTGGCCTGCCCTGAATCAGAAAGAATACATCCATATCCAAAACTGACTCTTCCAAGTGACTAGTCAGATACTCGAAGGTCAGCTGGCCGTTCTCTTGGACAGAGGGCCCATAAACCAGAGATGTTGGTGAGGTTGAAGGAGGAAGGTGGTTCTGTCTGAAGGAAGCCACATAAATCCCAGAGCCTTGTCCCATGTAGGTAGTGGGGGGCAGTGAGTTGGGGCAGCTCCTGGAGTCCCTCTTGCCTGGGCCCTTTTGCAGTGGGTGCGAGCTGCCGCCACCCTTCCCCAACGTTGGGCGCTTGGAAAAGTCAAGCACTGCTGAGCCCTGATTTTCATTTAATAGTCAAAACCAAGATGCATTTGGGCTATGATGATAGGACAGCTCCCTTGAAAAGATTATTTGAACTACAAAGGCATTCATTTAGGACTAGCAATGTTGCAAACGGGCCTGCTAGAAATTAGCAGCCTGTCCTGGTATTTGGAGAGCAAGAGTGACAACTTATTGGAAGTTCTCAAGGAATCATTTATATTTCACACTCCACTAGGCAGCTGATTTGAGATTGTCTGTTAGCATAACAAAGGCTCTGAGCCTGTGAACTTCAGAAACCTTTCGACCTCTTAGCTGCTGGCATGAATAGCCCCCAGTCCTGCCTATAGAGATCTCCCAAAGCTCCCCTGTTCGTGGCTAAATTGTTAATCAGGGTAATTTAATATAGTTTTCAATATGCCTCATCTCTTATTGGGAAAGGTATTCACAGCTTCCCTACCCCTGAAAAAAAAAAAGTTCTTTTATTCAAGTGTGAGAGGGGCAGCTGCTGACAGACCCCAACCCTTGCTCTCCCCGCCACCCGCCCCCCCCCCCCCCCAGACAGCGTTCCCCTCTTCAGGAGCAGTCATGTTCTGAGCTGCAGCCACAGTGAACGGCCCGAAAAAGAAGCTGGAACCACCATCCCTTTGCATACACTCCGACTTCAAGCTGAAATGAAGCTCCAGCCTATTTTGTTGCCAGGAAAGCAACAACAACAAAAAGATCCCCAACCCAACACTGCAATAACTGAAACCTCAGTGCCAACCCACACAAGAACTCTCTCTCTCTCTGTTTCTCTCTCTCTCTGTCTCAGTCTCTGTCTCTCTCTGTCTCTCTCTCAGTCTCTGTCTTTTTCTGTCTCTGTCTCTGTCTCTGTCTCTGTCTCTCTCTCTCATACACACACACACACACACACACACACACACACACACACACACACGCCACACCCCCTTCTCACCCCCATTCCCCACCACCCTTCTCCTCCTTCCTCATCTCCCAGCTAACCTTCCTCTGGCTTGCAACAAAAAGCCCAGACCTCCAGGCCTGCTACTTTTCATTTCTCTCCCTCTCTGGCCACAGCCCACACGATCCTGCACGCTCCTTCACACAGTCACTCTCATCCCCTCCTCGTGTCACATACACTGGCTCTCACCCGCTTCCCCGCGCACTATCAATTCACATGCACATTAGTTAGCTGAAAAGAACCAGAGCACAAATATATTCATTTTAATCCAGTTAAGACCTAAGAGGTCTCATAGGATATTATTCAATAGTTTGAAAAGCAAGTATAAAACTCAGATTTTGCTACACTGTTTCATCTCAAAGAGGCCTACTGTCTTTCACTTTCTTCCAGTATGTATTGCAAAAAATATAAAAATAAAGCCAATAAGAAAAGCTCAAAACAATGACAAGCAAATCACTGAGCTTCTGGCAGACACTGTTCAGCTATTTGTTTTGTTGTTTTCTTTTTAAATGACTGTCATTCTCCTCCCCATAGCCAAGGTAGAAGGACAGTTGCTTACAACGAATGGGGGAGGGAGATGAAATCACTATTTTTCAAATTAAAAATGGTAGGGCTTCAATCTCTTTATCTTATTTTTTCCACCCAAGAATTTCAAAACTTCACAATCCTTCTACTTTCTTTGCAACTTGAGAATTTCATGATGTCTTGAAATTGTTTCAGTGTTTCCTGAACATTTTGATGATGATTTTCTGTGCATCTGTGCTCTCCTTTATGCTAGTTGAGGCCCTGAGTCTTGCTTCTGCTGGCAACAGCCATTGCTGGTGTGGTTCATTTGGGTTGGTTCGCTGTCTTCTCAGCTGCCTGAAGTTGCAGAAAGCCAGGATCGAGTGCCTGAAGTATTTTCTTTGAATTTGCATCAGTTAGAGTAGTCCCTGGTGGAGGTACGAGTCTTTCTTCACTCACTTGGGATCCTAATCTAATATCTCAAAACTGCTGAGAAATGGGAGACAGATTCTATTTACTGCATCAGGGAAAAGATTATTAACCTCCCAAACAAAAATATACAAATATAGGCCCACAATTAATAAAAACAAAATGAAACAAGCAGCACAGTTCCCAAGACAATTTTTCTTTGACTTAAAAAAATTTTTTTAAATAGGTTTTCTGGTCAATTTTAATATCAAAACAATGCCCAGAGGTGACACTTTGGGACACAAAATCAAAATCAAATAAGTGTATCTGGTTATTATATTATGTGGCAAATCTAAATTCTATATTTTCCTTTAAAAGGGGGAATCTGTCAGCTTTCGCTTCAATATTGTAGAAGTTTTTAGATTATATGTGCTTTGTCAATAATCTGTGAGTTATTAACTTTAATTAAGAGATTTTTGTTTATTCTATTCTCCAAGTAGTAATTTTTATTTTTTTAATGTCTTAAACCAGACTATTTTAAAAAAATAGCCAATAAAAATTACTATAAATTAGTTACTAAATATTTCAGGTTTCTCTTTTAAAAAGCCAAAATATGAAACCACTAATTTATAGATTAACAGAAATTTAACCTTTAAAATATGCCTAGGGAGAAAAAATATTATGGTTTCTAAATCCAAGAAAGGGAAAATACATAATTTGCATTTTTTCCCTGTGATTTTGCTTAACATTTTTTCATTACCCTTTTCTTCATTAGAATTTATGATCCATGTCCATCATTACACTTTCACATCTCTGATTTCTGTTAAATTTTCTAACAGAGGTTAATAAATACAAAGGGGGTAAAAAGGCCTATTTGCTTTCATCTAAAGTGCTCAATATTTCATGGTTGTTTGTATTTGCATTTTAAATTTTCCATGTCTTAATTTAAATGATTAAAATATGACTGAAAATCAATTCTATTTGAAGAAGTAAAGAGGATTTTTCAAAAGAAATCAAACAATGAGGTATTGCTAAATTATAATGTTTTCTTGGGGATGGGCATCTAATACCCTCTCTAGCATGGCACAGTTTGGGCTTCATATTTATGGAAGAAAAAGAATTGAGGTTGGGGGACAGAAGGATGTATATTTGGAATGGTGTTTGACAGGGGGAATGAACGCAGACACCAGAACAATTATATTACAATCCCATTGGGAATGCCAGCACCAAATTTAGCCAGACTGATGGGGGTACTGTCTAGACGGTCCCTTTTGTGTATCAGCTGTTTTTTCCTTGCTTTATTGCACTGCCTGAATGTGCGAGTTGAACATGCATATGGATCCCAAACATACCCATTCCTGCAACCATACATTGCTATTAAACTTCTGTCATTTGACTGAGAATCAGGGGTTGTGTATTCCTACTGTATTCGTTTTATAATGTTTTGCGATTAAAATGCAGCTTTCAGAACTGGTTGTTAAACAAAGATCAAAAGACAGACTAGAAGGTACCTAAGCTGTTCCCCACCCCCTACTCCCACCCCCGCCCCCCCAGGAAAAAAAGATCTACTAGGTAAACATTTCTATCTTCTAAAACATGTCCACCTCTTTTTCTACAGAAGTAAATGAAGGCCAGAAAGAAAAGAAATAAAACAAAGAAAGGAAAGAGGCACAGTACATGTAAATTACTACCTTTCCTTTTGAAAAGGGCAAAGGATAGAAGGAAAGAATATTTATTAAATGTTTACAGTGTAATTAATGGCAGTGTGTGTGGTTTTCTTCCCCCTACCCCACCCAACCCCAACCCTCTTTATTTGGTAAACCAATAGAGTTCAGTAATCAGGGTTCTTGTGAGGTCTTAGAAATGGAGTTCCAAACTCTTTTAAATACAGGCTATACAAGGTTGCTTTAGTGTTACCAGGCAGATAGGAAAACCCAGAGACATTTCACATCTAGGAAACTGTCAGGATTTTGTGGTGTTTGTCAAGATAGTGCAGGAAGGCTAGGGCTTACTTAGGTATGATTACAGTATCCACACAAAACACGCATTGTTTCAAAGAGTAGGAATACACTCCTAAACAGGGTGCATATTCCCTGGGTGATGGTACTAAGGTTGGAGGCCTTTGATTGCAACCAAGAATTCTAATGGAGCACAAATTAATTATCCAATTAGAATGTGAGAAATTTAAAGACAAAATGCTAACAGAAATCAAATCTATCTCTTCCTATGAACGATTTATCAGAAACTCTTGTCTATAGTCAGTAAGAATGAAAAGGTCTTTAAAAATTGGAATTCTGTAGAATTAAAGTCATTATAAATTAATTTATCAGAAAATTTTTTCTACAGTCAGTAAGAATGGAAGGGTCTAAAAAAATGAAATTCTGTAAAGTGTAAGTCATTACAAATTAAATTTTTGTCTCATAATTGGAGTCCAATGAATCTACTGTTTCAGGAAAGATAATCTGATATTTATGGCACAGGAAATTTGTTTATACCTGCAAACAATTTGGAGCAAGAATTCTACTTTTCATCTGCTGAGTTTTGTTTTTAATTTTTTTTTAAATAGTAAGAGTTTTTATACAGAAAGAGGGAAAAATCAGAACTTTGAATTTTTTCTAAAACTGTATTTTTCAGTGATTAAATAATGGAAGTCAAATATTTTAAATAACCATATTCCATGCTTCATCTTTGGAATCTAGTTTACTATCACCCACCATGGATGGTGGAGATTGTATCTGTCTTTTGAGGATAAGGAGATGAAGAGAGTACTGGAGGATAAAGGAAGCATGTTTTATATTTACAGACCAGAATAAGATACAAATGGCCTATTTTGGGGTTTGAAACATCAGATTACAAATCAAGAATCATAAACTATCATCAGTGACATAGGATGAGGGCAAGTCCCTGGTTAGGAGAGAAGAGATTTGAACCACGTGAACATGGAAACATTGAGTAGGCCCTTGTAGGATTTGATGGTGACAACCTGAGGCCTAACTTGGTATGACTGAGGGGAAAATATGTAACCAAAGCAGAGACAAGGAGGAAAAGAAACCAAGACTGAGAAATCAGAGAACAAGAGAAAAATGGGAAGGGGGTGTTGCTGGTGGTGTGGCAAGCAGGGGTATGGGTGAGGAGGAAAGAAAAAGAAGTGAGAGAGAAGAAGAGAATGAATATTCTACGCATTGTTTTAATCTAAAATAGAGAGCCTTCCAGGAGAATGAATTTCAATGGAGCCGAGCCAAAAATAATTATAGAGATTTTCTTGTTTTGTTTTGTGAATGAAGAGCATCTCTTTTCTCTGGAGATGAGAGAGGGAGAAAGGACCAGAGCCAAGAGACTGAAATGATGCCCCTTTGCTCCTTCCCTTCCACACAGCACAGTAGCAGACCTTTCTTTCTTCCCCTTTCCAAAAGCTATTGGCACTGAATTGTGCTAGGAGGAGTGGGATGTGGCAGCAGCCCTGAAACCTAGCTGGGTATTCTAGTCTAACAAAAGCTTGTTTACTTTGATAAGACTGAAGTATTGAAATTGGAAGCAAGATTGGGATGTGAGGGGACAGGATTCATATTTTAGGCACTAAAAATGAAATCGAGCTATTTTACAACCCAGAATATTCTCCTGTTTGAGACACTTGAAACTTCCTTTGGGGTTTGTTTTACCAATTACACTTGTTTCCTTGTTTTTCATCATCAATAGCAGGCTACTAAAAGAAATAAAGTATTCTCTCAATTTTCCTCCATTTCCTCTGTGACGTAAAATCTTTATCTTGGAGCCTTTTTGTTTTTTTACAGAAAAAAAAGTTATCTATTAAAATAGCTTGAGCTATTAGTTTTTGGTTTTGTGTGTATGTGTGAAAGAAGTATAATATACTCACAAAAGCAGGTATAAGATCCTATACTATTATAAAACACAATATTGAGGGAGAAATCTACTAATGTTAGCAGACTTTTGGGATAAAGGGATCATGAACAGTATAAATTTTCTTAAATTGCATTGACTTATAAACTAAGTACTGTTTAAATCTAAATATTCCCTCTAATACTTTTATTTTAGGTGTTGTGCCATGTTAAATATCCTGTTGCTATTTTATCATTAACAGATATTATCTAAGTAGGTTTAAGTACCATTTTTTATCTCTATCTGAATTTTAAAAAAATTAGATGTTTCAGAAACCTAAAAACACTTTCCTTTTTTTTACAACGTATTTCACAACTTGTAAAAATTTACTTTCATTCTTATAAATATATAACCTGCTAGGTTTTTAATGATTTAGTTATTCAATAAAAGAGCAGTATAGAGAGTTGTAAACATCAAAATGAACATGATACAAATAGGAAATATGAAAAACTACATTACATTAATGGTCAGTGTTTTCCATTGGTTTAAGCATAAGCATCCCAGAAAATAGCAAGATAGTTTAATTTTCCTTAAAATTTTTGTATATTAAAATTGTTTCTGTTTTTCTAGTGAAAAACTATTGAAATGTGTAGTAGTTTGTAGTAAAGTTATATGATTCTATTATGTAGTTTGGCTTTAAAAATTTTTTTAATGATGAAAAATGTCTTCATGTACATGGAACTTTATTTGGGGATTTTCAAAACATGTTTTAAATGTCACTATGAATATATTGTGTAAATCTATGAATATGAGTTTTATGAATTCACATTTAATTTAATTAATCATATTGATTCACTTGACATTTTTCTTCTCCTGAATCTCCCCTCCCCTTTCCCCCATCTCTCTATTAAAAGTGATTCATTCACAGTGGTAGACTAATTTTTGAGGCATATTTTACAAAATAAAACCGACAATGGTTTTAGAAGAACTTTTAAAAGCATTCAATTTAGATTTGTTAGAAGTGGTTAAAATGAATATTTAAGAATTCAAAGTACTTAATCACACTAATCTAACATTACATTTAAAAACCAAATTCCCCAAATGAGATCAACTGTTTTTAAAAAAGAGGAATTATTAGTATTAAATAACCAGAATGTTCACTAATATACTCAGCCAATATAAGATGTGATACAGAGAAAATATTTATTTTTCTGTATTGCTCTATATGAGTTTCAAAACAAATATTTATTTTTCAAGTTTTAAGACTTTATCTCTTTTAAAACAACTGGCAAAATAAGAAAATATCTAGCAACACTTAATGTATATTAAATCCCCCAATATGTATATTGTGAAATTTTCATTTGGTCATACTTTATTTTTAAAATTGTTGAGAAAATATTAGTGGTATACTAAACATTTAAAATATGGTATACACTAATTTTTACTGAAATTTAATACATCATACCACCATGTATATTTACCACCAAACTCTCCAACTGGTTAGACTATGAAGAGGTAGAAATAGACTTACAATATCAACAACACTTATTAAACTAACAGTAAGAGAGCTCTTGGTCTGTGCACCAAAGTTTCTGTAGTTAGGAACATATAGTTAGATTTGCTTTCTCCCCTTTGCCCACTTTCCATAGTCCCATGCTGGACTCTATTCCACTGAATGGAGTAGATACAATTGTAATTGGTTTGTTCTGGTAGTATATTATATATATATATATATAGATATATAACATATATCTATATATACATATAAAACATGAACGGATTCTAATTGGCCAAATATTTTTAGCCCCAAATTACTAAACCACTTTTAGAAATTTGCTCTGAAAAGTTACATTCCCTTGAATTCAAACAAAAATTTCCCCAAAGGAAATCTTGTTTGTTGGTTCTTTGCATTTTACAGGGGTATGAAAAGTCCATCAAGGACAATGGGGTGGGGGGTGGGGGGGAAGGAAACAGCAAAAAGCAATAGAAAGGATTAGGGTAGAAACTTCTTCAAGCACCCAAGTCTTGTTCCCTGGCCACAAATGTCATAATGGTGTGTGAATAAGCTATGTTTAATATTAAGATTTTTTAAAAAGAGCCCTCACAGTCCCGAAAATTCAGAGGAAAAGCCAAGACTCTTTACCCCATACTCTTCATTATGTTGGCCCAGAAGCCTAGCGTAAGATCGTTTCATTCAGCTCACATGCTTGGGTTTTGTCACTTTGTGTCATAACCTCCACATTACTTAAATGTAGTTTTAAAATGTGTTAAATGGAAATGCTGATATAAGCTAAATGTAGCTGTATTTGATGTTTTTGCTCTAAGTTCATTCACGGTGGTGGATTTAGTTAAAAGGTCTGGAACAGCCATGTTCAACAGTGAGGAAACAAAATCCCCTTAACTTCAGTGGGGACTAAGATATGTCACAGCAGAAGGAAGTCACTGCAGATATTTGAGAGAAGTACCTTCCACTGAAATGTCTATTACTTCAATGTCCTACAAGAAGCTGACGTATATATAAAGAAATATATGTTACATTAGCAATAAAGACTCATGAACTTTTTTTTACTTTACCAAATGCTATTTTATGTCTTGGCCATAGAGAATATGCAGTAACATTTATGATAGTAATAGCTGATATCAAGTAAAGGTTGCTAGTGATCCCAGGTGTCTGATGAATTATAATCAGAAACTCTTTGGTTATCATTAAGTCACAAAACTATATTGTTGCTAAAATATTAGATGAATTGATAATAGAGAAAAATGGACAGTTTGACAGAAAGTCAACAGAAAATAACAGCAATTATATTGCCTTATACACAAGCATTCTCTGTTCCATCTAGTGTGCAGTGTGCTATTATTAAAAAAAAAGTATGGTATCTCTTCTGGCTGATACAGCTGTATTAGGAAGTTTTAAAGAACAATCTACTTTCCAAAATACAACATTTAGCTTATCCGCATCTTTTTTGGTAGAATTTCTCCTCCCAGTTAAAAACTGGTTTTCATCATACAACTGCATAATTATTTTTCTGCAACTAGCGATAATTACTTGTTTTGTGTATTTCTACTAGAGTGATTCAATGTTTGCTGTTCTACTTTGTAAAATGCGTCTGTGTTAGAGACATGTGAAAAGGAGTATTGACCTTATATAATATATTGCTATATTGGTAGGGGCACTCAGTTCTAATTCTTTGTAAATAGACAAAAGTCTATATTGCTTTGAGTTTTCCTTTCTTGAAAGCTATGTGAGTTTTCTGACTACAGCATAAAACTGGAGGTAACTGAAGACAAGAAGCCTCACAACATGGAAATTACTCAGTACACAAAGAAACTCCCTCTCACATAGATGTACAATGGGTGACTGAATAAAAAGGCTGTTGGAAGGATTTGTTGATAGTGGCATCATAGAAAAATCTGGAATCAGTGTTTGTGAGTTTTGTCATACCAAAAAATCACTCAGTTTTCAAATCATTCAAGAATATCTAATCATTTGATGTCACTCACAAAGCTTTGCACAAATAAAAATGAAAATTAAGCAGAGCCTCTCCTGCCAGTCTTCTTTTATCTTACAGCAAGTCTCTCTTTCTCTTCCAACTCTTATTTGTCTGTCGTTCTCCTTTCTTTCAAGTTCTCTTTAATCCTGGCTTTCCCATGTCCCTCTTTGGTCTTTTTTCACCACTGATGCCAATAAAAACTTGTCTATGTAAAACAAATGTGTCCAGTCTCCCCAAAATGTGATTCGTGTCTTATTTTATTTTAGTAAAAGTATGTTTGTGGTACCATCTTATTTAACATTCTTTCAGTTTTAAAAACAAAGTTTAAAGAAAGTAGTGGTGAACTAAAGAGCTGTTTAATGCTCCTGAATTTATTTGTAAATATGTGTAATGTTAAATGCAGTGAAATGCTTGTGTGACTACTTTTGTGCTTACTGATCCCATGGTACAGAATGAATTAGCTTATCCAGGAAAATTCAAAGTCATAATTAGTCTTGTGAATTATAATAATCTGGTCTCATCCTACATTTCTTTCTCATACAGTACTCCCAGTGGGAGTTCGCATGAGAAAGGACTACAGCATTGGACATTAATAATCATATACCTGTGAAGCATGAGCGTTTTCCTATAGCGCCAATCAATAAAATTAGAAATCAGCCCCACTTTGAATCTATACCTTTCAACCAACAAAAGAGTAACATCCATATTTTTATGTTCAAAGAAAATCATTTTTAATTTCTAAATGCCTCTCAGAATTATAAAATAAAATGAAAGTTTATTTTTCCTAATAAAATTTGCTTTACTCTTAATTTAACTCAACATATAAAGCTATGATTCATTTTAATTAAAAAGAAGTTACCAATGCTTGTTTTAGACAGTTTCCTCAAGAAAATGGAAACTAAAGAGAAAGTAAGGAAACAACCCATTAAACTTGAGAGAAAACTGTATTTATTTTTAAGGCGCTTAGCTAAGCCATTTTTCCTGATTTGATTACTAAAAACAGCTTGTTGACTGATTGAGATGACCATGTGTTTTAAGATAGAGAGTTTTCTAAGTTAAAGGGGGAAAAAGCATGGTACCTAAACACTGAGGTGTTGATATTTTGTTACAGTGAAATATGCTTATTTTCTTTTACTTTAAGGTTTTTTTGTTTGTTTGTTTGAGGGCCACACCAGAGTTGCTCTGCAGTGCTTGGGGGACCATATGTGGTGCCCGGGATCAAACTGGGATCAGCTGCATGCAAGGCAAGTACAGCTGCTGTAGTATCTCTTCAGCATTAATAAATACTACTCTTTAAGGACAGTGTTGCAGATGTAAATTGGTGCAAACATTTTGGAAGATACTATTAGCTTCCTCAATAAGTTGAAGATAAGAGCAATTCCACTTTCGGGTACCCATTCAAAAACATAAAAACATTAACAGCAACTAAAATTTCCCACCCCAGTGTTTATTGTGGCTTTATCATAGAAAAAATATGGAAGAAACTGAAGTGCCAGTAGATTATTGGATAAAGGACATGCACAATTATATTAGAATACTATTCAATTATTGAAAAAAATGAGGAAACTTTCCATTTGTAACCAAATATAAGGAACTTGAGGGAATTTGTGTAAAGTTAAATAGGTCAGAAGAAAAAAGACAAATGCTGAATAATTATACCATTGTGTTTCATATGAGGATATAAAATCAATAGACATACAAGACAAAAAGGGAACAGAGGCAGAATCTTTGTATGCTTGAGATTCTGGTTTGACCCCTGGCATTGCATTACTTCTATTCCTACCCTCCTCATATAGTGTAGCCCTGGACTTTGCAAAGCACCATGATAGCCCTAAGAAACTCTGGTGCTATATGTTGAATCTGAACAGTGCCACATTTTTGAGTCCTTAGCACTGAACCATTTTGCTAGGTCAGCTGAATATCACCAGGAGTGGCCCGAGGCAGGACCTGTTGAGCACTACTTGGGAGGCCCATCCCCTGCCCAAAATAACAAAATGACAAACTATTGAACATTGATAAGAGAACTAAGGTTATCTGAAAAAGAGCTAGGGAAGGGAATTAAATGTAGGGGTATAAAAATGAATTTAAATTAATGATACATTTAATGAAAACTTTCTAATCTTTCTCCTCTTTTTTTTTTTATCCAGGTAAGCTAATTTTCTAGTTAGATTTTATTTCACTTTTAGTTCTTGGGGACAGGGTTTAATTTTGGCTTTATGCTCAGGGATCACTCCAGGAGATGCTTGGGGGACCCTCTGAGTTGCCAAGGATTGAGCCTCGGTTGATGGCATGTAAAGCAGGTGAATTTCCTGCTGTACACACTGTACTATCACTTGAGCCTTCTAGTAGAATTCTTAAGGTGTGTTCAGGAAAAAAAGAGTTACATTATGATGACTGCCAACTTGACTCAAAAAGGAGGCAAATTGCAATGTTAAAGGACTGGAGCAATAGTACAGTGAGTAGGGTGATGGCCTTTCATACTTTCAGATGGTTCCCTGAGTCCCACCAGAAGTGATTCCTGAGCACAGAGTCAGGAATAAGATGTGAGCACCACTGGATGCAGTTAAAAAATGTTTGAAAAAGCACAGTGGTAATTGTACATCTATCCATAGAAAGATTGCACTCATCTGCGAAATATAAAACAACAGAATGGGAGACTGACACCCAAGAATAGTAGAAATAAGTACCAGGAAGTTTGCTCCATGGCTTGGAAGCCGGTCTCACATGCTGGGGGAAAAGACGGCTCAGATAAAAAAGGGAACACCAAGTAAAGCCTGGTTGGAGGACCCACTCGGGATAGGAGATGCATGCTGAAAGTAGACTTAGATTGAACATGATGGCCACCCAATACCTCTATTGCAAACCACAACATCCAAAAGGAGAGAGACAACAAAAGGGAAATCCCTGCCACAGAGGTGGGGTGGGGTTGGGAGGATGGGATGGAGTGAGTGGAAAGGATACTGCGGTCATTAGTGGAAGAGAATGGGCACTGGTAGAGGAAAGGGTACTCGAGCATTTTATGACTGAAACACAAGCACGAAAATATGTAAATCTGTAACTGTATCCTCACGGTGATTCATTAATAAAAAAAGGGGGGAGAATTATTTTTTTAAAAATTGTACATCAATTTAAAGCCCAACCCTCAAAAGCTATAATAGTCTTAAAATTTGAACAGTAATCTATCAATAGGTAATGGGTAAACAAATTATAATTTAGTCAAGCAATGAAATACTACTCATACCCAAAGAAGTAAACCATTGATAGATTTTATAACATGAAAGAAATCTGACCGTAATTATTCTGAGAAAATAAAGTAGACATTAAGAGTAAAAATCACACTTATCTAGGAAATTCAAACGAATATATAGTGACAGAAAACAGATCTATAGTTGTTGTCTAAGGGAAGGATCAGGAGGGAGGAATTACAAAGGTATGAAGACATTTTGGGGTGATATGTATGTTAATTATCTTGATTGTAGTGTTTGTTTCACAGGCATATAAATTTGGAAAAACAGTTATACAGTTAAATGTAAAAGGTCTGTTCATATTAATTTTGCTTCAATACAGCTGTTAAAACCAAATGAACAACTAGGATGATGTAACAATTAGGATGGATGCTAGTTATTAACAAAAATTTCAGACAGTAGACTTCATGAAACCAGATATAGTTGACATAAATAATTTGGGTAGGGGACAGAGAGATAGTAAGTATTAAGGTGCTGGCCCTCCAAGTGACTGATTGCATATGGTCACTCAAGAAGTGCTAAGGGTAATCCCTGAACACCACAGGATGTGGCTCAAAAACCCAAATGAAAAGGAGAAAAAATTGGGATATTCCTCCAAGCACCACTGATGTGACCCTACTCCCCAAAAAGGATTTAGGTTTTGGAGTGTCCTCTTCATCCCTTGCTGATTTTTAATAACCCCAGACTTAATCCTCCCCACCCCCACCCGTCAAGCCTCGATGCAATCCTGGATGAAATAAGTATCACAAGTTTTAGATTCTATCTCTAATAGTGCACCAAACTATGTGTCTTAAGGCAGGTTTGACTAAATCAATGTCAGAATACTACTAGAATTACTTGAGGATGAGACGACCGAAAGATACTTCCTTCTGGATAAAATAGATCCATCCAGCAAACATTTCCATTTTACAATTGCTGTTTTGTCACAATATGGTGACAAAATTCTCTCTTTCCTTTTTACTCTCATGTTTGTGATAAGAATGTATGGTTGAAAGGGAGAACTGAGGGACACTGTTAGTAAAATAGCAGAAATTATCTGAATATATTTGCCTCGGTTAGATATTACTATGTGAGTTAATCAATTTTAATTTGTTCAGTAAAGCTTGATTAAAACCCACAAGATTCAAATCATCAGATGAAACATTTTTCAGAAATGGAGAATGAGTTGGTTTACCTATCAAAGTGTCTCGTGAGGTATAAAGTCAAAGATTGGATAACTTTACTTTTCTACTTTTAGTTTTATTTTTATTATGCTGAATGTTGTATCTATTTGCTTACAACTAAAGTTTTAGATGTATGACAAGCTATTTTAGTGTCCATCTCAAGACTAAGAAAAAAATATTCCTGTATAATGTTTAAGGAAGTCCTCAAGGACTAAGCTAAAAGCTGGCAAGTATCTGAGGAAGAGGACTGGAAGTAACTTGGGCTGGAAGTAACTTGGCTACATATGTAAATGACATTTAACTAGAATACATGCTTTAAAACTTGTGATTTATTAACTGTGTTGAGGAAATAAAAAATAAAACCTAGGTCATTTCAGCAAATAGAATGCATTTCTGACTGACTAGATCTTTGGTTAAAGGAAATTCTTCAGAAATACTTTAACATTTGCACACACCAGTGAAATTGGTTTCTTTTGTTGTTGCTTAGGTTTTTGACTTTGTCTTGAGTTATTTCAGTGGTAAAGTCATTCAAAGGACCGCTGAAAGGTTCCACCACTATGCCCTTTCAACCTGCTTCATGGTGTCTGTTGAGGTGAAGACACCTTCTTTCTCCCTTAGATTCTAGCCACAGGGTTTTAAATCAAATTGGAAACCAGCTGATAGAGAAATCCTATATTTTGCTAAGTTTCCAATAATTGAAGATTCTTGGTAGTAAACCCATCAAAGGCCTTTAGACATTGAGATGACCTCAGAAATAGCTTACTTTTTCCCTCTCTGTCAAGAGATGGTGTTCATCTGTGGCTTTCTGTTGTGGCACAGCTCAGTCCATGTCTCATACCTTCCTTCTACCCCTTTCCTGATGGAAGACTTAAATCCCATCATATTTATGATCTCAGTGCCACATTTCAGAAGTCTATTGTTCTTGCCTACATGTATAGGCAAAAATCTCCCCTACCTATCTTATTGGGTTTTCCTTAAGATCAGCATCATCATATATTTAAAGTCACTTTGTAAAGTATAAAGTAAGATAAAAATTAAGATAGTTCTGATCAAAACAATAGAAAATTAGAAATGGTCCTGGTAGGTAAGACATTATGGAGTCAGGTTCTTCTATTTTGAGGTCTGGGGAAAACCACCTTATTTGTACAAATACACTTTTCACTCACATATTCATATTCCTAGGTATTATTAGTGATATCCTCCTTATGAAGTTTTATTATATAGTCAGAAAATAATGCTGGGACAGTTACCAATAAGCAAACATTATGAGTATGAGACTCTTATGAGAATAAATTAACTTGTCTTCTTGGAAAATGGGAAAAATGTCCAGAGACCAGTTGTTTAGGTGATACCTTTTCCTCTTTAGACTTTCTATATAACTATTCTTAAACTTAAAGAGCAATCTTGAAGAACTTCCTTATTCTCACATTGATCCATTAAAATCCAGTCATTTTATAATTAACTATTATAACTGATTACAATTAATGGCTATAATAATCATTATTAATTACACTTGCTGTACAGCAATTCATAAGATCTTTTCCATAAGTCTTCATCTTTAAAAGAATAGAATTCAAATTTAACATTTGGACAATAGAACCCATGAAATCAGCTAGGTTCTACAGTTAGAACGAAAGCTAAAGAGTCTTAGCAAATTCCCATTCTTGTTTACCTGGCAGTAGGTCAAAAATTTTATAATTAGAAAACAAATACACCCTCCAACATTTTCTTTGTAACATTAATTTTTATTCACCAAATATTCAAGGAATATGGGACCCCAATTTATTTTTTAAGAGGTATGTAACATTTGGGGACAATAAATAGTTTTATCTACTTTTATTAAAATTTTTTCAACACAAAATTAACAGAAGGTAGTTTTTAAATTCCAGAGCATAACATTTAACTGCAGAATTGATATAGATTAAAAATAAAACATTATTGGGGGCTGGAGCAATAGCACAGCGGGTAGGGCATTTGCTTTGCACGTGGCCGACCCAGGTTCGAGTCCTAGCATCCCATATGGTCCCCTGAGCACCGCCAGGAGTAATTCCTGTGCATCGCCAAGTGTGACCCCAAAAAAAAAGCAAAAAAAAAAATAAAACATTATTTAAAACATTATTTAATCTATGTCTGAGGAAAAGTTATTTGTAATATTTGAGAATATTTCAAATTCTATGGGTTTGGTTTTCCTAAACTGACATCCTTTTCTGTACAAGTTATTAATCTGTATCTAATTCTTTGCCGTTTGTTTACTGTTCTATCCAAAGACCAACATGTCATGCTAACACTTTCTTTAAAGCAATGGCAATTGGCAAGAACAAACTATATAAATTCTGCTTTGAATTAAGCCAAATTGTTCTGTGGGTAAGACTGATAGAGCTTAAGTAGATATTCTAAGAAAGGCAGGTAGTTAGAGAGGGAATAAACATAAGTTTGTTAGCTTTAAGACTTCCTAGACTAAAGTTAAGTTACAAAAGACACAAAAGGCATACAATTAGAAAGGAATTACCTTTCTCCCAAGTAACTCAGTAATTTCTTCTCTTGACCATTATGATTTAATCCTATAACCTTTTACTTTGATACACAGTTGAAATATTCTCTTCATTTCTTGAGAATTTTTTCTCAAAATATTAAAGTGCCACACAACATATTTTAATATGCCATTGTATGAGATCAGAAAATATTCACCTGGGCCAGAGAAATGGTACAGCAGCTAAGGCACTTGCCTTGCATGTGCTAGATCCAGCTTTGATCCCTGGCACCACATATGTCCTACAAGCCTTGGCAGGGGTAATCCCTGAACACAGAGCAGGATTAGCTCTAAGTACCTCTGGGTGTGACCCAAAAATAAAAACAAAAACAAAAAACAAACAGAAAGTTTTGGCCTGGATGAAAAATGGAATATTTTGCAGAATCCTATAAATCCCTTCATTACAGGGTCCTGGTTTCTGTTTGTCAGTTACATTTTTTGGTTTCAATAGTTGCTATTATTCAGCAATTCTTATCCTAGTCTTTGGCATTTCCTTTATGACTCTTGGTAATCAAATTTAGCAGCTCTCCACAATCCGCCTGCTTCCCACATGCTCTTTATTGGTATGCTTACTGCTTTCTTTCTGCAAGCTTGTTGTACTAATCCCATGTAATGCATAGTCTTCCAATTATGTCAGGGATCTTCTTTAATCTATGTTAATGGGTGCATTTGATCAGTTCAGAAAATAAAGTTTATTTCAGTACTTAATTGACTTACTGGGAGGTCAGTTAGAAAGTTGCTATGTAAAATAGTAAAAATACTATGAAATTCAGAAGTAAGGTAGTAGCAGAACATTGAAAACAGAATGGTGTAAGAGCTACTAAAGAGATAAAATTGATAATGGTGTAAGAGCTACTAAAGAGATAAAATTGATAGGATTTTTGTGACTGACTGAATACTAGGGCTAAGGAGAGAAAAGTTAAAGTTCATCCTAACTCACTGTCACTGTCACTGTCATCCCGTTGCTCACTGATTTGCTCGAGTGGGCACCAATAATCTCTCCATTGTGAGACTTGTTAACTGTTTTTGGCATATCAAATATGCCTTGGGTAGCTTGCCATGCTCTGCTGTTCAGGCGGGGTACTCTTAGTAGCTTGCCAGGCTCTCCAAGAGGAACAAAAGAATCGAGCCCAGGTTGGCCATGTGCAAGGCAAACGCCCTGCCTGCTGTGCTATCCTTAACTCTGGCTCAAAAAATAGAGGTAATAGTGAAGTCATTTATTGAGATGGAATACACAAAAGAAAAAGCAGACTTGGGATATTAGGGAAATGAGAGAGAGGTGATAAAACTTGTTTTCCATAACTGAATCATCAATGATTCAAAGGAAGAGCATAAATTCAATAAATTCTCAGACATCTAAGCTTCTTAATTAATACTAATTATCAGTGTACAGTTAAATATAGGGATCAGCAGATCAGATAAGTTTGAGTACGGACTCATGTGTGAGTCCCTGACTTCATTTGACCCCTGGCTCCATATAAATAAGCAATCACATAGATAAACATGGGTACTTCTAATTGTCTGAAACTTGAAAACCTGTGGGAAGGCAAATTTTTATGTAGCAATATATTTATTTATTTATTTGTTTTGTTTTGGGGGGGAATCACACCAGACAGTGCTCGGTGATCTCTCCTGGTGATGTTCAGGAGACTTTATAGGGTTTTGGGGACTGAACACAGGTTGGTCACATTTAGGGACCACAGTAATTATGTTGGTATAGATTAAAAATAGCATAAAAGCTGACTTCATTTTTCTTCTGCATTGTATTGAATGTATGTAAACAAGAATAAGTTTGCAAAGGTAATGCATTAAAATAACAAAATAAGGTATGCAAGTGAGGCTTTTAAAAATAGTTTTGAGTGATATATAGTGATGAGGGAGAACTTTTTACTTAAGGCAAAAATGATTCATTGTTTATTTAAAACTTTTTTTGAGATATGACTGCAACACAATCTTCACTCTCTTATAAACTCCCTGGATTATTAATTCTACAAATTTCAGATTTAAGTGCTGAATTAGGGGTAAAGTTTTTAAAACTTCCTATAACTATTATTAGTATATCTAAACCTATGGGCACTTATAATTGCTGCAATATATCATTAAAATATGCAAAGCATGTCACATGCAAAGAACAGCTTCACACAGCAAAGAATAATCCAGCCTCAAATGACAAAAATTTTAGGTTGAAGAATCTCAAAGGAAAGGAAGAGCATAAATTCAAGCCAATATTTCAGAAGTAACAGCCAAAATGAGGAACAATTGAATATTAAAAAATTCACTGTCACTGTCATCCCATTGCTCATTGATTTGCTCGAGTGGGCACCAGTAATGTCTCCATTGTGAGACTTATTGTTACTGGTTTTCACATATTGAATATGCCACGGGGAGCTTGCCAGGCTCTGCCATGCAGGCGGGATTCTCTCGGTAGCTTGCCAGGCTCTCCGAGAGGGGCGGATGAATCAAACCCGGGTCGGCCTTGTGCAAGGTGAACACCCTACCCGCTGTGCTATCACTCAAGCCCTTGCACTAGAGGTTTTTTTTTTTAAATTAGAATTTAAAAAAATGATGTCTTTAGTTTGATCTATGTATTTATCATCTATGTAGTTCGATTTACATATATAATTACTAATATAAGTGTTTGTACTTTTAAGGAAGTTCACACACACATAGGTAAAACAGCACATACATTTACATAAATATGTGCATGTGTACATATATATGGTTTGGGAAGGGACTGTGAGAGAAATATTAAGTTTAGTTTTTATCATATTACTCTTCTAGTTTGATGAACATTCAAATGGATGAGAGTTTTTGTGGAGGACTAATACATTTTCTGTTTAATTCTTAAAAAAACCTTTCAAATACTCTAGATTACAGTAAACATTACTTCTGAGCTCTAACTATATGCTACATATACATTTTCTACATTCAATCTTCAAGGAATTACTAAAAAATTTATTACTTTATTTTACAGATGAGAGGAATGAAATTAATCCTAGTATTAATTCTAAATATACATCCTAGACAATAGATAAAATGTTTATTTTTCAGTACTCACGAATGATTTAGTTATTTCAGGAACTCCCTCATAAACTCTCTTTTCCCTCAGTGTAATAAATACTTTTCCCAGCTATGTATCAGCACATATCCTTGCACTTCTCAAAATATAGTCTTTCTTACAGAAATAATGCAACTCAATGTAGAAGTTTAGAAAACACAGGGAAAGCACAAGTCAAGAAATTAAAAATGTTCGCTAATTATGATTTTCCGAGTAGTGAATTAAATTTTTACCATTTTTCTTTTACTCAGTTAGTAAGTTTGTTATATACAGTGTTCTAAAGTGCATTGTGAGAAATTGTTTTTAAATGGAGAAAATATGGTACACAAGCTAAAGTATTAGCTCTCATTTTTAAAGAAAAAATGGATTAGGTGGGGGTGAGGAGAATGGAAAGAATAATTTCTGGAACATCTTTTTGCCCAAGGTATGTTAGGAACTTAGTAAATCTAAGTTCATCTGTCATATCTATACTCAGCTAGTGACAAGATTAAATTGAAGCCATATTTTCCTATGTATTTATCATTTACTGGGCTGGAGCAACAGCACAGCACAGCAGGTAGGGCGTTTGCCTTGCATGAGGCCAACTCAGGTTCAATTCCTTCATCCCTCTTGGAGAGCCCAGCAAGCTACCGAGAATATCCTGCCCGCAGGCAGAGCCTGGCAAGCTACCCATGGCGTATTCAATATGCCAGAAACAGTAACAAGTCTCACAATGGAGACGTTACTGGTGCCCACTGGAGAAAATCTATGAACAACAGGACAGTGCTACAGTGCTACTTGTCATTTACAGGACAGTACTAAGAGCTTTACTCACATTATTTCATTTTCTCCCTGCAGCCTTTTTGAGTAGGATGTTACTATTTCAGTCTCAGAGATGAAACAGGCTTCAAGAGGTTTAAAAACTGTGTGAAGTTCCACATCTAGGAAGTCAAGAAGTGATTCCAGAAGAACATTTGTTTGGTCATGAGGCTGCTTTCTCACTCTTTGCCATGGCACCTTCTCTTGCTAAGGAAAAGTTAGATATAGAATAATGCACAATTCAAGAAAGTGAGCCAAAGTAGAGCTGAAGAAGCTATTGAAATCCCTGGCACAGCACATTTTCTCATAATTTTTGGTTTCAGTCTTCCTTTTCTCTTTGCAGGAGTTGCCTGATAGTCTCTAAAATATGGTTCCAGGTCTGGGTCACTGATGTTTCAAATTTTCTTTCACTAAAAAAATATTCATGTGAGAAGATTACCATGCCCCTGTCACATAACAGGACCCAGTTGTCTGCTGAGGCAATAAATAGATGGAAGGGAATGCCAACAAATTGAAGATAATTTTTCTGGTGTAACCTTCAATAATGCTGAGCCAGAATCTTACTGAATTTTGTAGTAAAGCCTGTTTAAAATGGCTGAATTTCCTCAGAAGTTGTCAGTATCAAATAACTACTCTCCATTACTGTTTTAAGTCAAAGCACTGCTTTTAGAAAACAAAAGAATACATAGTTAATAATTGTGATTACCGGGTCCAAGCTGTAGTACAATAAGTAGAGCTTTGTTTGCAAGTGGCTGACCAAGGTTTGGGCCGCAGCACAAACTATGTTCCCCCCGCCCTATCAGAAATGATCCCTGAGCACAAAACATGAGCAGTGCTGGGCGTGGCCCAAAATACAAAAGAAAAATATGTGATTATAAACAATAATATTTTGGCTCAGATTTAGATAAATAGCACAATTTTTAACCAAATTTTTAGAAACTGCAAAATTTTTATTTTATTTAATTAATTTTTAATTGAAGTTCAATAAATTACATTTACCACTAATGATGGTTTCATGTGTACATAATTCCAACACCCACCCACTACCAGAGTACTCCCTTCTCTTCCCCAAGTTCCTGTTGACACCTCAATTTCAATTTTCTTCTCCTGTCCCTCCTTGCAAACTCAGTTCAGTGGATCAACTCTTTCTGTTGCCTTTGGCCATTTGTTGTTACATTGCTATGTATCTCAAAGTCCCACATATGAGAGAGGTCATGCTGTAACAATCCCTTTTCTTCTGTCTGAGCATAATATCCTGTAGTGACATCCATGTTGCTTCAAATTGCTTGATTTTGTTATTTCTTAGAGCTGCATAGTATTCCATTGTTTATAAGTACCACAATTCCTTGATCCACTCATCCATTGTTGGGTATTTGGGTTGTTCCCATACCTTGGCTATTATATGTGCAGCAATAAACATAGGTGTTACACTTTCAAATTAATGTTTCTGTGTATGTCTTTTAGTTTCAGATTATGCCAACAAATTATGCCAACAAATTAATAGAATAGGACTATTATGGAAAATTGAAGATTTGAAGTGCATAACTTGGATACCTAGCCATCTAGGTCAGAATAATTTTGTTACATTTATGTGGCGACTAAGGATTCTGGGCCACTCTCTGCTTTTTGTTTTGTTTAGATTTGTTTGGGAACCACAATCAGTTATGCTCAGGGGTTACTCCTGACTCTGCACTCAGGACTCATTTCTGGTAGGGCTTGGGGGATTTTACATGATGTCAAGGATTGAACACCAGGTCAGCCATCAGCAAGGCAAGTTCCTTACCTGCTGTATTATTACTCTGGCTCCTGCCATTCTCTGCTTAAGAATGAAACCCTGAAGCAAGCAAATAAAAAAGTAAATCCTTAGCGGAGCTCAGGGGACAATAAGTTATGCTGAGGATTTGAACCAGGTCATGATCACTGCAGCCACATGCAAGACAAGTGCCTTAGTTCCTATACTATCTCTTCAACTCTAAGGATTGGAGTATTCTAGTTATCTGTTGAAATGTTTTGCTTGTGAGACCCCAAGGAAATCATGGGGTTTACTTGAAGGACAATATTAGTCTAATCACTCATTAGCATTTTCATACATAATTGTTGTGCAACAGCATATGTTTTGATGATATATGTTTTAGAAGCTTTGAATTCTCATAAAGGAAGATATATAGATAAAGATATTTAACTGCAGTTTTATCCACATTATAATTAAAATTAAGTGCAATCAATAAAATATTAATACAAGTATGTCTGAATATCAACTACTTAATAGTAAGATCTGTATGTATCACTTTTTGGCTTCCTGAAGGTCAGTAGATAGCAATAAATGAGTTAACTAATACATTAAACTTATTACCTAATCATGCATCTTTGATTAATTTCTTAATAAAGTACATGATATGTTGATGAAGTTTTATACTGCCTGGTCTCTTAAAAGCATTTTGTCAGACTGAGTTGCTTCTTTAAAATCTGAGATTATTAATTATTATATTATTGCTAGATGTCACTTATGATACTATAAAAAGTAAAAGATTTATAACACATCTATAACACAGAATTACAGATATCAAAACAAAACAAAAGCTATGTGTATTATACATCTCTGTTCTTACCCCTTTTTTTTAGAGAAGGGGGACTCCGAAGATCAGTGAAGACAAAAAAGTTGCTCATATTATACAATTAGTAGAGGAGTTAACTCTAAAACCCAGTTCTCCTGATTCCTAAGCCATAACCCTCCAGAACACCACCCCACTTGAATTTAAAGATTTTATTGAGGAGGTGCTGGGGCAATAGCACAGCAGCCGGGCATTTGCCTTGCACTCAGCCTACCCAAGTTTGATTCCTCCACCCCTCTCGGAGAGCCCGGCAAGCTACCAAAAGTATCTCACCTGCATGGCAGAACCTAGCAAGCTACTCATGGCAAATTCGATATGCCAAAAACAGTAACAACAAGTCTCACAATGAAGACATTACTGGTGCCCCCTTGAGCAAATCTATGAACAATGGGATGACAGTGACAGTGACAGAAGAGGTGCAGAGGGAGGGGAGGGAAACTAGGGACATTGGTGGCAGGAAATGTACACTGGTAAAGGGATTGTTGTTGGAACATTGTATGTGTGAAACTCAATCATGAACAACTTTACAACCAGGTATGGCCCGAACACCCTTTCTGATTTCTTGAAAACTATTGATATCTCAATCATCATTATGATGTTTTATGTTCTCAGTAGAAGGGGGGGGGAAACCCAACATTTTTTTTTTTACTCTTTTATCGAATCATTGTGAGATAGACCCTTACAAATATGTTCATGATTGGATTTAAGTCATACAGTATTTCATCACCCATCCCTCCACCAGTATACATGTCCCAGAACCAGTGTCCCCAGATTCGCTCCCATCACCCCACCCCCACCTTCTGCCTGCCTCTATGGCAGGCGCTTTTATTCTCTCTCTCTCTCTCTGTCTCTCTCTCTCTGTCTCTGTCTCTGTCTCTCTCTCTCTCTCTCTCTCTCTCTCTCTCTCTCTCTCTGTATCCTCTCCCTCTCTCCTTCTGGACATTGTGGTTTGTAATATTGAGACTGAAAGTTTACTAAGGAAGTCCCTTTACCTACTTTTAACCCTCAGATCTTGTCCAGCGTGATCATTCCCAGCTATTATTGTCATACTGGTCTCTTCTCTATCTTACTTACCCTCAGCCCCACACACGCTTGTGAAAACCCAACACTTTTCTCACTAATTTTCTATTGTTACTTTTTTGTGAGTCAGCACTCAATGCTCATGTCATTTTCATACTGGGTAACAGAAAGATCCTAAGATTTCATCATTTGTGTGACTCTAACCTTCTAAGAAAGAGAAATTAAAGTATTAAAACTGAGTGATTGTCTTGCATCTTACTGCTTAAGTTTGTGTCAGAATATATCAGTTCTCTTTAAGCTTGTATCAGAATATAAACACAAAATTTTGTAGTAGTATCATGGAAATGTCATTTATTTACATTTTTAGAACATCTACTTTCTTCTGGTAACTATGGTCATGGGCCATTAGAACAAGTCAAAGATCCTTAAGGAGATTTGATTTTATTCTCTATTGGAATCAATATATCTGTTAAAACATAGATACTTTGTTAAACTGACCCTAACCTTTCACCTCTACCTAAAATATTTCAGAGGGATTTAGTGACATGTTTTTAATATGATTGTAGCTGAGTCTTTTACAACATCCAGATCAGAGCAGATCAGTTGGATATTCATTCTTTTTCTTACTCGCATATCTTCTTTACTGCTTCCATACTGAACAAGTTCCCCAGAACCTCAGAGCCAAGAAGAATCAACGCTTTCTACAAAATGTTTCCGTTTCTTTTTTATTTTTTAAAGCAATGGAAGAGGTATGTACCCACGTCATCTGAAAATCTGTAAACTAAAATTGCTGGTTTGCAGTTTATTTAACTTTTATAGCTGGCTGAGGCTTCAGACAACATTAAGCTCAACGTTTCTGCAGTTGAGGGACATGAGCCCCTAACACAGACAAAATAATTTCAGGAGCTCATATGGATATTGAATGACACTCGAGAAAATTAGCTTCATTTCACTTGCTTTGAGACTTCTAATTATATCAAGAAGAAAGTCTCAGACTGGTGCTAACAAAGAACTCTCTAACACCTTTATCTTCCTTTTTAACAAATAGGAGACAAGCCTCAGGCGGAGTCTTCGGCAGACCACTATGTAGAGCTAGAATTTAATAATACAGTATGGTTTTCATTAAATTAATTTTTTCCAACTTACCATCTATTTATAGCCACAACAAAAAGCTTCCTTTAAAAACACATTTTTAAAATTGAAAATAAAAACATTTATTTAAATAAAAATTAGTGTAGAGAATACAGAAGTACAAATATGCCATAAAAGCTAGAGTCACTGCTATGAAAAAAATCATAAAACTTCTGTGGGAATGATAATTGCCTGGAGAACTGGTGACCAAGTTCCCCGCATTGCATAGAGGGCAAGCCCCAAGTCCTAAGAGCACTAAAGTCACAGTTCACAGCTTATTCACCTTTAATCAAAATTTCTTTAAACATTGGTTGACATTAGTATGGAATTTCTGGGTTTTAGAGTCACACTCTTAAATGTGCGTCAGACTGACTTAACCACTACCAAAGTTCTACTGTCATTTGCTTATCAAAATAACCCCTAACAAGTGGCATTTAGGTTGATTCAATATTTGGTCTATTGTGGGTGATATTAATACAACACAAGGATGTAAATATGTTTCATAAGTAGTGTTTTCATAATCTTCAGCTAAATGCCTACCACCTACTCGCCTTTATTTTCATCCAAAGAAAATAAGTTTGAATCATTTTCTTCAAAAAGGACTTTATGTCATCAATTTGATAACAATATGCATTAAGTTTAAACTTAAAAAATAAACATTACTTTATACCCAGATTATGACAAGACTAACTTTATAAGGTTGTCAAGGGGAAAACTCTAAGGATTAAGAAAATTAAACCAGATTTGTGAGATATTAGTTAAGAGAAGTAAGGAAAAAAATTTCTTGGTATATAATTTACATTTAAATTCTTAGCTAAATTAGTACTTAAAAAATTGAGTCTGGTTTGCCTAGAAATAAGGCACCTATTGTTTTATTTTAAATTTATGACTCTTGACTACTTGGAAACAAAGCGATCCTTCATTTAAAACAAGTATTTAAAAAATCATGCACAGTCTTTCACTGAACTCAAAACTAGAAAGCTATTAGAATAGGTTTCAATTAAGGAGAAACTGTGCATCTTAAAAATATTGAAAATACAGCAAATAAATGTGTGGTTTGAGAAAAGGAATCTAGATATTTTTGTGAATTCTAAAGATTCTTGATAAAAGGCATTTATTCAGAGGGATATAAGAACATCTGCTTTCAGAAACTCAGTTTCACAGCTATTAGTCATATAAGCAAGAATATGATCTGGAGAACAAGGGACATAATTTCAGCATGGTCACTGGAATAGCGACTTGACAAAATTAAATAAAAGCTTTCCTCTTATCATCTTGAAACTTATCTATTGACTGAAACCCGCCTCTTACTGGGAAAGTGAAGGAGATGAGAAGGAGGCTACAGGGCCAAAGAGGTTAATCAACTGATTGGATATTTAGATTTACGCTGCTTTGAAATAGAGTTATGTATATATATGTATTTTAAAGTTTCAGACCAGGGCTGGAGAAAAAAAATACAGGTTTAGGCACTTGCCATTCATGCAGCCAACCCTAGTTTAATCCCTAGTACCACATATTCCCTGAGTACCACTGGGAACCACTCAGGCACAGAACTTGGAATAGACCCCAAACACCAAGAAGTGAGACCACAAAGCAAACAAAAGTATATTGCAGACAGATTAAAACTTATTTATTTGATTTTTGGGTAACTCCCAGCAATGTTCAGGGTGTAGTCCTGGCTCTGTGCTGGGGTTTAAGCCCTCGTTGACCACATGCAGGCAAGCACTCTACCCATGGTACTATCTCTTTGGCCCTGAAAACTAATTTTTACTTTTTTTTTTTTTTAATTTTTTTTTTTCTTTTTGGGTCACACCCGGCGATGCTCAGGGGTTACTCCTGGCTTTGCACTCAGGAATTACTCCTGGCGGTACTTGGGGGACCATATGGGATGCCGGGGATCGAGCCCGGGTCGGCCGCATGCAAGGCAAACGCCCTCCCGCTGTGCTATCGCTCCGGCCCCCTAATTTTTACTTTTTTAATTCATATAAGCCCAATTGATTTTCTTTCTTTCTTTTTAAAAATAATTTTTTTGAATACCCATGAGATAAACCATTACAAAGCTGTTCATTATTGGGTTTCAGCCATACAATGATCCAACACCCATCACTCGACCACTGTAGGTTTCCTAGACCAATGTGCCCCATTTCCCTCCCCCCTAATTCCCCACCCATCAGCCTGCCTCTATTGCAGACACTTTTCTTCTTTCTCTCATTCCTTTTGTGCATACAGGTATGAAGAGGTCATTGTGTTTGTTCAGGGTGTTCAGTATTTTAATCAGGAAGTAAGGCTGGAGTAGCTTTTCTTACTGGGTGGCAGCTTTGGGGTGTGGATGTGACTGCTGAGGCTTCTGGAAGTACAGGGAGATAGAGGTAGATAGCCCAAACCAACCCTGAGAAAGCTTGTAGATTTCACCCACATAGCACCCACATACTCAAATTTTCAGCAGATTATATCTCGATGGGGCTGGAGCGATAGCATAGTGGTAGGGCGTTTGCCTTTCACACGGCCGACCCATGTTCGATTCCTCCGCCCCTCTCAGAGAGCCCGACAAACTACTGAGAGTATCCTGCCCGCATGGCAGAGCCTGGCAAGCTACCTGTGGCGTATTGGGTATGCCAAAAACAGCAACAATAAGTATCTCAATGAGAGATGTTACTGGTGCCCGCTCGAACAAATCGACGAGCAACGGGATGACAGTGACAGTGACAGTGATATCTCAGTGAGGTTCATCCAGACGTGGTGGTGTCTGGCTAGGGGCATGGCAGCAATTTCGAATTGTGGGAGCAAGCAGCTGCCAAGAGGCTCTGCTTAGACGGGTGCCAGGCCAACCTGCCACCCTCCAATACCCCGGTTTTTTCAGCCTTGTGCGAGTCTGAGATTAACTACAGCTTTTGATGTCTTTCAAGATTTATTTACGGGTCTCTAAAGCAAGGCAGATAAATAAGCTTGTATAGCTGAGTTAGAGGTGGTTTGTGGGTGTGGCTCTACATACCTAACTTTTGGTGGTTTAATTTCTCAGGAAACTTGGTCCTGAGTTGTTGGAGTCCAGACAAAGGCATAGCGGCAATTTGGGGGTTTCAGGAAGCCTGAAGACACCATACAGCTGCTGGTGCACTCACCCTGCAGGTACAGGTTGATCAGCTAGTGGCACTGCACCCCCAGAAAACTAATTTCTTAATCTTGCTGGACTTCTGTCTGTTTTATTCAAACAATGGAGTTAATAATAACTGCTATTTGGTTGTTTAAAGACCATAAGTATCCACTATTAATGATCAAGTTCATGTGTTGAAATCAGGAATAATTGGACTTGTTTTCTCTGTCTAAATTGTACCCAAGCTCAATGTCAGAGACAGAGGAAAATTGCTTTTTCAAATAACAATATTTTTCTATGTGGAGGAGTCCCTGTTTTGCTTTTCAATATTTTGGGGGAGGGTTTTTTGTTTGTTTCTTTGTTTTGGGATCATACCCAGCTGTGCTGAGGGGTTACTCCTGGCTCTGAGTCTGGGATCACTCCTAGCAGACATGGGACTGGGACTGAATCTGGGTCAGACGTGTGCAAGGCAAATTCCCTAAATGCTGTACTAACTCTCTTGTCCGAGAAGTCCCAGTTTTAGACACACTTGTGTCTCTAACATTTTCATTCCATTTTTGAAAGCCTAGTTGAGAGTGATGAGAGGTTTTGGTCAGTAGGGAACTCTAAGGAGCCACACTCCAGACATACTAGGAATTCTGGGGAAGGAAGACTACTGGGCATAACTCACAAGCGAAAGAACAAAGGCTTCCCCTAGATATTATTCCTGTAACACAAGTAAACCTGATTCTGATGCAGAATATTCAAGCAAAGTAGAAATGGCAATTACGTGAGATTTGGGATGACTTGTGTGTCATTCTAACCCAGATCACATCTTTCAGTTCCTTGACCCGCCCATAAACGTGCCACTTTGCAGAAACATCAGCCCACACCATACAGAATTCCACATAAGATGAATTTCTGGTCTTCGTAATAAGCTTCATCTGATCTCCCTTGAAAGGTGGGAGGAGGGTAGCCTAGGGGAATTTCTATATGAAGATTTCACAATGAATTTCTATATGAAGATTTAGCAGCCATGTCAGTGTTAGACCATTTAGTTTAGATGACTAATACATGATTTTTATCACTTTGTTCTTACTTAGAAGGATCAACTACCTTTTAAGTCCTGACAATCTGTTTCTTCAGTGAGAAACCAAAGACAAAGAGTTATTCAGTTACTTATCCATCAAGTTGTCTCATACTTGTATCATAATTGGACGAGACTCCAGTACTCAGCTTCCCATTTAGACAGTTTTTCTACAATGTAATTCCCAGTTGCGCTCCTTGTTTTAACTTTCATCCTCTCCCATTGATTTCAAAAAGGATTATCTCTGCCTAACCTTATCATTTATCACAATGGTCCTACTTAGAGATGAGGAAACTCAGTTTCAAGGACAATAAAGTACCTTAGATGATGGAGAAAACATCTTAGTTAGCATGTATAAAGTATTCATTTCTTTTGTGTTTCCAGAGTGTCTGACCCAGTGATCTCTTTTCCATCTTTTTTGCAGTCCTTCTTGCCTGGCCTACTGCTTTGTTCTTCTATTAAGCAAACAGATAACACCTAATTCAGCTTAATTGAAATCATCTGGCAGATTTTTCCACTTCCTCAGCATAAATTTGCCTTCAACCAATCAAAAGAGAAATTTTAAATCTTCATTATTGAAAAAAAAATCTTCATTATTGAATAAGTATTTAAAAGAGATCTTTAAAGTATTCTTGAGAGAAAACCACTGTTATTCCCTAATTTAGTAATACATTTGCAAAAATGAAAGTGAGATATTAGAAATTGAAAATGTTATTTGATCCTTTGGTTTCAACTTTATCACACTTGCTTGAGGAAATCACTCTTCTAAAGTTGATCACTTTAGAGTGAGACTTGAAATTGATTTTAGAACTTGGTTTTGCCAAGGCATATTTTTTTACCTTGTATGTATATTTATCCCTGAAGTTAGTGGTATTGGCAGATATTTATAACCAATAGCCTTGGACCATAAGCATTAAATTAGCCCAAATAAAATGTATTTGATTATTTTTTGAACACATTATTATTATTTGCCACACAATATAGGACATGTGTGACCTTCCTGGATAAGGCTAGAGAGGAAATTTTTTCTTTCATCTTTTCTGGAAAAATTAGCTTCTTTAATAATTTTTAAAATACTGAATTTGAAGGCAAAATCTCTCTTTATAGCTTAATTCTATATTCTACTTTATGAAGAAAGAGTTGAAACTTCTAAGAGATAGCTCTGCTTATTAATTATTTATAGTCAACAAAATGTTTGCTGCGTAAAATATCCTAATGAGACACTCTATAGATGTTCCATAGTTGTAGAAGACAGTGGATGGATATGTTAATAAGAAGACACATGTCATAGAGTTTGACTAAAGAGAAATGAGTATAAGAAAAATTATTTACATACATGTGGTTGTTGCTTGGTGTCAAGATCAAACCAGAGCCTCAGAGTTCAAAGGATGTAATCTACCAATGAACTACATCCTTGACTCCTTAAAGATGACGTTGTGAAAGATACCATGTTGAAGAAAAAGCTGAATATGAATGCAAGAGTGGGTTGCTATCTTTGGTCAAGCAAGAACATTGAAGAAAAAATTATGCAGAAGTACAGAATTATAAAAGTTGGAGACTTTAAGGATAGGAGAAAACTATCTCAAAAACTTAAATTTGAAGTCAAAGTGCATAAGATTTTCCTTCTCCTTCCGTTCTTTTGAAAACTCTAATTTGTTTATATCACCACACCAATATATTCTGCTGCAGTTTAATTGTTTAAATGTATAAACTTTGTTTTTGTGGGATTTTGTTGTTGTTGTTGTTGCTTTTTCCTTTATAATATCCCTCTCACACTAAGTCTGATGAACCAGAAAGGAACTAGTGAGGAGTGAGCTGACACTAGGAGACCTGGGTGGTAACTGGTTTTGGGATTTCTCAAAAACGCATGTACTTGTGAAAGAGCATGTTGTAAGATTTTTGTGTACTACACTATAGATGTTTTTAGAAAACTGCATAGGATTAGCCATTGAAATTCAAGAAAGTATGCTTAAACTTTGGCACTTGAAGATTTTAAAATTCACATAAAATCATGTATGTGAGGCAAGAAGAAGGTGATATAAAATGGAGGCCAGTGTTCTTTTGAAAATGATTTTGCGCTCTCCACCGAGATGTAACCCTGGCGGCTGCACGTGTGCAGCCTCTCCACTGCTGAACGAGCTGATTCCAGAGGCCATCTAAACTACTTTTGGTACCAGCAGTTTCTTGCAGAAATGTCTCTAGGCTGGGAACTAAGCCGAGGCCCCATGCTGCCCCAGGAGTGGATAGGTTTTTCTCTCTCCCCTTTTCCTTGCTGGGGGCATGGCGTGGCGACCGCCATCTTATGAGGACCACTAATGGGAGGTACGAGCTTGCAATGATGCAATTTCTGGCAGAAATTTCCCTGGACTTAGTTACTAAAATTGTAAAAAACTAAGGCTCGCCGAGGGGCGAGTGCACTCGTGGGCTCTCCGGGCGGCTCTGTCTCACCACCCGCGTTCGGTGCTCTGGAACCGCAGTGTGTGGACTGGATAGGGACGGCCGGTGGTCAAGGACAGGCGAAGGAAGAACGAGGACCAAGCTGGTTGCTGATTAGTTACCGTTTATTCAATCTTCAAACTTTCTCATCTCCCACACTCCCAGCTCCGGCCTCTCTCTGGATCTACTGCTGCTTCTTTCCCACTTCTCTCCTCTCTCCTCCTACTTGTCTCTCCCACCTTGCCCTCTAGGCTACACCCAGCCAGGTAGCCAAATCAACATAAGAAAGCCCTTCCTGAGGGCAGGGCACTCCAAAGCCCTTCCTCACTCTTAAGGTTTTTTTCTTTTCCTTAGTCCAGGAACTTATTAACATCTTAATACTAGTTATTTTTGTATGGACTTAGCAAGGGATACATTGAGGCTTGCAAGGCAGCTCTCCTGGCAACATCTTGCCACAGGTTCAGACCACAGCACTCAGGCCAGATTAATCATTCCTCACCCTAGCAGGGTCCAAATCTAGTTATCACTGTTTGGATCATGACAGCATTTGTCCATGATCAAGCTCATAACTTATAGTTAAGCATTAGGCACTTTGGCCAGGCCCATCTCGATGCCAGGGTAGCACACAACTCACCGCTTGCCCTGGGTCCTTCTCATCCCCCATCGGGACCGTGCTTTGGGGGTGCTAGGAAGTAAGGGCAGCTGAGGCTTAGGTTAGGAGAACAGATGCCCTGGAGGAAAATATCATGTAGAGTCAAATGACTCCCAGGTTACAAAAGCATAACATTTGTTAAGTCTTCCTGTGTCCATACAAAAAGGACTTGCTATGAATAAACTATGCAAAGGACTCAAGGAGAAGAGAAAAACATTATTTACAAGTCAACAGAACACTAAGAAAGAAGCTACAAATAAACAGAGCAATAGGAGCACTGTAACGGGAGTAACCCAATAAACCTAAACTACTGAGGCTATGTTATCCTACATATACTAAAATACATAAATCCAAAACTTCATATTTCTTCATTCTCAGTAATGGAAAAGAAATCATGAAATGCTTCCTTTTCAACAGGCCTGATTCTGGGCGGGGGGGGGGGAACTCCAAACAATAATAGTGAGTTTTTTATTGAAATATTGAATGTAAGCAAAGTAAAGAGAAAGTAAAGTGAAATTTATTAGCTACACAGGCGGGGTGGGATATGGGGGGTGGGAGGTATACAGTTTTTTTTTTCGTGGTGGAATATGAGCACTGGTGAAGGGATGATTGTTTGAGCATTGTATAACTGAGACTTAAGCCTGAAAGCTTTGTAACTTTCCACATGGTGATTCAATAAAAAATATGATTTTGCAAGATAGCAAGGTTGTCCTAGAAGCACCCTCGATTCAAGGAGATATTTTGGTACGGTGTAAGATGGTAACGCAATTTTAGAAAGCAGCAGCATTATGCTTTGTACTTACTTTATGATAATAAATTTGCACTTAGGTAATCAAGTACCTGTACAATACATCATCTACTTGATGTGTCTTCAATGCATTCATTCAATTGAGTTGAATGAATGCATGAGTCTATGAATTAGACTCAACTGTCCAACAAAGAAAGCAAAGGAGAGAATGAGAGAAGGATAAAGGAGGGTATAAGGGAGGTAGGAGATTGTAAACAAGGTGTTACCATTGTGAAGTTAATGGTAACTTGTTAATGTTCTGAAAGTCTTCTTACTTTGGGGAGATACTGCAGCAATGAGAGTGGTTAAAATTCAAGAAAAAGAGAAATCATTCCAATAAAAATTGTACCATAAATATTCACTTAAGACCTGTAACCTTTTGAATATAATCTATCCCCTTCATCTATGACAAGGTTAGTAAACTATCACATTGTCAGTAATCTAAAATTCCTGGGAATTGTTTTAGAAATGGCTATGCATACACATGATTTTTAAAATCGTTAAAGTGCTACAGAAATGGTACAGTGGGCAGGGTGCTTGCCTGGCAAGAAGCTGACCCAGGTTTGATCTCTGGCACTTCGTAGAGTAAGCCCTTAACGCCATTCGTGCTACCCTCACAGCCTTAAAATAGTTTAAAGCTTTGAAACATAGATAAAGCCAAAGAATCCACTATCGACTTCCCCTCCTTCAGCTGTACCATTCATAAGAATTAGCCCTCTTTTTCATGAGGCAATAATGAGCTGACATCTAATTTTACTTTATACTATAAGTAAATTATTCACTCATACTCGAATAAAGAGAACAGTTATTGCCACTGATATTCAATTAGCCAATAGAATATAAAGACCATCATAGACTCCGTGTCGGATTTTCAGATAATTTTATGATTTGCCAATTTTTTCTAAATCACATTTTGAGCAACAGTACTCCATTGTATCTTATGCTAAAATATTCTTGAATAGGGGCCGGAGCCATAGCACAGCGGGTAGAGCGTTTGCCTTGCATGCGGCCGACCCGGGTTCGATCCCCGGCATCCCATATGGTTCCCCAAGCACTGCCAGAAGTAATTCCTGAGTGCAAAGCCAGGAGTAACCCCTGAGCATCGCTGGGTGTGACCCAAAAAGCAATAAATAAATAAATAAATAAATAAATAAATAAATAAATAAATAAATAAATAAAATAAAGTATTCTTGAATAGTATATGTTTGGGATATATAACTGAAAAGTTCATACTTCTAGTAAAGCCAGAGATGGAAACTTAGGTATGTAACTTTCAGGAAAACTTCAGCAAAGCCTCAGGCTAATACATTCACACTTCACTCACTATATTGCCTGGAAATGATTTTTGGTTGAAATATGTTTTTTTGAAAGTGTAGGAAGTTGATATTTTTTATCTGAGATATTCGTATTGCAGACATATATGCACACTTTTTTTTTTATCAGAGATGCTTAATCAATTTTTGGTTTACTTTTCAAGAAGCCCAAAATGAGTTCGGATTTTTATGACTTTGACTGGTAAATATATACACAGTAGAGAGAAAGTCCATCTCATTTTAAATGCATTTTCCCCAAAGAAGGCATATTTGCCTATCTCTATTTCCAAATTTTCATCATCACTGCAATAGTTTCTGGTTGGACACATGCATATACCACACAAATTCTCATGCTTATGCGCACACACATAAACACACTTACACTAGAGCCATGTCATCCTCCCCTACTAGGCAATGAATTTTAGAAAATTAACATTGTAATTGCCACTGACTAAAACCCTGGCTTCAAAAAGAAGAAACAAATGAAAGAGTGCTTCAATCTTCATCCAAAGTCTTGCAGAGATTTTTTTAAATGACATTACTTAGAAAAATAAGAATAAGGTTGATTAGATCTCTTATCCAACATTGATAATTATAGAATGAAAAGATGCCAAGAAATGAACCAATAAGGCAGGGTGCATGATTCTTTATAGAGGGGAAATATATCTTACATGACTCATGAGTCATTATTTTAAATATTTGTGTAAATATGGTTTAGTTCCTTATCATGTTCTCTGATTATGTTTATGTTTAGCTCCAAAAGACAGCCTCTGCTTCTTTGTTTAAAATGTCACCAACTGAACTGTCACTGTCACTGTCATCCCATTGTTCATCAATTTACTTAAGTGGGCGCCAATAACGTCTCCATTTGTCCCAGCCCTGATATTTTAGCAGCCTCTCCCTACTCGTCTTTCTCAACGCTGTCGTATTGGAGGCTCTTTCAAGGCCAGGGGAATGAGACCTGTTATTGTTACCATTTTTGGCATATCAAATATGACACGGGTAGCTTTCCAGGTTCTGCCATGTGGGCAGGATACTCTCTGTAGCTTGCCGGGCTCTCTGAGAGGTATATGTATACATACATATATATATATGTATATGATATATACATGATTTGTATATGATATATCTATGATTTGTTGCCTACTGTCTGAGCCCCATCAAATATGGTGTGGCAATAATAGAAAACAAGTAGGGAGTGTCTTAAGATGTGTCACGGCCGCATGGTTCAGGAATATGTTCACTCATATATGAGGCTTAGCCCGAGTGTGTGGAAAGCAGCCTGGAAGGTGGCGGCGGTTGGGTAGTGGAGGTCGGCTGCTGGGCTGGGTCTCTTGGGGCGGGGAGACCTCTCACCCATGCCGCTCTGGGGTGCCCTGAGTGAAAAAAGCCTGGTGCAGAGTCTGGTGGCATAGTTATGGGGCCTTATTTTATGCTCCCTTCCGGGAGAAGCAGCGTGAGTTCTGGAGGGTGGCCGATGAGGAGACTATCTGGTGCTGGCAGGAGGTGGCTTATGGATGTGACCAACTGAACTAACCTATTTATTAATACAATGTTTACAACGCCTAGAAATGAAGGTGGGCATACAGTAATCTTTTGTTATTTGTAAACTAGATAGAATATTCCCCCTAAGCTATTAAATATGTTTTATCATCTTTAGCTTAACTTTTTGATCACCACCATTAAAAATATTAAACTTTTTGTTGTTCATGAAATCTTAATTTTTCTATATAAAAGAATATTGTCTTTATATTTCTAAGATATATAATTGCATTCTAAATATACTAGGATTTAAATGATAGTTTTCTTATACAAAATTTTTCATGTAAATTGTGTAGCTACTCAATATTTGGAATCATAACTATAGCTGTTTGTAAAAAAAAATTATACTTAGAAGGCTAAAAACTATTCTGATTACATTAAATACCCAAGGAAAGCAGTATAGTATAGTTGCTAAAACTAAGGATTTGGAGAAGACGGCCTAATTTGAATCTTAGCTTCACTTATAACTCTCGATATAATCTTGGAGAGATATGGACCTTTGCATGTTAGTTCTTTACTCTTAAATGAAGTGGTGATAAATGCCATCTATCATGACTGTGAGGATTAGGTTAATAAATATCTGTTGGAGAGACTAGAGAGATACATATATTTACTCTTGTTAATATGAAATTTGATAATAGTAATCAGGATCTCATGAGGGAATAAGATGAGAAATATGTAATATATGACACTACCCTAGAGAAAACATCTGCATTACAAAAATTAGACTGTGAAGAAAACCTACTTTACATCTTTTGTTCACTCTGGTAATATTTTCATAAATTTTATGTCTCCCTTATCAGTTATTGTTCTTTAGTAACACACAAAAATAAGTTTTTAACATAAATATAGAAAAAATTAAGAATAGATTACTGTCAAATTATCTATCTTCTGCTTTGATCTTCACTTTTATTTATAGTAATCTCTAGTTTTCAAAGCTGATAGTTTTAGATTTAACATTTTTCCTTCCAATGTTTAGCCATTAACTGACTTGTTCATTTTTTTGTTTCTTTCTAATTTAATCCATACTTAGATCAGCATCATCTTTGCTCTTCATCCCCTACTTCTAATTCTTTCTGCTGCTCACTCAATTTCACCTGTACCTAACTTGAAGAGATATTTTTAAAAAAAGAATATATGTAAAATCCTGGGCTGGAGCAATAGCACAGCGTGTAGGGCGTTTGCCTTGCATGCAGCTGACCCAGGTTCAATTCCCAGCATCCTATATGGTCCCCTGAGCACCAACAGGAGTAATTCCTGAGTGCATGAACCAGGAATAACCCATGTGCATTGTTGGGTGTGACCCAAAAAGAAAAAGAAAAAAAAAACAGCTGACCCGGGTTTGATTCCTCCGCCCCTCTTGGAAAGCCTGAAAAGCTACCTGCAGTGTATTCAATATGCAAAAAAAAAAAGAACTAACTAACAAGTCTCACAATGGAGACATTACTGATGCCCACTTGAGCAAATAGATAAGCAATGGGATGACAGTGACAATGTGACATAAAATCCTGCCTCATTTGGTTGCATATATTTACGCATATATCTAGCAACCCTGTTTCTAAAATTATGAGACTCACCTTATATTTTTGGAATGAGTGATGATTAGTTCCTTGTTAGATCTCACTAGTATACATCCTAGTTGATTCTTCACCAGCACCTCTAAATAAAAGGAAGGAGGAATGATTTTATGTGACAATATACCACTTTAAAAATAGTGATCTGTGCACTCATCTGTGGAATATAGAATAATAGACTAGGAGTCTAACACCCAAGAATAGTAGAAATAAGTACTAGGAGGTTGACTCCATGGCTTGGAGGCTGGTCTCTCATTCTGGGCAACTCGGAGAAGGGAACACCAAGTAAAATGTTATCGGAGGTCATGCGGGGGAGGGGTGACACATGCCGAATGTAGACTAGAGACTGAACGCAATGGCCGCTCAACACCTTTATTGCAAACCACAACACCAATCAGAGAGAGAGAACGAAAGGGAATACCCTGCCATAGTGGCAGTGTGGGGTGGGGGGAGACAGGACTGGGGAGGGTGGGAGGGACGTTGGGTTTACTGGTGGTGGAGAATGGGCACTGGTGAAGGGATGGGTTCTCAAACTTTGTATGGGGGAAACATGAGCACAAAAATGTATAAATCTGTAACTGTACCCTCACGGTGATTCACTAATTAAAAATTTTTAAAAAATAGTGATCTGGTCTCACTGCTTCAAGTCATAAATTACATAAGAAGAAAGAACCAGATGTCTTTGGACTCAAGCTGTTGTCCCAAACACTGTTCATGATTGGGTTTCAGTCATACAATGTTCCAATGTCCCCACCCCCATCACCCTCAGTCTTCTTCTGTGTCACCTCTCCATCTCTCTCTCTCTCTCTCTCTCTCTCTCTCTCTCTCTCTCTCTCTCTCTCTCTCTCTCTGTCTCTCTTTCTCTCTCTCACACACACACACATACACACTTTGGGCTTTATGGTTTGTATAGTTTTGTAACTGTGTTTCTCACGGTGACTCAATTTAAAAAGAAATGTTGAACTGACTGATGAAAACACTTGGTAATCAGAAAATTGACACAACCTTGCAAAATCACAATCACAGCCCAAATTAGTGTTGAAGATGGAACTCCAATCTTTAAGGAGTGGAAGGGTCTTAGTAAATGGGTTTTATTAGAAAATATTTTTAAAATCTCAATATCTTCCATTATCAAAAAAATTTTATTTTCTCTCTGGGTTTTACTCTTTTCTGTCTCTGTTGGATTCAATAGGGAAGTGAATTCTTGACTGTGGAATTCCCTAGTCATAGCTATAGCCATACTTCTCATGCAAGTATCTCAGAGAACTAATCTCATTTTAGAGCCAGGAAAACTGATAGACATTTCAGATGTGCTAGTGTTTAGTCCTCAGAAGAAAGGAAACATCCAACATTAATCATAAAGATATGGTACAAAGCCTAACATTATGAACTATAATTTAATTATTTTATTGTTTTATTTTGCTTGGGGGCCAAATCCAGCTGTGCTCTGGGCTTATTCCTGGCTCTTTGCTCAGGAATCACTCTTGGCAGGGTTATGTGATGTCAGACATAGAATCCAGGTAAGCCACATGTAAGGTAAGTGCCCTACCCTCTGTCCTATCTCTCTGGCCCGAATCATTTTTGATTTTGTGAAATTTTCATTTTTATTGGTGGGGTGTGTGGGAAGCAATAAAAACCCCATGGTCAGTGCAGTCCCCTGAGTAAAACAAATTTAGCTTAGTTTAGAAAATGGGAACTGCAAATGTACAGCCAAGTCAGAAACTTTTCCCTGGGCATGGCAGGAGATTACCATAACTTTGTAGGTATACAGTAAAAGCACTTTCTAATTGCTTATGTGACAATCTATTGTCACAGCAATATGGTCCTCATTATGGGAGCCAGGATGGGGTGATGCCATACAAGATACAAAGGCCAGGTAGTCTTTTAGTGAGCTGATCCAGTAACCCCACTCCTCAGATAGTCACTGTTTGTTTCATAGTTTATTAGTGTTTGTAACTAATTCTGTGGGACTGAGTTGAAAGAATTGGTCTTATCAGTGAGTCAGCAGTGATGGCCCCAATATTTTACAAAATGAATAGCGGTGACCATTGTCCCCACTTCCCAAAAATCCACAGAGCTTTACAGAGCAGTTTCAAATTATTTCAGTCAATTGTAACTTAACATGGCTTAGCAGAAATGATTATTCCCCCTTATACATCAGCATATCTCAGGATGGCTAGCCCGAGAAAGCAAAAAAAGGAGGGAGGAGGGCTGAAGTGATCAGGACAGTCTGTCTGCCTCTCTTTATCTCTGAGTACTTAGGACAAATTCATTACTGTAACTACTCCAGATTTTTGCTACAGCTAAGTATTTGTAAAAGGATTACGTGAAACCCAACTAGCATGTTCATCTTCTATGTGATTGGTCCGAGTTCATCATATGATGACTCCTAAGAATAAGGAAATCTTGTTCTTGTTGGAGAGCTTTGTTCTTCCTTTAAAAACTTTTTTTTTAATCTGCATCTCTCTGATGTTTATATGAGATACCACCTCATACTACAGAGACTGGCACACAACCAAAAGAACGAAAGCAACCACTGTTGGCATGGATGTGGGGAGAAAGGGACCCTCTTACACTGCTGGTGGGAATGCCGACTGGTCCAGCCCTTTTTGGAAAACAGTATGGATGCTTCCCAAAAAATTAGAAATTGAGCTCCCATTTGCCCAGCAATACCACTTCTGGGAATATATCCTGAAGAGGCAAAAAAATACAGTCAAAATGACATCTGCACTCGAATGTTCATTGCAGCACTGTTAACAATAGCCAGAATCTGGAAAAATCCTGAGTGCGCAAGAACAGATGACTGGTTAAAGAAACTTTGGTACATCTACACAATAGAATACTATGCAGCTGTTAGAAAAGATAAAGTCATGACCTTTGCAGATAAGTGGATTAACATGGAAAGTATCATGCTAAGTGAAATGAGTCAAAAAGAGAGGGACAGACATAGAAAGATTGCACTCATCTGTGGAATATAAAGTAACAGAATGGGAGACTAGCACCCAAGAATAGTAGAGATAGGTACCAGGAGGTTAGCTCCATGGCTTGAAAGCTGGTTTCACATGCTGGAGGAAAAGGTAGTTCAGATAGAGAAGGGAACACCAGGTAAAGTGTAGTTGGAGGACCTGCTTGGGATGGGAAATTCGCACTGAAAGTAGACTATAGATCAAACACGATGGTCACTTAATACCTCTATGGCAAACCACAACACCCCAAAGGAGAGAGAACAAAAGGGAATGCCCTGACACAGTGGGGTGGGGTAGGGGTGGGTGGAGGGGAGGGATACTGGGATCATCAGTGGTGGAGAATGGGCACTGGTGGAGAGATGGGTACTCGAGCATTGTATGACTGAAATACAAGCACAAAAGTTTGTAAGTCTGTAACTGTACCTCACAGTGATTCACTAATAAAAAACATTTTAAAAAATGAAACAAATATCCACAGGTATTTTAAAAAAATTAAACTTTATACAAAATTTTTTAAAACTTTTTTATTTTTAAAGAAAGATATTATCAGAGGGACAGTGGTTTCTTTAAAATGTCTTCCTCCTTCATGGAGAAAAAAAAATAAGGCAAAAGGGGCTATGAGTGACCTTGAAGACACTTTCAGTTCTGTCATGCTCAATGTCTATATTAGGAAAATAAAAAATACTAGGAATCGTTATGAAATGGTATTCTTGTGATCATTTATAAAATGTTGAATGTTCATTACTTAACATAGTGCCTGGCATAAACGTTCACATAGTTTAAGTAACCATGGCAATAGCAATCAATCCTTGAAAGTACAACATCATGCTTCTTGAGTAGAGTTAACATAATCTACACATTACCTTTAGTTTTTGGCTTTTTTTTCTTCTTTTAAATCCTAGAAATACGTGTCCTGAGCTCTGATATGTCTTCTGAAAAGAAATCCATGATACAGACCCCACTTTCTGAAAAGAAAGCCATGATACAGACCCCACTGGAGACCAACACAGATATTGGGCCTTGGTTCTAGGACAGCCAAGTATGGAAATGCTGGTCGTGGAGCTACTTGAAGCCGAAGTGATTCTCTCCTCTCAGGCTCCTTGGAGGCGGGTGCTGCTTAAGGCATTGAGAGATTCACAGCAAGGTCTTTATTGCTGACACTCTTGCATAATGACATATTTATTCATGTGAAAGCACAGGATGAATTTCAGCTTTGTGATATTGTTTATGTTTATCAGAAATGTTATTTGTCCTTACAATGTCTGGTTTCAATGAAGCGCTATGTTATGGTTATTAAATAAACATGGAACTTTTACATGTTCATGATATTTGGTTTCTTGTTGTGATTTTGATGAAATACACTTTCAAGCACTATCAGTTCACCCTTATTTACAAATGAAATGTTTATTTGTAGTGACTTGCTTTATTTTAAGATAAGTTAACTTTTCTATTCAGTGTTTAATGTGAAATTGGCTCAAAAATGTTCTTTTATACTACATTTGCATTTCTTCATGTACCAAGTATTATATTATCTTAACGCAGTGAGCTATATAAACCAAGCACATTCTCATACTTTTTAAGTGTTTTTTTTAAATATTTCAAAGTATACTAATAAAATTAAAGATCTCATACTAAACGTATTACGTGATCTACTGAAATTGATCTCTAAAAACTGACTCTTAAAAGTAATTTCATAAAATTATTTGTTTTATGAAATTGACTTTCTTGTTTGAATTCTTGACAACAAATATAAAGCAAAAGAAGTGAAAACTGCCTCTGCGTCCTTCTCTATATTGAAGATAAGTAATTGAATACTTTTCTAAACTTTTGATTTGGAGGTTCCTTTAAAAAAGAAACCAGATGAAAAGAAAACATCTTAGTTGTATATATTAGTTTCTGGCTACCAATATAAGATAAAAATTCATTTAAAAGTGCATAAAGCTTTTTCACATCTTTAAAGTGATATTGTTTTGTGATTTTATTTGTGAAATATTTTTCCTTTGTCATTTCAGGAAATACCATTGCTTGTTATTTTTTTAAGTTGGAAATAACTCTGAACCTATGTTCTTTTCAATATCCTCTCTTCATAATAGGCATGCAATAAGCACTCATATATATCATATGAGATAAGAAAATCTATGAAAGGACAAATACAAATTCCAAGTATTAAGATCATTTATCTTTGAAAGGATTCATTTAAAATGAACACTCAAGGCATACCGTGACCAATAAGCACATATTTGACATTACCTTTATAGTGGGGGCACTAGAAAGATAATGGGGAGGGAAAGTTGACTAGTTTCTAGTGAGAATTTCAAATAATGGGTTGGCAGTGTCTTCATAATAGTATCATCTTCATTCTAGTGTCTGGTTTTGAGGTTGGGGTGGTGATCAAAAGGAGGAAAGAGAATGGAGGAGGGAACTAAGAACCCTTAAAAGCAGAGATGAAGCAATGGCAGAAGGCTCTGTGAATTTTAGTGACAAAATACTGATTGCTATCATATTTCATGGAATTTTTAGCTTCAGCTTGCAGGGTTAGAACTTTGGGTTCCATAAAAATGTTTTCTATGCTGTTTCTTGGATAGGGCTAGTTTTGTGGGTGACTAAACTCATCCATTCTTAGAATTCTTTTCTTTTGACTAGTTTCATTTTTCAGGCAGTGACCTTTCCCTGACCTTGGCCCTAAACTCTAGGTCACCTTGCAGTGGCTGTGGTGTACTGCTGAATAGAGGAATTGCCAGATTGTTGGCACCGGATAAGTTGTACTCAGTACAATCATCTTCTTTCATTTCTTTCATGAGCAGGAGGGAAGTTGCCTTTCCTAAGATTCAGAGAATTAGAACTTCTTTTCATTTTGTTGTCCAGTAATTTTCCTTCTAGCAGGAAGATGACATGCACCATGGATGTAAGAAGGAAAAAAAAGTGTGTGTATGTGTGTGTGTGTGTGTGTGTGTGTGTGTGTGTAGAGGAAAACAACATTTTGCATCAGAACTACATTCAATAGTACATGAAAGCTTGTAACTATATTTCATGGCGAATCAATAAAATTTTTTAAAAAAATAATACTCCAGAAGCAGTTTCATTTTATACTAAAATTGGTTCATTATTTGCCCAAAACAATTAATAAGTTTAACTACCTAAATGTAATCTCAGATATCTTGAAATGCCTATGTTGTTTAATTGCAATTTTCTTCTCAGTGGAATATTTATTCTGACTGCCATGTTTTAGCCTGTTTTCCAACTCTTCTACTAAATTATCTTTGGAAATAAACTTTATGAATTTGAAATGGAAATAATTTGTGTATCTCAACTTTTAAAAAAGGAAACAAAAAGTTCAATTAGGCTTCAGAGGTCTTAAATGATCTTTATAATCAAATTTTCTATTGCCACATGGTTTCAACAGTAAGATGCTTACTTCTGATGTTCTAGATTGTTCTGCATCTTTTCTAGAAAGAAGTCTAATGGATGTCAATGCAGATATTCAAAGGCTTCAGTTAATGGCAAATTTGATATGCCACTTCCAAATGCATGACCTGTGTAGCAGCTGTCTCTTTTGAATAAATCAGTACAGCATTATTAACAATTACCAAGACTACCTCTTTATAGTTTGTATTTGCTCCCATTCTAAGGATGTTAGCACTGGAGAAGGATTTGTAAAGAAAAAAAAAAGTAAAAAAGTAAAAGGATCTTAATAGCTAATGGAAAACATCAAACTAGTCTCTTATCTTGCCATCCAACTTTGTCAGTTCTTGGGGAAAAAGTGCTTTGAATTATTTTTCAAATGAATAGACTCATGGCTTATGTTTGGACATTTAATTAAGCCTAAGGAGGGAAAAAAGTGGAAGTTTTAAATACATTTTGCTATGTAAAATACTCATGAATATTTCCACCATAGTAGGTAATTCTCTATCAAATATACTTGTGATTCCAAGTGGCCTGGCCGCGGTTTGGCGGAACGCAACCATCAGTCAATGTTAGCTCCGTGCAAGATGCATTGTGCCCTGTGCGCTCTAAAGCAATCAAATGAGTCTGCAAATGTTCTTCAAAGAATACATCTAGAATGTTACTTCGTTAAACATCTCCTTGGCATTCATTCTATTTTCCACTTTGAATTGCTGCATTTAGTTTTGTAATGACCTTCTATAGCAAGGAGGTTTTATTAACTCTTTGATCTTCTAGCTTTGGGATGAAAACAAAGAAAATATAAATGAGCACTTTGTACACTGCCTTATAGAGGAGACCAGAAGAAAAAAGGAAATATGTTTTCATCAAACAGATTGGCTTGTGTAGGGAGACGTTTCAGCCTTGCAGTTCTTTTCTCCCTTTAAACAAAATGCTTATCAATGTTGTACATGTGTTTGTTTTAAAGTCTGGATAACTAGGTCTTTGTTTCTTTTCTCTCTAGCTCCCATTACAGAGGCTAGGGAGGGCCCAATATCTCTGTGAGGATTTTCTTTTTAAGGCATTCTCCTTCCTTGGTTTCCTCTAACCCTAATTACAATTCTTGGGAAATCTGCCATCATATTTATGGGATACTGGCAGCCCTGCTCTACTTCCAAGCAATCCTCTGTGTTGTGTGTGTGTGTGTGTGTGTGTGTGTGTGTGTGTGTGTGTGTGTAGCAAAGGGAACATGATCCTGAATCAGGTAATTGCCTAATACTGCTAGGAGAAAAAGAATTGAGAACTCTTTGCATCCAAAATTCAGTTCTGTACTTGATTCTAATTGTACTTTCTAAAAAGTATGGGCCCAATATTAAGTGGTATCTCAATTTTTAGTTATCTTCCTTCTAAAGTCTTAAACTCTTTCCTATCCTAAGTTGGGGTAGAGAAGGGACTGCTATGACAATAATAGTTGGAAATGGCCACTCTGGACAAGATATACACAATAACATTTCAGTATCTGTATTGCAAATCATAATTCCCAAAATGAGAGAGAGAGAGGAGAGAGAGAGAAAGAGAGAGAGGAAAGCAGATGGGGAATTGGGAGGGAAACTGGGGACACTGGGGACATTGGTGGTGGGAAATGTACACTGGTGAAGGGATGGGTGTTGGAACATTGTATGACTGAAACCCGAATATGAACAATTCTATGTCTGTGTATCTCACAGTGATTCAATTAAAGTAAATAAATTAAAATAGTCTTAAACTCATTGTACTTTTTTTTTTTTAACTTTTGGCTTTTGGGCCTCATCTAATGGTGCTCAGGGGCTACTCCTGGCTCTGTCCTTGGGTGTATTTACTGGTTGTCGATGGAACCATGTGACTGGGATCAGATCCAGGCCTTCTGTATGAAAAATATGCACTCCAGCCTGTCTCAACTACTTCCTGTCTCAATCCTGTGGGCCCTTTTTCTGTTTTTCTCACAGTATTCTTAATATAGACTGCTGGTGAGACACTGATTTTCACATTGGCTGACTGTATTTTAATTTCTCACTACCTTTTGATCTGCTTCCATATACACATTGGTCTTTAGCACAACTTTGGATTTTGGTGGGGTTTTTTTTGTGTGTGAGAAGGGTGGCAGTGTTTTGGGTCAAACCTGTCAAGTGCTCAGGGCTTACATTTGGCTTGATGCTTACAGATCACTCCTGGCAATGCTCAAGAAACCATACACAGTGCAGGGATTGAACTCAACTCAGCTCTGTACAGGGCAAGAGCCTGAACCTCTATCCTATCTCTGTAGCCCTTTCTTCACAATTTTGGAGCAAAACTACTGGTAAAAGATGATAAAAAAATACTATTATTTTATGATAAAAATGAAATTCAAAGGTTAAAGCAGTTACTGATGGACCCCTCCTTTTCCCTGTTTAACAATCAGCTACTTTTTACATTTCACATACTCTCCCCCTGCTTAATGAGACCTGCACTCTTTATTTTTAAGTCTAGGACAAATTGGACTAAGAGCTGGAGTCTTTTGGATTTGCTCAATCCGGAATCCAGAATGACAGATAGGACAGATGATGAACAGATGATCTAGTTGGATAAAGTTATGTGATCATCTTACATTACTTTTTTTTTTAACCTCAAAATTATTTAATTTTGTTTAGGTTAAAGTGTTTTATCTTACTTGACATATTTAACACTAATTTCTAATCTCTGTGGATTTTCTGTGCTAAAATTGTGCAGTGTTATTGTAATGTAGCACTGTAGCACTGTCGACCCGTTGCTCATCGATTTGCTTGAGCGGGCACCAGTAATGTCTCCACTGTGAGACTTGTTGTTACTGTTTTTGGCGTATTGAACATGCCATGAGTAGCTTTCCAGACTCTTCCTTGTGGGGGGGGATACTCTTGGTAGCTTGCCAGGCTCTTCAAGAGGGACAGAGGAATCAAACCTGCGTCAGCTGCGTGCAAGGCAAACACCCTACCCACTGTGCTATCGCTGTAATGATAAAAAAGAAAAGAGTGAGTGGTTCCTGTGGTACATTTTTCACAAATAAAACCCTTGACCCCACTTCTTTTAATTTCCAGTCTGCTTTGGTTTTGTTTGGGGGCCAGACCTGGCTGTTCTTCGGGCGTACTCTTGGGTTTGTACTCTGGGATCTCTCCTGGTAGTGCTGAGACTTATGTGGTACGGGGAATCGAAACAGGGTCCACTACACGAAAGGCAAGTGCCTATCTGCTGCATGATGTCCCAGCCCCTCTAATCTGCTTCAGATGCTTTTCTGGGGAACACTTGAGGCAAGGGAGATAATCAACTGTTCAAATGAGATTTGGTTTTTTATCTTTGGCATTTTCTCAAGTGAGTGTCCTGACTGAAAGGGAGAAGCATCAGCCATCTTGGTCAGATCCTTTCACATTCTCACTGATACCCTAATGTTTCTTTTGAGCACTCTCCTTCCCCATTGGAGAAAATCCTGATATTGCTTTATGCTTGCCATGTCATGCTGTAAGTTATAATTTCCCTAAAGATGAAAACTTGCTTATGTTCTAGGATATGTTCTAAAATATTTTGCAATGATATTAATAACTAGGAGTTGCTGAAAACTGAGATGGCTTCTATTGAGAAATTTGAAATTACAGATAAATTACAGATAAATCTTACTTTCAAAGGGTGTCAGCCTGGCAGTTGTGATCAGTAAATAGTATAAATTTGCATACACATTAGGAATATTTCCAAACATTATATTGAAACACCGTTCCATAGCAATACAACTACATACAATGTTTTAACCTTAAGTACAAAGTAAAATGACAGGCAAAGAGATAATACAGTGAAATTGTTGAATGAAAATTTGATAAATACATCTTGAAGTAATGTTGAATCTTGAGATGTTGAAACTCTAATTATTTTAAATGGTCCCCAAAGGATTGGAAAAGATTGAGAAAAAAATAAAATTATTTCTAAAATTCTTTTCTATTTTTCCCTTTTGCAGGCCCTTTTCAAAAATAGTTTTAGGGCAGAAAGAGAGAGAGCTCAAAGGACTAGTGTGTCTGCTTTACATATTGAAGTTCAAGTTCAACCCTTAGCATCACACAGTCCCCAAGTACCATGGAGCTACTCCTGAGCAGAGCCAAGAGCAGCTCTTTAGCACCAAGCAGGGATTAGCCCTGAGCATTGCCAGACACACACACACACACACACACACACACACACACACACAGAGCAAATAATGATTTTAAACATGGGGCTAGAATAAGGCTCAGTGACTAAACTTCCTGTCTCACAAACATCAGGTCTTGAATTTGAATCTTGGTGCTGCCCACATGTGCCAGGAGAGGTCCTGGCAGCTCTGCAATCTGTTATCCTTGGAGCAATTTCTTGTCATGCCGCAGCATCTGTAAAAACCACAGTGAAGGAGTGGGATACCTAGAGAGCACTGCAACTGAAAAGAATAAAGAAAAGATCTTCTGTCCAGAGTGGAGGTGAGCACCACCACAAAGGAGGGTGGGAGCATGTGTGTGAACAACCACAGCTGGAGGTGCCAGGCTCAGCAAGCACCACAACTAAGTATACTTGTGACCCTGGGTCCTTGTAATGGCATCAACAAGTAGAGGTGTGCACAGGGCAAGATATGCGAGCACCATGGCTAAGAGTGTGAGAAACCCCCTTCCTTGTGAGCATGACAACTGAAATGTGTGATTTGTCACTCCGGTGAGCCCTACAATTAGATTGCGTCCAAGTACCATTTGATCACAAATGAGCTTCTGTGAGAGCATAACTAAAGGAGTATCACACTCAGTGAACAACCTGGCCAAGTGGGACATAGTACCATCCCAGCAAGCACAATAAAGCCTCTCTGTGATCCCAGATTACATATGGAATCCCAGCAATTACAGAGGGAAAGGAGAGTGGGGCATCTAAAACAGTTTAAAACATTTACTTAGAGGTCACAAATAATTTAATCTTATTAGAGTATATTTTGTACTTTTTAAATCAATAATACAGTGACGGGTACATGTAGGTCATTAAGGGGACGAAGAGAGAAAAACTTTCAAGAGACAATTATTTGTTCCAATGTTTTTATCCAATATCCATATATTGGATATGCCAAAAACAGTAACAATAATTCTTTCAATGAGAGATGTTACCGGTGCCCTCTCGAACAAATCGATGAGCAACGGGATGAGCAAAGTGACAGTGACAGTAATGTTTTTATCCATATTCATCATCATCATCCTGTTGATCATCAAATTTCTCAAGCAGTGTCAGTAACGTCTCCATTCCTCCTAGCCCTGAGACTTTAGAAGCCTCTCTCTACTCCTTCCCAACCATGCCGCATTGGAGGCTCTTTCAGGGTCAGGAGAATGATCCCCAGCTTGTTACTGGTTTTGGCATATTAATATACCATGGGGACCTTGCAAAGCTTTCCCATGTGGGCAGGAAACTCCCGGTAGTTTGCCAGGTTCCCCCAGAGGGAGAAGTAGGGTGTAAGATACCGCACTTCCGGAAGCTTGCTTTTTAAGTTTCTGGATGCTGCCCATCGGTGGGATTAAACGGCACTGGGGGCAGTCCCTAGGGTGTGACCGCCTAGCTACTGGGAAATGGGAAATCTGAGGAGGCCCAGTCCTGATCCGAGCAGGCTTGGAGGTCTCAGCCCCGGGTCCTACACACCTGAGTTCCTCTGCTGGTACCTTCATGTGTGAGGCTCATCTGAACGTGTGGAGAGGGGCCTTGAGCATGACTGTGGCTAGACTCCAGAGGGTCTTCGGCCATTGGGAGCGCTGCTGGGGCTGGGGAGGGGAAGCTGGAGCCCATCCCCTCCAAGAAACCCCCTCAGAAAGACAGCCAGGTGCTCGGGCAAGAGACTCTCTTATCCATATTACTAAGTCAAATGGATAAGTTCATTTTTCTACTTGCAAATTGATGTGGGGAAAAGACCCAGGGCTCTTGTGAGAAGTTTTCATTGCCATGATGCTTGTAGAGGAAAATAAAAACCTGAGGGGCTTTTGGGTAAACATGTCTAATTACTTTTGCTTATCTCTTCTCTTTCCACAACCTCTGCTAAATGACAGCAAAAGAATAACAAGTATATTTACATACAAGCAAAGTAAATGAGAAAGGAAAATGATAAAAACTATCTAGAAGAGAAGCAGAGAGAGAGATGAGGCAGACCAGAGAAGGACATAAGCAGGAGTGCCCTGAATCCTGAGATACTGAATACAAAATGGAGCAAAGCGCACTGCTGAAAACTCAAGCAGTGCTGAAAAGTCTTTTCAGTCAAGATAAACTAACGACCCATCCCTCCTTTCCTACCCCACCCATAAACACTCAATGGTCATGACATACGAACATGCTCTCAGCCCTTCACTCACACATGAGCTCTGTTTTCCCTCTCCTCAGAAGGACAAAAGAGGTTGTTCTCAAAGCAAATGATTCATACTAGTTCTAGTTTCATTTTGATTACTAATGACAGAGCAAATGTTGCAAATAGTTGCTGGCAACATTTCGCCTAAATCCCCTACAGGCTTTGTGAATATGTGACTCTCTAAGAAAATAAAGGAAACACAGACTGAAGGCCAAGAATTAGAGATTGGTGGAAGAAACGTGGCATTTGAAGAGCAATCATCACTTCAGCATAAGCATCACTCTGACAATTGGGACTAACATGCTCCCCCTTGCCAGTCGGGAGTAAGGCACTCCCAATTTTAAGAGTGAGCAAAAGAAAGAAACTGTGACTAAAATATGTCCTAATTCAGTGTTGTTGTTTTTTGATGGATAGATGCTTTATAGTAGGTTATGGAAGAGAAAATTATGCAGCTGATTTTACAGAAAGAGGACTAGAAAAATTAAATTGTCTAAAACTATCATTCTAATCAGTTAAGTATACTTTTGCACATGCGTCCCCTTTCTCTTTTGTTTAATCTCTTTTTTATTGTTGTCTTTTTTATTATTGTAAACTAAATTAATGTTACATAAAACAAATTTCAGGTATGCATCATCATTAAATACATATGTATTTTTGGTCAGTGTTGAGCATTAAGCTCACCACTAAAAGACAAGATCTATGCAACACCAACAAACTGACCCTTTTGCCTATTTTCCTATTCTCTTTCATCTTCTTTTCTGGTAATCACCACTTGGACCTCTAAAATATTACTCTTGTTTTATTTAGTTCATTTTTTGTTTTGCTTTGTTTTCTCTCTATACCACTTGTAGATGAAATCTGGTATTTTACTAAGTACAATTTCCTCTAGGTTCATTCATAATATTGCAAAGTGCAAGGTTTCATCTATGTTTAGGGCTGACTAGTCTTCCATTGTGTATACACAGCATATTCTTTTTAATTTATTCATGTGTTGATGAGTTTCTAGGCTTTTTCTAACTCTTGACTATAGTGAATATTACAATAATATTATACAGTATAAACTTTAGGGTACATGCATTTCCTCAAATTGATGTTTTTATATATATATATATATTTTTTATTGAATCACCAAGTGGAGGGTTACAAAGTTCTCAGGATTATGTCAGTTGTACAATATTCAAACACCCTTCCCTTTACCAGTGCCCATCTTCCATCACCAACCCCCCCCCATGTTTTTATATTTTTTATTTAAGTGACATGAAGCAGGAAATCTGGATCATATAGAATATCTACTCTTACTTTTTTTTTTTTTTTAGAAATTTCTACATTGCTTTTTTAAAATGTTGCAAGACAAAACATATCATCTTCTGTGTGTAACACATTTTACCAAACATTTTCCCTAGAAGTTTAAAGCAATACATCTTTATTATCATACAGTTTTTCTTTTTATGGCTAAGAATTCAAAAGTCATTTAGATGGATAGTTCTGACTTAGGGTCTTTTTAAGTCTGGAGTAACTCGCCACTTGGATTTACCATAAGGATTCTGGGAAGAGTTCTTACAACATCACAGCTAAGTTTTCTCAGCAAGGGATTTAAGAAAACAAGACAGAAGCTTTGGTTTTTTTTTATGGCATAGGTTATATTTTGTTATTATCAAAAAGCCTACTTGCTAACAAGACAGTTCTACATGATACTATGGGAAGAATCAAGGTAAGAGTAGGAGACAGCACCAGGAGACAAAGTCCACTGCAGGTTGTCATGAGAACCATCTCCCACAGTGCTAAATCTTTCTGGGTATAACATTAAATTGCTTCTCCAGAAAGATTCTGCACAGAAAGAGAGGAACAGACATAGAAAGATAGCACTCATTTGTGGAATACAAAGTAACAGAAAGGGAGACTAATACCCAAGAATAGTAGAGATAAGCACCAGGAGGATTGCTCCATGGCTTGGAAGCAAGCCTCACACTCTGGGGGAAAGGACAGTACAGATAGATAAGGGACCACCAAGTAAAGGGTGCTTGGAGGGCCCGCTCGGGATGGAAGATGTGTTTTGAAAATAGACTATAGACCGAACACGATGTCCACTCAATACCTCTAATGCAAACCACAACACCCAAAATGAGAGATAAAGCAAAAGGGTATACCCTGACACAGATGCGGGGTGGGATGGGAGGAATGAGGTGGGAGTCAGGGGAGACACACTGGGATCATTGGTGGTGGAGAATGGGCACGGGTGAAGGGATGGGTGCTCGAGCATTGTATGACTGAAACATAACCATGAAAGTTTGTTAAGTCTGTAACTGCACCTCATGGGGATCCATTACAAAAAATAAATAAAATAAATAAATTTTAAAAAATTAAAAAAAAAAGATTCTGCACATTTGTTTTGCTATTTGTTTAGTTTTCATTCTAGAAAACATTCTCATTCTATCTCATTCTACCTGCAAACTACCAATGGGATTTAATGAATAAACATCTTTCAGTAATATACAAAACTAATAGTCTCCTTGAGATATAAAAATATTTTATATCCCAATATTTTATAGTGCTTCATTATTATTTACATAAAATTAAAAATAATTTAAACGATTGAATCTTTGGTATCTTAGTTGTCTTTCTTTGTAAAGTATACTTTTCTGTATCATAGAAATATCTAGTTATCTTAACCAAGAAGGCAATATAATTTTTAGTGAAATTTTTAAAAAACAACACTTTGTACTATGTAGCACTTACTGTCAGCTGCAACTGTACATTTTTGGAATTATTATTTCCTCAGATTATTCTGCAATGATTGATAATCATCTTGATTTCTCTCCTATTTTTATTTAAGTTTGAAAATATTTCTTGAGTTTTCTTCTAATAGTACAGTCATACATATTTTAGGAATTTTTATTTGGAGAAAAACTTAAATATTATTATTCCATAAGAAAGACAAATATGACGAGGCATCTACCTAAATCTACCTAATTGGCACATTTTGAGCAAAGACATTACTTGTACTCTTGTATAAGAATACTCTTCTTGAAATTCAATGAGCATTTTTTGAATCATATTTTTACTTTTATAAAAAGCTACTGAAACATCTAGCATGATAGTGAGAAGAGCACCTTCATTTCTTTTCAACCATAAATACATATTTTGCTTTCCTGGTCTACTGATAAATCTAATTTCAAAAGATCTTCTCTAGTTTGTGATCTAGTTTGTGTTCTAGAATGTACTTCCTCAGAAAAGTAATGGTAAGCAACATATAGGGTAACCCTAATAGTCCTCAGAAGACTTAGCTGGAAAATTACTCAATTTAGTACGCTCTGGATACAGAATATAATCTCTTTAACAGAATTTAAAAGGCAAAGATGGGGCTTAGTGTAAGTATGTGCTATAGTTTCTGTGGCTTAACTAAAGAAATAGGTTTCTCGTCTTAAACTTTTTTCCTTGTGTTTTCTTCTTAAATATTCTTGTGTGTGTGACTGAGTTCTGTTTTTATTCCCTATTACTGTCCCCATTACTTTTGACTAAAATTTAGCTTCTTTCTTGATTCATAAGAGATATAAAATTACTTTGCGGGAGGACCGAATAGTAGGGCCAAACCTACAGTGATCAGAGTGGTGGTGCTTGGGGAACCATTGTGGTACCTGGGATCAAACATGGGCCAGTCACATCAAAGCAGGCACCTTACCTAGGTACTTTCTCTGACATCACATAACTTACCTTTTTCATCATCATCACCATCATCATTAATACGAATTGCTAATACCAAATAAATTCTTACTGAAAATCAGATTCAAGCATTTTGTTCATATTATCTCATGTAATTCTCATAATAACCTTAGATGTAAGGAATTATTGTTTTCAATTTAGATAATATGAAAATTTAAAAATTAGCTTAGAATCATAAAGTTGGTAGGGTCAGTAGGTGATGGAATAAGATTTTAAACTTAAGTAATTTGATGTTGGATGCCATGTTCTCTTATTAAGTATTTGAAGGCAGATAAATAGATAACAGAAAGATAGATAAATTACAATACTTTATGCAAAAATTTTACCACTATTAAAATTAAAGGTAAAGCCATACCTACCTTATTTTTTTTTAATTTAGCATCAGTAAAAAAAAAGAAAGTGTCAGAGATTTGCAATAATCTTATCTTCCTTCCAAGGAAAAAATTATCTTTTGGAACTGAGGCAAAAGCTTTGGAGAAACAGGGGGGAAAATTTAAGGCAGTCAGACAGTGGATTTTTGCCTAGAACAGGAGGCATAGGAATTGCAGATATCCGAGGATATGGTCTTTTCTTCTCCCTATGTTTTGGGGGTCTTGAAGTCTCCATAAACCTTACTCTGAAGTAGCCCTGATTCATTGCTAGAGCAGATAAAAGACGGATGTTGAGGTCTGGATTTGGCGAACAAGTAGGCATCCTAGTCCTAAGATATGCTTAACTTGTCAGTGTGAAATAGGAAGAAGAGATTGCAAAGAAAAAAAAAAGCCAAATATTTGTTCCTTTTCTTTCAAAAATAATTCACAAAAATGTATAAAATGAAATTTGTTGGTATATTTCTCTATGTAATTTCATTATATGAAAGTTCCTACTCACCTGATTTGCTTATACATAGCTTCATTTCTCTAATACGCTCCTGATAGCTGGAAAAGAAACATCACACAGATACCTCTAGAGCAACTTGTGAGTGTCTAAGAGACTAAGTTGCTCTCGGTTCCTCAAATTAGAAATCTTTCTCATTGTACATTTTTATTTTCTTGTCAAGCAAAATTGGATTAATTTACTCCTTACGAACTGAACAAGGTCACCTTGGCCTAGGTGGTCAGGAACTACTTTAGGAACACTTATCTACAGAAAGATAGTATTTTTACTAAGGATTTCTAGCATTTCTTTTAAATGACAAGCCATGTATAAAATTAATGTATTTTGAACAAATATAAGATGACAATTTGGTTTATTGGTGCCAGTGAAATAATTTTGTTAAATGACACATTGAATAAATAGGTAAATCAATTATCAGTTCAATGGTCAAGTAGTCAATCAACTCCCTCTAGCTAGAAGGAAAACCAGTAGCTATGACTGGGAATAATGTCCAAACAGCAGTCTGCTTGGGGCCCATCTGAGGAGATACCGATTTGTCAATGCTGGGAAATTAGATACCACTTTCACTCTTTAGTTAGCAGTTTTATGACTTAGGAAAATTAAAATTCTTTTTTGGTTTCCTTTACAAAATCAAGTAGTTGGAGCAATCAACATTCCTGAGAGCATTATTTGGAACAATAGCTCTCACATACAACACACACAAATAAAAAAAGGTCTAACTGTATCACTGTATCACTGTTATCCTGTTGTTTGTCAATTTACTCAAGCGGGTACCAGTAACATCTCTATTACACTCAGCCCTGAGATTTTTAGCAGCCTCTCCTTACTCGTCATTCCCAATGATTGGAGGTTCTTTCAGAGTCAGGGGAATGAGACCTATCGTTACTGTTTTTGGCATATCAAATATGCCACTGGTAGCTTGCCAGGCTCTGCCATGTGGGCGGAATACTCTTGGGAGCTTGCCAGGCTCTCCTAGAGGTATGTATATATCTATTACTGTATTCAGGATATGAATATGCCACGGGGAGCTTGCCAGGCTCTTCCGAGTGGGCAATAGACTCTTGGTAGCTTGTCAGGTTCTCCAAGAGGGAGAACTAGGCTATTAGATGTCGCTTCTGGGAGCTTGGTTTTATAGTCTCTGGATGTTGGCTATTGATGGGATTACACGGTGTCAAGGGCAGTTTCTGGGTGTGACTGCCTAGCTACTGGAAAATGGGGGATCTGAGTGGAAGAGGCCCAGTCCAGATCTGAGCAGCCTTGGAGATCTCGGCCCGGGTCCCGCACACCTGGGTTCCTCTGCCAGTTCCTTCATGCGCAAGCCTCGTCGAAACAAGGTTGCTAATGAAATTATGTTAAGAGTTTTTTTCAGATACAAATGATAAAATAGAAGATTCGGGGCACCTTAATCAAGAAAAAGGATTCAGCCTCTTACCTAAGCTGAAAAGTCTAGGGACGGAGTTGACTTTTGGAAAAACTGATCTCCAGCCTTAAATGATATCATTAGAACCTGTGTTACAGGTAAAATTAAATCCCCTAAAGATGTTCATGTCCTAGTCCCTGGAAACTGTGAAAACATCACTTTATATGGCAAAACAAACATTTTTAGCTATAACTGAGACTTAGTGGGTCTCATATAATTGGACAAGTTCTTAAAATGGCAGAGGAAAAACGTGGCATGAGAAGAACTTAGCCCACCATTGCAAACTTTGTAGATGGGAGAAGAAGGACAAGTCAAGGGTTGTGGCAGCCTATGTAAACTGAGAACAATTCCTTAACTGAATAGGCAGAAAAAGCCTTTGGTCCTACAACTATGCCATCAGAATCCTGCCAACAGGATATACGAGCAGAAAATGGATTCTCTCCTAGAGTCTCCAGAAATGTAGCCAGGTCAATAGTCACATTTTACTTTAGATATCTGTATCATACATCTGACTTCCAGAACTGTAAGAAAATTATAAGATTGTTTTAAGGCTATGTTTCTGGTAAGTTTTCACAGCAGCAATAGAAAATTAACATCACTTCATACTTCTCTGCTCCAGTTTATGCTTTCTTATTAGTGTTCCTCACAGCCAGGTGGTTCTAGCTATTCTAACCTCCCTCCTATTGTCTCAACAACGTCATAGGCAAAGAAAAGGACTTCTACCAATAATGCGGTAAAGGTTCTTGACCTGATTTCTGTTCACTAGAAATGAATCGTGTATCCACACTTCAGCAGTTACAGTGGTTAGGGATGAGTTTGTTAAGTTAACACAGGCTTATTTTTGGAAAAATAACCAGCTTCTTTTAGCTCTTATGTAGTGAGATAGGGGAGGGGTGATTTCCAGAACAATAACTATGGTAAAGATACTAGAATTCATGCTAGAGAGTAAAAATAAATACCAGGTGGAAATAAATTTAGAAAAAAGTTTTTTATGCATATATTGACAGTTTTTCCCAACTGAGATTATTATTTTATTTATTCCTGACAATCAAGAAAATCTTTTCCCATTTTTAATTTTTCATAAATTTAATTTTTTTGTATTTTAATTCAAAATTTATTATTTATTTAAGTTTATGGGCCACATCCAACAGTGCTCAGTACTAAAACAACAAATAAAAACAAAACAAAATATATAGAACTACCTAGGAAATAGCTAACGATATATAACTAAAATGCATAAACTCCTTTTTCTCATTTTCACTTAGAACCCATGTTCCGGTTATCTGATTCCAAGTTGTCAATGATACACTACAATCTGTTCTAATTATTTATTCATTTGAATTCTTCAGATCTATGTAAACTTTGGTTTATGAGAATTCAAGAGAGTTTCTTTGTAGAAATTAAATGTCTTGCCTTTTTTTTTTCACACAGAATTTCTCCAATCACGTCCTTATACTTTTTGGAAGATCTTTTTAAAATTTCCAATTTTGCTTTTTGTAGTTTGAGGAAGGAGGTACTTTCTTCCACTATGAGAATACTCGGAGAGTTTTGTGCTTCTAAGAGAGTAGAAAAAGAGGAACACATTGCTTTTGTGTTAACTGATGTAATCAAGAAGTAAAAATTGTTTCATATCTTCTTGCTTATTCTATACTGTGCATCACATGCAATTCTAATCATATAAGTAGAATTGCAAATGGGAGATGTTACCATGCATACAACCTAAAAAATTGTCATGATAATTTAAAAGTACTTTGTAAAATTAGTATGAACTTCTCTTATATCATGATATATTGTATTATGCTGATCTGGTTCTCTAGTGACTGCTTTTGGAGATGTATTATAGTAACAAATAATATAGCATTTTAACATTTATGTATCTTCAATTGTGTAGTAAATACAATGGGAATATTTTTCATATTTTTAATATCATAGTGCCACTGACATCATTATCCACTGGTCATGTTAATCTCAAGACGCACAATGTATTTGTGTGATATATATATAATGCAAAAAGTGCTCACAGATGTGATAAAGTCAGCTTTTTTGAGTATTTATTATCAGATTATCGTAATGTGCCTCATCTGTAGATAATCTGATCTTGAAAACAATATGTACTCTTCTTCCAATATTGTTCTACACAGCATGCTGTATGTGGCTATAGAGAATTCTTTCTGCATCTCTGGATTTCTGCAGAAACTCACTGTTTGCTAATCTATGAAACAAAAGAGGAAACTTGTAAATAACTGATTTATATAATTTTTCAAAACTCTTATATTCTGATTCATAATATTTGTGGAATTTGTATTAGATTTGAGGAAAGAAAAAAATGGGAGTTACTATAGTTAAGAGTCAAGAAATAAATTTCAGGGAAAATAAATAATATTTTCTTTCTTAAAAGATAGCAACAATATGTTTTTGGTTTCAATGTATTTCTTATTTTATGTGAATGCTTTTGAATTATACCTGCCCAAAAGAGCAGTAGCATCAAATAAAAATTTATCAATCTATTTCATAACTCTAATATAAGAATATTCCCAACTTGTAATATTCTGGCTTATATAGATAACTTATTAGAATGGAACTCATTAAGGTAGTTAAAGAAAGGTTTTTAATTTTTTGGCTTTTGACTCATACCCTCTGGTATTCAGGACTTAGTCGTCGTGGTTCTTGGGGTCATTCGCTGGGGGTGAGTGATGCAAGACAAGTGCTCTACCTACTGTACTTTCTCTCACTAAAGCAAGATTTTAACCATAGTGATTAAATAAAATGCTTTTTTTTGCTTCTTGGGTCACACCTGGCAATGCACAGGGGTTACCTCCTGGCTTTGCACTCAGGAATTACTCCTGGCGATGCTCAAGGGACCATATGGGATGCTGGGAATTGAACCCAGGTTGGCCGCATGGGAGGCAAATGCCTTACCTGCTGTGCTATTGCTCCAGCCCCAATAAAATGCATTTTTAAAATATGTTTAAAGAAATCGGTTTTAAACGATTTGCAGAAATTCTTTGTGTGAGTTTATGTGTACATTTAGTTCATCTAATTTAATGTCCAAAGAACTTGGAAGTAAAGTGAAAACTTTAAGTAAAAAACTTGGTAGATTGTTTTTGTTTGTTTATGCTTTTTTATTTTTTAAAAACATAAAACATAGTTTGGATAAAAAAACCAACCACAGAAATGATTTTATAGGCAATCAATTCATTAGAAAAAATTTTATTATTAACAAATTTAATTACTAAATTGTTAAAATCAGCTCACCAGTGTTATCACTGTATTTCAGAAAACATGTTTATTCAGGTTTTAACCTTATTCTCTAAATCCACATTTAATAATCTATATTGCATTATTGTAATATCTCTATGAACAGATATTGTTGTTGAATAGTCTCCTATCATTTTTCTGTTAAAATTTCCTAACTGTTTTCTTTTAACTAAACTTTGCAACATTATGTTTGAAGACACAATTAGTCCCAAGAATTGCATTAAAATATGGTATCTACTAGTTCTATTTTAGGTTAGGTGATGATATGCATCTATAACTTTTTGTAATTTTACTTTAATTCAAAGTCTAACCTCAGTGTTATATATATTTATATCTTAAACCAATTCTACTGATTTACTATCTGTTTCCAACTCTAAATATTTTGAGTACAGCTTCACACTTCACACTTCACTTCACAGTACAAGTCCCACTACACTCACTACAGTGTTCATGCCATTGCAATATCAAAATGACTTTTTCTACCCATATTTCTCACCATGCTTCACCTTCACCTCTGGGAGGCCAACCATTATTTTTGTTGAACTTGCCAGTTTGTTTTCTTTGGTTATTTATAATGTATATACAAGTGAAGCAGTCTATAATTGCCTCTCACTTTCTTATAATTTAGCTTAACTACTTCATGTCAACTTCCATTTTGTTGCAAAAGGCAGACTTTTAACATTATAAATAACTGAGTAGTATTTCATTAATATGCATACAATTTCTTTATCTAATCATTCATCAATGGACTTTTAGAGTTATTCTATATGGGGCAATTGTGGTCTATGTTGTGTAATTTCTGGGCGGCTAGGCAGCCAGGGCAGCTCTCTCTCACCGCCTTTGTTGTTCAGTGGACTGGGCCGCTCCCCCATCTGGGATGGCTGAATTCATGGGATGATGAAGAAGGAAACAAGGGCCAGGCTGGTTGGTGATCAGTTGCTGTTTATTCCATTTTCCCCACATGCTTGTTCCAGTCTCACACTGCCCCTCATTCCCGACTTCTGTCTCTCTCACTCATCTCTCGGCACTCCATCGTGCTGCCTCGGTCTCTCTCTAGTCTCTCCCCAACTCCCCGCTTTGGAGGTAGACACCACACCCCGTCTAGTGGTAGCGCAATCAACATATCAAAAGCCCTTCTTGATCACCGATCAGGCTCAAGGGTGGAAATACCACCTAGGGGTGTTTCTCCTCTCCTTAGTCCAATAACATTATTAATATCTTAACTCTACTTCTTAATATTAGTTATTTTGTATGGGCACATATCTCTTAAGATACATTAAGCTTCCTGGGTGGCTCTCCTGGGGATATTTTACTATAGATCTCAGACTACAGTGCTCAGGCCAGATTAATTTTTCCTAACCCTATCAGGGTCCTATCTAGTTGTACTTTTTGTATCATGACAGAATTTGTCCATGACCATGCTCTTAACTTATAGTTAAGTATTATGGCACTTTGGCCTGGCCCATTTTGATGCCAGGGTAGCACACAGCTTGCCCTGGGTCCATCCAGTCCCTCATGGGGACCCTGCTTTTGGGGTGGTCAGAAGTATGGGCAACTGAGGCTTAAGTCAAGAGAACAGATGTCCAGGAGTGAGTATCATTCGAAGTCAATTAACTCCCAAGTAACAAAAGCATAGCATTTACTCTCTTTCTGTGTCCATACAAAAAGGACATTACTCTGAATTAACTATGCAAAGGACTTAAAAAGAGAAAAGTAATATTTACAAATTAACAGAGTATGATTAGGAGACAAAGGTGATTGACCAGTTGGGGAAGCAGAGCACAAAGAAAGAGTTTACAAATTAACACAGATGAATGGGAGCACTGTGATGGGAGTAACCCAATAAACCCAAACTCTTTTGTAAGGCAGAAAGGACAAACCAATGTTATCCTACATCATGGTGTTATGAATATAGGGGTGCAAATATACAGTAATGTTTTCATATTCTTTGAACACATGATTATGAGAGCTAGATGATATGATGTTTCTAATTTTAGTTTGTAAAGAAAACTGTATGATTTTCAATAAAGCCTGCTCCAATTTACTTTTCCACTAACAGTGTACCTAGAAGATCCTTTGTTCTCTGCACCTTTGAGTTTTTTTCAGTCTTTCTGGTATTGATTTACAATTAGCTAACATTAGGTGATGTTGGACATTTTTTATGTGACCAAGAACTCCGTGCACAACATCTTTGGAGAAGTAGCTAATTGAATCTTTGCTTATTATAAAAGTTGGGTTGTTTGTTTTCTCACTTGTTGAGTTGTGTGAATTCTTTATATATATAGAAAGAAATATATATAGGATATTTTTCCTATCAGATGTATAGTGTGCAAAACTATTCTTTATTCCAAATTTGTAGATTTGTATGTGTGTGTTTAGTTTTAATTATTTGATCATTTATTTTTTATTTTGGGGCCACACCCGGTTGTGCTCAAGACTTACTTTTGTCTCTCTTCCCAGGGATCACTCCTGGTGGGGTTTGAGGGATCCTGGGTGGTGCTAGGATTGAACGAGGGTTAACTGTGTGCAAAGCAAGTGCCCAGCCTGCTGTACTATGGCTCAGGCCCTGGTTTTACTTTTTTCACTATATATAAGTTTTTAGTGTGAGAAAGACAGACTATTGTTATTGTTTTGTCGTTATTTTTTGTTTTTGTTTTCTGGTGTTTATATGGTTAGTTTTTTCTGTTATTTCTCTTGTAAGAGTTGAGTCTTCAAATTTATCTCTTAAGTCCACGAGTGTTAATTACCTATGCTTTCTTTCTGTGTATTTTATGGTTTGGCATAATATCCAAATCTTTAATTCATTTTGAGATTATTGTTTTGTATAGTGTTAATTATTATAGGAGTTTCACCTTTTCTTATCATATCCAGTTCCCCTAATACTAGAAAAGAAAACAAAGAAAGTATCAGAAATCTTTGTATTACTTTTAAGTTTACAAGGCCACTATAAATATATCCTTATTAAGGAGGAGAATGCTGAGTACACAGAAACAATAGCGAGTATGTTTTACCAGTCAGCATAAGGCCAGGCTTATGCTTATTTACCTTGCTCTGCACCTAAGATTTCATGATAGCAATAAGAACAGGAAGGGAAATTGGCATAATGATTGGCTCACAAGAAATGGAGTGGATAACTTTGTTCTCAGACTCCTGGTGATGAATCTGGCACACTCTTCAGCTTTAATAATTATTATCCAACCCAGCAACAGCAATTCATTATCTGATTATCATTATTTAGATTTTCCCCAAATGTTAGATTTAAATCTCTCTCTTCCCCCCCACACACACACCTTTTATTTTTGTTCATAGGTCACACTCAGCTTGTTCAGGCTTACTCCTGGCTCTGTGCTCAATAATCACTTCTGGCAAGGTTCTAGGGCCCATATGTGGTGCCAGGGACTGAACCTGGGTTAACCATATGCAAAGCAAATGCTTTTCCTGCTATTGCTTCAGTCGCTACATATTTCTCGTGACTTAAAACTATTGTGTAGATATTCTGTCTGCAATAGTGCTTCTACACAAAAATATACACATAAAGAATATATATGCAGAACAGATATGAAATGCTCAATTTTCATTTTAGAGTCATGCCTTTTGAAGTGTTTTACAAAAACCAAAAAGAACGTGAAACTTATTTTTGCAAACTAAGAGATAAAGATCATTTCTGTTAACCTTTGCCTTTACCGGATATTAATTTTCCTGGCACAGTGGTAGAGAGTCTTGGGCACTATAGTAGCAAAGCACTATATTAGTTTTGTACATCAAAACCATAAATGTTAACATTGCTGTAACCATTGTTAAGATACAATAATCGTGGAAAGAAATATAAGTGAATAATTTGGTACACTTGTCATTTTCCCCACTTTTGGCATTTCCTGCACAGTCTGTGCTGATTCTAGCTGGTGATCTGCCAAAAGGAACTGTATTCACAGCCACTTCTGTGTTCCAGAGGTCCTAAAGGAAATGAAGACATATTCTTTAGGTTCAAAAAGTCTATGAGAAAGCAACAAATCTTACAGTGCGTTTAAAACATATTTATTGAAGTTATGGAGGCTGAGTTTACAAGTGTAATTTTGGTAAGTGTAAAGTTCTCTCATAGGTATGTGCGTCACAGATGCAACAGTAGGTCTGGAACTTAAGAATACTCCTCCAAAAATTAAGTTTTTATGAAATGATTATAAGTAGAATTTTGGGGGAAAAAGATTCATCCATATTGCTTTTTTCCTAACAAGTGCTGTTTAGAAGAAAGCAAAATAAAATTTGAATGGGGGTTGGTGCATGCAAGGCAAGAGCCCTACCCATTATACTATTTCTCCAGCCCCACACCTGGCGATGTTGGGTGGCTGTTTCTATCAAAATACCCAGGGGTTGTTTCAGATGGTGCTAGCAGACATGTGGTGCCCCTAAATGCCAAGCATTTTGGACCATCTCTCTGTCAGAATAAATAATCTATTAAATAACTCTAAGCTGAATTTGAAATGTCAGAAGAAAAATACTATAATACAATTTTACTTCTAAATCATTACTCTAGGGATCCAGAGAAGTAATAGATCCATTCTATACCAATAGTGGAAGCTTAGAAAAACTCAGAATATCTCTGAGTTAAGGCTCTTTATCACATTTGCATAGAAATTTTGATTACTGTTTGAGTACATGTTTAGTGTTAAAAGCAAGCATTTCAACCCATTAAAAAATAATTAGATAAATAATCCTGAAATAAATTTGATTTTTCTTATCCAAAATAAAATAAATAGCATTTATAAAATGTATATTTAGTGCTGGAGTGATAGTACAGCGGTTGGGCGTTTGCCTTTCACTCAGCCAACCTGTGTTCGATTCCTCCGCCCCTCTCGGAGAGCCTGGCAAGCTACTGAGAATATCGAGCCTGCTCAGCAGAGTCTGGCAAGCTACCCGTGCATATTGGATATGCCAAAAACAGTAACAATAAGTCTCTCAATGAGAGACATTACTGGTGCCCGCTCGAACAAATCAATGAGCAACGGGATGACAGTGACAGTGACAGTGATATTTGTGCTCAATTGATTCTTATATTCAATAAATATACAGATTCATAAATATGCTCTTATAGATGCACTTATAAATGTATGAGTTAAATGTATAAATTAAATATGTATATAATGAACTCTGAGAATGTTATAGCAATGTATATAGACATTATAAGTTTCAAAAACAGTTATACTAGAAATGAAACTTTTACATTGAACTGCTCCATCTATTTTCAGCCAATTACTTTATATTAATTAATTTATTCTTCCATTCATTTAAAAGATGTGATAATATAGCTATAAAATCAACATTTGGTTATTTTAGATAACCCAAAATAGCAAATAATTAAAAAATAAATCCACTTGACTATGAAATCTATTACATGCATTGGTTTTCCAGAAAATTTGCTCCCTAATTACGTTGTGTGAGAGTGAAATGAGTTTCTACTCTAAATTCACACATTGAAGTCTGACGTTGGGTGATGAGGAGAAGCATCCCAGGGTTAACATTTGCCATGTTGCTATGGATAATTAAAACAGATTGTACATGTCTTTAACTCAGAATTTAGTATCAACTTTTGAAGAGTCCAAGTTACCATGGAACAGTTTCATATCCCTTTCTGACCTTTTTAAGACCTCACCTTTTCTTTTGCAAATTTATACAGTGTAGTCCTTTGGGAAGCTTTGTTTTTCCTTATAATTATTATTGCTGCATAATTACTATCTTCTCTTTTTCTATGAGGTACCCATCACAATAAAAAGGTGCAAGAGCCCTCTTAAAAAATGAGAGAGACTTCTTTCTAATGCTTACTGCATTTAAAAGATATTATTATTTAAGAATACAAGCCCCTCACCCCCCAAATCTCTGTCATAATGAATCATCTCAATTTGGGCCTGCCCAGGTAAAGATTCTCTTAAAGATTGCCCTCCTCACCTGGCAAAATTTCACCTACCACCTTATTACTAACCATCAGAGTTCTGAAAAGTTATTATTTCTTTTATCCATATATTTCCTCTCTTTTCTGAGAATAAAGTATCCCTTATACTTTATTCTTATACAGGCTTTTTTCAAAAATATATTATTTTAAAGGAATTGATCTCAACCAGCACTGTCAGGTTCGATTTTGTGTGCTGCAGTACTTCCTGGTCCTAGTACAATGGATCTTGATCATTGAAATACTATAATTTGGATTTACTTTATCGCTCACAGTTGAAGCATTAAGAATTGATTATTTCACACAGGCTCAGCCTGATGTTACATTTAGTATAGTGTTACTACTAATTGGTAAATTTTTTAAATATATTTAAAACATTTGGGGTTTCATTCATTTATACATTCATTCACTCAACAAATATTTGCAACTATTTACTGTTATGGGCTGGAGCGATAGCCTAGCAGGTAGGGCATTTGCCTTGCATGCAGCCGACCCAGGTTCAATTCCTCCACCCTTCTCAGAGAGGCCGGCAAGCTACTAAGAGTATCTCGTCCACATGGCGGAGCCTGGCAAGCTACCCATGGCATATTCGATATGCCAAAAACAGTAACAACGAGTCTCACAATGGAGACATTACTGGTGTCCACTCGAGCAAATGATGAGCAACAGGATGACAGTGACAGTGACATTTACTGTTATCCAACACTGTCTTGCTTCTAGTAACAGTGGTTCATATATTCAAAACCCTATTTTCATGGTGTTATGGGAGATTTGATGAAATGGGGTGCAAAAGAAGTATACTCAAGAAAAAAGTGCATCCACTTTTCTGTTCAACCCACCTTAGCCACCCAGGGAAAGATTTGGCATGGGTGAAGAGTAATAAAGTCAGCTCTGAGCACCTATGCAGTATGGACTGGTGGGATCCCACCAGTCCCACTCTGGCTGAAACTCTTTTTTGCCCAGTGTAGACATACATCCTCACCATCTAATTTCTCTGTGAGTCTAGACTCAGGCAGGAGAGGAATTGCTCTTTGCAGTAAAGGAAAGTTGGTCTAATCTTCCAGGTATCCAGGAATGTCAACTTCCCTTCCTGGAAAGAATTCTAGTAGGAGTTGAAATAGTGAAGCTAAATCATTTTTATTGAAAGAACTTTAGAGAACTGTGACGAGGAAGAGAGAGAATCTGTTCAAGAGAAAAAAGGGGCTTCACCTGGAGGAAAAAAGCAGAGAGTAACTTTGGGGAAGGTAATATACAATTTCTTTAAATTCTCTTAGCCTGGAGTTCTCTGCATACAAGAATGTTTATCTGGGTGTTGTCTCAGGAAACCCTTTGAATGATACTGTCATATTGCTGTCTTGACCTTTAGAATCTCCTGTAATTCACTGGGAAGTGCTTCAGCTTCTGCATCTCCAAGGAGCTCAGAATTTACATCTCCACAGGATGTGCTCCTCAGAACTTTGGTGTACTTAAGCCATTTCCTAAATTTTATTATTTCCTAAAAGCTTTACCAAACCCCACCCCCTATTTATCTGCCTGAAACAGTAGGAAATATTTTCTAGTGGGGGAGTTGGACAACAAATTAAAAGAGAACATTTTTTAAAATTTTTATTAGAGAATCATTGTGATGTACAGTTACAAACTTATGAGCTTTTGTGTTTGCATTTTACTCATAAAGTGATCGTTTACCCGTCCCTCCACCAGTGCCCATTCACCTCCACCAATGATCCCAGTATCCCTCTCACCACCCCCCACCACCCCACCCTGCCTCTGTGGCAGGGCATTCCCCTGTGTTCTCTCTCCTTTTGGGTGTTGTAGTTTGCAATAGAGGTATTGAGTGGCCTTTATGTTCGGTCTATAGTCTACTTTCAGCTCGCATCTTCCAACCCAAATGGGTCCTCCCAACATCCTAAAAGAGAAAACTTCAGATTGTGAAAAGAGCTATCAAGATTAGGTGGGCATGGAGGACATCTGAGATATCACTTCAATTTAAGTTCAAATAAACAAAAATTATTTATTTTAAAGGAAATGAAAAGATGCATATGAAGATCTGGGACTTTAAAACAGATTCTATTGCCTTTAGGTTTGAGTTAGAATGTTTAAGGGCAGACCCTCCCTCTGGAGTGAGTTAGGGGAAGAAAGGAAACTGAATTTGGGAAAGCGAGTGAAGCTCAAAACATATAAATTACTGCAGGTGGTGTAAGGAGAAAGCAATGCAAAGTTGCGACAGGGTTTATTTACTGACTTACTGATTTATATAAGTTCGGTTTTATTGCAACCATTTATTTACTTATTTTAGGGGTGCCCAAGCAGCAATCAAGAAACCCAGGGGCCCTTCCCATGAATTCTTGGCCAGCCAGGCCTATGGTTCAATATAAGGGACTTAGCTTCGAGTGTGGAAGCAAAAGCAGCGTGGGATGGGAGAAGTCTTTGGGAACTTAGTGGAGGAAGTACGTACTTTGGTGGTGGGTTTGGTGAAAAGATGCATCGTGAAAATACCATTAACGGTATTGTAAATCACAGTAACCCAGTGAAGAGTTTTATTAAGTTTAAAAATAGATTAGTACAGGGGCTGGAGAGATAGCACAGCGGGTAGGGCATTTGCCTTGCACGCGACCGACCCGGGTTCAAATCCCAGCATCCCATATGGTCCCCTGAGCACGGTCAGGGGTAACTCCTGAGTGCAGAGCCAGGAGTAACCCCTGTGCATCGCCAGGTGTGACCCAAAAAGCAAAAAAAAAAAAATAGATTAGTACAATAAAATGGTCTCTTTATCACTTCTAGAGTAATGTTAGGGCCTGACCACCATCATTATTTGTATGATAATAAATAAATAAATGACAACTGTGCCTCCTTGACACTTTTTAACAACATCTCTTAAAAAATACAAAGATACAAAACTTGATGCTCTAACACAATCATGCTAAAAACCATCATTCTGTATTTTAAAGTTCTACATGAGGGATCAGAGAGACAGTAAAGTGACTTAGGTGTTTACCTTGCATGCAACAGACTCAAGTACCGCTCATGGTACCCTGAACATCTCTAGGAATGACCCCTGAGCAAAGAACCAGGAATAAGCCCCATGAACAGCCAAGTGTGGTAAGCTCCCAAAATATAAGTAAAGAAAATCCTACTTGACTTTTTGGATGCACATTATCAAAATTTTGTTTTCTAAATATTAACCAAGTGCCTTTTTGTGTGTTAAAGATAAAATTAGGACCATTTATCATATCATTGTTAATCATTTAAAAAAATTTTTAAATTGAATCACCATGTGGAAAGTTATAAAGATTTCAGGCTTAAGTCTCAGTTATACAGTGCTCGAACACCCATCCTTTCACCAGTGCACATATTCCACCACCAAGAATCACAGTATATCATTCTCGGTGTATCTTTCACTGTGATCCAAGAACTGGACAAATAAACAAATGTCCAATACAATGAATTTACCGAACAAAGCATATGTGTGTTAATTTTTGTTTAAATATTTTTATAATAGTATAGCTGCAAATTCTTCCTGGGAGCTCTGAAAAAAAAAATGGGGTGTTATGCTAGTATAAGCAGAAGTGGGGTGTAACTCTAGCATAACTAAAAGAAAACTAACCTTGTCCAAGCCAGTGCATGCCAATAGTCTTATGAAATAGCAAATCCTAAGCTTTGTAGTTATGGATCTTTCATAGAACTGATTCTAGTTATCAGTTGCTGATTCTAGAACTCAGCAATACACCATTTTTTCCCCATTTTTAAGACATGAAGTTATTTATCTCATATGCATACTTTTTAGCCTAAAATAATTCTGCCATGACAATATTATTTATCAAAGCTAAAATAAATGATAAGTTCAAAGAAAAGTATTTATATTATTTGACATAGTGAAGCATTGATATCTGTTATTTAACTGCTGTTTATTTGCTCTTTATATTTTGAATGAATTATGACATTTTGTGTTTTACTGTTTAATAATGTTTCAAATGCATTGTGAAAAAAGTCATCTCTAGTCACAAAAAATAGATAATTTCTAATTTTTATTGAACAAAATAAAAATTTAAACTTATGGGCAGGAGAGACAGTACATGAGCTTGTTTTGCATGTGGCTGACCCCAGTTTAATCCTCTTTACCACATATGGTCAAGGTGTCGCCTCCAAATCTAAAATAAGTAAATGAATTTTTAAATTTAAAATGATACTAATCAATACATATCAGAAAACAATAAAAATTAATTTTCAAGCATTTATAAAGTCCTAAGTGCTATACAAGTTTTAGGAGATACAAAAATGACTGTAATACAGTCTCTGCTACCAAGATTCTTACATGTAGAAGACGGAAGTGGACATATAAAAAAGTGGACACATCATATCATAGTTTATGAATCATAATGTTAATGTGTGAGGGGAGGGAGGGAAGCATTTTCAATTTGACATAATAATATTTTATAGAAGAGTCTTTAAAGTTATGTGTTATCAAGGAAAACAAACCATATTATTAGCATATTAATTCTTCCATCTATTAAGTAGTATTAGTATTTTAGAAATATATGTTTAACAATGTTTTTTAATTTTATGATGCCAAGAAAAAATTTTAAAAATTAAAATTTAAATAACTCACTCTCAGAATAATCTCCTAAATACTTTGATTGATCATTACAATAATTAAGAGTTTGTGCATGATATAGCCATTAAGACTCTTGCCTGGAAGTCCCAACCTCTCAAAATCAGTGTCTTGCCTTTTTCTAGCAGGATGATTTCGTCAGTAAAACTGAATTAAATGCAATAATTATTGAAATGATAACTTGCAGCTATGACAAATATAAATGCATTTGTATTTTGTAATCAAATGTAAATCCTATTGCTTTTACTTGCAGAATTTTTAAAAATGTATTAAAATATGTTTATATACCTATGTATCTATATATATAGCACAAGTTCTTTACCCATTCATCTATCATTGGACATTTGGGTTGCTTTTATATCCTTGTTTTAAGATTTGTAGAGTCTTTTAGCTGACTTTCCTTTTAGAGAAGAAACAGAATGTCACTAAATAGTAAGGGAAATTTGTGGAATTTCCAAGGAAAATAGGAGATGAGCAGGTACAAGAAAGGTTGAAAATCAATGAAACAATTTTGAAAAATACAACACTAATTAATCCTAGTTATTAATCTTGAGATTAATTAGGTCATGTTTCTTATTTTTCCTAGGTCCCTTTTATTGCTTCTTATTTTCTTTGTTAGAATAAAGATTTATGTTACAATCTATTTTTGGTAGTTTCTTGACAAGGTCAAAATAACTTCTTTAAGTTAAATCCAAGGGACCATTTCCATCCTCTATTTTTAAGTTTTGGCAATATTTGGCATTATTGGTACCCACCAGTTTTGAAATTCTATTTTATTGAGTTTCACTATTCTAGATTTTCTTTCACTCATTTGGTCACTCTTTCAAAGACTGTCTCCATAAAATATGTGTGTTTTCATATTTGTTCTGGGCTCTCTTTTCCCTTTACTAGTTCTCAAACTTTTTTAAGTCATTGAAAACTTTGAGAATTTGAAAGAGAATCTATGCACTAACATGGCAGCAAAATAAGCATAGAATATATATAGCCCCAAATGTTAATTATGTCAACTGGGTCATAAAACATCTTGTCCCATAACATATGATTTAATAACATAATTTCCTCCACTAACCATCAATATGCTATTTTGAAAATTAGCACGTTCATGTAAGTTCTGTCTGTCCTTTGAACTGTCTTATACACTCAACTGTTGACAGGACTTCTCTCATATGCCTCTCAGAAATCTGAAACCCAATTTACCCATAATGAAAATTGTGTGTCCTCTTATGTTTCATATTTTAGAAACTGACACCATCATACTAATTATGGCTATTTAGATTAGCCATAATCTATGGCTAATTTTGACATGACCCATCCACCAAGAGAGCTGAAATTTCATCTTCAAAAAGTCTTTTCACTAACTCTCTATCCACCTTACCCAATCTCACCATTTTCTCTCTTGACCTATAGAGCAAATCCTACCTCCAGTGCTTTTCATCTCCAGTGCATTCTCCATCTTTATGCAAATTACAAACAGGGTCCTGACACTTAACTTGTGTCTTCCCACAATTTTTATTCTATACAAAAATAAAAAGATCATAAAATCTTTTTTATTACATTGATACAAAGAATGCTTAATTGGCTCTCTGTAATCCAAAAGTCATTCACAGAAAGGGCGTAGAGCTAACATCTACTAATCTTCTCTGATGTCCTCCCTTCCTTCCTTCCTTCCTTCCTTCCTTCCTTCCTTCCTTCCTTCCTTCCTTCCTTCCTTCCTTCCTTCCTTCCTTCCTTCCTTCCTTCCTTCCTTCCTTCCTTCCTTCCTTCTTCCTTCCCTTACTCACTCCCTCCCTTCCTTCCCTCCCTCCTTCCTTTCTTCCTTCCTTCATTCCTTCCTTCCTTCCTTCCTTCTTCCTTCCCTTACTCCCTCCCTCCCTCCTTCCTTCCTTCCTTCCTTCCTTCCTTCCTTCCTTCCTTCCTTCCTTCCTTCCTTCCTTCCTTCCTTTCTTCCCTTACTCCCTCCCTCCCTCCCTCCCTTCCTTCCTTCCTTCCTTCCTTCCTTCCTTCCTTCCTTCCTTCCTTCCTTCCTTCCTTCCTTCCTTCCTTCCTTCCTTTCTTCCCTTACTCCCTCCCTCCCTCCCTCCCTCCCTTCCTTCCTTCCTTCCTTCCTTCCTTCCTTCCTTCCTTCCTTCCTTCCTTCCTTCCTTCCTTCCTTCCTTCCTTCCTTTCTTCCTTTCTTCCCTTACTTCCTCCCTCCCTCCCTCCCTTCCTTTTTCCTCTCTTCCTTCCTTTCTTCCTTCTTTCCCTCCTTCCCTCCTTCCCTCCTTCCTTCCTTCCTTCCTTCCTTCCTTCCTTCCTTCCTTCCTTCCTTCCTTCCTTCCTTCCTTCCTTCCTTCCTTCCTTCCTTCCTTCCTTTTGGTCAAGGGGTAGGAATGGGGTGCAGTACTCCTAGGAAGTGCTGGGGTGGGGATGATGGGAAAGAGTTGCATGGAAATTCTCTATCCTGGGCAAAGAATCCTTAATTTGCTCTCTGTAATCCAAAAATCATTCACAGAAAGGGCACAGAGCTAACATCTACTGATCTTCTCTGATGTCCTTCCTTCCTTCCTTTATTGTTTTAATGCAAGGGACTGAGAATGTAATGCTGCTCCAGCCCTGTGCTGCCTAGAATACCTTGGTTCTGGGGGACAACAGGACAGCTCTGGGGGACCATGTGGTTCTGGAAATCTAACCCATCTGGTAAATGCTTGGTATGCACTCTAATCACCCATCTCTCAACTCCTGGATCTCTTTCTTAATACAATGAAAATTGTATTAACACCTGCCTTTTCTAAGACTTCATGAAGATGGGTGGGGGGACGAGGCAGTTAATCCTAATAATTGTTATTTTCTTAGTACTTTAGAAGGTACATGATGCTTTCATATATGCTCTGTGACAGTTAATGCTAGGATACTTTGAAATGCTGGAACGATGGAATAAATAGAGCAATTTCTTATTTTCCATTGAATGTTTCACATAAGAATGCCACTGAGAATTGAGGTGACAGGACAGAAAATAAAACTGATCTTTCTGAAGTCTGACCCTCCGTCAACGGTTCCTCACTGTCTGCTGAGCAGGGGCACCTGGTTCGAGGGGTCTTTCCAGAGAGAGCCAGGGCCCCTCCCACCTGTGGGCAGGCTGGTAATTTTAGTGTCTAGACTGCCTACACTGACCCTCAAAAAGTCACATTTAGGAGAATCTTTAAAAAGCATCTTCTTTGTTCAGAAACTATTCAATCTGGGATATGATCTCTCTGTGACTTCGCACTACTTGTGGCAGTAATATTATCTTTTAGTAGAAAGCTGCAATAATATTATGTCCTTGGAGGAATTAGGGAGAAAATTCCACATCACAGTGACTCAAAAACATTAATATAACCAAACTTTTAGAAAAGTCTTAGAAATGTGTATACAAAACCATTCTTTTCTTTTTCTTTTTTTAAAAAAATGTGTGGGCGGGGGGCGGGGGGGGGTGGGTAGGGGAGGAAAGGGATGGTGGTGGCAGTTTCCATTTTCCTTTACAGGAGATTTTGAAAAGAACAAGGGGAACGGGGAATCTTTATGCTTCTAGAATTACTGCAAGCTGGCCATTGGAAGAGACTAACCATAGTGAGAAAATATGAACCTGGAGTAGTTGAATCTCCCTCTTCCTCTACAAATTGTAGCTACTGCTCTTATTTGGCCTTGAAGCAAGAGCAGAGGAAGCTGTGTGAAGGAAAATGGAAGTTGGGATTTGCGTTCTTTTTTCATGGAAGAGAGTGTAGTGCCACACCTAGCAGTGCAGTGGGGGAGGGGGAGGGATGCACTGTGCGGAGCTCAGGGGACCATGTGTGCATGGGGTCTTTGAACTCAGGCCTCCTGAGACAACGCATGCGTTCTGTCCTTTGAGCTCTCTGATCGGGCCCTGGGTTTGAAACTTGTTCTGAGCAATTTGAACCCATGTCCAGTGAAGAGACTTGTAGGATAAAATAGCCTCAGGTAGTTTAGGTTTATTGGGTTACTCCCGTTACAGTGCTCCTATTCCTCTGTTTATTTGTAGCTTCTTTCTTAGTGTTCTGTTGACTTGTAAATAATGTTTTTCTCTTCTCCTTGAGTCCTTTGCATAGTTTATTCAGAGCAAGTCCTTTTTGTATGGACACAGGAAGACTTAACAAATGTTATGCTTTTGTAACCTGGGAGTCATTTGACTCTACACGATATTTTCCTCCAGGGCATCTGTTCTCTTAACCTAAGCCTCAGCTGCCCTTACTTCCTAGCACCCCCAAAGCACGGTCCCGATGGGGGATGAGAAGGACCCAGGGCAAGCGGTGAGTTGTGTGCTACCCTGGCATCGAGATGGGCCTGGCCAAAGTGCCTAATGCTTAACTATAAGTTAAGAGCTTGATCATGGACAAATGCTGTCATGATCCAAACAGTGATAACTAGATTTGAACCCTGTTAGGGTGAGGAATGGTTAATCTGACCTGAGTGCTGTGGTCTGAGCCTGTGGCAAGATGTTGCCAGGAGAGCTGCCTTGCAAGACTCAATGTATTCCTTGCTATGTCCATACAAAAATAACTAGTATTAAGATGTTAATAAGTTCCTGGACTAAGGAAAAGAAAAAAACCTTAAGAGTCTGGAAGGGCTTTGGAATGCCCTGCCCTCAGGAAGGGCTTTCTTATGTTGATTTTGCTACCTGGCTGAGTGTAGCCTAGAAGGCAAGGTGGGAGAGAGGAGGAGGAGACAGAGAAGCCAGAAAGAAGCAGCAGTTGATCCAGAGAGAGGCCGGAGCTGGGAGTGCGGGAGATGAGAAAGATGGAAGACTGAATAAACGGTAACTAATCAGCAACCAGCTTGGTCCTCGTTCTTCCTTCGCCTGTCCTTGACCACCGGCCATCCCGATCCAGTCCACACACTGCGGTTCCAGAGCACCGAACGCGGGTGGTGAGACAGAGCCGCCCGGAGAGCCCACGAGTGCACTCGCCCCTCGGCCTTCCTTAGTTTTTTACAGAGACTAATGTCAACAGCATCCAAGATTCACAAGGCCTGAATCTAGGCTCCACTGCCATGTATGAAATCATTCTGGTGTGTGCAGAGAGGTACCACTGCTTCCACGTGGCTCCTGTGATCAGCTCCAGGGCCTGCAGGGGAGTTTGTAGAAGGTCCTTTTTACTTTGAACTCTATCACACAGATTTCAAGTTTAGACTTTGACATTTCTAAATGAAGTCACACATGCAGCTGCAGAGTCATGCCAAGGGACTGAAAGAAGTTCATTGTGTCATTTTCAGCTCCTATCTTGACACTGTGACATTGCCGTTGACCTCCCAAATCAAATTCCCTGCATTTCCCACCTGAATTATCACTGGGGCCTCTGAACCGGTTTCCTTCTTCCACTCCTGCACTCAACAATTAGCCGATTCTCAATATTCTTAGCCTTTAAAATTTTCAAAAAAGCCAGAGTGATTTTGTTTTTTAATGTAAATGTTGCTGCATATTGGACATTTACATTAAAAACCAAAATCACTCTGGCCTTTTTGAAAAATTTAAAGGCTAAGAATGTTGAGAATCGGCTGATTGTTGAGTGGATGGGAGTGAGAGTACAGTGGGTTGGGCGTTTGCCTTGCACGAGGCTGACCAGGGTTCGATTCCTCTCAAGCTACCAAGAGTATCTCATCCGCCTGGCAGAGCCTGGCAAGCTACCCATGGCGTATTCAATATGCCAAAAATAGTAACAACAAGTCTCACAATGGAGATGTTACCGGTGCCCGCTCAAGAAAATTGATGAACAATGGAACGACAGTGCTCCAGTGCAGTGTTACAATGTAAATGTCATCACCCTATGGCAACCTTCCAATGTGTCTCCATGAAATTTAGATTAATTCTGAATCTTTAGTCAGACTATATACCTTAAGAAGATCTGGACATTGACTACCTCTCCTATTCCATTTTAATCAGTTTCACTGCAGTCTGGGATGAATGACCTAGCTCTTCTCCCACAAGGCAAGGGTGTCCCGATCTCAATTTCTTCCCACCTATTGTTTTCTTGCTTAGGGAAAAACCCTCCTCACTCCTACCAAGTAAATAAATAAAGACATTGCTTAATTTATTTATTTACTTGGTCACATCCAGCAATGCTAAGGGTTCATTCTGGGTCAGTTCTCAGGATCATTCCGGGGGGTTATCTGGTGATAGCATTGGGTACGGGGACCCAAACTGAAGTCGACAGGTTTGATTTGCAAGGCAAGCGCCTAAATCCCTGTACAATCTATCTCTCTGGCCCATGTTGCAGTCTTTTCTTTCTCTTTTTTTTTTTTTTTTTGCTTTTTGGGTCACACCCAGTGATGCTCAGGGGTTACTCCTGGCTTTGCACTCAGGAATTACTCCTGGTGGTGCTTGGGGGATCATATGGAATGCTGGGGATCGAACCCGGGTCGGCCGCATGCAAGGCAAACGCCCTACCCGCTGTGCTATCACTCCAGCCCCACCATATTGCAGTCTTTTATTTGCATCTCTTATTTAGACCTTTCTTCAAGAGTAATTGTTTTCAGACAGCTGCTCTCCGAACTACCTATTTTAAAGAATACTTCTGTCATAATCCTTTAGGGATGCCTTAATTGTCTTACATACATGCACACTTGTTTATTTTGCCTGTTTGCTTTTTGTCTTCCTCTCAGAAATCTAAGTGCCATGAAGTCAAGAACTTTGTCTTATTTACTGCTGGATCTCCTATTTGGGATGATGGCCTGCAAGCAGTAGGTACTCCGTAAATATCTGGTGGGTAAATGTGCGAATGGTCGCCATATTAGACTGCTTGGAAACTCTTCAGAGTTTATTTCTTGCCTATGCTTGTAATAAAATTACTGAGCTGCTGGAAAATGGTAGTTTGGAACATTCCTTTTCCTATCCATCAGTGCCTGCATTTTGAGGGACCTTGTGCACATGTGTGGAGCATCCCACATGCTAGTCTAATAATCCCTGACCACATGCTTGACCCCTTCACTCTGGCATCCTCTACAGCAAACTGCTAGCTCTCATAGACTCCTTTAGAATAGAGTGTGTGAAGCTGCAGCGATGCCTGGCCCTCAGAGTTCTCAGTAGGAAAGAACATTGCATAGGCCTGAACGTGAGCACAGATCATTTGGACAGAAAATTCTAGACTTCTGGCTCTCTGAAGCATGTGTGAGTACATATTATAGGGGATGCATACCCTGCAGCATGGGAAAGAGCTTAGCAGAAAGACAATCAGAGAAGGCCCCTCTAAAGCTAGGCAGCCTCTAATCACTGTTTTTTCAGTTTTGAGCTAAAGAGCTTAGTAAAGTGATTCATTCAAATACTCAATTGCACTATTTGCTTTTCAACTATTCATAACTATATGTGGCTAAAGGTTGTCATATTAGTGACTATGCTGCTAGAGAACCTTGGCATCGTCACAGAAGTTCTTAATTGGGGGGAAGATGCCCTTTCTGTAGGCCTCCAGGGTATTCCAGAGGGACCACAGGTGAAAGTCACATAAATGAGGGACAATAGTATAAGGTTAGGGGGCAACTAGCAGGCAGGGGATGACTACCGGAGGAAAATAAGGTTGAACATGAGGGCAGGAGGTGGGGGTCCATAGTTGGAAAATGGTTGAGAAACATGAGTCTAAAGCTTTAGGTTTTTACAGCCACTTCCTCAAACTTAACAGAGGTTTTCCAAAACATGTTGTTGAATTGTTTTGATTTCTTCAGAAATCATTTATTGAGCATCAACTATGTTCATGTACCATGTGTGTTAATGGAGCATCAGAAGCAGAGATCCATGCAATTTCTATCTTCAAAGAACATGTTGCCTGAAGAAATCCTGTTGGCCTAACCATTACCAACAAGAAGGAAGGTAAGCTCAGTAAATCACTAGGCAGAATCTTTGTCAGGATTGTATTAAAATTACCTTGAACAGAATATAGATGTTCTATTCAGGGAAATGAGATGCAGAGAAAAATAAGCACAGAGAAGTACAATAACCAATCCAGTGATGTGTAAATCAAAGGAACATTTATTAGCGTCTAGATCCAGCATCTTACATAACAGAAACTTTTGAATTATACGACATGTTAGGAGGAACAAGAATGGCAGATACTAGTTCACTTAACTTCACAAGTTGTCTTGTTCTTTTTTTTTTTTTTTTTAAGATTAAGTGGAGAGAGAGAACATCATCATAAAAACTTCAAAGTTTTCTGCTTCTATGCTTAAATGATTTTCTTGGGAAATAATTACCTAGTTGTAATTATAATTTTAAAAATTTCACCAAGTATATTATTTTCAAGGTTTCTTGCAGTTTTCCCCAGTTCAGAATACATAGAAAATTAGAATTCAATTATTTACTCATTTTCCTGCTCAAAGCTATGAAATATGTCTCAGAAAATTTTTAATTGACTTATGAAGTTAAGCCTACTTATTTTTCTAAGTTGGATATATTTTATTACAGTCATTTTTTTGTTTCAATCTCATAGATGCTCAAGACAACTTTACATATACATACTCATATGGGAATAAACATGTTTTGTATAAGTACAAAACTTGGCTTTGAAGATGGTTTCAAGTTTTATTCTTTCTATGGCCTATCCACCAAATCTAAAATCTGAAAGAACCCTCTAGACGTTTTTGAAAGACCAGAATAAAGGCAAGAATAGGTCACCTAGTATGTTCAGGACTTTGCGAATTGACTTAGTTTATATGATCATTAGTTTCCTTTATGCTTCTAATTTCTGTTAAATTGTTAATTTGATCCTTCATTTCACAGAATCTTGATAATTGGCAGCTGTCATTCAGGCAAGTTCAAAACATGTTATTCTGAAAGTGTAAGGATACATATTTAAATACACTGTTCTCTCTTGGGGATGATGTCCAGGCCAAGATAAGATGAGATAAATAGTTGTAAATTCTCTTCATTATTATAAATGCCATATTCTATTCTATCTACAAATTTATTTTCTGATAAGCTAAATTACCATTTATAATAAATTGGTGACTTCTCTGCATAGCCAAGAACACTTGTGTTGTGTTTATTTAAATCTGTATTCTAGAATTTCCACATGCTTCACAGGGAAATATTCTAAGTTTCAGTGTTATTATATATTCATGGTATTTTATAGATTGATGTGTAAACTCACATTCATATTTCTATTATTGCAGAGTATTTGATTTTAGAATGTTTGTTTTCCCAAATTTTAAGCATATTTAATACACACATGCAATTAAATCCTTTCATATCATTTTCTAATGGACTAACTATAATCAGTTTGTTCTGAGGGAAAACAAACGGAAGCATTATAAACTACTTCAATTCCATTTATATGGTCCATAGGGAAGATTTATTTGAGGGGGAAAGAAATTGCTTTTGGAGAATTGGTGGATGTGTTTCACTTTTAGTAGGATGTCAGAAGATAATAGCAAAACTTCTGTTATTAGACTTCTTTATTTTTTAATTCCTAAACTTCTCCAGTTGGATTCCTCTTTTTTCACAAATGATTTCAACCTATAGAATATCATCATTACTGTCATGTTCTATCAAGTATATATTTTCACTTCCTTTCAGCACAGCATCATAAATTGAATTGATAGTCCAAACTGTCATGTAGCCGAAGCAGCTATTTTTGTTGCTCAGAAAAGGCAGCAATCCATGCACACAAAACTTCTTTCATTAGAACTTTGGTTCTCACAGAATAAAAATAAAACAAATGTAAAAGATTAGAAATAGCATATTATCTTTTAAAAAATGTTATTAATGAATCACTGTGAGGTACAGTTACAAACTTATGAACTTTCGTGTTTGCATTTCAGTCATACAAGGATCATTTACCCATCCCTCCACCAGTGCCCATCCTCCTCCACCACTGTTCCCAGTATCCCTCCCACCGCACCCACCCCATTCTCCACCTCCCCACCTTGCTTCTGCTGCAGGGCATTCCCTTTTGTTCTCTCTCCTTTTGGGTGTTGTAGTTTGCAATAGAGGTATTGAGTGGCCTTCCTGTTCGGTCTATAGCCTATTTTCAGCATGCATCTTTCAACCTGAATAGGTCCTCTCAACATCCTTTACTTGGTGTTCCCTTCTCTATCTGAGCTTCCTTTCCCCTCAGCATGTAAGGCCAGTTTCTAAGCCATGGAGCAGAACTCCTAGTCTTTATCTCTACTACTCTTGGGTGTTAATCTCCCATTCTGTTACTTTATATTCCACAGATGGGTGCGATCTTTCTATGTATGTCTCTCTCTTTCTGACTTATTTCACTTAACATGATACCTTCCATGTTGATCCACTTATATGCAAATTTCATGACTTCATCTTTTCTAACAGCTGCATAGTATTCCATTGTGTAGTATTACATTGTACCAAAGTTTCTTTAACCAGTCATCTGTTTGGGGGCACTCCAGTTTTAGAAATAGCATATTATCTTAACCTACATCTACACAGATTCACTAGACTAGATTGAGGATTTTTGTATTGTTCAAACTAAGTTTTTTAAAAAAGGGGGGGCGATGTTTTATTTGGGGGCCATACCCAGCCATGCCCAGACCTTACTCCTGGCTCTACACTCAGGGACCACTCCCAATGGGGATCTATGAAGTGCTGTGTATTGAATCTGGCCAGCCTCAAGCAAGGCAAATGCCCTCTGAACATACTATCACTCCTACCCCAAGTTCTAAAATGGTAGCATTTTACTACATTTGTTGCTGGAAGTCTTTGGGTCTTAGCAGAATATGTAATCTTTCAAAATATTTTTTTTTAGTTTCATCAGCTTTGTAGAATCAGTTAATGAATTTACTTCATTTACTCTAGTCATCTGCACTGTTGTTTCAGTGTTCCAGGAACTCTAGTATTCTGGGTTAAGTGTGACTATCCATAACTTTGATTTTAAAAAGAATTTATTCAAGAAGTATAATGCAGTTATCCTTAATTAACAACACTCTATTCTGTGCTTTTTGACCTTTTCTTTCAATCTCAGCCCCCTTCTTACATTGTTTCCTTCCTCTAGTCCCCCTTGTAATGGTTGGTTCCAGAGTCTCATGCCCTATCCTCCCTCCCATTTATGCAGTTTTCACCTGCATCCCTGTCAGTTTATCCTGGAGGCCCACAGGGGCCAAATGACCCCTGATGAGAAACACTGTTCTAGTTAACAAGTCTATCAGGATGACCATTAGAAATGACTGCAACAAGAATCATCCTAATTGCCACTCTTTCCTCCACATTACTAATGACTATCAAACTTTGGTAGTATTTAGGGTTCCACAAGTTATTAATTTGTTTTATATTGTTTGAGAAAGAGCATTTGAGGAATAAGAAATCCAATAATTATGGGAAAATTAAAGGAAATTAGAGAATCAATAGAGTGGAATAGGGCCTGCGTAGCATATGAAGACACCTATTAGAGCTCGAAAAAGAAAGATGTAAGGTTGAGGGAAGTAGTTTAGCAGTCAGTTCTTGCTTTGAATGTATGAGGGTTTGATCCCCAGAATCAAAAGGAAAAAAGCAAAGTAGAGAGGCAATGTTTTACAAACTTATTTGACAATACAAATCATCTTCTGAGGTGTTCCTGTTAACATCTTTCAGAATATTTGCTTAAATCACACAAGATTCCCAATAAATATTTGGATGAACACAAAAATGAGTGAATGGACAAATGAATTTATAAAGTGCTAACTGGAAAATGCCATTTTATAGAGTTCCTCTTAGATTAGAGAATATTTCTAATACATATTTTTCATATGCTGTCAAAGAAATAAATGAAAGAATTTGACTTTTAAACAAAAATATCTTTTATAGAGGATGAAAAGATAGTACATGGATTAAGGCATTTGCCTTACATGTGTCCTCAGCAGCAGCGACCCTGGTTCAAATCTTTAGTACCACATATGATCCTTGAGCATTTTCAAGAATAGCCTCTGAGCACTGCTGCCTGTGACCCCCAAATCAAATCAAAGCAAAATAGATAGAAACAAAAAATATATTTTAAGTTGCATGTAAGGAGAGTGTCCTTGCAAACTATTTTTCAAGGGATTATATAGGTATATTCATAATTACCACAGCTGGAAGTGACTGCTTAGTCGTGCTGAATCCATGAATAATATTTCAGTTGTGCAAAATATTTGAGGATATACATCACAAATAGGCTTTAGGAAGGACTTAGCGTTCTGAAGCATTGTCATGGGAAACCTTTTTGGTGGGAGTAGAAATATCCTTGACTCCTTGTCTATGTTCTCTCTGTCTTGGTAAATCTGCATGGTGGGTTCAACATCCCACACTGCAGTTCTGAGAAGACCAGACCCCAAAGAACCCGTTTCTCCTCTGTTTCCTGCCCACCTCTGCTTCTCCAGGAAAAACGCCCTGGAGAACACAGGATTCATTACGGCCTTGGCAAAACACCAACACACACCAGCTGTGTGTGGAACTGCTCAGCCTCCTGCCCAGTGGAGAGGAATAGAAGTCGTCAGTCTTCCTCTGCGGGTTTTCATTAACTTTCTGCTAATGTCGACCATTCATTCTTGGACTTCTGGGAAAACGGAGTTCTTTAATCCCCAAATCTTTAAGACAAACATCTTTCTTTTCCAACCTACTCCTGGAATTTGTGGCCTTTTGAAAGTAACATTCACTGCAAATTTGAAATAGCCACTTTTGGTAAAGGATTTGTTAATGGTGTGAGTTCCCTCTACTACTTGCTATCTGGACACCCCAAAATTAGAAGAGTAAAAATAGGGGACTCATATGGGGGCAGAGTGAGAATCTGTTACATCAGTCAGATTTACAGGGAGTCCGTGTAAACAGGGTGCTAAAAAGTGTGTTGGGTTTTTTTTTTTTTTAACCTTTTGTGACACACAACAGAGCTGTGAAATCAGTGAATTAAATAGTTCCAGTCCCCTGGGCACACATGAGCAATAGCATAAAAATGGACAGCACCCATTATAACATTACTGTTATGGAGCAGATGGGCAGCTTCAGTTTCAGTCTTTTGTCCTTACTTCAGAATGGGGCAGAACTGGGAAACGACTGTAAATTTTCTCAAAAGAGATGAATAGGAAAGCTGTTAACTTTTTTTTCTTATTAAAAAAGAAACCTGGAAAAAATCCAAATTACACATTTTGCAGCTCTTTGACTGCAATTCTTTAGCTCTTGCTGCAAAACATCTGTAAGTGGTTAAGTATTTCCCACCCTCATACCCCAAAATGGAATATCTCATTCCTGGCAAGATATTCAATGCCCTTAAAGATATATGTTTACCAAACCAGTTCTTTGCCATATGTGTGCCACGGTGTCTCTAGACCATGATGCATGTGAGATGATTGGCTTAGCTTAACAAATTCAGAGAAGAGAAAAAAAAAGGAGGAAACAGACTGAGAAAGAAGAGATGGGGAGAATGAGAAAGAGGAAGGGGGAACAAGCAAAAGCAGAGGGGGAGATAGAGAATTACTCTTTTTATGTTCTTCTGAAACTTAATTTTTGCTTTTGCTGTATTGATGAGAAATCTTCCAGTTTTATTGCAATATTTTCACCTACTACTAGGTAATTTTGAGAAACATGTTGAGTACCAAAAGAACAATTGTACCAAAATAGGTGAGCCATAGACTTGAGTTTTTATGATATACAGTCATCTCCAAGCTACTATGATGAATGAAAAAATGATTTTAAAAGGCAACAGGACTGGACAAATAACACAGCAGGGAAGGAGTTTGCCTTGCACATGGCTGACCCGGGTTCAGTCTCTGGCGCTGCATTAGGTCCTCCAAACCCCACCAGGAATGATCCCTGAATGCAGAACCAGGAGTAAGCCCTGAGTATTGTCAAATGTGGACCAATTTTTTTTTTTAAAAGAAGCAAACAATAATCATTTGAGTTAAAATTGTGATTTTGAACATCGGAAAACATCTATTCATTTATGTGATCATTTTTGTTTGGGGATTCTGTGCTCGGGGATCACTCCTGGTGTGTTCAGGGGGTCATGCAGTATGGGGGGTTGAACCCAGGGTCCCTGAATTTAAAGTATGTGCTCGGCCCTTTGAGCCATCTCTCTGGCCCCAAAGACATATTTTTTAAATTTCCTAAATAGAACCTCAAATGCAATAATATTCTTGCTGAGACCCATAATGAGTAATTATCGCCATTAAAGAGAGCAAAAAATGTTTACATGAGAAGTTAGATTTACTGAGATAATTATAAATTTAAAAATAATTCTGTGGAATTACAAAAATGTTCTTTTAGCAAGCATAAACAAGTCTCAAAAAGGAAATTTTATATTTTGTTTTTGAAAGTTTTCATTCCACACATTAATTAAAATATTCCAATAAAAATATATCAACAGGGGTAAACTATTGTTAGCAACTAGCTTCTAAATATTAATAAACAAATATATTGATAATACTCTGGTGTATGTAACAGTTTTATTAAAAATAATTTTACATAAGAAAAATAATTAGAAGCATTCATAAAGGAAAAAAGTCTAATATGAATATTAGAAATAAAAGTGATATGATTAATTATTCAATCTTGACACAACCAAATCACTCTACTTAATTATGAAAACACTCCAAGAGAATTTACGAAGTTTTATCTAACCTAATCTTTCTACCATACAAAACTATTTATAGTCATGGATAGATCTAGGTAAAGCTTTGAACTAGCAGAAATATCACCACAAGCAACTCTTCATGTGTTGCCATAAAGTTTATGTTTTATCTTTTGAAAAGCTTCTGCTATTTAATGAGATTTAGCTTCTTACTGTTAATCTCATATTGCAGTTGCAAGAGAGAAAACGAAGCAAAGTCTAAGACTGCTCTGCTAGGTCCTAGTGTTGTCATGGATACACAAGCTTGGGTCATCACTCCCATCAGTAAACAAACAGACTCAAAGAGCACTGGAAAGGATCCACTCACCTGGCATCATTGTTGTCTGAGAGGGCTTTAAGAAAGCTACTGGCTTATGGTTTGTTTGGTGTGGGGTTGTTGTTGTTTAGGTTTTCTTTGCAGTGCTCAGGATCAAACCTAGGGCCTCACATATGCAAGCATGTGCTTTGTCATAAGCCACATTCCTAGTCCCTGGTTTATGGTTCAAAATGATATATATTAGAATGAAAGGAAGCCTCGGAGCCACTTTTTATGTCCATCCAACTAGCTTAGAAGAATTTTAAATTGCACAACTTCCTTTATTTTCTATTCTCATATTGCATATTCATTGTTCATCTAGGAGTTTCCCTTAGACTTGTCAGTTCCTATTTTCTCCTGCTATAATATTCTTTCAAGTACTCGCTATAAATAGAACAATAAAACATTCTTTGTATTATATGAGGTCTTTCTGCAGGTATAAAGATTATATTTAACATCATGGTCTCTAATTTTGCTTCTGTAGAATTTCTGTTTTGTTTTATTTTGCTTTTCATTTCTTTCAAAGTAAAGTTTACGTGTATTTAAGCTAAATTTTCAAACTTTCATTATAACAATAAAAACAGTTTTCTTGCCCCAGCAAGTGTCTTGTAAGAATGAATGGCAATTGGAGTCTTTAAGCTTATATTTCAAGAGAGAAAAGGATTTTGGTAATTCTGTGTATTCCATTTAGCAGGCATAGAAGTCTGCCCAGCAGATAGGTTCCCCAATTCACAAGTGAGAGGAAAGTTCTGAAAAATTGAGCTCCTTGAAACTTTAAACAATTTTACCAGACACAGAAGATAATGTACAATTACATCCACATGAGTGAAAGAAGCGACATGTACAGAATTCTTCTGGGGGGAAGTTTCTCATCTTTGTGATTGTAGGAAGGTCCCAAGGCAAGTCATCTTTCACATGTTTCACTGGATTTGTTTGCATGTTTGACTGAATGCGCTTAGAGTTGGCAAAATTACCCCCAACATCTTATCTAGTAGTGAATTATGTAAACTTTATTTAAAATAATGCCAAAAAAATCATGTAGATGAGATGGAAAAATAACTATATTCCATTATAATAAAATATTGAAATCAACAGACTTAAGTAGTCTGAATATCATACCACTTTATAAATTATTTTACTCCATCACACAAGCAGTCTGGTAACACAAAAGTGACCACTGTTACAAAGGGGAGAACCTGGTTGAAATAGTGGAGTTTCAAGCACTTTGCATTAAATCTGGGTCTATAAAACCACACGGGACAATGCAGGCTGTTTCTAGTCATTCTGAAAGATTTTTCTACATTTAATCTGCTAAAGACTTACATATGGCCTTCATGAGAACCACTGCAGTTCCTTCTGAGGACTTTCATTTCCATTTTCCAGATACTAGCCTTTCCCTTTCCCAACTATTTTTAACCATGGTAAGTAAGCAGCATTCTAAAACTCAAGTTCAGTGTGCAGAGAGTTAATTTAAATTTGATAACAAATGGCTTCGCTTTTGAAATGAATGTAGCCTGGCAACTTCAACTGAGAACCCTTGGAGGGCCCCGATTATGTATGCAGCTTCTTTGAGAAATAGTTTCACACATCTGACCCAAGGACCACTATGTTGTTGCCATGAAATAAAACTGTATGTAGGCATTGTTTCATTTCTGTACCTTCTAGACAGTGCCTGACTATCCCTGCCCCCACTCTGCACAGGCATGTTTACACACACACACACACATACACACACACACACACACACACACTCCTTTATTGTCATTCTGCTTCTATTTCCAAGTAGAGTGAATATATCAATATCATTATCATAAGCCAAATGGCACCCGATTACTTTGTTGTTGTTGTTGCTACAAATATATTCTGATTCTAACCGCCAAACTGTTCTGGTCAAAGTCAGGAGTGGGAAACCTAATTGCTAAGTAAAGGGTTAAACCACCCACACCATTTCATTTTTTTCCCCAAAATGGCTGCTTTGTCTGTGTGCATACACCAATAGCAAATGTCCTTCTGTTATTGTACAGCCAATTTGATGTGTCAAGTATTCATATGCTAATAACGGTACAGTTTCTCACTTTTTCACAGATAAATGGTAAAGATTGTTACAGACAGTGAAACACAAGAATAAACAGCCTTTATTTCAGACTCGATAAATTACTTTCCATTCAAATAACATGCGGCACACGCTGCTGACCATTTTGTTTCTATTCACTGTTAGTTTGCCTTCTGGGTGTGTTTTTTTAGAATAGTTTGAAAATATTTAACAGATATGGACAGAGTTGTTGCTAAAGACTTGATTGCATTAATTTGCTTTGTAGTCATTTCATCACTCGAAGTTCATTTTATGCTCAGTTATTATAGTGGGAGAAAGTTTGATGGAAAATCTGACACTGTTTCCCTAACATGGTACAATCAAGTCTTTTTTTAAAGCTTGGTAATGACAGTATTTGAAGAATGGATATCTTCTTTTCCAGGTTAGCAGAAATATCATTTAGTAAATAAAATCCCTTGCTAAGAACATCACCTAAAATGAGACACTTGAATGAAATGTAAGTTGATCTGTCAGTACAAAGTGGAATCATTTTGGTTTCTTGAGACATAATAATGTCATTTAAAAAAAGACTGAGTAGGTTAAATGTATATTATTAAACATAATAAACTGTTAGAATAGACAAATTAATGAGATAGCGGGTACTGGGGAACGAAAGTGGAATAAGGGAAATAATTAGCCAAGTTTTAAGTATCATTTTAAACATACTCATAAACATGTGCTAGTGTCTGATTTATATATCAAAGAAATATTTCTTATTTATTTTCCCTCAGTTTAACCAAAATGTGTTATATGTACTTCCCTTTTGTGAATAAAAATGAGAATCTTCAAAATAAAGTTGATAATTATTTGCCCCACTTCTTGAATTCAATTTACTAAGTCTAGATTATTTGTCTTAACTCTACCTGTGATGTCTATTTTATTTATACAAGATCCTCTACAATTGTAATCCTGGCTTAGTTGTACCTTTTCAATAAAAAGCATACAAAGTAAAAAGATAAACAAACAACAGGATTCACAGTCAGGCTGAAAGATATGGCTTCTAAGAAAGTGGGTCATAAAAGTTTTATTATATTTTTATTTGCTCAAAATTTTATGCATATTCAGATCTAGTAAACACCAAATTAGAGACTTTTTAAGAGTCCAACCCTTGAGCACGTGAAAATCTGCCTTGAGACATTATGAATTCTAAAGGAGCTATGATATCAGGTCAATAAAGCTATAGCTGCCTAATTATGTAATCAGTGTGTTCTAAAGTTTTACATAATTCTAGTACAAAAGCTAGCCATTTAAAAGCAGTCATATTCTCTCAGGTCTTTTTTTCTGAACTCCAGAAAACCAGAAATGACTATTATGTCATATCCAAGAAAAATAATGAACATGAGTGACCAATTCGTATCAAACATGGACAATCAAGTATATTTCTTCTACTACCAGGCTATACAAAGTAGCAAATAAAACTTGTTCTCTCTCTCTTCACCATCTAATATCATTGTGAAATCTGTAAATTAATCAGATCAAACTTTCAGCATCTATTTAAATTTTTTTATATGTTAATATTTTGTTACAATGAGAGAAGCTAGGGGCAGATGAGATACTAATTTTTACTTCATGGGACAGCCATAAAAATTTGAAATAAAGTAGGACGCCAGAACTACTTTAGGAATTAATTTAAAATGACATATATGGCCCTAATGTTGCATTACTTAGATTGTTATTAATTCAAATGTTTCTTAACTAAATATAAGGAATAAATGAAGAATTTGTATTCATTTCTTCTTCCATCTCGTATCTCTTCAGCAGTGTACAATTAAACCTTTCTCAGCACTCAGCATCTTCTATTTGCTCCTTGTTAACTCTTGTCTTTAGAGTAATTAGCACCTTGATCACGAACGCAGGAGTATACAACACTGATTTACTTTCATAGCTTATTTTGGTACAGTTTCTATCACTTCACCCTCAAACACTGTATTTTTTTTGTTTTTTGCTTCAGGTGCTGTTCTTTGAAGTGCAGAGATTTAGTATCCAAATTTTGTGCAGGGGCACCTAGTTACCAGAACTAGTACAGGATGTGTTGACTGCATTCGATATTTGATCTTTCCTAAAACACTCCTGCGCATGAACTCCAGGCAAACTGAGCTGGTTTCAGGTAGCGGCTTGGACTCTGGCTCACAAGGGTTTCATTATAACTGAGATTTCACTGAAAAAAGAAAAAAAGAAAAAAAATCCAGAATGCAGCACCAAAGAGGTGAAGGGCTGCTAATGGACTGGGAGAAGCAAAGCTTTTGTCTTCTGGCCTCAAAGGGTAGAAACTTCAGGTGTGTATTATGAAACATCCTGCAGTTGGACTGACTGATTTTTGATGTAAGAATGGCAATTTTTCTTTTTCAAGAAGTACAAGAATTGTTCTGGGGTTGTGAGTTTACTAGTAAGCCACTTTTAAAATTCAGTTAGGCTCTGCCAAAATTTTTCAGCCTGTTATTTACAGTATCGCATAAGCATGAGCAAAAAACAAAACAGAACAAAACAAAAACAAAAAGAAAGGGGCGAAATGCCATACTAAGTTCAAGCTTCTCAGTGCCATGAGTAAAATTGTGTTCAAGGACTAGGGATACTTTCTGCCTTGAATTACCTACATCTGTCTGCAGCTACTTGCGAAATAAAATAGTGGGATGAGCTTTCTTTTTTTTTTTCTTGTAAACAACCATGAGGTAGTTCATGATATTTTAACACAAATGACATGCCACAAAAATAAACTCTCTGCAGTCAAGTGCTCTAATATATATATATATATATATATATATATACATTTTGATTTCTATAATTGTAAGTTTCTGGATATGGTGCTAGCTAATAGTTATACTTTTATATTCATGTATACATACCTAAGGAAAATGGAGACCCAAGGCAACGACCATGTGTCATGTGCAAAATGGTTTTACATCTAGCCTTAAATATCACCATATTTTAAGCCAAGAAACTTCTTTCTCCTTTATCTGAAGTTGATAAAATATTAAATTTTATTTTTTCACTGACTATATTATAAAAATATTATGAATTTGTATGTGTGTAATTATAAATTATGTGTCACATAAGTGCACTCTGGTGTGAATTTATGTGAATATCAAGATCAGAAAGCATTCCCACTAAGGTCAAATCTACATATGCTACATAAAATAAAGGAAAGAGGCATTGTCTGAACAATACCAACACCAAATTTAAAATTTGCATTGAGGCCCAAGTTCTGTGGCTAGATCTCTTAATTTTTTTACTTTATTTATACTACACTAACTAGATCAGAATTGGAATTGATTCACTAAATGTTTTGAGGATCATTAAACGAGAACTTAACCAACAAACATAGCCCTCAAGTTTTTCGACTGGTATCTTTCTGCAATCAACTTTGCGTTTGTTTGGGATGTTTGTTTTTGCAGTAGCAGGGCTCAAAACCAGGGCTCTGCCCCTGTGAGATTTGTGCTTTACCAGCGAGTCACATCTTTGCTTCTCCTGCAACTACTTTGAAGTAGCAAAATCCAGACCAAGGGGGACTCTCAGGGGCATGTTGACAAGTGATGGGATTCTTTATCTTTGTTCTTGTTTTGCTGTGTTGTATTTTGCCTCAACAGAAACCACGCCCAGTGGTGCTCAGGAGGCTCGGGGCCATCCCCAGCGATGCTTAGCCCAGCAGTGTGGGCTCATGGTTCTGTGCTCCAACTGTGCTACTGTGGTGCAGGGCTGAGAGTGCTGGAGCCCCCAGGACTACACCTTGCAGTTCTCAAGAGGCATGCTTGCCAAGGGTCAGTCTCAGGGCTTTGCACCTGCTGCCCATGTGCTTTAGGGCTTGCACTGTCTCCTTGGCCCAGACATGGTGTTTCTTGCTCAGATTTTGCCCTGTGTAAAAGCTGCTGGTTTGGGTGGTTTGAGCCATAAAATGAAAGTCATGTTTTTTCTCCTATTCAGTAAGAGGAATGATGAGTACTTCGAGTCAACAACAAGCATAGCTATAAAAGAGAGTGGGACTAATGAAAAGAGGGTACAGGGCCTTCTCTGATTGCTTCCACATTGATGTACCACCCTGGATAGCTCATTAGGGTACTCAGCAGACACAAAGAGTCCTTTAAATAAAGCTTCCTTGTTCCGAAAGAGTGTATTCATCACGTCATGCATATCCAGGATAGGAGGGCTTTCTCCTCAGAGTCTGAATGAAACAACCTGTAATCATTTGTATGGAGTTGTTGCTAAACATATTTGTAACCCCAAAGAAATCTTCATTCATTGGAAAAGGGACAACTTCTGAAGAAATGTATTTTCCCAAGGCACCACTTTCTATTTATTGTGGTGGTACCTTTGTAACCTATTGGACTAAGGACACTGTGGAAACAATCTGGAGAGACTTTCTCTTTAAAAAGAGAAAGTACGGTCTAAAGGGATAAGAACCTCAGGACAAAAAAAGAAAAGAACAAAATGACTCATGTACGTCTAATGGAGCAGGCACCTAGGAAGCAATAATTACAACTTTGCCCACAATTCTGTCAGAGGGGCTCAGTAACAGGCTGGGATTTTGGCACAGTGTGTTTGTGAAAATAGAAGTTACTTTAAATAGAGAGCAAGCCGTGGAGCATGAGGTTCCTTCCTGACCGGATTGTAGAAAGGCAACTTGGCCCTTTATTCATTCCTGTCCTGCTTTTTTTTCCTTCTTGTTGGTTTGAAGTTTAGAAGCTATAGAATTTGCCTTAGTTGCTACAGAGAACAATGTTCCACATGGGCCAAATTGACACAAGCCAAGAGAGCTTTCCTGTGTCAATAATGCTGTGCTCAATTTACAATAGCTTGAAAATAAAAGTAATTATTAGAGGGGAAGGAGGAGCGATTCTGTATCATTGCACTGAAAAGTTGCAAACTTTTGGGGGGCTAGAAAAATTCTAGCCAAGTCTCTCACAAGGCAGTGAAAGTATCAGACTTTAATCACGAGAGGGATCTCCCAAAGGGAAAATCTCGAGTGAGAAAGCAGGTACTTAAGGAAAATTGTCCTATATATTTAATTGGTGAATAAGTTTCACAACTGCAGTGGGGGGCTGACGGTCCCCATGTGCCATGACACATGATTCATTCCTGCTTCCTCTTCGCTGATGTAAAGTCTGAATGAGAATGCTTGGCAAGGAAACAGAATGAAAAACATAATTTTCATGGTTTTAGATCAGAATGTATATTGCAAATATTTTTTAATAAGAGTAATCTTTTAACTCAATGTCACTAATTGTACTCATTTTTGAATGAGTTCCAAAGCATGGCTGGTAGAGAAGTGAGGACTTTTCTATAAGGAGAATCTTTCAGCAGCTGGTCCCAACAGTAGCTGTTGCAGGAATCCATCCAATCAGGTTACCACTATGTCTTTAGCTCCAGAAAGAGGAGGTTTGCGATTGAGCAGATGCTTTGCATTAGCAAGTGGACAAGCTATTGGCTGATTCCTTGCACTTATTTATCAACATTCTTATACCAACTCAGCACACTCCAGGCAATATGAAACATGACAGAATGAAATATCCCGTCATTATTTTGCAATTTATATTTACCATAATTAAAAAAGAGATATCAACGAAGACTGGAGATGCAACTCTTTCTAATTTGACACTTTAGTCAAATTTTCAGTTTTCACATTAAGAGAGCCATAATTAACAAACCTTTAAAATATGGTGCTGCTTGAATATTGGGGCAACTGGAAAAATAAAGTTAGTCTTAGTAAACACAGTATGTGTGAATATACATACATAGCATTAGAAGGATATAGATACACATAGTTGTATATGTAAAAGTGTAGAAATAGACATGCAGCTAATTGAAACGCATAGGCAAGCACAGATATTTGTAGTTGTATGTATATCCAGCATGCAAATCTGATAACAAGTGCTTTGGATCATGCCAGAGGGGTCCCACTCCTGACTGCAGTGCTTTTATAGCTAATTGTGGTACTTCGGCTGTGCACCAGAGACACCACATTTGCTTGCAGTATCAGTGGTCTCAGACAGAAAAGTTCTGCAGGAACCACACTTGGCACAGGTGAGAGACACCAGGGATCCAACTTACAGCATCCTGCTTGCAACTGAGCCTTCCACCATGTCTTGTCCATACCAGAACTCTCTATTATATTTTGTTTTTGTTGTATGTGAAATTTAAATAGCTAGAAATTCTAGGTAAACTAAGTATTTTTAATTTGTCCAAAAATGTGGAAAAGGGGGGCTGTAGAGATAGTACATCAGGTAGGGTACTTGTCTTGCACCCTTTGCCAATCTGGATTTGATCCCCAGAACTTCATATGGGACTCTGAGTCTTGCCAGTAGTTATCCCTGAGCACCAAGCCAGGTGTTACCCATAAAAAAAAAACCAACCAAAAAAAAGTGAAAGAAAGAAGATAACCATCCAGATTGTTTTCATTTAGGATAAAAACCCTCTAAAGTCCCTAGAAGTTAGATTTGTTGTGCATATACGTAAGAAATTCTATTCTGATCAATATCTGAGAAGTGGAAATGTATTAGAATTTAAATGTAAAATGTTGATTTATTTAGTTTTGGGGTGACATCCAGCAATGCTCAGGAATTACTCCTGGCTCTGTGCTCAGGGACCAATATGCGGTGCTGGTAATTGAGCCTGCGCTGTGTGTGTGCAAGGCAAGTGTCTGAACCCCTGTTCTCTCTATTCTATGAAACATTTATTTTAGTTACAATGTTTGGAGAACTAGGGACTATCAATGTGAGCTTCAGAATATAGAAGAAGGCACAAAACTTTATTTTTTTTTCAGTTCCTTTGTTTTTGTTTTTGTTTTTTTCATTAGGGAATCACCATGAGACAAAGTTACAGACTTACAGGTTTTCATGCTTCAGTCATACAATGATCGAGTACTCATCCCTCCACCAGTGCCCATTTTCCACCACCAATGGTTCCAGCATCCCTCCCACCACCCCCACCCTGTCCCCGTCACCCCACCCTGCCTCTGTGGCAGGGCATTCCCATTTGCTCGCTCTCTCTTTTTGGGTGTTGTGGTTTGCTAGAGATATTAAGTAGGCATCATGTTCGGTCTATAGTCTATTTTCAGCCTGTATCTCCCATCCCTAGTGGGCCCGCCTAGCACCCTTTGCTTGGTGATCCCTTCTCTATCAGAGCTGCTTCTTCACCTAGCATGTGCAGTCAGCTTCCAAACTGTGGAGTACTCCTCTTGGTACTTATCTCTACTATTCTTGGGTGTTAGTCTCCCATTCTGTTACTTTATATTCCACAAATGAGTGCAATCTTTCTATGTCTGTCCCTCTCTTTCTGACTCATTTCACTCAACATGATACTTTCCATGTTGATCCACCAATATGCAAATTTCATTACTTCATCTTTTCTAACAGCTGCATAGTATTCCATTGTGTAGATGTACCAAAGTTTCTTTAACCAGTCATCTGGAAGGAACAAAACTTTAAAAGCTCATACTCTCTGGGGGAAATTGTCTGCCAAAGAGTCAGGGGGAGGGTTGGGATGCAGGTCATGGTGGGGGGGGGGTATTGGGGACATTGGTGGTGGAAAATATGCACTGGTGGAGGGAATGGGTGTTTGATCATTGTGTGACTGAAACTCAAACATGAAAGCTTTGTAACTGTAGCTCACAGTGATTCGATTAAAAGTAAATAAAAAGCTCATACTCTAAAAGAATCATGTGATTTGGAGAGCATGAATACATTCCCCTTAGTCTTTTCTCCTAACTTGATGACAAAGAAAAGTAGAAAAAGAAATTGAGTGAAATACAGTAGACTTATAATTATCCAGCCTCAGGTAGGTTAGGGGTTCATGAAAAGGAAACACCCCTAATGAAGATATCTTTATAATAACCCAAGAATTTACCAGGAGAAACCAGTATAAGGAAATAAGAAAGATATAGAAATAAGGGACCAGAGCAATAGTACAGTGCTAGGGTGTTTGCCTTGCATACGACCAACCTGGGTTCAATCCTCGGCATCCTATATGGTCCTCTGAGCACCACCAGGAGTAATTGCTGAGTGCAGAGCAAGGAGTTACCCCTGAGTATCGCTGGATGTGACACAAAGAACCATAAAGCCCCCCCCCCAATAAGACAGAAATAAACATGGAAACTACAAATAAGTGTGAGTTGTGTAAATGACAAGAGAGGAAGGATCCCATATTTCCAATTCTCTTCCATCACGCACAAACATATAACCTCCACAGATAACTCTCTCAATGGAGAGAAATACATACAACAAAATGAAAGAGGGGGAAAGGCATAAACCCAGAACTCTATATTGAAGGGTGAAGAGAGGAAAATCCCTGATTCCCTTACTGACAAAGCAGCTGTGAATAGTTTAATACTTTAAATAAAGAGAATTGTCTTGAAAAGCATTTTTGTTAAAATCAAATCTGATTGATGAAATACATTTTCAATTTATAAAGGGCTAATGAAATTTGGACATTGTTTTTGGGATCATAGTCCTACCTAACTAAAATTAAAGCTTTTAAGTACAAAAATAATATCATCTAGATGATTATAATAGGAGAAATGTCTTTCTGATACTGGAAACACCTGTTTTGGAAGCTACCTCTCATTAATAATCTTTCAAATGTGGGAAGTATTATAACATACAAGTTCTTCCCACTAAAATAACTTTCCTGTAGGTATCTAATTTGGAGAGAGTATTGTTAACAATGTTGACATTTAAGTAGCCATTGCTAAAGCTTCGCAAAGAGCATGCCTTTACAATAAATGTGAAAGTCTACAACTTTTCTTGGTGTTCAACTTAGCAGAGTATAAGTGTGTTGGTTGACGGTGTGAAGGTTGAAACGGGACTTTGAGAAACAAAATTGAATTTACCTGATAATTTGAAGAAAGGACCTCTTACAGAAAAACCTCTTTTATGCAACAGCAGTGAAGGACAAGTGGCACCTGTGTTAACTTCCCTGAACTTCCAGTCTGAGACAAAGGTTACTCTAGAAGTCTGAATATTCTTCTTTTCAGAACCAGTCTATTTTCAAGATTCCATACTGCTAGAAGTCTGAACTCTGGATACTTCATGAAATTCAACCTGTTTCTATAATGAGTAAGCAGACATCCACAGTTGTCTCTGCTCCTTGCAGCTTGGGAAGAAAATTCAATTCTTCCCTTCCACATTTCCCTTTATTTCAGTTGGAACTGCTGACAAGTACAGTTTTTAATTTTTCATACCCTGCTTCCTAAACTGTTATTCATTATTTTCATTATACTCAAGACAGACTGGAGCGATAGCACAGTGGGTAGGGAGTTTGCCTTGCACGCAGCCAACCCGGGTTCGATTCCTCTGTCCCTCTCGGAGAGCCCGGCAAGCTACCGGGAGTATCCCACCCACACAGCAGAGCCTGGCAAGCTACTCCTGGCATATTCAATATGTCAAAAACAGTAACAACAAGTCTCACAGTGGAGACATTACTTGTGCCCGCTCAAGCAAATAGATGAACAAACGGACGACAGTGCTACAGTGCTATACGCAAGACATTCCTGAACAATAAATATTTTCCTAAGAATCTTGCTGTGTCTCAACTCTAAGGAAAGACATTATTCCCCCCACCTCCAACTTCACTGCTAGTTGGTAACTTTGGGCAAAACCTCAGTTCTGCTCAGTCCCTCCTAATGTGGCAGGCAATAATGACCACGAGCAACTTGTTTCCTGTTTCTTGTCGCCAGCCATGCCTAAACACAACTCCCACAGCATGTCTCTGTGCATATCTTGTCATTCTCGGTTTGCTACATTACAAGACTTTGTAACCTCTTTCCCATAAGCCCTGTATTCAGATAGCTCTGGAATATCACACCACCAAGAAGGTTTTACCAATGTCCTTAAGCAACCATATCTCTGCTGTCTTTCCTCTCACTTCATATGTAAGCACTATCAGGGCAGAGACCTTATAAATCAGAGATAAACTTTGGGTCTCTACTCACAGAAATAAATTAATATTTTCAGTGGTGAATTTGAATTACAGGAAAACATTTTGTGCTATTTTGGTTTTGAAGTTCAGTGAAACACTAAAAGATCATATAAAAATGAAATTTTAATAATCAAATAACACATCAAATGTAAAGTAGCCTATTAGCAAACTGGTCTATTAGTAGATACTTGTAGCACTTATTTTATTTTTTGTCAGTTATTTATTTATTTATTTATTTATTTTTTAATTAGTGAATCACCGTGAGGGTACAGTTACAGATTTATCCACTTTTGTGCTCATGTTTCCCTCATACAAAGTTCGAGAACCCATCCCTTCACCAGTGCCCATTCTGCACCACAAATAAACCCAGCATCCCTCCCACCCTCCCCAATCCCATCTCCCCCCACCCCACCCTGCCACTGTGGCAGGGTATTCCCTTTTGTTCTCTCTCTCTAATTAGGTGTTGTGGTTTGCAATAAAGGTGTTGAGTGGCCATTGTGTTCAGTCTCTAGTCTACATTCAGCACGCATCTCCCTTCCCCCGCATGGCCTCTAACCACATTTTACTTGGTGTTCCCTTCTCTATCTGAGTTGCCCTCTCCACAGAATGTGAGGCCAGCTTCCAAGCCGTGGAGTCAACCTACTGGTACTTATTTCTACTATTCTTGGGTGTTAGTCTCCTACTCTGTTATTCTATATTCCACAGATGAGTGCAATCTTTCTATGTCTGTCTCTCTCTTTCTGACTCATTTCACTTAGCATGATACTTTCCATGCTGATCCACTTATATGCAAACTTCATGACCTCATTTTTTTCTAACAACTGCATAGTATTTCACTGTATAGATGTACCAAAGTTTCTTCAACCAGTCATCTGTTCTAGGGCACTCAGGTTTTTTCCAGATTCTGGCTATTGTAAACAGTGTAGAACTTATTTTAAATGAAAACAAAATGGTGATATTACTAATCAGTAACAGACATGCCTGGTTTGCTTGAAATTTAAATATCCACACACAAGTTTAAGTATTCGATCATGGTTTATAACAATTTGCAGCTTCATAAGTTAAGCTTTATAAGATAAATTCATATGATAATTTATTAAACAAATAATAAATGATATTATTTCTAGAATATTGATAAAAACTCAATGTTTTTATAAAAGTTATCTAATGGCAGGGGCAGTTTGGACCACACCTGGTCATACTCAGGAGTCACTCCTGGCTCTATGCTCAGGGATTATAGTCCTGGCAGTGCTCTGGGGTCCTGAGGAGGTGCCAGGGATAGGACTAGGGGCTGTAGTGTTTAAGGCAAGGGCCTTAACTTCTGTGCTTTTGTTCAGGCCAAAAGTTATCTGCTTTTTAAAAAATTTACTCTCAGGCAGATTGAGAGAGTCGTGGAATGACTGCTCTGAGCAGTCTCTCCAGAGCTCTAGACTAGAGCCTTTGTGGCTAAATGTGCAGTTGCAGCCTTACAGGTAGGTGGAGTGTTTGAGGCTCTGCTTGTCAAGACACTGGGCTGTACAATGTGAAGAAGCCGGTGGACTGCAGAAGCCTGGCAGGAGAGGCCCCTGGCTTTATGATGCCTCCATCTATCCTCACTGAGATTTGTATGTCAGTCCCAAGGACTTTTTTTCCCCTTTCAAGTGTGTTCTCAAACAACATTAATGGTACCTGGTGAATAAAATTACCATATTTTGAGGTAAAAAAAAAAACAGTAAAGACCACTAAAACAAGTGAACCAGGAGAAATAGTACATGGGTTAAAGCTCTAGCCTTGTGTACAACTGACCCCTGTTTGCAACACTGTATATGGTCCCCAAGCATCACTAGGAGTGACCTCTGAACACAGAGCCAGAAGTAAGCCTTGAGCACAGTCAGGTGTAGCCCCCAAACAAAACAAAACAAAACAAAACAAAACAACATTAAACTCAGAGAACTGCATCTGTTCCTAAACTCATTTAATTCTCAAAGGTGAAGATTAGTTGCTTCTACTTTGTTTATTTTGGTTTGGGAGTCATACTTAGCAATATTCAGGGCTCTGTACTCAGGCATTACTCCTGGCAGTGCTCAGGGGTCCATATGGGATGTTGAGGATCGAACCCAGGTCAGTTGTTTGCTAGGCAAATACTCTACCTGCTATACTATTACTCTGGCCTTTTATTTTTTTTATTTCAGAAGAGAAACAAATAAAAATGAGCAGTTGAATAAAACATTCCAAATCATGAAATAGTCAAGATAAGAAGCAATCCAAATGCTCAAGTTCTAATGAATGGGTCAAAAAGTTGTGGTATGTATACACAATTGAATACTATGCAGCTCTCAGAAAGGACAAAATCATGAAATTTTCAGCAACATGGATGAAACTAAAGGATATCACACTAAGTGAAGTCAGTCAGAAAGAGACATAGAATGACCTCTCTCATATAAAGAACTTAAAGATTATATAACAAGATAACAGATAAGAGAGAAAAGCAACCCAAAGAGAGATGATCCACAGAATTGAGTTTGGAGCTTGTGGGCAGGGAGGGGAGTTGTTGAATGGGAGGGTTCTTGAGGACCTTGAATAGGAAGGTGGGTACACTGGTGATGGGTATGGTGTTAAAATTATGTACACATGACACCATCATTAATGGTATTGAAAGTGATAGAGCTCAATTTAAAAAAAATTTTAAAGGCCACTAAAATTATAAGTAGCATATCTGAAATTTATAATCCAAGTCTATAAAATCCTGGTGTCTGTCTTTCCACACTACTTCCAATCTGTATTATGACAGACACACAATGAGAAAATACCATGATTTGAACTAAAAATATTTTTTATTGAGTGTACACTTCATAAAATCCTGTGCATTGTTGGCTATGGCCCTCAAGACAATGTATATGTATGTCATATCTAATATACATATTATATATATACTTTATTGATTGGGCTGGAGCAATAGCACAGTGGTAAGGCGTTCACCTTTCATGTGGCCGACCCTTGTTCGATTCCTCCGCCTCTCTCTGAGAGCCCGGCAAGCTACTGAGAGTATCACGCCCGCACGGTAAAGCCTGGCAAGCTACCCATGGCGTATTTGATATGCAAAAAACATTAACAATAAATCTCACAATGAGAGACATTGCTGGTGCCCGCTCGAACAAATTGTTGAGCAATGGGGTGACAGTGACAGTGACTTTATTGATTAAACATATTTACATATATGCTCAATTATTGTATTACCCACATTTATAATGGTTTAATGGTGCTGGATTTTATATTACTTTGGTATGCTTAAAAATAAACTATATTTTGTATGCATTGTTGAGATACAAAATACAGCATGTAAAGGAAATACACTTGTGAGTTATGCTATATATGAAACACTTCCTTAGCACACTGTTTAAACTTTAAAGATTTTAAAGAAAGTTTAATCACATTAGAGTCTCCATTGCTAATAAGATATATTTTATAGTAGCAATTTTGACTAAAAGATTATTATATTCAGTACTAAATAACCTGAAAATAGTTGTATTTGTGTAAAAGGAAATACTTGAGGAAGAGAAAAACTGCTTGACTGTAATCTTAACTTCATTAAAAATTTGCCTTCAGCAAGAAAACTTTCAGGCCCCAGTTTCTTTTTGTTGTTACTGGGGGATTTCTTGGGAGGGGGGTTTGAACTATTTTATTTAATTTAGTTTTTTAATTTTGAATTTTGGCTAACTTTTAAATTTTTCATTTTGTTCTGTTTGGAGGCTACACCTAGTGATGCTTAGGGGTTACTCCCAGATCTGCACTCAGGAATTACACCTGGTGGTGCTCCCGGGACATTATGGGATGCGGGAGATCAAACCTAGGTCGGCCGCGTGCAAGGCAAACACCCTACCTGCTGTATTATCACTCCAGCCCCAGTGAAACATTTTTAATAATAAAAATTTAAAAAATAAGAAAACAGAAAAAGCCAAGGCAAGAAATGCCTTTACAGCTCTTGATCTTTGATTAAACAATGAAGGTACACTTTTCAGTTTGTCCACTTTGTCTTTCTATGGTGCAAAAGAGCTGTCACAATTTCTTCCTTCTTCTTTAAATTCTCACAAGCCTAAATTCCTATCTTTTAAAATATGAAGTATCCAGTGAAATGAGTCAGAAGGAGAGGGATATGTATGGAATGACTGCATTCATTTGTGGGATAAAGACAGACAGATAGATAGATAGATAGATAGATAGATAGATAGATAGATAGATAGATAGATAGATAGATAGATTATGAGACTAATATCCAAAGTCAGGGGAAATAGGGGCCAGGAGGACTAGTCAATGGTTGGAAGGGGTGTCAGGGGTGAAGTGTAGTTAAAATAGAAAAGGAACCAACATGGCAATAATAGTTAGAAATGATCATTTTGGACAGGAACTGAGTGTTGAAAATAGATAAAGGGATATACCTGATAACCTTTCACTATCTGTATTGCAAACCATAAAGCCCCAAAGGAAAGTGCCTGCCATAGAAGTGGGTGGGGGGTGGCGGGGAGATGACTGGAGGGAAACTGGGACCATTGTTGGTGAAAAAAGTAGACTGAAGTGTACTTTGGGTGGATGTTGAAATATTATACAACTGAATCCCAATCATGAACAACTTTGTAACTGTGTATCACTGTAATTCATTTAAAGGAAAAGAAAATAAAAAAAGAGATGAAGCATCTTGAAACATACCAAATAGTCGCATTCAACAATTTTACAAATTAAAATCAAGCAATAAGGCTTTATTTTATTTTTTTATTTTGCATTTATATGGTTGAAAAGCTTTTCTTTACACAAAATAAGCCTGGCTGGGAAATAAATAAAAAAATCAAATTAGCCACTTCATGTTGACCTGACATGATTAGATTATTGATGTGGATGTGGCTGTTGCATTTATTTATTTCCTCCATCTTCTATTTTCCTAAAACCAGTCCTCTGCTCAGAGCAGATGCATGTGGTACCAATGCCCTTTGGTCTGAACTATTTCTAAGTCCCTCAGTCTGACTTAAAACTGCCAGCATCTCTCTACCTGGGGGTTTTTCTTGCCACTAAGTTCTGTTTCTCCTTTACTTGTAATAAATTGAAAATGCCTAAACTGAATGGTCCTCCTGAGTGACCTTCATCTAAGGTTGTAGAAGCAGCTGAGCCCTCTCTGAGTCATGGGTTCTCCCCATTTCTCAAAGCTTCCTAGTGGAGTCATCACTTCATTTGGCCACACTCTTTGTTGTATGCCTTTCCCCCCTGAACACTAATCCTACTCCCTAGAGTGTTCTTTCAAATCCCCTACCAAATAAATTATTTAAATGTGAATCTCTGTTTTCAGACTTAGTTCTTGGGGAACCCAAGCTCTGAGTTGTCAGTTAAGTAAAAGCCAATTAGGGGCTATGTTATGGGTTGATTTATGTCCTGCCTGTGCTCCCCCTTTCCCCAATATATTAAAGTCTTTATCCCTGGTCCCTCAGAACGAGGCCATCGTCTAAAAGAGGTTTTTATAGAAGCCATTGGGTAGGCCTTAATAAAATATGATTGGTGTCTTAAGGAGGAAACATGAAGAGAAGTAATGTGATGGCAAAGTGATCTCTGAACTGTTGATCTGCAAATCAAGGAACAAGGGTGGATGGATAGGTACTGCCAGATGCTAGGAAAAGTCAAAAAAAGAGTCTCCTTAGAGCCTCAGAACACCTATGGCCTGCTGACACATCTAACTTTCAGAATTGTAAGAAGAGAAATTTTAGTTAATAAATTAGTTTGTGTGCTGTCCCAGCAGCCCTAGGGAACAGTTTGGTTTGGCTGTAGTACCTGTTGCACTTGTTCTTCAAAGACCTTCCCAACTGTTGATTTTCTCAATTAGGGTTCCTTTTCCTTATGTTCTGCAACTCTAAATCCCTGGCTTTATACTATGACTTTAATGTCTACGGCTGTCTCTCAGTTTAGTGAATATTTATTACTATTCCCTGATTCACTGACCTTGATTTCCCACTTAGGTTTTGGCTCTGCTCTATAATTTTAATTAGAGCAGTGGTTGTTTAACATTAGTACTTGTCAGAATATCTTGACTGACTTGTTAAATCAGGTTCTTGGACTGTCATCTCAAGAGTCTCTAGTTTGTTGGATCTGGTCTAGAATTTTATTTCTAACAAGCTGACTTGTCAGATGCTATTGGTCTAGAACCACATTTGGAGAACCTGATTTTAGGGAGTAATTTCCATTCCAAGTCACCATCTCCAGTTTGATCCCACTTCTTCACATAGTATTAGTTTTCCTTACGTCCCTTTTCTAACATCATCAGTGAGTCTCATCTTAAAAGATGAAGATTTCAAGACTTTTTGGTATCACATATTATCAAGAACCCCTATATATGTCTTGTAGACTTATATGCATCTTACATACTCCCACCAGACTAAAAAAATCTAAAATTAGAAGTGACTGAATAATGTACCTGCTTAGTACTTTTTTTCAGGTTAAATTTAAATTTCTTAGTCTGATCTTTAAAACTTTAAAATGTATTTGGCCATGTCCCTAAACCTCATCTCTTCTCCTTTTTTTTTCAAGTGGGAGAATATTAGGTACAAGGAAAGAATATTTTGGGTGTAAATGTAATAGGACAATATAACATTAACCAGTTTAATTATATGTGCTATTTCATTTAGTCATTGCACAAACATACTAAAAATTTCATTTTAATTTTACACATGAGGATACAGACACTGAAGCATAGTCAGTTGCATATTCATTGACTGAGTACAGTCACTCTGCCTTTGACCGTTCCAGCTTGGTTTCAAACCTCATCTAAGAGATTCCCGGACCCTCATTTGGGTTGATTATACATCCCTTTATACCTGGCACAGTTCCTTTCTATTTCCTTGGTCCCATAATAATTACAAAAAAAACTCTTTTCCTTCTCAAAGATTCTTGATTTGTAGTTCACACAGCTTATACTCTCAATCTGCCTTAGTTGGACTTGTTTCTGGAACATACCATACTCATTCATGATGCCTTTTCTTCCCAGGTGTTTTCCCTTATGTCTAAAAGGTTCTTCCTTTTCTATATATTCTAGAAAGAAATGTGTCCAGTTCTCAGGAATTTATTCTTCTTTGTTGTTGATAGAATAGTCGTCATTGCTCTCACTTCAGGCAAGAAATTTGAAACCTTATTCTGTGCAACTGATAAGCTAAGTTTACCTTCATTCAATTACAACTTTTTAGTACTTGCAATTTTACCCTACTAGCCTATGAATCCTTGAATGCTTACACTGTATCTTAATTTTCTATAATATTCTCAGTGTCTACAATTTTGCATGGTCCAGAGCAAACGTCTATTAAATATTTGTTGAGAGGTTGGATAAATAAACTAATAAAATGTGAAAGATACAGCCACCTGCAGAAATTATAAAATGTAAGAATAGGCTCTTTCAGAAGGAACAGGTTTACATCAACTAGCTGTGATTGGCTTGACCTGGAGGCTGCTCAAGTCCTGAGCAATTGTTCAAAGAGTCTCCGACTTTACATGAGCAGTCATACCCAGCTGTCTGCCTTTATGAAGCAATCCTTCGAGTTAGGACCTGAGATATTGTTGCCAGTTCTCTGGCTATACTCTATTTTGAACATGTGCCTCCGGTTTCATTGAAATATTTGTTCTTTTACCCTCTTATCCAATGACTAAGAGTTAAACCTCCTGTGTTGTAAGTTTAGTTTCTTATTCCATTATCTCCTGACTAGGCACCTATATGAAAACCTAAGGGCCCTGAAAAATTAAGGTGTCTAAAGTTTTTCATCTCACAACTAATAAAATTAACAATTCCTAGATCAAAGACTATAACAAACATGGCTTTTTCTTGTTTTCTTTGGCGGGAGAGAGGGTTGGGCCACACCAAGTAGTGTTATTGAAAATGGGGACACCTATGGGTGCCGGGACCAGCCTGGACCAGCTACATGAAAGGCAAGTCCCTTAACCTTTGTACTATTTCTCCAGCGCCATAATAAATATTTTTTTAAATGTTTAACAAACTTCTTGGAACATGATTACAAACAGTAGCACTGTAACACTGTTGTCCCGTTGTTCATTGATTTGCTCAAGTGGGCACGAGTAACATTTCCATTGTGAGACTTGATGTTACTGTTTTTGGCATACCAAATGTACGGTACGCCACGGGTAGCTTGCCAGGCTCTGCCTCGAAGGCCGGATACTGTCGGTAGCTTGCCGGGCTTCCCAAGAGGGATGAAGGAATCAAACTTGAGTGGGCCGCATGAGAGGCAAACACCCTACCCACTGTGCTACTGCTCAGTAATTCATTATTATCTTTATTTTGTTTGGGGACCATACCCTGCAGTGCTTAAGATGTACTTCTGGCTCTGTGCTCAAGGATCATTCCAGGTGGTTTTCTGGGGACAATAAAGGGTGCTGGGATTGAATCCTAGAAGGTCACATGCAAAGCAAGTGCCCTACCCATTAAACTATCTCTACAGCCCCACATTATTGTCTTTAGCAATAGTATTATTATTCCTTTTTTATGTCAGTACTTTCCTGAAAACCTATTTTCTTCAACAATTTTGCTTTTTTGTTTTTTCTCTTTGTCCTTCAGGACTCATATTAAATTTAGCTGTTTCAATCTACGTTTTATTGTCTAGAAAAGCTCTACTGACTGCAGAATACTATAGATATCCCTCAACTCCTCTGGGCTCCTCTTCACTCCTTGCTGGCACTGACAGTTCCCTAGAATATTTAAAAATAAACCTCTTTCTGGCACACCAGATTAACTGATAGTCTCTGTATGGTTCCTCTAGAAGGCAGAGCCTGCGGCAGGAGATTAAAGTGCTGATTCCAGTGACATGTAAACACAGAGAAAAGCCGATAAGGAGAAAAGGAGAAGCAAGGTAATGAAAGATGTAGAATAAAGGAAATCATTGCCACTTAACAATCATTCAAAATAGATTCAATGGCGGGGTTTTGTTTTTGTTTTTGTTTTTTTGCTTCACACCAGCGATGCACAGGGGTTACTCCTGGCTCATGAACTCAGGATTTGCTCCTGGCAGTGCTCAGGGGGCCATATGGGATGCTAGGAATCGAACCTGGGTAGGCTGAGTGCAAGGAAAACGCCCTACACAATGTGCTATTGCACCAGCCCCAATAATGGCAAGTTTTGTGACAGAAATCTTCAGTCTCACACCGAGTCGTGAATGGGAGACCACCTTCCATCTTTCTGTTCTTCCGGGAACCTGGCAGTCACACCAAGAATCTGCCTCTCATGCCAAATAAGCTCATTAATGGCCATGATCCAGAGACTCACAAATAAATCTCTGAAGAGAACAACAAGCTGCAGAGATGACTCCGGACCCCAATGTCACCATTCAGTTAAAAATTAACTCCAGCTGTATTACCCTATTTAAAATTTTAGAATTCATATTTCTTTTTTGAGGAAGTTTCTATTCATTTCTTCTCCCCATGTTTTGATGGTGTTGGAGGATTTTTTCTCATATAATTCTATTAGTGTCTTGTATGTCCTGGATATTAATCCTTTATCCTATGGATATTGAGTAAATACTCTTTCCCATTCTGTGGGCTCTTCCTGTATTTTGGTCACTGTTTCTTTTGAGGTGCAGAAGCTTCTTAGTTTGATATAGTCTCATTTGTTTATGTTTGTTTCCACTTGCATGATCAGTGCTGTTTCATCCTTAAACAAGCTTTTAGCTTCAATGTCATGGAGGGTTCTACCTACATTTTCCTCTATGTATCTTATGGATTCAGGTCTGATATTGAGGTCTTTAATCCACTTTGATCTGACTTTTGTGCCTGGCATTAGACAGAGGTCAGAGTTCATTTTTTTGCAGGTAGCTATCCAGTTTTCCCAACACCATTTGTTGAAGAGGCTTTCCTTGTTCCACTTCACATTTCTTGCTCCTTTGTCAAAGATTAAGTGGTCATATATTTGGGAGTCTGTGACAGAATATTCAACTCTGTTACATTGGTCTGATGGTCTGTTTCTAGCCCAATACCATGCTGTTTTAATAACTACTGCTTTGTAATACAGTTTGAAGTTGGGGAAGGAAAAAAAATACAAATGCCCAAAAGGCACATGATAACATGCTCCACATTGGTAGTCATCAGGGAGATGAAAATCAAAACAACAATGAAATATCATTTCACACCACAGAGACTAGCATACATTCAAAAGAACAAAAGCAACCAGTGCTGGCATGGATTTGGGGGAAATGGGATGCTCTTTCACTGTTGGTAGGAATGCCAACTGGCCCAGCTTTTTTTGGAAAACAATATGGACAGTCCTTCAAAAACTAGAAATTGAGCTTCCATATGACCCTGCAATACCACTTCTGGGAATATATCCTGAGGCTGCAAAAAAGCACAGTAGAAAAGACATCTGTACCTATATGTTCATTGCAGCACTTCACAATAGCCAAAATCTGGAAACAACCCAAGTGCCCATCTACACAACGGAATACTATGCAGCTGTTAGGAGAGATGAAGTCATGAAATTTGCTTATAAATGGATAGACATGGAGAGTAACATGCTAAGTGAAGTGAGTCAGAAAGAGAGGAACAGGTATAGAAGGACTGCACTAATTTGTGGAATATAAAATAACATAACACGAGACTGACACCCAAGGACAGTGGATACAAGGGCCAGGAAGACTGCTTCATAGTTGTAAGTCTGTCTCATGAGCAGGAAGGTAGGGAGAAGGTAGCTGGAATAGGGAAGGGATCACTGAGAAAATGATGGTTGGAGGAATGGGTCGAGATGGGAGATGTGTACTGAAAGTAGATAAAAGAGCAAGCAGAATAACCTCTCAGTATCTGCATTGCAAACCATAATGCCCAAAAGTAAAGAGAGAGTATGGGGAAAATTGTCTGCCATAGAGGCATTGGGAGGGTGGGAAAAGGGAAGGGGGGTATACCAGGGATGTTGGTGGTGGTGAATGTACAGTGGTGGAGGGATGGTTGTGTGATCATTGGGTGATTGTAATGCAAACATGATAGCTTGTAACTATATATCATGGTGATTCAATAAAATAAATTTTTTAAAAAAATTTAGAATTCTGGGGCTGGAGTGATAGCACAGCGGGTAGGGCGTTTGCCTTGCACGCGGCTGACCTAGGTTCGAACCCCAGCATCCCATATGGTCCCCTGAGCACCGCCAGGGGTAATTCCTGAGTGCATGAGCCAGGAATGACCCCTGTGCATTGCCGGGTGTGATCCAAAAAGCAAAAAAAAAAAAAAATTAGAATTCCTGGAGCAACATCTCATACCCAATGCTCCTGATGTACCAAGAGTAGCACACCACATTTGAAGGGGTGTAAAGTAGAAGGCAACCAATCTCAATTTAAAAAATAATAAAAATATATATGTATATATCTAATCACACAAGTCTCAACCTGTAACAACATGTTAGTAATCTTTAATGCAAGTGCTTAATGACTCCAGGGTGAGAGACAACAATCTTTACACACTTTCCTCTAAGGAAATTTTTTGGGTCATATTTAGTGGATTACTCATAACAAGAAATACAAAATAGATTATTTAGGTCCTGCTTTGGGGGCAGGCTTTGCGGAGAGAGTAGAAAAACTCAAAATGTGGTGGTGGGAAGGTGTATTAGTGGTGGGATTGGTATTGGAATATTGACTGCGATAAATTAATTATTGTGAAAAACTATAAAAATGAAATTAAATTTTAAAATAGGTACAACAGTTCACTGTTACATTTACTCAGCATTAAAGACTTGCTCATAAGAAGTTGCTAGAGCTTACACTTTAGCATCCTCAAGGGCAATAAGCAGGAGAGAGTCACTCATTAGATCTCTCCCATCTTTTCTTCCCTATGGGTCCTATCCTTTATACAAGGAAATATCTTCTCAGGACTTCCAAGTTATGGTACTGAGGAAACTAGATTCTATGCCTAAAAGTTATATAATTCATATCCAAGTGAAAAGATGACAGTGTGATGGTATCACCAAGAGAGAGAAAGAATGGTTATCTAAGGAATATGAAAAGATGCAGAAGATTTGTGCTCATTATATTAACACAACAGTATCATCTCTAAAAGATTGAACTGATGTTCTCTGCTCAAAACTCATGACCTGCTATTCTCTAGTCTTGTCTGAGCAGATGAATGATGGACTTTTAAGAATCAATTATATTAATCCCTAAAATTTCTACCATTTGTACTTTTTCATCATCATCATCATTATCATCCCATTGATCATTGAATTTCTCTAGCGGTCTCAGTAACATCTCCATTGATCCTAGCCCTGAGATTTTTACTCAGACCTCTTTTTACTCAGGCCTCTTTTTACTCAGACCTCTTTTTACTCGTCCTTTCCAACGATACCTCATTGGAGGCTCTTTCAGGGTCAGGAGGATGAGACCCATCATTGTTACTGGTTTTGGCATATGAATACACCATGGGGAGTTTGCGAGGCTCTCCCATGTGGGCAGAAAACTCTCAGGAGCTTGCGAGGTTCTCCCAGAGGGTCACACGTATGTGGCGTGGCCAGATCCCACACACCTGGGTTCCTCTGCCGGTTTCTTCATGCATGAGACTCGTCCAAACGTGTAGAGAGGGGTCTTGAGCATGGCTGTGGCTAGGGAGCCTTTGGCCACAGGAGTTCTGCTCAGGGTGGGGAGGGAAGCTGAAGGCCACCCCCTCTGAAGGGTCTTGGGGAAGACAGCCAGGCGCGTGGGAAAGAGACTCTCTTTGTTGCTCTCTTCCAGGAGCTTGGTTTTAAGTCTCTGGGTGTTGGCCGTTGGTGGGATTACACTGCTCCGGGGGCAGTCCCTGGGTGTGACTGCCTAGCTACAGGAAAATGGGAATCTGGGTGGAAGAGGCCCAGTCCCAATCCAAGCATGCTTGGAGGTCTCAGCCCTGAGTGCCACACACCTGGGTTCCTCTGCCAGTTCCTTCATGTATGAAGCTCATCTGAACGTGTGGAGAGGGGCCTCGAGCATGGCTGTGGCTAGGCTCTAGAGGTCTTTGATTGTGAGAGCTCTGCTTGGGGTGGGGAGGGAAACTGAAGCCCACCCCATCTGAGGGGCCCCGGGAGAGGCTGTACTTTTTATCAGAAGTTATACAACTTAGTTTAGAATGATGATTAAAAATAGAATTGTGAAAAGGGTATGAGGTGTTTGTATAAAAATTGAGTGCTTTAGGACTTAATTAAGCTATCATGGATTGAATGGGAAATATTTGTAAGGTCCTAGGCTCGACACCAGGCATCACAAAATGGATAAATAAAATTAATTTCTGTATAAAAAGTGCTTTTAAGGTAGGCCTAATAGAAAAGACAAATGTAAAATATTTGCAGGGTGGTCATGTAAAAATCCTGAAAAATTTTCAGTCAGGTTGTTTCACCCATATTTTTGTGTTATTGCTCTAAGGAAAGTCATATGCAAAAAAAATTGTATATAGCATGCTCTTTATAGTAATATATGAAAAGCCATATGAAACTCTAGTCAGCACATTTATAATCAAAGAACTCATTGGTTAACAATAACCACAAACATTTTGGTTACTATTTATAACATGTACAATATATTTTATGTATTGATTATATATTACATATCAATAAGTACACATTTGTTTTTCCAATAAATTAAAAAGCATTTTTAATAATATGACCACCCTATTACTGTAAAAGAATCACAATAGATTAAAGCTAAGACTCTTAAAACATATTACAACAAATGCTATTTCTTACTCATCCTACAGCTGCATGTCCTGGCAAACTGTCCTTCATGGATGACATCTAAAGAGCTCACCATATGAAGCATGTCTTCTTTAGGTTTCATCAAGGGGAGAAAGTACTCACAAAGTCATCATTTAGGCTTTGAATGAAGCCTGGGTGTGTGCTTTGGTACTGTACATTAGCCAAAGCAAGCTGCATTAATAAATATTTCAAATTGGTAGCTAAGTGATTATATTTTCAGGATGATTCTTTATTTCTGGATGTTTATAACCAATGAAATTAATTCCAAAGAAGGCTTTAAAATCACGACCCCTCCGCACCCTGCCAAGTTCAGTTCAGCCCACATAACTTCTTCTGTCATTAAATGTAAAAGACAATCTTCTATTATGCATTCTTTTTATATTTCAAAAATAAAGACTACAAATACAATAGACATTCCATACATTTCCCCACATATGGTCCATTTAGTATGAGTTGACTGCCACTCTTTAAGAACTTCATACACCAAAAGTTCGGGTTAAAAATATTTGAATTGGAACTGAAGCCATAGTACAGCAGGTAAGGCAATTGCTTTGCATGAGGCCGACCCAGATTCGATTCCCAGCATCCCATATGGTCCCCTGAGCACTGGCAGGAGTGATTCCTGAGTGCATGGGCCAGGAGTAACCCCTGTGCATTGTCGGGTGTGACCAAAAAGAAAAAAAAAACGACACTTGAACTTAGGCAAAAAATTTTTTTCTGGACACCTATTCATGGCTGAGTCATCTGTGGATCCCTGGGTGGGTGGATTCTGGGCTGGGCCTCCCAAACAGAGCCTGGGCAGTCGATTACGCCCACACTCCCAAATTGCTGCCATGTTTCTAACCCGACTTCACTGCCTCAGGACTGAGTCTCATGCAGAAATTAAATTGCTGAAAATTTTAGATATGTGGAGTTTATAACTGAAACCTTCAGGCTTTCGCAGAGTTGGGGTGGGATACCACCACGCTCTCGCACCCCGCCAGCTCCCTGTGCTTATGGAAGCCCCATCAGTCAAGCACTCATACCAAAGCTGCTACCCAGTTAAAAATTTAACTCCAACTCCACCACCCCATTAAAAATTCTGAACTTCCTGTAGCGACATCTCAAACTCTACAACACTGATAAATCAGTAGTAGCACACCAGATTGGATAGGATGCAACGGAGAAGGCAATCAATCTTGATGAACAAAAAACATAAAGGCAGAAGACTTAGTCATGTAACTTCTTATACAAAGACTTAATGACTCCATGTTGTGATACAACAACTTTCACCAACTTTCTACTAAGGAAACATTTTTTGATTATTCTGTTAGCAAATTATTGATAAATTATTTTTTTTGGTTTTTTTTTTTTTTTTTTTTGCTTTTTGGGTCACACCCAGCAATGCACAGGGGTTACTCCTGGTTCTACACTCAGGAATTACCCCTGGCGGTGCTCAGGGGACCATGTGGGATGCTGGGATTCGAACCTGGGTCAGCCTGGGTCGGCCGCGTGCAAGGCAAGCGCCCTACCCGCTGTGCTATTGCTCCAGCCCCATTATTGATAAATTATTGAGAGCTTGTCATGAGGGCAAGCATAAGGAGTGGTTGGGAAAGTTGGACATGATGGTGGAGGGAAGGTATAACGGTGGTGGGATTGGTGTTGGTATACTGAATATCTGTAACAAATCATCATGAAAAACTTTATAAACACAGTGTTTATATAAAGTGTAAGGGGAAAATTTACATATGTAGGTCTTAACTATTCTAGGTAAACTCTAAAATATATCAACACAGAATTTCTTAAACACTTTTTAAGAAATTTTATTAATGATAGGCAAGATATGATTATTACCATAACAAGATCGATCCAGTGTAAAACAAAATCTAATATAATATACTTTGGATTCCAGAGTTGAAATATATATATGTAAATGAGAATAGGCATTTTATTATATTAAATGGTTTGAATTTTTTATTTACGTAGGTCAAAACAATATAGTAATCAACAATTGGCTCTTACTGATTTATTTTCTGATCATTGCATTTGCCAGTTCTTAAACTTTTGTTGGAATAAGTAATATAAAATAAATTTGTTATGTACCTAAGGGGGCCAGGTGGGATTGGAAAGGAAACTGGGGATGTTGGTGGAGAGAAAGTCACACTGGTGGTATTTGAACACTAAATGCTTGAAAGAACTGAATAATGTTTTTATCTATTTATTTATTTATTTATCTATTTATTTATTTATTTATTTTGCGTTTTGGGTCACACCCGGCAGTGCACAGGGGTTACTCCTGACTTCGTACTCAGAAATCACTCCTGGCAGTGCTCAGGGAACCATATAGGATGCTGGCAATCGAACCCGGGTCAGTTACGTGCTAGGCAAAGGCCCTACCCATTGTGCTATCACTCTAGCCCAAGAACTGAATAATGAACAGCTTTGTAAATCATGGTGTTTTTAATAAATATTAATTTTAAAGAGTCGTAACAGACAGGAAACTCTTGAAATTGAATAATAAATTATTGCTAAATCTGAAAAGAAAAGAAATTCTATTTTTTCTTAAAAAAATTTATTTAGGGGGCTGGCGCAATAGCACAGCGGGTAGGGCGTTTGCCTTGCACGAGGCCGACCCGGGTTCAAATCCCAGCATCCCATATGATTCCCTGAGCACCGCCAAGGGTAATTCCTGAGTTCAGAGCCAGGAATAACCTCTGAGCATCGTTGGGTGTGACCCAAAAAGAAAAAAAAATTGTATTTAGAAGTTGAAGAGAGAGAGCTCAAAGGGCTACAGCCCAAACTGGATGCAGTAAACCCTGGCTTAATCCTGGTCACCATATAGTCTCCTGAGCAATGCTGGGTGTAGCAATTGCTATTCCCAGTGCCTGACAAAAAAAAATTAACTCTAATAACATATTTACAAATGATCCAATATGATTCCTTCACACTTTTCTCTTATTCATGCTATTACTAATTTTATAGTTCTCAATGTTTACTGTTAAAATTTAAATATCAAGAGATGTCTATTAAACTTAATTATATTTTTAACTCGGATGTCAACTTTTATGCTACTTTTCCCTATATTTCTTAGCTTATAAACTAATTTTTTAGCAAATAAATGTTTTCTATGTGTTTATCTCAGGTCTCAAGGTGGACACATGTATTCTATAAAGGACAGACATTTTTTTCTGCACACTTATTCAATTTACCTAAAGTGAGCAAAATAGTGGGGCCAGTAAAATGCATACCTTTCAAGGGAGGGATTTTCTCCATTTAGGTGGCTTTAAAATATCTTCCTATGTCATGTCAAGGATGTAAAACCACACCAGAAGAGAGAAAACACTTTGTCACACAGACCAGTAGCACAGAAATTGTCTTAGTGTCCGAGTTCTGAGGCAGTAACACTTTCCTGTTTGTTCCTTGCTCTTTGGGGACAAGGTCACAACCCAGAGTCTACAGACTAGAAGCAGATTGTGGAAACAGATTGCAGATTATTACATAAGCTCTGCAGAAGACACAGCACAGAGCACACACTTATATTTGTGTTCAGTCATACTTAGTTCTCATTCCAGAGTTCAGTCATTCTCAAGGAATTTAAAAAATGCCACTTTTTGGTAATGAATCCACTATATAGGAAATGCGTTAGTCACACCAATTAAATCAGAATTCTGATGCCCTATTAAGCTAAGTAAGCAGCTCCTTTGCAAATCCCGCCTCAATGAAGTATATGTCTGCAAGGGGGCGCTACCGATTGAACATGCACATAAAGGTGCCATCTGAAAGTCTTTCTGGTTCATCATTGCACCTCAGGGTGCCATGAAGGAAGTCACTGTCTGTGGCTTCCACGAAGCCCGTGACAAATTGAAGACCCTATTACTTACGTTATCTGCAAGAGGACTTCATTTAGTGACATCACTGGATAACAACTGAAGTTGAAATTTGTGTGACATTTTTGCTGGTATTACTTTTCACCAAAAACATTATTTTACATAGTTTAGCCACAGTGCAGTGCTTTAGGTCTAGAACTAAACCTCTGGAAATCTAATGAGGTTGAAAAGAAAAGTGAAAGTTAATGGCCATGGATCTAACAAAGGCTCGTCCTCCCTCAGGCTCTAAAGAGTCAGTAACTGAGTTCAGTAACTGAAAATTAAATTAGAAGAAAATGCCACCTCTGCAGCTGCTGCTACCTTTAGCATTAATGGTAATACAGAACGGGCTGGGCTTGGGGGTTGTGGTGGGGGGGGGTGGGGAGGAGGGGGGGGGAGCTTGCCCAATAGAGTCAAAGAGAAACTTTCAGAGACTGGAAATGACATGAAAATCTGCTCTTAAGTGTGTTATACGTGTCCATAAGTGTATTTTGCCCTCTGTCTATCCGACAGTTCCCTCAGAGCTCTACCCTTATAGAAAATTTCTGTTTCTCTTCATTGTATGCTTTTCTCCATAACTGAAATCTGGTTTTTATATTTCCGCAATATCTTAATTTCCACTTTCCCTTTCATCCCATTTTCTCATTTCTCTCAGAGACTTTCTTCCTCCCCATTCCATATTTATATCTTCACGATACTGATTTAATTAATGTCAACGTTTTTGTGGTTTGTCCTACTAAGAATCCAAGAGAAAATGGCTAAACAATCTCCGGTGCTAGGACAGCAATAAGGCTTTGAATTTATCTGGCTATATCGTATGAACAGAAAACACTTTCTCTGAATGGTATTATCAGGTTATGTGATAAGGAGGAGCAGGAAGAACTAACTGAGGAGCAGCAGCCCATATTTTTTAAAAGGCAGGGGCAGGGGCAAAGGAAAGAAAACAAATTAGACCTTCTCAGGGTCCTTCTCATTTTTCAAATAAGCATCTGTAAAAAGCAATCAAGCAAGGTTGTCAATTTGGTCAAAAATCAGAGATGCTTTAATGTAGTAAGATAGTGCTGCCACTCCTCTCCTTCTAAACAAATTACTAAAGAACCTAACTATATTATATAGCTATAAAAATAAAGGCTATTTTATCATAATTTGATTATGTTACAAAGCACTATGCATAGCAATTCGTGGATCTAATTTTAGTTGTAATAATCTCCTGCCCTGTTATGTAAATGGAAAAAGACTTTCTACAGGCTTCAGATAGTGATAAGCTTGGGATCGAAAGCAGGCAAAAGCCATGGTTCAATTACTCTAAAGTGATCTGCATCATATGTTATAGTACCTCTCTCTGCCTTTGCATAAGAGCTAGTATGTGCAGCAAATTAGCCATCCTTTTTTAAATGCTACAGATGCCCTCTGAGAATTTACTGATTCAAATTAAACTTAAGTCCCACAACTAGAAAATAATAGGGAGCATTTAAAATTTTCTCCAATTCCATTCTCCTTTTATATCTCGGCTCCAGTTTCTGCCCTTCTTTTTCAAGGAAATTCATGTTGAACCATGGATCAAGGACACGTCTGTTCTCACTCCCAATCTTTGTGGTCTCACTCATTTTACATAAAAACTAACCACCAGGATCCAGAGAAACAATACAGGGGTTGCATATGGCCAAAGCCCAGACTGATCCCCGCTGCCTTATGTAGTCCCCTGAGTACCATCAGGAGTGACCTTTGAGCAGAGCCAGGAGTGAGCCCTGAACACCACCAGGTTTGTCTCCCAAATAAAGCAACAACAGCCATGACCATTCCTTCCCCTTTAAGTCTGTGCAGGTCACAGACATGCCTCTGACCGACTTTCTATCTGAGAATGTAGGTGCACTTTACTCCCCCTTGTCCCTGGTGATCTTGGGTTGTTGTTCTTTGTTTATTTCATTTCTGTTTCTTCAGCCCTTTACTTCCTTTCTCACTTCTCTTTGTCCCTGTTGATGCCTGGTGGGTGGGGTGGGGGAGGGAGATGCAGTGCACACACCTGGTTTTGGTGTCCAAACACTCAGACTCCGAGCTCCAAAAGGGCAGCACTCATTTATTTATGGAGTTCACACACATTGTGGTTGAGTTGCTCATGGAAGGGTGCTGTGGTGCTCACACACAGGCTTGCAGGGGATTGCAAACCTGACTGTGGTGCTCACCCATCATTTAGTTACAGTGCTCACCGGACTCATAAGCTTTAGATGTGGTGCTAACATGCACCTGGCTATACATACTCCGTCCTGGTAGGTGTCACGGGGTAGGCCCCCAGGAGAAGCCAAACCAGGGCTGCTGGGGCTCTGTGTTGAGGTCACTACACCACACTACAACATTTGCTACACTTTGAGATCTCCAGGTATTGTCTTCATTGCTTCATGCCTGCAATTCTGCCACTGAGTCACCTCTGAGGCCCTTTGATTGCTCACTGCTTATGCTGCTTGTTTGTAGTTCTTTACTTTTATTTTTGTTGTTGTTGTTGTTGTTGTTGTTATGGGTCCCACCCAGCTGTGTTCGGGGCTTACTCCAGGCTGTACTCAGAGATCACTTTTGGCAGTGTTCAGGGGACCCTATGGAACACCAGAATTTTTTTTTTGAGGGTACAGTTACAGATTTATACATTTTTGTGTTCATGTTTCCCCCATACAAAGTTCGATAACCCATCCCTTCACCAGTGCCCATTCTCCACCACCAGTAAACCCAACATCCCTCCCCCCCTCCCCAGTCCCGTCTCCCCCCACCCCACACTGAAATTATGGCAGAGTATTCCCTTTTGTTCTCTCTCTCTGATTAGGTGTTGTGGTTTGCAATAAAGGTGTTGAGTGGCCATTGTGTTCAGTCTCTAGTCTATATTCGGCCCACAACATCTTTCCCCCACATGACCTCCAACCACATTTTACTTGGTGTTCCCTTCTCTGAGTTGCCCAGAATGAGAGACCAGCCTCCAAGCCATGGTGACAACCTCCTGGTACTTATTTCTACTATTCTTGGGTGTTAGTCTTATAGTCTATTATTCTATATTCCACAGATGAGTGCAATCTTTCTATGTCTGTCTCTCTCTTTCTGACTCATTTCACTTAGCATAATACTTTCCATGCTGATCCACTTATATGCAAACGTCATGACCTCATTCTTTCTAACAGCTGCATAGTATTCCATTGTATAGATGTACCAGAGTTTCTTCAACCAGTCATCTGTTCTAGGGCACTCGGGTTTTTTCCAGATTCTGGCTATTGTAAACAGTGCTGCGATGAACATATAAGTGCAGATGTCATTTCTACTATACTTTTTGGCTTTTCCGGGATATATTCCCAGCAGTGGTATTGCTGGGTCAAATGGGAGCTCAACCTCTAGTTTTTTGAGAATCGTCCATATTGTTTTCCAAAAGGGTTGAACTAGCCGACATTCCCACCAGCAGTGTAGAGGGGTCCCTTTCTCCCCACATCCTCTCCAACAGCGGTGGTTTTTGTTCTTTTGGATGATGGAGCACCAGAATTTTAATCAGGGTTGCCTGTGTGCATGGATAGTGCCTTCACCCCTGTACTATCTTTCCTTTGAATGATCTTTGAAATACAATTTACAATAATTCTAAACTATGTATTTCCAGGAGGGATAGGCCTTGGGAGTGGCCCAAACTACCAGATCTCCTTCTTTGGGGTTTTCTTTTTCCTTTTTTGGATCACACTCAGCAATGCTCAGGGGTTACTCCTGGCTCAACACTCAGGAATTACTGCTGGCTACCATATTTCCTTCTTCACTCTTTCTTTTCTTTCATCCCACTTTGGCATAACTTATTTGCTCCACTCCAAACTTTTCTCCACACTCAAGCAGTCATGGTACAACAACTACTCTGTGTGGGAAGAAATTGCTTTCTAGCTGCAATGTGATCATAAACTATCTTGGAGGAAATTTTTCCTTAGCCCTACTTGAGTTGGGTGCTCATTTCTCAAGGCTCCTCCCCTCACACGCCCCTCCCTGGCCCTTGTAAGAAGCCATTTTTACTAAGGCTGATCAGAATAAGGTTACAATATGCTTTCATGCTACATAAGTTGTACCTTAAGAAGATTTAGAACTTGATGCCAAGTACATCTCTTACATATTTTCCCCTTTCAATTAAAAAATATTGCAATGTCCAGGGTTAGGAATGTGGACTTTCCTTACAAGTATGAGGCTCTGAGTTTGCTCCCCAAGACCAGAAAAAAATTGAAATGTGTAGGAAACACTCCAGATCAGGGAGTTGGCTCAATAGGCTGGAGCACATGCTCCGTCTGTGAGAGCCCCAGGTTTAATCCATGACAACTTATTGTCCCTCAAGTACTGGTAAGTATAGGCGAAATATGAGAATTAAATTACTGGAATTTCCAAATTTGTCCCCTTACTCCAGGACTTTATACTCATTATTATACATGGGAAACATATATTATTATACATGTGTATGTGTATGCAGATATTATATATATGTAGCTTTGGTACTGACTTTTATTGACCATAAGACTGAATATTAATAGAGTGGTCAGGTTGGAAATGGTTGCTGATTAATTTGAAATTGAAACGATTATATCTAAGCAATGCATGAGAAAATATAGAATGCCTTCGTCTAAGTGTATAATTTTTTTTTTACTTTATTACCTCTTTAAGATTTCTTCTCACTCACACTTCTTTACATACCCTACTTCCACCTCAAGAAGAGTAATGGGGCTGGGGAGAGAGCAACAATGGTGAGACCACATGCTTTGTAGGTGTGATCCCCATGTTAGATCCCCAGAACTGCATGGTCCCCCAAGCACTGAGCTGACCATAATGCCCAAGTACCCCCAGGTAGGGCCAAAGACAAAAGAAAGGTGTAACATACGTTTTGTGGCTGCCCCAGATCATACCCAAAGCCTGTCACACGCAAGACTCAATCACTGAGCTCAATCACTGAGCTACATCACCAGCCCCAAGATATGCATTACTTGGAATCAGCAAACTTCTTCTTTTTTTTTTTTAAATTTTTTATTGAGTCACCATGTGGAAAGTTACAAAGTTTTCAGGTTTAAATCTCAGTTATACAATGCTCGAATACCCATCCCTTCACCAGTGCTCATATTCCACCACCAAGAATCCCAGTATAGCTCCACCCCGCCCCCTCACACCCCAAACCCCCCCACGCCCCTAGCCCCCCCACCCTAAGCCCCCCCCCGCCTGTGTAACTAATAAATTTCACTTTACTTTCACTTTGATTGCATACAATATTTCAACAAAACTCACTATTATTGTTTGGAGAGTCTCTTCCCTAAAGTCAGACCTGGAATCAGCAAACTTCTTGCTATATTATTTGTGGGGTTGTCTTTCCTCTCATTTCTTTACAGTGGTGGTATTAATCACAAACTTCAACCTCAAAATATAAAATTCTATTTAACATTTTGAAATGTGGAAAAAAATTATAATTCCGACCTAAATTGCAGTATATTTTTTCCCTTCATTCTATATTTGCCCCAAATTTTATTGTAGCTTTATAAGCCTTTGTTCTGCACAGTTCTGTAAGCACACCAGCAGAATGAGCAGAGTTGTCAGGAAAGGAAACTTGAATTTTAATTCAGACCATGATTAGGTCATTTGCTGACTATGTGGCATTTGTTAGGTTTCTAGAACTCGATATTTTTAATCTATGCCAGAATATGATAAAATAGAGATAGATACTTAGCAAATTTTACAAATATGAAGATAGGGTACTGTATCAATCAAAATTCAGCCATAGAAGCAAAACCAGAATACATGTTTATATTGTACATTTTGAATTTATTTTCATATGTAATTACATCACTGTATCACTGTCATCCCGTTATTCATCGATTTACTCGAGCGGGCACCAGTAACATCTCCATTCGTCCATCCCTGAGGTTTTAGCAGCCTCTCCTAACAGTCTTTCCCAACAATTGGAGGCTTCTTTCAGGGTCAGGGGAAGGATAACCTGTTATTGTTACTGTTTTTGGCATATTGAATATACCATGGGGGGCTTACGAGGCTCTGCCGTGTGGGCAGGATATTCTCAGTAGCTTGCAGGGTTCTCTGAGAAGCATATATATTTATTTTCCTCTATGATGATGTGTTGTGCAGCCGTGAACCGACCGTGCAGTCCAGGAACATGTTCATTCATGTGTGAGGCTCGGCCCTAGCGTGTGGAAAGTGGCCTGGAGCGTGGCAGCGGTTGGGTAGTAGAGATCAGCTGCCAAGGTTGGGTCCCTTGGGGCGGGGTAGGGGGTGGGGGGAGGGAGTGGGGCTTTTGTAGGCCCAGCTGCTGCTTCAATCCACTAAGGTGAATATAGAGTTGTTCTACACTTCTCCTTCCTCTTCAGCATCTCTATGCCTCAAAGGTGGTCTCAGTGTTCTCTCAAGGACTTGCACCTTTGTAAGTCAGAAACACCCATGATATTTTTCCAAATCAACTGACAGAGCCTTAATTATGCCTAGAAAACTCCTTCATAGCGGTCCTATACTAGATGGTATGTGTTAGGACCAGGGTTGTGGCTCAGTGATAGAGCCCTTCCCTTGCATACCTGAGACCCCAGCACCACCACCAAAAAAATAAAGCATTTATTATAAAATTGCTGCCTCCCTTCTGCTCTGCATCGTTTATAGAAAACCTTGCTTGAAAACCACATGAGTCAGAAACATGCTAAGAGAAGGAATTCTGAGAGGGTAATTCAACCAAGATCACATCTCACAAAGCCAGTAGTAAGAAGAATTCTCACCCAAGAACACCAGTATGAGCAACTATTATACAAATGCCCAAGGTGGTCAAAAGCATCAGTCTCTGTTCTTGTTCTCTCCTCTAAACCCTGCCCCTTGAGCCAATCCCATCACCCATTCCTCCCAATCAGCCAGTTGGCCTGACATTCGAGGTAGTGTACAAGGAGGCAGTTTGCTTCTCCTCTCCCTGCTCCCTGCTCTCTCTGAGCTTCATATCATTATAAATGCAGATTTCTTCTTATTCCCTGGTAGTGAACATGAGGCACCATCACCACAGTGTATTTTTCCATTTTGTTTCAGACCAAGGATGTTTTTCTTCCTCCTTTAGAAGTCAGCCTGCGTTCTCTTCCCATATTCTAACGGTGCTTTTCTCCCAGTAGGCTTTGAGGAACAGGTTAAATGTGTCTTTTAAAATGAATTCTCTCCACCGCTGCTTCCTTTGCACTCCCCTGAATGGTTGATGGGAAGCAGGTCAGAGCACAGTAAGGATGGGGTTATCAGAGGAATTCGTTTTAATGCCATCACAAAACAAATTCCTTAACTAGACCCTAGAGTATTTCTAGATAATTCCTGGTTACTAGTGGATGAAACTTTTGACATCGCGGGTTCCCAGGATCCTGACTAAAATAAAGTTTGATTTACTGTCCATTATCTCTAGTGTTGAGGGGCATTCTCACAAGCTATAATTTCACACCTTCCCCAAACAACTCCCAAACCTGTGCTTTCGAAGAAAACAAGGGCCACATTTAGTGCCTTTGCAGCCAGTCACCCTTCCCACCGCCCTGCCATAATGTTGCTTCTACTTTCCATAATGCGTTCTTGCTCTGTACCCACTGACCAAGTCTCTGTCACACAGCTCTTCCCTAAAGCCCGGGTCTCCGTGCTGCTCTACCAATTTTCTGCTTGAGTTTCTGCTTTGATCCTGCGGCCTATGAGGCGAGTGCTTTGATGTGCCCCTCACACCAGGCCTTCTGAGGGTAATTCACTGCCTCTGAACACCAGCTGTTGGGACCTGATGTCCACTACTTCTGGATGGAGCCACTGGAGGAACTGGTCACAGACCAGTCTGAGTCCTCCCTCTCCTATCCCAGGTACCTGCTGACATGTGCATTTTTTTCTTATCTAGTTGTAGGTCAGTCTGGAACTAAGTGTTTCAAGTGCCTCTGGATGTCTCCTGCCAGGGCTTTTCTGGGAAGCTTACCAGGCCTATTTTTACAGAGATCATACCATGATGGCTGATAATTATGAGCATGTAATTTTTTTATACAGAGATGCAAAAATCATGCATAAACCAAAGTATGTCAGGAATATATTTCACAAAATGATAATATTTTGGGGCTGGAGCGAGAGCACACAGGGTAGGATGTTTGCCTTTCACGCAGCTTACCTGGGTTCGATTCCTCCATCTCTCTCGAAGAGCTTGGCAAGCTACCAAGAGTATCCTGTCAGCATGGCAGAGCCTGGCAAGCTACCCGTGGCATATTTAATATGCCAAAAACAATAACAAGTCTCACAATAGAGACGTTACTGGTGCCCGCTCGAGCAAATCGATGAACAATGGGACGACAGTGCTATGACAGTGCTATGATACTATTTTGATGTTTGTAAAAAATTAGAAATAGACAGTATGAGAAGCCTTAATGAAGCAGTTATGGGTTTTAATTAGAATACAGTTTATTCTGCAGGGATATCTCCTTTCCTGCACTATGCTTTCCTCCATTCCTCTTCTGTATCTCTTTTCTCCTCCTCTTCCTTCTCCTCCTCCTCCTCCTCCTCCTCCTCCATTTCCTCCTCCGCCTCTTCCTCCTCCTCCTCCTCCTTCTTCTTCTTCTCCTTCTTCTTCTTCTTCTTCTTCTTCTTCTTCTTCTTCTTCTTCTTCTTCTTCTTCTTCTTCTTCTTCTTCTTCTTCTTCTTCTTCTTCTTCTTCTTCTTCTTCTTCTTCTCCTCCTCCTCCTTCTCCTTCTCCTCCTCCTCCTCCTCTTCCTCCTCCTCCTCCTCCTCCTCCTCCTTCTCCTTCTTGCTATTCTTCTTCTTTTCTTCTTCTCTTTTTCCTCCTCCTCCTCCTCCTCTGAGATAATAGAGCTGGGGGGGCATTTGCCTTGCACATGGCCAACCTGGGTTTGATTCCTGGCATCCAATATGGTCGCCTGAGGACCACCGAGAGTATTTCCTGGGCTCGTAGCAGGAGCATTACTGGGTGTGGCCCCCCAAAAACAAAAAATCTTGTTTTAGGGAGTGAGTAGCATCCCAAGTTGTACTCTGTGGAATCAGAGTACTGCCAGGTAATTCTTGGTTAATCTGGGTGGCATTTCCATGCTAAGGCCCAAGGATGGGGAGCTGCTTGGGTATTCTGGTGCTGGAAATTACTGAGGCCACCCTTTCAGTGCTTGAAGGTCTCCAGGGCTGCCACCAGCAGTTGCAAGAGTCCTCCAGGGCATATTCAACATCACTCTGGGATTATCCTGGCTCGGGGCTTGGGGGTCACTCCCAGTGGTATCTGGGATCAAACAATATTTGAGCTCTATACTTTCTCTATAATCCTCAGAAAAATATCTTCAATGAAGGAGGGGTTCAATACTGAATAAGATATTTCAAACATCAAATGGATCAAGTTCCAGCTGTAGATCAGAGTCTTTAATTCTAGGTTGGGTGAGGTTGTTTAGAATAAAGTTTTTCAGGATCACACTATATCCATTTTGCTACTTAAACCACTCAGCATTTCTTATACCAAAACTCAGAAAAATGTAGAATGCCTGTTTTCGTGTAGTATCCAATGACTGCCCTTCCTGTGAGCCAACTCCTTGCAAGTCTTCTTTTCACTTTGTATGTGCCTTCGGGGTCATCAGCATACAGCAGTCCCAAATGACTCTCTCAACAACTTTTAAGGATCCTCACAGTCAGAAGAACCTCTCAGAGGATGAAAATCACAGCTAATACCTGCTTACAGATTCCTTATTACATCCTTATGCATGAATAAAACAAGTGGGGCCTATTATGCAGCTGTTTTCTCTCCATTTGGTAACTGGGAAGCGACCTTGAAAAACAAATGCATGCAAAGTCAATAACCCACAATATATGACCTCTTGACTGATACATTGGCTAAGGCATAACAATGATGCCATGTATTTGCCAAAACATATTTTCAATTCCAGAACTAAATGTGGGCGAAATTAGAATGTAGTCAATCCACAGCATCCCTGACAAGTACTGTGCCAGAGCAATTCAATGTCTAGACTAGTTGTTTCAGTCAGGAGATTAACTGGCTTATCTCAACCCCAAGGGCAACCTTTGGCTCCCATCCAGAAAGTCAGCAGTTTTCAGGTTAGCCCCTGACTGATCAAGCCATCAGTTGCTTGCTTAATCCCAGCATCCTACATAGAATTAGAGAACAGGACTTTCTTCCATACAATTCTGGGTTTGAACTGGTTATTTTTTTGAAGGCTTAATAAGTCAGGTTAAAATATTTTTCACAACTAAACACTGGTTATAAATTTTAGAAAAATTATGTGGCAGTTGATATATATATCTACTTATATAGTTTATATATATAAACTACTTCTTTATCTTGAATTAAAGAACTCTACATAAAATGCAGTATATCATCAGAAGATCCTGATATCTGCATAGGCAAAATTAATTGAATTGATGATTCTAGAAAACCAAAACAAAACAATTTCTCATTCCTTTATTATTTGTAGAACTTGACTTCAAGGTCATTTTCCTTTCTCAAATGAACCACAGTGATTCTGAAAACTGATCCTCCCTCTTAGTTTTGAGACACAGTCTTATACAGACTAACCATGAGAAGTAGAGTTTTAATTTGAACTCATTTGTCCTTGTACAAATTGAAGACCCACTCAGAGTTGGTAATTTCCCAGAAACAAACCCTGAGCTCTCTCTCTCTCTCTCATCCTATTCTAAAGTCTATCATTTTAAGAGGGTGGGGAACAGAACACAACCCAGGTCAGGGGTGGCAAGAGGGAATGTCAAAAAACATATGTAAGTAAAGTTTCAATGGGGTTGCCTCATCTGACAGTTATTGCAGCTGTTAAAATATCAGCATTTCCAGAAAAAAACATCAAATTTCTTTCTTTTACTTCTTTGGTTCTTATTTTCATTGTGCCAAACACATGCATGTTTGAAAACACCAAGGTATTTTGAAGCCTGCATTTAACCTGAGTGTTCTATAAATGAAGCTATGAAATAAAAATATCAGTGCTGAGTGAATCAGCTACTATGATGATTAATAATTATAATTAATAGGTTTTACCCTTATTCTTTACGAGGTATTGTGCAAAGAGAAATGTTTTAATTATGCCATTCAATGCCTCCAACCAATGTTACTTCATTTGTGCTGCCTGTGTGAGAGGTATTATTTGTATCCCTATTTTAAAGGAAAAATATCTGGCACTTCAGAGTGCCCAAAGTCTGTCAGTGGCATTTATAAAATTCTGTCCAGCGCTAAAGTCTGGGCTCCTAATCACAATATTCAATATTACTTGATTCAATATTACTACATTCAAAAATGTATAAAATTATACACAATAGTTCTTTTAAAAAACAGAATGAAACCTATAAAACACTCATCAAATTGTAATGCTACTTTCATGGGACTTTTATTGGGACTGGCTAGCTAAAGGGGTTTATGGACTCAAAAACTGGAAACTGACTCCTGCAATTAGTTTAGAATAAAAGCCAGGCTTGAAAGTCCTTCTTTGCATTGAATTTCAAATGTTCCACTTTGAATGAAACAGATGTTGAACTTTAGATTAGTTCAATCTGCATGAGATTTATCCTGTGCACACAGTAAGATAGTACTAACATGGGCACTTACGCTACTTTCTCTTTAGGGACACCTTTCCCCAGACCAGCCTCATCTGCAATTTAAAAGAGGTCTTTTCAAAGAAATAGAGGATTTTACTTAAAAGCACAAGAATTAGTCTAGTGGGCCTGAGTCATAGTCCATCCAATATTCTGTCTCTTCGAGGAGCATAAAGGGGCATATCATGTGACAGTGGTTCCGCATATGAAACTCAGGTGAGGGATACACCTCCAAAATTCTTGTTTTTCTCACATCTGTGAATTCCAATGAATCTTTTGGAAGCCTGTATCTTAAGCTGCCAGGTCCTACATACAGGTTACCATTTGAATAAACTACCACAGGGAACAACTGAGCTTCATGCACTCCAGAACTACAATTGCAATGATCTGCGTTGTTCTCCATCATGGTCTCTCCTTGGAGCTTGTGAAATGCTTATTCTCTTGCAAAAGAAGAGTTAATAAATGCTGCATGTTAAAGACATATGAATACCAAACAAACTTTCCTCTTGACGTATGGAATGGCAGTAGAGCTATGTAGGGGAAATATTTCTCCTGGTGACTAACAGTACCAAAGATTACAGCAAGGAGCCTGCCTTAGATGACCCTCCATTCCCAAGGAAAGTATTTTAATGATCTGAGTATACTGACTCCTCTGTGCTAATCAGGAAACCCAAATCACAGTCTTATCTATTCTGTGTATAAAAGAGAGACATTTTCAGAGAGATAAGGACAAATGAGATCACTGGATAGTGATCTCATTCATATGTGATATGTCTAGAAATAAAACAAGGGAATAAACAGTGTCAAATAATATCAGTCCCTTGAACTTTCTCTACAGAACTGAGGTTATGGACAGGTGGGAAGAGGCTTACAGGGAAGGAAAAAATTGACTAGAAGTAACCAGGGGCAAGCATCATACCTAGGGTTTATTCTTAGCTCTGTGTTTGGGAGACCATATTTTATTTATTTATTTATTTATTTATTCATTCATTCATTCATTCATTCATTCAGTTTTATTTTTTGGACCAAACCCAGTGGTACTCAGGACTTGCTCCTGGCACGGTCCTCAGGGATCACTTCTGGCAGTACTTAGGGGACTGTATGTGGGGTTGGGACCCTGTGTCAGCCATATAAGGCAAGCACCTTACCCACCATACGATCCCTCTGGCCCGTATTTTATTTTCTAAAAAAAAGGCATCTTGGGGTTGGAGGTTGGCGCAGCGGCAAGGGCCCATGCAAAGGTGAAGTCCAATCTGGTGTCCCTGCCGCCATCCATGTGTTGTGAGGGCTCTGTTGTCTGAAACCTCTGGTAGCAGCAAGAATTTGCAATCTCCAGTGCACGTTCAGCTGTGTGAGAGTCCCATAATTAAAGTGTGAAATGAAAGCAAAACATGTGTGAGGAACACACTGACCTTCAGCAAGCACCAGCACAGGAAAGCATGCAAACGCCACAAGAAAACAGTGACCACTCCTGGTGAGCACATGTGCAAGCACTGCAGCTAAAGTGTGGGGCCCCTGGGGAGTGCCAGAACCAAGGTGTAGGGGAGAAAGTAAATTAGATTCCTTCAGTTACCCGTCATTCTCCTGAAAGTGGAAGCCTGTGGGAGGACAGTTCCTCTACCCCTGACCACATATGGTCCTGCCCCATTGAGGAAGGTCCTTCTCTTTCAACATATAACAGATTCTGGAGGCAATCACCAAGAGGTGGGGCATGGAGGGGGCAGAAGGGGGAAAAGGACCACTGTGTAACTTGTTAAACCAGCTCCATCAACTGACTCAGTGCGGTAACAACTGTTACCGCTAGATCACCTCTCACCAAGAATTTTTTTTAGAAAACCATCTTGTGAAGCCAGAGACAGTTCAGTAGGCAGGGTGCTTGCCTTGCATGAGACTGATCCAGGTTCAATCCCCAGTACCCCTTACCGTTTCCTGAACACAGTTAGGAGTGATCCCTGAGCACAAAACACAAGGAGTAAGCTCTGAATGCTACAAGGTGTGGCCCCAAACTCCCCCACCCCAAAAGAAAGACCAAATGTCCAATTTAGGTTATGCCCTACAATGAAAATATTGAAAAAAAAACTGAATGCAGTTTCTCTTTCTCGCAGTAAAAGGCAAAGGCTGAGAGGTAATATAGCAGATGCTGTGAAATTGAGACCACAGATACAGCACAATAGATTGTTCAGTGCACACAAACATGTGGAGCAGGTGAGAACTGCCAAAGTTCAAGCCAGGTAAATTTAAGATTGATAAAGATAACACCAGGACATCTTATTTCCAGGTGGTAGTTTGACAAAAATGTTTTTGGGGAAAGGCGAATTTGGGGGAAAGAGCACATATTTTTCTTATTTTTTACTTTTATGTGAATATTTAATTGTTTTGTCACACATACACTTGAATTTTTCTTTGAATATTAACCTTTGGTTATTTTATTTACATAACTTTAATTATTACAGAAAAAAGAAACAACCTCAGATTGCTAGAATATCAATTGTAACTGGATGTAAATGTGATTCAATTGCATAGCTATGAAATACCATAATATGAACATATTTAATCACAACATATCCTATTTTATTTCTTTGCTTTTTGGACCGTGCCTGGCTGCGCTCAGGGCTTCTTTCCAACTCTGCACTCAGGGACAGCTCCTGGTGGGGCTCAGATGGATATATGTGGTACCTAGGATTGAACAAGGACTGGGCTGCATGCAAAGCACAAGCAATATTTAAACTGTTCTCTCTATTTTAAATTATTCTTTAAAAATAAATATATGTGGTTAAAATAAGTGTTAGCCATGATTCTATAATTGTTCTGTGTGCATAGTTTTGAGAGCTGTAACTAAGCACTGGGGCTGGAGCGATAGCACAAGGAGTAGGGCGTTTGCCTTGCATGCAGTCGACCTGGGTTTGATTCCTCTGCCCCTCTTGGAGAGCCCAGCAAGCTACTGAGAGTATCTCGCCTGCATGGCTACCCGTGGGGTATTTGATATGCCAAAAACAGTAACAAGTCTCACAATGGAGACGTTACTGGTGTTCGCTCGAGCAAATTGATGAGCAACGGGATGACAGCGATACAGTGAACTAAGCATTAAGGTTAAAAAACTCCATATTGAGATCATGTGTGCATAATTTTGGTATGGAAATACCTTGTATGAGCAACTAGTGGTTGATAAAAAGTAAACCCTGACAATTTCACTACAATTCAACTATTGCAGCTTGGTGTCATGTGCTTCTAAATGAATGCACTCTAGCTTCAAGTGACCAACCAGAACAAAAGCTAATTGATTTCTGTTTATTTCATCTTCACTTTACCTTCTCTCATACAACCTCACTTGTAAAAATCGTACTAATACCTTTCAACTCCAAAAGTCATCTTGGATGATTCCCTGGAAAGAAGCATCATTTTCCCATTTATATCTACCTAGATTTTCTGTACTTTCCTTCAAACTTCCTCACTTCCCATTAAGATTTAACTATTAAAAATAACTCAATTAACCTTTCAGTATCAATATTGCAAACCACAATGCCCAAAAAGGGCGGGGAGAGGAGAGAAAGGAGATTAGGGAGGGAGGGAGGGAGGGAGGGAGGGAGGGAAGGAGGGAGAGAGAGAGAGAGAGAGAGAGAGAGAGAGAGAGAGAGAGAGAGAGAGAAAGAGAAAGAGAGAGAAAGAGTAGAAAAGCCCTGCCATAGAGGCAGGCAGGGGTTGGGGGGTGGGGGGATGGGAGGGAGCTGGGGACACTGGCGCTGGGAAATGTACACTGGTGGAGGGATGGGAGTTGGAATACTGTATGACTGAAATCTAATCATGAACAGCTTTATAAGGGCCTCTTTCACAGTGATTCAATGAAAAGGTAAAAAAACCTCAATTATCTCTTTTGTACAATATAGCATGTTATAAATCTATAGTTAGTATTTAAATATGTTCGTCTATTTATTATATAGTTTGCCATATTTTTACGTGCTAACCTTGTCTATGGCTAACTTTTGGAGGTGGTGGGGATCCTAAGCGGTCTCCAGAGTCTAGAGAGCCCCATCCAGATTCTCAGCCAATCATGTGGATAGTTTAAACCAAGGGTTGAGGGTGTGATTCTTCTCAAGCTATCTGGTGACAGTGATTATCTGGGTCAGTCCCACAGTTCTGGGGGTGTCTAGGTCTATGCCAAACTGATACTTTGGAGACCACATGCTCCCAGTTATCAAACTAAGCATGTTTCCTAACAGCTATACTATCTCCTAACTCCACTATTGTTAACTTCATGATGTATCAGAGGCTGATTGACTGCTTGTCATAGATTTTAGCCTCTTTGGGCACATTTGGATTCCATTTCTGATCTTGTCTTACAGTGAGATGTGAGAACCAATTGGTTATGCCTTTCCAGATGTGACACATAGAAATCTTTAATGGTTGTAAAAATATTGAACTATAAGTCCAGAAATATTTGGTCTTTCCAGATTATTTTTCAGGTAAGACATAATCTCAGTATTTCTTAATAAGACATCACCAATTTTGCAGATACCATCCTTTGTGAAATACTGATAATTCTTAAAGACTTCCTATTAATGTTTTAGTTTTTATTTTTTTAATTTTATTTTATTAAATCACCATGTGGAAAATTACAATGCTTTCAGGCTTAAGTCTTAGTCATACAATGCTGAAAAAATCATCCCTTCACCAGTGCCCATATCCCACCACCAAAGACAAAAAAAAAAAAAAAAAACAGTACACCTCCCATCCCGCCCAACCCCGCAACCCCGCCTTGTAACTGATAAATTTCACTTTACTTTCTATTTACTTTGGTTACATTCAATATTTCAACACAAACCTCACCATTATTATTAGGAGCACCCCACAAGAGTCAGACCTGTTGTGAAGAGAAATGAAGTCGCGCGGCCACGGCCGCGCGGTTTTGTATTTCTGTACTTTAACAACTAAGTCCAGGGAGATTTCTTCCGGATATTCGATCATTGCAAGCTTGTAAACCCCATCTGTGGTCGTCATAATATGGCGGTCCCCACGCCCTTCATTCCCGGGAAGGGACAGGCGAGAGAGAGAAATACCTTTCCCCTCCCGGGCGGGCATGGGGTCACAGCTTAGTTCTCTGGCAGGAAACAATCTGCTAGGAGCAGTCCATGTTGTAGTTGGTTCAGCTGGTCTGGATTCATGCGGGTGCAGCTGCGGAGGGGCCCCTATTAATGTTTTAAAGAGAAGATATTCTTTTGGTGTTTTTCTATATAAATGAATGATAATTTAAAATGTAATACTATGTACCTCACAGTGATTCACTGATAAAAAATGTTTAATAAAACTAAAATGTAATACTATACCTACAATTGAATATATTTTAGGAAATAGAATAACTACTCTTTACAAACTCAAGACAAAAATAGAAATTTTATCCTGGTTAAGCACATGGACAAAAATAATGCAGTTTTAATTGTCTGCCACACAGGAAGGGGGAGGTGTGAAATTGGGGGAGATGGATACTGGAAATTTTGGTGGTGGAAAACGTGCATTGGTGAAGGGATGGATGTTTGATGGCCCTATGATCGAAGTTCAAACATAAAATTTTTGTTACTGTACCTCATGATGAATTAGTAAAAAAATTCAGCTTTTCTAAGATAAATCATTAATGAGGATAATTCAACAACAAAAAATAATGCCTGTGTCTAAAACTATTTCACAATTGCTTAATAGTGAAACAGTGAAAATGAATATTTTTTTTCTTTTTGGGTCACACCTGGCAATGCACAGAGGTCACTCCTGGCTCTGCACTCAGTAATTACCCCTGGCGGTGCTCAGGGGATCATATGGGATGCTGGGAATCGAACCCGGGTCGGTTCGATTACCCATTGTGCTATCACTCCAGCCCTTTTTTTGGTTTTTTTTTTGAAAATGAATTTAATGAAAACCTTTACGCGTGTGACTATGTTAGTGAAGTAGATGGCATCAATATATTTGAAGTTCTTTCTAAAAGTTCATATCATTTAGACTAATCTTGCTTTGCTGCCATTATATCTCTGACTCCTTATTTGTGGGTCTGTGGCAAGAAAGCATGTCTATATTAAATTGTATGGTTATCTCTTTATGCAACAATGATTGTTTGAGAAGTACAAACAATCAGAAATGCAAACAATGGAAACATCCACACTACCAAACTGCAGGCTATGATTTCACTTGCAACATCTACTCGCTGGCCTCCAGCATCCGCATGTTTGAATAGTCTTCTTTTCTCTACTCCAGTTTGCCTGTTTTGCCTTGTAATAGAACTGGGAAACATGGCCAAGTATAAGTGATAGTTCCTGGCTGAAATGTTGATTAAGTGACATTTAAAAAATCATACCAGTTCTGGGCTGGAGCAACAGTACAGTGAGTAGAGTGTTTGCCTTGCACACAGCCAATTCGGGTTCAATTCTCAGCATCCTACTTGGTCCCCTGATTCCCGCCCCCCCCCCCCCAGGAGTGATCCCTGAGTTCAGAGCCAGGAATAAGCCTGACCACCACCAGGTGAGGCCCCCAAAACAAAATATAAAAATAAATAATAAATATCATTCTTGCCAGAGAAAAAGCCAAGAGTTTTGAAAGAAAACAGGGTAGTGATTGCTAGTGAATATAGCTTAATTAGGTGTTTAAAAAAAAACACAAAGAAAAAAAAAGGAAACAGACTGAAATCACTTTGATCATTTTATTCAGCTGTACCTGCAGCCAGAGAATTTCTGAAACTTTGAGCTACATGACTCAAGTTTAAGACAGGCATACCATCCCAGCACATGCTATATAAATGATCCCAATTGATAATGTCCACTCATTCCCTTCATTTTTAAAGAAGAAAATATAGAAAAATAGAATAAAATTATCTTCGTTCAATGCAAACACTCAGAACATCAACAATAATAAATCTGGTAGGCATTCCACAATAGGTAAAATGGCTTTTACCCCATGTTGGCCGTTTTGTAGTAAGGGACTACCCACAAATTTGAAGTTCTCTCTAGCAAAGTATGCACAACCATCTCAAGATATTGTCCATTCGGGGCCTGGAGTGATAATGTAGCAGGTAGGGCACATGCCTTATGTGCCACCAACCAGGGTTCAGTCCTGGAATCCCATGTGCTTCCAATGCTTCATATCTATACATATAGATATATGTATGTATGTATGTATACATATATGTGTGTATACATAATGTGTAATATGTATATACATGTATACATATTACACATTCAAGGTTGATAATTAGCATGGTTTGAAATGGGGTATTACTGATATCACATATGCTGAACATTAAGAATGATAGTATTTTCACCTTAACTTAGGAATGAGACATTAAAACAGAAAGTAACACTGAAAGCAAAAAAATATATGGCATAAACATAAGCAATATAACTCAGCTTATGTACTAAAATGTTGTGGTGAAAGAAACTCAGCAAGGGGACCAGAGAGCTAGCACAATGGGTAAAATTCTAGCCTTGCATGTGGCTGACTCATGTTTGATCCCCATGATTCCCAGAGACCACCAGGAGTGAACTCCAATCACAGAGCCCTTAGGCCCTCAGCACCACCAGGTGTGACTAAAAACAAAAAACACCTCAATTATATACAATTTTACAGAAAAAATGGAAAGTATGATGTTTTTTCAATTGTTTGATTAAAACATTTTTCTCTTCGAAAATGAAAATTGGTTTTATGTTCCTCTACTGTCAAAGCTATTTAAGCAGATCAGGTTAGCGGTTCCAATTATGAGTTGTTGGCAATCTGTTTATTCTGACGCATAGTCTAACAAGCATACTGTATGTTTGTTTTAAATTAAGGATAATTTGCAATTCATAAAAGATAAGAAATTGGTGGCCCTCGAAATTGAAGTAAGGTGCCTTTTGACAGCTAGAGAGCATGCAATCTAAGCAAGGCTATGTTTCCACTTGGCTTGTAGGTGACACTGTGCTCTATAACATCATAATATTTTTTGTTTATTTTGGGGCCACATCTAGCAATGCTCAGGAGTTACTCCTGGGTCTGCACTCGAGAATTATTCCTGGGGGTGCTTGGGGGACCATATGGGATGCCAAGGATTGAACCCAAGTCGGCCGTGTGCAAGGCAAATGCCCTATCCACTGTACTATCTCTCCAGCCCAACTTCATAATAATTTAATCCACAGTTTTTCCCTTGAAATTTTCCCCAAGGTACTAATTGCACTGGTGACTTATGTTACACTCACATTTAGAGTTATTCTGATTCCCCAGCATCACTCTGTATAACCGTACAGTTGATAGAGCAATGATTTTTTGTTTTTATCACTGCATTTTTGAACCAGAAAATGTTATGTTTTAGAATTCCATAAAAGGCCCATTTCTTCTATCTTTTAACAGAAAACTGTAATTGTTAGTACAACTACCTAAAAGACATATTTAACCTGTTTCTGAACTACTGCCTAAATTTGTATATTCCAGAATAATGATATTCATGTCAACACTACTGAGCAGCTTAAGAAATCTTCAAATTGGATTGATACTAACACTTGGATAGACTCCAGATATAAGGACTACAGTAATTTTACATAGAAGAGTTTTAAGTGGTTTTACAAACATGAACCCCTGCGTATAACAAATGGTATGATGCACATGTTTAAATGGGGGGGCGGGGGAGGTGAACAGAGTGGGGTAAATGTAGCCACACCAAGGTTTCAACTCCTCTATTTCACAAATATTCTCAGCAAGGATGCCAAGCTGTGAATAATGTCAGGTACCCCAGTGCTTAGGTTGAGAACTTTTTTGTTTCTTGGTGTCATATGGGCAGCCGCCCTCACTACCCCTCCTGCCCACCCTTGGGATTTCCAGAAACGCCAGCAGCTATCTCTCCCTCCTACAGCTACCAATATATCACTTACCCATAGCCCTACTCTACTGATTCCTGACTGAATTTCCCAGGAGATGCACGGCAAGCAGGTAAATTCATGGAAAAGTGAGTCCTACTGGCTGAAAACTCTTAGACGCCCTTGGGAGGTAGGCAGTGGAGTACCTGCCCTGAAAGCCACACCCACATCCTATTTGAATTCAACGCCACCACTTCATGAATAGTCTCTGCAGAGACACCAAACTGTGAATGATTTCAGATGCCCTGGTGCCTAGGCTGAGAACTCTGATGATCCTTGGAGTTGGGATGGGCAACCTCATTTCCCCCAACCCCCTTACTTTCAGAAACCCCTGCAGCCACCACACCCATTTCTCACAGTCACTGCCATGTCATCTAACTTACCCATTCCATAGATCCTGAAGTCTCTGGACCATGTGACACTCCCTAATTCCTCAATAATGAAATTCCAGTAGGATCACACCAAATTAGATGAGTAAGTAACAGGGAAGTCAACTAAACTCAACACACAAAAACAAGAAGTCTCAACTAGCAACGATAGCTTAATAAATTCTTGCAAAAGAGTTAACAACACTTTGATCAGATATAACAATTTCACCAAAAAAAACTTTTTAAAATACATTGATTTTAGTATTGAAACTTTGCTATCTAATTAAGTTCAATTCTAGAATTATATCAACAGTTGTGGCTTTTGTCTACATTAAAATAAATCAAAATTTTATTTATTTATTTATTTATTTAGGCTTTTTAGATTACACCCAGCAATTCTCAGGGGTTACTCCTTGCTCCGCACCCAGGAATTACTCCTAGCAGTGCCCAGGAGACCATATGGGATACCAGGGACCGAACCCTGGTCAGCTGCTTGAAAGGCAAATGTAATACCTGCTGTACTATTGCTCTGGCCCCCTAAATTTAAAATTTTAAAGAAAAAAATATAAAAGTAATTTTTAAGAGACTGTAAAACATAGGAAAAAGATACCTCAATGAAGAAAAAATGTACAAAGAATATCAATAGGTAATTTTTTTAAAAAGAAATACAAAGATTCAATAGGAACAAATATTTGTCCTAGTAATAATGAAATATTAAGTAAAAGAACAATAATGAATCATATTTTTCTATAACTTTGTCAAAGGTTAAAAACAGCAATGATGTCTAGTATTAATACTATTTTCTCACCTTTGTATCTTCAGTGACAGAATGTTTGGCATACAAGAAATTCAATATTTGTTTAATTACTTACAATGTTAAAATATTTCACTCCATTTTGATATCTATCATTAAGTAATTGGATGTAGGTTATCATCAGTTTGTCCTTTCTCCCTTGCCACAGAGTTTGGGTTTATCTGGTAATAATCTCTAAGCTATTCTAGGCTACATTGGTATGTCCTGCTCCCCTTGCCACTAAGAATTTAGGTATATCAGCCACACCCATTAAGGTGCTCCCACTCCTTTGTATATATGTAATCACTTCTATGCTCTCTTCCCCAACTAGTTAATCAGCTCTTCCCCTAATCAGACTCTGTTAATTTGTAAGGTCAGACCTTGCTAGGACAGTGAACTCGTATTGTAAGTTAATATTGCCTTTCTCCTCTCCTTATGTCTTTTGAATAGTTTACTTTAAAGCAATATCCTTTTTGTATGGACAAAGAAAGACAGTTGTTAATATGCTTTGGTAACATGGGATTTAATTGGCTTCGAATATTATTCACTCCCGGGCATCTGCTTTCTCGACTTAAGCCTCAGCTGCCCTTACTTCCTAGCACCCCCAAAAGCAGGGTCCCGACGAGGGATGGGATGGGCCCAGGGCAAGCGATGAGTTATGTGGTACCCTGGCATCGAGATGGGCCTGGCCAAAGTGCCTAATGCTTATCTATAAGTTAAGAGCTTGGTCATGGACATGTCATGTCATGATCCAAAAGCAACGACGAGACTAGGACCCTGCTAGGGATAGGAAAGACTAATCTGGCCTGAGCACTGTAGTCTGAGATCGAGGTGACCCCAGAAAAGCAATTCTATAAGCTTAATGCACCTCTTGCTATGTCCATACAAAATGATTAATTTTATGAATACTTATATGCTAGTTGGACAAGGAGAGGAGAAACACACCCATGGGATTCCGCTCTTGGGCGGGTGTCCTGCTGAAAAAGTGTCTGTCCTAGAAGAAGCACCCCCTGAGGGAAAGAACTTTACCCCTATTGATTGTGACTACACCTATGTGTAAGCCCCAACTCCTCATTTTGGGGGATTTACTAGGCTGAAAGAGTGGGCCGTCGAGTCCCAGTGCCAGATCTGGAGAAGCCAGTTCCATATCCAGATTCAGAGGAGAAAGAGAATGAAGTAGCATGGGGGAGGAAGAAGCAGGAGGAGAATCAGAGGAGAATGGAGATGGAATGGAATAAACTGCAACTGAGACTAACCGGTCTGGCTCCGTTCCTTCCTTCGCCTGCCTCGTCATCACCATCAACCTCCCCGGGACTGGGAAAGTGGCATGGCCCCCTCGCCCGCTCCCTTTTCTTTTATGTGTTTTTACACAATTGAACAAAGGCATAGTATTGTTTTATAATAGAATATCACTCACCTTTAGAAAACGTCAATGTTTATTGACATGAGGTTGACATTTACAATAAATAAGGCACCAAAGTTACAAAATCCTATGATTAATTTTGTAAAAAAATTTTAATATTCAAGAATAAAATTCCCTCTAAAATATTAAGAGTGGCATATGGGCTATGAAGATTCAATTTTTTTTATTCATATGTATTTTTAAAACTTTCTACAAAAGCTACGTGTTAAAATTTTAAAGTAAATTATGTAAACTTTTTCTCCCACTTTATAGAAACACTGTGGATTACAAAGCTGTTCATGATTTGTTACAGGCATTGAATATTCCAACACCAATCTCACCACTGCTGTCATCTTCGCTTCACAACTGTCTCCAATTTCCAAACACCCCTCAAGCCTGCCCTCATAGCAGGCCCACAATAATTTATTTTATATTGCTTGTTACCACTAAATGGCCAATGGAATGGTCAAAAAATACTTCAGTAAAAGAAAATTCATGAAAACAGTTGTATTTCACCATGGGGACATTACCTTTTTCTGAGGCTTTACTAAGTATTGTTCTGTTAAGACTTCTGTGTTACTGTTTCTGTTAGTCCAGATTAGTTGGCTACTATGTTACATTATCATACAATCTGTGTGCTTCTACTGGGATTTTGATATTGTAGAGTTTGGAGATGTCACTCCCTTCCAGAGGTTGCCCTGAAGTTCTCAGTCAGAACCAGTATCTGAAAAATTTTTGCAGCTAGTTGATCTGCTTTGAGAATTTATTATGAGTTTCTGGAACAGGGCTTACATGGCAGCAGTGGTGGGATGTGGGTGTGCAAAATATTAAACTTTTATAAAATTGTAGTATAAAGAAAACTCTTTTTATTTTAATTGGGGAGGAGGTTGGGCCACACCCTACAAGATTTACTCTTGTCTCAGTCCTTGGGAATCACTTCTGGTGGGGCTTGGGGAATTATGAGGAATACTGAGGACAAAACCTGGCTGCAAGCAAGACCTTCCCCACTGTACTCTCTCTCTCTCTCTCTGGCTGAGTAAAGCTTTCTAAGAATATCAACATAAGCAGAATCCAGAATGAAAAAAGTTAAAGTTACATAAAACTTGTTCTATCTCTATTTTATACTATAAATTATGATATAAGTTTTAAACATATCTTTTTGAAAAACACAGTCTTAGAAGAGTCAAGGATATAGTAGCACTGTAGCACTCTAGCACTGTCCTCACATTGTTCATCCATTTGCTTGAGCGGGCACCAGTAATGCCTCCATTGTGAGACTTGTTACTGTTTTTGGCATATCGAATACGCCACAGGTAGCTTGCCAGGCTTTGTTGTGCGGACAGGATACTCTCGGTAGCTTGCTGAGCTCTTTGAGAGGAATGGAGGAATTGAAGCGGGGTTGGCTGCATGCAAGGCAAATGCCCTACCTGCTGTGCTATCGCTCCAGTCCAAGATATAGTACTGGAGCTAAAGCATTTGCCTTGCATATGGCTGGACCCAGTTAAACTCCTGGCACTGGAAACAGTCATATATCCACCATGTGTGGCCTAATATCCACCCTGAAAAGAGATGTTCTAAAAAATAAGGATTTTTGGTCTTTTAGAATTGCATATTTATAGATTAAATTATAAAACATATGTTATAATCAGGAGTTGAGAAACTGAAAGATGGGGGAATTAAGTGGTGTCTGTGCATTTATGAAATTATGATTTCAGTCATCTGGCTCAACCTCTATGGAAAGCAAGATGGAGATCTCTTGAAAAAAAAAGCAATAGAACTCTCATACAACCTTCTGATAACACTTTTTTGGCATCTACTTCCAAATCACAGAGTCACAGAGACATTAATTCAAAAGGTTATATGCACACCAATATTCATTGCAGCATTTAGCATTTAGTACAAGTATTTAGAGCCACAATATGGAAGTAACCCAAATGCTTACTCAGCTACAAATGAATGGATCAAGTAGTTGTGGTATATGTGTGTGTGTGTGTGTGTATGTATATATAACACAAAGGAATACAATGCATCACAAAAAAACTAACAAAATCATGCAATTTGCAGAGATTTCTATATATAGAACTAGAGGTTATCATGCTGAATGGTAAGAATGATTTCTATTATATGTGGAACTTAAAGACACATGGGGTGGGTGTTGGAACTTTATATGACTGAAACCTGATCATGAACAGTTTTATAACTATTTATCTCATGGTGAATTAAAATTTTCATTAAATTTAAATTTAAAGATACACAGCAAGATAACAACAAAGACTGTACAATAAGAGAGTTGGTGCACAAAACTGACTTTGGGTTTTTTGGGGGGACTTGAAAAGGACGACCCTTGGGGATCTTGGGAGAGGGGGTGGGTACCTTGCAAGAAGGGTGTGTTGTTGAAATGATGAGCATGTGAAATCCTCATTAACAATATTGCTGATCACAGTAACTTAATCAATTAAAATAAGAATAAGTTTTAAGCATACATAGTTAAATTTATTAGATTATAAAATAAGTGAGAAAAATGCAAAGGCAGAGAGGAAAATATACCATACTAGCTAAAAAATGGTTAGACAATACAAGAAATAAGAATGATAATCTATGCCAAACATAGTAGTGAAAGTATATTATGCAGTTGATTAGAACAGGAGAAATTACATTTAATGAGAAAGGAAAGACTATAATAAAAACCTTCCTAATTCTGATCTTATTTACATTTTATATTAACAAACCTCAACCAGTTTCAAATTTAAGTACTCTGAAGTTAAAGGTATGTTGAAGGTTCTTTACTGAAATAAAGGAATCAATTGTACATCTTTTCTAAAGTATAGAATACACTGGAATATTTGGAGCAACAATGACAATGATTCATATAACTACCCATGTAAATTTTAGAGAATTCACATTAAGATGAAAAGGTATGCTTCACAGAGACTGGCACACATTCAAAAGAACAAAAACAACCGCTGTTGGCATGGATGTGGGGAGAAAGGGACCCTCCTACACTGCTGGTGGGAATGCCGACTGGTTCAGTCCTTTTGGAAAACAGTATGGTCGCTTCTCAAAAAATTAGAAATTGAGCTTCCATTTGACCCAGCAATACCACTCCTGGGAATATATCCCGGAGAGGTAAAAAAGTATAGTCGAAATGACATCTGCACTCGAATGTTCATTGCAGCACTGTTTAAGATAGCCAGAATCTGGAAAAAAAAAAACCCAAGTGCCCGAGAACAGATGACTGGTTAAAGAAACTTTTGTACATCTACACAACGGAATACTATGCAGCTGTTAGAAAGGATGAAGTCATGACCTTTGCATATAAGTGGATCAACATGGAAAGTATCATGCTAAGTGAAATGAGTCAGAAAGAGAGAGACACACATAGAAAGATTGCACTCATCTGTGGAATATAAAATAACAGAGTAGGAGATTAACACCCAAGAATAGTAGAGATAAGTACCAGGAGGTTGGCTCCAAGGCTTGGAAGCTGGCCTCATAAGCTGGAGGAAGGGGCAGCTCAGATAGAGAACAGAATACCAGGTAAAGTGTGGTTTGAGGACCCACACGGGATAGGAGATGCACGCTGAAAATAGACTATAGACCAAACATGATGCCACTCAGTGCCTCTATTGCAAACCACAACATCCCAAAAAAGAGAGAGAACAAAAGAAAATGCCCTGCCACAGAGGTAGGGTGGGGTGAGGGGGTGGGAGGGATACTGGGAAAATTGGTGGAGGGGACTGGGCACTAGTGGAGGGATGTAAACAAAATGCAAACATGAAAGTTCACAAGTTTGTAACTGTACCTCATGGTGATTCACAAATAAAAATTAAAAAAATAAAAATAAAATAAAATAAAAGGTATGCTTTAATGGGCTATTAGACAAGACTTATTTATTGGCCATACTCTATATTGTCAAGGCACATTACTAATCAGTAGACATCAGAAGACAACATCAATAGGCTTCTATATTTTTGACACTTACATTATCATCACTAGAGAATAATAAATTAAATTGGTTAGTTAAAATTTTGTTGATATTAATTAAATAAATACTGATGAAGTTCTTACTATGTCCTAGGTAAAGATGGTGTGACAGCAAACAAATATTTTCCAAACTTTACCCCAACTGCTTCCCCCAGTCTCTGGAGACCAGGGGTCACACCCATAAGCCACCTCCTACCGGCGATAGATAATCTCATCAGCCACCCTCCAGAACTCATGGGTGCTCCTTCCAGAAGGAAGCATAAAATTAGGCCCCCCAAACCATGCCACCAGACTCTGTGCTGGGCTGTTTCCACTCGGGGTCCCCCAGAGGGGGGCAGGTGAGAGTCCTCCTCGCCCCAAGGAACTCAGCCCCAACACCCGACCTTCACTACCCAACAGCCCCAAAGCTCCAGGCCGCTTTCCACACGCTCAGGCTGAGCCTCACACATGAGCGAAGTCCCACGGAACCCAGGTAATGCAGAATTTTGTGATCTTGGACTCTGGGCTCAATGGGACCCGGTAGTAGAGAACCTCTGCCAGCGACCCAGGGGTCACACACCATATGCCACCTCCTACAGGTGCCAGATAATCTCCAGAACTCAGGGCTGCTTCTCTCAGAAGGGGACATAAAATGAAGCCCCCATAACCATGCCACCAGACTCCACGCCAGGTTGTTTTCACTTGGAGCACTCCAGAGAGGGGGCAGGTGAGAGCCCTCTCTAACCCAAGCGACCCAGCACTGGCAGCCAACCTCCACTACACAATTGCTGCCACACTCCAGGCCGCTTTCCACACACTGAGGCCGAGCTTCACACATGAGTGAACATATTCCTGGACACATCATCATAGAGGAAAATAAATATATATGCCTCGCAGAGAGCCTGACAAGCTACCAAGAGTATCCCGCCAGCACGGCAGAGTCTGGCAAGCTCCCCATGGTGTATTCAATATGCCAAAAACAATAACTATAACAGGTCTCATTCCCCTGACCCTGAAAGAAGCCTCTAATCTTTGGGAAAGACGAGTAAAAAGAGGCTGCTAAAATCTCAGGGCTGGGACAAATGGCGACATTACTGGTGCCTGCTCGAGTAAATCGATGAACAATGGGATGACAGTGATACAGTGATACCCCAACTTAAACAAAATCTAAATAAGAAAAAAGTGACAAACATAATTGACAGAACTGCCTCTACCTGAATTTTAATATTTGAACTCTTTGTGAAGATATACTGTCACTGCCATCCCGTTGCTCATCGATTTGTTCGAGCAGGCACCAGTATCATCTCTCATTGAGAGACTTATTGTTACTGTCTTTGGCATATCCAATATGCACGGATAGCCTGCCAGGCTCTACTGCTCGGGCTCGATACCCTTGGTAGCTTGCCGGGCTCTCTGAGAGGGGCGGAGGAATCGAACACGGGTCAGCCATGTGAAAGGCAAACGCCTAACTGCTGTGAAGATATATAAGTAAAAAAATTATTTCCATCTTTCTTTATATTATTAATCCTTATCCAAATATTAGTGAAAGTATTCTTATCATAAATGATTCCAAAACAGTAATGTTGACCATTAATACAGGATACGAGGATAATAACTGTCTTTTTAAAAAGAGACACAAGCTAAAGAAACATTCTAATCAAAATGTTAAGAGAAAACAAAAGTTAACTACTTCATGTTTTTCTTATTATAATTCCCTGGATAAGTCTTGTTCTCCTGAGAACAGCCAGAAAGGCAACTAATAAAGTTAAGTGACTTACAGAATGTTGCAAATGTTATATGGTGATTGACTGCAGAAGCCACGATGCATAATTTATCCAAGTGGCAAGCAGCTTGAGCAAGCTATAATATAATTTGGGATTTAATTATTTGGAAAAAAGGGTAAATGGCACATGAATGAAATTCATAAGTGATACAAACCTGGGAGTTATAAATGCCAATGAGAAGAGGAAAGGGTGCGGAGGTGTATGAAAGTGGCAAGCATCAGAGAGCAAGAGCGAGAGAATCTCTACTTGGAAGTAAGCAGGAAATATAAAGGACTATTGTCTCCTAGGCCTGTGAAGTGAAAACCTGTATCTAAAAGTTTTGAAAGTTGTGTACTCACCTCTTCTATATACATACTTTCACTTTGAATCTGGAGATGAACGGATTTCAAGAGTGTAACAGGAATACTTACTCAAGTCCAGTCTGGCAACTGATGGTAGCTGGAAATCAATTAAAAGCGAGGTGGAGAGGAGTAGAATATAATATCATTGGGTTCCACATTTTTAAAATGCAGTTACAGTCATTTCACAAATGCTTATCTCTGATGATAGTTCAAACCCACTCCTAAAATATCAGATCCTCATCACCATCCCAGATAAAGATTCACACAACAACCTCTCCTAAATCCTTCATTTTCTTTCAATATAATTTTCTCACGTATTTCTTCTCACACAAGGTCTTTCAATTTAATAAGAATGACAACTAACATTATTTCTCTCCATTATTTTGTCACTTTGTGCAGGTCTGACTTTTTTCCTGAGACCACTTTTTTTTCTACTTGGCAATATTAGAACACCTCACAAACTGACAGATACTGCTTCTCCAATTTGGCCTACAACAAGATTTAAAGATTCAGAGTGAATTTTACCCCCAAGTTTTCTCTGTAAAAGCTTTATTCCTCCACAGGGGACACACTTATAGGGGTAGTTCTTGATGAACATTCAGAGTTGAGGACTGAACTTAGAACCTCATGCAAGCTGGCTGTGTACACTACCACTTGAGCTATCTCCCAGCCCCCTAAAAAAATACCTATACAAAAAGAGTTCTACACGTATATAACGCTATTATATAGGGACTGGGGATATATATCTATCAGGACACAGTATAGTGGGCAGGAGGTAATATGAGTAGGCACGTATCCGACCTTTGGTGCAATTTTTGGCACCACATGATCCCTAAGCACCACGGGCCATGGCTTTGGAATACCCCCGCTGGAAGGGTCTGCTATTTCCAGTACTGGTAGGCCTGAGCATCATCGCATTCTGGGGCCTTTATGCTGAACTGAATCACTGGTTGAGCCTCCTTCTCACGCTCCCAGGTACAGCTTGGGAGTTCCACCTCTGTAAGAAAACAGTGGTATATAAACATTATTAACGTGCAGACTAAATATTAGAGAGATCAAACAAAAAATACTAAATATTTAGCAGCAACTATTCTTCAACTCTTATTTGAAGTTACTGAACACTTGCTGGTACTCTCTTCATTCAATGTATCTGGAACTTTCTGATATTAGAATTCCCCAAAAGAGGCCTTTGAGATCCTAATGGTCTTTCTCTGATCTGCACAAATTTTCCATTGCAGAAGGTTTTTCTGATGTGTTTTAGGATCTGCTAAAGTATCCCAAACTCTCACTACTTCTGTGGCATTATTCCTTTTCCCCTCTCTTGGAGAGGCCAGGAGATTATCTTTTATTCCCTCAAGAACTGACAGAGCTGGAAAAGAAAATATACCATATACACATGTAGATATGTAGATATGTACATGTACTGGAGTGTATGTATGTGGACTGTAGATATGTATATGAACTGGACTGGAGCTATATCACAGCAGGTAGGGCATTTGCCTTGCACGTGGCCAATTCAGGTTTAATTCCACTGTCCCTCTCGGAGAGCCTGGAAAGCTACCAAGAGTATCCTGTCCACACGGCAGAGCCTGGCAAACTACTCGTGGTGTATTCGATACACCAAAAACAGTAACAACAAGTCTCATAATGGAGATGCCCGCTCGAGAAAATTGATGAACATCGGGACAACAGTGCGACAATGCAGTGCTACATATGTAGATATATCATCACTCGTCATCCTGTTGATCTTCTATTTGCTCGAGCGGGGGCCAGTAACATCTCCATTTGTCCCTGTCGTGTGCTAGTGTAGCTCAATGATATCTACTCACTCCAGGAACAGGAAGAGCCTCAAACCATTCATTCAGGGTTTTGACGAAGAAGTCTGACCATCTCGTTGGTGGGCAGCCACGTGGTCTTTTGACGTCCTGTGGAATCCAGTCGGTAACAGCTCTAGTCCAGTGGTCATCTCTGAATCGCATTGGGAGTCCGGTCCATTTGATTTTGGACACCTTGCAAATGAAATAGTGTCCCTGACTCTTGACCTTCGAGGTTGGAACTCCGGATTCCTTCTCTCACTTGAGTGAAACGTGGTACTCCAAACATAGCTCATATTTCGGTACCTCCTTGGGAGACCCGAATAGCGTTCTCATCCTGTTTTCATAGGGCCCAGGTCTCTGAGGCATATATATGTGCAGGAAGAACAGTAGAGTCGAAAAGATGTACCCAGAGCTGGAGGTTCTTAGTTCTCTTAACCACTTCTTCAATGCTCTTGAAGGCATCCCACAGTGCTCTCTTCCTCCTGTGCAGTTCTGGCGCCAAGTCGTTCCTTATGTTGCGTTCTTGAAATAGGTACATATAGCTGCTACATTTGGAGATGTTTGTTCCGTTGAGTGCAAAGGGAACGTCAGGGACTAGTTCATTTTTCATGAACATTGTTTTGGTGAGATTCAGCTGCAGTCCTACCTTTCCACACTCGCGGTCAAAGTTGGCCAGCATTTGTGCCACTTGACTAAATGTTTGGTATTATGAGAACGATGTCATCAGTGAAGCAGAGGTGGTGTATTTGCCAATCATCTATCTTCACTCCCATTCCTTCCCATTCCAGTCATGACGTTCTCGAGGGTGGCACTGAAGATATATATGATATTGATATAAATATTTCTCTGAAAAATACTGTCTTGAAAATGAATTACTTAGGGCCAGCAGGTCAACCTGTAGTTGTGGTGTGACTGCATAAGCAGCCTGATGGTACCTTCAGTGTTTCTGATACCCCAAAATTGGTGATGTGCCTTTGGCTGGACCCCAACAACTTGGGTCCAAGTTTACCAAGACACTAAACAGCCAAAAGTTAGGTATGTGGGAGCCATGCCCACGAACCACCTCCAGCTTAGCTATACAAGCTCACTTTGCCTTATTTCAGAGACCCATAGATAAATCTCAAAAGAGATCAAAAGCTGCAGTTAATCTCAAACCCACGCATGGCTGAACAGACCAGAGTAAATCAGAGGGGGACAGGTTGGCCTAGTGGCCTGCCTAAGCAGAGCCCCCGGCAGCCACTTGCTTCCACGATCCAAAATCACTGCCATACCCCTGGCCTGACTCCACCATCTCAGGATGAATCTCACCCAAATATAATCTGTTGAAAATTCTGGTATGTGGATTTTGTGACTGAAATCCCCAGGCTTTCTCAGAGTTGGGATGGGCTACCTCCCCCTCACCTCCCAATACTCATGGAAGTACTGGCAGTCACCCCCACAAACCAACTCTAGTACCACCATGCAAGCTCTACTACCAGCCTTGCTTCAAAGACACATAAATCTCAAAAGAGATCAAAAGCAATAGTTAATCTCAGACCTGCGCATGGCTGAACAGACCAGGGTAAATCAGAGGGGGGCGGGTTGACCTGTGCTCACCAAAGCAGAGCCCCTGGCAGCTGCTTGCTCCCACAATCTAAAATTGCTGTCATACCCCCAACCTGACTCCACCATCTCAGGAAAGACCTCACCAAGATTTTAGTTCTGTGACTGAAGTCTCCATGTTTTCTCGGGGTCAGGATGCGCTACCTCCCCCCACCTCCCTGTACTTCTGGAAGCCTGGGCAGTCATATCCACACCCCAAAGCAGCCACCTGATTGAAAAGCTACTCCAGCCCTACCATTCCAATAAAAATACTGAATGCCCTGAACATACACCATGACCTCTTAGCACCTGTATTGCAAACCATAATGCACAGAAGGGAAAGGAGAGTGAGAGCAAGAAGGAAAAGTGCCTCACTTCCCAAGAGTTCATTGTCAAACTCTCCCTCTTAGTATTGGCCTCACCTACAAATACAGTTCACCACCCTTCAAACTCAGTTCTGACTTTTAAAATTGACTTGGATGCAAAGACTTGGACGTTTAGCTAGGATTGTGCTAATAAATATTTGACAATATGATCTGGCAGACTGTTAAAAGGGGTGTAGGAAATACCTGACCTGCAACATTTCAAGCTTCCCATGTGATATCACCATATGGGAAAGTGAAAAGAGAAAACAATTAGCTTTGTGATCCAATACAGGCAGACTTAAACACACCACTGGAACACTCAGCCTATAGACCCAGTTCCAAACTTTTAAAATATACTCATCATGGGGCCGGAGTGATAGCACAGCAGGTAGGGCGTTTGCCTTGCACGCGGCCGACCCGGGTTCGATCCCCGGCATCCCATATGGTCCCCCAAGCACCGCCAGGAGTAATTCCTGAGTGCAAAACCAGGAGTAACCCTTGAGCATCGCCGGGTGTGACCCAAAAAGCAAAAAAAAAAAAATGTACTCATCACTCAGCACACTTGTTTAAAGGAAGAGAAATTACTATATGTGCTCCCAGTCATACACTTTGGGGCCCTCACTCTATGAGCCCTTGCGTAAATATGAATCATATCTTCCTGCAATGGATATGGATAATCTGTGTACAACTCAAGGGCATTTGTGCTTTAAAATTTTGAATACAAAACTCTGAAAATTGTTCTAAATATCTAATACATGTTAATACTATCACCTACTATGTATAATATACATAATATCTCAAAATGATTAAGGTAGCACCCCTGTGAACCCTAACATTAACTGGATAATAATTGTCCCACTGTTAAGATTATTTTTTATTTAAATTTTTATTATGCCCCATTTACCAAGTTGTTCATAATACAGTTGTTTTAGGCCTTAAATATTTCAGCATCAATCCCACAACCTATGTGCCCTTCCTCCAACAAAGTCCCCAGTTTCTATCCACCACCCCAGTCTGCCACCTTACAGGCACAATCAAATTTACTTCACATTGTCTGTTACAATACAAAAGCATATGAAATTATCAAGTCTTAGATAGTTTCTGATAATTTTTGTATCTTTCAATAGTGTTACTAAAGTCATTGACTGAGAATCTACTGTTTAGTGCTAATTGACCCTTCTGTGTTACTGTTTAGGATTCTTGAACTTGGTGGTCTTGTATGCAACTTTCCAATTAGATTTGCTGTGATCCTATTGGGCTGATAGTATTGTAAAAATTTAAGGTGCATAACTGGGACAATTTGGTGGCTTGGCAGTTTGATAAGATTCAGATGTGGAAGCTGGGCAATTTCTAAGTTGGAGGGTATCAGGTATGACTGTGGGCGGCTGGCTTTCAGAATCGGCCTGCTCCCATTCCAAGAAGGCCCCAGGGTTCTCAGTCTGGACCATACTACCTGGGAAGATTTGGCAATATCATGTTCTCTCAAAGCTGTGATGCTTGGCTGTTTCCTAATGCTAAAATTATTTTAAATGAAAGCAAAGTGTTTGAAGAATATACACTCTAGAATAATCTTGAGTTGAAAGAAGTGGCTAAATTGTGGGAAGAAAATTGCCTGATTAGCAAATAAGAGATCTTAGGTTATATTTTTTTATGTTCAATATTAATAGGCTAATCATGCACAATAAATTTTCCTTTGAGGCAAAATGAAGTAATTCAAAATCACTCAGACAACTTTGATATTCATAATTTATCATTTGCAGGTAAAATTCTTTCTCTTCCTTTAAGACATTCCACCAAATCTTGCTGCAGAAAAGGCCTTGTTTGACATACTAGGTGATAAATCCTTGAAAGACATGGCAGGCCAGATATTTTTTATATTCTTCACAAAATCCAGCATGCAGTAATTTGTTGATTGATTGACTGATTTTAGCTATATTTGAAGGTTTCTTTCACTAAAGGCAATGATTCTCTTAATCCATAGAAGAGTTTATTTATTTTTTAAGCTGAACAGTAGAGCATATGATAAATAATTCTAATTTGCAAATTTATCTGGAAAGTCATGAAAAAGTGCAAAAAACAAATCACAAATGCATAAAGCACAAGTTATTTGTTAGCACAAAACAATCTCTCTTGGAAATAACAGATGTTATATGCTATTAACATAAAATATAGAATAGGCACATTCTGGTAATTTATTGCCATTTAACAAACTATGTCAAAGCTTAATATTGGTGGGGGTATGGTGCCGCCAGCAGGTCAACCTATACCTGTGGGGTGAGTGCATCAGCAGCCTGATGGTGCCTTCAGGTTTCCTGATACCACAAAATTGCCGCTGTGCCTATGGCCAGACCCTAACAACTTAGGACCAAGTTTACCAAGAAATTAAATGGCCAAAAGTTAGATATGTGGGAGCCACACCCACAAACCACCTCTGGCTCAGCTATACAAGCTCGTTTATTGGCCTTATTTCAGAGACCTATAGATAAATCTCAAAAGAGATTAAAAGTCGCAGAAAATCTTGGACCTGTGCATGGCTGAACAGACCAGGGTAAATTGGAGGAGGGAGAGTTGAGCTGTGCCCATTCAAGCAGAGCCCTTGGCAGCCATTTGCTTCCAAAATCCAAAATCGCCGCCATGCCCCCAGCTGCCATAACCCCAGCTATGCTCCACCATCTCAGGCTGGATCTCACCAAGACATAATTTGCTAAAAATTGTGTAATGTGAATCTTAGCGCACCAACAGCCCTAACTCAGAGACACAGCAGCAAGTCCCAGAAGGCACTACAGTGACGGAGATATCTCCAGGTCCCATACTGAGCCAACTTCACTAGAGTACCACAGATGGAGCAGCTGTGCTCTCCCCTCCTACTCCAGATGGACTCCTGGTGACCAAGAGCTTCCACAAGCAAGGTCCAGGTATTCGGGTTCCAGGACTGAATCTCCAGGCTGCATGGTAGCAGACAACCCATGTTGCCCCTCCCCAGGTCCCTGCCCACCCAGTAGACTGGCTATCATGCCAACAATTTGCCTCCAGGTGCCATTTAACGCACCAATAGCCTTGGCCCAGAGACTCCCAATTGAATCCCAAAATGGATTAGTGCAGTACAGAGATGTCTTTGGAACCCAACCATTTACAATCTAGAAATTTGCATTTACAATCGTGGTGGTGCAAGCTCTCATGATATCCAAAATAAGCAATGGAAAATAAATTATCTAGCATCTGCCTCTGGCAGGTAGGCTTGAATGGTGGTGGGAAATTTTAAGCAAAACATAATGCCCAAAATTAGAGAGAGTGTTAGGGAAATTGTCTGCCATAGAGCCAGGGTGAGAACTGAGATGTGGGTGGTGGAAAATGTGCACTGGTGGAGGGATGGGTGTTCCATCATTGTAAAATGGCTGAATCTCAAACATGAAAGCTTTGTAACTCTATCTCACAGTGATACAATTAAAAAAAAAGTAATGTGGAGTTCATGCCCAATTTAATCAGCTTAATCAATGGTTAAACAAATAGCAGTACTCCTACATTATTTTTTAAAAAAGACTTAATATTGGGCTGATGGCATTTGGAACTCTGGTTCCATCTCTGGCATTGCATATAGTCACTTGAGCACAGAGGCAGAAGTAAATAGAGAGGATCACTAAGTATGGACAAAATAAAAAAAATAAATTAAAAAAAAACACCTTAAAAGCAATTACACTCATTATCTCTCAGGATTCAGCTGAATAATTTTAGTTTGTGATCTCTCTCATGAAGTCCCATTCAGCTATCAGAGAAGGGTAGCTTGATAGCTCTTGGTGTGTTTATCATCTCAGGAACTTTTCATGAAGTCCTGGTATCAATTCTTTCCTGAAGATATTCAAGGAGCATACTTCATAAATGGTAGCTCAATAAGAATCAGGTGAGACAACTAAAACAGATTGGGAGAAGCTCATGGACCCTTCCTACCTAATCTCCGATACCAAAAACTTGTTATATTCCCTAGTGAACATTCTCAAGTGCGTAGTGATCTTTTGTTCTTTTATATTTACATGTTTTTTAATTTTGAGTCCCACCTTGCTGTGCTCAAATGTTATTCATGGCTCTGTGCTCAGGGACCACTCCTTAACATACTCAGAGGACTATATGTGGTGCTGGAATTGAATCAGGGTCAGTCTCATGCAAGGCAAGCACCTTACCCATACTCTCTGCGCATCACCTGTTGCTCCTCTTTTTAAAATTTATTCTGACAGATATGCTCATCACATTTAACTTGCATTTCCCTCATCATGTAAAACGCTTTCTATGCACCTTTTGCTGTTTATATAGTTTTTTAATTACATATCTCTATATTTTAATAGCTTCTAATTGAATTTTTTACTGTTTAGTTTGTTATATAGCATAAATAAGCAAATTGTCAGGAAATGATCATTAATGTAATTTAATCAAGAAAATATTCATTAGATAGAAATTTCTGGTGCTTTATCTTTCCATATGGTCTTATTTTCTTTCATTCTTGAAATTCTTCTTTAACATTTATTAATAGTTGGTTTTCAGGGTAATATATGTCTACAACTTCTTATATTTGTAAGTTATTTTTCTGGATATAGAATTTTAGATTGACACTATTTTGTTCCTTTAAACTGCAAAAATTGCATTACACTATCTTCTAAACTTGTATTGATTGCATTGAGGAATCTGTTTAGTTTTTACATTCTCCTTCTGTAGGATATAACTTGTTCTTTAGCTACTTTGAAGATTATTTTTCCCTTTATGTTTGGTTTTTAACAACTTAGTTATGATGTACTTTAGTGTGATTTCTTACTCTTACAAATATTACTGAGCATTGTCCTTGGTTAATGCCTTGCACACAGATTTATACTGTTGGGTTTTGCTTTTGAGATTTGTTACACAGTGTAAGAGCAATATTTTTATTTAGGGTGAATTATTCTCATTTCCTGACACAAGACCCTGTAAGAGGGCTGGATGTGGCTCAGTAGGAACGTCTTTCTCACAGCTGTGAGATTTAGGATTTGTTCTTTGCCACTACAGAAAAAGAAAAAAGGCTGAGTGTTCTCCATAATGTCTCTGAATTTTCAGGTTTTCAAGTCTGATTGGTGAGAATAACCCCAATTTCCTACCTTCAGAAGTAGTGGAATTTAGTCTTCTAGTCTTTCTAGGTTACTCTTCCTGACCTCTATATTCCTCTTGCATATGTGTTTATCTATACTATCATTTGAGTATTTGAGATTAATATTCTGCAGATTTCTATACGTCTCTATGTCTAGTGACCTTTCTTTGGATACCCTGCCCTGTAATACCTGTTGTTTTCATCTCCCCAAACTCTAAACTCTATTGCTTTCATACAGATTACTCAGGTCTGTCTAGGTTTCTAATCATTAAAACATGGCTAGAAAAATGTCTTATGTCATTAAGCTGGAGGAGCACTTGGCCCCACATTAGTTTCTCCTAATCTCCTGGTGCTCGGGGATCTTTGTTTTGTATTACCAGAAACTTCGTGTATCCAAAAAATACATTATTTCAAAAATTGGGAATTTTGAGTTGAATAGATAGACCAGGATGCATGCCATCCTCTAGGAAACCCAGGTTTGATCCAAGAGTGACCCCAAGCACTGAGTGAGTAGTACTCCCTAAGCATTACAAGTTGTGGCCCAAACCAAAATAAACCCTGTGTTTTGTTGTGAGGAGGAGTTGTTTGGGATTAGGAGGAAAATCCAGTCCTTGTTACTGGACCTTCCTTATAGGCCTGTTATAGCACTATTGTTCTGTCGTTCATCGATTTGCTTGAGCGGGCACCAGTAACGTCTCCAGTGCAAGACTTGTTGCTACTGTTTTTGACATATTGAATATGACACGGGTAGCTTGCCAGGCTCTGCCATGCGGGCGGGATACTCTTGGTAGCTTGGCATGCTCTCCGAGAGGGACGGAGGAATCAATCCCAGGCTGGCCATGTGCAAGGCAAACACCCTACCGGCTATGCTATCACTCCAGCCCTGGACCTTCCTTATGATCAGAATAATTCTATTTCTTGAAGAAAAAATAGTTTGGTACCACTCTTATGAATAAAACGTTTAACAGTCATCATAACTATACATTATTGTGATAAGGTAAGGAGAATTAATATTTGGTGATGCAATGATTTCTTATGTGCTTTGATTACTTGCATTTGGCCTCATAGCAATCTTAAGAAATAGTCATACATGCCAGTCTATTTGATTTATCACCCTAAAAGTCTGTGAGATTGGTTGTCTGTCTGTCTTATTACCTATCAAATTCATATGATCTAACACAGTATTTCACACAAATGAGTAGTTTCATGATGAAATGAAGGTAAGAAACCTAAGGTTCAAGCAGGTAGGTAAATTTACCAATTATTACCACAAACATGTACTGTATCTGGGATTCAAATCTAGTTAGCTAAATTCCTGTTCTATTGGCACTAAATTAATCATACTCTGAAAAAAATAAATGAAAGATGAAAAAACTGAAAATAAGCTTCTATATTAAACAAGTAGTACTAAGAAATTTGATAGCCTCTTGAAAAATAATGAAGTTGAAATAATGCTATACAAAATAAATTAACTCCTAGGTATCAAAACCTCATATATAAGATCTTAGATTTGGTAATGATTTTTTTAGATATGGCAGCAAAGGAACGGGTATCAAAAGAAAATAATAGACAAATTGGAAAAACTTTTATGCATCAATGAGGCTGGAGCCATAGCATAGTGGGTAAGGCGCTTGCCTTGCACGCAGCCGACCTGGGTTCAATTCCCAGCATCCCGTATGGGCCTCTGAACACCACCGGGAGTTATTCCTGAGCACATGAGCCAGGAGTAACCCCTGTGCATCGCCAGATGTGACCCAAAAAGAAAAAAAGAAAACTACCCACTTTTATGCATAAAGTATATTATTAGAAGAGTTAAAGAGTACTCACAGAAGAAAACATTTAATAATACATATCTGATATTAGAATCTAGAACATATAAAAATTCCTAATATTCAACAACAAAATCAGCTGAATTCAAAATTGCCCAACTCAGGTTTGATTTCTGAGTCCCTCCACGAGTGATCCCTGAGTGCAGAGCCAGGAGTAAACTTTGGGCACTTTGAGCACAATTGGACATGGTCCAAAAAACAAAGTAGCAAACTAACCAACAAAAATCCAAAAACAAAGAAGAAATAAAATGGGCAAAACATGAAAAGAGGTTCAATACCAAAATCATTAGAGAAATACAAATCAAAGTCACAAAATATACAAATTTAGATCCATTCAAATTTCTACTGTGAAAAAAAAAGAAAAGAAACAAAAAAAAGAAAAGAAACAAAGATGGCAAAGATGATGAGAGAGTGGAATCTTTCAGCACAATTGCTAAGGCTATGAAACTTCCAGACACTATGAACAGACTATTATAAATTAAAATTAAAATTCCCAGATGACCCAGTATGTTCTTTTCCCAGCATATCTCCAAAATAATTGAGGAATCATAAAGAGATATTTTTGCATTAATGTTCATGACAGCATTATTCATAATAACTAAGGTAAACAAAACCTGTATCCATTAACAGATGAACAGCTAAACATAATGAAGTATACATATACACTTGTATCACTTGTCATCTTGTCATCCCGTTGATCTTCGATTTGCTTGAGTGGGCGCCAGTAACATCTCCATTTGCCCCTGTTGCATGCTAGTGTAGCCCAATGATATCTGCTTGCTCCAGGAACAGGAAGAGCCTCAAACCGTTCATTCAGGGTTTTGACAAAGAAGTCTGACCATCTCATTGGTGGGTGGCCACGTGGTCTTTTGATGTCCCATGGAATCCTGTCAGTAACAGTTCTAGTCCAGCAGTCATCTCCAAATTGCATTATGTGTCCGGCCCATCTGATTTTTGATGCCTTGGCAAACGAGACAGCGTCCCTGATTCTTGATCGTCGACAGAGGTAGGAACTCTGGATTCCTTCTCTCACTTGATGAAATGTGATAATCCAAGCATAGCTCATATTTTGATTCCTCTTTGGGAGACCCAAATAGTGTTCTCATCCTGTTTTCATAGAGCTCAGGTCTCTGAGGTGAAGAACGGTGGAGTCGAAAAGATGTGTCCGGAGCCAGAGGTTCTTCATACATACACATACAATGGAATATTATTTAGTACACATATAATAGAATGTTATTTAGTATACATATGATGGAATATTGTTTAGTCTTATAAAGATAAGAAATTCTGATATATACCACATCATAGATTGAAGACCTTACGCTAGGTGAAATAAGGCAATAACAGAAATACAGATATTGTATGATTCCACTCAAATAGGTAGCTGGCATAGTCAAATTCAAAAAGAAATTTGAAAATAGAATAGTATTTCTCAGAGGATGGAGGATGAGTTAATGGGAAATTATTTCTAATGGGTATAGACTTTCATTTGCAAGATGGGAAAGTGGACAAATGGTGGCAATAGTTGCACAACAGTATGAATATATTCGATGACACTAAACTGCTCTCTTAAAATCGTCAGTATTGTTAATTTTATATTATATATACATATACATTATCACAGTTTTTAAAAATTAGTAATTTATAATGCTGACTGTTTTTACATAGTTTGAATTTTGTTTAATTGACTATACTGCCCACCTGACTTTATGTTTCATGCTCAGGTGTCTGGAAGAGTAACTACAATAGCTGTCAAGAGAAATAGCTGGCCAATATACTTTAATTTTTTCTTTTTTTTAAATCAGTGTCACACTAGGACTGTGAAGAAGTAGTCTCGTATTTGACAGGACTCAAATAGCAAGAGTTAAAGAGCAGCTCAGCTCCTACACTGTTGTCTACCATACTTTTCTCTCATGACTCACTACACAATGCAAGTATGCACAAAACTTACATTTAGTTAACTGCTCTGAGATTCAGTGTTGTGTCTCCAGGCTTTAAAATAGAGTATGTGAATAGGTTTAAATAGCTCAGATCATTACACATCCCTGACTGGTATTAAACTTGAAAAGAATGTTAGTTCATTGTATGTACTCTATCCGAAATTAGGACCTTAACACACCCAATGTTAACTAAACAAACAAACAAAAAAAATTATGAGATGATATGAAGACTACTGAACATTATTTAGCAAAGAAGTATTAGTTCTGGAGAAAGGAAAGCATATCTCTTCCTAGAAGTTCATGAAAATGTTTGATGATAACTAAATTCCTTTGATTGATTAAATATGCCTATTTTATTCATCTTTCTGCAAATAAGATGTACGTCTGTACTTTAAGTATGAAACACACTAATTTTCAATGACCTGTAACTGGATTGAGATAGTAAAATGCGATAGAGGGGTTAAAAAATGTTGCAGTAAAAAAAAAAACAACTGGAATTCAGTAAAATAGAATTCTAGTCAAGTTCTAACAAGATTACAGTGTGTGCCATTAGATCACTGTTGCTTTCTAGGCCTCAGTTTCCTCTGCATTAAATTAAGGATGTTCAATGAGATCATTTTTACTGTGTTTTTCCAAATGCAATAGTCTGAGTTCTATTATCCTATCAAGTTGACTGAGAAAAGCTAGAGGGACGCATGCACCAAGAAAAAGAAAGATTGAAAAATCAGAATATGAAGAATTCACTTAATGTGCTTTGGGCTGTAAGTAACAGAATTTCCAACGAAAGTGGCTTGAAATAATAGGGGTCTATTATTTCATGCAACAAAAAGTTTAGATGTGGCTGTTTCAAGGTTAGTTAACTAGTATCTTGCCAATATCAGGTCTCTGAGACAGCTATTCTAAGATCTCTTGGCTATTCCATCACTTTTGTTACAGCTCCAAGTTCCCATCCTCATAAAAATCCTTGAGAGGGGAAGAGCATGGCTTCTCCTCATGAATCTCTCTCTTCTTTTTCCAAGGAGAAAAATCACTAAGACCAATAGTTGTCATTGGTGAATGACTCACATACCTATCTCTAAACCAGTCAATGGCAAAGGGGATGGAATTATGATGAAAGATCTATCATAATTAGGTAATTATGACTAATCTCCTGAGGATATGCTCACTTTTTCTGAGTCTAATCTTGCATGATACCTGAAAAAGAAGCCAGTTTTATTCGTTGATTAAAAAGGGAAAGGAAAAATTGAAAAAGCAGAATAAAGACCTGAAAAACTTCAGCATATGAAAAAGATATAACCCAAATCAATTAAGAAATCTTACAGATATATTTGTATGTATATGTATATACACACATATATATATGGAAAAACAATTGATGAAAAAAACAAGTTCTTGTTTAGCTAGCTTGGGGTTAGTCAGAATAGTATATGCATGTCAAGCAAACACCATGTATATCCAGAGAGAATTTGACCGAGTGAGAAAGAGTTGGCACTGTATAAAAACAGTGCAACTCAGTTTACAGTATTTGTTTAGAGAGAATGTTTTTCTACTCTTAAAAAGGATTGTATGATATTATAAAACTAGTAGAGGACTATGGAGTAGGTGAGAGGGAATTTACTATGACAAATTAAGAGAGCATTAAAACATCTAACCAAAGTCTAAAATACCCTGTCAGCAGACAAGATGAGCACAGAATTTGTGGGTTCTTCTATGTGTCCCTAAAAATTCATTAAAGAATTTTCTAATTGAAGAGGCAGCCTACCTAAGAGTCCCAAGTGTAAGGCATTTTAAATCCTGTTTTTGCCAGTAAAAAAAGAGTCTTTCTCAAGTGTGGGAGTTTCATAGCCAGATCCATCACCATAATCTCTAACAAAATGGATGACTCATATCTTAATTATCCTTCTTCATAGTGCTAACATTAAAGAAAATGAGTGCTTAAGAGTACATCACTAAACATCTTTCATGAACTACACTCATTTCACTTAGAAAGAATTCTCTAGGAAGAGGACTAAATGCACTAATAACAATTGGATAGGCTCACATTTGGTCAAGACTGATGATTTCATGACAGGACTGTTCTCCTCTAAAGTAAGTTAGGGCAAAGTCATGGTTCTTCCACGAAAATTCCTCCAGAATCTGAATATGGATTATGGTTTGATGGAAAGCAGGAAGTTTTAGGTTATTCTGAAATGAGTAAAGGCTATCAGGAGCCAATTTTTCCAAGTACATTCAGGGAAAAAATGTACAGATGAAACTCACCAGTTGTCTTTTCAGTAAGGACTTCTCTATGTGATATTACATATTTCCCAGTTAATTCTAAAATTCAAATGCAAAACATAATTCAAAGGGATATCGTCATATGTACTTGGAACATTCTCTGAGACACTTTGTTTCTATAATGCAAATACTAGAATAAAACTTCTTGCATGTGATTTCGGCTTACTTTTTTTAGGGGGGGGACACAGTCAGCAGTGCTCAGGGCTTACTCCAGGCTCTGAGGACAGGGATCACTCCTGGCAGGACTTGGGTGACCAAATACGGAGCTGGGGATCAAATCTGGTAAGCTGCATACAAGGCAAATGCTTTAATTGTTCTACTATCTCTCCAGCTCCCATAAGAGATTTTTTGATGAAAATGAAATTTAGATGAATGGCGTCCCTTTCACATGTTGCCTTTTTTCCTCCCTCCCTCCCTCCCTCTCTCCCTCCCTCCCTCCCTCCCTTTCTCTTTTCCCTTTTTCTTTCCTTTTTTCTTCCTGTTTCTCTTTCCATCCCTTCCTTACTTACTCCAGATTTGATCCCTGCACTCGATATGGTTCCCCAAGCCCATCCGGAGTGATCCATGAGCACAGAGTCAGGACTAAGCTCTGAGCATAGTTGGGTGTGGTCCAAAAACAACAGTTGAGAGTGGGCACGACAAGTCAGTGCTACTGCGTGAACAGCACACCCTCATGTTTTCTTGGAGCTGCAACAGGGTAAACCAGTCCACAGTTACAGGGAGAAGAGACAACGTGACCTTTAGGTTTGTGTAAGTTCTTTGAGGCCATTTTAATATGAAAAAAAGTCATAGGTTTTGCCCATTGCTTAAACAAGAACACTTTTGAGAGCATTAGTAATAATGATGCATGGCTAATAAACATAAGGAGGTGCTTCTGGATGCAACGGGCATAAGTTCACCTTACTCATCTGAAAAAATAAAGGCAAGATGGTCAGAACTATAAACAAATGTCCAAAGTGTAGCTACTGAAACTTCCCCCTTGTATTAACAGAGGAACACAAACAATGAGTTTGCATGTGGAAATTCCTTGCTGTCATTCAAGTTGTTCTCACAGGAGGTAGAAAGGTTAAATGAGAGAGAACCCCAACTCCAAGCAGCACTGGAGCTTCTGCTCATAATTATATTGTAAGATTTCCACGGGGTAAAGGGATGCTTTAAGGAGGGTGGATTAGGAGTTTTTCCATTCACTGCCTTCCAATTTGGTCACTTTTTCCTTTTTTTTTTTTTTCCTTTTTGAAGACTGCCAGCCCGGAGAACTGGAGAGAAAGGAATTTTTTCCAGAGTGAGAGGCTCTGTGGCTCTATTCTCACTGCCGGGGAGCCTCCTTGGAATGAGACTCGGGCTCCCTCAGTGAAACTCGGAAGCCTTGGCTGGCTGCTCCTAGAGTGCTCGGAGTAAGCTCAGACTTTTTCTAACTACGACCTTTTCAAGAAGGGAGAATTCCAGGAGGGAGTTTTTAATTGTAAAACTTTAACATGTAAAGCACAAATGAATACTAATTGAGGAATCTCCTTAGCAAATATTTGGGGAAAGAAAAACAGAGGTGTGTTTTTTGTTTTGCTTTGTTTTCATTGTTGTTGAAATGCTTCCCACTCCTCTCCCCCTCAAAAAAAAGTGGGGTGTGGGTGTGGGGTAGTACAGAGAAAAGGAGGAAAGTGGCTTCAGCTCAGTGAAACACTAAAAAATGCACATGAATCAATTATGAAAAAGAGAAGGTCCCTTTGAATGAGGAAAAGCTGATTGGAATTAAGATAGGCTTTGTTCCTATCTGCAAGGTACAAGGAGGGGACTTTTCAGCGAAACAGAAAAGGGGGATTTGGGACTGTTTGGCTGCTTAATGCCATAGTGCTTCAGAGCCCATGTGAAAATTTGCTGCTGGCTATTAATCATCATTGTGCCCCTGCAAAGAAGCTGTTACAATGATGACTATATGTCATTATATTCCCACTGTAAGTAACGAATCAGAGAGCTGGGAAAGTTGGATAAGAGCGGCTGGCAAACTTTTAAGCGGTCGAATCTATTTAAATAAATTTACATCACATTTGCTACTTTCTCTGGTATGGGAATCATACTTTAAAATGAAACAATATGCTGTGTTCATGGGGCCTGGTCTTTTATTCCCCTGTCTCTGAGCCTACTTTCCAGGTCAGCCTTTGCCAGCGCTGACAGCACGCTTTTCTCATAGCCTCTCCTTCTCATAGCCTTTGGTTGCTTTCAAGTTCAATTTAGCACAATAAAGTTGTTATGCATGACAGTTTGGAGAGCAGAATAGGTGGTGTCTGAGCCCGCTGTGTCGCTACAAAGTGGGCCCATTCTCTGTGGGCCAGCTCAGTTACTGGAGCCTTACTGGTGGGATACAGCCGTGGACTTCCAGACGTTCCCATCCTGACGAAAACAATTAGCTTCAAACTGCACGAAGCCGCGAGGTCAGCCTCTCTTTGACTGCGACTGCGCCATTTAATATGCGGCAGTGGATTTTAAATTTATGTTGATTTATCCTGTTGGGCTCCTCTTTTATGCGCTTTATTTACAGATGTGTAAAGAACAGGGAAAGTTGGAGTCCCACATGCTTCAAGAGTCTTATTAGAAACCTAAAACCATTGTTTTATGTTTATTTTATCAAGAAATAGAGTTGAAACATGTCAGACTTAATTCCATTAGGCTGAACTATCCAGAACAGAGCCCTGGGGTTTGGAAGACAGGGTCTGAAAGGAAGTGTCTCCTTGGCTGAGCATCATCAACAAGCCAAACAACAAACAACCACTGCTGTCAGGAGAGTGTGCTATTATGAGGGATTACCCTTCCAAAATGCATTGCTGACCTAAAAGTGACAGAGCTTTTAATAGTAGCAAATTGTACTTTTCTAATCACTACAGGTTACCAAGTGTACTTGTGTATGTGCATATGGATGAATCAGATCAATTAAGCCTTGGGTGTTCACTGAAATCTACCCAAGAGCTTGCTATCCTCAGAAGTATGATACAACAGTACTGCCCCAAAGCAAAGAATTTTGACAGTATAGAACTGTTCTCCTGCAAAGAGTGTAACCTCTCTCCTGACCATCTGAAGAGAATCATGTAACAAAGCATATTTATATATATTTTGAATTTAACCCTTTGAGTTGTTCTGACCAGATGTCTTCATTCTCTGAGCTCTTCTAGTGAAATAAACCACCGTTGCCTGATTGCTGATCTCACTAATTACAGGATATAACCATCAAATAAGCCTTCTTCTGAGTTAGAAATAAATTGAAATAATTTAGAAAGCATATTTCACCTTCTTAAAGGAGTTTACCACTTTGCTGAAGCTATTTGTTACATAATTCTTTAACCAAAAGGGGTAGAATATACTAACACTAAGCATGCAACATGTTGGTTTAACTGCATATTAGGAGCAAACAGTAAAAGTTAAAATTACACACTAGGAGGGCTTTTACATAATAATTTTTGTCTGATATGATATATAATTTAACGTAATTTGAAGAAATTTTTGATCAAGTCACCTCATGATACATCCCTACTTTAAACAAGGTTTGAGAAGAAAGGTCAACTGCTTGCTCTGGTCACTGTTCCTCTACTATTATTTTAATATAATTTGGTGTCATTTATAGGAAGGCATTTAAAAGGCCCCTTTTCAGATAGTTTTGGAAATAGAGCTGGACAAAGAAGGGGAGATTATGAGAGAGAATCAGTGTGTCTGTGACAAAAGCATTACACTCTTTCTAATTTTCAAATAAGGTAACTCCTTTGCTATGCAAGAGGGTAATACTTCAAAACTTGACCAACATGTTTAAGCAATAATTTTGCTTTTAAATTCCTTTATTTTTCTCGGAAATACATATAATTTTTAATTTCTCCATACAAAACTAGAATACAGGATAGTTAGATACTAGGTGGGAAAGATACATCTAGAAGTTTACACATGCACACACACACACACACACACACAAACATACACACACGAATACAATGTACAGGGAAGTATAACTGGTACAGTTAATAAAACAGAAATACATTATCATATCAGGAATTTGGAAATAAGGAATAACATTACTCATCTCAAAATAAATTTCCTAGAAAAAATCCCTTAAATTTATTAAAATAAATAAAAGATAGTTTTATAGGGAATCTGAAAGATTATGTCATATTGGTTTGATATAATATTTACAGAGACCCAGTATTTTACGTGACACTTATATTCATCTCTTCAGAAAAAATTTCAGTTGAAAATGAATAGGCATATCAAATTTACTTGTTAGTGAAGTTGCTTCTATTAAGCTGATAAGGAAGATGATATATCTTCAATTATCTCTAGGCACAAAGGAAAAAGAAGAGAAAGACAAAATTAGAAGTTCACAGAGAATGAATTTTAACGAAAATTATAGGGAATGAATTTTAATGGACATGAGGCAATGTGGGAGAGATAAAGATAGGAGACAGAAGAAAAGAAAGAAAAAATAAGTGAAAGTAATATTCACCATAAATGACAATTAATATTTGCCAAATTTTGCCTAAGTCCTTTGATTGAAGTTTTGTCATTTACTTGCACTTTAGCCCCAGGTAAGTTTTTGGTTTTCATCCTGAATCTTTCTTTCCCACTAATAAAAAAATAATAATAATCCTTCATGGAAAGAATTGTTAGGCAGATTAAATAGAATAAACCCAAAAGAGTATCTGGGATGTAGTGGATCATATGAATATTGATTACCTTTACCATCTCAAAACTTTTGATAAAGCTATTATAACTTTTATTTTTGGTGCTCAGGACCACTGCCTGAGAAATGCTCAAAGGTAACTCCCGGGATGTTTGGGGGACAGTGTGATTCTGGAGGTCAAATCCATGCCTCCAGCAGGCAAAGCATTTGCTTGAGTCCTTTGCACTATCTTTCCAGTATAAATAAGTGTCTTAAGTTCTCATCCTCAAATTCCTATTTTTGGTCAATGATAGGTTGCAATACCTAGTATAAAATCTTACAGAAATAAAGACATTCTTGGCAACAAATCTTATTAAACTGATCCTGATGATTTGGCACTGAGAAAAGCTATATCCATGTCACTAGTTTTATTTGGTTGTAAGCAGCTTTTACTTATGCTACTTGTCACTGAAGCAGTTAATAAAGACCTGAAAAAAAGGTTGATCAATATCACTGCAATAGTATCTTCCCTTATGTAGACATGGATTTAAAGAGACAATTTCATGATAACTACAAGATAATCTCTATGAAAGGTCTCCGAGGGCCTTAGTTAAAAATCTGGGATGTCAAAAGTAAAGACCTTTGACATTATAAGGAAGCATTCTGCTTAATGGTTATTCCTATTGCCCCAAAATAGTATGCTTTGAAGGAATAATGTTTTAGTGTTCATGAAAAAATAAGCAAATTCTTTGGCCTAACAGTCATTTCTTTATAAAACAAGTTCACATTTGTAAAGAATCACGCTTCCCGAGTAACAAGCTCTTATCCTTGTGAAAAAGTCATGGAACCATGGATGAGTTTGACAGTGGGTTTGAGGCAGGGGATGAAAATCTCTTTTTCATACAGTGTCTGAACTTGACCTCACCAATATACTGCTTGACCCTAGTAAGAAAGACATAACTTAAAGCAGAATTTTCTGAAGAATAGGTTCTATTTCTTTTATTATAGCAGTATAAGTTTCCTAGATACCAAGAATGATTTTAACCAAATTGGTCAAAATTATTTTTTTTGAATACTACTTGTTGCTAATTGAATTCTTATATTAGATATAGCCTTGTTTTAGGCACCACAGTATATTTTGAAGAACAACAAACCAGGCATATTTAATGAAATAGTATACCAGCTCCAAAACACTCAATTCTATATTAGAAATGTCATAGATGAAGTAGCAATAGCAAACATTTTTTACTAAATGTAGTACATAGACATACTCATTATTTCCACCCACACCCCACTCCCACCCAAAGTCTATTACTTTTAATGTGAGTTGATTACATATTTAATAAGGTAGGGTTTAGGCAAAGGTTTTGCTTTTGGGGGGGAGGGGGTATATTTAAGCTATGTAAAACATAAAACAGCCTTCCAACCTGACTTTTAAACCCATCTCTCTCTTTTTGAATTGGTAGAAAAACCAAGAAGACATAGACTAAATTAAATTTCTGCCTATTTTTTTGTATTTTAGCAACTCAATAGGATATATTCTCCTATAACTCCTCATCATTTGAGTGATTTTTTTCAAGCCCTGTGAATATTGAATTAAATATATAGATGTTAAATAGACTATTTGCACAATGTACAATCTTTAAACATTTTTTGTTTTTATAGGCAAGCTGTTAATAAAGAAACATATGTGCTGTTTTATATATCCACATGCTTTACCACCAATTTTTAGATAAGCACCATAACTTAAGTTGTCTTCCACACAAAGTTCTGGCAAGCTTCAATAGATTCATTAGTGGGTTTTTCTTTACAACCAACGAAGCTCAAAGAGCTCCTAACAATGGAGCTAATCACTGCCTCTTCCCTGACCCAAGCTTAGGTTTTTCCCTCCTTTCACTCCAGACTCTTATTTCATTTCTGAGCAATTGGATTTCCGTGGCACTCCCAGAACAAATAAATATCTCCCTTCTCCCCCTGCTTACATCTTTTGTGTATATTTTTTCTATACGACTGCCCGTATTTAAACTAGTGTGGTAATGGCAGGGTTCTTCAGGTAATCTTTCATTGGACATAAATGGTGTAGCATTAAAATGCAGATAATGTTACCTCAATTAGAGAATGCTGTGCAAAACTTGAAAAAGACGTAGCTAAATGTTTGGACTAAACAAGTAAGTCTATGTTGTTAAGAGTGGGGCTGGGCAAGTTGCATTTTCAATAGATCCCTTAATGAATAAATGTTAGACTGTATCAACAATCCTGAACAGGCTTGTGGTTTGTGTGTGCATGAAGTGTAATGGTATCAATTGACTGGCTCTTTGTGGTTGCTATAAAGTACCCTTGAATGTGTCAATGGAGAGAAGGCCTGCAGACAATGAAGCCATGACAGCTGAATGTCAGCAGCGACCTTGAACCTAAACTGGTTTCACCATTCCAGTGACTCCAGCTACAGTGAAGACATGCACTGGAGCCGGACCTTCGGCATTGCCTGTCATTTTCTGTGTTCAGATTCCAAGCACTTAAGTGACAATTTCACCACATTGCTAGACCCTGCTAATATGCATCAGTGAACGTTCACTTATTAGTGATGGGGCTAACGATATGCTCAGCATTTTAATCAGACTTGCATTGGCATTTAAAAATACAAAAACACTGAACAAAACAAAGCATCATTCTAGACTAAATGTTTTATACAAGCAAAGTCATCCAGAGAAGATACTCAAAACATGTCTTTTCTGCAGTCACGAATTCTTTGATATCGATCTTGCATTGCAGAGCATTACCGTACATACATTACTACACTCTTTATTGCTGCAAATAGCACATGATTAGTTAATTAAAATATGGCATCAAGGAATAATTAATATTTGTAATGCAGTGTTTCTTTAATGAAAAACAAGAGAATTCTTCTAAAGGTCACATTTACAGATTAAATGTGTCTTTAACATAAATGGAATGTTATTAAGCAAGGCTCAATATTCAAGTGAGAGCTACAAAGCCTTTTGTGGCATAACACTATTAATGAATTCAAGAAACTGAATCCCCTTGCTAAGACAAGAGTTGAGCAAGGTTAGAAACTCAACCCAACTGAATGTTCTTAATATCTTCACTGTCCTCTGCTGAGAACTAAGGGCAAAGAAAGAAGGAAATTGAAAGAGTGAAGAACAGAGGAATAAAGGGGAGAGAAGAGAGGCAAGGACAGAGGAAAAAGATGTAGAAAAGAGAGAGAGAGATTTTGATTGGTGAGAAACATATAGCCATGGGTATGCAGCAGAGAGCAGCAACACCAAAATTTAGCATGGATGTATTTCAGGAAGAATTTGGTAATAAAATATGGTAAAAGCTACAAGCTGATTCTTTAAAAAAAGAGGTTCAATTTGCTTCAAGGGAACAAAATAAAGAAAAATATTAACTTTATAGATAAATATTAACTTTATAGATAAAAAGGTATAAATAAAATTTGTTATAAAAATATCATTGTGGATTGGTAAAAGGCATGACATTGGCATTTCATTTACCTAACATATCTGAGTCTTACTCATCAGTACAAACTGTTGTGTGATATATTTTTTAAAGTAAATGAAAATGGACATGACTACCTTCATGCCACTGTGTAGATACCGCAAGTCCTTAAATACATAACATATAAATAATAAACTGATCAAATTTGTCCTCTAAGTCCTCTATAACACCTAGAGTAAAAACAGAAACATTGAAGGGTATATACGTGTCTTTATTTGGAAAAGCAAAGTTTTGGCAAAAAATTTCAGTAAATTCATGGAAAATGTTTATGCATACATCTTAAAATATAATTTTTAAATGATTTAAAAACATACTACTTGAGAAATGTCTATTACCCAAAAATGTTGTTGAATATAAAGTTTATTATTAAACTTTAGTAAAATAATTCATCTAAGTATATTTTTTCAAATCATACAGTATTATAGAAACAAAGGTAAATCACTATATAATATAGTTTCAACATTCTACTTTAAATGTGCATTATAAATAATATTATTTATTGTTCAGTAAAAATAATATTATAAAGACAATTAAGGTATCCGAAACACCAACACTTACAAAACAGACCTAAATTCACCTAAAATTATTATCAATGTTCATAGGATTTAAAAAATGGGCAAAATTAAAGTTAAAATACACAAGGGATTTTTTGACCTTTAAAATTACAATGCAATGAGAAATATAGTGAAATAGAAATATTTTGCTTGCATTAATTTTTATGTAGCTTTCACATGTTTCCTAGGAAAAAAGGAAGATTCTATTTTTAATGTTTATAGATATACTGGTAGGGTTGAAATTCAATGTACAATTTTTACATTAGTAATACCACTTGTAAGTGAACTGGCACATCATTTGGCAACTGTAAAAAAAATTGCCTCATATTTTTCTACCAGAAACAGGATATTAGCCTCAGCCAGTTTCATTTTGGGTCATTGAGATTTATGTGAATCTTATTCACTAGGAAAATATCACTTAGAAAGTTCTATATTTATGTTGGCACTTCAAATGTATACATATGTGGTATAATTTTTATGAGTGCCAGAGACTTAAAGGAACTCCACAAATGCCATCATTTATTGTGAAGAATCTTTGCAAACTCTTCCTATTGGTATTATACTTTCAATCGCTTCTTCACTCTGATCTTATGGAAGAACTCTCCAGAAGACTAGTTCCTAGTCTTAATAAATTGATGGTCGAAATAAACATCTATTGTTGGTATTGAAGTTATTCTAAAATAGGATAGAAACTCTCAAATGAGAATTATTTCACAGTACATTTATAGGTTATGGGATTTAAGTTTAAATACAAAAGTAGTTAGATGTAGAATTCAAGTTAAAGGCTCAACACAAAGCCTAGAGCATTGGCCTACATAGATAAGCAATCTTAGAGTTTGTCCATGTGAAGACAAACTATATTCCTTGTAAGATAAACCTTCGTGGCAATGTCTGAAAATAATGCCCTTTTAATGAAATAGTTAAAGGATATGTTTAGTAAACATCTGACTAAGTTATTTTAGAAAACATTCTAAAATAATGCCTGCACTAGGAAGAAATCATAGACAATTCCATGAGATAATTATATGACTGTTCTCAAAATTACTGTGAAAAAAGTCATATAAGAAACAGGTATTCATATGTGTTTGTTTTTCTATATTAAACTACACTCCATAGAAGCATAAGTCAGGTAGTTTTTCTTCAAAATATTTGAATAGAAGGTGATCATTTTACAGTGTCTAGCAGTTTCTCAATTTCCCTCGAATTTTTTATCCTCAAAAGAAAAAGGAGAGAAGGATGTCAGAGAGGTTAGCCTGTGATTACTTATTTTCAAATTTCAATGATTTGCATGCTTTAAATTCACACTTATCCATGTATTCTATAAATTTTTGGCCTATTGTGTCAGGTTTTGTGAATTAGAATGGTAGGGGGGAAAATGCCCGTAGTATTTATGTGCCGACTTTTATTCCTTGTATTTGCAAGCATCCAATTTGTCAGCTTTTACCTGATGAATCTTTAAGAGGAAAGACACAAGTACTCTTTTTACCTTTGTTTTGTTTAAGGGCCACAATTGGTGGTACTCAGAGCTGACTCCTGGCTCTGTGCTCAGAGATCACTTCTGGTGGTGCTCAGGAATCCTCTGCAGTGCCAGGGATTGAACTGGGACAGCTGCATACAAGGCAAGTACCCTACTCGCTGTATTATCTCTACAGATCAAGACACACATTTTTTATAGTTGGGTCAAACGTGGAACTCTGACCTGAGACACAGCAGCAAGCTTCCTAGGAGGTCACTAAGGTTTCCAGAGTTTCAACCATGAGCTTCCCTCCCACCTCATCCCCACCACTTGCCCCTGCTCCACACACCACCCATGTGCTTCTCAAGTTCAGACAACTGTTCTCAAGGAACCCCCAGCACTGAACTTATCCTGTACTCTATGCATCCACATTTCAATTCAATCATTTTTCTGGGGCATATCCTGTCCAGACCCGGTACTGATTATTTTGTCTTAGAATATTTTATGCGTGCTTTATTGTCACAGTGTAAGGAGGAAATTCCTGAGTCTCAGTGAGGCAATGCATTGGCTTCATATGAGGACAAATTATAGTTCTGAGCAGGTCTCAGATCAACATTCTACAGGCAAAATGACCACCTGATTCACTCAAACCAAGCAGCATCTGAAATGAGTGGAAATATTAGTCAAGCTAGAATATGAATGAGTGCATTGTTTTTTAGTCAATATACATATTGACATACAATATACATATGTATGTGTATATATATTTATATATATATAAAATCCCAGGGAAAAGAGAGTGAGCAAAGACACTTACCCAGTAATGACACACATGAGATCAGGTTAAAACAACTCTGCTGGGTCCTGGGAGAGTGCAAATGGCTGGAGAGGCTTAGTAGGCAGAGACCTGATTCCATTCCTGCTACGGCATGGTACCCCAGGTACCTCCGGAACTCATCCCCCAAAACAATAAATAAAAACAAACAAAATAACTGGGTTACATGTTTCCTTCCCCCATCCCTTCAGTCAGTTTTCCCTGGAAGACACTATGCTTTTCTCCCATGCAACAAAAGCAGAGAACTTCTTGGGATAACGCCTCTTATTTTAGCAAAGTTTGGGTTTAGGAGACTCACAGTAGAGATTGGGTGACCGGCAGGCTATCATTCCATTCCTGCAGTACAGTCCCAAGACTACAAGAAGGTAAGGACTAAGGTGAGAGCAAGTAAGCATGCTTGTTAGAACCCAGTCAAAGACAGTATTTTTTCAAGAAGATAACACAAAAGAAGTTTATGCTCTGCTCATGTGTTCAATATCGCTATATATTTAACATAGTTGCATTTGAATTGTTTTAGTATTATCAGATTTTCAAAACTTTTTTTAAAAAGTTGATTCTTCACAGGATAGCTCATGTTTCACATAAACTCATTTTTAAGAAAAGTTTCATTAAATTTGGGGTAAATACTTTCTGGTAAAAGTGAATGCATAATTTTACTTTTGATTTTGCGCAACTAAGTTATAAATCTGTGCAACTTAACATTAAACATTATGAAAATATAAACTTCCTAAAATACTGTCATTGTAACATATAATGGTGTCATATCTGTCAATTAAATATATACAATGTTAAAGCTCAGAGACCTAACTTCTCTCACCTAAATTGCAATTTCAAATCAATTTCAGACATTTCCAGACAGAAAGGTTAGCTTCAGTCACTATTAGCAAGCCAAATAAACATATAAAAAAATTTTGCTAAATTTTGCTTTTGTCATTTTTTTCTTCCCAGCATGAACTATTGTCATTGTGTTGTTTTAAAATAATCCAGATAAAAACATATATTTTACAATATACAATTAAGATGCAATAACTCTAGAGTTACAAATTCTCTTATACACAATTTACTGCCATTCTTATTGATACACTATTGATTATGTTGGTTAAAATAGCTTGACCAGTGCAGAACCAGGACTAAGCCATGAACACCACCAGCCATCTCCAAAATCAGAATAAATAAATAAATAAAATCAGTTGAACAGTTTTAGATGCTAACATGATCATAGCACACTAGCACTGAAGTAATTACCAATTAAAAAATCATAAAAAGGAGTTCTATCATTCCGGGGGGAAATGTAATCTAATTTTACTTGTTTTTACAAAAAGTCCTTTAAATACTATTGCACAACTAAACTCATTTGATGACATCACACAAATTATCTAAATTACCAAGAAATTGTTAATAAAATTGACAAAAAAATCAATATCCAGTTCTTAACTATTCTTATTCTGAAAGCATATGAGAATGGCCACTTATAAATATCAAGTGCCACTTAAATAATCAATCAATTAATTCATTGCAGCAAATGTTCTAAGAACTGATCATAAGGAGATCAACTCCCCTACAAGATGACCTCAGGTTCTAAATAGCAGCCATCTTAAAATGGTGATGTCCATGAATATGGAGTACTGAGAAGCACTTGTGCTAGGAAATACAAGATACTTTTGAATATTTCAAGGTCTATTGTTGCTTGGATGGGAGTATGTATCATGAACAAAATAATATTGCACACGCATAATAAGCACAGTGAAAGAATTCAGCACATAATGTCCATTTGGTGCTCTATTCTCAAAATAAATAAATAAATAAAGGGACTCTCCTTGCTGAAAATATTGTTTTCTTTAGAACATAAAATAAAGGATTCATTCATATTAAATCAATAAAAATTTCAAGTAGTAGTTCTCATATATTAAGGAATAACATGGCAGGAACATCTAGGATTTAGAGTTTTGCTCTTTATGAAATGATAAACTTTACCAGTATGTCAAAAATCTAATTTCAATGTCCTTCTTTGTGATCATTGACTGTAAGCATAAATTTGCCTTGGGTAATTTTAGTTTACTTAAAATAATTTAACCTTTAGCATCTCTGTAGAATACCTTAAATATCTTTGTCATAAAAATATATTATTTAGCAGTTAGGCTGCTATGTGTTTGGGTGGTGTCTTTCTATATGACTGCAGAAAGTTACTTTATGAACGAGCACTAAGTGTCTAAATTCCTGTGTCTTTTTATCAGACTCATGAAAGTTCTCACCATTCAGTATCTTTGCATTTTAAAATATGAGCATTTGTAAAAAGCAAAAACAGAATAATGCCAATAGTGGTTATTGTACATTCTTTTGTTCAGTCTACAACAAATCTTCTCAATCTGTTTAAGATATATCAAAAGTTTAGACAGAGATGCCATTATGCACCTTCCTGAGGTAAGCTCTACATACAAAGTGTAGCATGAAATGTAAGTTATTCCACTGAAGTGATCTTATTTCCTCTAGAATTATATCACTTAGAACGCACCCTAGCCATATTAAGTGGTTGACAGATAGCATAAACAAAAATAGGTTTTATATTGCAGCTGTACATAATACACCTTTGTACAGTTGACTGATTGCTTACAATAATAAAAAATAATTGTAGCATTCTGCTGTCAAAGTTTCTGGCTAGTTTATAGTGAACTTCAAAAATATGGTTCCTTTTTTCTCAAATGCAATTAATTTGAAGATAAAAATAATGTGATGCCACAAAATAGAAACGTTTTACCCCAAAGAGGATATTGTTTGTTATCCAGTAACAACAAATAAAGTTTCACATCCCTACTTTTCAAAAGAATGCACTTAAGTATGTGCTTCATGTGGCAAGAAGTACAATATTATTAATATAAAAAATGAAAAGTATTTATTTACCAATTTTGACAGTTGTCATGGACATCACTATTTCAAGTGACATTTTTGACAAAACAATTTGCTGGCAGATAGTTACAGGGGAACTGAAAGATCTTTTTTTTCCCTTGTGTATTTGCAATATAAAAAAAAATACATCCTCAATGTAACTTTTTCTGCCTAAGAAGAAAAAAGAGTGAGTTATATATATATGTATATATATATATATACAAAATCCAGTACAGTTTCTATAAGAAGTGAATGCAAGTGTTAACAAGGCCTAATCTTCCCTTTTGTATTTGTTTCTTCATTAAGCTCTAACTATGCTCCAGCCCTTGTACCCTGAAGATTTGATGTGAAGATGGTATGACAGGCTTGGCTTCTCCCGGTGCAGCTGGCACTCCTGATGCCAAAAGCCAAAGCTTGTGGTAGTGGGATGAGGAGAGAGCCCTTCGGAGCACAGTGCCTGTCAGTTTCCCACCCGCCTCGCAGTGCAGCGGTCCCTCCCAGAGTCCCCTTAATGAGCAGTGGAGGACAATACCAGTATTCTTGTTTCTACTCACAATCTTGTGGAAAGAACAATCGCTGTTTACCCAAGCATTTGTATTGCCCAAACTCTGTCGATAATTACTTCTAGAGTCCCTGATTAACTCTGCTCTCTGCCTCGGCACAAAAAAAGCTATTGAGATAGGAACCAGAAAACTTTTCTATCTGGTAGAGCTTTTAACAGTTTTTCGAATATGATTCATTCCTCGTATTGAGCAGAAGCAACGTACCTACATGAATTGCGCACAGCTCATCAAGAGCCTTGGAACCATCTACGAAACCTACAGGCTTCCTCAAGCCTTGAAAATTCCCCAGCAAGCAACCTTTTCCCCTCCCCCACTCAAAAAAAAAGTTAAAAAACAGAGTTCTTGCAGTTGCCACGTCCTGTTCCTAGGAGTCTACTACACGTATAAGTACCATTTCAGGTTTTATGATATTTCTAGTCAGTTTATCACTGTTCACTTTTTATGGTGAAATATGGGGGAGAAAAAAATTATGGTTATTTAATTCCTATGTGATTTTTGGATATGCTTTTGTTTTCTAAGACCTAACAAAATGGAACTGTTGCTATGTCTATTTCCATGATATTGGTTATAATTTTAATCTGTCACATCATTCCAACCCCCCTTCACATCCCACCCCACGTGCATCCTCTGTTAGGACTATGCAAAACAGCATCATGAATATGCGTAATTATGGAGATTCATGGTAATTTTTCAGGGTTATCCGATGTGACGTTTATAGGACAGCAGCATACATCAATTTAAACGAGAGTGACAAATATCTTATCCTTTATATTTCTATAGTATTTTTAATATTTTCTGGGACCCTCTCTAGGGAGTAGTGGAAATGGTAAGAACTTGAATAATAAAAATGTTAAACAATCAAATGCTTTACTAGAATGTTTTTTAAAGACAAGTTTAAAAATTATTCTCTACCTGTTGAAATTTTAAAAGTATAATAATTGAGTTTTTCTTACACAATCCTTTTAGTTTTTATCATGAGTCTTATGCATTTCCAAATCACCAAATCATGGACATTTGCATGTGCCACTTGAAGATGAGGCTGAATTGATTAATTACTTTTATGACTACTTGCCTGACAAAATTATCTGGCAAACATGGTCCACCAACTTTATTAAGCATAGGCATTTGAAACAATAATCTAATTGTGGCAGATTTGAATTTTGTTCTAAATCTGTTGCACCTATTAGAGACTTTCATATTATTGTTATCTCAATGACTAATTAGGTCTAGCTTGACAATTTCATATTTACAATCAGTACCAAGTAGGAATCCTTTCCCTTGCTCCTATATTTGTCATGAATGCTGTACAATACTAATTACGTTGAAGATATAAAGAGTCCCACATCTTGAGATTAGAGTGAGTATATGTGAATTATACCAAGAATTTTAAATGGTGATGACAATTGATACCTATATCCTATGTAGTTACTGGGGAAAAAAGGAGAAATAACTGTGAGCTCAAGTCATGATATTAGCCAAAATTCTAAGAATATTAATATAAAGTCATTAAAATTTGTGTTGATGGAAATGACCCTCCCCATTTCAACCAACCAGTCACAATTTCTTTTTCACAATTATATACTTTCAGGATTTAGGGTTGAGGGTCAAATCTTCACAACTGAATGTTTCTCAGTACTATATTGGTAACACACCACCATGAATACTCTCCATACAATTAGCAGGGCCTACTCTGGAAGTAGACTGTTAATAGAAATAATAATGAAGCATACTGGGGCATTAGTATGCCAGAGAAGGTTGGAGAAACCTAGTTTGCATGATTCATTTATAATTTATGTTACTTCCAAATATGACTATATGTTGCTTTAGAAATAATTAGTTAAGAAAATATATTTAACTCCTTTCTGAAGATTTAGATTTGATTAACCAGTAAGTTCAGTGGTATATTAATTCTGTAAGGTAGCAATGTCACGAGTATATTATTTGCATGTTTTTAAAGTGCCACTTTATAAGACATATAATTGTGATGTCTATATTCATGTATAAGGCAAAGTGAAGAATTGATGCAATCATCCAGTTAATTCAAGGGAAAAACATTTTTTCCACAATTATCTATTTCAAGCAAGAGTGAAGGGTTTAGTCTGAACTGTTCAAATAAGTGCCTTGATTCTTTTAACTTCGCAAGTGTAGGCACATTTACAATAGCATTTATATTAATTTTATAGTATTTATGCACATATCGGAGAAATATTTCTATATAAATGATGACCCAAATCTTTTTATAGCTATCATTGCTACCCTTTGGTTATGCCTAATTTTTGGTAAAGAGTATTTGTGTACATATTACATGTGTTATGTGTTAATTTAATCATGACAAAGCAGGATGGGTGCATTTGTTCATTTATCAAATGCTTGGTTAATAATCTAATTTGTATATTTGATATCTCACTATAAAAAGCTAATTGAAGTGCTGTCAAAAATATAAATAAGATATAGTTCCTAAAGGGTAGTATTACAAGTTGATTTAAAGAAGTAAATATGCAACATCACAGCAAACAAAACATTTCTAAAGACTACAGCCTACATGGTCCATGCTTAAAATTCGTGTTGAGTAACTTAAAGTTTATAAACAAACAAAAGCAAGACTGTTTTCAGAAGTTCCAATGATATGTCAAAATTCAAAACGCTTTAATGATTTTTCCACATTGACTGACAGAAACAATAATATCATTCATTAACTCTGGCATTAATATTACTTGATCTTACTTTACCAATGTATAAATTTCAAAACACTAAAAAACTGTTGTGTTTATTAATACATGCAGAATCCTCACCTTCTGGGTCTTCTTAATCACTATTTGCAGTTTTTACTCTGGCCCACATAGAAAATGTATTTCAGAAAATGTGAAGCAACTCCACCATGTTTATTCTTACTGGTGCTATGTATTATATGTTTTGTTGGTACATTAAAAAGTAAGCCTTCGACTAGTTGAAATACTACCCACATATCCGATTATAAGTGTTTGTCTGGGCAAACAATTAATACCTAAATGTTAAAAGTCACTGGAATATTTCATGAATCTATTTGGCAATGAAAATGAACTATGGTACAAATGTAGTAGATAGGCCTCATGTATAGCATTCATTTATAATTCTCATGTTTTAAATAAAAGTGTGAAATTGATGCTTACAGTATAACCAAAATCTACTCTACCCTCATAAAAACACATGCAGCAGATGTAAAATTAAGCTTTTCGGAGTATTTTACTACTCCAATATTGTTTTAATTTGTTGCAAAAATCAAGTGTCTGTTTCTAGATTTTATTCATGAAAAATCAACTTACAGATTAAGTGGGTGCATTTTGTAAATACTGAGAGAGACCTTGATAGATATTTTTCTTCAGAATTGCTGAAGAATAGAATATAATAATTTGGTGGCGAACATCTGTCTGGTAATCACATATGATAAATTCATAAGAAATACAGGAAAGATATTTATTTACTGTTGCTGCTAAGCCAGTCTTTATTTATCTTAGAAGATTTTTCATCTATGAGTGGAAAACAAACTTTCCTTCAAGAGGTCTGTGAACCGAATAATAAATGTCAGGTCTAAATCCTGTATGAAAATCAGTCCGGTTTAATCCTGGATATTCTTCAGCATGCAAATGAAGACTAGAGGTTTCCCTGGGCCCGCTGCCACACAGGCAGCCAATTTACAGACCCTGGCACAGTGTTACAGGCTCGCTGGCTGCCCCTCCCCCCTAGCCTAAGACGTGGTCTCAGCTGCCTGCCTTTCACAGAAAACCACAAACCAAGGAAACATATCAGTAATAGCGCCCTGTAAATTAACTTGACATTTGATGCAGAAAAACCCTAAAAGCTTACAAAAGACATTGAAAACAAAAGCCACTCAGGACCCACACTACATATATTGTGGATTTAAGAGATCTGGAAGGTGGTTATTCTATTGTAACCAACACATACAGCCTTCATCTTCTTTGTTAAGACAATTCAGTCATTCTTTGTTACAGGCATGGTATCCGTCAAACCAGGAAACAATATTTTCTGCCAAAAACAAAAACCAAAACCCTCAAACAACCCAACCCTAAAACTCCAACTGATACTATAATGACAATCATTCAACCAATTTTGCGCTTAATAATGATTCAACCAATTTGACACTTCAAAATAAAGCAAGACATTGCTAACGTGAAAAAAAATGCTAAAAACTATGACTTTATGTTTCCTTGGTAAATAAGACATGTTGACATAGTTAAGATGTAAATAATGTAAGATGCGCCAGAGAACGGTGTGAATCTTGCTGAACATGAGATCTTCACAAATATGTTGTGTCTTAAAATTTTGCCATTCAAGGGATTTAATTTTTTTTTCATGCTTGGAAATCCCTGAATCCTTTTTATGGAAAAAAAAATTTGGGTTCAAAGAAGGACTATTGATAAAATATTAAATGGTTCTTTGACATCAGCTGCCATGTGGGGCTGGAGGGAAGCACACAGCATATTTAAGCCATTAGACATGCAGGAATGTTAACATTATTATGCGTTATTGTGTCTGGCTGTGTGACCCCCCTCCCTCTCTCTTCTCAATCTCTCTCTCTTCTCTCCCCCTCTCTCCTCTGCCTCTCCTCTGCCTCTCTCACTTTCCCTCCCTTCTTCCCTCCTCCCCACCTTTCTCCTGTCTCTCCTTCTCTACCTTTGCAGAGCCTGCTACACTGCATCTTACAAATGTCTGGCCTTATAGTTTACAAGCACAGAACTGTACTGGTAAAAATGCATAATCTTAGCATCTGTGCTTCTTGATATTCATGGATTTATTTACAAGTCCCTGTGTTCTACTTTTTTTGCCTGTTTCTATGGTTTATATTATTACTGTCATGCCTATACTCTTGTGGGAATTTCAAATAAGAATCAAGATATAACTGGCAAATATTCTGTAATGCAGTCTGCATTTCCATAATTTAGCTGTTTTTTTTTAAAGGAGACAATTTAAAGAGGTTTATGGACTTAAGGATATATGGAGTATTTTGATTGGCTTTTTTTTAGTACTTCAACTGCTTAAGGTTCAGTTTGTGTAAAATGGATGTAATAAAATAAATTTATGTACATATGTGCTTGTGTATATGTAAATGCATTTAGAATGAAAAAGTTCATAAATCTCAGTCAAATTTCCTGATTAAGTTCACTATATTCACATTTTGCAACATTAAGATATTTCACAAAGAGGTTCAAAGGTAAAAGGCTAGCATTTTATTTCTTCTTTAGATTCTAGCTTTTCACAAAAACCTTAAATATTTACAAAGCAAGTATTCTTCCTGTGTTCCCGTAGCCCCTCAATACACACCCCTCCCATTCATGGAGTTAGTTTAACAGAAGCCTTTTAGTACACACCATAAGTCAAAGAAATCTTCCCCCTTTTTTAAGCAGAAAAATATATAAAGTCTTTAAAATAATTTAATTAACACCAAAATTAGAAATTTAACTTCCTTTACAATAATCTTCCATTCATCTCATACCTATCTTCCTCCAATAGAATTTCACCTTCGAATTATCAATGAACTTATTTTGAGGGATTAATATTCTTCAGTTGAATGTAATATTGAAATTCAGGAAGTCCATGTATATGCCTTGCTATTTATAGCTCCAGTTTAATTACTCTCCGTTAAACTGCCTAGACAGTGAAATGAATTTATGAATATCTTTCAAGACAGCCACAGTTTGGAACTGTAGATGAGAGAACATGCATTGGTGAAGGACACTGCATTAAACAATCCCTATGTATGTATTCTTGAAAATCCACACTCTCTAGAAAAATGTTACATATGAGAACATTTTGATAAAGGGTTGTGATATAGTATTAAAGTGTGGGATATGCCAGATGTAAAGATCTTCACATGTACAGTTATCACACATGCTCAGCAGCAAGGGTTATTAAGTAGGATTCATTCCTTTATTGGAGAGGGAGGGAACTAATTTACAGAGAAGAGCTAAGCAATTGTTTAGCTCAAGTCTGTCTAGTTTATTGTGAAGCATATGGAGTATTTTTCCAAAGCACATATCAGTAGTAAAGCAATTTACAGCTCAGGATATTTTTTAAAAAGATATTCATTTTATTAAGAGTTAATAATATAAGGTGTGCAAAAAGATATACATGTCTTTGCAATTCATGTTGTTGCTGTGCTTCTATTGTGTCTGGGCTCCATCACGGCTGGGAGATGGGGAGCCAGCATGCAGTGCAAGAGGGTAGCAGAAAAAGCCCCAAACAAACACTTAGAGCATTTTCTAATTATCTCTAATTACAACAACGCTTCTTTTTTTCTCCCCTGAGGTGGGCAGGGAGAATGGTAGAAAGATGATCATGAGTACTGATCATATCTATGTTGTTAAATAATATTAATAATTTTGGGGTCCAGAGGATGATAAGATGATATTTACATTCTAAATTTTCAAGCACCTCAGTCTACCCATTAAAGTGATGACAGAAAAATGAATCTAAATGTGTAGGCATTAAACATTTAAATTCTCTACTCCCTGGTCATTATAATACCGACTGTCATATTTTACACCTTCCCCTCCCCCACTATGCTTTTGCTGATTTGACTTCATTTACATTGGCTCATTATGCATCCAGCCTTTGTTCTACTGAACGGAATACAGTACAGTGACAAAGCAAAACTTACATGTCTGCTAGAATATTTTTCTGATTTAAAAATTAGGTTTCACTACTTAAATTTACATTTAACTTCCCAACACTGTTTAAATTGGAAGCAAGTCTTTTCTTATACAATAACTATAATCTATATGCAATTATTTTTAAAGTGGTTAAAATTACCTCAAAATGTCATTAGGAAATGACATTTAAGACCTTTTTATAACAAATATTCTACTGCTACCTAGGCAATATTATCATATTAGAAGTACTAAGTTGTTCTTTCCCAGCTTCTTTCTGAATTTCTGTGTAGGCCCAAGGAGCAAGCTTTTATCTATTTTATATAAAGTTCATTGTTTAGAGATGTCCCTTATGGGTCTTATTTTCATGTATCAGACAACAAAGGTAATGTCAATCCTTTAAAAAAATATTCTGCTTTGCATTTCTTGCAATTAAAAGGTTTTCTGATTTACAAACCAAATTTTCATCAAATTAAAAGGAAGTCCTAGCTGACCGATCACATAGAAAAATATGAAAGTTACATTGAGCTTTAAATGTCTATCCCCATGACAGCGCATCCTATCTTTTCATTTGTTACAACCAATGGAGACATGGGATTAATCTAATACAGCCTAATTAAACACCCATTCACACTGGAGGGTTTTTAATGGTACTAGTGGAGCAAATGCTACTTTGAATCAGTTATATTTGCATCTATTTGAAGTTAGACAATAGATATTTTTGAATACAAAGAAAATAGACAAAAATAAAATATTAAGAGGCAAGCCTATAAAAAAATGGACACCGTTTCTTATTTCCTGCAAAGATAATAGCCATATCTGAAATTTAGGTTTTAATCTAATTAAAAAAACATTTTTTTAACCAAGATACTTCTAATTTGTTATCTATCAAAATGTGTAACAATGGTCACAGTGGCTACATATATGAGATACCATGTTGGAAGTGCAAGTCATCATTATGTCTCCTTGGCTCTGTTAAATCATTGTGCAATCTCTTGCTTATCCCTTAACCTGCTTGTGCTTTGATTTTATTCATCCATAAGAATGGAAATATTGTCCCTTATCTACCACTATAGGACTATATCTAGCAAAGTTTAATTAGGACCATTTATTGATCTTAGAAAGAATCTTATGAATGCAAACTTTTTTTTAATTAATTTTATGCTACTTGTAGAAATACAGGTTGTGTACTTATCTAGTCTAGTTCATTTACTTAAGTGTGGCATGTGAAAGTCTGGAGTTAATAAAAGTAAAATCTACACGCTTCATTGTATTTCTTGGAGGTGGAAGCAATTGCCCACATCTTGGCCATTTATGTTATATAACCTTGTTATCATCTGCAAAATATTTCTATGAGTGTAATTGGCTTTAGAAGATGGTTTCTGCAGTTGCAGTAATGGACATGGCAGTATTCAGAGAGTTCAAGCCTGTAGGAGAATTAGAAATTCAGCAAAGAATTCTCACACCAGTGACAACTTAAGGGAAGCAAACAAAGTAAGATTTTTAAGCTTCAACTGCTTTGAAATTATCTTCTCTTTTAATTCCTAGAAATTTTACAGATTCAACAATATATAACTCTAATGCAGAAATCTATGAGATAGTTTGATCTAAATTTTTATCAGGAGTTACCTACACACCTCCCTTAAACTCTACCACTTTCAAAATATATTAGACATAACTCTACTTCCATCTTTAGGACTAAAATGGTGTTATTTTATTCCTTTTTTATTTTTAATTGGATCCAGGGGCTATACAACTGTGCTCAGGACTTACTCCTGGCTCAGTTCAGGAATCACTCGAAGTGCTGCTTGGGGGCCATAAGTTCATAAACTTGTGGATCGCTTGGGCCCCCCACAATAGTACAGCAGTGTGATAAAGTACTTGCCTTGCATGTAACTGATCCAACTTTGATCCCCAGAATTTTATATGGTGCCCTGAGCCCTGCCATGAGTGATCAATGAGCGTACAACTATGAGTAAGCCCTCAGCACCTCCAAGTTTGATGTCCCTGCCAAAAAACAAGCAAACAAACAAAATCCTGTAAGGATCAAACTAGGGTCTATGCAACGCAAGCACTTACCCCTCACTCTATCTCTCCACTCCTATGGTATTTTATTTCTTGCCACTTCAATTGAATCATGTGTTAAACAATGGGGTTGAGTTAGATTATGACCCTTTCCAGATCTAAAATTAATCTTGCCAGTATCTGGACATACAATTCTTGGAATTAAGCACACAGACAACATGCCCAAATCTAAATAATGTTTTAGCAGGTATTTGTTCTCTTATTTGTGAATGTTTGTTAAACATTGACTATATGTAGGCATTTGTTAGATTCTTGAAACCTGGGAAGAGTAGATCTGGAGACAAAGATAATGCTTACTTTACTAAACTCTGACCAGATTTCTATGATCACTAACAGCTTGACAACATGTGTGCTTTAAAAATATTAGGGGTTTACAGTAGATACTAGCACTGCTCACTAATACTCTGTATCTGTCCTGATAGGAAAGTTATACCTCCTTGACTCTATGAAGTTAGGCTATGACAAATGAATTTCCTTGGTTAGTACAATGTGTGCAGAAGTAATAGGTGTCATTTGCAGCAGGAAGCTTTTAGAATCACTTTGTATTTTGCCCTGCTTTCTTTCCCCTTTGCTATAGTACCAGCAATGTTCAAAAGTTTTTTGCTCTTCCAAATTGGGTCCCAGAGTAAGGGCTACAATGGCATAGAGCAAATTGTCCAACTGATTCATAATGATTATTTAATAGAGTAGAAAATTTTTACTAAGCTGTTAGACTTTGCATGTGTATTATCATAGTATAACTTAGTCCATTGTTTCCTAGAATATGGTTTGGAGATCCCTGGTATCTCTGAAGTTCTTTCTAGGGATCCATGAGGGCAGAATTATTTTAATAAAATATGAAGATGGGCCCAGAGGAATAGCACAGAGGCTTAGAGTGCCTGCCTTGCAAGCATATGGTCACAAGTTCAAATCCCCCGTGTCTCATAGGTGCCAAGCATGATCCTGGCAGCTCTGTTTGAGCTTGGCAGCTGTGCTGTCTGCAATCTTTAACGCCACAAGTAATTTCTGACTACACCACAGCAGATGTGTGTGAGCACTACAAAAAGAAGAATACAGTGAGCAGCCCCAAAAGTCAACACCACAGCCCAAAAGATGTGTGAGCACCCTGACCAGGAATTGTGACCTCTGGGGAGCACATGTATGTGCCCTGCAGCAACTCTTTCTGATCATAAGAACTATAACTTGTGTACTCCAGGGACAGCGTGACCCCAGCAAGCTCATGTGCAAGCACCCTAACTAAAGGAGAGTCAAACTTGGGGAGCAGCATCCTGCAGTGTGTGTGAGCACTGAAAACAAATGTGCACCCCAGAAGCACCAGAGCTAAAAACTGCCACAACCAGGCATGTGTGCACCCACAGGTTATCACAATCACAACATTTATAGCAACAATGAAGGGAAGGGGTGAGGAGGGAACAAAAAATAGAAAAATGATAGCTACCTAGCTGAATAGATAGATAATTCCCTTTAGCCCTTATTCTCTCACAAGTTTGGAATTTTCTCAAGTCTAGAATGGCATATGGGGTTGCAACAAATGCATGAAGAAACTAATATAAGAATCTGAAACTTAGTCTGGAGCAATAGTTGAAGGGTTTAAAGTGCAAGCAAGGCAAGCACTGACCTGGGTTTGATTCACCGCGTGATGTGGTCCCCCAAGACCCTACCAGAGTGATTCTTGATGATAGTAAAGAGTAAATCTTTAGTACACTCAGGTATGGATCCAAACGAACAAACAAAAAGACTTATTTGTGTTAATATACAATAGAATAGTTTTATTCACTTGAAATAATATATATACACATATATGTGTGTATATATATATATATATATATATTATTTTCTTTAAAAGGCAGCGGAGCAGCAGAGCACAGGCCATAGCTCAGTGACTGAGAGTATCAGCTCGGCAGTTGAGGCTACAAATTCAATCCCTGGAACTGCTACAGGTGCAGATGTAAGTCTCAGAGCTTCTGTTCTGTGTGCCTGGCAGCTCCATCTACATCGCTGGCACTGTGGCTACTGGGTGAGAATCTCCCACTCAAAAATAAGATGCGTGCATAGTCCAGCAGGTAGGGCACTAGCCTTTCACGTGGTCAGCCCGGGTTGGGTCTCCACCATTACATATGCCCCCACGAGTCCTGTTAGGAGTGACCTCTGAGTAAATGCTGAACACCACCGGTGTGGCCCAAAGACCAAAATTTATTTTTAGAAATTTAAATAAGATGTGTGAGTAGCACAGTTGGGAAGTCCTGCCCCCAACAGATATACATGTGAGTACCACAACCATGTTGTGTGTGACCCCTGTCATTGCAGAAACATCACAGAAAAGGAAAGAGAAGGAATTAATGACTAGAATCCACTTAACAAATATTCTTTGGGTATCCTCAACAATTTCTAAAGATACTGAAGACCAAACAGTTCGACCTATTCTGTTCTGACTGATGTAGTGAAATCCACCAGGAATAATGTATTAGAACTAATAAAGTCCTATCATCTGTGGACAGACAAACTACAACTTTAAACGGCTGGACAGAGTTTATTCATTATGTTATTAATGATGGACAGAAACCACAAGTGGGAGTTTGTAAGTTAATCCTGAACCCACTTCCCAGCCTCATGAATGGAGCTTCTTAATTTTATTTCACAAAAGAACAGTTGCTGCATGATGCAACCAGTATAATAATTAGTGTAGGCATAAAAAAATAAAACCCATCTCTTTGATAGAATTTGGCAGAAAGGATTTCCCTTTTTATTTTGCCAAAGAAAGTAAATGTAATTTCTTGCAGTGAGTTCAAAGATAAAAGCTAACCTATAACATTTCCTGACGAATGTTCAATTTGTCCAATCTATAAGCAAGACTAACAGGAAAGGGACTAGAAGACAGATGAGTTGTGAGATGAGACAGTTTCAAATCACGCTGTAGCGCGCATTTGCATTGACCGCTACTTTCCATATTCAAGCAGAAAACAATCTGAATTGAAAATATTTGGGTCTTTCCTCTCTCTTTCAGGCTAGCAGTTTCTATCTCAATTTGCTCTTAGTGGTTTGTTGGTCCATGCGTTATCTATTGTTTCAGGCATTGACATGCATTCCTTCAACTGGATCTTAAGCTCCTAAGGGTAGTGATGAAATTGTCTATTGAATCTGCCCAGAGCCCCACCCAGTGATTGCCTAGAGCTCCGTGTGGGTCTGGGACTCTATAAAAGTCAGCAGATTAAATAGAACAAGATCGTATCTTTAATGTTATAGCTATTGGCAGACAATAAAATAAATAAGTAACTTGGGGGTGTGATAACTACCTTTTATTAATTTAAATATATACTCATTATTATAAAAGCAATAATGCATGAAGTATTAAAGTTATTTAAGATAAGGATAAATGGATCATATCTAGCACTATGTCTCTTTGAAGAAAAATTCCTACTATCCAGCGTAATTCCTGGATGTAGTATGCTCTATTCCATCCTTTCATCACTGGGACATTTTCAGTTAATACTTTACTCTCTTTTATATTATTGTGTTTAGAATTTCCTAAGGAATTTTATTAACTTAAAACATAAGATATTTCTTCTGTAACCTTGTCAATTGATTGTATTTTTCGTACAAATCCAGTTAATTGGTCTAAATTTATACTTTGTATGAGTTTGTAAATAAGTACATAAAATAAACTTATTTAATAAATTATTGTTTGATAAATTAAATATAAATTTATTTATTTAATAATATAAATAATTATTTAAACAATATTTATATTCTTGAATTAAATATTTTTAAATTATTTAATTATATATTATTTAATACTTATATTATTAAATAAATAAATTTATATTTATTGTCTTATTAGTTTATCAGGGGCTAAAATGATAGCACAGTGGGTAGGAAGTTTGCCTTGCATGCGGCTGACCTGGGTTCGATTCCTCCGCCCATCTCGGAGAACCCGGCAAGCTACCAAGAGTATCTCGCCCACATGGCACAGCCTGGCAAGCTACCCGTGGCATATCCAATATGCCAAAAACAGAAATAAGTCTCACAATGGAGATGTTACTGATGCCCACTCGAGCAAATCGATGAGTGACGGGATGACAGTGATATAGTGACAGTGATTAGTGTATCAGAGAATGATTAATTTGTAAGATAATGATTATCATACCCCATCTTAGCAATATATTTATTTATGTATGTATATAGAAATATACATACACTGTGTCAATAAATAGATAATGAGAATTAAAATCCTGAATTAATTCCAGTAATATCACTTTTTAAACTATTAAGGTATCAACAAAACATAAGCTTGTTTTCATTCTTGTATTAAAGAGGTAAGTTTTCCTCAAATGATTTTTAAATTGTATCACATAAACTAATTGTTTTTGTCACAGATTGAATGAGCAAGAGCATAGGTGAATATTTTCAGTGTAAATAGAATTGGTAGAATTTTTACATACATTTTCTAAGAAAAATAACTACTTTTGAAGACCAAATGATCATTTCACTTCATTCTTTATTGTTCCTTTAAGTTAATTATCCTTTTTATGTTAATTGTTTTTTTAAGAAATAATTGTGGGTGCTAGAAATAGCACAGTGGGTAAGGCACTTGCCTTGCACATAACTGATCCGGGTTCAATTTCTGCCACCCCATATGATCCCTGAAGCACCACTAAGAATGATCCCTGAGTAATAGAGCCTGGAATAAGCCTGGAGCACAGCTGAGTGTGGCCCCAAAACAAATTTCATAATTTTTTTTTACTGAATCATTTTAAGATAGCCTTTTACAAAGCTGTTCATGATCAGGTTTCAGTCATAGTGTTCCAACACCCATCCCTCCATCAGTGTACATTTCCCAGCACCAGTGTCCCCAGATTCTCTCCCATCAGTCCCCACTCCCCCACCCCCACCTGCCCCTGTGGCAGGTACCTCTCTCTCTCTCTCTCTCTCTCTCTCTCTCTCTCTCTCTCTCTCTCTCTCACCTTTTGGACATTGTGGTTTGCAATACAGATACTTAAATCAAAACCAAAACACATTTTAAACAGTGCTTATAAATCTGAACAAAGTATAAATGATAAATAACTCAATAGATTGTCTTAAAAATAACCTAAAGGTAATTATACTTAGAAAACGTAAGTAATATTTCATTGGTATTAATTTTAAGACCTTTAATCTTAAGCTTTCTAGTAGGTTAATATCTAGTACATATCTTTTTCAGCATTTAATTACCATAAATATAATTAATAAGTTCTTCCCTCAAATATTCTAGTAAATTATTAAAAATAGTTTCATGTGTCATGATAACAAGAAATCAATTAAAATCTTTACTCAAATTTTCAGCCAACAGGTCAACCTGTACTCTGCGGGGTGAGCGCATCAGCAGCCTGATGGTGCCTCCAGAATTCCTGATACCCCAAAATTGCCACTGTGCCTTTGGCTGGATCCCAACAACTGGGGACCAAGTTTACCAAGAAATTAAATGGCCAATAGTCAGGCATGTGGGAGCCATGCCGACAAACCACCTCCAGCTCATCTATACAAGCTCATTTATTGGACTAATTCCAGAGATCCATAGATAAATCTCAAAAGAGATCAAAAGACACAGTTAATCTCAGACCTGCACATGGCTGAACAGACCGGGGCAAATCAGAGGGGGGCAATCTGACCTGTGCCCCTACAAGCAGGGCCTCCAGCAGTAGCTTGCTTCCAAGTCCAAAATCGCCGCCATACCCCCAGCCTGTCTCCACCGTCTCAGGATGGACCTCACCAAGATATAATCTGCTGAAAATTCAGGTATGCGGGTTTTGTGACTGAAATCTCCAGGCTTTCATGGAATTAAGGTTGGCTACCTCTCCCCACTTCCCAATACACATGGAAGCGCTGGCAGTCACCCCCACAACCCAATTCCAGCCCACCTTGTAAATTCTATTACTGGTCTTGCTTCAGAGACCCAAAAATAAATCTCTAAAGAGATCAAAAGCCAGAGACACAGCAGTGAGTTCTGGACAACACCACAAAGCCAAAGATCTCTCTGGGCCCCATACAGAGCCTATTTCACTGGGGCATCCCAGATGGAGCAGGTGCAGTTTTTCACCTACTCCAGATGGAATCCTGGTGACCAAGAGCTTCCACAAGCAAGGCCCAGTTATGCAGATTCTAGGACTAGATCTCCATGCCACATGGTGGCAGAGTCGCTGAGTTGTTCCTTCCTGGCAGACACACCCACAATGTGCCTGCAGGCACTGTCTTAGCGCACCAACAGCCCTGGTCCAGAAACACCCAATTGAATCCCAAGATGAATTAGTGCCCTAAAGAAATGTCTCTGGACAGTAATGTTCGGAGGCAGAGGGCAAGGGCACCTCGCCCCTCGGCGTCATGTCTTCGGTGCCGGCGGCTTGCCATCCGTCGGTTCTATCCTCAAGCGCCGGGACACGCTACTGCAGCGGGGCGGACGGGACGGGCTCGGCGGGTACCTCCTCCTCGGGTCCCCTAAATACGCTCCTCTTACCATTTCAGGCCCCAGGAGTCGGAGCTGTTCCACTCCCCCCCAACCCCCGCGCCTCGCAGAGCGTGGCAGCCAATAAAGACCGTTGTTGTGTACCGTGAAAATAAAAAAAAAGAAATGTCTCTGGAGCCCAAACATTTACAACCTAGGATTCCAGAAGCATGGGGCCATGGCACCCATCATATTCAAAATGAGCAATAGACAATAAATGATCTAGCATCTGCCTCTGGCAGGCAGGCTTGAATGATGGTGGGAAAATTCAAGCAAAACATAACGCCCAAAAGTAGAGAGAAAGTATTGGGGAAATTGTCTGCCATGGGGCAGGGTGAGGGCTTGTATAGGGGGGGGATATATTGGGGACACTGGTGGTGGAAAGTGTGCACTGGTGGAGGGATGGGTGTTCGATCATTGTATGGCTGAATATCGAACATGAAAGTTTTGTAATTGTATCTCACAGTGATTCAATAAAAAAGTAAATAAAATTTTAAATACAGAACAATTTAAAGTTGGAAACAAACAACAAGCTATATACCATCACTTGTATCACTTGTCATCCCCTTATTCATCAATTTGCTCAAGCGGGTGCCAGTAACATCTTCATCCATCCCTGTCGCGTGCTAGTGTAGCCCAAAGGCATCTGCTCACTCCACAAAGAGCCACGAAGAACACAAAGAGCCTCAAACCATTTATTCAGGGTCTTGGTGAAGAAGTCTGACCATCTTGTAGGTGGAGGGCCACACAGTCTTTTGATGTCCTGTGGAATCCAGTCGGTAGTAGCTCTAGTCCAGTGGTCGTCTCTGAATCGCATTATGTGTCAAGCCCATCTGATTTTAACAATTTAAAGTTGGAAACAAACAACAAGCTCTATACCATGATTAATAAAATCAGTTGAATAAACACTGTTTCCTTAATTTCTAATTCTAGTAATCACAAATGCTTCCATTCCTAATCTTCATTATCTGTCTAGTTATATATAAAAATTGTGAACAGGGAGTCAGAGGAACAATTCAAAAGACTAGAAACTATGTTCTACATGCAGGAGGCCCAGGGTTAACCTTTGGCATTACATGTACCCAAGCAGTACCAGAAGCGATCTCTAAGCACTGAGCCAGAATTAGTCCTGAGCATGACCAAGTATGTCCCCAAACCCATTGGAAGGAACACTCCAGAACAGTTTATTATTACTGTTCTGCTCCCACTCTAAGTTCGAAATTGCACCTTCAGATCCTCTAGTAAAACTTTCAGTAGTTATCATTGCATTCTAAAATAGAAGGAATATGAAAACTAAAACTACTATAATTTTTTAATATCTCACAATTCATAACAGAAGACCTGATTTCCTCCTGTCCTTCCAACGAATCACATTTTCTGTCAGCACTCCTATTTGAATAGAATGATGCTTTTCAGTTTTTTCCAAATACAAATCCCTGGCAGCATCTTAAGTTACCTCTTCTCACATCCTGAAAGATGCCCTGTTGGCTTGAGTAGCCTCTACAACTACAGCCATGCTTACATTTATCTGACAATCACAAAGAAACTTCTTGCTATTTGTAGATTTGCCATTCCTAGTTTTTCCACATACACTCTACCAAGACAAGAACTTTGTCTGAATTATCAGATGGCCATTATTTGTTGAACGAATTAGACAAATGGAGGCTAATAAGATTGCTGATATGTAGTCTGTAATCTATACTGGAATTAATGAATATGAATCTAGTTTACAGGAGATTCAGGAAGATCTTAAACAAATTCAGAGAACCGCCTGCCGACATTCACAGAATAAATGGTTTCTTTTGTTGGTCTTGTGAATCTCAGAAATCCCAAAAGTCTTATTTTCAGCTTTGGTGAAATTTAAGGGTCTTTTAAACTTAATTTAATTAAATGCAGTGCCAGATATCGAGCCAGGTCTTCTGCTTGAAAGGCGTGTGCTCTGGGTGGGGAGCAGCCAGCAGGTCAACCTGCACCTACAGGGAGAGTGCACCAGCAGCCTGCTGATGCCTACAAGGTTCTTGATACCCCAAAATTGCTGCTGTGCCTCTGGCCAAACCCTAACAACTCGGGACAAAATTTCCCAAGAAATTAAACTGCAAAAAGGCATATGTGTGGGAGCCACAGCACAAACCACTTCTGGCTCAGCTATACAAGCTCAAATCTTGCAAGAGATCAGAAGCCTCAGAGACCCATAAATAAATCCTGAAAGATATCAGAAGCCTCAGTTAATTTCGGACCCACACAAGGCTGAACAGACCGGGGTAAACTGGAGGGGGGCAGGTCAGTCTGGGTGTCCACCCAAGCAAAGCCCCCTGGAAACCACTTGCTTCCACAATCCAAAATCACCACCATGTCCCCAGCAGACTCCACTGTCTCGGATGGACCTCCCTGAGATATAATCTGCTGAAAATTGGGTATGGAACTTTTGTGACTGAAATCTCCAGGCTTTCTTAAGATTGGGATGGGCTACCTCCCCTCATCTCCCTGTATTTCCAGAAGACTCCACAGCCATGTCCATACCCCAAAGCTGCCTCCCAGTTAAAAAGCTAGTCCAGCCTTACCTCCCCCCCAAAAATACTGAATGAAATACTGAATGCCCTGAACAAACACGATGAGCTCTTAGTATCTGTGCTGCAAACCATATTCACAAAAGGAGAGAGACAAAGAAGAAAGGTGCCTCCCACAGAAGCATGCTGTGTAGCAGGGCGGTGGAGGAAGGGGAGGGTGGCAGGGGATGGTGGGAAGGAAAGAGGGGACATTGGTGGTGGGAAATGTACACTTGTGGAGGGATGGGTGTTGGATCATTGTATGACTGAAACTCAATCATGAACAGCTTTGTAATGGTCTACCTCATAGGCATTTCAATTAAAATTAAAAAAAAAAATCCGGCTTGCGCTTTACCACTGAGCAACAACCAGCCCCCAACGGTCTCTTTTGTAAAATGCTTCCACTTAGAGAAAGCATCATATGGGAGAATGCTGGGGTCTTTACAGCCAGGCTGTTTGGCTTCCTGTCTGTTTTGACATCATCAGCTATATTACATGGGAAATATATATATTAATCACTTCCTAAAATTTAACTCTTAAAAGTCTGGCGAGCTACGCGTGGCATATTTGATATGCCAAAAACAGTAACAACAAGTCTCACAATGGAGAAGTTACTGGTGCCCGCTCAAGAAAATTGATGAGCAACAGGATGATAGTGATTGTGAAAATATATGTAAAGTATATAACAAAATGCTATACATAGTAGGTGCTCAGTAACTATTATTTATTTTTATAATTAAAATTATTTCATTTCTAAATGATCTCTAGGGTTATAAATTTGGGCTTCTAATTTGATATAAATATGTCAATTAATAAAATAATGAAGGTGCAAAAGAATAACTAAAGAATTAATTAGATTTGAGATTCTGCTTAGAAGAAGGTTTTATGTTATTAGGGAGAAATTGAAGTGGTTGAAGATTAAAATATAGACATCCATAATTGAGAGTAAGTTAGAAATTTAAATGATATTTTTTATTAGTTAACTCTGTGCATAAGACTCATCCCTGTAAAAAAGCTGCAGAATAAAGCAGATAAATTTTAGCATGTTGAAAAGGATATCACTTACCATTGGTGTCTGAATAGCCTGCAAACTTCAAAGCAGACTCTATTTTTATTTTGAAAGTATTAAATACTCTAAATCAATAAATATCTACTACTGGCTTAAATATGAATTGCGAGAACTTTGTTAACCTACATTTGAAAATAGAGTTGTTTTAAATCATGGCTCAATTCTTCTCTTCAAGTTCAATTATCATGGGTGGTAGAATTCTAAGTGTAAATGAACTGCAGCTTTATCGGCATTTTATTGAAACAAATAATTTTTGTATATTTGAAGGGAAAAATCCTAAAGGCGGTCTGGCAAATTTTAAGAAACTTATAGGAGTCTGATAGTCATAGTATGCTGTGGTTTAAATTAGGTTCCTACCAAGGTAAGTTATAGTGAAAATATCTTCCCAAAGTCTGTTTATTTACTACTTTTGTGAGATAGGAAGAACCATGAGGAAATCAAATGGCTTGGATTCAAGATGTGGTTTTGGCATTTTAAAACAATGTATCCTAGGAATACATCTCACTTTCTGAGATGATGAGGTTTAAGAACAATGTATCCTAGAAATACATATCACTTTCTGAGATGATGAGGTTTAAGAAATGATATACATAGGAAGATATATGTAAACTGATTTTTTCTATTTTAATTGTTTAATGAAATCAATATCTACAAAAGGTGCATTTTGGACTAGTGCCTTGATATAAGTGCTTTGATTATGATGCAGATCAAATTTAGAGAACTATTAGATGTTACCATCCAGTTCCAAGGCTTCAGATTCATACATAATTATTTAAAACTCAGAAGTGGTTTTCCTCCTAAATGATCATCTCATCTTCCTTTGCCTTTCCAACTTCCTCTCTACCTTTCTTCTGCTACAAATAAGTCAAGCAGAAATTCCTACTAGTGGGGCTGGAGCCATAGTGACTTTGCCTTGCACGCAAACAACCTGGGTTCTATCCTCAGCATCCTAGGAGTAACACCTGAACATCACCAGGTGTGGGCACCCCTCAAAAATTAAACCCTTAAATTCCAACTGGCATTCTCCTTTAGTTCTCCGCCTTCTCTGACCTTTATTCTTTCTAAAAGATTTCCTAAGCTAGGTGACTTTGCCAGACTTATTCAATTTGTCCTGCAGTCTAAGCCTGGCTATCTGTTATCACCAAATACTGAGTTTAGATCTGTGACTTCCCATGTAATTTAAATATCACCCCAACATCCAACCCATATTTTGAAAATTAGTAATAGACTAGTCTGTGTACTTCCCCCCCAACAGTTTGATATTTAGGTGTGAATCAATAGGACATTTTGGGTTATTGTTTTGTTTGGGGGCAGTACCCAACAGCAGTGCTCAGGGCTTACTCTTGGCTCTGCAGTCAGAAATTATTCCTAGTGGTGCTCAGGGGACCATATGGTATGCCAGAGATCAAACCTGGGTCGGCCCCATGCAAGGAAAACGCCGTAACCCCTGTATAATCTCTCCAGCTCCTAAAAATGGTGTTTTGATTACACACATTTATCTTACCCCCTTCTTTAAAACTTCCTGCATAGGGGCTGGAGTGATAGCACAGCAGGTAGGGCCTTTGCCTTGCACAAAGCAGACACGGATTCGATTCCCAGCGTTCCATATAGTACCCTGAGCACCGCCAGGAGTGATTCTTGAGTGCAAAGCCAGGAGTGACCCCTGTGAATCTATTTCCAGGTGGGACCCAAAAAGCAAAGAAAAAATTTTTAAATAGAATAAAACTTCCTGCATAAAAAAAAAGTTAACATGAAAAATTTAAGTCATCTCTCTATAGCATGAGAAGCAAGTACGTACTGTACTGTTGTCCCATTGTTCATCAATTTTCTCGAACGGGCACCAGTAACATCTCCCTTGTGAGACTTGTTGTTACTGTTTTTGGCATATAGAATACGCCATGGGTAGCATGCCTGGCTCTGCAGTGTGGGCGAGATACTCTCAGTAGCTTGCTGGGCTCTCCGAGAGGAGAGAAGCAAGTAATACTATTAATATGCAAACAAAAATGGGAAAGCTCCATCTTAAACAAACAGGAAAAAACTCGAACAGAAATTGTGTCTGGACAAGGTCAGAAAAACCCTCCACGATATTGAAGCCAAAGGTATCTTCAAAGATGACAGGGAACTAAGCAATCAAGTAAAAACAGAAATAAGCAAATGGAAATATTAAACTAAGAAGCTTCTGCACCGCAAAAGACACAGTGACTCGAATACAAAGGAAATCTACCGAATGGGAAAGGTTATTCACCCAATACCGATCTGATAAGGGGTTGATATCAAGGGTATGTAAGGCACTGGTTGAACTCTACAAGAAGAAAACATCCAGCCCCATCAGAAAATGGGGCAAAGAAATGAACAGAAACTTTCTCAAGGAAGAAATACAAATGGCCAAAAGGCACATGAAAAAATGCTCATCATCACTAATCATCAGGGAGGTGCAGATCAAAACAACCATGAGATACCACGTAACACCGCAGTGACTGGCACACATCCAAAAGAACAAAAGCAACCGCTGTTGGAGAGGATGTGGGGAGAAAGGGACTCTTCTACACTGCTGGTGGGAATGCCGACTGGTTCAACCCTTCTGGAAAACAATATGGTCGCTCCTCAAAAAATTAGAAATCGAGCTCCCATTTGACCCAACAATACCACTTCTGGGAATATACTCCGGAGAGGCCAAAAGATATAGCCAAAATGACATATGCACATGTATGTTCATTGCAGCACTATTTACGATAGGCAAAATCTGGAAAAAACCCAAATGCCCAAGAACAGATGACTGGCTAAAGAAACTTTGGTACATCTACACAATGGAATACTATGCAGCTATCAGAAAAGATGAAGTCATGAACTTTGCATACAAGTGGATGAACATGGAAAGTATCATGCTAAGTGAAATGAGTCAGAAAAAGAGAGACAGACATAGAAGAATTGCACTCATCTGCGGAATATAAAACAACATAATGGAGGCCTAACACCCAAGAATAACAGAAGTAAGTACCAGATTTGCTCCATGGCTTGGAGACCAGCTTCACATGCTGGGGGAAAGGGCAGCTCAGATAGAGAAGGGAATACCAAGCAAAAATGTGGTGGGAGGACCCGTTCGGGATGGGAGAGGCATGCATAGAGCAGACTATAGACCGAACACATTGGCCACCCAAGAGCTCCATTACTAACCACAATGCCCAAAGGGATAGAGGGAACAGAGGTGAATGCTCTGACAATAAGGCGGGGTGGGGAGGGGTGTGGGGTGGGAGGGATGATGGGGTCATCAGTGGAGAACGGATACTGGTGGAGGGATAGATACTCAAGCTGTATATGACTGAAACACAAGCATGAGAATATGTAAACCTGTATCTGTACCCCCACGGTGATTCATTAATAAAAAATTAAAAAATAAAAAAAGAAATACAAAAAAAATTAAAAAATAAAAAAATAAAAGCAACGTTGAGAGTTGAAAAAAAAAACATAAAAAGAAATTGTGTCTGGAAATCACCAGTATTGCAAGTACAGAGGATAGAAGTAGAGGTAACATGGGTGGCTGGTTAGAGAAACTGATTTATTCAATGATTGTCTACAGGTGGGGTTAACAATACTGACTAATCATAAAACCATTTAGAACACTTGTTAGACATAGAAAATATAAGGGCACTTCCATGGAGATGCTGGTTCAAATAAATTTATAAATATAATCCAAGATTCAGAAATTGTAAGGACTTCCAGATGATTTTTATGGAAAACAAACAGGCAATATCGGAATGTGTTTCAACTCTTTGTTCAGGAACCCGTACTCACCACCCCTCCCACCAATCTATTTGGCATATAGGATTAGCATTTATCCTGAAGGGTTAAAATCAATAATTTCAAACTTTAAAAATCCATAACACACTTTCGTCTATTTCATACTTCCGCTTCTCCTCAGGTGTTGAGCTCAAGGAGTCTTCCTAACAAATTTGTGTGTTCATCTGAAATAAGATATCATTTAGTAAACAGAAGACACTTTCAGAAAATAATAACTGGCATCCTCAAGGAGATTTCAAGATAACAGTGCATATGTAAAACAAGAATGAGAAACTAATCATGACAAAAAGATTAATTCTTGGAAACTTAAAATATGACATTTGAAAGAAATAATCTAACAAAAAAGTTGAGAATGCATCACAAAAAAATTAAGAGAGAAACAGGTAACAGGACTGAGGTAATAGTACAGTGGGAAGAAGAAGAAGAAAAAAAAGAGGCAGGAGATGGAAGGGGAAGTAGACGAGGAAGAGGAGGAGAAGGAGGAAGAGGAAGAGGAGGAGAAGGAGGAAGAAGAGGAGGAGAAGGAGGAAGAAGAGGAGGAGGAAGAGGAAAAGGAGGAGGAGGAGGAGTTGGAGCAGGTGGAGGCAAATGAAGATGAAGAATAAGGAAGAGAAAGAGGAAGAGGAGGAGAAGGGGGAGGAGGAAGAGGAGGAGCAGAGGAGGAGGAGGAAGGCGAAGAGGAAGAAGAAGAAGAAGAAGAAGAAGAAGAAGAAGAAGAAGAAGAAGAAGAAGAAGAAGAAGAAGAAGAAGAAGAAGATGGAGGAGGAGGAGAAGGAGGAGGAGGAGGGAGGAGGAAGAGGAGGCATAAGGAAAACTCAAAAATTGCAGAAAATTACTTTAGGCCTGGTATTTCTATAACTGAGCTTGAAAAAAAATAATCAATGAGTAAGTAAAATAAAATATCCAGAGACCAGAGATATAGTACAGCAGATAAGTGCCTGCCCTGCATGGGTAGACTGGGTTCAATATCCAACTTTTCATATGGTCCCTCACTCAGTACCAGGAGTCATCCCTGAGTGCAGAGCCAGGACTGAATCCTCAGCTCCAGTAGGAAAAGCACCCAAACCAAAACTATCACTGTCATCCCATTGCTCATCGATTTGCTTGAGCGGGCACCAGTGACATCTCCATTGTGAGACTTCTTGTTACTAGGTTTTGGCATATCGAATACGCCACGGGTAGCTTGCCAGGCTCTTCCGTGCAGGCGAGATACTCTCGGTAGTTTGCTGGGCTCTCCGAGAGGGGCAGAAGAATCAAAGCCAGGTCGGCCATGTGCAAGGCAAACGCCCTACCCGCTGTGCTATCGCTCCAGCCTACCAAAACTATATATATATATATATATATATATATATATATATATATATATGTGTGTGTGTATGTATATGTATATATATATATATATATATATAGAGAGAGAGAGAGAGAGAGAGAGAGAAAGGGTAATCTTCAGGTTAAAAGCACAGCAACATGATTAGCGGAATGAATTTTTTAAAAGATTTATGACCAGATACACTGCAAAATTTATGGCAAGATCTCAGATAATTTTCCAAATGACACTAGTATAAAAATTAGGAGCTTAAAAAGAGTATAAATAATAAGAGAATTTACTGATTACCAGAGGAAAGTAACATAATATCATCAAAACTTTAAGAGAATCTGAATTTTTTGGTACCCTACCCACTGTACTATCACTCCAAACTGACCCTTAAATTTTATACCCAGCCAAAGTATCAATCAAAATTGAGGGGAGAAAGCAATTGTTATCATACAAACAAGAACCCAGAAAAAAATTCTAATAAATTAAATTCTTCTAAGAAAAATTACCTGAAGATTTACTGCAGTAGAATACAGTAAGAAACCAAAAAGAGAAAGATATAACAGAATATTCATAAAGTTAAGAAACCAACATCAGGGGCTGGAGAGATAGCACAGCGGGTAAGGCGTTTGCCTTGCACGTGGCCGACCTGGGTTCAAATCCCAGAATCCCATATGGTCCCCTGAGCACGGCCAGGGGTAATTCCTGAGTGCAGAGCCAGGAGTAACCCCTGTGTATCTCCAGGTGTGACCCAAAAAGCCAAAAAAAAAAAAAAAGAAACCAACATCAAAGTACAATGGAAAATATAGGATAATAGTCATAAAGCAATTATAAAATGCAAAATGTTTAAGGGTCTATTTATTGTTGTTGTTGCTTTAAAAAATAAGAAATTAAATTTATTTTATGGAATATCTCTAGATTCACAAATAATTCAATTTTTATTTCTTTCTCTATTAAGCATCTTCAGTAATATATGCACACAATTTATTTAATTTTATAAGTAAAAACCTAAATAACTCATATATACATGCATATTTGTATATGAAGCTAAGATTCTCAATCATCTCTGAGACTTTTTTTTTTAATTTTTTATTACCACTGTGAGGTACAGTTACAGACTTACAAACTTTCGTGCTTGCATTTCAGTTATACAGTGGTCGAGTGCCCATCCCTCCACCAGTGCCCATTTTCCACCACCAATGGTCCCAGCATCCCTCTCACCACACCACCCCATCCTCCCCCATCCCACCCTGCCTCTGTGGTAGGACATTCCCTTTTGCTCTCTCTCTCCTTTTGGGTGCTGTGGTTTGTAGTAGAGGTATTAGGTGGCCATCATGTTCGGTCTACCGTCTACTTTCAGCCCACATCTCCCATCCTGAATGGGCCCTCCTAGCACCTTACGGGTCTATTTTCAATCAATGAGTTGTGGGTATTGAACTGGGCACGCAGAAAGAGAATAGAAAGGAATTATCTCTATATAGAGTCTCTATGGAAAATAAACCAAGTGATCAGTAGTCCTTTTCTCACTGTCTAGCTTGCTACATAGCATCTGGTGATTTTTGTATGAATGTGGTTAGGTGGGCCATACCCAGATGTGTTCAGGACCTACTCCTTGCTCTCTACATTCAGGTAGCACTCCTGACTATCCTTGGGATACCAAATGTAGTGCCAAGTATCAAAATAGAATTGGGGGGCTGGAGCAATAGCACAGCGGGTAGGGCGTTTGCCTTGCACGCGGCCGACCCCACGCGGTTCGATTCCCAGCATCCCATATGGTCCCCTGAGCACCGCCTGGGGTGATTCCTGAGTGCAGAGCCAGGAGTAACCCCTGTGTATCGCCGGGTGTGTCCCAAAAAGCAAAAAAAAAAAAAAAAAAAAAAGAATTAGTCAAATGCAAGACAAGCGCCATAACCTTTCCAGCACTTTCTAGGCAGCATTTGAAACCCAATCAATAGCTTCCCCCGCCAAGAAGTAGTTGTAGACTCAGTGTGTCTCCAGACCACAGGAAGTTAACTCTCCAAATAGCAGCTTCTTTCTAAGCCCACTCTCCAGTTCTCTATGTCTGGAGAGCAAAGATGTGTAGCTCACCCTCACTTTGGTATCCTGATATCTGTTTCAATTGACACTGCAGAAATTAAATTCTCTGCATTTAGATTTCCAGCACTGCTATGATAAATTACCACAAACTTACAAGGTTTAAAAACTTAATATTCTCTTGCACTATAAGGATCAGAAGTCCAAAATTAGGATGTTGGCTAGGATATTTTCTTTCTGGAGGCTTTAAAAGAGAACTCATCCTCTTTGTTAGCTTCTAAAGGCCACCAAATATCTTAACTAATAATCTCATCATCAAATCATCCCGAACTCTTGCTAGTTACCTCTCCTACCACTGATTCTGAATCCTCCTACTGCACACTCAAAAGACCCTTGTGATTACATTGGTCCAGGTAGTCCAAGATAATCGCAAAGCCATTAACTCAATCGTGTAGGCAAAATACCTTTTAGCACATGTAGTGAAATATTCACAGATTTCATGGATCAGGATATGAACATGTTGGGAAATTATTCAGACTACCACAGTACCATTTTAATATCTTGCTATTCATGTGGGGTTTTTTAATGTTTAAAGTAGTTACCATTAACTTGTCACTGAAGTGTACTGATTGTCTCCTTGATCTACTAAACTACTTTTTGTCTTGTTGCCACTATCTTCATTCAGTATTTTATTTTTTATGTCTGCCCATGCTACCTCAATGGTGATGTTCACTTTCCTTTCCTTTCGGTCCATCTCCTGACCTTTCTCAGGGTCATTGGAGTAAGTTTGCCAAATACCAATCCAATTTGTATTCCATACCCCTCCCCACAGCATATATATATATACATATATATATTATATGAAATAAAATGATTCCCTGTAGTCTTCAAAATGGACTATTAATCCACTTGTATTTGGTCTCTGTCTAATTCACTCCCAGCTCCCAAAGTGTACTCACATGCAGTTGTGAACTGCATAGACTTTCCTAAATGGGTCACATTCTCTCATTTCTCTTTCCTTACTTTTCCCTCTGCTTGGAAGACCAATCTCCTCCCTCTCCCTTAACGTTTCCCCTCAAGACTTAGTTTACATATCTATCTTCTTGTGTCCTTTACCTGATCATATTCTTATGCCCTTCACTTCTCTCCTACTGACTTCTTCAGCATGATGAAAAATCTTCAATTGCAGCATTCATGACTCTCTATTATAAGTGTTGGTTTACTTGTCTGTCATTGTCAATTGCCTGTGAATTCCTTGAGGGCGTTGACAATGTCATCTGTTTCTATGTCTTGGCAGAGGAATGGGACATATTTATCCCTCAAAAGAGTATTTTTTGGATGAATGAATAAACTATGACATGCTTTGGCCAAATGCCTTTTTATATGTTTATTACTATCTGCTTTTTAAATCTATCAGAGCATTTCCCCCAGATATTTATGTGGACATGCATGCACACACATACCAGTATCTTCTGAGTAGTCTTACAATAGATTTTATAGAAATCAATTAACTAATATCATGCATAAATAGCTATTTAGTATATACACAAATAAAAATAGACTAGTTTTATCAAGAAAACAATGTGCAAAATCAAAGACATTGAAGATGATGGAGGGAAAACCTTTCCCCAGGTTTCTCCAAATTTACTTTAAATTGAAAGAAAGCTAATTTACCATAATCATGTTTCATTGTTATCACTGTTATCACTGTCACCCCGTTGTTCATTGATTTTCTCGAGTGGGTGCCAGTTATATCTCCATTCGTCCCAGCCCTGAGATTTTAGCAGCCTCTCCTTTCTCATCTTTCCCAATGATTGGAGGCTCTTTCAGGGTCAGGGGAATGAGACCTATTATTGTTACTGTTTTTGGCATATCGAATACGCCACAGGGAGCTTGCCAGGCTCTTTCTTGCAGGCGGGATACTCTCTGTAGCTTGCAAAGATCTCTGAGAGGCGTGTGTGAGCACACACACACACACACACACACACGTATGTTTCCCCTTATGATGATGTGTCCAGGAATATGTTCACTCATGTGTGAGATTCTACTCGAGCATGTGGAAAGCAGCCTGGAGTGTGGTGGCTGTTGGGTAGTGAAGGTCGGCTGCCGGGGCTGGGTCCCTTGGGGTGGGGAGGGCTATTATATGTCCCGGGGGGCCTCTGAGTTCTCAAGTGAAAACAGCCTGGTGTGCATGAAGTCTGATGGCATGGTTATGGGGGGGGCCTCATTTTTATGCTCCCTTCCGGAAGAAGCAACCGTGAGTTCTGGAGGGTAGCTGATGAGGATGTATAGTAGAAGACTAATATCCATGGCCAGGGAAAACAGGGTTAGGTGGACCGGTCAATGGTTGGATCTAACCACAAGTGTGTGTGGGGCTGAGGGTGGGTAAGATAGAGAAGAGACCAGTATGACAATAATAGCTGGGAATGATCACGCTGAACAAGACCTGAGGGTTAAAAGCATGTAAAGGGATATTCTTGATAACCTTTCAGTATCAATATTGCAAACCACAATGCACAAAAGTGGGGGAAGAAAGAAAGAGAGAGGAGTAGAGAGAGAGAGGGAGAGAGAGAGAGAGAGAGAAGAAAAGCACCTGCCATAGAGGCAGGTAGGGTTGGGGGGTGGGGATGATGGGAGGGAACCTGGGGACACTGGTGCTGGGAAATGTACACTGGTGGAGGTATGGGTGTTGGAACATTGTATGACTGAAACCCAATCATGAACAGCTTTGCAATGCTCTAAAAAAAGGAAAAGAAAAATGTATAAATAGTTCACATTTATACAAAAATATCTCGGATTCCACAAGTTTAAAAATCATTCATTCCTTCATTTGTTTTTCCATATGAGAAAAACAGGTATGTGTTGTCCCAATTTTAGAGAAACATAAATAGTAGCTTAAGGGTAGTTGAGTCCTTGAAAAAAATTTACTCTTCTCTTCTGTGGCCATCACTGAAGTGGTAACAGCTAAAATGAAGTTCAATCCTGTGACTTCTAACCAGAGCAAGAACTGTAAGGAGCATTTCTACACACCTTCCCACAGTCACAGGAAGACTGTCTCCTTCTCTTTCCAAAGACTTGAGATAAAGTACAATGTGTTCCTCGGGTTGTGAGAGGCATCTACAAAGATCAGTGAATTGGCCTAGTAGTCCAAGTTTATGGTAAGAAAAATCCCATCTACATTGAACAAGCCCAGTGGAAGAAAGCAAGTAATACAACTGCCCATGTGGGCATTCATCCCAGTAAGGTGGTGATCACTAGACTAAAACTGGACAAAGACCACAAAAAGATCCTTGAACACAAAAACAAATCTCATCAAATAGGAAAAGAAAAGAGCAAACATAAGGAAGAAACAATAGAGAAGATGCAGGAATTTGGTTACCCTACATACAACTTGATTTCAAACTGTAAAAAGAAAAAAAAAGGAATTCACAAAAAATAGATGATGCAAAATGGAAAGTAGAATTTACCTGAGGTGTATCTGTAAAGACACAAAAGCCTAAGCCTTCTCTAAACGAATGGAATGAAACTGTCAAGGAAATGGGATGGTATCTCTAAACTCTGTAGTCTTTGAAATTCCACCAGATTTATGTTTGTTTGGGGGCCACATGACAGTGCTGGGGGCTACTCCTGACTCTCTGCTCTCAGGTCCTTTCTTGCTGTTTGAAAAACTTGATACCAGGGCTTAAAGCCAGGACACCCCAGCATATGAAGCACACACTCAGTCCATTGTGCTCTCTCTCGATCCTCACCGGCATTTTTAATAGATCACCAGAGTAGAAAAGCTCTGGGTTGGAACCCAGGTGTTCTGACATGCATTCACTGGCCACATTATATGCTGCTAATCAAAAAATAAAGTGGTCTAAATTGTATATGGTGTCGACAGTGTTTATTTCTGCTGTATGTCTTGGGAGGCATGGGATGAAAATTTGTACTTAGGTTTGGCTCTAATCGTATTTTAATAAACTCTCGAATACATTCTGGTGGTTTTGAAGGAACACGTAGGGTCACCAACATTTAAGTCACTTTCCCAACTGGATAAGCATTTAGTTTCCTCACACCTTGATAACTAATACAAGGATGACTGTGGAAGGACAGAGAGGTGGGCATGGTACATGGCAACAAACATGTTCCGTGTCTCTTAGATGACACAACAGAGTGATTCTTTACAAAATCCAATCCAAATGCTGCCACTCAAGTCTTCGAGGAAAGTTCTGAACCCTGGTTAACTCTCCCTTTTCTCATTTGCACAGAGGCGGGCTGACAGTAGCTTTAGTTGATCACTTAAAATATTGGATCCTGGAAACTAAATGATAAATGCATCTTCATGTCACTGTCACAGATGGCTGATTGGTGGGAAATGCACACCCCACAAGGACATTCTGAGGGATAAACAACAGCTCTTAGAAATATAAATAGCTCTCATAAAAAATGTTACCATGCACATGCTTTCTGCCAAGGTAAACTGTAATTTACACTTTTACCCTAGGCATAATTGTTGGTTTATCCCTTCTTTCTGTTCACACCCACCTATTCCTCCCTTGGGCCTAAAAGCCACAAGAGTTTTCACAAAAATAATCTTTAAAACATATATTCACCCTCTTTCTGACCCCTTAAACTAGCTCTTTATTACTCCAGGGCATTTTAAATTGTTCTAAATTTGTTTTGGAAGCTGTAGGTGTATTCTCCCCTCTTTGAATTCATAACCCCCATTAACTTTCGTGGGAATCAGTAACACACATATCAAAGTGAAGCCTGGCCCTCGTATGTTTAAATCATGATCAAAATATATTTATGATAAAAGTAAAAATAGGAACTGAAATCTGTGTAAACGTGTATTACAAAATGAGCCCATGTTGTGCTTAATTAAAGAAGTTTGCATCTCTGGGTAACTAAAATGGCATTCTAGCCCCCTGGCACTATTTCCAATATGTCCTTGGTCTCAAGTTATTTACTATAAAGTGTCCACATTATAAAATGAAATGTGTGTGAGAAACTTGTCCCTGTGTATCTTGTTCTATAAATACAGAAGAGCAAAGGCACTGTTCTGACCAATATTAAGTCACCTGTGGGTAGAATTTGATCTTACCAATTTATTGTCAGATTTTTAAATTATGTTACAACACTTGCAAAATTTGCATATATAACTTTGCCTACAAGGATGCCCATGAAAATTGGGTAATGGGCTTCCAAACAGACCAATTTCTTCTACAAATCCAGATCTGTGTAGTGCATAGCCTCTCTATGAACATTACTAGGAGGCAAATACAAACTTTACATACATATTTTGGTGCCCCTTTGAAATGTTTGCTTTGAAATACAGATATATCATACATGCAAATAAATACACTAATTCATCCATGCAGTTAATGATATGAAGTCAACTCTAAACCCCAGAGCAGTTAGAAATGCAATATTAAAATTCATTTCCATTTTACAAATAAACATTGTGCATTTCTCAGATAAAATATGAGAAAATATGAACTGAGGTGAGTTTTAAACAGGGTTTAAAATAAATGGATCTTTTCTAAAATATATGATCATTCTGAAGAGACCTGGTAAGGTATTTCTTAGTAGCACTAAAGTGGTATTTTGTCATTACCAGAGTAAATGATGCAATATTAAATAACACTTTTAAAGGCAAAACATTCAGGGCAGCTTTCAGAAGTACTCGAGGAATATACATGTAGAATATCAAAACAAAGAGAAATCCCCTCCCACTCCATTATATTCCTTGAAATTGGATTAAAATAGGCATTATAAAATTAGCACTTGTAACTTGTGAAATGCAGATATTTTAGAAATATCGATTTTAAGCTCAACTGACTTCCCTCCATAGGTTTGTTTGAATGCACAAGGAAGCTATTTGAAAACCCTGATGATCTTCACCTTTCCTCATTCTCTTGGATTTCTGCCTCACATCCTCTTTTGGAGCAGCAAAATGAGCTGCTTTTCTTCAAATGAGCTGAGCTATGCAGACTGAGTCCAGAGCATTTAATTAAAGTGGCTAAGCAGTGGCAACTGTTTTAAAAAGATTCAAGATGACTTTTCCTAAGACTTCTGCAATAACCACAATAATCCATACCATTTATGCAACCCCTACTAAAACACAAGAACTGTGGCAAGCCCCTTATGAACATATCTGCTAAACCTTGAAATACAAAATAGGTATTTCTCAAGATTAAAAGCAAACAGCAAAAGTAATATGTAGAGCATGAGCACTGGACCAGGATTCACCTTCAGAACCCTCAGCCTCTTTCTGCCTCCTGTGTCCTAATCTTGTAAACCTTACGGAGTCAATACATTCAGCTCCTGCTGTGCTTAGGAAAATCTCACAAAATGAGGCCATGAGAGCATAATCTTTTCCATTTAATTTTATGTGCTAATAGAACTTTGCATGAGATCCACCCTCTTAATAAAAATTTTAATGTGTAACACAATATTGTTGACTATAGGTATAATATTGCATAATATTGTACAGCAGATCTCTAGAATTTCTTCATCTTGTTTAACTGAACTTTACGACCATTGATTAGTAACTCTCCATTTCCCTCTTCTGCCAGTCCCTGGCAACCACCATTTCACTCTTCGATTATATAAATTTGACTCTTTTAGATGCCTTCAGTAAGTGGAATCATATACTGTTTGTCTTTCTCTGAACTGGCTTATTTAACTCACCAGAATATCCTCAAGATCATTCATGTTGTAGCAAACAGAAGAAATTCCTTCTTTCTCAAGGATGAATAAAATCTCACTGAATATGTTACAAAGTTCCCTCCTTCTGAGGACATCTTCCCCTTGCTCTCTGAACAGCTATTTGTAATGGTGATTTCTTTTTTTCTCTCTGGTTTGCCCCTTGTTCCTACCTTGGGTCATTATGAATGTTTTTCTTCTTTCAATAGAAAGTTTCTTCAATTCTCCATCTCACTCATCCAGTTTCTGCCAAGATACTAAGAGGGCATCAAAGGGGACCGAGTGATAGTACAGTGGGTCAGGTGCTTGCCTTGAATGTAACTGATCTGGGTTTAATTCCCAGCATCCCATGTAGTTCCTCAAGCCCTGCTGGGAGTGATTCCTGAATACAGAGCCAGAAGTAAGTTATAATTGCCAGGGGTGACCAAAAAATTAAAGGAAAGAAAGAAAAGAAAGAAAGAAAGAAAGAAAGAAAGAAAGAAAGAAAGAAAGAAAGAAAGAAAGAAAGAAAGAAAGAAAGAAAGAAAGAAAGAAAGAAAGAAAGAAAGTAAGGAAGGAAGGAAGGAGGGAGGGAGGGAGGGAGGGAGGGAGGGAGGGAGGGAGGGAGGGAGAGAGAGAGAAAGAAAGAAAGAAAGAAAGAAAGAAAGAAAGAAAGAAAGAAAGAAAGAAAGAAAGAAAGAAAGAAAGAAAGAAAGAAAGAAAGAAAGAAAGAAAGAAAGATTTGTACTGTGATTGTGAAACTAGATTAAGTGAATGAATGAATATATTTAAATACAACCATCATCTCGGATCACCTTTGGGATCATCTTAATAAAATAATTAGTAAAAAAGACTATCACTATAAATTTCTGTTAAAAAAACACACAGAGAACACAAGATTATGTGTATACCAAACTGATACTGTGAAAAGTGGAGAAATGAGTCATTAACTCAGAGAAAAATACACTTGCATAAAAATCAAGTCAACAAATACTCTTCAGACTTTGTGTTTTAGTGCAGGCATAGACTATTATTTATGTCTATAAGTTCTCTTAGAGTCTGTCACAATCACTAAGCTTGAATTAATGACATCTATAAGGTTCCTCTCTCTTGGAATCCACTATGAGAGAACAAGTGATTCCCTTATTGTAGAAGCACTAACAGACTTTATATAAATTACAGCTGTCAGCTTTTGTGATTCTGTGGGAACTTCCTTCCAACAAAAGTATTAGCCGAGAGAAGAGTGGCTCATGTTAAATCCAAAGGCATGCAATATCCATTCTATAGCAGGGGTGCATTTTATTCTATGACTTAAGTAAAGACATTTCTAAAATCATATATCCTGGGATAACAAGATTCAAAACAGAGCTCAAGGTTATTGGAACACATGGAATTCAAGCTTGAAAAGAATTTAACTGGTTTTAAGTTATTTGAAGATCATATGAAAGTAAGGCATTTCCTTCTAGCTTCGGTTTAATACCTACTATCACTGTGGGGTTACAAGAAGCTAGCACAAAAATCTTTCTACTAGATGATTCATATTCTCACATAGAAAGTTGCCTAAATTCTATGTTCACTAAAGGAAAGACTATGACTAAAAGATATTTAGTTATTCATTACTTCATGTGTAACAAAAATCCCAAAGAATTTCCAAAGTTATAATAAATTAAAGCTGTATGTAATACAGCCCCTCTCAGAATGATAAAAAAATCTATGAGTATAATATAGATGTAATTACTTTTGCAACTTGCAAATTATTAGAATGGCGTATCTAGTCCTATGTACTTATTCTGAAAACTTTTAAAATAAAAGTCATTCAAAATGTTTAACTCAAAGAAGTAGTTACTTAAAATAATTTTCATGTTAAAAGGTCACTGAAGTTCTGATTTATATAAAAACTGCAAGAATATTTTTAACTGTAAACAAATACTTTAAATATACATCATGTTCTATTGTATTTTCACATCTGATGAATTTAAATACCATTAAAGTGATTTTAATATGAATACTGAAATGTTTCCTAATAATGTAATGTAATAGAGGGAAGCAGATAAGTTAAATGAGTCAGAAAGAGAGGGACAGTCATAGAGGGACTGCACTCATTTGTGGAGTGTAGGGTAGCATCACATGAGGCTGACACCCAAGGATGGTAGATACAAGAGTCAGGGGGATTGCTCCATAGCTGGAAGACTGCTTCATGAGCAGAGGGGAGAAGGCAGATGGAATAGAGAAGGGATCACTAAGAAAATGAAGGCTGGAGGAACCATTTGGGATGGGAGATGCATGCCAAAAGTAGATAATGGACCAAACATGATGACTTCTTGTGTTGTGTTGCAAGCTATAATGCCCAAAAGTAGAGAGAGAGTATGGGTAATATTGTCTGCCTTAGAGGCAGGGGGAGGGTGGGAAAGGGGGGCATACCTGGGGCATTGGTGGTGGGGAATGTGCACTGGTGGAGAGGTGGGTGTTTGATCGTTGTGAGATTGTAACCCAAACATGAAAGCTTGTAACTATCTCACAGTGATTCAATAAAATTTAAAAAATTAAAAATAAATAAAATAAAATAAGAGGCAAGCAGATGATTCAATAGTAGAACATAGCAAGTATGAATTTTATACCATTTCTTTCATTTCATTTTCTTTGGGGGGGGCACACCCAGCAGTACTCAGCGCTTACTCCTGGCTCTGTGCTTATGTATCACTTCTCGAAGGGCTCAGAGGACCATGTGCAGTACGGGGGAGACTGAACCAGGTCAGCCACGTGCAAGGCAAGCACCTTACCTACTGTAATATCTCTCTGGCCCTGAACTTCCTATTCTTTAAGTCACTCACGTGAAAGTGATTTTCTTTGCATTTAATGTTAAGGCATTTTCTCCTTATTAAAAATATAGCTCGTCACTGAAGGTCATGAGAATGTCAGAAATTTAGATAATACCTCTGACCCCATTGACTAAAGTACTTTTTAAAATGTTGGTGTTTATTATATCCCAGAGAAAAATTATATTCCAGGCTTGCTCATTGCCTGCTCTCAACTTTTGTTCAGTGAGCACTCTCCAGCTAGAATCTCCTGGATATGTCTCAAAGATCCAATCCTTCTCTCCCTTTCTGCAGTGTCAACAAAAATTGCAAAACCTTATCTCCTGGTTTAATTTCTAAAAATTTACCAAAGACATCTTGGTAATTTTTCCTCTGGAACATAGGCCAATAAACTAGCTTCTCTCTAAAATGCACTTTTTACTGTGTTTAAAAATGTTGCGTGCTCTCACATTAACGGTTTTACTGTTCAGCCAGACACAGTGTTACCAAGAAAGCTGCTTTTGCTCTTTATAGCAAGTCTTGAATGCAGGGCAATTTGCATAGATTAAGGAAACCTAGATCTACATACTTGTAAAAAGACAATACAGGGGCAACTCTAATTTTAGTATTGCCACTTTCAAAAGGACTCAGGAGTGTATCCTATTAAAACAGTATTTAGACTAAATTCAAATATTTCCTGTCCATGCTATGAGTGGAAAGACACCTATCTCTGTCCCAAGTATTACTTGTTTAAAAAGTAGACACATCACAACAAGCAAAAGGTCTTTTATAAAGACTAAAGATAAAAAAATATATATATTATTACCTTAGTCCAAATCACCCTAGACTTTAAAAGAAATTTTGCAGGGAGAGATGAAATATATTTCAGATTTTATACAGGGAAAACGAATTTTGCTTATCTAATTTTTTGTCATCAAAGTATTATATTTTTAACTAAGCATTTAAAAAACCTATTTAAAATCAAAGAAGCAATCACCAGGTATGTAACCCTGGGTTCAAGTCTTGGCGCCAAATAAAAATAAAACTTAGAGAGCTAGGGAGAGTATAAGGGAGCATGTACAGCAGGATTGCCCCTTGTATGTGCATGAGCCCAAGCCGGCTCCATCCCCAGCATCACATATGACCCCCCTGAACCTTCCAGTGATCTCTGAACACACAGCCTGGAGTAAGCCCTGAACACCCACCTACACACAGACAGAAACAATAAAGTAAAAACTAAAGAAGCTGTTTCTATAGTGGTCAAACATATGAACTGTGGGATTAGATAGCCTCTGCCACTTTATAGCTGTGTGACCACGGCTATGTTACTTAAATTCTTTATATTCCATTTTCTCATCAGCAAAAAATTCAGATAAGAAGAATGCCTGCCCTGTCCAGAGAGTTAAATTAAATAACATACAAAATACAATTCAAGCATCAATAACAATATACAGCAAGTGTTATGTGTTTATTGTCACTGGTTCATGACTATAGATAAAAAGACCTTCAGAAAATAGTGATTGGTTAACAAGAAGTGACCTTTATCCACTGGTCACAGTTCTACTGTTAGAGATTTTTTAAGATAATAAATTAGGAGACAGATCATGTCTGCTACATGGACTGTAGTTTCAAACTGGCTATCAAGAAGCCCAATTCAATCTTGTTCTGCCATGTGTTAGATGGGACAAGCTACATGAGTCTCTAGATCTAGGCTTCCTGTTCTGAAAAGACTTCTGAGAGAAAATGATACTTGCTAAGCATTTATGATATAGTAGAAGCATGATAAATATTACCTGTTTTTATTAGGTTACAATGAAGCTCATTACAGATGGCATGGTCTATGATCTATGAATAGATATTATCTAGCTTATCATGAAAACTGTACCAAGTGGAAGAAACCAAGTAACATACAGACCCAAACTGCTACACACAGCACATATCAAATTGCAAGCACATCTTATGTCAGTTTCATGGTATTCTGGCAGAAAAGCAAGTAGCTATAGTTGCTTTTCATATAATAAATCCAAAATTATTTCACAGTGGAAAGGGGAAATGAGTGAATAACATGAAACAGTTCAAGATGTAAATATTTCCTTTCACTGTGACCAAGTTCCTAGCCTTCACAATTTTCTGTAAAGTGATGGTGGGGAGGGGAGAACATTCCAAATGGTTTAGCTAGTTCTCCCCGTCACCTCCGCCCCCTGTCCCCAACTTGCTGTAGCTTGAGAGATCTCCATAGCCTGGGCCACAGTTGGGTCGCATGATGGAATGAACTCTCTAATCTCCCTGAGACCTAACAGGAACAGGAGAACTAGACCAGAAACTTTGAAGCCCCGTCTGGAGGCTCTATTGTTGGTCCCCTGCTGCTGTTCTGCTTGTGATACTGCGTGCCATGAGCACCACAACTAACAAGTGCCACAGCCAGAATGTGCAGCCTGAGCACCTGAGCCCTTCAGCTATTCCCGCCTAGCCCCTCCCATAAGTCTCAGGCCTCAGTTAAGGTGTGTGCCTGGATGAGAACACATGCAAATTCTGCAGCCACAGGCGTGCAGACCTTGATAAGCACATTGGGCCAGTGTGCGAGCACCACAATTTGAAGGGGAATCCCTCTAGAGCTCCACAGCTGAAAATGGGTGATTGTCACGGCCAGATGCATGGGTCAACCCTTGGTCATGACAATAACATCAACAACAATAAGATTCAGGGGAGGAAGAAATCAGAAAGAGAGGGACTCAGAGTGACTTGTGTCATTTATGGGATATTACATAATATGAGAAGAGAACAGAACCTTAAGGACTAAGCTTCCCAAGGGACAGGGGAGAGGTGGACAGGAGGGGACCAAGACAAGTGGAGAGAAGTGAACACTTTGGTGGAAGGTGTGATATTGGAACATCAAATGCATGAAACCCTGTTATCAAAAGTATTGAAAATCACAGTACCTGAAATTTTTGAATAATTTTTTTAAGGAGCCAGAGCAATAGTACAGCTGGTAAGGGCACTTACCTTGCATGTAATTCATCCAGATTCAATCCCCAACATCCCATATGGTCCCCTAAGCACCGAGTAATTCCTGAGTTCAGAGGCAGGATTAAACCCTGAACATCACTGGGTGTGGCCCCAAAACCAAAAAATAATGATAATTTTTTTAAAAGTTTTAACAAAATTGCACTCCGATGGAAAAACTATCAGACACATCCTCAGAAAATTTCTGAATATATTTCAACCAACAGTTCTCACTGATGTGTTCTTAAGACATAATTCATTTCCTCTGAAAATGCATTTGACTTTGTCAATAAATAGCAAAATAGTACGCCCATCCTTCTTTTGCCCATCCCATCCCCTTCCTTCTGTCTGTTGACAGTGTAGTTGCGATGACTGGGGGCATATAGCATTGTCTGTGGGGTGCACGCTTCTTACTCTGGTCCTCACACTGCCCTTTCATTCACACATTCCTGTCGAGAATTCCTCCCCAGAGGAGCACTCCTACTCTAGTGCTAACACTTCTTTTCCAGTATGGTGTTCACATCCACTTGGCCACTGGGACGCTGCAAATCATTTGAATTGTAGATATCAAACTGTAGAGTGGCTAGGCATCACCAACAGGGCTGGCAGGATTCCACCTATTGGAAGTTGTGGCCCTGGGGCTTGAACTCACAGCCTCACACTTGCCAGAAAAGTACCCAACCATTGAGCACTCTTCCAGACCCCTGCAACATATTTTCATGTTGGTTTCTTTCTTTAATTTTGGTGGCATCAGAAATCAAATCCAAGGCTTCATGCATGCAAGACAGGTTTTCTACCATTGAACCACATCCCTGGCCATGGGTTGTTTTTTTTCAACTATCATAATAATTATTAAAATTTTTTTTCTTTATTTTGGGCCATAGCTGGCGGTGTTTGGGGTCTACTCCTTGTTCTTTGCTTACAACCCTTTTCTCCCAGTGGTGATTCCTGAGTGCAGAGCCAGGAGTGATTCATGAGTGCAGAGCCAGGAGTAATCCCTGAGCATTGCCAGGTGTGACCCAAAAATAAAAAAAAAATTCCATAGGATTCAATTCTTATAAATTGCCATTGTACCTCCTATGTACTAGCTTCTTGCTTTTAATCATACTTTACACTTTGATCCCAAGGACATTTTATGTGTTCATATTTTCTTCTCCAGCATGACTACAAGTGTCTTACTTTTCAACCTAGAACAACATGGACCTAATATTTACTGAAAAAAGAAAGGGAAGAAAGGAAGGAGGAACAAGAAACACATGAAAGAAGGGAAGAAATGAAGGAGTCAAGTCAAACTGAAACAAAATGATGATGAGGTGATAGGTAAAGGGCAGGGGCGAAGCAGACTGACATTTTTGCACAGTGGACCAGGACAAAAGAAAAATTATGCTTGGATAACTGTGACTATGAAATGTAGGTCAAGGTAAAGGCTTAAAACCTTTTCTATTTTTCCTATGAATGAAGGGCAATAAAACAGAAACAGCTGCCTTATGGGAACCTGGCTAATATGTGCTGACATCACATCTTCTCATCACATGCTTCTACAAGTGAAGAGAAAGCCATCGAGTGGGAACTATCAATATATTTCCATATATATTTTGCATATATACTAGACTGAAAGAGACTGAATTTGTGCTAAGGAGAAGTTACTAACAAAGTCTCCCATTTGGGATGTGGTGAGCGGTTATAATTGATGACAGTTTTCTCACTGTAGTAATGAGAACAAGGTAGAGTTTTACCATTTCCCACTCCTCTCTTTATCACTAAAATAGATCCAGGGTGTGCCATTTTCCCTTCTTATTAGTCTCTGTCAAAAGGATAAGGCATCAGAATGTTAATGCCTGAAAGAACCTGAGGAAAACAAAGTTTTATAGTTTTGAGTCTCTGCTGTGTAACAGGGTGGCTATCTGAGAAAAAGATTTTAAGTACTTCTTCAGAGATTTTATCCCATTTAAGATTTTTTAACAAAACATTAAGAACAAGTAACTTATTTCTAAAAGGGATCAAATGATAAATGTTAAAATATTGCAATTCTTCAATAATTACTCTTGAATTTCTTTCACTTTATAAGAAAGGTTCTTCAGTAGTAATCTGAGCCAGATAAATTTCCCTTGCAATTCTGTAATTGAACTGGAACGATAGCACAGCAGATAGGGTATTTGCCTTTCCCACAACCGACCCAAGTTCGATTCCTCCGTCCCTCTCAAAGAGCCTGGCAAGCTACCGAGAGTATCCCACTCACACGGTTGAGCCTGGCAAGCTACCCATGGCGTATTCAATATGCCAAAAACAGTAACAAGTCTCACAATGGAGACTTTACTGGTGCCCACTTGAGCAAATCGATGAACAACGGGGACGACAGTGCTTCAGTGCTCTAGTGCAATGCTGTAATAGGCCACCAATTGTATGAAGTAAAAAGGGAACATGGCTGGATCCCATTTTATAGCAGGTCTAAATTAAGGTAAAAATAAATTTCAATCAAGTCAGCTTGTCTCGAAATCATCTTGGTTACTCAGATTAATTAAGTTGAAGCACAGTAGAAGCAAGAGGTTTCTTTTGCTCCCCTGGGATTCCTTTGTTTATATGCCAAATTCATGAAGTCTTTACAATTTATCTCCTGGAGCAGCACTTTGAAATATTTAATACCATATTAGAACAGTGCCAGAAGCTCTGATTTGAGTCCAGTTTAGAGTCCAAGCAGTCTTCCCTTACCTGTCTGTGATTGTGGGAGGTTGATTAATCTCTCTGAGTCTCCGCTTTCTGATTTACAAAATAGGAATAATAATGGATTTAAGGGATGTCTTTAAATAGATTATCTTAGAAAGCACTGTGTAAAGTTGGCTGCATTTATTCTCCAAGGGTGATGATCGTAGCAGCAGTATCAGCATCCTCTGGGAACTTGTTGGAAATGACACTTCTTAGGTCTCACCTCAGATCTGATGAATCAGAAACGCTAAGATTGGAGCCACATAACTTCTGCTTTAACAAATCAACTGCAACCAATGATTTGAAGGGGTTCTGGCATTTGAGAAGCAGTTCTGGTGCATTTTCCTTTACTAGCTTAAGCAAGGGTCTTTATTTGGGGGGGAGAGGGATGAGTGTTTCTCAAGAAGTGCTCACGGATCAGGGGGCCACTCCCAGTAATATTTGACCCAGTTATGCGGACCTAATAGTCAGTCCTAGGGCCCTAGCAATGCAGTGCTAAGGGGCAAGGGCTAAGTGGAGGGTGGTGTGGTGTGTGTGCAAGGTCATGGTCTATGCAGTGCTGGGGACCTAACTTGGCGACTGGTGCATGCTCAGAATGCTCTCCAGTCCTTTGAGCTATTGCATTGGCTCTAGCAAGAATCTTAATGACCAAACTCAGCACTTCTGTTTTCTCATCCATAATAAAGGTCTTCATGTTTTGCTCCCAAACATGTTGTAAAAATTACTTAAGTAAGCACTTGTGAAGTACTGAGAATAGTACCAGGCAAGTGTAAACATAATTTAAGAGAATTGTTCTCTAACAGATACAGAATGATTGTCTTATGTGAGATCTTCAGAAACAAGCTAAGGGAATCACCAATGGCAAAGGCAATGGTACAGTGAACTGGTCTACAGAATTGAGCTTACCATTGCTGGAGGATCAGGAATAAAGGATGGTGGTGAGGGTAATCCAAACACAAAGGTGGAGGGAAACAAACACTCTGGTGCAGAAAGTGCTGCTGGAACATTTGTAAGCAGGAAACCCTATCATGAACAGTACTGGAAATCATGGTGTCTCCGATTTTTTTTTAATAATTTTAAATTATCTTCTAATCCAAGCAATGCTCCAGATCCAGGGAATACTGAGGTGAACCAAATCGAAAGGGTTCCTGTGCTCATGAAAAAGATTTATTTTAGGGGCTGGAGCAATAGTACAGCAGGTAGGGCATTTGCCTTGCACGCGGCCGACCCGGGTTCGATTCCCAGCATCCCATATGGTCCCTTGAGCACCGCCAGGGGTAATTCCTGAGTGCAGAGCCAGCAGAGCCAGGAGTAACCCCTGTGCATCATCGGGTGTGACCCAAAAAGCAAAAAAAAAAGATTGATTTTAGCAGAGTAAACCAATAAATGAGTATCTCAAAATGTGACCAGATCAAGGCTATAAATTTTGTGTTGATAAGGACTGAGTTGGGTGAGGAGGTGGGAGGTGCGGGTAAAGCAGTTTCTTAGCATGAGAACAAAGCCCCCTTTGAGGACATGACATCGAAGCTGAGGCTAAATTGAGGAGAAAGAGCCAGGCTCACGGACATCTGGGAAAGGACTTCTAGAGGTCCACAAGCACTGAGACATTAATGAGTTGCCTAGTAAAAGCCACAGAAAGAATGGCATCTGGAACAGGAGGAAGCAGCAAGCAGAGGCTGAGATGCTCTGAAACATGGCAACGATTGCACCAACTAGGAAAATCTCTCTCCATCCCTGGCCTTCAGGATTCCTCAGGAAGGGACAGCTGTCCACTCTCAAATGGTATCTACTTATCACCAGAACCATCTGTAAAACAGGCCTGAGTCTTTTGTTCCTGTCAAGAGACCCTAGGGAAGTCCTCAGGAGACAGACGGCAGCTGACCAGCAGTGGAGACCGCAGACACTTAGTCCCCTTCTTCCTGTCACTTACTTGCGCCCTCAGGGCCTGTCTGGGGTTAATCACATAAGTCCTCTTTTTTTAATGAATGATGGAGTGCTATTGTGCATCCCCAACTTTATGGCTTGCTGGGTCAGATGATGCCTTGTTCACTGTGAGGTCAGGTCACACGTCATTTGGTGGTCCATAGTCAAGCATTCAGTGTCTCCTAAAATCTAGGAGAGAAACACAAATTCTCTAGAAGAGTTTGTCTTCAGAAGATGGCAGGCCCTTGTTTAAAAAAATCCCAAAGTACAGTGGGTAGGGCGTTTGCCTTGCACGCGGCCAACCCGGGTTCGATTCCCAGCATCCCATATGGTCCTCTGAGCACTGTCAGGGGTGATTCCTGAGTACAGAACCAGGAATAACCCATGTGCATTGCCAGTTGTTACTGAGATTCACCAATCAGGGCCAACCAAAAACTCCAGACAGCATCTCTCTGTCACTGACCCTTCAAGCACCACTGGATCTGCTGGTCTTGACCCATGAAGCAGAGTGATGGGCACAGCAGCCTGAGTCTTCTGTTGTTCGGGGCCCCACTTAAACCAGCAGCTTTTTAGCTATCTCCAAAATAGGCTTTATCCACAACACTTCAACTCATTTCTAAACAACCAGATTGGAAACTGTTGTTTCCAAAATCCAAAGAGGCCCAATAAGTGTTACTTGGTTACAGTAGGAGCTTGAGTAATAGCCCATTCTTTACCTTGGCACATCCAAATACAGTATTTTAGCCATATACCAAATAATCAATAGCTCTGGAAATAAGCCATGCTACTTACCATAATCTTTTTATGTATGCCATTTTCCCCAAATTGGCCTTCACAGTCCAAGTCCTCTCTGGAATGTTCCTTTAATATGCATCTCTAGGCTTCTGGTGCCTTCTAAGAGTGAAGAGTAGCTAAACCCTATCCTTCTTCTTTTTCTTAATTTTATATTTATTGCTTGAAATACTGTGAGTTATAATATTTCTAATAGTGATTCCATGTGTACACAGTTCCAACACCATATCCATTACCAGAGTACCCACTTCCTTCCCCCAGGAACTGAAGATCTCTCCTTTTCAACCACCCTCCCCCTCACCCCAACTTAGGTCTGTGGATCACTTCTCAAGTTCTGTTGCCTTTGGTTCTTTGCTGCTGCCTTGCTAAGTATCTTCCTATCTCATATATAAAAGAAATCCTTCTGTGTCTATCTCGTTCCTTCTGACACTCAGCATGATATTCTCCAATTCCATCCATATTGCAGCAAAGTACATGATATTTTTTCTTTCTTAAGAGCAACATAGTACTCCATGGTGTGTATAAACAACTTTTTGATCTACTCATCTGTAGTTGGGCACTTAGGTTGTTTCCATATCTTTTCTATTTTACAAAGAACTTCGATGAAGACAGGCATGTATATATCCTCCCAACTGTGTTTCGAGGGTAGCTGTCAAGAAATGGTATCCTGGGTCATATGGGATTCTATTCCTTTTTTTGTGAGGTCTCAATATTGCTTTCCGTAGATGCCATTCTCACCAACAGTGAATGATGATCCTATCTCACTATAACCCCACCAACACTGTCTTTTCCAGACATTTTGATATATGCCATTTTCACTGACATTAGATGATATTTCAATGCCGTTTTGATTTGCCTAAGAGACATGAGCAATTTTTTTAATATGCCCATTTGCCATCTGTATCTCTACTTTGGGGTAGTTTCTGTAATCTGTGCCCTCATTTTGGATTGGGTTGTTGGACTTTTTGTCATTGAGCACTGTTAGTCCCTTATCTGATGTGTTAAGTGCAAAATTCTCCCATTCAGAAGAGGTTTGTTGGTTTTAAATGTTTGAGTGTCTTTTGTTGTATCACTTGTATCACTTGTCATCCCATTGCTCATCGATTTGCTCGAGCGGGCACCAGTAACGTCTCCATTCATCCCTTTCACATGCTAGTGTAGCTCAATGACATCTGCTCATTCCAGGAACATGAAGAGCCTCAAACCATTTGTTCAGGGTTTTGACGAAGAAGTCTGACCATCTCATATGTGGACAGTCAGGTGTTCTTTTGATGTCCTGTGGAATCTAGTCCATAATCCACTTGCTGTATGTAACTTTTTAATTTGATATGATCCTATTTGTTTATTTTGAGTTTTTATCTTTGCTTCTGTATCATATCATTGAAGACATCTCTGATGTTCTTTGTTCTTTTCAATGTATTGTACATATATCATATATGCTATAATATCTGTACTAGTCATAAAACTTAACCAGTGGATAGCAGTTTTTATCTCTTAATTACAGTATCTAGAACAGTACATGGTGGTACTTAATAGATATTTTTTCAGAGATTTATGTTCCAAAATTGAACAAAATAAAGCTCATTAACACCCAGGAACTTACATTCTTCTTCGGATAGGGAGTGAAAACAAAAGAAATTTTAACTCAGTAAATACAGCTTCTAGCATCTAGTTGGGATGTGATAAATGTCATGAAAAGTAAAGTGAAGTAAAGAAAAGAAAGGACTGCCTTAGTAAGATGCAGTATTGAATCATAGGTATATTACTTATCATTTACCAGGTTAAGATTTAGTCACAAATAGCACCAAATCTCAGTACTTAAAACAACCAATGTTTATTTCTAGCTCATGTGACATAATTATAATAGGTTGGTAAGAATTCTGCCCAAGATCTGCACTCAGAGATCCAGACTGATAGAGACCCCGCATCTAAAGGCAGGGACATTGGAAAGGAAACCTATAGAATCATAAACAGTCTTTTAAAAACATCCTCTTGGAAGTGACATATTTCTCCTCTGGTCGTATTTCTTTGGCCAGAGCAATTCAAATGTTCATGTCTAACTTCAAGGAAGGAAGTTAGATCTTTCTAGTTGTCAGGGAGAACTCACGTATTGATGAATAGGAGCAATGCATACCAGTGTTCGGTTGAGACGTTGATAGATCAGATATTTAAACAAGTAGGTATCTATGCGGGAAAAAAACTCTGACAGGAGAAACAACTAAGAAAATTCTAACTGCAGAGTCTACCTGGATTATTTTAGGAATTGAAGGAGGAATAAAGCTGAAGTGGAGTGAAAGAGAGATGGTGGGAGGAGTTAAGATGAGAGAGGTAATGGGAGGGGGCAGATACCATATCCAAGGAGGAAGGAATATGAATGTTTCAATCTCAATGTTCAATAGGCAATTCTGAACAATAACAATCTACTTTCTGATATATCCTAGATTTTATATTAGACTAGCATACCCTGAAGAAACACCAGTTAATATTAACACTTGAAAAAAAATGTGGATAATAATTGCAAAAGAAGGGAGAATCAAGAAAAACTGACACAGTGGCACACAATCACTTCAAAGTCTAAAGTTATTTAAAATATCTAAAATTATTGAAAAGTAATTTTATTTATTTAAAAATATATCTATGGAGTACCTACTGTGCATCAAGCAAAAAAGCTCAGGATAAAAATGAATAATAAACTGATGACCATTCATCATCTGAAAGCTTGATTCTGGAACAAAATGATTTAATGAGACAGTGAGATACAGCGCCGTGGAATTAAAGTCTGGCAACACTGGAGTAAGCAAATTTACCTAGATTTTATATGGAAGGTAAGAATTTTGTAAATTTTTATTTTTCCACTTCCTTTTCATGTTTCCAAATCATATCCCCGGAACTGAAAATGTAATACATTGGGTAGAGTGCTTGCCTGCATGTGACTGACCCAGGCTTGATCACTGGCACATCTGACTCTCAAACACCACCAGGATTGAGTCCTGAACACAGAGCTAGGGGTCAGCCCCAAGCACAACCGATATAGCCAAAACAACAGCAATAACAACACAACCAATCATATTTCTTAAAAAGCACTCATTTGAGCAAGGTGAAACTAAAATAAATGTCTTATAAAAAATATTGCTGGGCAACCTGCAGTATGTGACTTGAGAGTTTCTGCCAGGTCCCCCGTGCGGAAATCTCTCTCTCTCTCCTTCAACTTTTTCCCTGGACTTTAGACAGAAACCCAGAACCGCGCAGCCGCTGCCGCGGCCGCGCGACCTAATGTCATCTTAGTATCAGCAGTATGTAATGGTTCCTTCTTAATGGGTCGGACTTTTGTGGGTGATCCTAACAAGAATAGTAAGTATTTTGTTGAAATATTGAAGGCAATCAAAATGGTAGCCATCTCACTAGACTGAACTAAGCTATATCCCCACGCCGGCTGAGAAGAAATATCCTTCTTTCTCGGGAAGAAACGTGGCGTGGTGTCAAACATAGTGTGATGTCTATTAAGCAAACAGACCCGGTGGCGTGGGAATGGGAAATAAGGGGAAAAATTAGGTACATGGACCAGCAGGACGCTGGTGGTATCTCGAGCCGGAGCCGATATCAGCGCAAGAGCTTTGGTTCCAGAAACTGCTTCCAGACACTCTACTAGACTATCAACTAAGCCAGAGCCCCACGCCGGCTGATGACGGGAAATAACCATCCTCTTCGGTTTTTTTCCCTTTGTCAGACAGCGTGGCAACTACTAAACAGGCGTGAACTCAGTGGCGCGGGGCAAGGGGGAAAAAGAAAAGTTATGTAACAAACAGCAGGACTTAATATCTCTATATGCTTAGTAATGGAGAATTATCAAATGCCTCATTGGCAATAGGACTGTCTTTTTCTTTTTGGGGGGAAACCCCAGCAACGGTAGTGAGTTGTGTGTTGAAACATGGAATGTAATCGAGATAAGCGCAAATGAAGTGAAACTTATCACGTACAAGGGTGGGGACTAGGGAGGTGGGAGGGGGCGGCAGATATACTGGGGGGGTTGGGGATGGAAGATGGGCACTGGTGAAGGGAGGGGTGTTTGAATATTGTATAACTGACATAATCCTGAGAACTTTGTAACCCCCCACTTGGTGATTCAATAAAAAAAAAAAATTAAAAAATATATATATTGCTGGGGCTGGAGAGATAGCACCGCAGGTAGGGCGTTTGCCTTGCATGCGGTCGACCCGGGTTCAATTCCCAGAATCCTATATGGTCCCCTGAGCACTGCCAGGGGTAATTCTTGAGTGCAGAGCCAGGAGTGGCCCCTGTGCATTGCCAGGTGTGACCCAAAAAAGCCAAAAAAAACCCAAACATATTGCTTACAGAACTCATAGACTAGCCAAAGTACATTTCTATAGAAAAACTGTTTTCTTGACAAAATAGCAAAAACTAAGCATCAAATTTACCCAATTCTCTAATTATGATGGCTATCATATCATTTTACTATTTTTCACTTCTGGGAACAATCAAGTATATTGAAGTTTTTTTCTTCACTTTTTATCAAAAAAGTGATCATGGTGTACTGACATTTGATTAATGCATTTTCATCTTCCCAAATTAGCTATTTTGGAAATGTTTCTTTAAAATTACTTCTAGAAATATTATGAGATTTATAGTATATAAATAATTAAGATCCTCTGAAAGACAATAAAAAGTAAGCATAATAAATATATAATTCTTTTGATTGACCTACATGCACATACGGGTCTTTTTAATATCTTTCTTTAATCATATAATTTCTTCCCTAGAAGTGAATACAGCACCATAAACACTCTAGTAGACAAACCACTTAGTATATTAGATTTTGCCCTTGGCTTTTTATGTTTAACCATGAAAGGTAATCTATCATAGCATCTTTCTTCAAATTTACTGGTTTGGAAATCTATTAACAAAACTAGGCCGAGGTAAGAGCATCTTTCTGTCAATTTTAGAAATTTTCCTAATCTTATGTTTTACATTTCTTTATTTTATTATACATTTTAATTGATTTTATTTTGTATTTTGAGCCAACCTGGTAGTGCTCAGGGCTTACTCCTGGCTCTGTGCTCAGGGGTCACTCCTGGTGGTCCTCAAGGGGCAGGGATCAAGCCAGGATCAGACATGTGCAAGAAAAGTGCTTAAACTCCTTTACTACATCTCTAGCCTAGTGCTTTCACTTTAATGAAATAAAACATATAGACATAAGTAAACAGAACTCAGAAAATTCCCCTCCAAAGGGAGGGATTGTGATACCTCTAGATATTGGAGCACACTCTTGTATCTGGGGACCCTCTTGAAATGAGAGTGGTGGGAGTCACCATCAATTCTTAGTTTTCCTTAGAAGAGGAAGCAGCCTTTTACAGAAGACAAGACTGTACATGACGATTATTTGGAGAAAGAATGTAAGCAGGGAAGAAGGGGGCCCTTATTTGGCCACTAAGCCAAACAATTCAAGTAGGAAGGATGAGGAAGGAGTAAAATGAGTAAATATGAAGTGACCAAAATATAACTGTCATCATCAGACTCCAGACTTTATGTCTATAGAGTCAGTGAGAAGCATTTTCAAATTTATCTCACAGGATTGCTATTGTCCCTCTGATCACTAATATATGCTGGGAGGGAAGAAAAGCCATTGTAAATAAATTGGAAACCTAAATGCTAGTGTTGATAAGCCCTAATAAAATTAATCGAATGATTTTGTCACTTTCTTGACCAAAACTAATTTTTGCCCTCTTTTGTAGCAATCAGATTGGAATTTTCTAACATACACAAACATAAAATGAATTTCCCATTGTGCTTTACAAAGACCTAGATTACTAAGGTTGGATTTGAGGGAAAAGTAAGAATCAGCACTACATTTTTACATCAAAGATCACATTTCTACTGAATATATTTAAAGGTATCAGTTGTATTTTAGTTTTATTACTTGTATCACTTGTCATCCCGTTGCTCATCAATTTGTTCGAGTGGGCGCCAGTGTAGCAACCATAAAAACAAACCAAAAATGCCATAAGCACAGTAACAAATTAGCAGAGACATAAAAATGTTCATTTGTCATTTTATCTTTTTTAATCAAATATATATTTGCTTGTTTGGGGGGGTGGTCACAGCCAGCAATGCTCTGGACTTGCTTTTATCTTGGTGCTGAAGAATCATTTCTGGAGATATTCAGGGGTCCAAATGCAGAGTTGAGGATCAAATTGGGGTTGGTTTGCACAGGGCAAAAGCTATATCTCTTCTTTTTCCTTTTTTTTTTCTTTTTTTGGGCTCAGGGATACTCCTGGCTCTGCACTCAGGAATTACTCCTAGCAGTGATCAGCGGACCATACGGGATGCTGGAATCAAGTGACCTACCCAATGTACTGTCTCTCCGGCCCCACCTTACCTCTTGTACAACCGATCTCTCTGGTCCTTCTTACCCAAATTTTATTGAGTACTTAATGAGCATTGGAAATGATGTTTTAGAGAAAGAAAACAAGTCTACTGAAAAGCTCAAATCTAATGATATTGTTCCAGTAAGTGAACAAATGACTAGATACCACAGTGAACGTTACAGTCAAGTTATAAAGTAAGTCCCACGCAGGCCCAAGAGAATAATATCCTATTTATGTGAAAATTTTGAGGAATGTTCCTAAAGACAGAAAATTTGAGCTCATCTGGAAGTTTACTTAATATTTTTTTGGGATGGTTTCATATTTATTTTTTAAATTTCATGTAAATTTTTTTACATGAAATTTTAAATTTCATGTAAAAAAATTTAAATTTTTTTAAATTTTTTTAAATTTTTAAATTTTAAATTTTTTAAATTTCAATGTAGAGTTGACTCCAACTAGCAATGGACTGGAAGATTACAGCAAATAGAAACACTTCCTTTGTTTCCCCAAACTATATAGAACAAGCTACAAATTCCTGATGAGAACATTTAGTAAAATGAGCACCAACTTCAATAAGGACTTTCTACAATGGAAGTTTACTTAATATTTTAAAGGAAATGTTTAGTAAATGTGGGTCAACGTGTTCAGAGGAGAAAGGGGAGAAGCTCACATTTTCCTTTTAGAAAAGGGAAATGTGCCCTGGAAGAAGTTTGTCATGGAATTCCTATTGAGATAAAATCCAAAATCAATAAGAAGTAAAAGAAGACCTCTAAATTAATATTCATTTTTATGTGGGTTTGATCTGGAGAAAGTTTATATCAACCTCACACAGCTACAAAAGTTTTTTAAAAAACCAGAGGGGCCTCCTGCAGCCATGAAATGTGAATTCTATGCTACTGTTTCTGTTTTGAAACTGAAGCTAAGATGTATCAGCTCATAAGATGGTAAGAGGTTCTTAAGATATTTTTGAGATGGGGGGGCACAAAGATAGTATAATAGGTAGGGAATGTGGCTTGCATGTGGCCAACCTGGGCTCGATCTTGGCACCTCATATGCTCCTCTGTATCCAGCAAGAATGATTCCTGAGTGCAGAGGCAAAAGTAAGCCTTGAGCATGACCAGAGTGCCCCCAAAATAAAATACAAAAAAAAATTCTTTCAAAGATATTTTTGAAAAGAAACCAAGCAAGCTTCTAGGAAACAAGGTGAATATTGGGCAACAAACACCTGTGGAATCACTCTCCTTTCTTGACACCCCCCCCCCTTAATCCACTATTGCAAACCTTTGAAGGCAATCCCTTTATTTTCTTATTTAAAAATAGCAGCACAGATTTCCCCCCTTCCTTCGTTTAGCAGTGCCCAGGGGTCATACATATCTGGATGTGGGCCTTGCAAGTCTATATATATTTTTATTTGCAGGGCTTCCTGGGGATTGCAGACTTTCAGCTGTAGTGTTTGCACACACTTGGTTGTTGTACACTACACATACTTTGCTGTGGCACCTGAATAGCTAAGTCACCAGATGATACTCTAGCACTGGGAAGAGTAATGTCAATTGAACCCTCAGCCTTACTGACCTGAAGTTTCAAAGGCAGATGCTCTACTACTGAATTATTCACAGACTGCAGAACAGTTTTTTTTTTTAATTTAAGGCACCAAGATTTACAGCACAGTTTATGATAGAGTTTCATGCATACAACATTCCAACACCACAATCTCCACTAGAGTTACTGCTTGCCTTCACCATTATTCCTGGGTCTTGGTCCATCCACACACTTCACCCACCCCCAACACCACCCCTCCCTCTTGACTTGGGTAAACTCAGTTCTGTAGACCAGTTTTCAGGTTCTGTTGACCTTGGTCATTGTTATTCCCTTTCTATTCTTCTTTATATCTCACATATGAGAGATTCCATTCTGTGTTTGTATCCAGCACTGATTTTTTATTGCACTACATCACTGAAAAGAATATTACCTAAATAAAATCTTAAGTGCTCCAAAACTGAATCTTGTAAAACCCCATGTACCAAAGCATAGACAATACCACAGTTGGAGCAGATATAAAATGAACCTGGAATACTAAGTAAGAAGAAAAGGAAAGCTTCTGAATATTTAGTAGAAAGTGACAGGAGGTATTTTTACATTTATAAGATTAAAAAATAATATACATAAGAATGAACAAAATGAGCAAGAGAGATAATGCAGGAGATATTATGTATGCCTTGCATGCTGCTGACCCAGTTTCAATCCCTGACACCATAAATGGTTCCCTAAGTCCTTCCAGGAATGATCCCTGAGCAAGGAGTCAGAATTGAGCTTTAAGTACAGATGGGTGTCCTATCCACACACCAGGAAAAAAATAAGTAAAATAACAAATCAATCACTGTTGACAGGGATGTGGGGGGAAAGGAACCCTCATCCCTATTGGTGAGAACATGGACTGGTCCAACCTATCGGAAACAATATGAACCCATCTCAAAAGACTGAGAATTGAGTTTCCATGTGACCTAGCATTTTCACTTCTTTGCATCTACCCCAAAAAGAGTATTTTGAAAAAACTCCTATGTTCATTACAGCATAACAGCACTCCTATGTCCACTGAAGCACTATTCACAATAGCCACAATCTGGAAACAACCCATGTCCAAGTACATATAACTGGATTAAAAAAAAAAAAGATGGTGGTACATACACACAATGGAATACTACTCAGCATTAAGAAAAGACTGTCACTGTCACTGTCATCCCATTGCTCATCGATTTGTTCGAGTGGGCACCAGTAATACCTCCGTTGTGAGACTTGTTACTGTTTTGGGCATATCGAATACACCATGGATAGCTTGCCAGGCTCTGCCAGGTGGGCAAGATACTCTTGGTAGCTTGCCAGGCTGTCTGAGAGGGATGAAGGAATCAAACCTGGGTCAGGTTCGGCCACGTGTAAGGCGGACGCTCTACCACTGTAAATTATGTAATTTGCTGGATGGAATTGGGTATTGTTCTGAGTGAAGTCAGTCAGGAGAGGGACAGACAGAATAATCTCTCTCATAAATGAGACATAAAGGAACAAAGCAGGGGTCTAACAAATGCCCAAGACCACAGAAACCGTGACTGGAGTAGGAATCTTACCATGGGGAGGAGGGTGTTGTGGGGTTGGGGGAGAGACACTGGGATAGTGTGGAGGGAATAAGAGGTTCTGGTGGAGGGTGTGGAGCAAGAATGTATTAGGCACAAAACCCCACCATTAACAGTGCTACAGACCATAGTGCCCAAAATAAAATATTTTAATGAACAAACAAAATATGAGAAACTCAATTTAACATATTTGATATTTTTAGTCTGATACAATAATTTATATATGCATGTAAATGTATTCATGACTGCTGACATAGCAATAATTTTAGGAGCATTCTGGAAATAATCACGTATCATCTTCTATTGTGATGTATTTTGTTGTTTTGTTGGGGGAACACATCAGAGGTCTTGAGGATTACTCCTGGTTCTGTGCTCAGGTATCACTCCCCGGGAAATACTCAGGGGACTGACTATATGTGGTGCAGAGATTGGCTAAGCAAGTGCCATAACCTTTGTATTATCTCTCAGGCACAGTGATATAGGTTTTTTTTAACTTTCCTTTTATAAGTATAGTCATAAAAATAAATGGTTTATTATTTTAATTATGCTAATGAGCAAAGTAATAAGATGGAGGCTGAGAGTCTCTTGAATGCAGAAGTTGAGTAACAAACAATACTGGGTATTCTCAAAACTGGAAAACTAGACCTGAAGAGTCAAAGACAGCCAAGAGCCATATTGATGGATGTGCTATTATAAAGACTGCTTCTCTATAATGGTTTTATATATATATATATTTTTTTAATTTGGAGACAAATCTTTTTTTTTAATTGAACCACAGTGAGATACATAGCTACAAAGTTGTTCATGATTGGGTTGCATGACTATATTTCAATACCGTGGAAATGATCAAAAGTAGAGATCACAGTTGAAAGATTGGAGGTGAAGTAGCAGGGAAAACATAATAATGAGCTTTTACTTTAATCACTTGATACACAAGTTTGTCTGATTTTCATTAAACAAAGGACTACTATTTGAAGAACACCGAAAGATCTTGACAAAGGGAAGATTATTTGAAGTTTAAGTTCTAAACTCTTTTAAGGGTTTAAATTATTGTGCAGAGACCCTTTAAAACATACCACCACTATTGAGAACTCAAGAGAAGTGAAATAAGGAAGAACCTTGTTTTTAATATCTTTGAAGAGAAGCTTCTGCCTTTAGAAGAGTTCTCCAGAGTTCACAGGTTGGAACATCAGCCTATTATAACTGGTTTTGCATCTAGAAATTTTAATAAACCTTAGAATAACATGATGAACTGGCTGAACCCATAAGCCACTTTCAGACCTGTAAGTCTATGATGTCCTTCCCAAAACAGACCCTTGATGTACCGCAAAGATCAGTTTGAAGTATTTTAGGATAGATTAAATCTATATGCCCTACTCCAATATCTTTTGGAATATTCTTGGCTTTAGTCAGTTTCTACTGTAGTTTTATAAATGTGATGATAATACTTAAAATTTAATTTAAAGGATAGATATATATCCATCTACACATTATGCAAAATGCTTATTTTATAATTTCTTACATATTTCAAACTTTAATAATTTGTTTCTATTTAATTTTTTTAACTATCACTGATTTAGAACAGTTTTTAGGTCATATAAAAGTTTTGCTTTTAAAAAATTCAATATTAAAACATGTTTAACCTCACAGAAATGTCTTCAGTTTGTTTTTTTTAGACATAGGCTGAACTGTAATTCAGGTTCATATGCAGTAGCTGTACTTTCTCAATGAAGTATATGATATATATTTACATAAGTATTAATATAAAAATCAAATACTCCACACAAGATTGAATGAGGAAGAAATTATTTGAAGTGCAATTGCTTGCAAGAATTTTTCTTTAAGGTCTGGAAAGATAGTTCTACATACTTTTCTACATACTTTTCATGTAGGAATCCTGGATTCAATCCTTAGCACTGCATGGGAGCAACCCCCAATTGCAGATTCAGGTGTGTGCCCTGAATATCAGGCATGGTACCCACCAATTTTTTAAATTTAACTTTATATATTTTTATTGTACTTAGTTTAGATCAGATATTAATATTTCACTAAGTATATCTATCTCTTACACCTAGTTGTAGACAGATAAGATCCTTATGAGGTAGTATATGGATTGTTTAGAAGCTATAGCTATATAAGTAAGAGGATAAAACATATTCTTCACAAAAACATGCTAAAAGAGCTACTTATGAGTGGAAAGATAATTATCTAGTATTTTCTTTAAAGTCACACAGTAAAAATGTCATTAAACTCATTACACTTAGCAGTTAAACCATTCCTATCTTACCACTAACAACTGTACATTTAAAAATTTCGTGACATTGCTAATAAAAAAAAATTTCAATTTATATAATGTACAGATCCCTCAACTTAGATGTGAATACCAAGTATTATAAATAAATGTTTATCAAACTATTACTTTCAAAATTTTTAAAAAATTAAAGCTTCTGGGGTTGGAGTGATAGTACAGTGGGTAGGGCAATTAATTGCCTTGCACATGGCCAACCTGGGTTCAATTCATAGCATCCCATATGATCCCCCAAACACCACCAGGAGTACTTCCTGGGTGCATGAGCCAGGAGTAAACCCTGTGCATCAGCGGGTGTGACCCAGAAAGAAAAAAAAATAAAAGCTTCTGATGGGTATTATGGCTAGAACTGTTTATTTATTTTAGATTCTTAAGATAACTGAATTTACACAAAGTTGCACACAGCAAATCGGAAGTCCTAATACAGGCCAAATGGACTGGCCAACCTTCAAACCTAACTTCACATCTTCTACCTTCTCAAATTGTTCCTCCGAGCACAATTATCTCAGCAAGTGGCATCTCCAACATTCTTATTTTTCAAGGCAAAAAATCTTAGAACACTAGGCTTCTCTGTTATGTCAGATCTGCCAGCTACATTCAGGCACCTCTTAATGATGTTTTGATCAACAATGACTGGCATTTCAATGATGGTCCCAATAGGCTACAGAATATAGCAAAGATGTGTGGTATGCTACACCAACTTTGCATAAGTCCATTCAAATTCTCATATACAAACAAATTGCCTAATATCTTTCTCAGAACACAGCCCCACATTGACATAACTGAATGTATAGGTAAACAGGTCAGCCCTCCTTCCAAAGTATCTGAAGCTCCCTGACCACTTGTCACCACCTAAAGCGCTATCCCATCTCTGCAGGAAATAAGGGCTATTGTCAATGTGGCGCTCACTTATCAGGTTCTCTTCTGCAGTAAATGCCAGACCACACCATTCCTTTACTCCAAACCCCTTAGTAATTTCTAATTTCAATCAAAGTAAAAACCAAAGTCCTTAAATAACTTACAAGACCCTCTGTTTCTCCTCCATTATCTCCCATTATTCTACCTCATTTATTCTGCTCCACCTGCCTGGGCAGCCTCAAGCACTAAGCTTGCTTCCACTTAGAGCTTTTGCAGACCACTCTCACTTCCTGCTCTCATGCCAATCTGGAACTATGCAGATAAAATTATAAAAACAGGTCAATACTTTTAGCCATTTGAAGCTTCACGCATTCTGCGAGTCCTGAGTACAGTGGGTAGGGCACTTGCGTTGCAGCAACCCACCTGGGTTTGCTCTCCAGCGTCCCGCATGGTCCCCTGAAAATTGCCAGGAATATTTCCTGAGAGCAGAGCCAGGAGTAGCCCCTGAGAATCACAGGGTGTGCCCCCAAAGCAAACAAACGAAAAGCTTCACTCATTCATACAACTAAAATACATACATACAATTAAAATTCTCTTGGGTTCTACAATGTGCCAAACACAATACTAAATACTCAAGATTCAGTTGTAAAAAATGAGAAATATAGTGCAAGCCACATATGTCATTTCTAAGAGCTATATTCTTTCTGGATTCTACAGGACGTCAAAAGAATGCCTGGTCACCCACCTATGAGATGGTCAGACTTCTTTGTTAAGACCCTGAACAAACAGTTTGATGCTCTTCATTTTCCTGGAGAGAGCAGATGCCTTTGGGTTACACTAGCACGTGACAGGGTAGAATGGAGATGTTACTGGCGCCTGCTGAGCAAATCGATGACAAATGGGATGACAAATGATACAAGTGCTATTCTTTTTAAAAAATCAAAATAAGACAGATAAAGTATATTTTAGTGATATGTTTATAAAATATACCAAAATTTAACATTTTAACATTTAATGAAAATTTGTAATTATTGAGATATTTTACTTTTTCGCAGTGATCTTTAAAATCTATTTTTTTTTTTGCTTTTTGGGTCACACCTGGCAATGCACAGGGTTACTCCTGGCTCTGCACTCAGGAATCACTCCTGGCGGTGCTCAGGGGACCATATGGGATGCTGGGAATCGAACCCGGGTCGGCCACGTGCAAGGCAAACGCCGTACCCGCTGTGCTATTGCTCCAGCCCCTAAAATCTATTTTTTAATGCTTAGACTACATCCTAATTCCATTAGTCACATTTAAAATGTCCAATAAATACTTGGCCACCATAAACATCATAATAGCTGGCTTTCTCTTTATGATATTAAGTTAATCTGCAGATTCAGGTGATATTTTATCAGTCATTAACTATCAATGCTTAATAAGTGTTTAAAGAATGATATAGTATTATTTTTTCTGCATTTATCAGCTGGAATTTTTTATATGAATTCTTTGGATGTCTGGAGGTATTATTCTTACATGAAAGAATAAATACTCACCTCTTTTTTATACTAGTTTTCCCAATGATAAATTGATTTCCCAGCATCCTTGAAGGTGACCAATTTTTTTGTCACTATCATCAACACATGTGTTTTAATATATCTGATTAATGCTCTTACCTTCTTCTAAATCTGACTAGTGAGAGCTCTTTCCAGCTGAATGCTGTGGCCTCTTGATATGACCTTAATAGTCTTCAGTTGTTTCCGTCTTTATTGGCATGAGACATATGTATATATATTTACTATGTATGTCCTAACCCAGAATCAGTCATTTCACAAGTCCCAGTGGATACTGGCCTTTACATAGTCCATAGGAGATAATGTGCTAATATTTAAGGAATGGGAGGAGTGGGGTAGCACGTTAGGACATGATTTGTGGAGAAAAACTTGCCATTAAAACTAAGAAAGTTTACCCAAGATCCTGGAGAAAAAATAAGAAAAAATGTGATAACAATGAAATGATAGGGAGACAATACTGTAGGACAAGTTTCATTGAAATGTCAATGTAGTGAATGCCAACTTTTAGTACAGGCTTTTCTTGTTTCTGTTACTCCTAATGTGGGCTGATAATACTGTTTTAAACACTGTCTCCTGACTGGTAGTGAAGAAATACCTATGTAACCAACTTGAGATCTCCAAACTCTTCATTTGAATTGCCAGCTGCTGACTCAAAATTTCCACTTGGGTACCTTGTAGGTATCTTGAGCTTAACAGGTCTGAAACTAAACTCATGGTTATCACATACCCACTCCCAAACCACTCCATCCTCAGTATTCCCCAGACCAAGAAAATGACACAAATTATTTGTTTAGTTGCTCAAACTAAAAGAATCCATTTTCATTCTATTCCTCCTAATATTTACAAAACAAGCGAATCAAACCTAGATACAAGTTACTAAATAAGGGGAAAAGATAAAATAGGGTGAAAGATAGTAGTCTGGCGGCTGGGGAATCTCAGGACTTGAAGGAGAGACTGGATGATTATATTTGGCGTTTTATTAATTCATTAATTAAATTTTACCTCCTGAGTCTGGACTCTGAAGAGAATAAACCATGAAATACCAATAAATGAAAAAGTTCCCAAGGAATATCCAGGTTCCTGAGCTACAGGACCAGACAGAAACTGACAACCTTGTTTTTTTTGTTTGGGGCTCACACCTGATATTCAGGGATCACCCCTGAGTACTGCCAGTGCTCCCTGAGCATAATCTGTATGTGGCCCCAAACAAAAACAAACAAACAAATAAACAAGCAAATTGAAATAGTGTCCCTTCCCTCTCTCTCTAAGGAAAGAAAGGAGCCCAAAAATCCTGGGAAGATCTTTGAGCAGTCTATGTATGTTACCTAGAAAATAACAGAGCAAAAGGTTTGAAAATGGGACCCCATTCTGGAACACTGCCTAGAATCCAGATGTGTCTCTTGGGGCACACAAGTGGCCCGGGCAGACCAGAAGAAGACCACTGAAATCCTGAAAATTTAACTGATATATGAATCACAGCCTCCAAAATTGGGCCAGCATTGCATTCTTAACAAAAACTCATTTTCCTCTTGCTAAAAGACTGAAATAAAGACCAAAATAAGAACCAGAGTCACATGACTTTGTACTTACAATATTCAGGATACAATATAAAACTGCTTATTGCAAAAACAATGAAAATCTCAGCCTGAATGAAAGGCAAACAAATGTCATTAACACTGAGTTTTCACAGATAGGGAAATTATCTGACAAGGAATTTTTTTTCCTCATTAAATTTTGTTTTTAATGGGTCTCAAAATTCTGTGACAGATTTGTGGTCAAGTTGTTTCCATTAAAAATTACTGGTTGTAAAACTAATAACTTTCACATACACACATACAAATGATCCTCAAAGCATGTTTCTTTCTTTCTTTCTGAAGGTTTTTCCAATGAGTTGCTATCATTTACCAATTTTTTACTATGGCCAATTAAATGGCAAATTGAGATGTACAGTTCTGAGATGGTTCTTCACCACTGAGTAAGATTGGGGTGGCAGGTACTGGTGATACTACTCATAGCACATGAACCAGGTAAGGGCACAGACCAAAAGCCACTCTGGAAAAAGAAAGAAATTGCTTTGTCCCTGGCTAGGAGTTGGGTACCACTGACCAGATTCCTCTCTATCAAGCACAGAGGCAAGACAAGAATTTGAAAGCATCAGAAAATATTCAACAAGCAATTATAAATTATCCTGAAACAAAAAGAAGTAAAAAATCTCCAGGAAATAGTGAATACCACATAGAACCAAATGTAAATTATAAAACTAAAAAAATACAATAAATGAAATTGAAAATTTTATTTGAACTACTCTAAGGAACAAGAGACAGCATTTTTTTTTAAATCAGGAATTTGGGGGTGGAGGCAGAGATGTCACTCAAATGGTAGATAATATCATGAGAGTGGTGCTGGAATGATGTATGCATGAAAAAGAACATTTAGCAATATTGTAAATCATAGTACCTTAATAAAAATGATAATGGAAAAAACAGATACCAACTTTTACTGATGGTAGGAATGTTGTCTGATTTAGCTTCTAAATAAGAAGTCTCCTCTGGAGACTTTTAAATAATATGGGGACTTCAGTACCCAGTTCCTAGTACCTACATTAGCCCATCCACTGCAACCACCAAAGTGGCCCAGGAACTTCAAGGGCCAGACAGCATCATATTAGCATCTCTCCCTTAGGTCCTTGCTCTGAAACTACCAGAATTGCCGGTGATGTTCCAGGACCACCTGCATACCACGTGGGAGGCACCTCCTGTCCCCACCCCTGTCCCCACCCCCATCCCCACCCCCGCACACACATACAAACCACAAATCAAAATTTAAAAAAGACAGAACTAATGAGAAATGGAAAGTTCAAAGTGCCCCAGTGAGTGGGCTAATGTGGGTACCATGATGGTAAACACTCTGGAGTATCTCAGAACCTGTCCTCACCTCTTTCCTTGCTCAGCACCCAGATATGCAGACTTCCCAGCAGTTTCGTATTTTGCTGTTTCATTTGCTCATGTTTTAAAACTTGAGCTTTCTGCATAAGCTTCCTCTCTCAGATGGGATTTCTCTGACATTCCATCTAAAACAGCACTGTGCATTAATTACTCCAGATTCTAAAACAAGTTTATTTTTTCTCTTTCACTTATTATTCGACATTATTCTTACAGATTGATATTTCATTTGCCCTCTAGAATCAAATTTCATTGATAGATCTCCAGCACTGAAAAGATACTTGACAATAGTTTGGGTATTTTTGTTTTGTTTGGGGGGACACACTAGTGATGCTCAGGGCTTACCTAGTTTGGACTCAGGGATCACTTCTGGCAGAACTTGATGGATCATATGGGGTGCTAGGAATTGAAACCAACACCCTGACTGCTCTACTGTATCTCGACAATCAATGGAAGGAAGGAAGGGAGGGAGGGAGGAAAGAAGAGAGGGAGGGGGAAGGGAGGGAAGAGGGGGAAGGGAGGGAGGAGGAGGGAGGAAGGAAGGAAGAAAGGGAGGAAGGAAGGAAATGGTAATTGAATCTCCCTATTTGCAGCAAAGGATGTATGAGAAAAATATATGAGAAATACAAATACAAAGGAAAACATAAAAGAATAAATTAAGAACAAAATAACATAAATTAAGAATAAAAATTGCTGAGACAATAAGAAATAATGAGAAATGAAAAGACAAGAATAGAGTAAAAGATCAAACCAAAGAATAACAATGCTTCGGAGAAGTGGGACATAATAATTTTTAAAAGTAGGAACCAAATTAATATTTGGAAAAAAAATTTCTTAGCTTTGTAAAAGCCTGATAAAAACAAATAAAAATTATAGTGGTATTTTACAAAGAATCAACTAACTACAAAACACTCTAGAGAGAGCTCAGATTTTTTGAAAATATAGGCAAATGGAAAAACTTCATGTTTTTTTTCTTTCTTTTTTTTTTTTGGCTTTTTGGGTCACACCCAGCAATACACAGGGTTACTCCTGGCTCATGCACTCAGGAATTACAAAAACAAAGCAATATCCATATATTTCAAGGCAAAAAATTTTGACCTGAGAATTTTATATTTAGTTGCACAGCTTCTCAGGTGTGAAACATGAAGGTGCTGATAAAACTACCTCTCTCTGAGTTCAGAGAGACAGCTCAAAGGACTAACTGCGTGCTCTGCATGCCAGAGACCTGGGTCTCATCCCCTGCCACACATCGTTCGCAGAGCACTGCCAGGAATGACCCCACCATGCCTTCTAAGCACACACACACACACACACACACACACACACACACACAGTTGCCTTTTCTCTAAAAATTTCCTTGGAAACATTCTCTAGTTGACTAAAAGTTGTTTCAAAATAAAGATCTCAAGAACATCATAAAACATTTATAACAGCCTCTTTTTATTGGAGACCCAGCTGCTATTCCCACTTCTTGCCATCAAAAGCTCTGGTACTAATTTAAATAGACCCTTCATCAATCACTGGGTATAATTTACAAGGGTCTAAGCCAATCATTATAATACCAGAGATGGACTCAAATCTAGATAATGAGATGTAAGGAAAGATACATTGGGGGATTCTAAGAAATATTCTTTGGGTGATGAAAAACTGACAAAAGAATTTCTCTCTACTTTTGGTAGCATTTAGGTATGACATGACCACTGGAACTATTAGCCATTTTGTAACAGAAAGGAGATAAGCTTAAAACCAATAGCCAGATACTGAAGATGATAAAACTGAAAGAGATCATGAAGGTTACTGCTTATATCTTTGTGTCACCAAATGAGGCTACCTGAATTAACTGCAAGTTTCTTTAATAAAACAATTTTTTGTAAGTCTTTTTTATAGTTAAGGGCTATGGTCATTTGAAACTGAAAGTCTTCCCAACTGATACAAGATTTGAATTACTTTTTAAGAAAACTTTGTGAAGAAAATCATTGAAATCCACAGAAAATTATTTTTTATGAAGATACTTGTTAAGGTACTACCACATAATTATAATGGAGAATAGAAAACATGTAAATGTGGTGGAATATATGAATAATTAGATATTATATAACCTTATGGTTTAAATTTAATATTTAAAAGTACTGATTTTAGAATCTATTTAAAACTGGTAGAAAATATACTAAAAAATACTAAAATTTTGCCTTTTAGTAAATGGATTATAATATTATAATTAGTTTATTTATATTATATATGTATATTATATATTATATAATTGCTACAATTATATCTTATAATTATAATTATTATAATTATAATGTTTTTCTTTAAAAATCTTTTATACTTATATATAACTCACCTGTATAATAATTTTTCATTCTTATTAAGATCTATTAAATTTTTATATACTTTAAACATAAAAATAAATTTTAAACATTTATGAGAATATAATTGTGAAAAGTACATGGCAGCATGAGAATTTTTTCAGTAATATTAGTAAAATATATATAACATATAGATAATTTTACTAACAATACTTGAAAAAATGGATGTATCCATCCACCAAAATTAACATACCTTTCTTGTGATGGTGGTGAGATTATACATGAGTCAGTGTTTAATATTGTTTTTACAATGAACTCTACTAAGATTAAAAATATAACTCAATTTTTCCTTTACCTTCATGGAATTTTTCCTTACTTATCACAACAAAATAAATCACTTCCCTTACCATTAATTTGTTCTTTCATTGTTTTTATTATTATAATAATAAAATAAAATAAAATACCATGTACTTATTTCAACATTTTGCTTGCTTTTGTATTTTGGCACCAGAGATTGAACCCTGGGTTTCACATATTCAAGACACATAATCACCTCTGCCACTGATTCCAATAGTGGGAAGCCATAAATGGCAAAATTAATGTTTTACTTGATTAAAAAGTAATTAGCATCATACAAATATTGGATGAGTCTTATGGGCATGTTACTAAGTGAAAAAGCCAAACTAAAAAATACCTAGCTCTATCTCTACATACAGATATGTGGATATACTTACTTAAATATAATTCCATTTATAGGACATTATTAAAAAGGAAAAACTAAAGAGAAAATGAATAGACCAATGATTTGAAGCCTGAGGGGACAGTTGATTAGATAAAGTACAGGGTTTATGGAGGAGTGAGATCAATTATATATTTGTCTGATACTATAATAGTAAATATATGAGACTGTGTACTTGTCAAACCCACAGAAAAATGTGCCTTAATAGATGTAAAAATATTTTAAGCATTTTGAAGTATTTCAGTCTGTGAAGAAATTATACAACTATGTTCTAAATGCATGGAACAATTTCACTGAAGATGGAGGGGAAAGGTGCTGACCTAAGTAACAAAGAACAGATAGAGTTTTTAAGACACAAGTCAAAGAGAATGTCATACAAACATTGTGCTCCAGTTGATAAAGTTGAAAACAGTTTTATACACACACACAAACACAAACACATACATCCATTTCAACTAAAAGTTAAACAAATGATTGGCAAATGATAAAAACTAATTTTCTCAAGAATGAACCCTATGCTAATGAACTAAAGGTAAATAAATCAGTATACATTTATCTAAATTAACATATATACATATAGAAATATTTATATGTGTGTGTGTGTGTGTGTGTGTGTGTACATCACAAGGGTCATAAAGTTCCACATTACCTGGGTTCCGTGGTGGGACTTCACTCATGCGTGAGGCTTGCCTGAGTGTGTGGAAAGTGACCAGGAGCGTGGCAGCAGTTGGGTGTTGGAGGCGACTGCCAGGCCTGGGTTCCTTGGGGCAGAGAGAGTTCTCACCTGCCCCCCTCTGGGGCATCCCAAGTGAAAACAATCAGGCGCGGAGTCCGGTGGCATGGTTTTGGGAGCCTCATTTTATGCTCCCTTCCAGGAGAAGGTTGGACTCTGGGCTCAACAGGACCCAGGAGCAAAGATCCTCTGCCTGCTTCCCCCAGTCTCCAGCGGCCCAGGGGTCATGCCCCAAAACCACCTCCTGCCAGAGCCAGATAATCTCATCGGCCACCGTCCAGAACTCATGACTGCTTCTCCCGAAAGGGAACATAAAATGAGGTCCCTATAACCATGCCACCGAACTCTGTGCCAGGTTGTTTCACACAGGGCATCCCAGAGGGGGGCGGGTGAGAGCCCTGCCCACCCCAAGGGACCCAGTCCCAGCAGCTGACCTCCACAACCCAACCACTGCCATGCTCCAGACCACTTTCCACAAGCTCAGGCTGAGCTTCACGTCTGAGTGAATATATTCCTAAACCGCGGTCGCGAACACTCCCTACTCATTTTCCATAATTACCACACCATATTTGATTGGAGGCAATCAAATAAGATGGTGCTGATGCCACCCGAGCCCCTTGTGTTCTCCTGAACCCAGCTCATCATCTCGCCTTAGACAACACGCGGCTCAGCATGCCAGGCATGGAACTCTACACGTGATTCCTGCTGGAACTCTACATGTGATTCCTGATGGACATCGCCAGCTGTTTAGCAAGATTTGGACAGAATGGCTTCGGAGGGGCATGGAGAAACCTCGGCGGCAGCCAGGCCAAGTCTCAGCACTGTCGGACAAAGAGCCATGGCAGCAGTGCCCGCAGTGGCTCATCCACTGTGGGGTGCTGTCAGCCAACCACCGGGTGACCGGGGACTTGGCGCAGGTGTTTGACCTGGTACAGACCTGCTGCAATAGGGTCCTGTTCTGCCAGCTGCTCAACAAATTCTGTGCTCAACAAACTCTCAAGGAGATCAACCTGAGGCCACAGATGTCCCAGGTACTGCCCAGAGACACAGGCAGGTATGTGTTTATCAGTGTTAAGATTGTTACACATGCCAGTCGACAAAAAGATCACATTTGGTAAACTGGGAACACCTTTAAAGGTGATTAGAGGCCGCCCCAAAAGACGTTGTCCCTCTCGGAGAGCCCAACCGAGAGTATGCCACCTGCACAGCAGAGCCTGGCAAGTTACCTGTGGTGTAGTCGATATGCCAAGAATAGTGAAAATGACAATCCTCATTCCTCTGATCCTGGAAGAGCCCCTAATACACCATCAGGCTACACTAACATGGGACAGGGATGAATTGAGATGTTACTAGCAACCCCTTGAGCAAACTGATGAACAACAGGGTGACAGTGATACAGTGATACAGTAATGTGTGTATATATGCAGTGAAAAGCAACATACAGTATATTTAAGAAAACTACTCTCTGCTACTAAGACCTAAATTGAATGGGACTTCAGTCATAATGAGTGTATCTATTGACAGGTCTTACTCTCTAACACAGTTTTCCTTAAAAAAAAAATAGTACTCACAAGAAAAATGGCAATCAGTAATTCAGAACGGGAATGGAAAAATGAGTTTGGCCTATGTTTCTGGACCAGAATAATGTTATATACATACAATCACAAACTGATGATGTTGTGTCCAAGACACACAGGATTCGGTTGAAAGAGCCCCCAGTAAACAAAGCTCAAACTATTTACACAACAAAGCTAGATTCTTTTGAATTATAACTTCCTACTGGGATGAATGAATTCTTTGAATACATAAATAAATAGGAGAAGAGAGGGCCGGAGCGATAGCACACCAGGTAGGGCGTTTGCCTTGCACGCGGCCGACCCAGGTTCGATCCCCAGCGTCCTATATGGTCCCCCAAGCACTGCCAGGAGTAATTCCTGAGTGCAAAGCCAGGAGTAACCCCTGAGCATCGCTGGGTGAGATCCAAAAAGCTAAATAAATAAATAAATAAATGGGAGAAGAGACTTTTCTCCCATGTAGAAAAGTCCACATCCATTGTGCAGAAGAGCCATCTTCAAGATGAAACACAGTTCCCCAGTCATTAAGTGTGGGTATACAAGGCCACTTTCTTGTAAACGTTACAGTTTGGAAAGAGGAAGAAAAGATCACTTCCTGTGACAGAGCCTGATAAACTGTACCCTAGCCAAGCTATAAAGTTTATTATCGGCATTTTTGGGATCAGTCTGATATGATGTGATAAAAGGGCACTCTACCTCTGAGGCCTTCCTCTCCAGTATCCATAACCACAGGAAAGCATTAAAAAAAATCAAGTCAATCCAATTGATGGATATTCTACAAAAGCTCACTTGTGTTTCTCAGTGACCTAGGTCTGAAAAAAAAAAACCTTTAAAAGCCTGAACATCTTTGGCCAGAGTGATAATACAGTGGGTAGGGCATATGGCTTGCATGAGGTCTATTCAGATTCAATCCCTGGCATCCCATATGATCCCCCAAGTACCTCCAGGAGTAATTCCTAAGTGCAGAGCCAGGAGTAACCCCTAAGCATCATTGGGTGTGACCCAAAAAATTTTTTTAAAAGTCTGAATATCTGTCATAGCCCACGGGAATTTTAAGAAAATAGGGAATTAAATATAGCATGGGAACCTGGATAGGATATAGAACAGAAAAATGAACAAGGTTTAAAAAAAACTAAGGAAAATGATTAAGATATGAACTGTAATTAATAATAAAGTACTCTATTTGAGCACAAATATGTCATAATGACTTAGAAGTTATCAGTAGAAGAAAGTTCGTGTGTACATGGTGGGGGTTATTAGTACTATAAACATCTGTTTTCACAATTTTCTATAAGTATCTATCAACTATAAAATATAAAATTTCTCTGCTTAAAGTAGTATTTTCAGTTAACCACTCTCTTGTGAGACAGGTAACTCATACTACATAGAAAAGTCCTAAACTTGGACTCACACCAAGATCTAACTCTGCTTGGCTTAAGAAGATTCCGATAGAGACGTTGACGTGCCACAAAATAATTTTGTGGTTCTGGGAGGAGCTGGGTCAATATCAACTTTCAAATGAGGAGTTTAATTGATGATCCTTAAGGTCCCTTCTTAAAATTCTAAAAGAGTTGAATTCAAGGTCAGCCTGTGTCACTCCCTTCCTCACAAAATTGCAAACAGTCTTCTGGCCCCACCCAAACAAAGCCTCTTAATTTGGCAGCTTTAAAATAAGAAGGGGGCTGGAGCAATAGCACATCGGGTAGGGCATTTGCCTTGCACGCGGCCGACCCGGGTTTGATTCCCAGCATCCCATATGGTCCCCTGAGCACCGCCAGGAGTCATTCCTGAGTGCAGAGCCAGGAGTAACCCCTGTGCATCGCCAGGTGTGACCCAAAAGGCAAAAAAAATAATAATAATAAAATAAGAAGATCAAAATACATCATCTTTAAGTGCATTTCAGCCCTAAAGATCTTCACCTTTGTAACACTAATGTTCCTTTCAATTTCACATTTACTTCAGCAATTCAAGTTGCATTATAAAACTCCCAAATTACTTCAGGCCTAATTTAAACTATAAGCTTCATGAGGGCAGGGGATGTTCTGCTTTGCTTCCAAAGGTATCCTGGGCTAAAAATAGTGCTTTTTACACATGGCAAATACTCAATTAGGACCATGAACAATAAATATTTACTTTTCAAAACACAGTCTTCAACTGAAGAGGAAGTAGATGACTGCAGCTCTTCAAAGAAAGACACTCAGAAGGGAAGAAGCAAGATGGCATGTCCATTAGAAAACATCATTCCCTATATAAATCACAGTCATTTTGAAAATGAGCTTCTTATAATGCAGGGATTCTAATAGGGTTTTTTTTTTTAAATTCCTCATCAATGTCTTACAGAGGTAGTAAAGTGAAAAGAAAAGACATGTCAAAGCAAATGCAATCCACAAACTCCCGCTCTAGTCATAAATTTGTGCCAGTTGCATTGGCACAAATTTTGCTAGAGAAACATGAAATGAATAAAGTGGTGCTTTCTGTGAGAAGAAAAAAAAACAGAAATTGCTGAGAAGAAACCACACTTATTCCCTCATTGTGAATTTGAAGGCAGTCATATTTTATCTACCTACTCCTCGGGAGGAATAGGTAGATAAAATTTGGAATACTTGAAAAGACAAGCAATGAAAAACAAAAAAGGAAAAAGAAAGAAAATATTTGAGTTTTATGCCCAACTTTTCACTCTTATATCTTCTATTTTTGCCTTTAAAATATTCTCAATAAGGGCTGGAGCGATAGTAGGGTGTTTGCCTTGCATGTGGCTGACTCATATTGGATCCATAGCATCCCATATGGTGCCAGTAAATTTCTAATAAAAATTAATTATATCGGATCTTTCAGATGTCAATAAAGATAACAAATGAATCAATATCAATAACTAAGTATAATTGCTTTGCAACTTAAAGATATAAGGATAGATATAAGATATTAGGATAGCATATAAAAAGGACAACTTTTGAGGTTGATTGATTTTTTTCATAAATCTGAATGATAGGTAAGAGTTTTAACCTGCATTTTACCTCTCAAAAATTTCCTTAATAAGAGGATCATGTCTTATTCATATATCAGCTCCACTGTGCTTAGTCTAATTTTTAGAACTGCTACTTCAATAAGAGGAATTTCTGTCTTCTTCTTACATGAATTCTTTTTAAAGGACATTGCTTCCAAAATATTTCACTGTAAGTGAACACTGATTTTGATCTAAAGTTTTGATGTCTGAATTCTGAAGTTGCATCTTTATTGCCAAAAATCAAAGTTGGTTCCCTGAGATAAAGGACTTCATATGTACCAATAATGCTGTCAGCTGGTACTCTGGCCCCTCTCACCTACCTGCTCCGTCTCACACCAAGGTCATTACCACCGTAAGGCCATTTCACTTGCTCTCCCTGCCCCCACACATCCATATAGCGAGTTCCTTGACATTAGTTATTCCTGAACACAGAAGTCATTTCCCAGAAAAATTATAAAGCAATTTGAAGTGGCTCTTATACTTCCTGACCCAACTCATCATCCTTCCTTACCATTTTCCAAGTATTTTTCAATTACCTAAAATCATCTTGTCCATTGTTAAAGTTTTGGACTCTAACCTTCTCCATACTGGACATAAATTTTATAAAATCAGGGGCTTTTCCACTGTTGAATCTCCATGATTGCAACTGAGCTCTAATTAAAGAGTACCCCAAATGTTTTAATTTTTAATTAGAGAACTCAATTCAGAATGCAAACAATGAACATGAAAGGGCAAGTAAAAGCCTTCATTGAGCTTCTTGTGAGTTCCTTAGCCAACAGAAACATCTAGGTTCCTCTAGAACCATTGAAATATAAGACCATAATGTTATTAGTTCCATTTTTAATAAAATTGATATAGTAACATGCACCCGCTTCAGCAGGTGTTATGAAATTAAACAAGAATACAAATCCAGGGGCTGGAGCAATAGGACAATGCGTAGGGCATTTACCTTGCATGATCCTGACCCAGGATCAACTCCCAGCATCCTGTATGGTCCCCAGGATCAATTCCCTGTCCCGAGTACTGCCAGGAGTAATTCCTGAGTGCAGAGCCAGGAGAACCCCTGAGCATTGCTGGATGTGACAAGAAAGAAAGGAAGGAAGGAAGAAAGGAAGGAAGGAAGGAAGGAAGGAAGGAAGGAAGGAAGGAAGGAAGGAAGGAAGGAAGGAAGGAAGGAAGGAAGGAAGGAAGGAAGGAAGGAAGGAAGGAAGGAAGGAAGGGAGGAGAAAGAGAGAAAGAGAGAAAGAAAGAAAGAAAGAAAGAAAGAAAGAAAGAAAGAAAGAAAGAAAGAAAGAAAGAAAGAAAGAAAGAAAGAAAGAAAGAAAGAAAGAAAGAAAGAAAAGAAAGAGAGAGAGAGAAAGAAAGAAAGAAAGAAAGAAAGAAAGAAAGAAAGAAAGAAAGAAAGAAAGAAAGAAAGAAAGAAAGAAAGAGAGAGAGAGAGAGAGAGAGAAAGAAAGAAAGAAAGAAAGAAAGAAAGAAAGAAAGAAAGAAAGAAAGAAAGAAAGAAAGAAAGAAAGAAAGAAAGAAAGAAAGGAAGGAAGGAAGGAAGGAAGGAAGGAAGAAAGAAAGAAAGAAAGAAAGAAAGAAAGAAAGAGGAAGAGAGAAAGAAAAGAAAGAAAGAAGGAAGGAAGGAAAGAAAGAAAGAAAGAAAGAATTTTTTAAAAAATATATAAATTCATGATGACAATTAGAAGCAGGGGCTCAGTTGTCATCCTTAATGGCAAATTTTATTATTTAAATGTGTACCCCCCCCCAAAAGCACCACTGCTATTTCAAGCACATATCTTTGGGTGTAACTGATAAAGTCAAACAACACTATGTATCAGGAAGTATAAGATAAAGTAAATAGTGGGATGAAGAGGTAGAACAGTAGGCAGAGTGCTTGCTTTGTGTACAGCCAACCTGGCTTTGATCCCTGACATCCCTAGAATACCACCAGGAGTAATTCCAGATTGCAGAGCCAGGAATCACCTTTTGAACACTGCCAGTTATGCCTCCCTCCCAAAAAAAAGACAAAGTAAATAGCTTTCTTTAGTACCAGACCTTTTGCACATACACCTTAGTGAACTAGATGAAGAAATCTGGGGATCTCCTTAGTCAGGAAAAGATATATGACTCAGAAAGAATGAAATTGGAAAGCATATCAAAATTACTTGAGTAACTCTACTTTCAACTGAGAAAAGTGCATTACCTATATTACATGCTCACTTTCTGTCAACATAGGCATAAGTATTGAGCAAAGACAGTATTATTTGCATTATTAATAATTAAATTTCCCAGGTAATTTGAAATAAAGGAATGATTTGTCGATCTTTTTTATAGGCATAATGTAAGCAGATCTATAAATTGTTGATAGCTTAATACATAAATCAGAAAAACATTTTTATCTTGGCTTAGTGATGACACAAATGTGTCATCACATCCAAGTGGCAAACAGAAAAGAGTATTTAGAAGAAAATGGCAGACCATGTTTAAGAGGTGATTGGTACCATGTGTCCTAGACAAGATGAATGTCAAAACAGTGTACCCTGGTAGAGTCGAACAGAAAAAATTAACTCTCATGCACTGAAGACTTCACAGCCAAAAATGGAGTCGTCCATTTTAATTTTCAGAGGAATTTGGTGAACAAATGACTAGACACCCACCAAACCTTGGTACTAATGAAAAATACAGTGCATTCTGAGAAAATCAATATATAGTTTGCCTGAAGGTATCCCAAAGGAAACATTCAGTTATTGAGGTTTAAAATACGTTAGCCCCAGAATAATAAAATTCTTGAATTGCAGGCGTTTGCAAGAACAGCAAAAGGGTTAAAGACATTTTATATTTTATCAAAGCTCTCAAAAGTGCTGTGCAGAGTTTTTACTCATTTTATTTTTTTTCTTGCTGCTTTTTCATGCAAAAGCCTTCATCAGTTCCTCAGAGCTTGTCTTTACTGTCCAGACCTTCTTAATTTGCTCTTCAAATAAAATAGTCCAATCCCACTCTTCACAGACCTCCACAGGTTCACTTCGTCACTGAAGATTGAGCAGAGGAAACTGGTGCTTATTTGAGTAATAGACAAATACTTATCACGATGTCCAAGCATTGGAGTTAGTTACAAAAATCTTGGGGGTTTTTTGTTCTATTTGGGGTGGAAGAATAAAAGTATCTTTTTAGGAGCTGAAAGAATAATACAGCGGGTAAGTCATTTGCCTTGTACACGACCAACCCAGCTTCAATCCCTGGTATCCCATATGTTCCCCCTGAATACCTATGGCCCCCTGAGCACTGCCAGGAGTGTTTCCTGAGTGCAGAGCCAGGACTAAGCCCTGAGCATCCTCAAGTGTGTCCCCAGAACAAAATTAAAAAGGAACTTTTTAGCTCTAACATTTGGCTTTGATTTTGATTATGAACTTTATTATGTTTGATGACATATAAGAAAGTAGTCAATTTTCTATATTTCTTAAATGCAATGAAAATGTGAAAGGGAAAACCTATCATAGCGGAATAAGAAAACTAAGCTACTAAACTATGGATTGGAGATAGTCTAGAGATCAGGTGCTTGCCATGCATTTGATAAGCCCCAGTTCTTATCAAATCTTATCTTATCACCAGCATCACCTAAGATCTGGAGAGCACCACCAGGAATGACTCCTTGAGCACCACCAGGTCTGACCCAAATCCATCCTGCCCTCCCTGTCACCCCTGCGCCCCCCACTGCAGTCACAAAAGAAAAGCAAAAGGAAACTGAAATACAAATTAAAAAATCAGAAACTCAGTTTGAACTAACTCATGAGGTCAGTTTGGCTAACAATCTAATTTTTCCTTAGCTGTTTACATTTATTAGTTAATTATTTGGTGTTTTCTTAATAAGCATGAACTAAAGACCTACCTAGGAGGAGAAAACAAGTATTTAGAGAATAAATGTGACAAGGTAGTTTAATACATGCAAATGCGTTACTCTGCATTTACTGAGTTATAAAACTATCAGTAGCCAAAGGAATGATTAAAGCCGATCATTAGTGGGGGCTGGAGCGATAGCACAGCGGGTAGGGCGTTGCACGCGGCCGACCGGGGTTCTATTCCCAGCATCCCATATGGTCCCCTGGGCACCGCCAGGAGTAATTACTGAGTGCAGAGCCAGGAGTAACCCCTGGGCATCGCCGGGTGTGACCCAAAAAGAAAAAAAAAGCCAATCATTTGTCAAAAAACAAATTTAAAAAAGCAAGCCTCGGTTCACTACAAAAGCATGTAATATAGTATCAATTCAATAAAAGAATGATCTTATCATTGAAAAACAGTTTGATCGCGCAAATACAATTTTATCACATGCAAATACTACTACACTCACTCTAGCAGTCTGTGAAAAACTATTGTAAAAGGTGTTTATAAAGTCACCTTACATCATCTTTCAGTAATTACAGTCCTGTGATGCATTGAGTCATAAAAAGAAATAGAATTATCATATTCAAAACTTATCATGAAAGAACAATTCACGTTATTATTTGTGTCAGTGTAACCTCTAAACCACATGTTCTAATTTCCCTTTTTTACAAAATTTGTTTAAAGTATCTGAGCCAGGTGATATTAGAAAAATTCTTATACTTTCAAATATTCATTTTAAGTAAAAGGCAAAAAAAATACAGCAATTTGGCCATGAACTGTGGCCACAAAGATAAAATGCTGTATTCTTTTTTTTTTTTTTTTTTTTTTTTATAATTTATTTATTTTTAATTAGAGAATCACCGTGAGGGTACAGTTACAGATTTATACACTTCTGTGCTCACACTTCCCTCATACAAAGTTTGGGAACCCATCCCTTCACCAGTGCCCATTCTCCACCACCCGTAAACCCAGTGTCCCTCCCACCCTCCCCAATCCCATCTCCCCCCCACCCCACCCTGCCACTGTGGCAAGGCATTCCCTTCTGCTTTCTCTCTCTAATTAGCTGTTGTGGTTTGCAACAAAGGTGTTGAGTGGCCGCTGTGCTCAGTCTCTAGCCCTCATTCAGCCCGCAACTCCCTTCCCCCACATGGCCTTCGACTGCAATGTAGTTGGTGATCGCTTCTCTGAGTTGACCTTTCCCCGGAACGTGAGGCCAGCCTCGAAGCCATGGAGTCAACCTCCTGGTACTTATTTCTACAGTTCTTGGGTGTTAGTCTCCCACTCTGTTATTCTATATACCATAGATGAGTGCAATCTTTCTATGTCTGTCTCTCTCTTTCTGACTCATTTCACTCAGCATGAAACTTTTCATGCCCATCCACTTGACTACAAAATTCTTGACCTCCTTTTTTCTAACAGCTGCATAGTATTCCATTGTATAGATGTACCAAAGTTTCCTCAACCAGTCATCCGTTCTGGGGCATTCGGGTTTTTTCCAGATTCTGGCTATTGTAAACAGTGCTGCGATGAACATACATGTGCAGATGTTGTTTCGATTGTACTTTTTTGCCTCTCTGGGATATATTCCCAGCAGTGGTATTGCTGGGTCAAATGGGAATTCAATATCTAATTTTTTGAGAGTCGTCCAAATTGTTTTCCAGAAGGGCTGAACCAGTCGGCATTCCCACCAGCAGTGAAGAAGGGTCCCTTTCTCCCCACATCCTCTCCAACAGCGGTTGCTTTTGTTCTTTTCGATGTGTGCTAGTCTCTGTGGTGTGAGGTGGTATCTCAAAGTTGTTTTGATCTGCATCTCTCTGATGATTAGTGATGCAGAGCACTTTTTCATGTGCCTTTTGGCCATTCGTATTTCTTCCTTGGTAAAGTTTCTGTTCATTTCTTTGCCCCATTTTTTGATGGGGTTGGATGTTTTCTTCTTGTAGAGCTCAACCAGTGCTTTATATACCATTGATATCAACCCCTTATCTGATGGGTATTGTGTAAATATCCTTTCCCATTCTGTGGATAGTCTTTGTATTCTGGTCACTGTATCTCTTGCGGTGCAGAAGCTTTTTAGTTTAATGTAGTCCCATTTGTTGATCTCTGTTTTTACTAGATTGCTTAGTTCCGTGTCACCTTTGAAGATACCCTTATCTTCAATATCGTGGAGGGTTTCGCCGACCTTGTCTTCAATGTACCTTATGGTTTGTGGTCTAATGTTGAGGTCTTTAATCCATTTTGATCTGACTTTTGTGCATGGTGTCAGGTCAAGGTCTAAACCCATTTTTTTGCATGTGGTTATCCAGTTGTGCCAGCACCATTTGTTAAAGAGGCTTTCCTTGCTCCACTTCACTTCTCTTGCTCCCTTATCAAAGATTAGATGGTCATACATTTGGGGTTGTGTGTAGGGATATTCCACCCTGTTCCATTGGTCTACGGCTCTGCCTTTGTTCCAGTACCATGCTGTTTTAATTGTTACTGCTTTGTAGTAAAGTTTGAGGTTGGGGATGGTGATGCCTCCCATCATCTTTTTCCCAAGAATTGTTTTAGCTATCCTTGGACGTTTGTTATTCCATATGAATTTTAGGATTGCTTGATCCATTTCTTTGAAGAATGTCATGGGTATATTTATAGGGATCGCATTGAATCTGTATAATGCTTTAGGGAGTATTGCCATAAAATGCTGTATTCTAAAGAGACTGAGCACAACTGCTTCAAGTATTGTTTGCACTATATCAAACTGGACAGATGATGAGATCTCAATGTCAGTCTTTTGTGTTGGTCATTTAGCTGTGACCCACAGAGTTGAAAATACATCAAATGATCTGTTCATCAAACATCACTGAAAATGAAATGTCTCTCCACCTAGGTCCCATTATGAAGACAGAGTTAAAATATACTAATCTGTTCTCCAAGATGTTCACTGAATGAATGTTCTAGAGTGATTACAGGAGCTTTTTCAGTAGATTCCAGATTTTTAGTTGAGTGCCCTGTTGCTGGGTTGAAATAGTGAATCTTAGCATCTACGCTAAACCTAATTATGGAGGGAAGAAAGTGGTGGGAAACTATTTGCTATTCCTTAGGTTTAGTCAGTGAATCACTTACAGGTGATATGAACGTGAATTCCTAGGACATACATCCTCTGTGAAGTTGGTGCTGCCCTTAGAAATAAAATAATGAAAAACAGTACAACATTCTCAGTCTTAAGAATCATCACATCTGGGGGCTGGAGTGATAGCACAGCGGGTAGGGCGTTTGCCTTGCACGCGGCCGACCCGGGTTCAAATCCCAGGATCCCATATGGTCCCCTGAGCACCACCAGGAGTAATTCCTGAGTGCAGAGCCAGGAGTAATCCCTGTGCATCGCCAGGTGTGACCCAAAAACCAAAAAAAAAAAAAAAGAGAATCATCACATTTGAAAAATTTATTAGAATTTGAGATCATTTATTATGTTTTAGTCTATCATTAATTGTAAATTAAATATGAAATATGACCATTCTTTGACACTTTCTAAAAGAACTTAAGTAAATACTGATTATGCAGACTCTAATTGTTATCAAAATATAAAAGGTGGTTTTGGTTTTTTTTTCTTTTTTGGTCACACCCAGCCATGCCAACCCCAAAAATATAAAAGGTTTTTTTATTGAGGGGTGGGAGCAGTGCTCAGGATTTATTCCTGGCTCTATACTCAAAGATCACTCCTGGTGGGCTAGGGGGGATTGTATGTAGTCCTGGGGATTCTACCCAGGTAGGACACGTGTAAGGCACCCTAACCAATGAACTATTGCTCTGGCCCGAAAATATACAAGTTTTGACATATTAATCAGTTTAATTTTTTATTTCATATGAATGTGCTATTTTGCTTAAAATTTTTTTGGGGGTCACACCTGGTGATGCACAGGGGTTACTCCTGGCTCTTCACTCAGGAATTACCCCTGGCGGTGCTCAGGGGACCATATGGGATGCTGGGATTAGAACCCGGGTCGGCCGCGTGCAAGGCAAACGCCCTAACCGCTGTGCTATCGCTCCAGCCCCAGAAGATTGACTTTATTTTCAATTGCTTTTTTTGGTTCACACCCAGCGATACACAGGGGTTACTCCTGGCTCTACACTCAGGAATTAATCCTGGCGGTGCTGGAGGACCATATGGGATGCTGGGAATCGAACCCGGGTCGGCCGCCTGCAAGGCAAACGCCCTACCCACTGTGCTATCACTCCAGCCCCTTTTTGCTTAAATTTTTTGTACTCTATTCTTTCCCAGAAAATGTGCTAAATTAAATTATATATTATAAAATACCAGCACTAAGAATTATAAATAAAACAAAAAATAACTTTAAAACCAAAGTTTGAATTTAAAAAGATATCTACTACTGACTTGTTACAAGACATAGCATGAAATTTACATTTTTATTGAATATATGATAGCAATATTAAAGACATAACTTCATGAGTAATATGTTTCATAGTATTAGATAGAATACTATTTGATTATAAAGATGCTGCTTCCCACCAAGTGACTGAATATTACCTGGCACATATTTAAGATGTTCTGGGCAGTGGAAATAAAGAAGGCTTTGAGAGAAAATGCGTTCTCATAAAACAATGGACAAACAGAATAGTACAGCCGGTAGGGTGAGCAAGGCAAATGCCCTACCAGTAGTCCACCCTGCTTGGGACCCCAGCATCCCCTATGGTCCCTGAGCACCATCAGGAGTAACTCCTGAGTGCAGAGACAGTAGTAACCCCAGAGCATTGCCAGGTGTGACCCAAAAAGCAAAAAATAAATATATAAATAATTGATAACTTGTTATACCTCTGAGGTTCTTGTGAGAATTATATGAGACAATATGTGGAAAGCACTTGATTCAGAAGTGTCTGTCAGTAATCAAAGGTTCTTCTCTTCTTTGACATTCTTTCCTTAGACCGTATAGATACTGTTCCACTTTTAAAATATTGACAACTGGGGCTGGAGCAATAGCATAGCAGGTAAGGCGTTTGCCTTGCACGCGGCCAACCCAGGTTCAAATCCCAGCATCCCATATGGTCCCCTGAGCACCGCCAGGAGTAATTCCTGAGTGCATGAGCCAGGAATAACCCCTGTGCATCGCCGGGTGTGACCCCAAAACCAAAAAAAAAATATTGACAACTGACCTTTTTATCCAAAGCACGTTTGCTGATTTTGCGAATGAAAATCTGTGAAAATCAATTCTCTTAATTTTGTCATTCCTGTTTTTTCAAAGATGTTAATGCAGTTATTTTTCATTTGTGTAAGCAAAATGAAAGAGGAAGAGTAACAAAATAATGTGATTTTAATTTCCTGGAAAAATCTTTATGTAATTTTAAGCTGTAATGAGACTACATAAACAAAATATAGTGAACAATTCAATTGTCTAAACTAAAATTGTTTTATAATTCAACATTCGACCTAAAATTTAAATATACATAAAATATAGATAGGTAAGTAAAATTTCAAGTATATTAATCTAAAAGGGAAAATAAAAACACTTTGATTCAAAATACAGTTAATTCTAGGTTGGTTTTATTTATTTACCACTAAAATCCCTTGCTAGAACATTGCATGTTCAGGATACTCTGTGGATGAAGTTCTCAGTGTCTGTTTATTTAAAATAACAATAATAATAATGATTTCTGCTGATCTCTCAGAGCCCTAATCATTTTTGTCCTAGCAATAAATTTTTAATTCTTTAAAAACTCCTTAGAATATGGAATCAGGCTAAAAACAGCATTCTGTCTTTGAAATCTTTCTTGGGCAGAAGTAGAAATATAAAAATGTAGTTTTGCATTTAACTAGCTTTGCATAGTTTTAGAGTAAGAGTCTGAACCAAAACATCATTTTTAACATGGTTTCTATTTCTGAGTTTATCAACCTACCCCTCCTTTATTCTTTGGTCTAACAATTGGTCTGGGATTCATTCTCAGTATTTTTAAAGTGTTACAATTCTTTGGGGCCTCATTAGAAAGTATTTCAACATTTCAATAACAGCAAATTAATGCACAGACAAGTTGCATAAGAAACCACATAAATGGCTGTTTTATGCTTTGCATGCAGTTGACCTGGGTTACACCTCCAGATGGTCTACATGGTTCCCAGACCCCCACCAGGATCGATTCCTGAGCACAGAAATTAGTGCTCAGGAGTAAGCCTTGAGCACTGAAGGGTGTGACCATAAAATAAAACAAAAAAATTTATTGTAGGGGAATAACATATGCCCAAAAGCAATAGAAACTGAGGACTTGTCATTGGTAGGAAGTTTACCACAGGGATGGTGGTGGAGGAGGATACTGAGATAATGGTGCAGAGAAGGGGATACTGGATGGAGGCTGTGGTGCTATATTATTTCATGTATAAAATCCTACTAATAACAGTTTGCAAAACAAAGAGCCTAAAATAAAATGTTTTTAAGTCACCACAATTCAAATCCTTAGACTTTGTGAAAGTTTAGTACAAATTCAATGTTTCACAGATAGGAGTACTGACGGAGAAGTTAGTCATTTTCTGCTAAAATACCTTCTGCTGACCATTAGATAACAATGGCAACAAAAGTTTTTTAAAAAAATTTTCAATGAAAATAAAACACAAAAACTACATGAAAATACCTGCAAATTATGTATGTGATAAAGGTTTTATATTCAGAACATAAAGCTCAAATTTTCCATATAATAAAATCAATAGCCAGTTTTTCAAACTAGGCAAAGGATTTGATCCAGCACTTAACAAAAGAAGTTATTTATGGCAAGCAAGTATCTGCAACGAAAAGACTCTAAGTTACTGAGATGATCAATATCTTGTTTGTGACTATGGTTTTACTAATCATAAGGGAAATGCAAAGGAAATTTCAGTGATACTACTGCTACCTATTAAACTACCTAAAGTTTAGAAGACTGACCATACTATGTGTTGCTGATGATATGTACCTACAACTCACATATTCACAGGAAGAATACTAATATAACATTTTTTTTGTTGCTGCTGCTGTATTTGGTTGATTTTTTTTTTGAGAGGTGGTGTGGCATGTGGGATTGAACCACACCAGGTACGTGTTTAGAGGCTGTTCAAGTAGAATATTTTTCAAAGTTTCTTGAGTGTTTAAATACAGGGGCCAGAGAGATAGTATAGTAGGTAGGATGTTTGCCTTGCACACAGCCAACCTGAGTTTGATCCCTGGCACTATATATGTTCCCTAGTATCACAAGGAAAGAGCCCTGAGCACAAAACCAGGAGTATGCCCTAAGTACTGCTGGAAGTGGCCCAAAAGTCAAAATTTAAAAAATTTATATATAGCTACTATAAAATCCAGTAATTATATGCTTGGAAATGTTTGCAAGAGTCATAAAAGCATGTATCCATACAAAAATAATACAATCATTTGTTGTGACTTTAATTGTCAAAAAATAAAAATAATTCAAATATCCATTTAATCAGGAATTAATAGGTGAAACAATATACAAATTGTGGTATAAAACATATTTTAATACTAATTGGGAATTAAAAAAATTTATATCCTGTTTATAGAACAATATGATAAAACAAAATCCCAAAAAGGATGAAAAAAACACATACTTTGTGAACAAATTTGTATACAATTCATAGATATTGGTATGTGAGACTTGGGAGATAATAGAGAGAGGGTAAAGTGGGCAAAATTAGAAAGGGTTATGAGAAAGTTGGGGTATTGAATATAATGAATTCTTGATAATGATTTATTAATATTATCCAAAGGTTAAGATACCTCCAAAATTCAAGGGAAGCTTCATCATTCCTTAAGATTTATATGTCCAATAAGAAAAGTCAGTGGAAAGGTTGTCGAACTCTAGTTACCAAAAAAGGGGCAGGATTCAGACTCAACACAAATTAAAATTTGGTTAACTGTACAAGGTAAAACTGAGTCTAACCCAGAGGGAGAAATAGCTCAACGGGCTGAGTCAGGCATGTAGAGAGCCGGGGTTGAATTCTCACCACTGCGAGCTCCCCTATGTACATCCAGGAGCAACCCAGGAGCACTTAGCAAGGTGTAGTCTCTGTGTGCTACAGAGTGTGGCCTAACAACCTCCCATCTGAAGGACTGTGATCAGCCAAAGTCCTAGTAAGGAAAGAAAAAAAGGAAACCAGGAGTAAAGAGTGAGTGGAAGAGGAATTTATACATTTCAAATATAATCTCATGAACAGTTACAGAAATTAAGACCATCCGAGCTCTGCACATCTTCCTACTCATTTCTTCAATACACACAGGTGAAAGGGGTAATTTGGGATTAATCACTAACCTCTCGGTTCAGTGGAACGAGAGCCTAAAATATTGGGCCAGCATTCTGATTCTGATTCTGTGGAATTATGTGTGTCTCCAAGTGAGAGCATTTATTTCTCAGGAGATAAGATCTCTAACTAAGCAAAATCCTAAACTGTGAAAAGAGGAAGCCAAATTTTTTCAGAGTAGGTTTTTAGGTGGACTGGAGCGATAGCAGAACGGGTAGAGCATTTGCCTTGCACACAGCCGACCCGGGTTTGATTCTTCTGTCCCTCCCAGAGAGCCCGGCTACCGAGAGCCCAGAGAGAGCTACCGAGAGTATCTCACCCGCACGGTAGAGCCTGGCAAGCTACCCATCGTGTATTCGATATGCCCAAAACAGTAACAACAAGTCTCACAATGGAGACATTTACTGCTGCCCTCTGGAGCAAACTGATGAACAACGGGACAACGGTGCTACAGTGCTACAGGTTTTTAGGTGTAACAGTAAAAGGAGTCAGTCTCTTCTGTCTATAGAGTAGTCCCAGATATTCTCACCATGAAATAGAAAACACCGTATGTTGATCTCAGGTTCAAAGCACAGAACCCCATCCCTGAGATTGTTTCCTTTCAATTAAAGTTATAGCTGCATCTTTTGTGTTTGTTGGTTTAATTTTGTGTGTATGAAGCAGGGAGGAATGTGATAGTTGGTAGTGCTCAGAGCTTACTCCTGGCTCTCCACTCCAGCATCACTCCTGAAGGGGCTTGGGGGAACATATGGGTCACCAGGGATCAAACCTGGGTCCACTGCTCACAGACAAGCGCCTTACCCTCTGTACTATCTCTCCATCCCCGTAACTGAATCTTTAGGAGATCTTTCTACAGTTCTGTTATGCTAACTTCTGGAAAATTGTTTTTCAACATACTTCTGCCTGAAGACAATTGAGAATAGGGGAAATACCGTATAGATTATTAAGTAGAAATTAAAAAAACATGAATAAAAACCAACAAAATCACGCAATTTGCCTCTCTGTGAATGGGAACTGGAGGGTATGATGCTGAGTAAAGTCAGTCTGAAGGAGAGACAGATATCGAATGATCTCTCACTCTCTCTCTCTCTCTCATATGTGGGATATAAAAAAGTATAGTGAGGGAACAACAAATGATCAAAACAACAGAACCGGAGATTTGGTCTACAGAACCGTGCTTGGGGGAGAGAAGAGATGAAAGGTATCTCTGGGCCATGGGACATTGGTGGAGAGAAGTGGGCACTCCGGAGATGGATGTGGTGTTGGAAAGATGTACCTACACATGATATCTCAATAATAAGGGGTAGGAGGCAGAATCACTGAGGAATGTTTATGCGCTAAAACCTGTGTATCCTAGCATTTGAGTCTATTATCTAAAATACTTACCCTATTCCAGTGTGGACAAATAACTCTTTCCATGATAGAAATCATCCAATGTTGGGCTGGAGCAATAGTACAGTGGGTAGGGCGTTTGCCTTGCACACGGCCAACCCGAGTTCGATTCCCAGCATCCCATATGGTCCCCTGAGCACTGCCAGGGGTAATTCCTGAGTGCAGAGCCAGGAGTAACTCCTGTGCATCACCTGGTTTGACCCAAAAAGGAAAAAAAAACATCCAATGTCTGCTACAAGTCTAAATCAAGTAACTAGGGAACAGTGTTGCATCTTATATCATCAGATTAAGTGGCCAGTTGTGGCTGTAACCTGATCTACCTGAGAGAGGACTGTCCTGGACCCTTGCTGAGCTTCCATTTCTGCCACCAGGTCCACTTTGTGAATCAATTAAGTATTCTGGGGCTGGAGCAATAGCACAGCAGGTAGAGCATTTGCCTTGCACAAGGCCCAAGGCCGACCTGGGTTCAATTCCCAGCATCCCATAGGGTCCCCCGAGCACCACCAGAGTAATTCCTCAGTGCAAAAGCCAGGAGTAACCCCTGTGCATCGCCGGGTGTTACCCCAATACAAAACAAAACAAAAAATTAAGTTTTCAGATACCTAGAGAAAGTGTCTGAGATCCAGACAATTAAGGAGAAAATTAGCCTACCTAATATATTTCAGTGAAAGATTTATTTATGAACATTCTGGGGAGGGGTGAAGAAATATCTTCCCATCCTATGACTTTTGTGAAGATTTAGACATAAATCTCCCCAGACTTATGTAGCTCATCTTCAATCTTTTTCTTCTCTAAGATTATCCAATTAAACCACTGTGGCAGCCTATAATGCATGTATATATGTATGTATTCTGTCTCCTCAAATTTCATGCATCACATCTATTTAGATATTATCTATTATATCTTACCCTATTACCTCAGAAGGTAATTATATGAAGATAAAGCCTCTGAAGAGGTGGGTGGGGAAATGGGTCATATGGTTGGTCACCAATTCAATATGACTGAAGTACTCAAGAGTAGAGAGTAGGACACAGACACATACAAAGGAAAGATAATTTGAAGGAACAAGGAGATGACAGTCATTTTAAAGGCAGGAAACAGATCTGAGAAAACAACCAATCTTGCTAATACCTGATTCTTCTCATCTAACCTCCAAAATTATGAGAATAAAATTCAGTTGCTTAATTCACCCAGTAGGTGATACACTGTTATGACAGCTCTAGCAAACAAATACAATGTTCTTCTATTTATATAAGTGACAAATAGACAGGCAAGGACAGCTTAAGCCTCTACCTGACTGGGAGGAAGCATCCCTGTAATTCAAAGCTTCCTAATTGTTGCTATGTCTCCACCAGCCATTATACTAAATGTAACTTTCTAGAGAAAATCAAGAAGACAGTTACCACAGAATTGTTCAAGAGTGCAGATCCTCTCCAACTAGTGTATTTCTCTAAATCTTTGAAAAGTGAGTGTCCTCAATATTGTCTTAGAAGATATAGTTAGATCTCCCTATGCATATCATGCACAGAAAATTCACTCCAACATTCCTATCTCCATAAGCCTTTGGCTTCTACTAATCCAAAGAATTTCTAGCATTTATTATTATAAAAATTGCCTCCACCAAGTACAATTTTAAATCACCAAACAAGTAAACTGTTGATCACTTTTAGCTACACAAGCTAATGCTTTAAATTCAGAATCTTTGTTAAGTATATCTAAATTCTAAATGTGGTCATTACAATGTCTCTATCATTCTTCTTGGTTTACACTGTTGGATAAATTCCCTCATATATCCTCCAGATTTTTTTCCAGTGCAAATTAGCAAAATTTTCCAATTTTCTGGAAATATATTTTTTTCTGTCAAAGACTATTCATTCAAGTCTCCTCAATGTAATTATAATTTTAGAGGCTTTGCTATTTAATTTCTTGGTTACTTTTCTGCAATTTTTGTACCGTGACTCAAAGAAGAGGGATATTATTTTAAGGGCAACCATAATTCTCTGGTTCTCTGATATTTCTTGAACTAAAAGTTAAAAACCTAGGCTTCTCAACTTTCTTTCTGTAAATGTTCCAACTCATTTATAAGAATCCTCATATACACAAAGGTCCTTTCAGTCATTGATACAGTCATAACGGTCAAGTGTGGTAACCATTTAGCCTCCCAAGGTACTTCTTTCTGTAAGTACTTCATCACAATCAATTATAGGTGATAATGTGACTCATTGTGATTGCACTAGATGTTAGAGCTTACTAGCATCTCATATTTTGCTGGTACAGACCTCAGCATTTTATTTGTATAAGGACATAAATCAAGTGTCCTTTTTTATAAACCGACCCCCAAATTACATCCAGTAATTATTCAATCTTATTTTAGTCTATGTAGTACATATCCAAATTATTTCCTAGCCTATTATGTTATTGGTGCCAATAACTGTGTAGAAAAACACCAGTAATAAATTACAAAGTATTAAAATATGATCAAATATCATGTGAATTATTGAAAATGTATCTTCTTCCAACTTTAGTAAATATATAACATGATTGAGAACAGCTAGATAATAGATCTGATGCTTATTGTAATTAGATTATTAATATTATTATTATTAGAGCAACTATTGCATGATGATCTCTCAAGTAATTTGTATGTTTCTGAACTACTGATGGACTTATTTCTGGTTTTAATGTATTGGAATTACATTAGAATCATTGAACTTAATTCCCTCAGGACAAAATAATATGTTTATTTCAACTTTGATTTTGTATGAATCCTTTTTGCATACCCTAAATGTATGTCCAACTTCATAGCTATAGGAATAAAATAAAAGGACCTACCATTTTTTTTCCTAGTTATCATCTCATAGTAACAAGTTTTTGTTTTTTTTTTCCTTATTCTCATGGCAGGTAGAGAGAAGAAAGGCAATTATACAGGCTTCAAATTTTACTGAATAGCATGTTGGCAAGAATCAATGCAGCAAATATATCCTGAGCATGAGGCTGAAAAACAGATGAGCAGTTTCTAATTTAAACAATGCTCATAAAACAGAATAAATTCTTACCAATGCATGGAATTTGTCCTGCAACATATATTGGCTAAGCCCTATAGCCTAGGGGTTATCAAAGTCACAGTTCAACAAACTGTTTCTAGAATGTGACTGAGTCATTAAAAGGAGTAATGATAGGGGCCTAGAGATAGAACAGGGGGGTTCTGCTGCTGGTCTTGCACGTGGCCAGCTACAGGTCAATCCCCTGCACCACATATGTTCCCTGAGCACCTCCAGAAGTGATTCCTGAACACAAAGCCGGGAGTAAGTCCTGAACACTGCAAGTATGGCCCAAAACAAAAACAACAACAATAAAAAACAGAAAAGAATGATAGGTTATTTTCTATCATTCTTTTCTGTTTTTTTGATTCAAGTTCACCATTACTATAGTGTAGATTAAGAAATAACTGTTAGAGGGACTGGAGTGATAGCACAGCGGGTAGGGTGTTTGCCTTGAACATGGCCGACTTGGTTTCGATTCCCAGCATCCCATATAGTCCCCCGAGCACCGCCAGGAGTGATTCCTGAGTGCAGAACCAGGAGTAACCCCTGAGCACCGCTGGGTGTGACCCAAAAAGAAAATAAAAAGAATAACTGTTGAGGAAAAGATATTTTAATTTTCCTTAATCAAAACTTTGTATTATTTCTTCAATACTCTTTCAGAAATTGTCAGTCAAGAAATTTAATGACAATTGGAATTACGATGTAACAATAATCTTCAAGGTAGGAAAATTTCCTGTTTATCATGTGATATTTGAGGCACTCTTAATAAAAGAGTACAAACTTCCAAGTAGATAAGTTCTGGGAATCTAATGTACAGTATAGTGACTACTATAACTATGCTGTATTGTATAATTAACATTTGCTGAGTGTATATCTTCAGTGTCCTCACCACCCACACAGAGAAAATGACATCTGTGGTTATAGATGGGCTGATTAACTTGATTGTGGTAATTCACAATGTGTATGCACATTAAATCATCAGGTTCTTTAGTTGAAGTACATGTTATTTCCATTTGTCGATTATATCTTAAAGTTGAAATATTTCATACTTAAAAGTAGGGGTTTTGTTACAAAATTCAAATACTGAAAAATGTAACTGCATATTTAATTGATAAATGTGTAAGATTTAAAGCATTAACTGTGTATTTATAAATAATACCTACTTGATACCATGGCAACTAAATGCAAACTGAAATAGTCAATTCATTTTTGTAGATAAAATTTCTTCCCATCAAAAGTCCTAGTATTTTTGCCCCGTAAATAACCCGATATTTTGATGATTTATTAATTCAAAATGTGAGGGTTTCAGGACTGGGGAGACAGTACAAAAGGTGCTTGCCATGCACGGCCTACCCAGTACCACATATGGTTCCCTGAGCACAGCAAGTGTGATCCCTAAGCAAAGAGCCAGGAGTGAGTCCTGGGAGCAGCTAGCTGTGGCATTAAACAAAAAAACACAACCAACTAAAAAAAAAACCCCAAAGTATTAGGATTTTCTGATTTGAAGGCATTTTTTAATTATTGAGATAGATAAACAGATCATGTTCTAGAATTGGGAGTTTTTATTTCTCGAAGTATAAGGCCAGCATGGCCCTGATTCTATAATATAGTCCCATTCCTTTTTTTGTGCCCTAACCATTTTTCAGGTAATGCCAAACTTTGTGATCTTGGACTCTGGGCTCAACGGGACCCAGAAGCAGAGATCCTATGCCTGCTTCCCCAGTGTCTGGCAACCCGGGGGTCACACCCATAAGCCACCTCCTACCGGCAACAGATAATCTCCTCATTGGCCACCCTCCAGAACTCACAGCTGCTTCTCCCAGAAGGGAGCATAAAATGAGGCTTCCATAACCATGCCACCGGACTCCGAGTCAAGCTGTTTTCACTTGGGGCGCCCCAGAGGGAGGCGCATGAGAGCCTTACCCACTCTAAGGGACCAAGCACTGGCAGCCGACCTTCACTACCCAACCACCACCACGCTACAGGCCTCTTTCCACACGCTTGGTCGAGCCTCACACATGAGTGAACATATTCCTGGACTGTGCGGCTGCAAAGCGGCCACGCAACACATCACACATCATCATCACTGTATCACTGTCATCCCGTTGTTCATTGATTTGCTCGAGCGGGCACCAGTGACATCTCCATTGTGAGACTTGTTGTTACTGTTTTTGGCATATCGAATACATAGAGGGAAATAAATATTTATGCCTCTTGGAGAGCCCAGCAAACTACCAATCCCGCCCTCACGGCGAAGCCTGGCAAGTTCTTTGTGGTGTATTCAGTATGCCAAAAACAGTAACAATAACAGTAACAATAACAGGTCTCCTTCCCCTCACCTTGAAAGAAGCCTCCAATAATTGGGAAGACAAGTAAGGAGAGGCTGCTAAAATCTCAGGGCTGGGATGAATGAAAATGTTACTGGTACCCGCTCAAGTAAATTGATGGACAACGGATGACAGTGATACAGAGATACTCTTTTTTTCACACTTCTTTCAGGAATTGCTCCAAACTTTAGTTTCTGACCCTGAAAAAAAAATGATACTACCATAAACTCCAAAGTTTTCATGATATTTAAGTGAGACAATTAATGTAAAGTTCCCAGAATAATAAAATGCTTTGATTTCCACCTCCCCTTCCTCTACCACCACCAAAAAGGGAAATGAAAGACTTGAGGTGATTTCAAAAGAAAGTTACTAGGGTTGTAAAGATTGTACAGTGGACTTGGAGCAAGACTTGAAAAGAAAATTACTGAGAGTGGGGCCAGAGATATATTACAGGAGATAGGACATGTACCTTGTATGCAGCCAGGTGGGATTGATCCCCTGCACCCCATATGGTCCTGCACCCTATATGCATCCCATATAGAAGGAAGGAAGAAAGACAGAAGGACAAGAGAAAGAGGAGAGAAAGACAAAGAGGGAGGGAGGGAGCGAGGGATGGAGGGAGCAAAGAAGAAAGGCGGAAGGAAGGAAGGAAGGAAGGAAGGAAGGAAGGAAGGAAGGAAGGAAGGAAGGAAGGAAGGAAGGAAGGAAGGAAGGAAGGAAGGAAGGATCCTTGGCAAACACCAGTTAATAATGTTAATTCAGTCACAAGTCTCTAATGATGCCAGCCCCAAAGATTCACATTCCTATATATGTATTTTCTATGTAAGTGCACCAGATACAGAAAATTCAATGAGTTCTTCATTCTTTTCCTTATTCTATTTCCATCCTCTCTAGCTACTAATGCCACTAGAGTCACTAAACCTTAAAACATTTGAGACCAGAAAATTAGGCCATTCTTTTGAAATGTCCTAAATATATCTTCTCATCCCCCAATTTCAGGTTCCATTACCTTTGCAGATTATTACCTACCAACATTCCCAAACTAGGTTTATTATTTCATTATGAGTCCACTTTGGCCCACTTGAATACTGATGGCAGTAAATCCTTTAAGTACTAATTTCTTCATTTTGTTTATCTGGTTTATTTTGCCTCACAAACAGTTGCTTGTCCCATTTTTATTGCATCTATCCTATTCCTTCGTAACTCATTTTCTTCACCCATTCTTGTCTTCCTCTAATCCATACTGAAGTCAGAATCACCTTTGACCAAAGTCAATCAAACATAAAACTCCCTTGTTACATAATTCAGTGACCTTTTTATCTTACTTGTGTCAAAGACCAAAACCTACAGGGTCTATATGATCGGGTCCATCCTTTCTCACCTTATTTTAAACCATTCTACCGGGCTGGAGCGATAGCCCAGCGGGTAGGGCGTTTGCCTTGCACTCAGCCAACTCGGGTTCGATTCCCAGCATCCCATATGGTCCTCTGAGCACTGCCAGGGGTGATTCCTGAGTGCAGAGCCAGGCGTAACCCCTGAGCATCGCCAGGTGTGACCCAAAAAGCAAAAAACAAACAAAAAAAACCATTCTACCATGTCTTCTGTATATTTCTGTAGTCTAATCACACTGAAATCCAAAGCCCCTCAGATTCCTTTTGCCTATGGAATTTCACAGACACTGTCCTCTGACTTTCTGGTTCTGCCTATGGCCCTATCTCTTGTCTCAGTCATCTCTACTCTTTTAGTTTGACTCAATCATCTTCTTTTAATGGATTTATTAATGTAAATGAGTTCACAAGAGCATAAAACATATGCAATGATTTTATGCGTTAGAGGTAAATGTTACCAAAGCCACTCACCACGAAAATGCCAATCATCTTTCACCAAGGGCCCTCCCATTCTACCCTCTCACCTTAGGTAACTACCTCAGTTCTGTTCTCAGAGTCTAAGTTTACTTCTTAAAGCAAACTTCCCTAATGCTGCCCCCGTCCCAGGCTAGTTACTCCCTCTCATGATGTCCTACAATTACTCTGCAGATCTAAACATACCTATGACCAAACAGTTCACTGTTCAATAACTTGTTTAAAGTCCAGCTTTCCCTTTACTATTTGTAAATAGTAGATACTCAATAAATATCTGTTCTGTATATTAAAGAAGAAACCCAACATATCTATACTTAATTCTCATCATTTATGTTTAACAGCTAAGTTTCTAGATATATTATCCATATCCCACCTATCCACAAATATTAATCACCATTACTAAATATAAAATTCTTCTTTCTTCTCACTTTAACAAACATGCTTGGTTCATTCATGCACTCAGATTATCATCAATCATTTTGTTTTTCTGGCTCAGAATGCCCTCCCTCTATCTGTCTTAATTCTACAACTCTTTCAAAGCTCAAATTCTAACCTGAAAATAATAGTTTTCCTACTAATATTTCCTCAGCTATTTATACTCATTTACATTAGCTGTTTATTCCTATAAAGTTATTAATAAGCACCCAAAAATTTAATATTGCCTTATTTTTTCACTAATTTTTCATATTTATTATCTAGTCTCTTCAATCAGATCTTAGGTTTCATCAAGTTAGCATTCCTGATGGTTTTTTTAAAAGTAGCAATTTCTACACTTTTTACAAATCATCTTTCAAAGTTCTCCATGTCAGGGGGCAGGAGCAATAGCAAAGTGGGTAGGGCCCAGTTGTCCTGTTCAGGGGGTGCTTGTCTTACACATGCCCCATCCAGGTTTGATCCTCTGCATCCCATATGGTCCCCCAGCCCCACCAGGGGTGATTTCTCAGTGCAGAGCCAGGAATAAGTCTTGAGCATCACTGGTTGTGGACCCCTCCCATAAAAGAAAAAAGAAATATAACAATAATTTGAATTCTTCATAACTCTTATATTATAGGTAGGACACTCAGAGAGGTTAATTTTCTTGCTCTGTTTTATTTATTGTTTTAGGGTCACACAGGCAATGCTCAGGGCTTACTTCTAGCCCTGCTCTTAAGGGGTCTCCTCTGGTGGGCTCGGGGAATTGTATGGTGCGCCAGGGAATGAATTCCAAACAGCCGCATTCAGGCAACTGCCGTACCCTCTGAACTATCTCTCCAACCCCCAGAGAGGTCCCTTTTTTTTGTTTGGGGATGGGAGATTATTCCTAGTTCTGTGCTCTGGATTCTACTTGGGTGCTTGAGTCCTCATATGAAGCTTTACATATACTCAATTCATTGAGTTGTCTTTCCTGTCCAATATTACTTTTAAGTGAGAAAGCATTTATCTCTTCAGAGAGTTGAATTTTTAAGTCACAGAAATATCACCTAGTAACTTAAGCCACATCTATATTCATAGACTCTCTAGCATTCTAAGGAAAATAATGGAGCTTTCAAATGTTGTCCATTAGCCAAGAATGTTAGGCCCTGGGGCTGGAGAGATAGTACACTGGCTACGAAGCTTGCCTTGCATGCAGTAAACCAAAATTCAATCCCTAACACCACATATGGTTCCCTGAGCCCCGCCATGAGTAATCCCTGAGCATAGCCAGCTATGATCCAAAATAAGAAAAATGAAATAAAATATGCTAGGCACCAGGGAAAATCTGAGTCACATTAAATTTTTATACCACTGGTTAAAAGTATAAGCCTTTAAGAATCAGATATAGCACAGAAGATATAGCACTTGGTTTGCATGCACAGCTAGCCATGATGTGATCACGGGCACCACATCTGATTCCCCTGCATACTGGTAGGAATGATCCCTACGCAAAGAGCCAGAAGTTACCCCTGAGCATAGCCAGGTGCATTCCACCACCCACCCCACCCTTATCCCCAACCCCAATGAAACTACAAAATCATTTCAAGCCATTTATAAGAAAAGAATTGCTATAAATTAGAAGTTCATCAAAATTAAAATAATAAGCTAGAGAGAAAGTCTAACATTAAGGTGCTTGCCATGCCTGCTGACTGAGGTTTGATTCTCTGCAGTGCCTGGTCCCCACAGCACCCCAGGGATCAACCCTTGAACACAGAGCTGGGAGTAGCCCCTCGACACCTCTGAGGGTTTCTCAAGCCCACAAAATAATAAACTAAATAAATAAGAAATAAAAACACTCAAATTATTTGCAAAATATTTTAGTTCATTATATGTTGCTATTAATTGTGTGTTCTAGGATTCAGTTGCTGTGTGTCACATTGACTTGTCTCTGACTTATGCACCCTTATTTCCTATACTAAGGATAACAGCTCAAATATGTACATAATTCTCCTACAAAAGTACCTGGAAACCCAGCTTAGAACTTGTTAAAATCATCACTCGCTCCAAACAAAGGGCCTTATTTTACCTAGAAAGGATAAATTTAACAAATCCAGGCAGTTTCAAGAAGGTTCCCACGCCAGGAAAAGCAGTTTCTTTATTGGGATCGGTCCCTTAGAGGTACAGGTCAATAATGATTTGATCAACAAATAATCATCGATCATCAAAGTGTCCCACATTGATGTAAATGCAGCACGCATGGCAGCAAACACCACAGGGAAGTTCCCTACCTATCGATCTTGTCCTGGAGCCTTTGTACAGGAGGTGGAAGACGAGTCTATTTTTAAATGTCCTCAAATCACATGCCTGGGAGATGAAGTGAAGTGCTTAACTCAGTGAGACCTGGTTTAATTCCCAACATGGGATACATACGAGTTCTGCTGGGCCAACTTGAGCACTGAACTTTGAGGCCCACATCAGCATGTGTGGTATCACAGGGGGTTCTCACAGAAGGTATTTTCAAACTGAAAACTGCGCCACACAAATGACACATCGGAACACAGTTCTGTTACATAATGGAAGATATACATGTATTACATCTTTAACTAGATGGTAGGTAGAGCTCCATATAAATATAAATTTATACCTACATATTTAATCCACATAATCTTTATAAAATCAAATAGCCCATGATATTCCTTTTTGACCTATAGTGAATAAAGAAAATGATATTGAAATTTCAAAATAGCAATTAGCCATAAAAGCAAAATTTTATTATAATGCTTAATAATTAGCCAGTTTTAGTATCAGTGCTTTATAAGATAATTACTGAAGAGAATTAAACAGAATTAGTAAGTGTTCTATATAAACCTTAAAACTATTTGTTCATCAACTTTGCTTGAGAATGTAAATGTAGTGTACTAATTACTCATTACACTTTACCTGCTCTGAATTTAAACTATGAGAATTCTGGCCAACTTTCCTGTATGAGGACATTAAAAGCAAAATAATACAATGAATGTAATTACTGAAGTGAAAAATACTACATAAGTGGTCTATTCCTGTTTTTTTGTGTGGTTTATATACCTCATAAATGTATTTAGAGCAATCTGATTGGGGACCAGATGTCTACTCACACAAATATGGTAAATAATATGAATTTCATTCTTAAAATGTTATTTCTGTTACATTAAACAATAATTCAGTTTCCAAAAATAACGTTATATTTTTTAAATACACATTTTTATTTTTCATGCATCCAGACATACTATAGACATGGTTTCATAAATACACCACTGTATTAGAAAAACATACCCTCTTAAAGACATTTAAGCTGACAGAAACGCTTTTTAAGAAGCATACAATTAATTTGTGGTCATGACAGGTATGTAGACTAGAGAGTGAAAATCTAAGCATCTTAAGCAGATTTTTAATGTGATCAATTTGATTTTGAAATTGATGACAATGACAAGAAATACATGTCATTTATTTTCAAAATGGAATGATAATACTTTCTAGAGTCTATCAATTATATTTAGAATAAGATACTCATAACTTTCAAATACTGCTTTTACTAGTCATCACTTGTCATTAAATGTAACTGTATATTTGAGAGCTTTCTAATAATAGCCTTTAATTAAACCAAGGACTGTTAGAGGTTTCCGTTGCCCTTTGAAGTTCTTAATTATTACTTGTATCCAGCCTTTTATGGTACACTTAAGGTTAAATTAAATAATTTAAATATACCTTGAAGAGAAATATGAAGACTTTCGCTGGTTTTAATTAAATCTCTGAATATCAGGATTTCAAAATAATAACATATGTTTTGATTTTTTTTCATGGCCGAATGGTAAAATGCTCGCTATATTCAACAACAAAAAAATGGCAGCTTTTTATGGGACTAATCGCTAAGCAGATGCATGTAAATGAGCTATTTTCTATGCATGGCTTCCAAAAGTGCTAATTAAATAGTTGGTATTCAAGGCTATGCTCGCTCATTGTTTAGTGACACACAAATCCAGCGATGTGTGCCAGCAGACATTTTAAGTTGAATGTTTTCTCCTCTCCGGCCTTTGTCATGAAATGGTGGCACCATGATGAGAACACTAGTGTAAGCAAAACATTGAAATATGCTTTAATAATGTTTTAACCATGTAGTGACACTAGTCTAGTTTTCTAATGAATTTTTAATTTCTTTTTTCTTATAAGGGTGGTATGAGTTATCGCTGATGCATATTAAATCATATACATGAGTCATTTTCTCTAAATTTGCATAAAATGGCTAAATGCTAATGCACCAAATGGAGCTTACTATATGTGGTACAGCAAATATTCCCTTGAAGATTTTCTGCAATCAATCTCCTGTATTTCATTAGCAGCCAGAGAAGGTGTGGTCTTCAGAATAAAAAAGAAAAGTGGGTAGCTCATGAACTTATGAGGCTTCAGATGATTTCTACATGGTGATTAGAGTGGATTCTGCAATTAGAATTTATGTAGGTAAAACACACACACACACACACACACACACACGTTTCCTTTAAAGACACAGTGCAAATACAGTTCTGAATATAACCTTGCAATGCTAAACAATGAAAAGGCGCCATTCGATTATTGTGGTTTTCTATAGCTATAATTAAAGGAAGGAAAGCCATCCTTTCAATTCAGTCTCGCTTAATTGTGTAACCCTTACTTGAATTATGTAACTCAAGAATATAATTTCCCTATTTTTGCTTATAGGAATTTTTTTAATTAAATATGGGTGAGATTTTTTGTTAGTTACGTTTTTCTCGGGGAAAATGTTGAGTAATGATGAGGAATTTTCTATATGAACATTTACCACCAAAATATGATTTCAGCTATCACCAAATACCTTTATTGAGCTGGAATTAAGATCACATACCATAAGAATTGAATCAGGGTGATATTCTTACAAACCAAAGATGATTACTTGAAGGAAAAACCTGCTACTTTCTTGTCAACATTTTTCTCCATAATTTCACCATTTGGAGAAATTATGGAGAAAAGTATTTTTTCTGTACCACTTTTAACCTGGCACAGAAAGAATATTGAGGAAGGGGATGGCTATTTAAAAATAAATGTATCTTTACCCTACAGTTATTTTGAATTAGTCTTGATAAATAATTAAGGAATGTATAATATATTATTTAGATGCCATGGCCTTAAGAATTTGAGTGGTATTTCAAGTACAATTATAGTCATTTATTTATCAGTAGAAAATTTACATAATCACACTTTAAAATCCAGTGGACTGGAGAGATATCAGAAAGACACCCATGAATGTGGTAATGACTCTGAGCATTAGATTAACTTAATAATGTATTGATGCACTTGATATTCTAATATCTAGCACTGCAGTATTTGAACCTTTAAAGTGACAAAAGCATAAATATTTTTTTGCTTTTTCAATTGCATTTCTAACAGAAGGGTGCTTTACGGTATAGAAGGCAACTTGAAAAATCAAAATTGAATTAAACAATCGCTAATAAAATAGAGCTTGTTAAATTTAACTTAATAAAGACATTTCTCTGTCTCTGTTGTCAAAGAAAATAATTTTGTCTTGACCATAATTACTAGTTAACAAAAAGTATTGTTCAATTTCTATATTTTTGCATTGAAAATATAGACCTTAAGGCTAAAGTCCAGAAAAATGACAGAAATTCGAATCTTCTCTCCTGTCAGTGAGCATAACATGCAAATGGAGGGATTACCTATTGGAAAGGTAACACGCTTTCTGTTAGCTCAGTCATGCTATAGATTCTTTCTAGCAGCAAGTCCAACTGAGACAAATTTGGCAGAAATATATGCAGTATTTGTACTGTGCTGTTTGAATCACTGGAGTACCATGTCATATCTGCAAACTCAGATTTTAGACTGTAATTGAGCATGAATCTTCAGTGTGAAAATTTCGGCTACTCAGCAATTTCTAACTTTATTTGGGGACAGCTAAACTTTTGTTTTACATAGTAATCTAAGTCACCAAATTGTCGTGAGACTTTGTAAGACAATACAAGTATAAATTCATCAATTCTTTTTACTTTGCAGTCTTAGTATTTTTATTACTAAAAGCATGCAAGAGGCACATCTGACAAACCCTAAAGATAAAAACTGATGCAGTATCCCCCCATTCTTTTCAAACCCTCTTACCCAGAATTAGGCACAATTATAACTTTATATTTAAAACTCCTAGACAATTTTTACACTATTCCACAGATAGCTCAACAACCTCAACTTCGTATTTGTGTTAGCCAATGATAATTTAATATAGAGTATATATATCCAGAATAACTCAATACATGAAAATTATGGAGAGAAAGAAGTTACTATGTACAAACTATGTGCTTTAAAAAGAAAATAAGGCCTACATCCATTATTTGAATTCCTCTCATAGTCTGTTAAATTCATGCAACAGTTTCTGGTCCCTTCATAATTCTCACTGAATTAAAAATAAGGACTAAGTACACTTCTATTATTGCTATGCAAGAGATCTAGCCCTGACAGGAAGTAAGTCCATGGATTTTGAATTTCAATGATATTAAATCTATGACTGTCTTCATGAAGACATTATCTCCAAATAAATATAAGATGTTTATATTTTTATTAGGTCAGGGTTAATAAATGTATAAGTTAATTATATGTGAGACAGTTATTCAGTGAAAAATCTTTCTTAATCATACATATTTGATAATTTTCCATTTCATCAAGTTTCACTCATATGTGTACATATGGTTATATACGCATAAGGATAATTTTTCCCTAATAGGGCAAAGATTTAAGGAACATCCTGGGTAATATTCTCTAAATCACTTTTTTGTGGAATGAATTACAGAAAACAGTGAGTTTTTTCACCACATCTTTTTTCCCAAGTTCTTTTATAGCTTTTCACCAATTATTCAAGTGATTAGCATCTATATATCCTGCCATCCACTACACTAGTTCACCAGCAATTCATGATATGACAAAAACATTCTAGCCTTGTCGATTATAAATTTAAAACAAAAAAAAGTACAAAAATCATGTTGCAGTTAAAATTCTGACAGTTTGTTTTCTGGGATCAAAGACCATTAACGAAGCCCAGAGAATACAAGAATTCCGCAAGACATCTACTTAGTGACAAAATCCAATGAATATTGTTAGGCGAATGTTTAAGTAATGCAACATTTTCAAAGCAGTTTCCCCAGATTATTTCTAATTGGCCCTTTCATAAAGTAATGGCAAACTGCCTTAAAACAGCAATCAGGGGCCAAGCGGTAGCACAGCAGGTTGGGTGTTTGCCTTACACGCGGCCGACCAGAGTTCGATCCTCGGCATCCCATATTGTTCGCTGAGTACCGCCAGGAGTATGTAACCTTTATATTCTCCTGAGTACCGCCAGGAGTAATCCCTGAGTGCAGAGTCTGGAGTAACCCCTGAACATCCCTGGGTGTGACCCAAAAAGCAAATTAAATAACTGAGGAACAGTTTAAAAATAACAACAACGATCAGTTTAAAACCAGCTGAGCAAGACTGTGACAGGAAATTAATAATATGCTTCAAATTTACCGGTGAAATATTTAGTTTGATTACTTTTGGAAAGGCATAACTGAAAGTAAACGACCTTTGTAATGCTAATCGATTAATGAAAAAGAGTCACCATCTTCAGAATCTTGCCACCTCTGAACAGGCATCTGGATGCATCCTTTGGTCAAAGGAATCAGCCCTATTTTACCATGTAGGCCCTTCCATGTCACTAATGTGTGGCTTGCCATGTGCATCAGGAAGCCTCGGACCTTGACCAGGTGCTTGCACCTACCCAAGCAGCAAGACCTCCCCAGCCTCTCAGTACCTGTGAGCAAGACCTGATGGGAAGACCAAGGCAGTTCCTGTTTCTGCCCACCTAGTGCACCTCCAAGAGGAGGTTTCCCAGCCACACCGGAGGGTCTCAGAGCCTGACCTGCGCCTGGCGAGGTGGATTTAGCTTTAGAGTTAAGATGGTATCATTAGCTGCGCACAGCGTGACTTCCCACTAATCCTCTCTGCAACTTACAACAAGTTTAAATGTCCATGCATGATGTTATTAACGGGCTTTAGTAAGTGCTTAAGACCCAGATCTCTTTTTAAAGTAATCTCTGGACAAGTTCTACTGTATCCATCCAACAAGAAGATTAATATTTCCAGCAAATCTGATGGGGTAAGATGCGTCCTGAGTGCTTGAAGATCAAAGAGGGTAGAGGGGGAAGTTGATCTAGGAAAGGACCCAGGGCCGAGTGCGCTCATAAGCCTCGGCTTGGGATTCACAAAAACTTCCTCTGAGCTCTCCTATCGACCAGGGGAGTCTGAAGGGGTGATGGTGAGAACTTCAGATGGCAGTTTATCACGAGGTCAAAAAGTGGGGCTGAGGAGTGCACACCCTAACACTGATACGGATCACAGCCAAGGAAGATGCCTAGGCAGTACTTTAGAAACTGTACACCAAAGAACCTCTGACCCCCAGTAGCTGCATATGCGAGGGAGGGGCCCTGAGCTGCGAGCTGCCTGTCTCAAACCGAGATCCCGGCGTGACTAAAGGCCTTGACCCAACCGCAACCGCAACCCAGGGATTCCTAACCGCAGACCAAGCGGGCGCAGAGGGCTGGTGTGGGGCTCAGAAGAGAGCAAAAAAAGAAAGAAAGAAAAAGAAGGAAAGAGAACGGTCTTCTCAGCCGCAACTATGTACGCCTGGTACAGGAAGACGATCAACCTGTATTCCACCGGCCGGGAGGCCAGCAGCGTCCAAGGGGCGGAGAGCAGGCTCCAGAACTTGAGCTTGCGCAAACTTAAAAGGCCTCCCCGCCCGGGGTCGCCGCGCACCGGCTCCAGGAGCGCGCGCCAAGCCCGGGAGCGCGCGCGCCGGCGCAGCAGCTCGGGCAGCCCGTCTCCCGGGAAACACCAATCAGGAGAGGGCCGCTAGCCGCCGCGGCCGAGGGAGGGCTGGGGCTGCTGGCGGTCACCGGGAGGCGTCTTGCAGCCCGGCGGCGGGCGGGCAGCCGTTGCCTCCGCACACAGCCTAACCCAGTCACTTCTGTAGCCAGTCACCGAGTGGGCTGTCTTGGGCACCGCCCACGCCCTGCACCTTGCGTTGCTGTTGCTAAGCCTGGCTATTTTTAGAGCTCACGACTGCGTTGTGCAAGAGCTCTGCTCAAACCAAGTCAAACCACCGCCACAAGTGATGTGCTTCTCTTTGAACAATTAGGGCTCAGAACTCCATATTTCCCTGAACGGAGTCAATTGTCTTCACTTTTAAAAGTGCTACACCCTACAATCTCGTAGTTGGTGGCAAAGCTGAAAGCCACAAGTTCCTGCCTCAGAGAAAGGACATCACTTTGAAAAAAAAAAAAGTGCACCAACTCTGGCGGCCCTAATTGATATTAACAGTCATAATCGTATACTTTTTCATTTCTGTTTACCATCTTTAGAATTATTTGCGCAATAATAATATTATTATTATTTCCAGAAGAAGCGAAATGGGTTCTTCAAGCAGATAATTTCTGTTGATCTCTGTACTAGGTTGTTCAACTTGTGCTAAGAAACTGATGAACATACAGAACAGGACCACAAAGCCATCCATGAAAATCTGAAACACTGAAGAACTAACTTACATGCCCCATCGCTGTAGGACTTGTTTAACTCTCCAGAAGTACTGGTGCTAAAAACTACCGACCCACTATTATGGATGTATTGTTACTCAACTTTTAAAGAGCACTTTGGTGTTGCCCATCTCATCACCTCTGCTTCCAGCATCTATCCAGATGCTACAATTTTTATACTGTGTTTTACTTACTCTACTTAGGAAGAAGATAAGTCATGGAAATGGAAAAAGGGTATCAATTTTCCTAAGACACAATGACATTTCCAGAAGCACAAATCCACAGTGAAAAACTTGACCACTTTTTTCCCAAATAAGAAAATAATTTTAATTGAGACATTAATATAGGCCTACTAATAGAAAACATTGTTTAAGAAAACTCGAAGAAAATACACTGAGGGAAAATAATTTATTTTGACTACTGATGAATTTATTTCATTACTATATATATATTAATGGTAACTGCAGTAGGGTGGGTGCTAGTAGTGTGAATTTGCGTTCTGCAAGAAATTTGCAAGTCTTCCTATATATTTTTTTATTTCATTCAAAAAATTTCCACTTTTGTCATTGCATTGTATCTTTCTGTAGACTCTTTTCATGTTATAGTTTTAATAATTCCATTGAGTGAATTTGCTAATTTCCAGTACAAAGTAGGACAAGAAAAATAAGTTGGCTATATCTTCATATTTACTTCTATATGTGTCACTTTATTGGCCTATTTCTAGGCGTCTCATGAAAAGATTGTGGATGTCAAAACCTGCAGTTAATGTGCTTGTTTAGAAATACACAAAATAATACCTTTGACGTTGGCAACTCAGATGTATTATTCAGCAAAACAGCAATTACTCATTGTTTTGCACTAACATGTTAAGAACTATGCGACACTTGGTGACACAATAACAAAATTGCAAAGTCGATTCTATTTAAAATAGACATCCTAATAAAACATACAGTCAACTCCTTTTACTCTCTTTGAACTGTTTTTGTTTCCCTCCCTGACTGTTTACAGTCAACTAGATTCGTGTGAATGTTAAACTTAAGTATAATAATCCATTCACACACGTCATAAGAAAAGTTAAGAACTAGGGAGGGGTACTGCATAAAAAGGAGGAGCACCATTCCTGAGGTGCCAGAATGGTGAGTGGTTTTGGAGATGAACATCTGAGATGTTCTTTTGCAATGTCACTCACAGTGGCAAATGATGAAAGAGCAGAATTTGCCAAGACTAGAGGAAATTTTAAGTTTGATTCACACTCGTCATTTTAAGTAAAACTAAAACAATAAATCCCAAGTAGAGTCTGTTTCGATTTAAGAAGATTTCAGGTTGGACTAGCTGTTCTATCCTATTTTACTTGAGAAACCTTTTTACCACTTGAACTTCTCAGTAATGAATTCCACTTTTCAATCCAGCCTGCAGCATGAATTAAAGTCCCCATCAGAAAATTAAAATGTTTGTCCAGAGAAAATAACTTCTAAATGAACTCTCTTTCTTTTAGCCTCTTTTTGTATTTTCCGCAATGTAACTCCTCGCAATGATATTAGTTCTAGTGTGGGAAAATATTATAATTGAGATCTGGAAAGTTATTTGCAGACTTCAAGTTTGTCTTTACACTGTGCTGACATTTAGTACAGCCCTGGTGAGGAAAACAATACTACCATTCATAGCTCTAGACGTAGATTTCAATCGACTTAAGCGGGCACAATGAAACTTGGTCATTCACTGGTTACCCATATTGTGTTCTCAAATTTTCTCTCAGCAAAAGTATAATGACTCAGTATTGTATGGATGCATAGACAAGGGCTCGGAACAAGAGACACTAGTTTTGTCTGACGGTGTGAGAAAGTCGTGAAGGGATCTTTTCTTCCAGATGGTGTTAAATTCAGCTGCCTTTTTAACATTGGCCTTGCACAGCAATCTGCTGCTCCCCTCTCACAAAGACCGCGTTTGGTTCCCACTAGTTAACATGCATACTCACGCAACCTGCAACTTCACTCCAACTGTTTTACAATGCAGTGGTATGCTAAATAAACTTGATCCAGTTTCTGCCAATGTTAAAAAAACTAGCTTTCAAAGAACTACTTAACTGATATTTACACTTCTTTTGACTTAAATGTACATGCCTGTGGAATATTTCAGATTTCAAAGAAATATCACCTTATTATAAGGTCATTGCAGAGATTATCTCTGACACCCTTCAGCCCCTGCTTAGATACAGTACTTTTCTTCAACACACACAAATAAAACAAAATGTCGGAAGTTTGATGTGTAATAGAAAAAAGAAAAATTGGGACATGTTGCAGCAAGAGCAGTGGAACAGCAAAAAATAAAATGAAAATAATAACATTGAAATGTATTTTTATTGATTGGTAAATCATGTAACATTAGTATGATACAAAGCAAGTTTGATATGACAATGGCAAACACATAATTATAATATTGTTTATTTTCCTTAGATGTTATATTTAACACATTTACATAAAAGACCAAGATGTAAGCAAAAGCTTCAGTAATTTGACTCCATTGAGTGCTTTCAGTAAACAATAGGTTCCCCCAGCAAACATCTTATTGCCTTAATTGAACCTCCTTGAGAAAGAAAACCACACACTTTGTAATGTAAATGTTAATTGTAGTAGACAATGGTTCTAGGTAAATAGCACCCCTGGACATGAAGTAAATGAAAGGAATACAGGCACTTAACAATGAAAGGTTGTTTGCACAAACAGTGCTTCAAATGTAAATAAACAAGGGTCTCCTCAACGGTCACTACAGTAGTAAAACTTTGGCACGTGCTCAGAAGCCAAATCGAGAATTTACATTATTAAAGTCTCTTAGAGTTTCTCATTGAAACTAACAGTGGTTTTACAAGCTTCTCCAGAGTGAAGTTTTACAGCCTTGAAACCACAAAGAAAACAATGCTACTTTTTTTATTTTGGTGGGGGGGGGAGTATATATTGGAGATTTGGGTTTGTCAGTAATCTAGGCCAGGTGGATGAGAATAGGCCTTTTTTTGTTTTTGTTAACCATTTGCTTATTGAAATTTGTACATTGCCTATACAAATATTTGCTTGGTGGATATAGAAAAATATAAGGACTTTCATGAAAAGATTACCTTGGGGAAATTCCAAAGCACCCAAGTGTCTGCTAAAAACATAGTCACTCTTACAGTAAATATAAATGGCCATTCAGAACACATCTGACACCATACCAGAAGAAACCCATAGTGTTATTCTAGCCAATCTACTAGAATTTTCTTTCCATGTATGCCTACTAGCATAAGTAGGTCAAGTTCCTGATGCATCATGTAAAGAGGTATAACCAATTTGATGACGTGATAGTAATGTTACATGGCGATCTGTATTTTAAAATTAGAACCCACCCCAAACAAAAGCCAAAAGGTGGTCACTAGGCCAAAAATAGGGACTGAGTTTGACATGAGGGGCAGGCAGGAAGGGAACTTTCTTTGAACTACTTTCTGCTAGTTTTCTTAAAATATTGAAACTTTCCACCAAAAAGAAAGACAAATTTAATTATGGTCAGATTAGACAGCGGGTATAAAATTAACTGAAACAGACAGTAATGCAACAGCTACAGACCAGTCGGTGCTGCCATTTGGGAGGCTGCAGATGGCTGTGGGTGGGAAATGCCTCTACTTTCTTAAGCGATGGAGATGAGTATGGTGTGTGCACTTGATGTTTTTTTCATACCCCCACCCCCCAACAGGGCTGTCCGTCATAGGCTGCCGGCCCCGCTCTACCGCTTGCCCCCGAGCGTGGGAATCAGAGCGTCCTGCCGTTCACATCTCCTGCATTCCGTTTAGCGGAATCAATTAGGCAAGACAGACCCTCAGATTCCCCACCCCCTTTCCATTTTTGTCAGGTCTATATACGTCCTAATTATTTCAGTTTGGGATGCCAGAGCTGTTTCCTGGATAGACCTGATCATCCTTAAACAAAAAGAGAGGAGGGCGCACACGTGGGTTGTGGCGTAAATGTCACTTTCATTTCCAATGCTAGGCGCAGAGTAAGACAGAACTTTTTTTTAACACTTTGACAAGAGGGGAGGCGATCTCGTCTCCATCATGTCTTTCTGCTTCAGTAGCTTCCTCAAGGAAACCCTCTTGGAACAGAGAAGCATCTGTCCTTGTATTTTGAATAGAAGAATAAAAATCAGCCTTTGCTTTTTTTCTTCCTTTTCATTTTCCCTGCTAGCTCTATGTCTTTAGTAGATATAAATTATTAACCTTCCAGTACAAACTTTTCTGAAAGTCTAATTTCATCTGATTTGTCATACAACCCAAATGGCAGGTCATTTCCAAGCATAATCTTCAGTTTTCAGGGGAGGGGTCCTCAGAAAGCTGCCTCAGTCTATGTATTATAGAATCATTTATAAACTTGGTACCAGACATTTCTACAACTTTCTACCAAAAAAAATAATAATAAAAGCCCTCATATACAAACTTTTACCTTACAGTAGGACCAGTCCTGCACACACATCTTGACTCATTCACTCTATACAATTCTCCTTCCCAGCTGTAACAATCCCTCAGAAATGATCTGACCCCATTGATATTTTGGCATATATGTGTCACTCAACTTCCTCTAATCCCATTTTAATCATAAGGAGAAATCAAAATCAAAACAAAGTTAGATTCAATAAGTATTCCTGACCTTTCTGGTTTTTACTGTCTCTTGGGTGCAGTCTTTCATTCTCACACGCTCCCCGGCGACCTTGAAGGAGTTTTTACTTTCGGTTATCTAGCTTTATGAAGACCAATACACTCATACAGCTAGATAACCAAAGATAACAACTCGCTTCCCTCACACGCCTGTCTTCCTCTCTGGCCAGGCGTCAGCTCCCGGTCCTTTTCTGCCAGTACCGAAGAATAGTCCTCCTGGATACTTGCCGCACTGAAGACTCCTCCTTGGCTGTAAATAGGACCTGGTTTCTGTTTGTGTGTGCGGCTAAAACATCCAAACGAGATCTGTTGCTTTCAAAGTTTATTCCGAACTTTTTTTTTTCTTTCAGCAAGTAATCTCCGGCAGCGTTAGCCAACAATTCAACTATTAATATCAGAAAATAAAACCAGCTATTAAGGTGCAGCAAGCTGTAACGAACGAGCAGCAGCATCCGTCCCTTCACAGGCCTCTATTTGCATTGTAAATTGCTTCATTCTCACGCCAGACTCTTTTGGCCTCACTCTATAGAGACGTTTAAAGCCAATGGCAATTTCCAGCGCAGGTTAAGGAAGAAGAAGGAAAAAAAAAAAAAACCACATTCCATTCTATAGAAGAAGTGACAGCTGATTCAGGGATCTGCTCCTGATCCTTTGGGTTAGACACCATGAGCTTTTTTTACCAAGTGGTGGCAGCTTGATTGCATATATCTTGTGTGTATGTGTGTTTTAGGGGGAAGATCCTCGATTTCCCAGGACTTCTAGGCTGGGGAGAAGATGCCGTCTTGCTGGCGGACTGCTGCCCCCGGTCTGAAAGAAGGAGAAAAGGGCCATCATTGGAGGGGCTTTCACTGCCAAAACGTGGACCAGCCAGGCAAGGTCAAAGGTTTGAGACCTCGGGAGACCAAGGTAATGATGATGTCATGAGAAATCTCAAGTACATGGTTATTGATATGCATCAATGGTCAGCCAACTGCCCCTAGCCCGATCAGCGCCAGCAGCATTGCAACAAGCCCTATTTTCTCAGTCAGTGTCTCTTCCATCTCTTCTGCTAGCACTACCGACAGCTCCTGGAAAAGCAACCCACAGCCTTTCACTTCCTCGGTGCTCTAATATCCAAAGACTGGAAGAAATCTCTCTCTAAGGACAGATAAAAGCATTTCAGATCTGGGGAACGTCCTTGCCTGCATTTCTCTTCTGGCAGATTGCATGGGCAGACAGATGGAAGGCACTTTGCTATTGCTTAAAGCAAGGCCTTGCTTTCTGGGCTTGGGAATCAGATCTGTATTGCGCAGAGAGTCGATGGGTGATTACATTGACAATTTGCTCTGGTGTGGTGTTCTTAATGGATTCATAGCTCAGACATGTTTTGTATCTCTGCACCATGGCACTAGCACAGTAGATTTTGTTCTGTTACGTTCAAAGTGAACGCTCTAAACAAGCCCCAACTTCATCCTATTTTTTGTTTTTGTTTGTTTTTAATAACTATACAGGTGTATGCCTTAGAATGTAACATAGGTAAGCATTGCAGTGATAGTTTTGAAGGCACACAACTCTGCAGCAAAAAAATGTTGGACCTCTGTGTATAGTTTTTAAGACATCAATTTTTTTTTACAGAAAGAAAAAATGTCCTAGCCTTACTTATAAAATTATGGAAAACAGTAATTACCTTCTGGAAATTCAGATACAACACCTGAATGTTAAGAGCACAATTCTCACCTCAGCTTCCCCACCCCACCTCTACCTAAAAGGGAATATCAGTTATTAACTACTTGGTCTCAATCCTCTCAATTCACACTTGGTTTCAAAGTGTGAATATAATCACTTAAAATAACTCTTCTCTCTTCTTTGTAATGGATAATCTATGTCCAAAGTACCTAAAACATATACATTACTAGGTGGCCCCCAACAGAACATATGGGATATAGTCCACCTAATATGCATAGTCACCATGGGTGAACCATCTGAACTGCTCTCCAAGCTTATGAGATATGTTTATAGGGTTACTAGTCATTAAAATACATGCAAAGATGAATGTCATAAATCTTCATATTCACTTCACACATCACTAGTTTATCACAATACTTTCACTTCTATATGTAGGCTCTTTCCCACCCCCCATCCCTGTCACTAACATTCTTTCAGAATTAATAGTTTCATTATTCAGTAACTTATTCATTTAATGATTGCAAATATGCTTACCAAATTATAGTGGAGAACACATATGTAAATCCTATAGAAAGATTGACAAGCAAAGAAAGCCTAACGGCTGAGTCCAATCAAAAGTTCAAACAATATTACACTAATTAAAGATATGATTGAGTAACAGGGATGACAATATTTCTCTAGATTTTTTATTTATTTACTTTTTGGTGAGCACCTTGTCCTAATAATTTAGAAAAGACAATATTATGAAAACAGCTCCTTTACTATTTTTCTTATTAAATTTTTGGTAGACATGCAGTTTGAACTGGCTGTATTGGGTTATACATAAAATATACATGGTTTTCATATATGAAATATAGATGTAAACTACAAACTAATTCAGAGAACACACTCCCAAACTGCTCCTTCTTGAGCTATAAGGTCATAACATAAACCACTGAATAAGAACTAAATATATCACTGAGACTCCTGCCACTTCTGACTATGTAAAACCCTAGTTAGCTTTGCAGCTTTGGAAGATTGAGAGTATTTTGGCCTTTCTTTCCAAGACCTAAAAGCAGAATCATTAGTGATTTGGCAAGTATTACATAAAGCAAGCATATGATCAGACAAACTCAATTTCTTAAGTTAAAACCCAAGAAATGCCGAGTATTTTTAGAATAGCATTTTGCCATATATATATATATATATATATATATATATATATATATATATATACATCTGGGTGGGAGCTGGTGAAAGTTAGAGCAATGCAATGCATGTATCTCTGGTATGTGTGCATCATTCCATGTTTGGGTGAAATTGCAAATTAGTGTTGCTTATTTGCACATTTAGCAATTAAATGCATCTGTATAATCTAAGTAACTGTCATGAAAACCCAGACACTGAACATTTGAGATGTTCTTCCAAATAGAAGCAGCAGAAGATACTGTCTTAAAAGAGCCCCTTCTAAAGCAATGCCACATACTCAAATCAACTGACTCTAGAATTAGCAGGTTACAGAGACAGTGAATTCACTGTGAGAACCCCCCCAAAGTGAATACAGACAACACAGTGATTAGAGACAGATTGTTCACCAGCCATATAGCCAATTAAACGTTTTACCTTTCACACAAAATTAAACATTTTACCTTTCTCAAGTTATGGAGAAATAAGATACATAGTATCTCATAATTTTGAATATTGCCAAGATTCATTCATAACTTAGTTATCATATACACTTCAAGGGCTCTATTATAATCCAGGATGTGAGACAAATTGAAACAATTGTGCTCCTCTAAAGAGTTCTAGCTATGGCTGTCACACATTGTCATGAGCAACTATTAACACCTACATGCTTTCATTTCAGATATCCTTTGCCTTTCCAAAGGCTATTTTTCTGAGCTACAGAATAACCTCTGTGAAATCTGCATATTGAAGGATAAGCTGAACTCAAATGTCTTTCCTACTCATTCTCTAATAAATTTCCATTAATGGCCAGTAGATTAGAATATGATTGCCATGCTTGCTTTCTTTTATAGGCATCCAGATGGCTGAAATATGAATGAAACATACTGGTTTTCTTGAGAATAAACAATATCTGCTTAAATGAAAAGTTATAATTTTCCACATATTTGGATCAGAATTATACTGAACCATAAATGCAAATACACCAGATTTGCCACCAATATTTAGAACTCCTCTCTGAATCCCATTTAGACTACAAAAGAGTATGTAAGGAATTGGCCTATCATCACAATTCCTTTTTAACATTGAGTATGTATGATTCTAATGCATGCAAACGACAGACTACTAATATGATCATGATTACCTTTCTTATATAAAAGTCATTTAATTTACAGCAATTTGTATAGTTCAGGCAAGGTACTTGACTGGCTCACTTTCTAGTAAAAGTGTTCTATTTTTTCTGTGTCCTGTATTTCTTTCTTAGAGCCAGCCATAGATTATGTTTGTATTATCCTTGACATGTAATATACAAAGGCTACTTATAGGGGAAAAACTGATCTATGGAAACTTGGATTTTCCGGGAATTCAATCTATTGCATGAACTTGGAGAAATATAATTGAAGCTTTGCCATCTAGTAAATAACATTCTATTTTGATTTTGTACACGATTTTGACTCTGTCAAACATAAAATTTTAAATTACCTTTGGTTGGTTGGATTGTCTATTCATTGTATACTTCTTTGTAGCATCATCTGGAAAATAGGTAAGAAAGCAAATGATCACAGTTTTAATATATACATATAATCATATCTGTGTTTGACTTCATTTAAAGTATTGAATTTGCCTTGATTCTTCAAAATGCCAAGACATTCCATAAAACCTCAGTACAATGTATCCTAAGCTTCAGCACTCACAGGGTTAAATATGCTAATTTGCATTTAAATGGAGACCTGCATGATAATGGGAATGCAAAATATGCAGAATCTGGAGAGGTTTAGGAAATTAATTTTTTCTTTCTTCTTTTATTTTTAGCTTGGAAGGGAAAGAGACTCAAGAAACATTAGGGATTTGAACATTGTAATCTGCCATACAAAAGAGAAGAGTTCCTCCATATATGAATTTTAAGACTAGAACAAAGTCATATTTTCCAAATGTTTAAGGGACTGAATTTCCAGGCCTTTCAAACAATGGGAATCCCTGGATAAATATCTAATCCATTAGAAAGATGCAAATAGTTTATTGTAAGGCCACAGGACGGTGAGATGTGCATTCATATCTAAGGCTCCTGATTGGCTATTTCCTCCAGTAAATCAATGAATAATGTAAAACCTGATTGCTGTAAAGTGGAAGATTTTTTTAATTCCCTTCCCCCTCCCCCTAGGACTCGATATTCAAGAGCTCGTACATTCCCCAAATAGGTTGCTTTTCTTTTTATGATCTTTAAATGCTTATTGTTATTTTAGAACGATGGGGTGGGGCTATTGGTTTTGCAAAATGAAAGTACCCGCACTGGCTCAATTTTGCTGACTACGGGAGCTCGTTTCCCAAGACAGTGCTCTATAATTACCGGTGCCAAGGTTGGGAAGGAGGATGGCGGGCGGAGGTGATACAGAGAGAAGGAGGAAACTGGATCCGGCCCGACGTTCTGGGCCCAAGTCAGTTACAGCTCCAAAAGCGTCCCAGCCCCGGCCGTGGCCGTGACTTGACAGGGCCTCGGTCTAACTTCTGATCAATTCCACAGCTGCCCTGACCCCTCGAGCCAGTCCCCCATTCAAGCACCGCGGACACATTTGCAAGAGAAAACGCCATAGACAGGCATGCAAATACACTGCTTGGGTTCCCACCTCTCTGCGTGAAACTCACACAATTTCAGGCCACGGAAAGAAGATCCTGCCTCCTTTAGCCGGGTCGGGGCTCCAGCAAAGAACTGGCCCCGCTCCGAAACCAGAAGCGTCAGAAGCCGGAAAGCTCGGAGACCCAATCTAGATCAATCTGAACTTGGGATAACCCTGTAAAGCGGCCTCTCACTTCCCAGAATCCAAAAGGCAAAGAAAAAGGCAAGTGCAGACCATCAGATCCAGAGAGTTACTTAAGTTTCTGAGCGGATCCAATCAGACCCTCACTTCACTGCCAAGTAATTAGAACTTTGAGGAGGTTAAAAGGAGAATAACTCAAAATGCGAGTCCTGAATCCAGGAACACAAAATCCAGTCATAATTTGGCGGTAGGGGGTTGGGGGAACGTCCCATCGTTAACAACACAAAGTTAAATTAAAAATTGCGCCCCCTCCCCCCTTTTCAACGTGAAATTTTCCTGGCATCTCTGCAACCGAGGGTCAGGCTGCTGGATAATTAACAGTGCTGGCCCAGACAACTCAGAAGATCAACAGGTTTAGCATCGAGACAATCAATTAGCAAAGCCCGGGACTGGCTCTGGGAGCGGCCCGCTCCGGGGCTCTGCCGGCATCCGCTCGCGGGCTAGGTGAGGGGCGCCGGCGCGGGGCCGCGGCGGACACTGCTGGCCCGGGGCCGGCGGCCGTGTTGCCGCCTGCGGGCCGCTAGGGTACTCACTTGTTTTCCTCCCAGCGCCAGGAAGTGTTGCCCCCCAAATCCAGCAGGACAGGAATCGAGAAGCCGGTCAAAATACAAGATCCAGAGTCACAAGGCGGCTGCAGACACAAACAGGCTCCTTTTGGCGTCTCAAAAAAAAATAATAATAATAAATAAATAAATAAATAAATAAATAAAATATAAATTTAAAAAATTTTAGATCATCCCGCGCCAAGGCACATTTAAAACTGCCGCTCAATTCCACACGGTGATTCTTGCTTGATTGCGTCTAAAATAGTTTAAAAGGATCTTCCCTTCTGGGGAGAGAGATTAGGGTGCAAAAGACGAAGGAGGGGAAAAAAGCCAACTTCCCCCCCTCCCCCCCACGTCAGGCACTTGCTCTCTGAGTCTCAGAGTGGAGAGTGAAGTGGTGTGTGAGGCTCGGCAAGTTTTTGGGGGGGCTGTCCAAGGTCTAGTCCAGCCCCCTCTGCCGAGGAGGACGTGCTCTGAAACTCAACCAATTTCCCCACTGCTTTTGTTACTGATGAACTGAAGCCCTATTGTTCATCCATTGCCACGGTCTTTTTCAGTCCCCACACTACGTTCTGCGTTGCCAGAGATAATGAATTTGCACCCAAACCTCTCACAGTCCCCTCCTGACAGACGGAACAAATTAGAAATGTCTCGTCTGAAGGAGGGCAATGGCTACATTTTCCTATTGTAGGATGCAAAGCACACATTTCTTTGGAAACTTCTTTGGCCTTTTCTACCTTTTATTTTCTTCTCCCTCTTCTTTTTCCTAGTTTTTCCCACCCTGCTCATTTCTTTAGGCTCGTTTCTTAAAAGAATGATGTAGCCTTGCTTTTCCAATGCATCGTTTTATGTAACTTGAGGATTTTTCTAGCTTCTTCCCTCTCTCTTTTTTTTTTAAAAGGACTCCCTTTACAATTTTATTTACAAACTTAGAGAATGACCTTTTGACTTGCATACTTCCCCCCCCTTTTTTTTTCAAGAAAGGTCTTTTGGTTCAAGCCCCCCTTCCTCGTTCCTCCCCCTGTTTTTGTTGTGGTTGTTAAAGGTATTTGGCTAAAGACAAGCAATCCATTATGAAGATTTTTTTTTAAATTCATTTCATTTTCACCCGAACTATTCAAAAGCTACCAAGGACGCGCCATAGGGGTCATCTATTTGAGGGAGAGAAAAGCATGACTACATGTGTGTGAAGGAAAAGTGTGTGCGTGTGTGTTTTCCAGGGGAAGGCAGAGAGCCGTGGGAGGGTGTGGGTGGGACTTTGCATGGGGAAGGGTGGGGGCCTCGAGGGGAAGGTGGGCTTCCTGGAACACCAGCCGGGAGCTCAGCGCGGGTGCAGGAATCCACCCAGCCGAGGGCGGCGGGAGCCCCTGGGCCTGTTCGCGCGCGCGGCCCGACCGCAGCCCGGGCGCGGGTGTCTGGGCGCGCGGCGGCCCGTTCCGAGCCTGCGCGCGTGCCACCCGGGGCGGCGGGAACTGTGTCGGGGGCGGTGGGGGGCGAGCAGCAAAAAAATGCGGACGAGGGGCCCGTATGTAAATGCAGCCCGGGGAGGGGAGCGGCGCGGCAGGAAGGAGAGACGCGGGTCGGCCCCCCGGCTTTCCCGCCAAGTGCAGCGGGAGGACAGACAACCAAGCGTGTCCGGGGCGGGAGCCCCCCGCCCGCCGCGCGCGCCCGCCTCCCGCGCACACGCACACATTCCCCTCGCAGGCGTGGGGCCTGGTCGCCACGAGCACGTCAAGAACACAAAGCTTGGGCTGTGCGGTGGAACGGAGCAAAGGCAGCCTTGGCAGCGAGGGTAGGACTAGGAAGCTGATACCGCCGCCTCCAGCGCCCCTTCTGTGCCAGCCTGAGTCTCTGCCCTCCGGGCCCCGGTTCCGCTTGGCTCCGGCCTAGCTGAAGTCGAAGACTATTTCTTAGTCGCTAGGAGAGGGTGGCGGGCGGGTGCGGGCGTGCACAGGGAGGTACCAGCGCCCCCCCCGCCCCCCCTCCCGCCTAACATAAGGGCACGCGCTCGCTGCAGCGCCGGGCCAGAGCGGGGGAATCTAAAGGCCTTCCTGCAGAGTCTCCAGGAGTCGCTCAGTCCGCACTGTGGGTTCTGAGCCCCAAGTGCAAAACACATCAGACTCAATCTGCCACGGCAGCGCCTCGGGCTGCAGCCACGGAAAAGGCTCACACCTCTATCCTCTCTCCCTAGACAATGTAATAGGAAGGGCCTCCTTCAGGCGGCTTCCTCCGGCCTCTGCCTGGCAACGGGTCAAACTCATCTCCCGATCAGGAGCTCTGGCCTAAAATGGTCCACAGAGAAGCCCCGACGTGGCGATGGAGAGACCCTGATACCTCAGGTCGCTCATAGCGCCTGCCTCGATGCACAGCGGCCCAAACACCTCCGCAAATAGACACACGCACACACGCCCATGCACAGACACACGCGCACACATGCACACAAACACACCACTCCCGTCATATTAAAAATGCACGTTATTGGCACGGCTGTTAATGAAGCCGACGTGCCTAATGGGTGCACAGGTAAATCGGAACCCAAACGAGAAGTCCCCACCAGGCTGGGCCATTTACCTCTCCCTACTGGAAACACGTGTAGCTTATCGTGTTTTAGGAATGATTTGCTGTTGTCTGAGGTCTCCACCTCCTCTTCTTGTGGCGAAAAGCCAAAATAAAAAAAAAAACCAAAAAACCAAAAAAAAAACCCAAAAAATCCTGTTCCATTGTCAGAATCTTCTTTCTGATAAGCTACCCAAGCATTGGTTCATAGCATTTGGGGGTCTTATTTGGTTTGTTAGCCGTCTTTTTTTTTTTTTGGTTTGTTGTTGGGGGATGTGTTGTTTTTCTGGGGTAAACCAAAAAAAAAAAAAAAAAAAAAAAAAAGACCATGTATTGGCGGGGCTAGAGGCGCAGGACTAGAGCATGCGTGTGCGGCCGGAAACTGGCGAGGTTGGAAGCCGGGCGGTGGATGAAGAAGGAGGAGGCTTGTACTTCCCCAGGGTTGGCATGGGCACCCCTGGCCCCCTCGGGCCTGGGCTCCGCCACCGCCGCTGTCGCCGCCGGCTCTCGCTGGCTCTGCCGGCTGCCGCTCCGTGTTTTCCCCCATCCCGGCTTCACGTTCAAGGTTTAGCTGCGAGGTCACGTCCATTGACGTCAGCTCCCAGTCTCCCTCTACGTCCGGCTACATTTACATACATCAAGGAAATTAGGGCATTAAAAAAATATGCAAATCCTGCGCGAAGAGGAGCCGGTGCGTTCCTGGCGCGATCGCCTTTTATTGAAGCTTTTAATTAAAGGGGCCAGTTGGTGAGCCCCTGAAACAACCGCCAAAACCCCCAAAAGAGAAAAATAAACGCTGTAGCCTTCGGGAACGGTTGTTTCGGCTCCTGTTCTGTGGGCGGCTGAGGACCGCCGGCTGCCCGGCTCCGAGAAGAACAGGTTAGAGGAGGCAGCTCCAGCCCATGCATAATCAGGGCTCCGCGGCGCCTCCATTCTTTCCTCCTCCTCTCCTCCTCCTCCTCCTCCTCCTCCTCCTCCTCCTCCTCCTCCTCCTCCTCCTCCTCCTCCTCCTCCTCCTCCTCCTCCTCCTCCTCCTCCTCTCCTCCTCCTCCTCCACCACCACCTCCACCTCCTCCTCCTCCTCTTCCACCTCCTCCTCCACCTCGTCTCCTCCTTCTCCCCTCCTGCTCCCGTTGGTTCCAGCGTGTATTATTTTTAATACTGATGCATATGTAAAGATATATTTGCATTTTTTAATTCGCGAAAAGTTCAGGTTGTATGGTTTTGTTGATTCTACATTCCCCCACCTTTTTTGCTATTTAATGTCTATCTGTCTCGTTCCTTTCTGTCTGTATTTTTTGGCGAGTGTCTGCTGCTGTCTTTTGCTAGATAATATGCACAGTTGTTTCCCTGCTTCTATTTATTTAAGGCATCAAATATGCACATCTGTCATGTATGTAGTGCCAGCTGTGTAGCCTCCTGGTTTGGTCATAAAAGAAAAGACACTTTTTTTTTTTGCTTTCTTTCTTGTTATACCTCTTCGATGGACTGAAATGCCCATTGCTCCAGGCTCAAAGTTTGTCTAATTAACTTCATTTTGCAAAAACACTGCTCGGGCCAGTGCACTTGAGATACTGTATGTATAAAGGGAAGCGATTCTGAAGATTTCTAAAGAACTGTTGTGCTGATTAACTGAGGGATGCGGCATTCATTCACTGCCCTATTGCTTTCTAGCATTTCTGACTGCTCCCCCCTCCCCGTCTATTTTAAAATGTGTAGACACAGCAATGGACAGCCTTCTGCAAGGAAGACATTTTCAACCATGTTGTACATTGTACCTTATATGCTCCATTCAAAATTTACTGAGTTTCATTTTTATCTTAATATGACTGTTGCAAGGCCCATTCTCTTGATTTTTTTTTCAAGAGGGAACCTTATTCCTGATTTGAATGAAAACAAATACACAAAACAGTTGACTATATCAAGCCACTTGATTTGCCTTAAAATATACAGGCCTTGAGTTAGATTTCAAGCAATGCTTATCTCGTTTATAGGGTGGCATTCTCCTTTCTAGCAATATATCATTTCAGGACAATGGCGTTTGAGAAATATAAATATGTAAAACTCCACTTTTTTCACCCCAAAGCTATAATTTTTAAAAAACTGTAATCATAATTGCATAGCTACAGAGAACAGCAAATATGCACACATGCAGCTTATTCAATTAAATAAGTCCAAATACATGCACAGGTAATTAGTTTTCTTATGAATGACTTACCTGCACTGATACTTAAGGCAAGACTCAGTCCTCCCTAGTAGCGTTCATGTATAAATATTCACATGTATTTCCCCCATTTCAAGCCTACAGCTACATGCCATCTTTTATGCTGGACTATCCAGCATCCATTTGTAGCACCCATAATTCTTATGGCATTTCAGCCTTACCTCTGGCTGTAGTTTTTCCAAGCCTACACCAAAGTGCTCATATGATATGTCACCCAATAAAAAGTGGTCAGATGGCAACACGTAAAACATTAAAAAACGGAAACACACTCATCCTTTAGGTTCGCTCTTACCTTGCCATATATAGCAAGATTACCATTTCCTAAAGAACATTTTCAGCACATGTTATGAATAATTGCAAGATTCCACAACTGTTTGAGAAATTGGGGAGGAGGGGAGGGGGGCCACCTGGCTGAGTGAAACAATTCGGCAGGTTAAATGTCTTCGAGTTTGGCTGCAATTCAGTCCGGCGTGGCGGCTTGTTCCTGTCTGGACTCTCGAACATACCTGCCCGCCTTTATGCGGGGATCAGGACAAACACACCCGCCACGCTGCGGGGCACAGAGTGGAGGTGTACAGCTTTGGAGGGTCGATGCAAGAAACGCGTGCATGTGCGTATGTCTGTGCATGCATGTGTGTATGGACGCGTTGTGTGCGTGTGTGTGTTTGTGTGTCTGAATGTGTGTGTACGCGCGCGCGCTGTGTGACACAGAAAGGTACACCCCTTATCTCTGATCTCTCTGTAATCTTCTTTTCTGTTTCTAATCTCCCTCACTGGCGCATGGAAGTAACCTGCAGCCCCTGAACCGTCACTGTCGCTGCCGTGTGTGCGCGGTGGCTTACCCCGGGGCCGGTGGCTCGCTGGCTCGCTGGTTCGGTGGGTGTTGTGGTGGAGGGTGGGGAGCGCCGCAGCCGCCGCCGCCGCGGGTCCGGGTGCTCTGTCCCAGCCCGGCAGCCCGGCGCGCGGTGCAGGAGCCCCCTCCCTCCCAGCCCTCACCCCCGCGGTCTCCTCCCCTCCCCCCTACGCCTGCCCCCCCCCCCCCGCCCCGCATTACCATATGGAGGCCGAGTCCCTGCGAATCACAGCAGCAGCGGGCGGCATTTGAATAAGCCCCGCAACCCGGCGCGGACCCCAACTCCTCCGCGTGCAGCGCGACCCGCACCCGGGGCCAGCAGCCCCGCGGGGATCCTGGCAGCGGCCGACGCCTCCCCAAGTGCCCTGGGCGCGCGCGCGCGAGGGTGCTGGGCCTCCCACTTGCTACTTTTATATGAACTTGACTGATAGACAATAAATGGGGGTGAAGGGGGGGGGAAGAGACAGAAATACTGACACAGACGGGGGAGCGGGAGGGGGGAAGAGGGAGAGCGAAGTGAGAGGAAAGCGGACCGGCGCGGGAGGCTGGGGCGGGAGGAAGACGGAGACCGGGAAAGGGGAGAAAAGCCGGGAAAAAGGAGCCCGGGGTAGAGCGCGGCCCGGTGAAATGGGAAGCGAGTGGGGAGAAAGGTGGGAGGGGGCAGCGTTAACCAAATATCTGAATTTGGACTTTGCAAGCTAAAAATACCACCTCACTGAACTTCACAACCTCTAATTAGACACGTGTTTCTCCCCCCCCCCACTTCCAACGTCACCAAATGATTAATTTGCCGTCTCAACCAGAAATAATTATTTAGAATTGTATAACAGACAGAGGATTTAACAGAAAGGAGCCAATTTGGTGAAACACAGCACAAGGCATGACATTCAAAATGATGTTGGGCCACCTCGAGTTCAAAAAAATTGAGGCTTGTCTTGAAGACCGGAGGCAGGTGCTTGCCCCTGCGCTAGGGAGACCGCGCCCAGAGGCTGGCCCAGGAGGTGTTTCGAAAGACTCTGGACTTGGAGACTATTTCTTTCTTCCCCTTTGATATTTGATCATTACCATCTTTCTTCATCACGACTCGATTACTTTGACCAAAATAACAGATGTAGTGTGATCTTTTTTTAAGACATCACTGTGACGCAGCCTCACGTTTTAACTGAAGATATGAGTACCAGTGCTAATCTAAAGACACACCATGCCCATTTTGCATACTAACTCTTTCAAAAACTCTGGCCTCTGGGTTTAGCATATTGAATGTGAAGCCGTGATTTCCCTGTACAAAACAATCAGAATAATAATAAAAATCTCCAGTCACCTATAGGATGTACATATTGTAAATCCCTTCTTGGTATTCATAAGCCAAACCCCTTTCTTTTGAGACACACACAAAAAGAAAGCTTCTGATTAATAATCTCTTACCCGGCACACTGAGGCCGAAGGCAGGGAGCCGCAGGACACCAGCGAAGGGCACAGAATTTTCAATCCCTAGAATTTCAATACAGATTCCAGAGACGTGCTCACTGCTAGGTTTCTGAAGGGGGATAATAGTTGGAACGACGCTTGCTTTCGGGGGAAACCATATCCAACCACATCCAAATACCCGTTCCTCCAGGGGCGAGGGGTTTTCGGGAGGGGGTGGGGCGGATAAGGGGCTAGTTATTGGGCATGTCTGAAGTGGGCACACTTGTATGTAGCTCTCGATTGTAGTCCCTTTCCTCCCTTCCTTGCCTTCTCTTCTGTTGGGGGTTGGGGGCAATCCTCTCATTACATGACTAACTCCCCATGGGATTTAAACCTCTTGTTTATTTTTGAAGCCAACCTCGCTTTTAAATGTAATTCCTATTGAATCCTCTAGCAGGGAGTTTTACCCGGATGCTTCCAGGCATGGCTGCTGCCCAGGACACAAGAAAAGATGAGAAAGGAGGGTCAGTTGGTAACTGTGGGATTTCAACTGCATCCGTCGGGGCAGAGGGTTTCGCCAAGCCGATCCTTGTGCCCTGTCTCTCTTTGCAAAGGCTCTGTCTTAGGTCAGCTACGTCGCAGCGGTGGTGGTCAGGTGAGCTGGGGTAGGCTCCCGGGGGTGTCGCGGACCTTTCTTGGGAGCACTGATAGCTCTGTGGACCAGCCCAAAGTACATGGCTGAGTGGCGCCCGGGGCCAGTGCGGGGCTCCTGGCTCTGGCCAGCAGGGGAACAGCGACACCTACTGGCATCATGGGTGCCTCGCTGGGGCCGTCGGGGCTGCCCAGGGCTGGGGGATTCCCGGCTGTTCGAATTTGGGGCGCCCCTGAATCTGAGCCTAAGTTTTGGCCCACCCCTCCAAGCTTCCCCTGCCGTAAGAAAGGCAAAACTCCGCTTCTAACACCCACCCCCCATCCCCCGGTAGGTCTTAAAATGAGACATAAACACTCGCGGAACACAGGCTCTCCCGCCCAAGGCTTTCTTCTGCGGGCCCACCGGGTCCAGCAGATTTCTTGACCGTCTCTCATTTTTCCGAGAGACCTGAGAACAGATCGGAGCCTTGACCTCACCGGGTTCATGACCCGGGCCTCTTCACGTCCACTCCCATTTGGGAGCGGACTAAAGACGGCGTCTTTACAAATTAGAAACCGGGAGAGTTCATTATCCTTGCTTAGGAGGGGAAATGTACGAGTCAAGGACGGTCTCGCACGCTGGCAACGGCGCCAGGCACGAGGATCCGCTCCTGCTCGGCCGCCTGCGGCACCTGCAGCGCGCGCTCACCAGCCGTGGCGTGGAGGCTCTGTAGCTTTCTCCAAGAATTATGATCTTAATAACGCCGGGAGGACGGGCAAATTGCATGTGGGAGATGTTTCGAGGTCTAAGGATGTATAGCGTTAAATGCAAGTGCTCCGATTGGGAAAGGTGGGAAGAAAATGACCCGAGATGGCGAGGCCCGAAGGAAGCCTAACAAGAATGATGATGAGAAGAAACCAATTCCTGCGTGCCAGATTTACTTTCTTTCTTGCAATCTTTTCATTCTGGCTGTTTCCTGTGAAAAGGAGATGTAGGAGGTCCCAGCAGGAAGGAGGAACCTCAGCTCCCCTTTCCCTGTCTCGTGCCTATCTCGTGCCTGTCTGTCTCTAAGGCTCACCTGGGCTTTGGGTGTCAATGTGCTTGAATATTAAAATATATCTCCCTTGAAAAGATTGGGGTATTTGGGTAAATCGGAATCCCTAAATTTTTCACTATTAAAAATATTTCAACTTTCATTGAAACTTCAAGAGATCTTGGAAAATTTTCTTTAGATTCAGATACAGGCTGAAGCAAAATGTCTTGAGGAAAAGCAATGGAGGGGGGACTTGTTGAGGCTGAATTTGTGTCTAGTTTCTATAATTGCAATATTTTCTTAATTGTTTTGCTTATAGGAATTTGAACTATTTTTAGTGCCAGTCAAGTAAAGACTTTTTGACCAAGTCTGTTCCTCTTTTTAAAAAAATCTCCAAAGATGCTCAAATAACCCGATCAGCTCAATTTGCAAGTTATTTCCTTTTTCTTATTTTCCTGAAAGTATGTCCAAATGTGTCTTGGTAATATAGCAGTCGGTATTATGTACAAACGAACTCATATTACTAATAATGAATAAAGAAGCACTGTATTCTAATGGCCTTTCTCTCAATGAATCCTGTACTCCACTGCATGTCAAAATCAGTTTTCTTAATCATAAAATGGAAGCATTCATATGAAAAGACAAGGATTATAGAAAAATGAAATCACACTGGGCACATAACAATCAACCACAAACCAAACCCAGTTCAGAAGTGTCTTTAGGTGAAAAATACCTTGAAAAATGCAGCCCCCACCCTCTTCATGGGAAGCATTAGATTTCTAGAAGAAGCTTATATTTCTGACTCCAAAACCTTATCTAGAACAGGTGTTCATGGTTTTTTGGATATCCTTCCATCTTACTGACTCTAAAACTTATTAATTTGGTATTAAAGAAAATACACAAAAATCAAGGTATAAAAAAATAGGATCTCTCTGTACCTTCCCATACACCCCAAAGCATAAGCATATTAAACCCTAATTAAAGGAAAGTTTCTTGATTGAGAAACTGAAAATTATGCCAGTAAAAGTGTTTCCTGTTCCACAAGAGATATGAATATATTACTATATGTAAGATTCACCCATGTTTGCTATAATGATGTGTGTGAGTATGTGAGTGTGTGTGTTTTGAAGGGCGGAGACCTTCATGGAGGCGGCTCTTTCTATTGAGGTCTTCTTTAATAGAGCTCTCCTTTAATTCATTTTTTAGCAAAGAAAGTAAGGGATGGAGACGGTTCAACTACCATCAGCGTGTGTGTTCCTTTGTCACACCTGCCTCCCGCTCAGCTTACCTGGGAGGGCAGCCATGTACTTCTTTTCATGCTTGATGGGGAGCTTGAAGGGAGGAAGGATGGAAATATTGATCTGAAAGACAAATCATTGCTTGCCAAAGGGAGCTAGCTGGTAATATTTGGAATCCCAAGAACACCCCCCCCCCCAGATGGTTATTTGGGAAGGGGAGACATGTGTGGTGTATGTGTATGGGAGAGGGAGAGGGAAGGACAGGCAAGCAGATTGTGTCAAATACTTGGGGAGAGTGGCAGGGGTTCCCTTTCTTTCAGCTTCCATGAAGTACATAGGGTCTACCAGCCATTGGTCTTCAGGAGGCTGAGCTCCAAGGACATCAATGTGCAACTGGTTGGAGGCGTGCATGCGTGTGTGTGTGTGTGTGTGTAGCAGAGTACGCTCTACATAAAAAAATCACTTGGAAAATATATTGCACTAAAAATCTATGGGGGTCAGGTACCAAGGTCACAAGCATGTCTCAGGTTCTCTCAATGGCCCTCCATCATCTTGCTGCTTTTGATGGCACGAATATGGCTTCTTTCACGTCTCTGGCACTGTGGGGCACTTCCTTCGAGTGGGGGAAGGTGAGGGCCTCCTCCCGTCCTGGTCCTCGCAAACAAAACCGTTCTAGCGCTGGAGCCATCTGCCGCAGGTGTAATGGATGGCAGGGGGCCGACCTAACCACACTGCAGGCTCTCCTAGGTCGTCACCGCGCCGCACCAAACAAATGAGTCCTGTGTCGCCACTAGGGTGCCGAGGTGGATGGTGGATGCCGGCCCCCACCCCTGGCAGCATTCAGTGCTTAGAAACCAGAGCCAGCTGACAACACGCGAACCCCACAGGCCCTGAGCGAACGCCGAGTCCGCGCGCGTCCCTCTGTCCCCTCCCTCTGCTCTCTGCACGCGGGGCGACTGACCGGTCTTGGCACATGTAAAAGGCCTCGAGACTCTCTCTGAATTCCTGGTTACTTAGAAGGCCTCCCACCACCCCCATCCCCCGTTGCGCCCGCGCACAGACCGTGTGTGTGTGTGTGTGCGTGTGTGTGTTTGTGTGTTTCCGCGCGCGCGCGCGCGCGCACACGTGAGGATGTGCGTTTGTGTGTTTAAAATGCTTATTGGTAGGTCATCAGCAGCTGATCAGACTTTGCAATCCAATAATCTTTGGGAATACATATAATTTTTTCGTTCAAGGTACCGTTTTTTTAAGGCAAGGAGGCAAAACTGTGGATTTCCTGCGCCAGTATCGAGTCCCAGTCTCGGGTCCAGGGGACCACAGAGCTGTGCAGTTCCGCGTCTTGCTAAACTTTCCCTTTCCAAGGTCTGAACGAGGCGCAAACCCACACTTCTGTCAGCCGGGGGCTCACTGGCCCGCGAGTGTGGAAAGGAAGAGGGAAATGCAGGGGTGCGCGGCACAGGGGGGACCTCGGGTCGCAGGAAGCCGTCCACTGTCCCCACCCCGCCCCGCCCCGCCGAGTTGGACGCACTGGGGGGCCCAGGACCAAAGCCGGGTTTCCAGCCTTCAGGGTGCAGCACATCCTCTTGGCCCCCGGCCCTCGGGCTGGAACCCTGCCCGCCGCTTCCCCACCCCGCCGCCCGCACCCTGTCCCCCATTATCTTCCCTATTTGGGTCGTCCAAGGTGGAGAGCCCGTCTTTAGGGTCTGGGCTAGACACCGGGGCTGGCCGCCGCCGAGATGGAACTCCGCGGTCCCCAGAGGACTTACCTTATAGGAGGCCCTGGCAAATGGTGGCCCAGAAGCGTCAAGTTTCCTTTCCCAGCCGTTGTGCCAGATTCCTCTCCAGCGGCCGTTTCCCTAGCAAGCTCTCTCTCTCTCTCTCTCTCTCTCTCTCTCTCTCTCTCTCTCTCTCTCTCTCTCTCTCTCTCTCTCTCTCTCTCTCTCTCTCTCTCCCTCCCTCGCTCGCTCCCTCGCTCTCCTCCCCCTCCTCTCCTCTCTCTCTCCTCTCTCTCTGTCACACATGAGGATTACTTGTGACTTTTAGAGGCAAAAGCTTGCTTATTCAGAGAGAGGGAGGGGAAAGGCAGGGAGGCGGGAGGGAGGAGGGGGGAGGGAGAGGAGAGGGAAGGGGGGATGGAGGATGAAGGGGAGGTGGAGAATCAGAAGGTAGAGGAGGCGTAGGTAGGAGAGGAGGAGGAGGAAGAGGAGGAGAAGTGGAGGGAGGGGAGGGGGTGGGTGGAATAACCCACGATGGGCTGGGACGGGACGGTCTGGAATAAATTGCTCCCCACCCAACTGCAGTGCGACGCCCCCAGCGTCCCGGGGGAGCCCGTGCGTCAGCTCGCTGCTGGCCGAGGCGGGGCGGTACAAAAGCTTGCGCCGCGGGACCCCTGCGCGGGTTTGCGTCCGTGCCCGGCAAGCGCCGAAGGTTGCTCCCTGCTCCAGCTCGGGCCACCGAGGGTTCTCCTCCGCCCGGGCACGGACGACCGTCTCGGGGCTCCAAGCTCCAAGGAACTTTGCTCTCATTCCCCTGGCGCCTGGCCCTTCTCGCTGGTGTCTGGAACAAGAGCCAGAGGCCCGCGCGGCCTCTCGCGCGTCCCTGCCCTGACCCGCAGGCACCCACCCCACCCAGGGCCCCTACTGCCCCAGCGTCCCAGCCTCAGCTCCGACTCTTGATGCACATTTGGGACATGTTCCAATCCCCGCTGCCCCCGCCCCAGCTGGTTCTCACCGAGGTGTGAGTGCGCGCGCTCCAGGGGAGGAAAAGGTGAAAGCCCTGGGCGGAAAAGTAGCTTAGGTCTCCAGCAGCTTAGTGTGGAGCCCTGGACAGAATCCTGGCACAGCCAGTGTTGGAGATTCCAGTTCACACGCAGCGAGAACCAAGCCGTGAGAGTTCTCCGGATCGTGCAGCTGCGTTTCCGTACAGCAAGGACTGGTTAAAGATTGACGGCGGTGGTCATTATTTACGAAAACAGGCTTGTAAAATTAGAACGGTGGTAGAGAAAGAAGAGGGGTATTTTAAAAATAGTCAGGAACTCAAAGTGGCTGGAATGATTTATTATTATTTTTTTTTTACAAGACTATCCACGATGGAACACGCTAGAGAACTCAGACTAGTACTAAACCAATTCATTACGTGACGGGATTAAAAAACAGCAGCGTGCTTTTCGACACAGACGACCCATTAGTTCTCTGTTAAATGCATTAAGCCAGTCCCCACGAAATGATTACATAGCAACCTTTAATGTACAAACACGGGCATTCTTTAGAGGGGGTGCGCAAGTATTTATAGAACTCGGTGCACACACAATATAAAGAGGAAAAGTTTGAACGCAGATACCTTATGCTAGTAAATATGTTTATAGTCTCCAACAACTGGCCCGTGGCTATAGCCATTTCCCTCTGTGTTTCCTTGTTGAGCTGTAGATGCGACATTATAGCTCTACGGCAAGCTACCAGAATCCACAGAATTCTGCTTACATCTATCGTGGGTGGCACGTCATAAAATGCCATAGGGGGGAGGGGAAGCCTGGAGGAGCGGGGAGAAGGAGGCTTTTATTAACAATTATATTCTCCCATAGCAGTTTAATTTAAATAATAGCAATGATGTCACGTAATCAACCTTTTCTCACTCTGATACACCACCGGATGGTTTGGTGAACAATGCATTTGTAAATTTAATGTAGGCTTTTTATTCCTATAAACTCACACCTAGGCTGTAGAATGAAACACTCTGAACATGAAATAGTTGAATATTTGGCATGATTTAGAGCCTGTTTACCAACCACATCTTGCTCCAAAAGTATGATAAATTATTCCTAATTTGTGCTTCCCTCCCATCATTTTGAAAGAAAATGGAACAGATGAAATTGTGCCCTTAAAATCCTATTAGTTGGGGACAAAAATATGTATTTTTTTCTTCAGCAAAATAAGCTGGTTGTGTAATCTGATAGGTGAAGGTCATGTTTTATCAACCGAGCTTGAGTTTTAAAAATTATTTAGGAAATGGGAATAGAAGAAATAGGAAGCACCAGGACCTGGAGTCAAATCTACTTGTGTTAAGTCTCTTTGCCAAGAGGGCACAGCGGCACTCCCATTGTCCACTCAAGCACTCAAGCTCTTTGGGGTTCAGTTTTGGAAGGCGAGTTCGGTCTCTGTGGATCAAACACATATTTAGAAATGGGTATTTAATTAAGAACAATGTGCAAGCTATAATATAGTGGCATGATGGAGATAGGGCTTCTTTTCCCCCTTTACTATTGAACAATTATGTAACAATTACATTGTTGTTTATTGAATTCATTTTAGAGAATTTCCCTACCTTTCTCAAAAATCAATAACCAGTGTTATTTCTAATAAGGCATCAGGATTGGGTGATCTCAAGAAGGGAAGGAGTTCAATAAGTTACATCAATGAGCTATAGAACAAGTAGTGGGGGGGGGGAAAGGCAACCGATTATCTGATGAGGGTCAACAAAAGAAACTTCAGGTTATGTGAAAAAAGAGGGCTTCAGTAGCTTGCACAAACTTTTCTTCTTTATATTCCAAAACAGTCAACTGAAAGGATTTCCTAATTTTTCTTTTTAAACCATGTTTGGCTGATCTCAGAGTTTTTAAGCTTCCTTACTTGAAAAAATGCACCCCCCTCCCAATTCAGTTAGACAGCAAGTGGAGACTGATGCCCCCACGGCTATATGCAACCTGCTCCTGGAACATGACTTTTGAGGAAGCACCCCTTTGAACTTAAAGCAAAAAGAAGCTTGCTTTAAATTCATCTGTCCTGTAAGCACCACATGATCACCTGGGAAAGGTAACTTAAAAATTCAACCTGATTTTGGTCAAAAGCATTTTGTCCTCTTGGCAAGAGAACCTGGTTCTCTCTCCAAGTTCTGACCAAGCAAGCCATCTGCATGCTGGGACTGGTCCCTAACCAGATCACTCCAGGATCTTTAGCTGGCAGAGTCAGCAAATGGGATTTATGAAGAAACTCCTGCGTATTTCAAGGCGAAAAGGGAGGAGTGTAGGGTGCTGCTTCCTGATTCCTTTCCTGAGAGCTCCAGAGATAACAATCTTTGGCTTAGGCTGCACCTTCCCAAGCATCTGGGAGAGCAGGACTAATGTGCCACCAAGAAGTTCTGATCATGACATATTATATGGGGGGATAGATAAAACTTTGTCTTAAGATTTCACTTGAAGATGTTGGTTTGCTTACAGTTATCTTTTATAAGATTCTTTAAAGATTTTTTTTAAATGTATAGGCAGTTCTGGCTGGGGCTGTACTATAATTAACACAGAGGTTCAAGGTGCACTTGGAAATCATGTGAACGTCAGTGTCAAAACGATCTTTCCCTGGAAAAATAATGGGAGCTGCTGCTGAAGAAACATAATTTTATCGGTGTTGGGTCTACTCAGTTCTTTGTAAGTGTAATTTTTCAGCTGAAATCGTCAATCCGAATGAAGGAGTCCGCCCGCACCAATAAATAACCATTTGAACTCTCTGCCCCTGGCTACTCTTCACAGTTACTGATAAGTCTCACGCTCCTGCTCTTCCTCTTCATAGCATCTTTGATGATGGGAAATGCTCTCTTTAGAGGAAATGCAGAGATTCCAATTTAGATTTGGATGGAGTTCGTGACTTAAAATTTGTTCTCTATTATTCAAAATTAAGCCCACTCCCCCAAATGGAACACTCGACTCCATAAGGCTCCAACTTTTCCTTAGATCTCTGCAGATTCAAACCAGCCCTTAGCCGCTGTTGCATTCCAGAAAAGCAACTATTTATCATCCACAAATACACCAACTGGTTGGAGAGAAGACGCCAGCCACTACCCCCAAACTTGCTTTCCTGCCTGCCTAATAAAATGGAGGCTGACGCCCCTCTGTGCACTCCCTTCTACCGCCTACCAAAATTGCTAATCTCTGCATTTTGAATTGAACGAGAGCAGGGCACATTTGGTATTTCCGAACGGATACAGCAAGGACAATCTTGGGTTGATTTTTAGGCACTTTGCGACCGCCCAAGAGGTTCGAAGTCGAAGCTCCTGGGATGAAGGCGGGGCTCCCCGTCGCCTGCGAAGGTATTTTACCTAGACTCGCCTGCCTTTGCATAGAAATTCACACCCAGTCACAGTCGCGGGGGCAACCGTAGGATAAGAAAAGACAGACACCTAGGGTGGAAACCCACAGTTTCTAACAGATGGGGCTTTGACCAGAAAATAGAGAAGATGTGGCACCCCCCTCGACGCCCCCGACACAGGGCTTTCAGGCCACCTGAACTGCCACAAATCGTCTCCCCAGAGCGGGTGGGTAGGAGTGGCCGCCGCCTGACGCTCGCCCCCAAAGCCTGGGGTCCCGGGCCTGCCTCAGGCCCCTCTGTGGGAGCGCTTTGACCTGGGTAGTTACTCCAACCGGGTCCCGGCCTGCAAAAACACACCTGCTGCCGGGGATCAAATACACCTGACACCAGATGTAGTCAACAGAAAAGGGGGGAGGGGGAAGGGGGGGGAAAAACCCAACCTCCTTAATTCCGTTTGGTAAGAGCCGGGGCTGCCAACTCCATTACATAATGCCCGCTCAAGCTGACACCTGTGCCGGCGCGGCACTTGGATCGGGTTCTGCAGGCGGTGCGGGCCGGGAACGTTGGCTCGGCGCGCCCGGGCCGGAGGCCAAGGGGAAGAGCAACGAAGTTTGCACCGCAGGGCGGCGCCTCTTTCCTGGGGGTCGGGGGAGGTGGGGCTGGAGCTCCGAGGGGACGCTTCAAGGGCGGCCCCCCAGTACTTTAGCACCGCGGGGGGGAAAAATCAAGACCGCGATTTTGAGGTCCTATGCTTTCTCCGGACTTTGGACTCCGACTCCTGGTGTGGGCTCCCTGGGGCGCCCCCTCCTGCCGCCTCTGGGCGGGGTACTCACCAACCTAGGGGCCCCGGGAGCCCAGCTCCCTCCCGGCGCACGCCCCTCGGCACTCCGCGTGCCACTTTGGAGCGTGGTGGCCCGATGGGCTGTCCCTCCCCCACCACTCAGGTCCCCAGGTGAACGGTGGCAGTCACCGGTTAGTAGCAAGTCGACGCCAGAGTAGCTCCAAGCCGCAAAGAGGGCGCGGCTGATAGCTTTTACCTATTTACCGAGCAGTAGGAAAACGGTAGGAAACGCGCTTAGCCCGTTCCTTCCATGACCCCAATGTGCATTTCTTGGGGGTAAGCACCAAGGGCTTCCCAGAGGGGAAAATCCCAGAGTCGGACAAATGCTAGGGTATCCATCCCGTTCCCCAAACGTCAGCTCCCGGCTAACGCGAAAGAAAGACATCAGACGGTGCCAGCGCCCCTGTCAGAACCCGAATTCAAGATTTTGCAAGATTTTTCTCCCGAAGAATTACCGGCTCTTGAGGTGACCTTTCCAACTACTAGGCCACCGAGTCAAAGGCAACTGTCACCGCGGTATACAAATACCATGAACTTGGCAGGGCTACTGGAGTCACCCTGGGCTTCGTTTCATCTGGTTATTGGGGACTTAGTTGAGGCCTTGGGGACATGACTCAGTGCCCCCAGTTCGTAGTGGAAAATGTAATTTTGGAGGGGAAGTGGAGAAACTGGGTTAAAAAAAAAAAGCAACAACTAAACAACCCTAGACTCAAGCTCTGTGTGCGTCTTTAAAAGCAAAAACAAAACAGAAAGCACCGGCACTCCGCGAGAGGCAGGTAGCTTCGGCGGGCGCCCGCAGACTCCCCCTTCCTGCGGGTCAAAAGCAAGGTCGACCTCCCCCCCCCCCCCGCACCCCTCCCCGCTCACTCTTCCACCACCGGTGGCCCGCATCAAAGAGCTCGAGAAGCGCCGTTTCTATTAGTTTCCTCTCCGGATTTCCAAGAGCTTTGGACATTGCTTGTCCTCCCCAAATCCATCTCCCTTTCCATTCGAGTGCGCCTAGGAAGGTGTGGGACCTGGGCTCCCTCCCCTGTGGCGACCGACTGGGACAACTGTGCCCGGAGGACATCGAGAGGGGCTGCAGGGACCGGAACGCGCGCTGCCCGGCCTCTGAAAGCCGCAGTGCCAGGCCCGACCCGCCGAACCTGCGCTCGCCGAGTCGGTTCTCTGCACCGAAACTTCGCCAGCCCCATAGAACAAAAGTTACAGCGCGAAGGCACTTTACCTGGCCCCGGGTTACTCAGGCGCCTGTCTCCCACTTTGGAAATGCTGGAAGTGTTGGGTTTGGGGAGGTTTGCTTTGGCTGGGTTTGGGTTGCCTATATAAACCCTGCTGGAGTACTGTACCGAGGAACGCGCCTTGATGGACTCGGGTGTTAATTAACGCGCGGCTAATTTGAGCTCCCGGAGCCGGAGGCTGCGGGCCGCGCGACGAGCCGCGAGGGGCCAGTGACCTCTAGTGGACGCAGGGGGATATGCAGCGCGGGCGAGCGAGCGGGCCGGACCCCGGAGCCCAGGGAATTTCTGCCTGAACTCGCTCCCTTCCACCCCACGACAGGGCTGGACACGCGCCCCGGTGTCGAGGGGGAAAGAGTTCTCAGCAGGGGAGACCGAGCAAGGACCTGAGCTCTTCTCATGATTATGAAACTTAAAACCCAGGCAGGTTTAAAAATAAAGTCGTTATTTACCATTCTTTTCTGGGAGGCAGGGAGAGCCCGTGGGAAGAGTTTGAGAAGTGAACACGAGTTTCAGAACCTAGAGAAAAGAGGGAGGCTCTCACAACTTTGCAGCCAGACAAGCAGCAGAGTCTGAGTGTACTTCTGTGAACAGAGGCCATCAGTATCCTCAAGACCGACTTTTGCTTTAAAGAATGAAAAAGTAGAGACACTTGGTTGGCTCAAGAGAAAAGTGGAGAGGACAAATGATACGTTCTACAGTCTAGATGCCTTTGAATTTGCACCCCTCGGACAAAGAAGAGGACAATCAGAAAAATACTAATAACAGTAACACAGAAGAGCCATTTCACATGATAAAAATAAAGTAAAAGTCTAGGAAGAAAGAATGACCTTTTGAAAAAAAGCATTCGTTTTAGCAGTCAACTGAACTAGAGATCAAGTGATCAAGTTGTGGAAAATATTGTCCTCCAGGTACCGCGTGCGTCGAAAAGCCACACGTTGATCACGGTAATACTGACTAGATATCCGTGGTCTACATAGAATTCTCCCTGTTCTGTACCCCGCATCAAAGGCAGAAATTGCCGAGGTCCCCATAAAAGCCTACGACCCCAGGACCTGCCGCTCTAGAGCTCTGGATTCAACTGTCTGGTTGGGTCTGAGCTAACGTGGCGTCCCGCAGTCCAGGCCCTGTGCTCGAGGATTTCGAATTCTGTTTCCCTCCCAAGTCTAAACTCCAGTTACAATTTGCCCAGAGCGGGTCCGTGGATGGGGACCCGTCCCGCTGGAGTCCCGTGGGGGGGGGGGGCGGGTAGTCGGCCTGCGCATCGCGGACCCCGCTCCCTTGGTTCTGGGCTGTTCAGAGAGTACTTGGGTCCGTCCTTCGAGGCTTAGGGAAGATCAGGGGAACCCCAGGCAATGCCATTCTTTAAACCGCGAACGACACCTCCAAGGGCTGTGAATCGGCGTGTGAAGCGCGGTGGAGGGTTTGCGCCCGCACGCACCCCTAAAAGTGCAACTGGGACCCGCTGTCGGGACACTCAGCGCCTCGAAGGGACCGTGAGAGCTGAGGTTCAGTCACCCTGGTGGGCCAAAGAAAGTTGGGGCTGGGGGTGGGAAGGAACCAAGAGCCCAACCGGGAGTTGGGTGAGGAAGTAGGACTGTGGGTCTTTTTTTTTCTTCTGCCGATCTCTTCTTCCCTTTGCACCTTTGTGAGTGTTTCTGTAAGTCAGGCTATAAATCAGCAGGCCGCGGAAAGGGCCAGAAGTTGCTCGGCTCGGTGGTGGCCGGGTCAGCGCGTGGGCGCTGAGATCTGGGGCCTCAGTTGGGCCGAGAGAGGGAACTCCTGTTCCCCTTTCTCAGGGTCAGAAACATTGAGGGGCCCACGGTAATCGGTCCCTAGACGTTTGAGCCGCCCAGACTGGGAAGTTAGTCCCTGGGCGCGGTTAGCTGCAGAGCCAGACTCGGATCGCCCGCCGGCGCCACCGGTAGCCCAAAGCCCCGGCAAGGAGCGGTGGCAGTGAACTCATGTCCCCGCGCCCCCGCCCCCCGCCCCTCTCCCGGGAAGATTCCACCCAGCCTTATTCCATTGCACACCAAGGAGGAAGGCTCGAGAACAGCTTAAGTGAAATTCGAGCATTTTAAAGTCTCGACTAGAAAATAGATGTCACCCACAACACAAACAGAAAACAATCCCTTTTAATGGAAAAACGTGCCCTTATTAAAGCGTCGGGGAAAGGATCGCTCAGTCAAGTAAACCAGGAAACAAAAAATACTCGTCAACTTTAAAAAACCCAGACGTGACTGCAAAGCCTCTGGGCACCGATATTGGATGTTTTCCTCTACTTTCCGCCACCACATAGGACGAGTTCCCTAGAAGCCCTGGGCAGAAAGTCCCACCAACTGCGGGATGCGACAAACAAAACCCCCAAACCTAGCAGCGACTAATCAGCTCTGCGTTTCTGTCCTCCCCTCTACAACCCCCCCCCCTCGCCCCCATCCCTTGGTTTAACACGAATGTCCCTAACAAATGGGGCAGATCACTCCTGACACCACTTGGGGCGCACAGAGCGGAGCTATCTAAAGCCCATGGCACACCTGGACCCAGAGGTGGGGGAGACTGCGCAGGTGGCCACTGGCTCCAAAGCGGCGTCCCCGCTGCGTTGGCCCTTTGTAGTCTCAGGGACTTACCTTGGAGTTCCGCGCCCTCTCTTGGTACCCTGTCGTCAGAGGCAAAACGAGAATTGTCATTGTAACTGGCTCTTACCTGAGCCCACCAGGCCCCAGTGACCCGTTCTCAGGCCCAAGGACGCCACTTGTACCCAAGCTGATGGCGCATTTTCTCGCCAACTTCAAGGGAATGCTGCAGAGGCACAAAACCACGCTTTTCTTTTTAGTGTCAAGACACAGGGGTTGGGGGTGCTCCTTTAGGTCCTGGCGCTCCCGACCACAAATCCCAGGCCCCAGCGAGCCTCCACCCGTGTAAGAAGAACAAGGTTTATTTATGTCCTGATTTACAGTACTCAGCTGCCTGCCACTGCTGGTAAAGAACTCTGCCTGTTTTCCAGTGGTTTAGCTTCCCGATTCTTCACCCAGTTAGAGATTTAGGAAAAGCCTGGACTTGACTAGTTGGCCCCAGGAGCCTCTGAGAACCTGGCCAGTGAGTGGTCCCCTCCTGCTCCTTCCCTTTTCTCTTGCTGGTCCAAAGACAGGGCAATCCCTGCCTCCCCAGACCCAGGCTCGTCCAGTTCCTTTGGGAAAACTGCATTAGAACTTAAAACAAAGAATAAAAGAATAAAAGCCTGGAATCCCGAGGGAGAGGTGATGTGTAGCCCTGGAGATGGTTTCACATGCTCAGGGCACCCAGGCCTGGTAAAGGCGGGACCCAGGACCCACCTGGTGCCCGGCGCACACAGACTCAGCAAGAGAGTGTCGAAGGCTCTCGCACCCCACCCGGCTCCCCACCCAGGCTATTACAGTTCTTTGGGAGCCAAAGTGTTGGATATTCTGCCTGGAGGGTTTTAGAAAGTATATTTGGGTTATTAAAGCTACCATATACACAAAAGCTCATGGAGGAAAAAGAAAAAACCTCCCTCTATTCCTTTTATCCCATTTTCTCCAAATTGCAAGATTTTAGCGCCTCGCCCACAAGGTATGGGACCAAAGGTCCGAACGCATTTTTTTTTTCTACTTATTTTATCTTTTAAGCCTCATTTCAGTTGAAATGAGGGTGATGATCCTTTGAGCGACACTAAGGAGAGGATTTTGAGGGTTTTCGGTACAGTTGGAGGAAGTCTTGGAAATCGAGGAGCCCAAATATAGGTTCCTGGTCTGAAACTTTAGAATGAGAAGGGAGCAACCTCCGCAACTCTGCGGAGCCGCCCCAGGAATTTCTGGGAGCATTTCAGCTGTATTCTGGCGCTGACACCGCGAACGGACCCTTCAACGCTACGTTTCTGCTCAGTACTTTAATCCAGCCCATCCCAGGGGAGGGAGGCTCAAGTAGAAGCTCCGGAGCAGAACTCTCTACCTTGAGGTTCCAGTACACCGTTAGCAGGCCTGGGTGGTGTTCGGGCTGAGCCTTTGCAAACAGAAACGGACTTCCGAGCTTGGGCGGGGCACTGAGGACCTGATACTCTTCCCACCAAGGACCCCTAGATGCAGAGAAGGGTGGGGCGGATCTGCAGCCAAGTGCGCGGTCCAAAGGAACGTCCGTGCACCCCGCCGCTAGACTCCCGGGCGAGTGAAAAATCTTGCTTCAGTTTCCCCAGTTTCCTTGGATGAACTTTCAGAAAACTTTCGAGAGAGAGAGAGAGAGAGAGAGAGAGAGAGAGAGAGAGAGAGAGAGAGAGAGAGAGAGAGAGAGAGAGAGAGAGAGAGAGAGAGAGAGAGAGAGAGAGAGAGAGTGTGTGTGTGTGTGTGTGTGTGTGTGTGTGTGTGTGTGTGTGATACACTGCGGTGCGCCTCCGAAGCCGGGCTCCCCCAGGCAAAGGATGCGCTCCTGTTTTCTCAACATCTCACCAGCCCCAAGACATCTTAAATTTTGAAAAGTGGTTCCTGCCACCCCGTTTATCTCTTGTTCGGCTGACCATTCTTTCGCTGTCTTTAAGTCTCCTTCCCTTCAAAGAAACACCAAATTTTTGCGTTACTACTGATGGAATTTCTGCTGATAGAAAAGCATTTAACTGGACTTAGTTTGTACTTGCGTTGATTGAAAAAAAAAACTCAAAGCACCTAGAAGTGTGATCAAAAAGTGTGTTCGCTGTTTATTTAATAAATTTGAGGCATTAGGAATAGAGCAAACGCTTCATATAAAGAATAAAAGAATATTATTCTCGCAGAGTCTCACAGGACTCTGTAAGCTTTAGTCTTCTCTCCCTCCCCCTTTTCTTTCCAGTATGAAAACTGGTGCAGAGACCTTAAAGAACGGTCCCAAAGGTGCAGGTCTAGTTAGTGCCAGAATCAGAACTCATCTACTACTTTCCGGCTTGGAAACTCAGCAGAGATGAGCAGGACTTTTGTGAGATCATATTCTCCCCCCAGTACTCTTCAGGACCCACCAGTCTAGGGTCATGATTGTCCAATATAAGGAAAAGTTTTGGTTTGAGGCAGAAATGGAAGAGGTGGGGAGTCAAGGAGAGGTTCAGTACTCAAAGCTGAATTCAGCTCCCTACCCTATTCAATACTCTTCATAGGGGCTGAGTTCAATCCTCTGTAATGCTCTTTTTGACATTCTCTACCTCTTCCTCATATCCTCATTAATTATCTAAGAAACTTAAATGTTTTGCCACTCTCCTTGGTGTTTTATTCTTAAAATTTGAGGTTAGGATTGTGAAAGAGGTAGTAGAATGATATAAAGAGGGAAATGAAATGCCAGCAATGAAGATTATAAAGGGTGCGCTAGTTTCTCACCAGTCATTGGAAACAATGATATTCAGAGAAAATTAAAAAAATAGTTTAATAAAATTTCATGATTAAAATACTTTAAATTTATTGGTTATATTAGGAGAGTATATTAAAAGATTTTCTATTTTTTTATTTATTGTATTTTATACTTAATTTATCTGGTATAAATTATCTATCTGAGATAAAACTATAAGAGATTCATCCTCTATACATTATGGTATATGATGATAAAGTAAGAGAATTTTTTTTTTTTTGCTTTTTGGGTCCCACCCAGTGATGTACTAGAATTTTTTTTTTTTGCTTTTTGGGTCCCACCCAGCGATGTACTCAGGAATCACCCCTGGCAGTGCTCAGGGGACCATATGGGATGCTGGGAATTGAACCCAGGTTGGCCAGTGCAAGGCATTTGCCCTACCCGCTGTGCTATTGCTCCAGCCCCAGTAAGAGAAAATTTTAAATAAATGTTTTAAAATACGTATGCAAAACATTCTCCTGGGAGGTTATGTACATATTTGAATAGAGTCACTTCCTACAGTATACTTAGATTATTTTTTGTTGTTTTTCTCTCCATGCTCCTTTTACTTCTTCATATTTTTCTTTTTTCTTCCTTTTTCCTTGTTCTCCTTTTATTTTCCATCCTTTTTGTCCATGAACTCTATTTCTAAAACATACCAAAAAATGAATCTTATTAGTTTATTTTGCCTTGCAAATGACATTTTTGAAAAACTAAGTAACAAACTTTTAATGCCATTTCAAACTGTTATAGATATGTGCAACCCTAAAGACAGTCTAGTAAAACTGGTTTTAAGATCTTGCACTACATTTACAACATATTTACTGTTAGGTTACTATTAAATTAAAATAGATAAGTCCATGATACAAAAATTACATCTTAGAGCTACCACTGTGTTTTATTTAGCATTACAACCACTTTTAAAATTAAGAAAAACATAAAGTATGGTAAAACAATGAGGAGTAAAACAACACTACACACACACTGAAATTCAACATAATCCTGGGGAAGGAGGAAATGTTTAATTGGTTTTTGTCTCACAAATTCTAATTGTCCAGTCCCGGTCCCGTGGGACTAAGTTATTCCAGGGTCTGAAGAGGCGCTACCTGAAATAGCAAGGGCGAGAAAGAAGAGGGAGACCAAGCAAGAAACTGTTGTCAAGTTCTCGTTTATTGAAGGCAGAAGCACAAAATATATAGGCTGTATGGCAGGCTGGAACAGGGGTCCAGAGGGGGTCACGAGGGGTATTTGCGTAAGGGGACATGACGGGCCGGAGCATGATTTGTCTGTGCTTTTTTGTCCTCAGTACAGGATGTCTGTCTCTGTAACAGTTCAGCTATTATCTTGTGACGCATATATTTTCATAGCATCCTGGTGGCTAATCTTTGTTTAGGGAACGGCCAAGTTCTCTTTTCCAAGGTTTCGGCCCCCAACATCTCCCCCTGTGTTTTTATATATGAAAAATTGAGGGCTAATGAGAGCCACATGGGTTGGTGAGGCGCCGTGTCTTAGGCTATGTAACGTGCCTCCAGACCCGAGGGGGCAAGGGTTCTGTCTTGGGCTATGTGAGGAGATTCTTACTCTTGCCATCACTGTGCTTCCAAATGTGGCACTTGGTTATTTCTCTGCCAGCTGCCCCTGAGGTGAAGCTAAGGGGAGGTTGCACAGAGTAAACACTTACTGAAAATGTGATGGGGACCCAAGAGGTAAGGCCTCACACTACTATATAGTTTTTATATGTATGTATATATTTACATCACGGCAGAGCCTGGCAAGCTACCCGAGGCATATTTGATATGCCAAAAACAGTAACAAGTCACAAGTCTCACAATGGAGATGTTACTGGTGCCCACTCAAGCAAATCAATGAACAATAGGAACACAGTGCTATATATATATATATGTGTATGTATATATGTGTGTGTGTATATATATATATATACACACACACATATATAGTTTTGGGGACTTCACCCAGCAATGCTCAGGGCTTACTCCTGGTTCTGTGCTGAGGGATCACACTTGGTGGTGCTTAGGGGACTATATGGGGTGCTGGAGATGAAACCCCAGTCAGCCTGGTGCAAGGCACGTGCCCTGCCCACTGTACTTTCTCTCTGGTCCTCCATACTCATGTTTTAAAAAACAAAAGGTGTAATATCCTAAAAGAGTATTACAGTTGTTTATACTTGTGTGTTAGGGGCTTCCATTTTCTTTCACCAGGATTGAACTTTAAGAGACCAGAGACTTTGTTTTTCTTATTTTCCACATGACAGTTGCTCATATTCTATCATTAACCATTCTTCACAAGGGTATGCACAACAAAATGTCTGTTTTAATTTGCTTTTTAAATAGCACAATCGATTTCCTTACCAAACAGCATAAATGGCTTGGGGGAAGACAGAACTTGATTTAGAAATAAATGAAGAGGAGTAACAACTTGAAAGAATACATGCCAGTTTTCTAGAAGTTACCTAGAAGGCAGCAATCGTGTTGCATAAGGAATATACAAATATCAAGTATATATTAACCACTGAGTACTTGCATTCATGTATTCATTTGTCAAGCATTAACATAGTGGACAGTCGATGATTAGTATACTTCACACACATAAACAAATTATATGGTTCCTTCCTTAAGAGATTAGAGCTGCGCTAGATAGATAATCAACATCCTTTTGAGCAAATCCATGGAATCAGGGAACTTAACTGCAATGCATCCTATCCTTTCTCCATTTGCTCTCAGCCCTTCCCTTCTTTAAACATAGAATATACATACACTTAGTATGTACATGTGGTCCCAGATGCAAGGGTGCCTACATTATACAACTGGTTCCTGAGGTTCTTTATCATTGGTAGAAAAGTAACTCATACTGTTTCATAATTACATATAAAAGTGTTCTATCATATTCCTACTAATGATGTTTCTGTTCTCTCTAATTAGAAAGTAAAGAGGGCTGAAGAGATAGCAAAGCAGGTCAGGTCCTTACCTTGCATACAGTCATCCCGGGTTGGTTCCCCAGCCCCTGAGTGTAGAGCTAAGACTAGGCTCTATGCATCAAAGAGTGTGAGCCCAACCACCCCCACCTCAGCCTACGGGGGAAAAAAAGAAAAGGAAGTACAGGAAAAATCTCCTATTGTGGCTTTCCAAACCACAGAGGTGAAAGTAAAATTATTTTAAAGCCAGTATCCTTGAAATCACACAACCTGGAAAACTTGCTTACTCTTATTTGCAAGCTTTGAGAACTTAACATTTGACAACAAATGTTTTTTCTTTAAGATCATGTCAGCGTAATTTCAAGGATATTGCTAAAATCAAGGAGGTTTCCGTGATGCATTTAATGTTGGTTTGGTTTTTGTTTTCTTTTGTGTGCGTGTGTGTGTTGTGGGGTGGTGGTCACATCAAGGGTTTTTCCTGGCTCTGCTCTTAGGAATCACTTCACTCCTGGCAGTGCTCGGAGGACCATATAGGATCCCAGGGTTTGAACACAGGTCAGCCACATGCAAGGCATATGCCCTCCCCGCTGTATTATCATCGCGGCTTGCCTTTAACATTTGGAGGGAGGTTATTTCTTTTTCCCTTTCCCCCATTCTCTTCCTTTCTTCTTTTATTTTTGTATTCCCTTTCCTATCTTATAGTCTTTTTGGTCTTCCTCCTCCCTTTCTTCTTCATTCATTCTCTCACTTTCCTGGAGATTCAGAGAAACAAGAAAGGTTGCAAAGAGTAACTTCACTAAAATAAACAGATCTTACCACAAATCAGACAAATACAAAGGAAAATGCTACCTAGACTTTTCTCTAATTTCTCTGTAGTAAAGACATATCAAAGAATATTGCTATTTTTAAATTTATTTTTATTTTAGGCAGCAACTAAAGAGAAGTAATAACTAATACTTTCCAAGTTGATTTGTGCCCTCTCAATTAAGAATATAATATGTACCATCGTTAAGGTATGAAAACTTCGTGTTCAAGTTATTTTAAAAATAATAACTTTGAATTTTGGCTTAGTTCCCTTAGACTACTAGAACTAAAATAACATGGTAACATTTTTCTAAGTTTGGATTCCAGAAAGTTCAAGACCAAGTCAGATTCCATCCTCAGAACCAGAATCTTCAAACGGGCCCTTGAGCAGCGGTCAGAACTACCTCCAAGAAGCAAGACAGAAGTAGGTGTAAGCACCACAAATTATGGTTCCCCAAAAGCACACACGCGCACACACACACACACACAAACACACACATATTACCCATAATTGCAACAGCATACAACAGCACTTTTTTAAAAATTTCAGAAGTGAGTTAATAGAAAACAGAATGAAATCTTTCTAAGCTTTGTGGTCCATATTTAGAAATGTATTTAGAAATGTATCTAATTTGCCAATCAAAACATTCCTTTGTATATTTTTCAAAACCTCCCATATTATCTATACGAGTCTTTGTAAGTATCTGAAAACTTGGAAGTGAGAGGTCAATTGTTTTACTCGAATGTTGAAAGTATGCAAAATGAGCAAACCCGGGTAGAAGTAGGGTTGGGGAGGAGGAGGAGCAAAGAGAGCTAAAGAGGTTCAAGCTGTTGAACAGGCCAAATGCAGCCGAGAAGGAACGGCTTGAGGGGAAGCATCCTTCAAGCCTGTCTCAGTCAGCTCTCTCCTCTTGGCCTAACGAGGGAACCAGTTAGTGACAACAGCAGGGTCTGGCCTAAGCCTTGCTACTTGAATTATTCATTAGTCAGACATAAATTACCATTTAGAGGCAGGTGACACACATGTTTTCTCGAACAATTATTATCACTAATCATCATTTTCCACAGTAATTTGTATGCTCTCATTATTAGTCCTTGATTTCTATGTAAATTCTTTTCATAAAACTGCCACAAGATGGAAGTTTTTTTCATTGGCTCTCTTTACCTCTTGATGTGTTTCTTGGCATTTCTGCACTCCTCATCTGGCACTTGATGGTTGGGTTTTCAGATTAGGCTGACTGTTGACATGCCCAGATAAAACATTCTTTCAATGAGCATATTGCATTTGTACGGGAGGCCACCTTCTTTCACCTTCTGCCATATTGTACCCATATTTTTTTTATATCCGATTGTCCAAACATTGACTCTCACATTTTCCCCTTTTTGATTTTCATTGTGCACCATATTTGACACTAAAACTACTTTTACTAGTTGTCCATGCCCTGTCACAAAGACCGAAACTGACGCAGGCTTTGCCTAAAACAGTTGCCTTGAATCAGTACATTTGCCATACGGATTTTCCCCTTCAAATCCTGTAGAATATCTTGGATATGTCCCTGATTCTTCTTTATTATAGTTGTATGAGTTCTGGGATCCCACTATTTAAAGACAGTGACCATTCTTTGTAACATTTATTTTACAGCACCAAAACTGAATTTTAAAGGGAACTTCACAAAGAGTTCTTGGTGTTAGCTAGTTCACGGTAGCACGAGTTCCTGTCTGAGAATGATGAAGATTTTCTGGAAGCTGCATTAGCTTGTAAAACTACCCAAATCTAATATAATACCTCACATTCTTACCTTTACAATGTGCCTCGTTACGGTGTTGCTTGAATGGGCAGGCACCTTAGAAAGGGTCAATAATTCAACTCCCAGCTTTTCCAGATTGAAAGTTTGAGACTCAGACCACCACATTCAGTTCTTAGCTTCCTGATTTAACAGACTTGTGGCAAAAATTTTAATTCCCTGTGCCTCAAATTCTTCCAAATGTAAATGAGGTTATTGATTATGCCTACTTTAAAAAGTCATTGCGAAGACAGTCAAGCCTGAGCACCTTGAGCACAGCCTGCTGTGCCCCCCCCCCCCGCCCGAACTAAACAAAACTAAAAAAGGTCATCGTGAGGATTTTAATGAGTTAATATATGTTAAGTACTTAGTGTCTAGAATACAGTAAGCACTTATTTAATGTCAATGATCATTATTATTGCTATTATCATTTTTATGGTGGTATGCATTCATTTTGTTTGAATAATGGAGAGTAAGATGAACACAGGTCCTTAGGTTTCTTCAGCCCCCACTCCACCCCATTCCAGCCTAATCCCAAAGGTCAGATAAGAATGGCCTGAAGTACAAGGATATCTTCTGGAAGGCACATCTCTTTAGTGATCTCCAAGTGGAAATATTGGGTGATCCTAAATTGCTTCCAAGGGCTTGTGTCCAGCTCTTCACAAACATTTTGCACAAGTGTTCTGCCTAAGCTTTGCCATGATTCATTTGCTAATAAAGACTCATAGGAAGTGGAATTCTAGTGAAAAGGTTAATGACATTTCGTGGAGCCTGAGAGATAGTACAGCAGGCAGGGGCACTTGTCTTGCAGGTGGCCAACCTGGTTTGATCCTCAACACCCCCAGTGGGTCCCCCAAGTTGTGCCAGGAGTAGTCCTTGAGTACAAACCCATGAGGAAGCCTTAAGCACTGCCAGGTGTGGTCTCCCAAACCAAAAAAAAAAAAAGAAAAAAAACTGTGGCAAGATTAGTGATCCAAGACTGTGAATGAGGGTTTTAACTTCCAGACTTATCCAAACAGTTCGCTGTATCAACACACACACACACACACACACACACACACACACACACACACACACTTCAGAAACAGGCAGAGAAAAAGACAGGGTAACATTCCACATTGTTATGATGCTTCCAGAAACACGAAGCCCAGGGACTCAATATTACACCAGCACAGAGCCGTGTCACGATATCCAGCCTGCCCCTCCTCCTTTTGACATTTCTGAAGAAGAAAGGAGTCCCTGCTGTTCATCCAGGCGCTGAATGAGAGGAGCAGGCACTAGGTGTGCCCAAAGGGATTCACACTGCAAGCTGGGTTAAAATAACTTCTCTGTCTCCACTTGGCAAATTAATTTTTTCTCTGTAAAATAAACACGGCAGAAAAACATGTCATTCCAGGAATGCAGTGTTTCACAAACCCCTAAATCATTGCCATTGCAATTTAAAATTCAATTCTAGCATGCTGAATTGAAAAGCACGGGAGAAAAAAACTCCAAAAGCATAAAACTCACAAAATTTAAACATAAGGAAGCAATAGCAATGCAGTCATTGCTATGTAGATGGGACTACAGATAATATTTTTCTAGGTATCTTTATTTTGGGGAAAACAAGGTATCTGAGAAAGCCTTCTTATTTGTAGTGATTATGCTTCTTTTATTAACTTTTGTGTCTATTAATTTATCTAGCTTTAGATTCCACCCCCTGATGCCAGTGGCTATTACTGGCATGGAGCTCAGAGGTCATAGCTTGATGGTCGATGACGGGCCATGGTAGTGCTTGATGGACTATTCATGGCAGGGCATTAAACCTGGGGGTCCCATTTGCCAAGCATGTACACTATCCCTTTGAGCCATCTCCCTTGTCCTTCTTGTCTGTTCAATGTTTATATAACTCTACTTACCTATTTTATTAAGGTAATGTTGAGTTATAAAATCATGAGTGTCAAATGTGCATCGTTATCCATCCGTACTACATATCAACATCAACATACAGACTGCATTAAGTTCACCAGTAAAAATCCAAATACTTTACTTGGAGGCTGACTTTGATGCTCTTGCTTATAATACAATTATGTTGTTCTATTAACACCACCATGCAAACCACTTTATTTAGCTGACAGAAGGTGGGAATAAATGAGCCAAGATGTCTGACTGAAATCCTGTCCAGTAGGCACAGGTTGTTTGGCTCTATGCCAGACAACAGATGAAGTTTCTAACTCTGTGACATTCGAGTTTCAGAATGCCTTGACAACAAGAGATACGCATTAGAAAAATTATTTTATTTTCCAAAGCACCTAAAGTATTTACTTCCTGAAGGGATAAACAAAACAAATCATCAGACATCTCTTGTCGTATCCTTACTCCAGACACAAGTCCAGACACAAGAACAGAGCCTTCTCTCTTGCTCCATCATTACCTTCTTCGATTGAGAAAAATATTGGAGAACTTTTATTTCAACATTCTTTTCTATAAGAATTTGCATCTGAGAATTTTGAGAAATTTACACTGAATTTATCCTTAGGTTGGATAAATTCAGTGTAAATCCTATTTACTGGATATATGTGTAATACAGAAATTATTCCCAAACCCTTAACATTTACCATTATAGGATACTGATCTCTAAGTGAAAAATGCAAATAAATAGGTAAGATGTTTAATTTATTCTTCCTCCTGTTATTTATTTTGGGGTGTTATTCAGCACTTCCTCCTGGCTCCACACTCAGTGTTCACTCCTGCTGGGGTTTGGGGACCATCTGGGGTGCTGGGGATTGAGTCTGGGTTGGCAGCACGCAAGACAAGTGTCCAACCTGCTGCACCATCATTCCAGTCCCCAGACCCATCCTATTGTTCTTTAACTTCACATTTCCATGGATGACTGCATAAAAGAAATCATCTAGACAGTATCAGGTCTTACAATTTAAGACTATTAAAGTTTCTTATTTGCTTTAACTACTTTAAAAATATTAAAAACCATCTTAATTCTTGTTTCTTTCTTTTTGTAGATACAAATTCTTGCTTGTATGACAGTCCCATTAATAAATTACTGGAATTCTATAAGAAAAGTTCTCTAAGGGATCTGGGTAAAAGAAGATGTAGCATACTGGTGACTGGATTTGCAAGAAGAGAACACACCCTAATACCTTAATATTTTGGGTTATATGCAAAGTTTCAGTAATTAGCAGCAATGACTATGAAATTGTTCCTTATTACAAGTGGAGGAAACCAAGAAACTCTTAAGTAGCTATGTTTAATAAAGTTTCCTTAGAGATTATGCATAGAGCCAGAGAATGATAGTACAGCAAGTAAGTCCTTGCATCTAACTGACTCAGATTAGATTCCAGGTACAACATAAGAACTCCAAGCCCTACCCAAAGTGATCCCTGAACATAAAGCAAGGAGTAACCCCTGAGCACTGCTGCTTATGGCCAATAAATAAAGAATTATGCATAAACTATGCATAATTTAAATAGGAATTTGCTACTCAAATAAGAGATATGATATAAATCTAATTTAAAAATCTAATGAGTCGGGGCTGGAGCAATAGCACAGCGGGTAAGGTGTTTGTCTTGCAAGCGGCAGACCCAGGTTCGATTCTCAGAATCCCATACCATCCCCCAAGCACCGCCAGAAGTAATTCCTGAGTGCATGAGCCAGGAGTAACCCCTCTGCCTCTCCGGGTGTGACCCAAAAAGTAAAAAAAAAAAAATCTAATGAATCTATAAGATTACAGAACTTCAAAGACAATAGGAAAAAGGAGTTAAATTTCTCCTTTAGAATTCTGATGTTTTGAAGTACTGTCCATATTGTTTTCCAGAAAGGCTTGACCAGTCGGCATTCCCACAAACAGTGAAAGAGTGTCCCTTTACCCCCACATCCACGCCAGCATTGGTTGCTTTTATTCTTTTGAATGTGTGCCAGTCTCTGTGGTGTGAGATGATATTTCATTGTTTTTTTTTTTTTGTTTGTTTGTTTGTTTTTTTGCTTTTTGGGTCAGACCCGGCGATGCACAGGGGTCACTCCTGGCTCTGCACTCAGGAATTACCCCGGTGGTGCTCAGGAGACCATATGGGATGCTGGGAATCGAACCTAGGTTGGTCGCATCCAAGGCAAACGCCCTACCCGCTATGCTATCACTCCAGCCTCCTCATTGTTTTGATTTGCATCTCCCTGATGACTGGCGATGTGGAGCATTTTTTCAAGTGCCTTTTGGCCATTTGCATTTCTTTTTTGAGGAAACATCTGTTCATTTTTTCTCCCCATTTTTTGATGGGGTTGGAGGTTTCTTTCTTGTACAATTCTACTATTGTCTTGTATATCCTAGATATTAATCCCTTATCATATGGTTATTGGGTAAATATTCTTTCCCATTCTGTGGGCTCTTCCTGTATTTTGGTCACTGTTTCTTTTGAAGTGCAGAAGCTTCTTAGTTTGACGTAGTCCCATTTGTTTGTTTGCTTCCAATTGCATGGCCAGTGCTGTTTGATCCTTAAAGATGCTTCAAGATCATGGAGAGTTCTGCCTACATTTCCTCTATGTACCGTATAGATTCATGTCTGATGTTGAGGTCTTTAATCCATTTTGATCTGACTTTTGTGCCAGGCATTAGAGAGAGGTCAGAGTTTATTCTTTTGCAAGTGGCTATCCAGTTTTCCCAGCACCACTCTTTGAAGAAGCTTTCCTTGTTCCACTTCACATTTCTTGCTCCTTTATTAAAGATTAAGTGGCCATTTATTTGGGGGTCTGTGACAGGATATTCAATTCTGTTCCATTGGCATGGTTGTGGGGAAAAAGGGATGCTCTTTCACTGTTGGTGGGAAACAACTGTCCAGCCTTTCTGGAAAACAATATGGACAGTCCTTAAAAAACTAGAAATTGAGCTTCCATATGACCCCACAATACCACTTCTGGGGATATATCCTGAGGATGCAAAAAAGCACAGTAGAAATGACATCTGTACCTATATGTTCATTGCAGCATTGTTCACAATAGCCAAAATCTGGAAACAACCCGAGTGCCCTAGAACACATAACTGGTTAAAGAAACCTTGGTACATCTACACAATGGAATACTATGCAGCTGTTAGAAGAGATGAAGTCATGAAATTTTCTTATAAATGGATAGACATAGAGAGTATCATGCTAAGTGAAATGAGTGAGGAAGAGAGGGACAGACATAGAAGGACTGCACTCATTTGTGGAGTATAGAATAACTCCACATGTCACATGAGGCTGACACCCAAGGACAGTAGATACAAGGGCCAAAAGGATTGCCCCATAGCTGAAGCCTGCTTCATGAGCTGAGGGGAGAAGGCAGATAGAATAGAGAAGGGATCACTAAGAAAATGATGGCTGGAGGAATCAGTCGGGATGGGAGATGCATGCTGAAAGTAGATAATGGACCAAACATGATGACCTCTCAGTGTCTGTGTTGTAAGCCATAATACCCAAAAGTAGAGAGAGAGTATGGGGAATATTGTCTGCCATGGAGGTAGGGGAAGGGTGGGAAAGGGGGGGGTATACCGGGGATATTGGTGGTGGGGAATGTGCACTGGTGGAGGGATGGGTGTTTGATCATTGTGAGATTGTAACCCAAACATGAAAGCTTTTAACTATCTCACAGTGGTTCAATAAAATTTAAATAAATAAATAAATAAATAAATAAATAAAATTCTGATGTAGGACAGGGATGTGGTTGGGGGTGGCAGAGCACTTTCCTTGTACATGCAAAGCCATGGCTGACAGTGGCCCTTGGTGTCCTGAGCATTTCCGGGTGTGCTTGCCGCATCAAGAGCAACAACAACAAAATCAGGTGAAGTTCACTTTCATTTATGTGCACAAAAGTACCTCTTTATTTGAAATCATAAGCTTTAAACATAAAATTAAAATTTGTCATTGTGCTTGTCTTTGGTTGCACTTAAGTTTTCATGTTTCTTATCTTTTCTGAGGGGTGGGGGAGTCACATCTCACATTGTTCAGAACCCCCCACCTTGTTATTCAAACCTGGAGACTCCACAGGCAAAGCATGAAGCAACACCCCAAACCCTTGTCATTCAAGGACTTTGTTCAAATCCAGAAAATAAATAATTTCTTTGAAATGATTAATTTTTAAATGTTAAAAAAAACCCCAAATAACAGATGTCCTTAGAACTACCACCTGTATTGGAAAGATCTTAGTTTTTGCTTAATCTTTATTATTTTAGAAAAAAATTATAAATCAACTCTCTCTCCACCTTTAAATTCTTCCCACCTCTATTTCCAGGGTTAATCTCTAATAGAAGTTAGTGTTTCCTTTATACATCTTGAAACTATTTCACTACATGCTTAAATATGCCTAAAGCCATCATTTCTCCAAAACATATTGTGTTTTTTTCCATGCTGATATATGCAAAGTAATTGTCCATTAGTAGAGACAGCAAAAAAAAAAGTTATTTATTTAAGAAGTAGTATTAGGAATTAAAATAATCTGTAAACATCAGCATAGTAATCTTTTTTTTTTTTTTAATGTGAAGAGGGCCTTAGAGTCACACCCAGGCAGTGCTCAAGGACTTCTCGAAGCCCTTGAGAGTAGCTGTCTCTGTGCTTGGAATTTCCCCTGTTCATGCATGGTGGGCCACACAGTGCTGGGAATTAAACTGTGATTGGGCATAGGTAAAGTAATAGTTTTAAACACTCTACTCTTTCTTTCTGGCTTCTATTAAGCTTGTCATCTGTTTGTTTTAGGACCATACCCAGCTGTGCTCAGGGCTTGCTTCTGAACTAAGGGAGCACTCCTGGAGGGACTCAGGAGACTATGTGTGGTGCTGGAAATTGAAGCAGGTAGGCTGTATGTAAGGCAAGCTACTTACCCTATTAAGCTACTTTTAAACAATATAAAAAGACCCACAGTTATGAGATACTTTTTGTTACTCATATATTCACTTGCTAACATATCTTTATTAAAGGTTGACTCTGTGTTAGATGCCACTCATGAAACTTTGGGGCTAAACAGATAGGACAGGGCCTAAATGCTAGCTTTGCACACAGCCAAACCCCAGTCTCAATTTTGAACCCTACCAGAATGATTCCTAAGCACAGAGCCAAGAGTAAGCCCTGAGCACTGCAGAGTATCCCAGAAATGAACACGTAAACAAGAAATTTAGGATGTTACAGTGAACTAAACTAATGAAGAACTGTTCGTACTAGGCTGCCTCCAGCAGCATGGACTAGCCTTTTCTTTAGCATAAAGAAGTATCATTCCCAGTAAAGATTAGAGGGGCATGATCATCATCATCATCATCATCATCATCATCATCATCATCATCATCATCATCATCATCTTGGCCAACATCCAGAGACTATAAAACCAAGCTCCTGGAAGAGAGCAATGCAGAGTCTCTTGCCCCCTTGCTTGACTGTTTTCACCGGGGTCCCTCGGAGGGGGACAGATTGAGTTTCCCTCCCGATCCCGAGCAGAGCCCTAGCAGTTGAAGACCTCTGGAACCCAGCCACAGCCATGCTCAAGGCCACTCTCCACATGTTCGGATGAGCCTCATGCATGAAAGAACCAGCAGAGGAACCCAGGTGTGTGGGACCCGGGGCCGAGATCTCCAAGGCTGCTTAGATCGGGACTGGGCCTCTTCCACCCAGATTCCCCGTTTTCCAGTAGCTAGGCAGTCACACACGCAGAAACTGCCCCCCGGCACCATGTAATGACATCAATGGCCAACATCCAGAGACTATAAAACCAAGCTCCCGGAACATCTGATAGCTTACTTCTTCTCTTGGAGAACCTGGCAAGCTACTGAGAGTTTACTGCCTGTACAGGGAAGAGCCTGGCAAGCTCCTTGTGGCGTATTCATATGCTAAATACAGTAAAACAATGATGGGTCTCATTACCCTGACCCTGAAGAGCCTCTAACAGCGGCACCATTGGGAAGGAGGAGTAAAGAGAGGCTACTAAAATCTCAGGGCTAGGAAGAATGGAGATGTTACTGGGCCTGCTCGAGCAAATCGATGATCAATGGGATGACAGTGATACCTTATATATAACTTCCCTTTCTTGATCCAGAGTCAGCCAAATGTAATGAATACTTTCTGTGAGCAGTTCCATTCAGTGAATCCTGCCTATGTGTGTGCCGGCAGGAGATAAAGGAGGTGGACACAGAAGTATTTGGTGTTAACTTTTTTCTTTTTCTTTGATTTTTGGGTCACACCCGGCGATGCACAGGGGTCACTCCTTGCTCTGCACTCAGAAATTACCCCGGAGGTGCTCAGGGGACCATATGGGATGCTAGGAATTGAACCTGGGTCAGCTGCATGCAAGGCAAACGCCCTACTTGCTGTGCTATCGTTCCAGCCTCTTGGTGTTAATTTTTGAGGAGGGCTGTTTCAGGACTCTGCAACACCAACACTCTGTGAATTTTGGGTGCACTGAATAACCACTTAATTCCTGATCTTTGTTGCTTTGGAGTGACTTTTGAGAAAAAAAGGCATATATTTTGGTTTATTTTTTTGGGGATTTTGGGCCACATCTGGCAGTTCTCAGGGCTTACTCCTGTCTCTGTGCTCAGGAATCATAACTGGCAGGGTTCTGGAGAATATGTGTGGTGCCAGGGATCAAACCCAGGTTTAATGCATCCAAAGCAAGTGCCTTACCCACAATACTATCCCTCCGGCCTAAAAGGCATTTGTTTTAGACTGTAGATGGTCTAGAAAGCGGGGAAACATGACACAGTTTGGCTTCCAGGGCCACAATAGTGTGACACAGTTAGATGGTCAGCCTGGAATAGCAACACCATAACCTGAAAAAGTGTCAACAGTGGAAAAATATCAGTGATAGTCTCAAAAGCGGGTCCCAGATCTAACGTAGTTAGTTCCCCATGACCAGAAAAGGACATTTCCTTTTGGAGCAAAGTGGTTTCTTTCAGTGAAAGAAACAGACCCATTTTTGCTAGCAGATGCTATTTGATATCTGCACCAAAAATACATTCTTTTATAACTTGTGCATAGTTCATGATGGCTTTTTTTTTTTTGACATATGTTACAGAATGGATTCAGGTGACAATAGCAACTACCTGGAGAGTACAGGCTTGATCAATGAATTGACTCCAGTTAGGCTCAGTAGAAAATGCTTTCTCCTAGAGGTAGCATCTTGTTCTGAATGACACAGACTATTTGATCAGCCCCTACGATTTGTTCCCTTAGTATGCTGCCCCAGAGAGGACCGACTCTACAGTGTGTGGTCTTCCAAATGTCAGATCAATTGTCTAGGCTTTAGACTATGAACCAAGAGTCAGAAAAACAACATAGCATGCCTGGTTCTTAGAAGTATTGCATAAGGCAAGAGTAAAGGCTTTCAGTTTAGCTCATGGTAGTGACTGGTACTTGCTACCCTTCCCTTCTTCTGCCTCTCAGGCTGGACAAAGCTGCCTTCTAGTGGATACTTCCAGCCTTTGCCTTGGCTGGTTCATCTGGAAGGCAGAGGTCTTCCTTGAGGTATAGAATTTGCATTATGTGGCAAATGAAACAGTTAAAGGGGAGAATGAGGAGATCTCCGAAAAGGAGCTGCCAGAAATTTTGCAAAAGCCAAAGTAGGGACTCTTGAATACAACAGTTATAACATTTCTATTTGACTAATGATCACACACACACACACACAAACACACATTCTCTCTTTTTTTTAGCTCATATATCTCTTCTTGATGTCTTTAATTTTTTTTTTATTTTATTGAATCACCGTGAGATAGTTACAAGCTTTCATGTTTGGGTTACAATCTCGCAATGGTCAAACACCCATCTCTCCACCAGTGCATATTCCCCACCACCAATATCCCAGGTATACCTCCCCTTTTCCACCCTCCCCCTACCTCTAAGGCAGACAATATTCCCCATATCTCTCTCTCTACTTTTGGGCATTATAGCTTGCAACACAGACACTGAGAGGTCATCATGTTTGATCCATTATCTACTTTCAGCATGCATCTCCCATCCCGACTGTTTCCTCCAGTCATCATTTTCTTAGTGATCCCTTCTCTATTCCATCTGCCTTCTCCCCTCTACTCATGAAGCAGTCTTCCAGCTATGGGGCAATCCCCCTGGCCCTTGTATCTACTGTCCTTGTCTGTCAGCCCCACACACGTTCTCTTATACCTACTCACATTTAAATATCTGTTGGTCATTCTTAACCATGTTAACCGTCAGATTAGTGTTGATGCACCTCAGAGTTGTGACGGCAGGCCTGACTCAGGCATCCATGGTCAGGCATTCAGTTTCAAAAAGAGTGGATTGAGGAGCTGGAGTGATAGCATAGCGGGTAGGGCGTTTGCCTTGCACGTGGCCAACCCGGGTTCGAATCCCAGCATCCCATATGGTCCCCTGAGTACCACCAGGAGTAATACCTGAGTGCAGAGCCAGGAGTAACCCCTGTGCATCGCCGGGTGTGACCCAAAAAGCAAAAAAAACCAGAGTGGATTGAAAGGTTAATGACTTCCTTTAGATCCCAAGTATAGTGTTTGCTGACTGTGGAGGTGATGGTGTTGTTCAGGCAAACAACCTGTTTGAGTCCTGACAACCATTATGTCTCTATTGAAAACTGTGATTTTTTTCTTCTCTTGGGACTTTATTGTTCTTGACACTCCCGCCCCTCCTCTTCCTCCTCTCTCCCCCAAGTACACACACATACTGTCTCTAATCCATTGGAGAGCAAAACACAGGTGCAGCACATGGGTCCACTATGTATCAGAGGTGTAAGACTAGACCCCCAATACATGGTCATTTTAGCTTCGTGTACCCATTGCAAACCTCATCTGAAGTCTAGTAACTGAACTCAGATACATCTTCCAATATAAATAAATGAACGTGACATACATATATATGTTAGGGTTAGACTTTTGCTCTGCTGTGAGCGCAGTGCGGCCAGTGGGGCTGCCTGTTTTGTTCTCCTTGACTCAGGGTTGCTGAATTGGCACCAGTGTTGCTTTTGTGTCTGTGCACCATTTGCATCTGGAAAATGCCTGTGTCAAGGGCTCTTTTTACCCTGCCCCTGTGCACAGAACTATAGTCTTGCAAATAATGTAACATCCAGGGGCTGGAGTTATAGCACAGCGGGTAGGGCGTTTGCCTTGCATGCAGCTGACCTGGGTTCGAATCCCAGCATCCCATATGGTCCCTTGAGCACCGCCAGGGATAATTCCTGAGTGCATGAGCCAGGAATGACTCCTGTGTGTTGCCAGGTGTGACCCAAAAAGCAAAAATATAATATAATATAATATAATATAATATAATATAATAATAATAATAATAATAATAATAATAATAATGTAACATCTAGTATGGAAAAATCCACAAAGGACTACCTCCCAACAAAATTTTTTCCGAAAAGCTTAATTTTCCAGTATTTCTGAAAATATTTAAAACTAATTTGCTGGTTTTTTTTTGGGGAGGCCACTTTCAGTTGTGCACTGGAGTTACTGCTGGCTCTGTGCTTGGGGTCACTCCTGGGGGTGCTTAGGGGACTTTGCCGGGCTGGACATCAAATCCAAATCTTTGGCATTCTAAGCAAGATCTTTGAGGTATCTCTTGGGTCCCTAAAACTACTTTTTAAATAAATAATGAATTTGTATTTAGGAATGCTTTTAATATTTAGTTCATTGCTTCTACGGGTAAGGGGAATATTTACTACACTCAGAAACTTCTGGCACACTTTTGTTTTTTTGTGTTTTTTTTTGGGTTACACCCGGCGATGCACAGGGTTACTCCTGGCTCTCCACTCAGGAATTACCCCTGGTGGTGCTCAGGGGACCATATGAGATGCTGGGATTAGAACCTGGGTCGGCCACGTTCAAGGCAAATGCCCTACCCGCTGTGCTATCGCTCCAGCCCCCTGGCAAACTTTTATCTCAGCTGGAGATACATTTTTTTTTAAGTTTTATTGAATCACCATGTGGGGGGTTACATAGTTCTCAGGATTATGTCAGTTATACAATACTCAAACACCCTTCCCTTCACCAGTGCCCATATTCCATCACCAACCACCCCAGTATACCTACTGCCCCCTCCCACCGCCCCAGTCCCTGCCCTTGTAAGTGATAAGTTTCACTTCATTTATGCTTTATCTTGATTACATTCCATGTTTCAACACATAACTCACTACTGTTGCTGGGGTTTCCCCCCAAAAAGAAAAAGACAGTCCTATTGCCAAGGAAGTATTTGATAGTTCTCCATTGCTGAGAATGTAGAGATATTAAGTCCCGCTGTTTGTTACATAACTTTTCTTTTTTCCCCCCTTGCCCCGCGCCACCGAGTTCACGCCGGTTTAGTAATCGCCACGCTGCCTGACAAAGGGAAAAAGACCAAAAAAGATGGTTATTTCCCATCATCAGCCGGTGTGGGGCTCTGGCTTAGTTGATAGTCTAGTAGAATGTCTGCAAGCAGTTTCTGGAACCAAAAGTAGTGCGCTGGCATCGGCTCCGGCTCGAGATTCCACCAGCGTCCCACTGTTCCATGTACATAATTTTCCCCTTATATCCCATTCCCACGCCACCAGGTCTGTGTTTGCTTAATGGACATCATACTATGGTTAATGCCATGCCGCGTTTCTTCCCAAGAAAGAAGGATATTTCTTCTCAGCCGGCGTGGGGATATGGCTTAGTTCAGTCTAGAGAGATGGTTACCACTTTGATTGCCTTCAATATTTCAGTGAAAGACTTTCTATTCTTGTTAGGATCTCCCCCCAGAGTCCGACCTGTTAAAAAGGAACCATTACATATTGCTGATGCTTAGATGACATTAGGTCGCGCGGTTTCTGTATAAAGTCCAGGGAAAGTACAACCAGAAATAACATCACTACAAACTTTCACCCTTTTATGGTGCTCATAAGATGGAGAAACCTAGAGAGAGCTGGCTTGGCGTCTCCATTTTGTGCTCAGAAAGCCCCAGAACCTGTGCTGTGCTCAGGAGGAAGGGGTTGAGAGAGAGGTTAAAAAAATTGGGGAATGCCTGGCTTCCACTGTCGCAGCCTGGCGTGGGGTCTCCGTTCCCATGCCGGAATTAGTTCAGTGGGCTGCTTGGAGTCCAAGGGCGCTCTTTTGGGCTCTTCTATCATGCTCGATCAGCAGCGGCGCCAAAAGGGTGGAGATATATTTTTATTTTGTTAAGAGGCTATGAGTTTGAGCCTCTTAGCCTTATATTGCATTAAAGTAGTCAATTAAAGACTGATGACATATGTGATAGAAAATATATAACTATATGTGAATACTTTATAGTTATATGTATAACTATATATAAACATTATATATAGTTATATTTATATGTGTATATATGCAGAATACATATACATTTTCATATCTTTATATCTTTAAATTAGCTATAATTTCTATTTACAGAAACACAAACAAACCTGGAGAAATTAAAATGTTTCCGCATAGATTGTAGTTAGCTAAAGGGGCCATTCAAACACAGATATTTTAGCATCAAAGTTTTTGAGCCAGAGAGACAGTGCAGGGGTTAATGCACTTGCCTGGCCTGCAGCTGACCCAGATTCAGTCCTTAGTACTGTATTTGGTACCGCAAGCACCACCCTTGGTCACTCCTGAGCACAGAGCTAGGAATATTCCCTGAGCACTACAGTGTGAGACTCAAAAAGCAAACAAAGAGCGTTTGTCATCTTTTAACTTATGCTGCTGTCTTACCCTGTCTTATCGTGTTTCTAGCACCTTTAAGGCAATTGTAAAGACTTAAGATATTTAATACACAATAACTTACATAATTTTATATAAATCCTAGAAATTTAAAATATTGTAATATAATACAATAGGACAAGATAAAGACAGGAGACTAATTTAGTCTGTGTAATAGTTTAAAATAAAGTGACTATTGGTGGTTTTTAATTTCTGCAGGAGATTTGCTTGCTCCCCTTTTCACATTTGTGCTTGCTTGCTTCTTTCTCTTTCTTTCTCCTTCTTTCCTCCCTTCCTCCCTCCCTCCCTCCCTCCCTTCCATCCTTCCTTCCTTCCTTCCTTCCTTCCTTCCTTCCTTCCTTCCTTCCTTCCTTCCTTCCTTCCTTCCTTCCTTCCTTCCTTCCTTCCTTCCTTCCTTCCTTCCTTCCTTCCTTCCTTCCTTCCTTCCTCTTTCTTTCTCTCTTTCTCCCTTTATTTCCTTCTCTCTTCTTTCATTCCTTTTATGGATTAGGCAAGAGGATTTCAATAGCGTTTATCATTATATTATCAGTGTCAAGGTTTCTGCACATCACTGCCTTCAAAGTGCCCATGACCATCTAGATCCTCTGGTCCTGTCCACATGTCACCTCTGATGCAATACTCTCTCCCCACAGGCACATGCTATTTGCTGACCGACAGTGTGGTTTCTGTGCACATTGTTAGCTCCCTTAGCCATCATCCACATGTTCCAGACTCTCTACCTATTTGCCCATATTAATTCCATTCAAACTTGCTATTCCCCTCCCCCATCCCAACCAACCAGACATGCAAATATATCATTCCCAGACGTTTCACTATCAAAGAATTGTTGTCAATTGATATTGTCCATAATCTTGATTTGTTTTTCTGTACACTATAGTTAAGTGAAATTATCCAAATTTATCCTTCTACCTCTGGCTTATTTCATCCCACATAATACCATCCAGTTCATCCAAGTTGCTGCAATCTGCATGACTTTATTTTCTCTTGTGGCTGCATAGTAATTTTTTCTCTTTAGGAGTTTCAGTATTGTTTTTCAAAAAGTATGAACCAATCAAAATTCCCATCAACGATGGATGAGGATCCCTTTCCCCTCCACATACACACAAACTCTTGTTTATGTTCTTTGTGATGTGTGCCAACCTCATTGGTGTGAGGTGATAACTTATTGTTGTTTTGATTTACATTTCCATAAGTGATGCAGAATATTTTCCACGTTCTTATTGACAATCTGTATGTCTTCTTCGAAGTTTCTATTAATCCTTTCCCCTACTTTCGATGGGAAAATTGATTTCTTTTTCTTGTCATTATTTATTTCTAAGTATTTTATGCCTTTTAGAAATTAACCCTTTGTCAGAAGAATGGTGGATAAATATTCTCTCCCAGACTGGGATGTATTTTTATTTTCTTTTTGGTTTTTGGTTTCTGGGCCACACCTGGAGACACTCGGGAGTTATTACTGCCTCTGCACTCAGAAATTATGCCTGGGCAGTACTTGGGGAAACTTATGGGAAGTTGGAGATTGAACCCCGTGTGCAAGGCAGGTATCCTACTCACTGTAACATCTATTATGCCCTTTAAGATATCTTTTGATTCTGGTTATTATTTCTGTTGAGATACAGAAGTTTCTTAATTTGATGTAGTCCCATTTGTTTATCTTTGCTTCCTCTTTCCTTGGTCTGTGGCATTGAATCAGGAAGACAACTCTAGATTCAATACCAAAAAAATTCTGCTTATATTTTCCTGCTTATACTTTATGGATGCAGGTATGATTTTAAGTCTTAAATCCATTTTGAAATGACTTTTGTGTATGGTGTTTCATTGTTGTTTTGATTTGTTTCCCTGATACAAAATGAAAATGATCACTCTTTCATATGCATATTGGTTATCTATAGACCCATCTTTATGGAAGTATTTATTCATTTCTTTTGCCCATTTTTTATGAGGCTATTGGTTTTCTAATTACTGAGGTTTGTAATTGTTTTTATAAATTTTAGATGTAAGTCCTTTATCTGATACACCTTATGCAAATATCTTCTCCCAATCTGTAGGGTTACTTTATCTATCTATCTATCTATCTATCTATCTATCTATCTATCTATCTATCTATCCATCTATCTATCTATCTCTGATTCACCGTGAGGGTACAGTTACAGATTTACACATTTTTGTGCTTGTGTTTTCCTCTTACAATGTTCGAGAACCCATCCCTCCACCTGTGTCCATTCTCCAACATAATGAACCAAGTATCCCTCCCACCTCCTAATCCCATCCCTCCCAACCCCACCCTGCCTCTGTGGCAGGGCATTCCCTTTTGTTCTGTCTCTCCTTTTGGGTGTTGTGGTTTGCAATAAGGGTATTAAGTGGCCATAATGTTCAATCTATAGTCTACTTTCAGCATGCATCTCCCTTCCCGAGTGGGTTCTCCAACCACATTTTACTTGGTGTTCCCTTTTCTATCTGAGCTGCCTTTTCTCCCCATATGAGGCTAGCTTCCAAGTCATGGAGCCAAACTCCTGGTACTTATTTCTACTATTCTTGGGTATTAGTCTTCTACTCTATTATTTTATATTCCACAGATGAGCGGAATCTTTCTATGTCTCTCTCTTTGTAGGGTTACTTTTTAATTGAATCCAAGTTACGATGAGGTTTGTTCTCTCCCCTCCTTTCCTCCCTCCCTCCTTTCTCTCTCTCTTTCTTTCTCTCTCTCTTTCTTTCTTTTTCTTTCTTTCTTTCTTTCTTTCTTTCTTTCTTCTTTCTTTCTTTCTTTCTTTCTTTCTTTCTTTCTTTCTTTCTTTCTTTCTTTCTTTCTTTCTTTCTTTCTTTCTTTTTCTTTTTTCTCTTCTTTATTTTCTCCTTCCCTCCTTCCTTCCCTCCTTCCTTCCTTCCTTCCTTCCTTCCTTCCTTCCTTCCTTCCTTCCTTCCTTCCTTCCCTTCCCCATCCCTCCCTTCCCCTCCCTCCCTTCCTCCCTCCCTCCCTCCCTCCCTCCCTTCCTTCCTTCCTTCCTTCCTTCCTTCCTTCCTTCCTTCCTTCCTTCCTTCCTTCCTTCCTTCCTTCCTTCCTTCCTCCCTCCCTCCCTTCCTCCCTCACTTCTTTCTCCCTCTCTCCCTCCCTCCCTCCCTCCCTTCCTTCCTTCCTTCCTTCCTTCCTTCCTTCCTTCCTTCCTTCCTTCCTTCCTTCCTTCCTTCCTTCCTTCCTTCCTTCCTTCCTTCCCTCTTTCCTTCCTCCCTCCCTCCCTCTCTCCCTCCCTCCCTCCCTCCCTCCCTTCCTTCCTTCCTTCCTTCCTTCCTTCCTTCCTTCCTTCCTTCCTTCCTTCCTTCCTTCCTTCCTTCCTTCCTTCCTTCCTTCCTTCCTTCCTCTCTTTCTTATACTCTTTTTCCATTTTTATTGCTTTTCCTTTTCTTTTTCTTTTATCTTCTTACCACTTTCTTTGCCTAGTACTCAGGCGATATATTCATCTCTGTGCTTTGGAATCAGAAGAGAGGTTCAGACCAAATGTGGGTCTTCCTCACCTGGAGCATATGTGATACAGGTCTTTGAACTATCTCCCTGGCCCGCGGTGAAGTTTTCTTTACTCACCCTCCTACCCCATACTGGTTGCTTGGATATGTACAACTTTGGGTGGTAACACACAAAGAAGGCTAAGTTAATGTAGGAAAGACTAGTGTTAATGTAGAAAACTTAAGCAAAAGTTAATATAGAAAATATTTTGCTCTCAAAGAGTATGTTCTAAGATAATCATATGAACAAAATAATGGCTCTTTCCTGATATTTTATTATACCAATATGATTCATTTTCATAAACTATTTATATATTATGTACGTTTTTATATATGTGTTTTTGTGTAGGTGTATGTGTAAATGCTGAATGTTAATCAGTCATATATATATATTGGTTAAATGCATAGAAATGTTACAAATACTGTGTTAGAAGTATTTTATATTTTGAGATCTTATTTTCTTCATAATTAAGAGAATGAGATGTCCCCTTTTTGGTAGTTTCTGAGTACTTAAGTAGATAGGTGTTGCACCTAATTTCACTAAGTGCACCTCAAAATGCACCTGGTCCTTTATTTCATATGAGTTGTCCTTTATTTAACCATCAAAGGTTGGCTAAATGCATGATCAATTTTATAGGAAAGTAGTTTTTGTATTACCAGTTGCATTGACTATTAATCCTGAAATCTACATATTGCAACTCCAAAAGTTTTCCTGGGGCTGGGAGGAGCAACCAAAATCTTTTTATTTTCAAAGATTAGAGGCAAAGTTGAATATTTTAGCTTTCTTTTATATATTTTTTCTCCTTCAAGGTTTAACATTCCATTGAGCTAGTGTTGTAAGAATATGGTTATAAGGCCCAGGGTAGCAAAATAGTCAAGTCATTTTTTATTAGAATAAATAATGTCTTCATTCTTGGAGAAGTCAGTTTATTTGATGGGCATTGCTACCTTACCTCCTCGGCTACAGTGTAATCACATGAATTTACCTTTGCTCCTACTTAGCTTTTGTAAGCATTTGATAAGACAGAAAGATTGGTCCCTTTATGAATATTTAAATTTTGTCACTGACTTTTGTAGAGGGGACAGTGTTCAAATCTGGAGAGTCATTTTGAACAAGTTATTTATTTATTTATTTATTTATTTTGTTTTTTTGGGTCACACCTGGCGATGCACAGGGGTTACTCCTGGCTCTGCACTCAGGAATTACTCCTGGCGGTGCTCAGGGACCATATGGGATGCTGGGATTTGAATTCAGGTCGGCCGTGTGCAAGGCAAATGCCCTACCCGCTATGCTATCACTCCAGCCCCTGAACAAGTTATTTAGACTTGAATCAGGGAGGACAGAAGTCTGAGTATGATCCTTGTCAACTGAAAGCATTTGCAATGAGTCCACTCCACACCATGACTTGACTCTTCCTCTGACCATTGTTTTCATTCTTTTTTTCAAGCTAGGGGCTATATGCAGGGATGCTGGGGTGGGGGGCCCCTCCATCCTACACATAGCAATATGGGCTTGACAGTTCATTGCTTGGACTGCCAAGGATACCTTAGCTGTATTGGGTGGGTGGGGTAGGGCTACATTTTCCTCATTTTTCAAATTGAGCTGGATGCTGCACATTTCATGTACAGATCTCAAATTTGACTTTGTTGAAATTTTGACAAAGTATGCTAATTTAGATAAAGAACATTTTTATCTGCCCAGAAAGGCTCTTTGTGCTCTTCCAGCCAACATCCTCCCTCTGTAGTCAGCCACTGTTGTGATTTCTGTTGCCATAGATCAGTGTTGTCTGTTTGGGGTTGCATTTAAATGGAGTAGCACTGTAGCACTGTCATCCCTCATCTATTTGTTCGAGTGGGCACCAGTAACGTCTCCATTGTGAGACTTGTTGTTACTGTTTTTTGCATATCGAATACACCACGGGTAGCTTGCCAGGCTCTGCCCTGCGCGTGGGATACTCTTGGTAGCTTGCCGGCTCTCTGAGAGGGACAGAGGAATCGAACCTGGGTCGGCCACGTGCAAAGCAAATGCCCTACCCGCTGGGCTACGGCTCCAGCCCGAATTATACAGTGTGCTACCCTTTATGCACAGTTTCTTTCACTCAAAATAATTCTCACATACATTTGATCAGTGAGTTTGTTTGTTGGTTCAGTTTTGGGCTTCACTCTGAATGCTCAAAGGCCATTCTCGGCTTGGTGCTCTGGGGTCATTCCACCCAGACTTGTGATGGAGAATCATGTTTTATCAGGCTCAAACTTAGGATTCCTGCATGAAAAGTATATGCTCCATCTCTTGTGCTCTTTTTCCATCACAAGAGTTATATCTTTATAATTATTGATATAACTGTTGCCACCATTGGTTGTATTTTAGTCTACCTACTAACCAGTTGTGTATAATTTTTTAAAATACAGCTCCATGTATCATGCCTCATATTTCTTGGCTCTATAGTTCATTTAACTTTCTCTTCTGGTTTTAGATTTTACCAAATGTGTTATTAAGGTATTAAGATAACAGCATTGTCAAGGTAGGTGAGCTTTTGAAGGCTGCTATTTTTGTTCTCAAATTGTTGTCAGTCCCTCTATAGAGGATTTGAAATATTGCGTTGTTTAGAAATAAACCATCTTTCTGAGTTCATTCTTAATCACTGAACTCATAGGAAAAAACATCACTAAATGAAGATTTAAGAGTCCAGGTTTTATCTTCAGTAGAACTCTGGAGTTGAAAATATGTTTTTTTGATTTGGGTGAGTAATCTCTTTAACAAGTTTTTAAGGTACAGTTTTATGCATGCAAAGAACATAAACCTGGATAATAAATACAGAAGAAAGGAAGGTAGGGAGTTGTGGAGATTATTTTGAGCTTTACAAATCTTACTTGAACATTTAGCTGATGAATTAGGAAGTACAGAAAGTGACATGCCCTCCACACAACTTCTTATTGTTAGGAACACAGAGGTTAGTATGGATGACATTTTTCTGTGTTCTAGTACTGTCACTGGGTTGTCACATGCAAGAGCTGCTTAAAATGACAATGAGCAAGACAACTATAAATTCAACAGAAATCCAGACTAGATCCCTATCTTTTCATCTTTTTCTGGGACGGGCATCTCCAAAAACTCTCAGGGGCCTTGGAGGTTCCTTCTCACAGACTCTGGGTCTCACTTATTATGCAGACCTGAGGATGTGGAGCTGCCCAAGGTCTTGTGGTGCTGGGAGCATGCACCCTAACCCCTGTACCGTGTTGACTGCCACTAAATATTAATCTTAAAACTAGATGATGCAAAAGAATAGCTTACTGGTGAGCAGAGTAAGAGAAAAATTTTTGTTTATTTTCTTATTTTCTTTTTGATCACATCTGGCTGTGCTCAGGAGCTATTTCTAACTGCACTCAGGAGTGACCCCTGGTGGTGGTCAGTTGTGCATACAGGGGGCTGCAGATTTGGTCTGGGGTTTTCACATTCAAGTCAAGCACCTTAACCTATCACTCTGACCCAAGTAAATGAAAATATTAAAAAAAAATTAGTTTGGGACCACATCTGGAAGTGCTCAAGGGACTATATGGGATGCCACATACCAAACTTAGATGCCAGGCAAGTGCCCTACTTGCTGTACTATTGCTCTGGCCCATTGAAATCTTATAGAATAAATTCCGAACCCAGATTTGAAAAAGGCAGGTAAATAGTAACACAACAAAGAAAACCCAAACTATTTTTAAAGCACAAAATTTGTGATCCAATTATTGAAAACTGTTTAGTTAAACAGTTTTGGATAGCTGGCGTAGTAAATAAAGAAGAAAATTCCCCCTAAGTCTTGTACCTTTCATTCAGCTAAGAGGATGCCTTGGAATCTGGAGAATCCTGAAGTCAATCCCACCAGTCCTGAAGTTTGCTTTGTGTGCTGGCATTTTCCAAAAGTGTCTTTAGTGAGAACTTCTACTAATCCACCCTGTGACATTTGCATTTATTTGAAAGCTTTTTCTACATTGAAATATTGGTCTTTTTGAGTAAGTAGCCATTTAAATAGTTCAAAAATTAAAACATTAAAAGACATGTACTGTCCAGTTTTGCTTCCACTATGTATATATTTTCCCAACACTTTATCACTTTAGTGAGTACCTTATTAGTTTCTCTGTACATTTTTCCAGTATTTCTTTGTGCAAACATGTTTGCTGTTAGTGCATCCTCCATTTTTTACACAAAATATTTCATAGTACAAGTACTGTTTAATGATTGCTATAAATTTTCAAAATATTTTCTGGAAATATTCCATCTCACTGCATAAGTTTTAAAATTTGTTTCCTTTGAGGTGTTGCATAGTATTCCATTGTGTCACTATGCCATAATTTGCTTAAATACTTATGAATGAAACCTCAGTAGTTTAATTATAAAATTTTGTCTATAAACAGATTTGATTTTGCAAGTAAGGTTCTTGTAAAGAGAAACAAGTATACCACGTGGGAAATTTGCATAATTTATTCTAAAAGGAGGTAATTTTCTTCCTTAAATTATCGCTTCTAGAAACGTCGTCTCTTGTGTTGGTAGAGTGAGCACTTTTAGGAGGCAGCTTTGGGATGAATACCTGAAAAGTGCTGCTTTTTCCATAGTGTATGTGTTTTTGACATCAGCAAAGCAGCGTTTACCATCTTGCTTGTTGGGAAAGAATAAGATATTGGTATGAAATAAAAAGCACAGTGCAGTCATCATGGGAAACTCTCAGAATTTTAAAATGTGGGTTTTTTAAAACCATTGTTTCCATTATTGTATAGATTAGGGTTTTGTTGTTGTTGTGTTTTTAATAATTTTTGAGTGAGCAGGGACTAATCTTTTCAATGATTAATGCTTATAAGGAATTGTGTCCTAGAGTAACCCTGTGAATAAGTATTAAGTGAAAAAAAAATCAGTACCTAGAGAGAATAAATAACAAATGATACTTAGCTTGTGAGAATCAAAGCTGTTGTAAATCTGAAGACTGCAGGAGTGCTGGAAAAATGTATATATATATATGTATATATATATATATGTCTTATTTTCAGTTGTACACCAGCTTTGGCTTGTTTGAGCAGGCTGTCTGCACAGTGCAACCAGAGGCATGTCTGCTGTCTTCGGAGAGTTGGGGTGGGCAAGGGAGGTAAGGGTGAGGAGGAGACCCTGATTTCTGGCAGTAGAGCAAATAGATAAAGCACAATCTGAAATTTCTGCCCACTGGGGAATGGCTTACGTTTCCTCCCTTGTATAAGTGACTGGATTCAAGGGACAATCGTTATTTCCATTTGGCCAAGAGCAGAGTTTGGTGTTTCTGGAGAAAGGCTAGTTTTTTCTTCCAGCATGTGCTGGTCAAGACTGGACCATGAAGGAACTGATGACCTGTGCCTGTAAAACTAGACTCTTCTGGAAATGAGTCACAGTTCTCTGTGTGTTTTCCCAACTGTAACCCACAGGTAATAAACTCTCTCATCTTTGGGAGAGAGTGAGCCCAGAAGAGGATGCCTGCAACAAATGACCTCATCTTTAGTGACAGGAGACATTTTTCTTCAGGAAACAGGGGTAGTAGAAAATCAAGGATGACATACATATGGACGTAAATTTGGCTTTCCTTTTATCAGCGGACCACACTGTGGTCAGTCTGTCAAGTTGCTTTTGTAAGGAAAATGGGTCTATCTCCATACACTGAGGGAAAAGTCAGAGGATCTGCTATTGAGAGTTTCTTTGCTCAAGTGTGGTGTCTCTATTTAATCCTGATGCCCAAATGTTGAAATAAAAGAAAAACATCCAAATTGGACTTCAGGGGCCCAAAGAACAATCCTCAAGCCTTGTGTTATGGTGGTCTCTGCTGTGTTCTGCTTCCTTAGTTCTTCCCCAGCCCATCAAGATGCTCAGATAACACCTGGTCTTTTAACCATTTTTGCATATTGCTTTCTCTGCATCTCCTCTGTTTGCACACGTTTCACGGTCCCACTGGACTTCACATACAAGACACAAGCCCAAAGACAACGCGGAACATAAAGATGATGACAGCAGAGCCTAATTCTGAGTGTGGGGCCTGGCCTGCTGGCAGATGCCACCTGCCCATCAATCTTGTTCTCATCCATCTTGACCCTTTCCCATCTGACCCATCCTCCAGAGACAAGTCAAAAGCTGCCTTTGGTGGGCAGATTACAAGTATTCATGCTCTGCCTCTACTTGGCTACAAAGATGCCCAAAGTCTTCCCTTCCAGCACTCCTGCAAATTTCTGAGAACACAGTCTACTTCCTTTTCATATTGTTTGATTTAGTCAGTTGTTTCTTCAGGGCAAGGGCTATATCTTCATTCATCTTGGAATCTGCCAACTAAGCTGGCTATAAGAATTGCTTAGTAACTGTTTGCTGGAAACAAATAAAGAGAACAAAGAGAAAAGAGGTTTGTTGGAAGCCACATGCATTCCATCCCCCAAGCTGCATTTTGTTTTCCAAAGCAGGAATCATTGCTAATGCTAAGGTCTCACATCCCAAAGTTGTGGGGCGAGCAGCTTTTGTTTTCCTTTTCAGCCTCTAAATCAGTGTGTACATGTTGACCTTTCTAAGGAGATTTGCCTTTAGAGGTTATGACTGCATTTCAGTCAGGGAAATATTTTAGAGTTTCTACAAGTATATAAATGTACAAAAATTATCATCTTTAGATACCTCTGCTTTCAACCTTTTTTTGGGTTTGAGAAACTATTTTGATGAAGAAAAAAAAACACATCTGGAAATGCATTCTATGCATTTCAGGTTAAATACAACTCATCACGGGGCTTTGGGAAAATTCTGGATATTTCATAAAGTATTGAAGATCTGAAGATCTTCATGAACTGCTTTAATAAAGGTGAACCATTCTGCTAGAAATGTGAAATTATCATGTTGGCTAGGCACATGTGTCATCCTAAGAACAGGGACCCAATTTACACCCATGCTCCTCTTTCCAATACAAATATCCATCTTTTTTGCATAATGATTTGAGTTGAAAACTGGGAAAGCTCACTTATGCTTATGGGAGAAGCTTCATTAAAAAAACAAAACAAAACGGTAAAGTGGAATAAATTTAAACCGCAAAACAATAATTTAAAAAAAATGCACCACAGACACTGCATCACTAAGAAAGCCAGTAACTTTACTGAATTGTCTGCAAAATACAAATTATACCTTATTTCCAGCAGGAGAAACTTTTGAAAATTTCCCACTTTTATTCACTACAGACAGCTGAATTAAGTCCCTTGAGATACACAGATGTGGTTTAACTTAGTTATAACATCTTGTCATCTAGTGGCGACAAAGTCCAGCTTATGCCGCTGTGAGCCTCTATTTGATTATTTGTTGCAAATGCTTGTATGCCCTCATTTACAAGCTATTTTAGTGACTATCGTTTAATGGAAACAATTCCCCAGAAAAAAGAAAAAGAAGAAAAATGATACAGCAAACCATCTGAAGCAATCCAAGTCCTCTGCCTACAGTGACCCAGGTCTACTTTGCTCCAAGAGAACACTGGAACTGCATTCAAGCCACAACCGAATCTGTCACTGAGCTGATCTCTCTGAATTGAACTGAGGTATGAATAAATTTGAGGTATGATCAGGGAAGGCAAAAATGCAATACCCGATTAGGAAAATAACCAAAAGGGACAAATTTAATGTCTAAGATATGTGGCTTGGATTGCTCCACATCTTTGGTTAAAACATATGAAGAAAAGCCTTTAATTACATCTGTAGTCTGAAGTATTCTAACAGACACCAGTATTCCATCAATCTTCAAAAGATCTGTAGTGGCAGGAAATTAACGCCATAGAAGTGACGACATGACAGCAGATGGCACGAACAGGAACAGATGAAGTATGCCATGCTTAGGCAACAGCCTTTATTGAGGGTTCAAGTGGCTGTGTCTTTTTTTTTTAAAGTTATTTTTTCTTAAAGGAAGAAATACAAAGCATTGACTTTCTGGAAAAAATCAACAAAAGGGTAGAGGGGGCAAAAAATGCTATCTCAAAGTTAAAAGAAGGGTCGAAGAAAAACAGGTGAAAGTGAGAGAGGGCGGACATTCTTTCGAAAGGTGTATTGGCATTATTTCTCTCTCCTTTAATTATCACTTTAGTGAACCTTAAACTGATGAGGATCATAGGTATTTTAATTTTCATCATTACAAAATACGAAGTTCCACCTTTGGGAAAAAATAAGCCATTTTCCTAAAAACAAAACCCCGCAATTTTTAAAAAGGTTGAAATGAACAGCCTTCCACACACCAATGCAGACAATATAGAGACTGTGCAGCTTGAGTATATTGCATCAGTGTTACCAGTATTTTAAGCTTAATATAAGTAAAAATCTTTTAAAAACAGGATTAGCTATAACAACACTTGTGTAGCTGTGTAAAATGCCACTTAGGATTCTTATACTTGCAATGCTGCCTACAATGTTACTCTAGGATGGGTTATGTAAAATAACACTCCTTCAGGGCTCTGCCCTTCACTCCAGAGTACAAAGGATTTACTTCCGATACAAACCCCAAACCAGACCAGCTCTGCAGATACAACAAACGGCAAAAGACAGATAAGATATAAGGGTAAAGAGAGACAGTGATTGTTTACAGAAAGTGACTTCTCACAATCAACATTGTGCTTCTTCTCATTAAATCATCTTAAAAAAATTCTCAGCTTATCCCTTTGCTATCTTGCCACCACTTTAGATGAATTCAGTAGTGGGAACGAGATGACTGGCATCCCTTCTCAAATGATTCTGTTCCTTTCAATGTTCTTAAAAAACTATTGTCAGAACCGCTATAAATAGCCAAGGCTTCTGTGGGCACGTTACCTACTTTATCTTCAGCATTAGAAATTCACGGTTTCTTTGTTGCTGAAGCAAATTGCAGTAAAAAATTAATATGGCTATTTTTTCGTATTTTTACATCATGACCCTTTCCCACCCACAGGTAAATTTCTACCGATATTGATAAAAGTGTTTTGAAATGATGAAGAACATTTGTGACATGTTTGCATATTTTATACACATCATGTTATAAAGATGGGGTGTAAGGATGGGATCAAGTCTATGGTGAGGAAAATGTTTTACTTAGTTATTTTTTTTCTCCCCTGGTTGTGTGTGTATGTGAAAGTGTGTGTATGTGTGTGTGTTCATGTCCACGTGCACAGGCACGCATGTGAGTGTATTTTCTGGGATGATTGCCATTTCTCCTCTGCAAAAATGTTTTGTCTTTCATGTTCCATGGATACTTTAAGTAGTGAGATATATGAAATGGTTGAATTTTGTATGTGTTTTAGTATATAAAATGTTAGTACAAGGCAGGCTAGCATCCTATATGGACACAACCAAAGGTGCATTGTGGTCTAAAGGTGGATTTCAGATCAAGTTAAGAAAAATATAGCCTAGTTAGTAATGTCTCTTGGCTTTTGCCACCCAGCGGCAGCCTTTTTACAATGAGAAACACATAGCACTATGCAAAGAAAAGAAACGAAAAGGATAAGTGTCCTATACTAGATGACATAGCAGTCTTGATCTTCCTGTCTACATCTTCTGTGCTGTGTATGTCAATGCATATGACTGGAGATGAATCGACAGATCTTCACATTCCAAGAGAAAGAAAATCATTTCTAGACTGATATCTCCTTTTAACAATATATATCAACATTTCTTTTTTATGGCACTCACTTTTCAAAGGGTCTGAAATTAATCCCTCAAAGACGAATACTAGACAAGAGTCATATGTCTTGAAAAAATTTAAAAAAAGGGACATGGAGAGGTTCTTTAATGGGATTTCTTGAAATGGCTATTCAATCTCTTTATTGAAGAAAAAAATAGATGACATACATGCTTTATGCAGAAGTGACATTTGGGGGTCCTGACACACCGGGATTGTCCAACAGTCCTATATTGCTGACAAGATTGTTAAGGGTCAGTATAGAAAAGAAATAAAAATGGACGATGAAGCAACTATCCCTTTACCTGCTTCCTCCTTGTCTAGCAACCCATCTTTCACATTTTTCTTCTGTGGGAATTTAAAATTATGCATCGAGTACATTCCATATCACTTGTTTCTAGGGTGATATTTGCAGGACATGGGGCCCCAACACAGCTTCTCTGTTCTGGGCATATTTCTTAGAAGCATATCAAGTTCTAGGCTGAAAACCAACCAGATGATTTAGGATACGGGCAAGTTAGAGTATGCACTTACTGAATTCCAAGATGCATGGTGAAATGGTGAGATCAGAAAGGGGCCCTGCATTTGATAAAAATGCAAAAACAAAAAATAGCATGAAAGAAACTAATTAGTATATACAATGGATGTCAGTTGACCCAATACATTGCGAATGTATTAAATACAATTTAGGGTGTTGCAATGTGATATGTTCTAATCCCACAGGTTATCCTTTTGACAGCTGACCTTAAACTTTAAAAATGTATGCAGAGTAAAAGAAAACAGAAAGAAAATAGTTACTCAAATGTGCAACCGCACAAATATACCCCCCTCCCGCTATTAAGATAACAAAACTTCTGCTATTACCATAATATTATATATATTAGAAAGCTATACACAAGCATGTTAATTTCACAGATTTTTTAAAAGATTCTTAATATTTTATATAATTAGAAATACACATTTCAAAAACAAAACTTCTACAAAGAGAAAACAGTTATCTTGGTTAGCAAAGCATGGAATTCTTCATGGCTTAGGGTAGTGCTTTCTATACAAAAAGTCCTTTTTGGTTTTTTACAGGACTGTTTAAAATATTAGCGAAGCTATCAAGGGGGAAAAACACATTTTGGCTTAAGTAAACTACAAAAAGCCACAAATGCTTTGCAAACTCTGTCTTACCTTTTATATGAAAATAAGCAAAATGTAATGTACATATTTTTATATTTTATTTAATAAGAGATGCAGACCCAGATTTATTTATTGAATTAAATACGTTAGCCCTCAAACTCCACTTTTTTTTTTAAAATAGGTATGGTCCTCTTTGAATGGTGGTTGATCCTTTTGAATGAGTGCCATACGCCAATGATATGCCTGTAGGTTTGTGAGCATTCTCGTTAGGTGGTAGGTGACCTGGCTGTGTTCCTAACATTTACCAATCGGTCACCCTTGGCCGGGTCTGTCCAAAACATCTATACATTTTTTTTTCTATATGTTGCATAACAGCTGCTCTCTCTTTCAGTAAAGATCTGCCGCTTTTGGCAAATGTTTCCTTTTGTCTATTTACATGTAAATAACGTTGAACCTGCAACATGACACTATCTATTGTAACATACATTTTGCAAAGGAGCACAACAGTGAAAAGAAGTTAGCCTTAAAATCTATTTTGTACAAGTGTTCTGTTGTACAACTCAAGTGCTAAGCTTATCTCAGCATTTCTGTTTATCTTTATACTGTATCACTGAGGCAATTGAAAAGTACTTTTACAAAACAGAGTACCTGACTTTTTTTTTTTTCCACACACAGCACATATAATGCATATCGACCCCCCATCCCCATTAAGGTATAGCACACACACACACTGCAAGAAAAAAAAACTATTAAGTAATAATCTGATCATGTTGCCCATCCTTCAGAGAGTCGCATGCGCTTGACTGAGGGACTTTCCCTTTCGTCCGGCGAAGGTCTGGTGAGTCCAATGGGGGAGTGGAATTCGTTCCGGTGATCCTCTCGGTCGCTCCCGTCGTAGGAACTGCTACAGCTGCTCAAGCTGTCAACAGGAGATCTCCCCGCCTCGTGGCGCGTGTGTTGTGGGTATCTCGAAGGGGTGGTGGTACGGTCTCTAGGAGGAGAAACAGGTTCTGACTTGATGTTGAGGCTTTGAGTAGAAGGCAGGGAGAGATTTGAACTCTGAGATAAATGAGTGCTAGTGCAAGCTCTGTAGGAGGAAAGGAAACCCAGTTACAGATGGAGGAGGCCTGGAGCCCCCAGGAACTCACAATTATATCAAACATCAGCTTCAAGACTTGCATCGACACCAGAGCACGCCCAGAGGGAGGACGCGTGCTCGGGAGTATAAGGGGGTGGCCTTGCTATGAGCAGCCGGGACGCCTCTGTGGATCTGGGAGTAATGATAGTGTTTAACTGGTCCAGGTCTCACGAATCAGATCTCCAAGTCTCTGACAAGCTCTCAGCACGGAGAGACCATTTCAGAAAGGTTTAAGAGAAGCCTCGTTGCAAAAAAAAAGCATTTTCTATGTCTACAGAATTTCTCCCTAGACTAGGTCCCAAATTGAATCTTAGCCTTAAAAGATCATGTTTCATTTCTGAATTTGACTTCTTATATTTACAAATGCTGGGTGCTTGACAATTCTCTGACAAAGCCTACTGTGAGATCATTTCTGCTAGGGTTTCAGAGAAAGTGGAGAGAGCTCAAATTTCAAGTGAAGGGAATCTCACTCTGCTACATTTAACTGCATCTCCGAGGATCTGAGAGAGGGGCTGCAGGGGAAGGAGGTGGAAACTGATGGGCAGAAACTTCTGAGCTGACTTGAAAACACTCTGGCTTTCCACCCCATGGAAACAGGTATATAGTTTGATTGACTTTATCCTCTCTCAGTTCCATGGATGAAAATACTCTTTCCCCAATGAGTCCAACTTTAGTTTGTGAGGCACTCCCCGCTGGTCAGTTAGGGTATCACTCCTCATTTATAACTGACATCAGTTGGTGAACCTGCATTTGCCCAAGTAAGAGTTGTTGTTAAGAGAGATCTTGTGTAACTTCGTTGTACATATAGCCTTTAATCCCCATCTAGCTCAGGAAAGAGCATAAATTCCAAAATGAAAGAAGAATTAACATCAAATTCTGGAGGGAAATGCTTTAAACCTTTCACGTATAGACTTGCAATAACAACTTCAATCAGGAAAAATCACAGTGACACTGCTGACATCAACTTTAGGATGGGTGTACTATTCCTCCATCCTGATCCCACTTAAGATCATGGCTAAGATCAGCTTTACTTGACTAGGAGATACAGAAATCTTTCACTGGGAAGGAGACTCAGTGAAAAATGATGAACTCAGACACACCCATTTTAAACAAAAGAAAGCAAGCCTATATGGTCTTGTATGTGATTATGTTGCTTTCCAACTGAGAATCAGGTGACATTAAGAAAACAATGAGCGGTGAGGAAGTGGGTATATATTTCAGGGGAAAATGTGCAGTAACTTGGAGCTGGCTTTTGGGAACATGCTGTTCAACCTCAAAATGTATAGACATATAAAATTAGTCAGAAATGAGTTTATGTTTGAGTGATATTTTATACAAAAGCACCACCTACTGGCAAAGGATCACTTTCTTTTTATTAATGGATGAGCTAATGTTGAGAATAACATAAGGAGAATTATATTTCCCCCATAAGCCTTTTCTCTGGATTTTAAGAGATTATAGAATTAAAGCAATTAGAATTTCTACCAAGACATCATTGAAAGTCTATAATTTCAATCACCTATTTATACTTAGTTCTTTACATATTTGAACATATAGTCTATGATTTGTATGCTCATTTGCTAAGCATTTTAGTTATATAATATACCAACTAGATATTAAAGTGGAAAGGGATGCCTGTATTTCAGAAGAATCCATAATGGTGGACTATTTAATCTAGGTTCAGAGTCACTTAATGATTCTTTCTGATGTTGGAGGAAATCATCTTCTGATTTCTGGAAGAAAAAAATTTTTCTGGCTCTGGGCAAGCAAGACTAATTTGATAAAAATTTAATTAAATGCTTCTATCATGAACTACACAACTGTTTAATAATGAGTATCAATTTTGAGAATGAAAATAAAGTGAGAGATCAATAAATACTTTAGCCTGTCCTTTAATATTGTCCAATTAATATGGCAGTGTGAATGAAAAAGTTTTTACAAAATGTATATTTGGTGACCTGGATAAGTATGTGCAGATGGCTGGATAAATTTAGCAAAAAATAATATGACCAAATGCTGTTTATTTATTACAGATTTTGAAAGCAGCCTAATCGAATTATTTGCTATATTCCCAAAGGTCAACAGGCAAGTATAAACCTTTCGGTATCTCTTCCATAAACAAGATAGCAGTATTGTTTATTCCTTCCTAAAAGTGAGTCAGCTAGTACTTATCTTTTCATGGAATTTCACTGGCACTGAAAGTATATGTGAAGCATATAGCTCAGGGACACTCAATCCAGAGGGATGATATTTAAGGGATTTTACGTTCAGCTTCATTATATTGTCTAGGTTTCCAAACAGAAAGAAATTTAATTGGTCGGTCTGTTATCGGAAATTGTTTTTTTGCAAACAAAAAGGAGCATCAAACACCACTTAGACAAATGGGTGAATTATCACTTATTCAGGGGTTAGTGATTTGTCAATTTGTTCCTGAGAACAGAATTCTAAAAGATGCAGATAATGGGGAAATACAGATAGGTGTGGGAGAGTGAGAGGGAAACAGGACTTGCAGGCTGCCTCTGTAAGTTCCACTGTGGCTTCATTTCCTACAGGTGCTTTCCAATGGGGAAAACACCCACTCTCCCCCTTTCCCCCACGACTGTTCAGAAAGGATCTATGATTGGATAGTTTTATTCAAATTTCTTACTGTCTCTGACTGGAAATTAGACTATTAAACTATATTTAACCTAACCTTCATGCAGTTATCTCTCTTGGTATGTATAGAACACCCACACCAACAGAGATGATGTATAGAAATACTTTCAGAAATGGGCTGCCTTTAATATTTTTATGGTGAGAGGAGAAAAACACCTGAAACTTGGGTATCATAATTCAAATGTTTAGTATTCAAAACTTTTGCAAGGCCTTGATGGCACCTTTCTACTGCCAATTAACTACACACTCTGCAAATCAATCAATTTCTGCTGTTTTACTTAGTTAAATAAAACCAGATTCTAGATAAGGATTAAGGGCATAGCTTTAATGACTTAGCGGTAGTTCCATGGCCAAAATTTGAATAGCTCTATCATATGTTTCTCATTTGAAAAGACAACTCCGGTGACCATTTGGGACTCCTGGAATGTCTACTTTGAGCTGAAATGTATTTGACCTGCTTTGGCACTTTGTATAAATTGAAACAAGTGTAGTAACTACTATGGCTCAGAAAATAAGGATGAAGAAATTGGTGCTACAATGTAGAAAAATGAGTCTGCTCAAATTCTTTTATGTAAATATTAAAAATATAAAATATTTAGGAGGATTTTGGGAACCAGTGGTGTGGCTCGGCAGTAGAGCACATCATTTACTCTTTTGAGATTCAGGGTTTTAAAAAGTCTAACATTTTATTGTGTTAAGTTGGGCTATACTTTTATTTTTTATTTTATTTTATTTTATTTTTTTTTGCTTTTTGGGTCACGCCTGGCAATGCACGGGGGTTATTCCTGGCTCTGCACTCAGGACTCACTCCTGGCGGTGCTCAGGGGACCATATGGGATGCTGGGAATCTAACCCGGGTCGGCCACGTGCAAGGCAAACGCCCTACCTGCTGTGCTATCACTCCTTAAGTTGGGCTATACTTTTAAAGGCCTCTGTTTTTGCAAAGCTATTTTATAAATGTGTGTGTGTGTGTGTGTGTGTGTGTGTGTGTGTGTATGTGTGAGAGAGACAGAGAGAGAGAGAAAGAGAAAGAGAGAGAGAGAAGGAGGGAGGGAAAGAGGGGGAAGAGAGAGCAATTGAGATGTTTCAATGGAGAAAGGAAGGAAGGAAATTTAAAAGGAAGGAAGGTTGTAAGGAAAGGTCAGAAGAGAAGAGGGCCAAAATTAGAAGGATTGAATGAGATCTTATCTATTTGAGGGATAAGGGAAGTGATTAAGTGCAATAAAAACTTGATCCTAAATTCAGAGTTAAATTATGCACTATGAAAGTTGGTGTTGAAAGACACCGGTATTCAACAAAATGCTTCATTCTTGGTTGTTACAATTCATTTCTCCAGTCCAGGTTTTTAACTTTTGTCCATTTCCTGAAGCCTTACTAAGGTATTAAGGGCGCCAGAGAATTAGGTTTTCCCCACATAATAAAAGAGAACTTAAGTAAGAATCATGAAATATGTAAATAAATATTTTATAAAGTGCTAGGTGTTATTGAAAACAAAAGCTACATCCAGTGAAAATAATATGGCACTCGACACTGATGATGATGATGATTTTTTTTTTTTTTATCCACAGTTGGTAGTGCTCAGGGCTGACTCTTGGTTGTGCCTGGGGAAACGTGCTAGCGACCGAACTGGAATTGGAATTGGTCGCATGCAAGGCAAGTCCCTCAACCCACGTACTATTTTCCCAGATTGGCCATTCGAATTTGAAAAGAAATCTATTTCTTTACCAGATAAATTTATGAGAAATGAGAAGTAAATAGTTGTTACTTTTGTTTCTGACAAGGTGCCTATACAGTGTGTCTCTGCTAAGCCCCAGCAAAAATAATAGCATGTGTCTATATTTGAAGATTGTTAGCATAGTATGATATATTAATGCTCATAAATGAAAAGTCACTGCAATTTATCTCTGTTGAAATCGTTAACGTCCATAAGAAAAGGTAAATGTTGTTCTAATGAAAGTGACTCTACTGTGGATCAGTTTTTAGTGTCTTTTCAGTTACTCTTTTTAAGAAGGCAGAGCAATCATGTTAAGTGACTTTACCTGTTATTTACATGAAAGATTAGAGTCTCAACAATTCATGAGTATGATACACATAAGCAAAGACTGCATGGGGCAGACTATAATTGGAATGACTCTATGAGACGTCAGTTCTTGGTGAAACTGATTGGGTGCAGGAGGGGCAGAAAGATACCAAAAAGGTGACTTATTTCAGTTTACTTTTTGAACTCCTTGGAAATACAGAACTAGTTAGCTATTCTAATAAAATTTCTCAGTGGCAATGTGAAAGTGAGGTAGGCACTGAGGATGTTTCTGAAAGATAGAAAAATTTCTTTTAAAATATTTTCTATTTTTTTAAAAAGACTTTTGCAATGTGGGAGTATTAACTAAATTCAAGTTGGGTCTTCAATTCATATTTTAAACATAAAAAAACTCTAAAAGTAATGTTAATTAGTGCAATTTATGTGAATTCAGGGCGCGCTCTCTTTTTAAAAAAAATTAAGATCTGACTATTTCATAATAAATAACAGGAGTAATTTTTGTAATAAAGATGTATATCAAACTGCCACAAGGGGGCAGAAATACACATCTTCTGACCAGAAAACAAAAAATATTTTTATATACAAATTTAGATAATTAGTTTATATATATATATTTACATTGAAAAAATTTATATTACCATACCACTGTACTGAGTACTTCACAAATATATGAAATATAGCCATTGAATAATTGATCTTACAAGTATTAGCTTGACATTTGAACAAAGTGGCTTTATGCTGTGAGGTTTCTCAAATGCCTCAAAAACTCAAGAACTTCTACCTACGAATATCTTTCTGTATCCTACCTGGGTATGCGGAAAAAAGAAGGTAAATAAAATTTTACCATTGGAAGAAGTGGTAACAACTACAGCCTAAGAAATTGGGGGAAATAACTGGCCTCATCCTCAGAACTGCATCCTCTGAATGATTGGGGGGAGTAACATTTACACTACGGGGAAAAATACCGATCAAATAGGTAACTTTGTTCAGCAAAATTTTACATCTACCGTGGGGAAGACATTAGAACATACAATTTGAACATTCCCTTCGAAGCAACATTTTACGCGTGCACTTATTATAAAAGAAGCGAGAGTGCTTACCCCAGCTGACTGAGGGCAGACGGTGCCATGTTATGTAGATGCTGCTGCTGCCAGCCAGTTACAGACCCCAGATGCAGCGCGCTGGCGGTATTAAACCCAGACAGAGATGACAGGTCTGCGCTACTCAGAGAGTACTCTAGATAGAATGGAACAGTGAAGGGAAAGACTTAATTTGGAAATCAGCTAAAGGAGAATAAACACTTCCAGTTTAAAAATTATTACGCCATATAGTGACTTAGGTTTTTGTTTCCTTGGTGAGGAGTAGAGGGAGAATATCACATTTTAATTTAAATGAGCTAGGCTATATGCCAAAAATAAGTGTACAACTCTACTCCATAAAAGTTTCGAATCAGCCCAGCATGCAGTTCTAGTTCATTCGAACTACAATCTTGGATTACAGCAGTAGACATTTGATGATCTAGAAATACTTTTTAAACAATTCAAAGAAAATGAGCTTTCTGTTACAGCCAAGAAATAATAGCTATATTTCCTTGGACTTATTCTTCTATTTTGAATTAAGGTTGTGTTAATAAAACTTTTGTCACTTAAAAAAATCTGGGTGTTAACTATATCCTTGTCATAAAGTAAGTGATGATATTGTGCTACACATACCACAGATATCCAGTAAGTATAGCTTCTCAACAGATAAAAGGTAACTTATTTTCATCTCTCTTTTTAATAAAAAGTATTTATGTACAATTTGAAGATGGTAATATACTCACCGGTACCATATGTTGTTGAAATGGCTGATGGATATCCTCCCATTCCTTGTCCTGGTAAAGTAGGAGTTGCTACGGAAACCACTGGGGTAGCCAATGACTGAGCAGACTGGGAGTTATTTATCCTTTGATTCTTTTAAAGTAAATAAAAAGACATTATTGACGGACTTGAAAAAAAAAGTTAGAAATACTAAATTTCAGCATTAGTTTTGCACATAAAGAAATAACTTGGTACAAATTTCATGAAATTAATCATTTAACATGTGTCTCTATGAACTCTGCCAACCCTATCATTTACAATCCTTCAAGAGACCAGTTGTTGCCATAGTAACACATTACATCAGTATCTCCTAGGCAACTAAACTAGTAACAAGTACCATAGCTTTATTATGGGTAAAAACAGACTACGTTGAAAACTGATGAAATATGTATACTGTACTTCCATTGTTTCAGCTTTTATTCAAATGCAAATTAAAAAAAATTAAAATCAACCACGGTGGTTTTTATGCTTAATTCCACATACAGCAGATGGATACGGTTAATGCTACAGTATCACCAGCAGGTGGTGCTCTGACCACTTTTTTCAGGTTCTTCTGAACTTTTCCCTCAAACTAGATGGCAAAGCAGTTATCGTGTATATTTAACTCCTTGCATCAAGAAGATTAAATATTCATATGAATGCAAAGACCAAGACATTTTATTTTTTTGTAAAAATAAGTATCCTTGTAGTTTTTAAATGAAAAATTTTTTTGAGCTTAGTATTTTACCTAAGCTCTAAAATAAACTGAAAATATAACCTTCCCAAATAGAGGTGGAAACAAAAAGGATCTGGTATTCTTCCCACCAATGAGTGATACTTGAAATTAATGGTATTTAAGTACAATCAATGCTGACACATAGCGGAACACCAGCCATCTTTCATTTCACAAGAGCTACCACTCCACCTAAAAGTTGCCCTGGATTTCTCCTTGGACAACGTGCCGTTCAAGGGAAGCTCGCTTGCCACTTACCAAAAGCAGGTCGACATCCTCAGACTGAGAGCATGGGGAAGGAGTTTTATTAATTAGTGTCTGAAAATACTTATAATTGGGCAAAATCTTTGCAACAAAAGGAAAAGCATCCGCTGAGAGACCCAACAGTTTAAACATTTTAAAACCCAGCCTCTATAAAGATAACTCCTTTAACACAGTCTTTCTTTGTTTTCTTAATGAGCTATTTGTCCCAAATGTGAAGACAATCTATCCTGTTTTCAACACAGGTCAGTGTCTCAGCATTCATTATTTCACTGCCATATTTGGAGGGAGGGAAAAAAAAAAAGAATCAGAACAACAACTGTACTTTGAAACTGCGATCACTGGAGGCGGTGGAGAGCACCTGGCTGGACCAAGACCCATCCCAGGAAAGCAGTGTTTTATGGGACTTGGAATAAATCTGCTTCTAGAGACAGCCTGTCATGCAGGGCCCACACAGTGTGTCTATGGCCCTGTGGGAGGTTTTATTTATTAGATTCAGTCTTTTCCGAAGAGAATTTGCCTATGATGTGATTTTAGGGTGGGGGATTAATATTCAAAATTAATCTGCACGGTGCCATCATAAACTAATCAGTTTGCAGGACAGTTTTACCCTGAAGCCTGCCACAGTGCACAGAAAGAGGGGAAAAAAAAGGAATGTGTTTGTAGAATGATCTAAATTTGTCTACTGAATGTTGGTTTTAAGTGTTCTCGCTCATCAGCAAAGCTAATCTAAAGAACACCGACCTAAGTCTCTTTGTTGTGGAATTTTGGTGCCACAACGTTCTCTTTATCTTAAGACAATGATAGAATTTGGGGATATTGTGTGGATCTAGATTTCATATTTCTTTAGTTCTTATTACAAGGTGCTACAACTTGCTTTTTGGTGTGCAATACAACTGTTGTTGTCAAAAAGCTTGTTCTCAAAATACTGTATGAGAACAATTTGCTTTTGAGAGTAGCTCTCGCATGAAGCTCACCTACAAACGTTTTATCACGGGCATGTGCTACCATAAACATTATCACTGCAATATACTCAAGAAAGGGACTGCCAGCAAACAGGAGAAAGTTCACCTAGAGATCATGGGAAATTTTTCTCGCTGTGAGCATCTTGAGGACCTATGTAGTTCAATAATGTAAAAGACTGTTATGCAATACCTCACTCTGAGCCTGATTCTATCATTGGTCAGATAATGCCCCATAGACATTGTAAGAACTAATGATTTTTCTCTAAGCCTAAATTAGAGACTTGAAAAGGAAATGCTTCCTTTATCTCAGAACACCGTTCTGATAGTGGAATTTATTGGCTATTGGTTCTTTTTCACATGGATAAGGGAAATGCAAACCAGTTACCAGAAGTAAGAGTTAAAAACAAGCAGCAATAGCACTGATGTATTACTTTTCAAGAACACACAAGTAATTCATAAATTTAGACAAATACAGAAACAGCGAAAAACATACAAAGCACTATCAAAATTTATTTAAAACAGAGTTTGGCATTACCACTGATGGCATTGTATTCTTGCTGCCTGGTGGGATAAGAACTCGAAGATCTGGTTTACGATTATTCATCCCTAAATTCATTGGGGGGGGAGATTTTGCTTGCATGTTCTTGTTCAGGTTCCCAGGTGAGACCAGCAGACCTGGTGAGTTTCGGGGATTGCCATACCCATTCCCTGTCAATACAAAACAAGAAAAGCACTCAGAATGAAATTTAGACTGGAGTCTCTGGAGAACACACTGCCTGAGATGAAAAAATAAACACTGCGCAGGATAAGACATACAGTAACAGACAAAGTCCATAGGATGAATGACTTAACCTTCACACGAAGAACCCAAAGACAAATATTTTAGCACTGCAGCAAAATGAAAAGTTTTTCATAAGGAAAGAACCAATCCACGCTATCTGGCTCAGGAATCAGGAGATGCCTTCCTTCACGCCCCACCTCACCCTCAGCCCCTCACCTCCCATTACATATTTTTGAGAAGAAAGTCAGTCTGCTGAGGATCTAAGAAAAGCACAGAAACAGTCCTGCCCAGGAATGAGCAAGCGTGGCAGAGGTCTGGATCGTATGGGTCACTCATCCAGCTCAATAGTTTGGGTTTGATTTTGTGAGTCTGAGTGCCCTTACATGAAGAAAAGCTGTCCCCAAAAGACTGATTTCTAGGACACACAGAAGGAGTAGCTTCTTAGACATTTTGCTGTTCAGTCTCTCTTTTGTTTGAATGGATTATCCTTCTGGTTTTCTCCCACCTGATGTGCCCTCCTCACTGAGTTTAGCGTGTGATCCTCAAGCCTTGCACTCTTGTGCACGTACAACTTCAAAGGCCAACTCCCCCGGAGCTGAAAGGATGGGCCGATGCTTCACTAAAGTGCTGATTCACCCAGGCACAGGAATAACCATTTCATGAGAATCCTGAAAGGGGTTACTTACTCCTCTGATGTTTAGTCCCCTACAACTGAAAAATTGAGACCATATCTCCCAGTTCCAATTATACTGCTCTGCATTTGAAAATAGCCAAGTTATCCTGGAATATCACTCTGCATGGTGATAGACGGTTGACTGACTGTGGTGACCACTTGCCAACATCAACAAATATCGAATCATAATGTATATTTAAACCAATCTAGGGCTATATGTCGATTATTCCTCAAGTTAAAAAAAGAAGTAAACCTTTCTTGTCCGGAGAGCTACAAAGGAAGCTGATACAACCTAAGATGACACAGAACAATCATCTATCGGCTTCCTTCTATGACTCTGAGTACAGAAACCAAAGTACCCAATTCAGTAGTCATTGTTGGAAAACTAGACAGTTGTTTGCTGAGACGGTCAAACTCCATGGGTTGTTACTGTCATCATTATCATTATGGCAAAACACAAGTATCTATTACCCCAGGATGAATGATACTCTGCTGAGCAGTGGAGAGGCAAAACAAGGCCTCAATCCTCCAGGCCCTGCAATTCCTTCGTGCTCTTCCAATATGGACATATGTGGCATAATGTGTACAACAAGACAGTGCAGGCTGGGGCTGGGGAGCCTACAGAACAAACCAGTTTAAGTGTTACTGGGTTCCCAGACAGGACGAGATTTCCAGTCAAGATTTACAGAAGAGGCAGCTATTGATGGGGGCCTCGGGGGAAACAAAAGACACTAGCGACTGAGCCCAGAGGACAGTCAGGGACGCCAAAGAACCTGTTAAATGGGAAGCCCTGAGAGCTTGACTGTGGAGATGACAAAGTCCAGGCTGACACGTCTTGGGTTTTAATGGTGGACACGCAGACCCACAACAATGGCAGAACTGAGCACTAAATGCAGGTTCTATGTGGACAGAACAACTGACTGGTAAATGGTAATGGAGGATTAGGAAGGCTGGGAAGTACAGACGTGGAAGTGAATGCCAGGGCTAGAGGTTATGAGGAATGCAGAAGACACGCACAGGTATATTGCAGGAGACAGTTACAGGAGCCTCTTTTGAACTTGAATATAGTCGACGTACACTGCATAAAACACATTTGTTCTTTATATCCCATTCATTTACCAGTCTCATTTTATGCATGAATAAACAGAGTGAATATATAAAAAATAACCCCAATATTAAATCTGTCAAATGGATTATGCCGAAGATTCTCCAAGCTACTGAAAAATAAATCCCAAACAAAATAAATACCCCATATATGTGTTGAGTACCTGGTCGTTACTTAATTCTGCATAAATATGAATACAAGCTACTCTTTTATAAAAAAAAACTTGGAGAAAATTAAATTCCCCAATTCAGCTAAATGCGTTAAAAATAAAAATTTTATAGTGATTTCAAACAGCTTTCTGTGGCAAAGATGGAATAAAGATCTTTAGCTTTTATCACTAGGAGAATAACAAACAAAGACTATGCTCACTTAAGAATAAAATGCTGGATAAGATGAAATGCTCAGAGGAGTTATAGATTTAATGTGTCTTACTGAATCATTATTGTGCCTATGTTAGGGCTTTAGTTTTAATTAATAGATCCGATTAGCTTAAAAGGGGATAAGAAGACCAAGACCAAATTTGCAGTATATTCCCCTGTCAGCTGAATATCAGACTGACACACTGAATACATATGTCACTTATCTATTAAATCTGCGTGAGATCTGGTTTAAATAAACAATCAAATGGAAAATTAGCTGGGTAATTTCAAAAGAAGGGGAAAAAAAAGTCAGTTAAGCAGTGCAATGAAGCTTGAATAGATCAGAAGAAACTAAACCCGGCTTGGTGGATGCCGATACTGGTTTGCATGGAGGAGTTATTTTGCTAAACGGAAGTAAAACCGCTTCGTGAAATGTGTTGTCCTGTGATATGACAAGAGCTGGGCCAGTGTGCAAAAATGGAAAATGCTTCACAGAGGCGCTGAGAAAAGCTTTTTTTTTTCTTCAAGAAAACCTTTTCTACAGTATAAACTCACAGCAAATCCAACAAAACCTACGTCTTTTTTTTTTTTTGCCTGTATTTTAAACAATAATTTGGGGCAGCAGTAGGAAAGAAAAGTAAACATACATTATAGTTTCTTCATTCAATAAATGCCTCCCAACTAAAAACCTGATTTGAAAAGCATTCAATTTTTCTCCTGGAATATTTTCTGTTATTTGGAAATTATGCCATTTCAGAAGATTAGTCACATATTTTAAGGTGTTTACACATTGAATGTAAAATGTTTTGAACCACAATGACACTTCTTAAATTCATATTTTTAGAGCATAAAGTTATTTTTAAGAACAAATAAATTCTCCCCTTTCCTGGTGAATTTCTGCTGTTTTTAGCATATTGTGCCAGCTAGCATTTTGGAGCCGTATAATAACCATTTCTGTTTCCAGCCACCAAGTTGTTATTCTTTTGGCATAATATAGATTCAAGAAGGCAAGACTGTGGATCCTAAACCAGTGATATAGAAACCTATCATTTGAAAATCAATGATGAATACATGCGTGTGGTTTACTGCTAAGAAGAGCCTGCATTTAAACCGGCTCGGAAACCACGGTCTCCTCCCTCCCTCAGAATGCGGTGGCCTGTGTTTGAGGCTGTTGTCCGACCTTAAGATCAATTCACCAAAGAGAAAGGTCTCATTTCAAGTCAGGAGTTGGGGAGTGGGTGGGAAGTAGCATCTTTCAATAACCTTCTAATACACAGATTGAACCTTTCTTAAGTGACGTTTCAAAATTACCCGCTACCCGGACAATGATCAATTTAGATGTGACTATCTGCAGATGGCACATTCTCCTGACCACTTGAAAGCCCAAAAATTATAAAGCATGAGTGAATGGATTTCCTGATTACAGATTATACAAAAATGAAGACCAGACCAACTTGGAGTTAGTTTATCGTTTCAGTTGATTAAAAATATTGATTCATATACAATGTAAGCATTCAGGACAGAATATGTCTAACGGAGAATAGAAGCCACCTCTCTGGGTTACAAGTTTCCCAACACCCCAAATTAAAACCAGTGTAAATATACAGGACTAGGAAAGCAATGCTAAAAGAAAAAAATCCATTTTTCTCTCCAGTTAGCTTGAACACACTGCTGCTCTTCTTTGTTTGTTTGTTTAATTGACTCCTATTTTAAGAAGTTGTAAATTCAAAGAACATATTTCTGGCTTAAGAATATAACATGGTGAAGGGGACAGTTTGCCATGTCTAACAGAGCTTAACTGCATAGGTAAATGCTTTTTGAACTCCAAGTTCTGAAACATTTTTATACTTGGATGTCCAGACATTTACTAGTACCTTCGCTTTTTGTTTTCCTTTTGTCTCCTGGTAATTTTAACTACAAATATGTAAAAGTAACATGCTAAAAACTGAAACTAGTCCTTCTAATTTTTTCATTAGTGTATTCTGTTTTGGAGTCTCCTAAATTGTTGTCTATGATTATTTCTTCTCTTTTCAACTCCATATACAAATCAGATATCAAATTCTGCTAAACGTCCTTCAAAATTCTATTTTTGGAAGCGGGAATATACCTGGTGGTGTTCAGGACTTAGGCCTAGTTCTGTGTTCAGGGATCATTCCTGGTGGACTTGGGGGACCCTATGGGGTGCCGGGATCAAACCCAGGTCTGCTCTGTGCAAGGCAAATGCCCCATCAGCCCTGCCCGCTCCAGCCCGACGAAATTACCTTTCTGTTCTATCACTACTATCCTAGTAGACTTTTGGTGTCATTTGACCAGGTCTTTCTTTCTTCTTCTTTTTTTTTTGGGGGGGGGGTCACACCCAGCAATGCTTAAGGGTTACTCCCGGCTCTGCCCTTAGGAATTAGCCCTGGCAGTGCTCAGGGGACCATATGGGATGCTGGGAATGGAACCAGGGTTGGCCTTGTGCAAGGCAAACGCCCTACCCGCCGTGCTATCACTCCAGCACCCTGACCAGGTCTTTCTATAACACCCCCGTTTGTGTCTCTCAGGTCTGATTGAAAGGCTCTTCACCAGAAGTTCAGGAGGATTGTGAGCTTTACAATAGCTAATAGCTTTACCCGAACTCCAGTGCATGTGTGTAATAATAAATGTCATACACTTTCTAACTGACCCTGGAAGATATTCTGAAAGGACCACATTCTTCATGCTTTGATGGATGGCTTATCAACTGTTGGGTCACTGTTGGGTCAGACCACCATTGGGTCAGTGGTCTACTTAGTTCTCAGGTCTGTTAAGAGATTGACCCACTCAATCTAGCCTCTAATGGCTGGAGCAAAGTTCATGGTCGTCTGACCATACCTGAGGGTCTTTGCAATTTAGTATCTGGCAGTATTTAATTTAACTTTCTCTTCCAAGGGTCATGTGACAGTCCAATGCATGTGGCCTCTGGACAACTTCAATCTGCTTGAATTCTCCCTCCTCTGAACTGCTCAAATAGAAGTAGAGCTATCATAGGAAGTTCTCGTTCTTTAAGTGTTATATATGTAAACAAAATATACACAGGCTACTCTGGGGAAACTAGTGATCACTTACGAATGACCCTAAAAGTTACATTACTGAGGAAATGTATGCCGACAAAAATGGAGAAAATAACTTTTCAAGAAAAAAGTGTTTCTCCCATCCCCCCTTTTTTTTAACTTGAGAACACTCTATTTTAGATAATTATTATATATAACTGATGACCAAGTACACTATCAGATAAAAATGTGCTCAGCTTCTAAATTTGTTTAGCAAGTCAAGGTAAGTTTCTCTTTCTTTTTTTTTGCCTATGACACCTGTTAATCATTTCACAGCCACATTACCTTTGCTAACGATAAGACATAGAATCAAAGAAAACTTCTTTTTTTTCTTTGGGGGGGTCACACCCAGCGATGCTCAGGGGTTCCTCCTGGCTCTGCACTCAGAAACTACTCCTGGCATGCTTGGGGGACCATATGGGATGCCGGGGATCAAACCCAGGTCTGCCGCGTGCAAGGAAATTCCCCACCCGCTGTGCTATCACTCCGGCCCCAAAGAAAACTTCTTTAATAAAAACGGAAACGCCAAGACATTTGATCTTTTCTTCTAGTGTTTACTGCCATAGGTTGTCTCCATTTCAGGATGAATTCCAACTATAATTTACTCATACAAAACTTCCTAACAAAAATTGCTAAAGACTGCTAAAGACTCCTAAAAAAGACTGCTCAGTGTCTTAGGAAAAAGATGAGTGATAAAATTAGGTTTCATGAGATGGTGCAGAGAGAGAATGAATGACAGAGATCTGGGAACAAAGATAGTCTCTGCAAAGAACAGGATTCCTGTGCAGGCTAAGTACTTTGTGCTTTAGAGATTTAATTTTTCAAGTGCTAGCTAACAAATGCAACTCAAAGCATGTTAACTTTATGCTTCAGAAAATAAGCAACTAAAGTCTATGAGTGGTAGGCAACTGCATGTTACAAAAAATTCCCATTAGTGTTAAGGGGAAGGTGTGGTTAAGGCTTAGATAGTTTCTAGAGAGGCTAGTAAGGTAGCTGTTGACGGAAGATGTAGGTGGAATGGCGTATGAATGAGTGAGCAGATTTGTGAAGATTTACATGGCAGATGGGAACCACGGAAAAAGTTATAAAGTAGATAAATTCAGGATCTATCATTAAAGTTCCTTCAACTATACCGGGTCTTAATTTTCTCGCAGACAACCAGTGATTTCATTAGTGTGGGAGAAGCATAAAGTCTCATATTTGATCTCACATACTCTCCTGAAGTATCCATCATTCTGATGGGACCTTAAAATGACAATAGCACTGTTTATCGTTTTGTTTACAATAATACTAACAACATTAGATACATACGTTAAATAATCAAAACAGTACCAGGTACTCAGTAACTACAATTTTACATGGATGTAAAATATCTTTAGTCTTCACAATGACAATTCTGTGAGGTGCTATCAGTGTCCTTGTGATAGATGACGAGAACAGTCACCATTGAGATTTTAAGAACTATTTTCTGCCAAAACTCATTCTAATACTATAGAAATGGAGAAAACAAATCAAGTACGAGTGGGATAACAGACCCAAAGCACCCCCAAGTCAGAGGTGATGTGGACGCTTGGGTGACACACTGCATGGTCAACCTGGCCATTATAAATAGCCTTTCTAGTTCCTAAGACTCCCAGAATGGAGATGTTCCAAACCACAGTTCTGGTCTCTTTCTGGATAAATAAATATTTACAAATAGGAAATATTGGGTTTAGCTATATTAAATGCCACAGCGGCTGTTTAACTTTCAGTGTGTTATTTTGAGTGGATGATTAAATATGCTTTTAAAGGTAGATTTTGTAATGTTTTAGTCAATAATTCTCTCCTCTGCAGTAGTGGGTAAATATATTTACCTACGTATGGTCAATTTCAAAGACTAGCTTCCATTAGAATCATTCCACTTGACAATGAAAGAGATGCCCAGTATTTTATGAGTTTCTTAAAATTTTCCCACTCACGACCTTTTTTGACTAAGAAACTTTTATATGTTCAGGTATATAGGTATATAAAATTAGTATACAAGCAAATATTTACCGAAAATCATAAAATTTATCTTAAAACCAAAATGTTAAAAGTTACAAAGTAAAAAGGTAGGTTTTATAGTACTTACTGTTAGCTGTTATCTGGGACATAATTTCTAATTTATATAGCTAATTTACAGATTATATCATATAATTATATAACACTAAAATTTACAGCTCAAATTTACATACTGTGCAATAATTAATTAATAGTATCTTATTTTGGGAATCTGAAGTAAACTGCCGCAGGAAACTGTTAAATTTGAATGTATGTAGAACCTCAGATGTATTAATTTTCTATTAATTTTCTGTTTTTACGTAAAAGTAAATAATTTTACTCAATTTAGGTTTTCTCCCTCCCTTTCATTAGGACAACTTTAAAAAAATATATAGAACACTGCCCTGTTCAACCAGATATTACATATACCACTACTGTTAATTAATTTTTATATTTGAATTTTTGGGGACTGTTTGGGCCACCAGGAATTACTTCTAGCACAGTGTTTGGGGGTTGCTCTTGGTATCTGTGGGACCAGGTGGTGCTAAGGATTGGACCAAGGTTCCCACATATAAAGCTTGCATTCAATTCTCCTAGTCATCAATTTGACTCCTACATTTGACTTTTTTAAGATTTCAAGATGTGATTTCCAGTATCAGAACATTTTTTGCATTTTTAATAAACACATATTCTCACAACAATGTACACAATGTACAACAATGTACACAACTACTTGCTTATACAACCCAACATTGTTCTACTGGGTTTGAAATACACTCAAACAGTTTTTAGTGAAAGGTATTGTGATCTTTCAGACACCTTTCCTATATTCACATTACCTTGAGTGCCTCTTGAAACCCTGTTTAAAAAATGCTAAGAACTGTAAGTTATGCAGCTGCTGTGAATCACAATCAGACTTTTTTTTTTTTTGGTAAGGGCAAAAGGAGATCTTTTTTCATGGAACTGCTGTAAGGGAATAAAGGAACCACAAAACATTTGGAGATCAGAATCTGGGAATGATGAAAATTTCAATGTGCCTACTGTAGAATGGGGGCAAATCGGGTTTCTGATTCTTATCCTGCTAAGATGCCTGATTAGATTCTTAAACATGAAACAAGTGATCTGGGGGTTTCCTTAGGGAAATAATAATATAATGCATAACGTTGGATATTAAGAAAGTCCTGTGAAACCTCAATGCCTTTTGTGGTGTGTTCTTAGAAAAATACCCCAAGAACACGCTAAAGCCAAGACTATTCTTAGCTGTACTGGTTAGAGGGCAGCAGACAGTCTAAAAGGAGACTGGTCTTTTCTGCTTGACCATGTCACCCTGACGCTTCACCAGACCTTTCCAGATTTCCCTATCTACCCCACTTGTCCTTGAGGTTTCTGGAGGTTTCTTGTTTTCCTCACTATCTCTGAGGCATGAACAGTCTTATCTGCCAACTTGATAGCAAGCTTGAAATATCCAGCACACCCCAAACTCTGGATTTTGATGGCAGAAGTAAAGACGTCTTACTACTAAGTTTTTGTTTTAGTTTTTGCTTTTTTCCCCTCCCAAACACCGAAACAAAGGCTGTATCTTAAAGCAGGATGCTTGCCTCAGGTTGGCAAAGCACTCTCCCATTTGCCAAGCATTAACTTTTCAACAGAGGAGGAAACTGAGGTTTAGAGAGCTTCTGTAACTTCTGTAGCTTCTGTAACTAAAGGGAGACTTCCACTTGAATCTAAAACAAAAGCTGCTTCTAGTACTGAATTACAAAAGCCAGATGTTTCAGATTGATAATATTGTCCTCACACAAGCTCTCTCTGAACCATCTTCCATTTACAAATAAAAAAAAATGGCAATCTGATGTTTCCACTGCAAAAAATAAAAATAAAATAAAAAAAAGGCACTCACAATATCATTCTGCTTTGAGCACTGATTTACTGGGGGGATAGTTTTTAATTGCATCGTAAAAATCATATTGAACCTTGTTATCTTCAAAAAATTCCACTTAACAATGACTGATAGATTTATGACTCACTTAATTGTTCACTTCTTGCGATTTGGGGGCTGTCTCTTTGCTAAAAATGAGGGGGTGTCTTCATTATTGACACAATCGCTCATTCTTTCAGTCACTTTTATAAACAAAAATATTGAGACAGTCTAAATTAGAGAGAACGTGACAGAAGAGAAAGAATAATTACTTGTGGTTTTAACTTTTAACACAACTGCTGCAAACACATCAGGAGATCATAACGTTCAAAGTGAAGTGTGTTGCACTGTACTGCACTGTCTGCCTTGAATTTATTAATATAGTTTCTTTTCTCTTGCCCTGGAGGGTAGGGGCCATGCAGGCATCTCTAAGAAGCCTAGGAGAGCAATACTCTCTGGGCACATAATATTACTGGAACTGCACTAAACTCAACTATCTTCTTGATAAAGAAGTCAAGAATTAAAACAATGCTACTGACAATAGCTAACATTTATTATCATGTATTTATTCGGAGCTGGTAACCGTACGAGGTGACTTCCATGAATGATCTCATTTAATTTTTCACAGCAATCATGCAAAAATGGGGATTTACAAATTCTCCCTTTTTAAAGTGACTGTGTCTCATGTAATTTTCGTTGGGTCATTTGATTTTTCTGAATATCTGCCTCTGGAATATATTCCTTATTACTGTTCAAACAACATTTTCAGTCCATGTTTTTAATAGTTTTTTTTCTCTGAGTTGTTTAACATTATGCTTGACAGCTGCTTTTCCATGATCAAAATTATAATGTGATCATGTTGATATATGTTCATGAGCCTTAGATTTTGATTTCTTATCCTTGTTACTCTTTTTTTTCTTTTTGGGCCACACTTGGAGATGCACAGGAGTTATTCCGGCTCTGCACTCAGGAATTACTCCTTGTGGTGCTCAGGGGACCATATGGGATTCTGGGAATCGAACCCGGGTCAGCCGTGTTCAAGGCAAATGCCCTACCTGTTGTGCTATCACTCCAGCCCTACCTTGTTACATTTTTATAGCTTATAAGAAGATAGAATATCCAACCCCTCACATACACACACACACACATACACACATGCACACGCGCACGCGCACACACACACACACACACTATAAACTCAATGTAGGGTTCAGGTGAAGAAGCTGAGAAAGGTGGACATACTGCTTGGTAAAATATTTCAGAAAATATCAAGTTCAGTGAAAATGACTGAAATAGATGAACCTAGCAAATACTTAGCACCTTATGGATATAGTTATAGATTATAAAGCTGACATGATTTATGACTAGATATCATGACTAGATAAGGTCTGCCTAAAACAGTAAATTATATTCTTGACAGTTTTGAAGCCCCAAAAAGTCCCTGGTAGGTAAAAAGTTGATTTCCAGAAGGGGGGTTTCTAACCACATCCCTTCTTCAGCATCTGCTGTCTGATGCGCAATTTCACAGCATGAATTATTCTGAAAAGAGCTTTTCTTTCCATTTTGATCTCGAAGGAAAATCATATGGTGAAAGGACACAAGTAGGATAAGAGAAACCACAAGTATATGACAAAAAAAGATTGCTAAAAGAACATTATGAATATGACTAGTATTTTTGGAAGAAATATTAACTGTCTGAATTAATATCATAAAATGACCAAAGTTTTTTAATAAGTTACTTTCTTAGGTTAAATCAATGAGGCATGAGTAAAGAGACCAATTTTCAAACTGTATTTGTGAAGAGAATGGGAAGATAGGAAATTAAAGAGAATATGATTTGTGAAGTCAGGAATTATGTACAAAGGGCTATAAAATCTGCTGACACTCAGAAGTTTTAGCTAAAAATTTTGTTTTCCTCTCTAGAAATCAAACTCCTTAAAAGAATTAAGTTAAATCCAAGGGGTTGAAAGCAGATTTTATGGTATCCTGGCTTAGCCTGTAACATTTTTCATTTGTCTTCTCTTTGACCTGCCTTTCTCACTTTAACACTGGCCCCCCAGAGAATGGTGTCAAGGTACTGCTTTATTTAGAATTTTCTAGGTTCTGTGTATGGGAAGTGGGCACTGATTTTCTTGGCAGTAGCTGTGTATCACATGCTGAGGATCATCCAACTCGAGGACTAAGTATTTTTTTTTCCTTTAATAAATCTAGATAACCTTGGTTTGGGCTAAAAATATCATTGTTATTTAATTTCATGGATAATAATAAAAAACAATGCTGTTGGATCTTTATGTTTTGGGTGAACTCCCAAGGTAAAAGTGCAAAGGAATTCAGAATTTTTATGCAGAATAGTTCAAGCCAATTGTTTACAAATTGTTGCAAACCAATAATACTTCCAAAATAAGAATCCAAATACTTAGATTATATTTACATGTTGATGAATAGTTTTAAAATTTAAAAATATTATGGGCTCAGGGGCTATTTCCAGGTCAGAACTTGCAGGGATTGGGGGTCCACTCAATGTCCACTATATTACAAGGACTCCTGCATGTGAGGTGTATGCTCCATCCTTTAACCCACTTCTTCCTCAAATAATATAAAATTTAAATTTATTTTTGTAGTGCAGGTATAAAACCTAGGAGCCCACACACGTGAGGCATGTGCATTACCAGTGAATCAGAGACTAGGACTGAATAGAATAATTATTTGAACAAAATATTTTTTCTTTTATTTGAATGAGCCTAAATGGTTTCCTTCTCCCTTTCTCTAAAACTGCAATCTACTAGTGTTTGTTTTAGGTAACAAAAACACCAACATAGTAAAGTCAAGTCTTAGACGAAATTCTCAACCACTTTACTGGTATTTTAAGACACTGGATAAGAATAGCAACAATGTCCTTTTGGCTGATAAGAAAGTCAGCCCAGAAATTTTGGTAAGTATTTTCAAAAACAAATACTTGCAAAATAATGATACTGGTGGAGAATCATTAAATGTTGTTTAACCTTTTTTTCTCTCGCTTAATTCTATTTTATAATGGCCTAAATATGTCTTTTCCAATGCCAAATGAATTACCAAAAATCACACAAAAATTTTATGATTACATGACCCTTAAACATGTAGTCAAAGAAATGAACTTTAGGGGCTGGAGCAATAGCACAGCGGGTAGGGCATTTGCCTTGCACGTGGCCAACCCAGGTTTGATTCCCAGCATCCCATATGGTCCCCTGAGCACTGCCAGGGGTAATTCCTGAGTGCAGAGCCAGGAGGAACCCCTGTGCATTGCCAGGTGTGACCCAAAAAGCAAAAAAAAAAAGGACCTTTAATGATATCTATGTTTTTTATCTGCAGTATTAAGTTCAAAGGTCCTAAGCCATGGATTGAGGACTCTCGTTAGGGAGTCTTCTCGGCACGTGGAAGGTAGGTTTTCTGATCACTGCTCTCGTCATCCACAGCAGCACGCTGCCTCCATCAAGACTCCATGTAGTTGGCTGATATAAATTAAGCATTCCAGAAGTGACAATGCTTGACAACCAAATGCATAAAATAGTAAACAATTAACAATCAAAATAAGGAAACAGCTGTTAGTTTCTTTTTATATAAAATTATATCTAATTTACAATAAATGCCAATTAAAATTATTAACCAATATACATAAATCTCTTTTGCCTTATTGGCAAATAGCTATGTGGAGTGTAAAATTCTCTTAAATTTTTGAAGACATTCTTAAATGCTTTCCCCTTCTCTTTGTTTTCTGAATTTCTCTCTCTCTCTCTCTCTCTCTCTCTCTCTCTCTCTCCCTCTCTCTCTATCACCTCAATCATGAATCACTAAATCCTTGAGCATTCTGGTGCCATGTATTGAATAAAAAGTAACCATTATATCAAAGTGAAAACAAAGGGTAATAACAGGTTAGTAACATAGCTATGCTAGTGTTAATTCTTTTAATTCTAATGATTCTGAAACTCTACAGAGCCTGGTCTTACAATTATCAATAACCACTAAGATTAGCATGTTAAAAGTTTTACTGTATAGAGATATGAAAAAATGTAATTTTTAAAGTAGTGACTTTTCATTTTGGTTGTTGAGAGGAAAAGATTAAGTAGTGGATGAATAACTGTCAACTGAAACTTAGAAATGTCACTATTACTAATGTATTATAATGACTTAGAGTATATTTTTCTTCTACCAAAGTACAACTTCATTTTGCTACATCCTTATTACCATGAGCCTTCATTTTTGAACTTATTTTGACTTAAATAAGAAAAGATTCTTTGTTTCAAATGGTAAGGATCTGAGATACCCACCCACATCTAATTTACTGCTCTGTATCAACTCTAGGTCTATTAAGTACCTTAGGGAAGTGTGTGAAACTGCTTTGGTGACCTATGGTACTCATCAATTTTAGCAGATGGTTCATTTATCATTCACCATCCATAGCAGCAGAAGACACAATTGTGATTTACAAATGAAGAGTATATATATATTTTTTAGTAATACTGCTTCTTATCAATGATATAAAATATTTTGTCTAGATGATCCAGTTCTCCTTTATTCACTCACAATTATTAAGTATCCATAGCACTGAGCTGTGGACAACAGACTGAATTAAGATACCAGAGAATTGAGCGTCCAGGCAAAAGTCACATGCCCAGACACTGTAAACATAATGCAATGTTGGAAGTGTTGTAGACACAGGTGAGAAGGGAAGAGAGTGCATAATTCCTTCTGGAAAAGTCAGGAACAGACTTCCTAAGTGGTTGAGTTGTATCTTAGAGGTGAGAAAGAGCAGAAAGCAAGAGTGTTAGGAATGTATAAATATAAAAGTAGGCAGTTTAAACACCGTATGGAAAATAGAAGCATGAGACGGCTGACGGTATAGGGGTCAAGGAAATTGCCTTTCATGAGGCTGGCCAGGTTTGATCTCATGCTACAGCATGTGGTCTCTTGAGCAACACCAGGAGTGATCTCTGAGCACAGTAAAAAAGTCCTGAGAACAGCGGGTGTCGTCCCCAAACCCAATAGTGATGATGATAATGTTAACAACAACAATTCTGAGACAACAATAACAACAACAACAAGAAAGATAAACTAGTAGACTCTAGGGACAGACTGCTTGAGTTCTACCTTGGAGAATGACTTAACCTTGTTGTCTCTCAGTAGCCTTATCTCTAGACAGGACACAATATGAATATCTCTTTAGCACACTGATGCCAGCACTATAATTTGTGTTAATTAAACCACATTCAAGTGTCATTCACTGGTGGTGCCAAGGGCTCAGAACAGACAGCTATGAGAGTAAATGAGTTAATTTTTGTTAAGCTCCTAGTAAGAACAATGTGAAAGTCTCCTATGATTGGAGCTGGAGTACTCGCTGGCAGTGACAGAAATAAGAAAGTTAGACTGGGGTGTAGTGATGGGCCAGAAATAAGAGGCTCATGGTAATTCTGAACACCTTGGGAAGTCATAGCTGGATCTTAGCTGAATGAATGATAGGACTTTGCCTAAGGCTTAGAGAAAGAAGGGTAAGTCACAGGAGATAGAAGTGGGGAGGCCAAGTGCTGCAGGGAAGTGAGTTAGGGGTTTCTGAGACAATCCCAGCCCTGCTATGAGCTTGAAGCAGGAAGTGGGTTAAGAGTAAAGAGCAGGGGCTGGAGCGATAGCACAGCGGGTAGGGCGTTTGCTTTGCACACAGCTAACCCGGGTTCAATTCCCAGCATCCCATATGGTCCTCTGAGCACCGCCAGGGGTGATTCCTTGATTCCTGAGTGCAGAGCCAGGAGTAAACCCTGTGCATTGCCAGGTGTGACCCAAAAAGCAAAAAAAAAAAAAAAAAAAAAAAAAAAGAACAAAGAGCAAAGGGATGGATCAAGAAAACACCATGGATGCAGTTGGTGAATCTTGTTGACTTTCTGGACTATTGAATTAAAAATAAAATTACTGGATGAGGGGTGGCTCAGAGATTAATGATGAAGCTGAACCCCTTAAATGCTTATCCCTTTGCAGTTCAGGTATCTGCAGATCCACAATAAATGTCCAAACACACAATAAATGTTTAATTAACTTCTTTTCTTGTGAGATTATATGCCTTATTCATCCACTACTTTATTTTACAAAATGAGATGATCTGGTTTTAAAAGAAAACTGACAGACTGAAAGGTTCTGTGTTTAACAGTCTTGCCACTAGAGATCTTTAATTTCAATGACAATATTCAAAGTGTGGAAGGCATCACTAGGCCACTTTGCTTTAGTTCTCTTTTCTGAGAACAGAGGCATTTTGGCTGGCCTTGCTTCCCCTGGTGTGTGATTCTCTGACATCAGCACAGATATATTCGGCTTTGACACAGGATACTAATTGGCACGAGAATGGAGGGTATAGGGTTGAGCTGGTGAGAAGGACAAGACAGCTAAGCTCAACACCAAGTGGCATTTGCAACAGGTGTTCTGTGGAACCAGAGCTAGAAAGGGCTTCTTCCTCTATTTTTAATAAGTGAAGGAGGAACTCTTCCACAACTATAACAGGAACTAAAAATTAGATCCTCATGGATATAAAAAAATAGATCCTCATGAATATAAGATATAATCACTAGGATAAAATATTTATTTTTATCAATGTAGAGAAATTGAGTCTTTGTTTCTATTTTTAAAAATACTGTGTCTATATTTGTTTTTGACTTTGGGACCACGCCCAGAAGTGTTCAAGGCTTGTTCCTGGCTGTGTGCTCAGGGGTTCACTCCTGGCAGTGTTTAGGGGACCTAAACACTACTGGGGATCTAACCAAGGTGAACTGTATTTAAGGTAAGTGTCTTACTGTTCTATCTCTCTGATCCTGTTTCCACTTTTAAAAGTAGATTCACAAGCCTATGGATTTGCTAAGCTAGTTATATATATCTTTCTCACTGTATCACTGTCATCCCGGTGATCATCAATTTGCTCAAGCAGGCACCAGTAACGTCTCCATTCGTCCCTATTGCGTTCTAGTGTAACCCGATGGTGTACTGGGGGCTCTTTCAGGATCAGGGGAATGAGGACCGTCATTGTTACTTTTTTGGCATATTGAGTACGCCACAGGTAGCTTGCCAGTCTCTGCCGATATATATATATATATATATATTATTCATATATATGTTGTATATATATATATACAACATATATATAGTTCAATGATGATATACCCTGAATTAAGCTAATTTTTTATGCTGTAAAATGGAGTATTTTTGGTTTTGGGAGGACTACCAAACTTGTCCTGCTGCTCAGAAACTGATAATTCCAGCATCAATGAGCAACCAAACATCCCTTATTTTCCGTAAGAAGAGGCTACTTACATTAAACTTAGAACACTCCCCCTATCAAAGCTCCCCCCTCCCAACATACATTTTAACTACTTATAATAATTTTCATCACCACTGTTGACTGTTCCCACAAAAGCAAGCATTTTGGTGAAGTGAGATACTAGATACTGTATCATCAGCTCTAAACACTTTTTCTTATATTATTTTCATCCTGATCTTTGTGACAACTCAATTCTCAGTCCTCAACATTCTCTCTAATCACAGAGCTTGATAGTGACTTAAATCCAAGAAACATTGGTTTGGCTTTGATCTGGTTCTGTAATTTTCAGTCTACAAACCACAGAGCATTTTTTTTTTAGGGAAAAAAGAACATTTTGTGCCTCGGGAGATAGCTTGAGTGCTCGACTGCATGTCTGGCATGCAGAGGGGCTAGGTTCGAGCCCCAGCACTACATTGTCCCCTGAGCAATGCTAGGGAACAACCCCTGAACAGTGCCAGGTGTGGCCCAAACACAAAAGCAAAGTCTCAAAATAGCAAGAATGAAAAAGAGCATTTCATTTCAATACCAGATGTAATAGTACAATGGGTTTTTTATTAATTTGCCTCTACCTAATTTTAAAAATTCAGGTAAAATAGGAAGTAGTAAGATGAATTCTACTAATTCACCAAGTAATACTTTTTCTTGATTGCTAACTAGATCAGTAAAGAACCAGCATCAGAAGCGAGAAAATTACTCCCAAACAGACATATTTATAAAAATGTTTTTTATACACCAATTTCCTTTATCTTCTTTCTTATAATTAGCAAACTATTACATCTGACCTTGGCAATACATTTTAATTAGGCCATCCATGGATATTTCAATAACCCCCTTTTTTTGACATTTCAATCATACCCTGATGCCACTCATGCTTGCCTCCTACTATTTTAAATGTATAGCATGATCCAGCTGCAGAAATTACCATGGTTACTTTTTATGCCAACAGAGAGCTGCAGTTAGCATTAAAAAGTATTGTGCTCTCAAAGAGAATGCCCTGCCAAAGAGGTGGGGTGGGGTGGCAGGATGGGACGGGGGTAGGAGGGGTACTGGGATCATCAGTGGTGGAGAATGGGTACTGGTGGAGGGATGGGTACTCGAGCATTGTATGATTGAAACACAAGCACAAAAAGTTGTAAGTTCTGTAACTGTACCTCACGGTGATTTACTAATAAAAATTAAAAATAAATAAAAAATAAAAAATTTAAAAAAATGTATTGTGCTCTCTTGCCTTTGCATTGAAAATGACACCAGTATTTCAATAAGTGCAACAATATTAATTAAAATGGAACCTTGGAGAAGTATTACTGAGACAATCGGTCATAACAAAAGAAATTCTTAAGGGTTTATCTATACTTCAGGGTCCTTTTTGAATGGCATGCAATCCTCATATTCTCAAGAGCTCTTTTGAGCTCAAAACAACAAGAGTTGCTTTGGTTTTGGGGGGACTATGCATAATGAAAGGGACCAATTTGGGTCCCCCTCATGCCAAGCATGTACTGTATCTGTTGAGTACAGGCACAAAGAGCTTATTTTAATGCCACAGGTGACTTTATTACATCAGATATATTAATGTATGGTTATAATCTCAGCATACAGTTTTTTTTTTTTTTTGTGACACCTGCCAGTGCTGTGAGGCTACTCTTTGGCTCAATGTTTGGGGGTTACTCCTGGAAGTCCTTGGGGGACGATATGGTGCTGGGTCTTAAATCTAGGCCTCCATCACGTAAAGCATGCACTCAGTCTGTCAAGAGCTCTCTCTCTAGCTTATCACTGCATCCTTTTAAAAATAAAATTCCTCGTTAGAAATATATAGCATTTCCGTACATCTGGAAATATACAGAGTTCAGCACTTGTAATGGAAAGTGATTCCCATTTAGTGTGAAATGATTAATAGAGAACTCAAATGACAGGGCTTCTGAAAGGTACTCTGTCTAGAGATGGTATCTAGGATTCAGTTGATTTGATCTCTGATCAAGTCTTTTATTATGCTGGCTAGGTAAAGTTATAAAAGCAAAGTTCTAGTCCTAGCTCACAACCAGTCTTTATTTAGATTGATATCCAATCACTTCTACATTATAAATTCCAGCCATTTCCCCATGCATGTCACCAGTCTGTCTACTTATTTAAAACACTTAGTTTGCAAATGACCCAGGAGAAGAATCTCGAACAATGACACATTCTGCAGAACAGAAGCCAACACTCACCTGCACTGGTGCCTGCACCGGATGTGAGGTCTCCGCCCATCAGACCACCTGGAATTAGAAAGGAAGGTCAACCAGAGAAGACTCCAGGCCCTCATAATAACACATTTGCCTTTAGTCACCTCAGGGCTTTGTCCTCTCCTAAGATTACTACATTTGTTAAAGCTCTGCCTATGTCAGAGAACTGGCATCAGTTTACTGTGACATGCTGTGCTCCAACACTGAACTTCATTTGATCACTAGCACTCTGCAGAATCATTTTTCTAAGAAAAATTACACTTAAGAAGTTCAGTCTTTGAATGTTTTTTTGAATTTTATTATTTCCAAGTCTATTATTTTTTCCTAAGAGGGTGATTTATAGAAAAGCTAAGAAAAAGTTAAAGGTCTGTGACAAGCTCAAAAAGTCTAACACCTGGTATTTCTTACACAATGAGTTTTGTGCAGGGCTAATTATTGAAAATTTTGTCATTCCGTGAATCTACCTACAGCGAATGACCCCTCTTTGTAACATATTTTAATTATTGACAAGATTTCACTTGCCACAAATTAAGAAAAGCAAACTAATTCACTGTTAGCTTAAAGTGTACTAAGATTTGATAATGTTTAAGGAGACTGGTGTGTTTCAGTATGTTTTTCTGAATACAATAATAAAATTTTATTATTATTATTGTAATTGTTATTATTATTTTGCTTTTTGGGTCACACCTGGTGATGCACAGGGGTTACTCATGCCTCTGCATTCAGGAATGACTCCTGGCGGTGCTCAGGAGACCATATGGGATGCTGGGAATCAAACCCAGGTCGGCCGTGTGCAAGACAAATGTGCTGCCCACTGTGCTATCTCTCCAGCCCCCTAAAATTTAATTTTTAAAGCACAAGATCTCAAAGTGGTCACTAAGGAGTGATCCCTGAGCATAGAGCCAAAAGTAAGTCCTGAGTACTGTTGAGTGTGGCCTCTAAACCAACATAAATAAATAAAAATAATATATAAACACAAGTCTATCAAATAGGAAATTCAATAAGATTTTGAGTATATATATATTCAATAAGATTTTAAATATATATATATATATATATATATTGCTTTTTGGTTCACACCCGGCGATGATGCTCAGGGGTTACTCCTGGCTTTGCATTCAGGAATCACTCCTGTTGGTGGTCAGGGGACCATATGGTATACTGGGAATTGAACCTGGGTCAGCCACATGCAAGGCAAATGGCCTACCCGCTGCACTATTCCAGCCCCTATCAATATTTTTATTTTACTGATTTTGACTGCATTTTCTTTAAGAAGTTTCTGTATTAGCAATAATACACATTTAATTCTATAGCAGACAGTTAAGTCTTCTAAGGTTGCATTTCTCCAAGGTGGCTATATGGTCCCTGTGTGCCTCAAGGTCCCCCAGGATTACATGTGAAAAGCAGCATAAAAGGGGGAACAATGACATGAGACATGAGGGGAACTGGTTGGACATGGATGCCACAGGAAGGAAAGAAAGTAGAAAGGGGACTACAGTCAGAAAAGGGTTGAGCAACCTTAGCCCAAAGCTTATCTGTAAATTGCGTTTAACATGATCATGTGTGCCTAAGACATTATAACATCAATCATCTCCTCTAGCATGCAAAGCCTGTGCTCCACTCTTAGAGCTATTAAACTCTGTGGGTTGTTTTTGTTTTATTTTTTTTTTAATTTATTCCCTGGGTCCAAGAATAAAAAAAAAAAACACCAAAAACAACCCACAAAGTTTGTAAAGATATAATGCATATAACTTACAATGCAATTATTTTTGTGGCTTCTGTTGGAAACAAGGAATTGTTTAATTAAAATCAATACATATTTACTCTGTGCCTGACAAGAAGACATTAGTCCCTTCAAAGTTCTTTTTTCAGTAGGGAAATAGACACATACTCAGTACACGTATCGTAGTATGTTTCTGCCTGATCAGAATACTAAGAATGAATGGATTTGCCCTGTGCAGCCATTTTCTTTCCTCTGGGACTAGGAGCAACAGTAATAATCTCCCCGAGAAAAATCTGTGGCAGGTATCTAGGTCCCAACATGGGCTCTTTGCTTCATTTGCTTGGCTTTTATTTCACACTATATGTTATATCTTATCACAGTTCCCTTCTGCTGTGCATCCTTTGTGGTGTAAGAAAGTAATTGTATAAATTAATAAAATGACAGCAAATGGGGATAAATGCTCTCAGAGACCGTTTCACAGAACAGGTGATGCTTTGTTAGAAGGAAGAAGGAACATGACATTTTAGGCGGAAGGGCAGAGGCAAGCAGACAGGATATTTGAAGTCCTGTTTGAGAAAGTTTGTGGTTAAGATTTAGCCACATGAGGAGATTGAAGACAGATAGGCTGAAGAGCGACTCGGATGATTATGAAGATTTTGGAAAGATGCTGACATGGTTAGGCTTTATCACAGAAGTGAAGGAGAGTGTAGCAAGGAAGGGCGTAACAAAAGGAAAACTGGAAAACTCGGCATCTGGTAGATTAAAGAGCGTTTCTGCCAAGAGCAGATCTTTCCAGCGGCTTAGTAATATTGTATTCTGAGCACATACCTGTGTTACCTGCACTTGGAGGTCGATGTGTTACACCAGGAGACATACTATTCCTCTGCAGAGAAGGGTGGGCCAGTGGCAAAAGGTTGGGGTTTCCCAGTGAGCTGACGGGGTTGCTGTATACCAAACTGTTGTGACTGGACACTGGGATGGAGACTGGCATCTCAAAGTTGGGAGGTGGAACAGCCTTGACAGGAAGAGAAAAACAAAATGAATGCAAGGAAAGATGATAACGAGGCGTCGTCTGCAGCAGGTGGCATTTGCTATTCCAAGAAGAAATCCAAATTTCAAACTGCTTGGGGTCTAGGAGACCATTAAGAAGAAAACTACAAGATGTTCACTTCATAAATGAACTCCTTTAATGTGCTTTGTACTCGTTCTTTGAAACTATTAGAAAATGTTTCACTTTTGTTTTAAACAAAGCCCCATTTCATTAGACTCCATTGTCTTTGAATTCCATTCTATTAAGTAATAATTGTTCATTTGTGCTATCAGAGTCTGGTGCCAGAAATGACTGCAAGATCAAAGGTACATGACTGTGATGACTTCACAGAGAAAAAGGAGGATTAAAATGCGTACGGGAGCCTTTGGTTTAATTGCTTATTGAAGCATATTTATGCAGAAGTTTAATGCTGTGAAATCATTTCTCATCAGGTGAACAGCACATATACTTTATTATTTTTTAAAAGACTGCCTTTTGAAAGTAATTCTTAAAGATAATAGACACTTTAAGATACAGGGTTCAACAGAGCATGCATGATTCCATAACTCAAATTTAAAGTGACAGTTTGGGATTCATATTACACTTCACATTTGGGGTAATACTGCAGAGACAAATGGCAAGATATTTTTTGGCAAGCCCTCTGTCTCAGAGGAGAGAATTGGCAAATATTTAGTGAACTGAAGATATGTACAGGGAGATTTAATTTGAGTAATTCAGATATCCATTATTAATTTTTGGGGAGGATCATACTTTGGTCATTTGGGCAAAATAAAGCCTGCATTTCTACTTGCACTAACCAGATAATCATAGTTGTATTCCTATACTTTTAAAAAGTATTATAAATGCTTTTATATATTATAAATGTAATGCTTTGTGAATATATTACCAGAGGATTACTGATGTGTAGAACACAGTACGTCTAATATAAAATGAGTGTGTGCATTATATTATGTATATATTCTAATGAATATATAATATGTGAAAAATATATATTACAAAGAAAGGATTTATATAGAACTTTACTTCTGGGGTTCTTCAAGAAATTACTGTATTTAAATGCATATTTCACCTTTGAGTCCATATGTACATGTGGACTCAAATTTTTTCTATTGTTTTAATCTAATCTGTACATTAATTTTATTTTACTAGTCAACTAGCCTGCATCATGTCATAATCTGAAATAGTTCTCTGTTTATCCCCGTGATGATTGCAATATTTCGTTTCATGAACATTTGTGCTCCTTTGCTCATTGTTTTTTTTAGTTTTATTTTCTTCCAAGATTGGGAAATATCAATGTTGAGAGGAACAAATGTTTTATAGCTTTTGCTTTTACACATCTTTGACTCTTCATTGTTTTAGAAGGAAGTACAAAGAAATGTCAAGTACTGTGTTAACACCATAATTCTTTATTAGGCCTTGTTATAAACATGGCAACAGAGTAATTTTGGATAATTACCACAATATCAAGGAATGTATGTGTTCAATAAGGCATCAAAGGATAAATGTATCTCTAAAGTTTCCAGAGACTTTTTAAGCCAAATATTTTATTATGTGCTGTAAAATAAATATCTGTAAATTAAATATTGTATTATTTAAGAGGCCAAACAGGAATGAATCCAACATGCCTAAAAATGAAGAACAAAGTAACTGTGCCAGATTTCCTCCCTCTGTCCCTTCCAGATGCATCCTCCTCTTCTCTGTGTTGATGCTCCACCTACACGTAGCAGGTTACCCTTACCCGTTGGCTTCAGCTTGGCCAGGAGAGGCACACAAGAGAAGCATAGAGAATAGTAGAGAAACTAGGTGTTTTTCTACTATAGACTCCTTTGTGCTGGCCAAGGCTACATTTATTCCCCTGGTGAACACCATGCCTGTTATTGGGTCTTTCTCTTCCACTGTGTGACACTGGTATCACTGCTAACCTCCCTCTTTTCTTGCACCTTTGCGACCTAGAGGTTGGAACAGTTTCTCGGTTGCAAGCCCTAATACTTTACCAATTCTTTGCATTTCTATGAACACTGTGAAGAATCCATTTAGTAAGTATTGTTCAGTTACCCACCGGAATTTGCCCCTGTTTTCCCACTTAAGCCATGATGGTAGTTCTACAGATCTAGAATAGTTGCATTCTATAGTCTCTCAGGAAGCATTTTGGAAATTTGGGGACTGCTTTTGGATGTCACCATAATTGAGGTGTGATGTAGACATTTTCTGGGGAACTAAGCTAGAAATGTATATTAGGATTACTGTATGTGGAATAATTCTGAACACCTAATTGTCTCTCCCTGTTCTACTTGTGAAAGTCACACTGGGACACTAATGCATATAAAATAACATGTTTATAATTATTTGAGTCACAACTTTGTTCTGCAAATTCAAGGTATTTTTTTTATTAATGAATTACTGTGAGGGTACAGATACAGATTTACATATTCTCGTGCCTGTGTTTCAGTCATACACAGCTAAACTCAAGGTATTTTTTTAGACAACAAGATATATATTCTTCATACAGACTGGAATTTCCAGAAAGGTAATTACAGTATACATTGAAGGAATGTTCTTTGGTTTGTATAGAACTTTAGAAATTTTTATCATCCTGGAAAATTGTGTTACCCATACTAGTTTGACTGTGACAACTTAGGTTACTATAGAGCACACAGATTTTCCCCCCTTCATCATACTAAACTAAAAAGATTTCCCTCTAGCACTTCACTCAAAATCTTCTTGTCATAATTGTTAATACTCTCTAGGTAGTTAAATCCAATGGCAACTTCTCAGTCTTTAACTTGGACACTAAGATTCATTTTTGTTAAACTTGCTTATCCTCCATGGTCCAAAACTTTCCTTTGTAGCTCATGGCTTTTACTGCTTCTCTGCCTTTGTAGTGTTCTTATTTCTTTGTGAATGAAGATGACCATAACCTTTTTGCTATATCCAGCTTGGTCCTTCCTTCCTTCCTTCCTTCCTTCCTTCCTTCCTTCCTTCCTTCCTTCCTTCCTTCCTTCCTTCCTTCCTTCCTTCCTTCCTTCCTTCCTTCCTTCCTTCCTTCCTTCCTTCCTTCCTTCCTTCCTTCCTTCCTTCCTTCCTTCCTTCCTTCCTTCCTTCCTTCTTTCTTTCTTTCCTTCTCTCTCCCTCTCCCTTTCTCTCTCTCTTTCCACTTTTTGGGTCACACCCAACAATGCACAGGGGTTATTCCTGGCTCTGCACTCAGGAATTATCTACTCCTGGCAGTGCTCAGATGGGATGCTGGGAATAGAACCCGTGTTGGCTGTGTGCAAGGCAAATGCCCTACCTACTATTGCTCCAGCCCCTTGGCTTTCTCTCTTAATTCCAACTTTGCATTCCAGCAACACCATCAAGATTTCAACTTACAGGTGTGTTGGATATTTCAGCACTAATTCTAATCTAGCATCACTCATTTTTTTATCTCTAGCTGATGACAGACAGCTCATTGCTTTAATTTCACAGAATATAATCTCTTCCCGTGCTCAGTTTATTAGGATATCCTACTGAGTTCGTTTTGAAATACAACTGGACTCTGCCTGCTTATCACCTTTGCAGGTCAACCACCCTAGCTTCAGCTCCATCATCTATTGCCTTCATCACTGCAGCTACCTCCTAAGAGTCATTGCTTCTCTGTTTTATTTTCCACCCAACAAACACATTGAGTCTTTTAAAGAATAAAGCAGATGATAGCATTTCTTCACTTAAAACTGTGAGAGTTCCATCTTACTTAGTGTACAAGCTGGAATTTTAGTGGCCACAAGGCCGTATAAATTCTAGTTCTTGCAAGTCTCTGTTATCTAATTTCTATCATCTCTCTCTGATTTTTGTCTCAGTCCCTTGGCTTAGTTTCTCACCTCTTCAGACATACCTAAAATCTGTCTTCTCAAGAAAACCCATTCTGATCACCATGTTTAATCCTGCATCTTATCCTGCCCCACCACCTTTTCCTTTGATTTTTTTCCTCCTTATGTTATAAATTCATCTGTTTCCTTTTAACAAGGCACTGAAGTTCTTTTGCTATAAAGTAATGCAGGGCTTTAGTCTACTTTTTATCATATGAATTGACTATTCTTTAAAGGAGAATTTTTGGAAGATTCTATAGTGACATAAAAATACAAGCTTACAATTTTACTCTTTATTGATCAGGCATGAGAGGGTATACTTTATGCACAAGATATAACTGAACCTTTCATAATTCCTTCTCTCTATATATAATTATATTATTGTTTTTATGTCAGTTGGTTTAGTAAGTGATCTATCATCATCTAACTAGTAATTGAGCCTACTAACTTTCACTTCAAAATCATTCTACAACACAGTAAGTTTTGGGGTGGAAACAGAATATTATAATCAGGAGTCATACTATGAAATGATTAAGGGCAGAATATTAGTGGCTTGTTGTTTGTAATTCACAAAAATAATGAATGGAATGGATTCTCTAGGTGTGGACACACATCCATTGCAGTGTTTGGTCTAGATTCACTAACTTCCAGGAAGTGGCTGAGATCTTGGTGGAAAAATCAGCCTGAAAACTCCCTTCATCCACATTTACTAGGTTTAGGAATTTTCAATTCATCTTTTGCTACAAATATTTGAATTTGAAATTACTACTCAACAACATTCATCTACTACTGGGTACCTAAGAATCTGGACATATCAGATAAAACTAACTTTCCTTTGAGTATTCTTCAGAATACTGGAGAGTGTTTTAGTTGGGAGCACAGTCTCTCCCACTGCCAGCAAGACGATTATTTGAACATTATTATTAAGAATTGTTTAATAAGTTCTGCATTGCCCAAATGACAAAGTCAGTGTATGTTTCTCTATTCTTCCTTTCCTCTATCTTTCCCCAAGTCTGGTTCAGTTTCTAGCGTTTTGAACTGTAAGTAATTTTGATGACGATTATAAAACTTTTGTGATTGGCTTAAAAGCAATCAGATATAATTCTGACATCAGAGTGTATTTCAGAAATTCACAGCTCAGGGCTGGTGAGGTAGCTCAACTGCCCTGGGTTCCATCTCCAGCACCACATGGTTTGCTGAGAACTGCTAAGAGTGACCCCTGAACACCGAGTCTTGGAAGTCACCAGGTATCATTCCCAAACCAAAAAGATTCACAATTCATAAAAACAAAACAAAACAACTCTGCCACCCATTTTGTTTTGTATCCTTCGTAAAGGAATTTTTGTTTTTGGGTCACACCTGGCAGTGCTCAGGGCCTATTCCCAGCTCTGGGATCAGGAGAATCAGCTGATGCTGGGGATTGAAAATGGGCCTCCAGCATGCAAAGCATCACTCAGCCCTTTGTGTATCTCCTGACCCTTTGCTCCGTAGCCCTCTCAGAAACTGAATATTGCAATTCAGGGGACAACTATTATGCTTAAAAATGACCCAATGGGGCTATCTCTCAGAGAAGCAGAAAGGATATCAGTCTTCCTATCAGAAATCTCAGTTTCAGTTGTGTCATAAACTGCCATTTAACCAAGCAAGTTACTTCCTCTCCATCAGCCTTATCTGAGACACCAAGTGGCTGCATGTATAAAGAGGTCAACCTGTTCTAATCATTTTATGGCACACAAAGGCTCTCTAATGTACAAACGTTTCTAGGGAACTGGCATTATTCTCTCTTCTGCTTCTTGACTTTTGAAAATGAGGGACCTTAAAAGCATCTAAGATTTAGAAGATTTGTCTTTTAAAAAATGTATGCTATAGCATTGTTTTTAAAATTCCCAAACTGCAATGATCTTAATGCTAGGCTCCAAATCTCAGAATGCTCATGACAGGAAAAGGGAATTTGGTGTGAATTAATAAAAATCTGCAGGCAGGACTGTATAATTTTCAGTGCCCAGGGAAAAATGAAAATGTAAGGGTCCATACATAAGAACTTGATATGGAATTTCATGACAGTGCTGGCAGCACATTTAAACCAGCATGGTCATGCTAGGGCAGGGTCCAAGTGACTTCACACAGTCAGAAGGCCAGGCAAGACTTTAAGAGAGATAAACATGACAGATAAAGTCTTTTCATTCCTGTCTCTAACTCAACCTGTCATGGTTTCTGAAAACAAACATTGTGGTCAGATAGGTTTCTGAACTGTTATCCCACCCCCCATATACTGCCAAATCTTAGTATAGGAAAAAGTATAAATAGTATTCAAATAAGGTTTTTAATAAAATACTTTTAACGAGGGTCATAAAGAGGGTCAGTGATTAAAGCGCTTGCCTTGCATGTAGCCAACAGTCAAATTCTCTGATCTTAATTCTCGATAGCCCCTTGAGCACCACTAGGAGTGATCCCTGAGCAAAGAGCCAGAAGGAAAGCCTGGCAGAGCTGGGTGTGGTCCCCAAACAAGAATAAATAAATTAAAATTCTTTTAATTAATATACTCTTGCTCCCCCGCTCCTCTCTCATGAATAGAAGCCTTCTTTTTTAGCCATTAATAACACCTTTAATTACCAGACTGCTGCTGAATGTTAGCATAGGAATTAAAAAAAAAAGAGAGAGAGAAAAGAAAAATCACACACCTCCAGTGATTCCTGACTGCCCATACAGCTTATATACAAATTTTCTCAAAGCTGCCTGACAACTCTTCACATGCTCTGGTTCATTCTCTCGCCATTTCCAGTTCTTCACAATGCCTTCAAGGTTTCATCCTTCTCAGACATTTGCTCCCTATCTCAAGTTGGGCGCACTCAGCTTCACTCTACCTCTCCGCCACCTGAAGATTCTCAGGACCCTCTGGAATATTCTCTTCACAAGCAGTGCTCCCTCCTGCCCACAAGAAGCTTCTGTTTTATCCTCACTGCAATTTTAGACATTGACTATTCTGTCCCTTGAGCATTCTTCCTTTCCCTATTAAAAATCTCAAGTGCTCGCCTTTCCGTTGCTACCTTCATCCTAGTTGTAGTATCATTTTGCTTTCTTCACAGTTCATTACTGAAGAAAACAGGTACCTCTACCTTGTTCCTCGCTTCGCAGTCTCATATCTAGCGTGCCTTACATCTCAGCCATTTCCTAGCTCTAACTTCCTCTAACGGAGCTGTTTTTTCTTGCTGTAAAGCCAAGCATGAACCCCGGCCAATCCTACAGGAGGAAATGCCAGTCAACAAGATCCCAAATCATCCATGAATTATTTCATGTAATTGAGGAATATGGGCATAAATTACAGTGTACTAACAGGTGACTGCAATATTAAATTTTCTAGCTTAAAAGGGAAACTCATCGAACTGGGTCTTTGAAATAGAAAAACAGCCTTGTAATGTTTTTAAAAAGGTGGAGACACTCTCTCCATACAAAGGGCAGAGTGTCCTTACCCTGCTGGAAATGTTTTAGCAGCTGTGGAAACTTTCAACAAAATTTACTTCCAGCAACTGGAAGCAATGTGCGAAAAGTGAGCTTTTTCATCATGGAGATGGCAACAGGAGACACAGCTCTGAGCTGCTTAGCGCCGTGTGGCGTTGCAGCCTCGGCCTCACATCACGCAGCACACCTCAAGCAACTCGAGTTATCCTGGGTTTGAACTCTCTGCGACAGTTTGAAGGACAGTGAGGAAACCCAAGTCTGCATCACACCTCTTTAGTCCCAAAGCCTGGGGGAGAGGATTCCATTGTCAATCTGGAAGTTCTCTTAGAACTCCGGGACTAACGGTCCCCACTCAGTTAGGAGCACTGCCCAGGAAACCACCAGTCCACTCTGCCCTCTTCCTGACTAGGCAGGCAAACTCTGAGAGGCTAATGCAGCTACTCAAATCTTACACAGACAAACATCTGTGCACAGCAGTGCAAAACGAGTGTGTTATGTAATATAAGAAACCTGGATCAAAGCAACAAAAAATTGAACTCAAAGTTTCTTTCCTCTTTTGGAAAAGCGAATAATTAAAGTTCCATGGCTATTTTTATTATTTGAGAAGTCTGACCCGAAGAAGTATGTATGCATTGCTGCAAAAAACTATTTGATCAAATGAGGTGCCCACAGTGGATGTGCTATACTTAGTTTAGTACTCAGTTTCAGGACACCTTTAAGAATTTAATACACTGAACTCTCTTTCATGACATGATATATAATGAATTCTGATTAGGGTCCAGAAAGATAGACCAGCAGGTAGAGAGTTTGCCTTTCACAGCCAACTGGGGGTCCAATCCTCAGCACCATATATGGTCCCCTGAGCCTTGCCAGGATTGATCCCCAAGTGCAGAGCCAGGAGAAAGTCCTGAGCACTGTTGGGTAGCACAGAGCAAACAACAACAACAACAACAAAAATTTCTAATCAGACAATAGTTCTACTCCTGACATTATAATGCCTGACAAAAGAATCAAATTATAGGATAGACAGATTAATATGCAGATATTTTACATATGAATTTTTTTCCCTTTTACTTTTTGTGGTGCTGGGGACTGAAACCAGAAACTTACAACATGCCGAACAAATAAGCACTCCACTACTAAACTGCATCCCTTTAAGTGAAGTTTAGAAAGCTGAATTGTGTACCGACTGTGTGGATTTTACATTCAGCCAATACTGGACATTAATTTATCTTGAGAGTTCAATTGTAAATTTGGCCTAGAGTTTGTGTTCCTGAAAATCTGTACTTGAAGCTGCTGAGACATACCAGCACTGGCCCTTCTCTCAGTCTGAGGTTTAGGTTCTTTCACTAATTTAGGCAAAGCACACTTTGGAGAAAGGAATTAATTACCTAAGAAGTTTGTACATGATGAGGATTCAGATACTAACACAGGTTATTCCCAAAGTGTGTGAACTTTGACTTTCGTCAGTTTATGTCACAAAATTAATATCCCTCCATGAGAAAATGTAATAGAAGGTACTCACTTCTCCCTTCTACATGTGGGCAAACAAAATAATACATGCAGCGTTATTTCTCTTAAATATCTGGCAACGCACATCTGATTGGCTGTTAGAATCTTTTTGATTTGGTTAAGACAAAATTTAGCCGACAGTTAAAGCATCGAAAATTGTAGATGTAGGCAAAGCAAATATTCTGATAAGGCTTTAAAATCACCCCGGCACACAGACATGTTGAAATCTTACCGTTAGGTTTGCATGCAGTCTGCTTTCCTGCAGCGAGCATTAGCTTTAACCCTTCAGTGTTGTAGTTGAATATGTTGTGTTTAGGGAGGGGGCGGAAGCTTTACTCAGCAATGAACTTTTATGGAGGAGATGATCATGTGATCTACCTGAGAAAGCTGCCTTTCCACTGGTCTGGTCTCGGTAGAATACAGAAATCTGTGTTTTCGGGTAAATCCTCAGACTTGCTCAAGAGATTGGTAGATTGTCCATGTGTACCACGATTTGTGTGGCTTCACAAGGTTTTTAGCATTTTTTGTTTTTTTTTTTTTTAAAAAAACATTGTAAATTCAGAGGATGCCACATAACCTTTCTTCCTGCAAATTTTCTACTTCAGCATGACTTGGGTGGCGACTCTTATCATCAAGAATTTAGGAAGCAACCTCAAGGGTTGCGCTCTCTATAGGCTGTGCCTGGAGATGAGATGGCTACTTAACTGGTTTGCTTTTCCAGTGCTTCTTAAAAATTTCCTCACTGAAAGGGTTAAGGGGGTGTTACTGCAGCAGCAGCTATCAGCAGACCAGCCATCTACCTTCGGTACTTACAGGAATTTTATGACTCTTGATCATATTATCAAATTCTTCATTAATTTTTTTGTATTTTTCTTCAGTGCGTGGGGTGAGTGCATAAGAGGAGTCGGGATCGGGGCTTTCACAGCCTTTGTTTTCTTTCTTGTTCAAAGCCTGCCAGGTTCAGAGAAATATCAAGAGTAAAAAAAAAAGAAAGGGTGTTCCAAGTACTTACACACAATCTTTGCCTGCTGATCATTAGATCAATATCTTCGTTAATTTTCCTGTACTTGTCCTCAGACTCAGGGCTGTGACCTACTGAATCGTCTGCATCAGGATCTGGGCTGTCACACCCATTAAGGCCCTTCTTTCTCAATGTCTGAAATACATAATTTGGAAAGTTCAAACCTAGACAAAGGCTGTTAAGATACATTCAAGGGTATTAACAGAGGTTCAAGCTGTCCAGAATTTCAGGTTGTACTTTAATACACTGTATTCCATTAGGGCAAAGACACCATAGAGAGAAACCACAAGGCATTTCCATTGTACACTCATTCGTGACTAGTTCAACAACATAAAAGGGAAATCTTTTGATAATGAAATTCAGTCAATGGAACAAAGGTGTGGTGAGGGCTGGGATTTCATGATATGAAATTTATGATGTGCTTCTAATCAAGAGGGAGAGACAAGTGAAGTGGTGGATTACAATACTCAACATCTTCTCAGAGACAAATGGTTAAGATGCACAATGGTTCAGAATTTATGATTATGACAAAAAGCAGATCTTAAGTTTAAATTTAACATAATGGTTGGCACTAGCAGTGTCCTACCATCCCTTTGGATGTATATCTGATGGAAAGAGGAAGCAAGAGAACCCAGCTAAGATTTTCACCAAGTACCCAAATGAGAACATTCAGACCTGTGATCAGAAGAAAACTATTATTGCTTAGTCTGGTAAAAGTTCTATAGATGAGAAAATCAGGACTAAACTAGATAAAACTAAGATATTATTTGCTTAGATATAGGTTGAAAGAAAAAATGCAGCTGAGTTTAGGACTTCATTATCACAGCTGAGTAAGAATGCCAAAGAACACTGGAAAAAGGTAACCAAGTCAATAACAACCAAACGAGCAAGAGCTGTTCATGATTTCAGCAGAATAGGATCACTTCAGATTGTCCCCTGACACAGGAAAGTGAAATCTCAGTGTCTCGTCTTGAACACAGCTGTCTCCGGAGTGGAGATTTGGTCTAGTCTCAGCTGTCACAGAAGGATAAATACTAATACAAGGAAAAATGCGTCATGAGTCCCTAGTTTTACCATTTTTTTTAAAAAAACTGATAGTTGTCAACTTGTTTGTACCTGATCCAATTGACAGAGATAATGTTATGCTTTTAGAGATGATAAAAATTCTGATTAATCACATAGTTTGCCATGTTAATTATTAATAGTCAACATTTCTGAATTTTTCTGGTACTAGCCAAATGGTTTATGAAGAGATGTGTACCTAAGTGTCTCTCATTTAATGGAAAGTTCAGAGAGCTCATCTTTATTAAACACAGAATTCACATACAAATAAAGCAAAAGCTGTGACATCAAGCTAAAGAATTCAAAGCTGAGATAACACCCCATCTTTAATTCATTCAATTGGGGAAAATAAATAAAACAACATGAGTTAAAAAAGGGGTGTCAGTCTTAAAAAATTTTAACTTCTTGGCTCTTGTCAATGCGTAACAAATGGAACACTATTTAAAATTAGTTTTTGAGGCACAGAAGATTTTCACTCACAATCAATCTAAGTGAGCTACCATTGCTAATACATCTATGATACACTGTGACTCTGTAAATATTTATTAATGTTATAGTGGTATAAGATAACAAATAAACATATGGTTACAGCTTATTATGTGGTAAGATGTTTGAATATTAAAATGAATATTTTGACACAAGATGATAAAATATACATTTACAATCGTAGGGAATTTATAATGGTGGGCCACCTGTCCCCCGTCACAGAAATACAGTCATATTTCAAAAAACCCAGAATAAGTACTCTGAGAGGATTCCTATAACAACAATGCAAAGTCTGTCACAATATATTAAAAAGATAATTTTATTTGCTAACTTAATTTCCTATGTTTCAAACTCTTTTGTTAGCATTATCTCAACCACAAGAGCATTCTTCCGGGTGATAACTATTTGTTGGAGTATGATGTGTTTTTGCTTTGATCTTCACATATCCTTGAGCTTTTAAGAACTGTTTCTGCGTGTCTTGCATCAGAATCCACATAGTTCTCATAAAAATTCACTTAAAGAGGCAAAAAAATGCAAGGGCAAAATATCTGATGCTTTTCGAAATGCACCCGATTAGATTCCTATAAGGCACACATACATAGTCTTTCTTATATAAGCCGTGAATATGGAGTCTTATATAATGTTAATTTATAGTCTTTGTTAGTCAGTTATTTTATTAACCATGCACCCAAATCTTTTATCCACTAAGTCTTATTGTGGAAATCATAGTTGTTTTGATGTGCAGATTTTTGACAACAGAACGCAAGGGTTAGCAAGGCCTATCAACTGTCATTACAATCCATCTGGCAGATACATGTGTGCTAAATATTCTTACGAAGCCTTTGGGGGTAGATATTGTGCTTCGTTTCTAAGAATTCAAATATCAATTACATTTTATTGAAAGCTCTTTCCACAAATATTAACTCCTTCTCTCTCGAAAGTCTTCTATGAAACTAGGAAAACCTCCTGCCCAAGTTTCACCTGAGCGTGGCAGAGCTGGTGGCTGAGTTTCTATCACTGAGGGGTCACTTTCTTCCATCTGGGTTTTCCTACACTTGAAAAATAAGGGATGTAGAATAACTCTCTACGGCCCATATGCAATTCCTGTAGTAGTGAGAACACCAAGCTAAATTAGGTCTAGTTTAAAAGAATAGAATGGCTGTGGGGCTGGAGAGATAGTACAAGGGTTAAAATACTTGCTTTGCCAAGCAACCAAAACCAGTGTGGTTCCTGGAACCACCTATGAAACTTGAGTACCGTTAGGAGTGACCCTTGAGCACTGAGCCAGGAATCAAACCCAAGCACTGCTTGGTGTGGCTCAAGGTCCCAAGTCCCCATTCTCAGAAACTACTTAAGGCTGAGGGAAAAATTCAAACATGAAAATAAGGCTGAGATACTAATACTCTCCTAGACATAAAATTTCATAGTGGGTATGATCACTGGTCAATAGAACTTGTTTCTGGATTAAAAAATGAATTAACTCAACAATTCATTTTGTGTCCTAAGAGATATACCAATTAAGAGGCAAACAAAGAGGTTGGCATGAAATCACAAAAGAAAACACAGTGACAGGAGGGGGACAGGGATAGTAGTATTTATTCTCCACACATTATGTATTTGATATTATATAATTTTTCACACATAATTTAATAAAATATCTACATTTTAAAAAGTACTTCAAGTTGTACTGTAGCACTGTCATCCTGTTGTTTATCGATTTGCTCGAGAGGGCACCAGTAACATCTCCTTGGTGAGACTGGTTGTTACTGTTTTTGGCATAGAATATGCCACGGGGAGCTTGCCAGGCTCTGCCGTGTGAGTGGGATACTCTTGGTAGCTTGCCGGGCTCTCCGAGAGGGATGGGGGAATCAAACCCGGGTTGGCCACGTGCAAGGCAAACGCCCTAGCTGCTGTGCTGTTGCTCCAGACCTACTTCAAGTTAAATTGTGTTATCTAAAAATGAACCATTTTGAGAGCTACAAACATGAAATCTAAGCTCAAATTAATAGAGTACCAAATCCCCATAAGCACATAGCCAAAATCACTATCCTTAGCTAAGAGCTTGTCTGCCAAGAAAGATGATTATGGTGGAACTATATAGCTTTGAAAATGAAAGTGAATTCCATAGAGTAATATATGGAATATAAGAGCAGTCTTGTCTTTATTTTATTAAAAGCCTAGAGCTGCTTAAAGATGACAAAGGAATCAGTGTTAGATTCTGTAAGTCTGTCTTCAGTACACTAACAAATAGCCAGTATAAATTAATCTGATTAGTTAATGGATATATAAGCATTATTTCTCGGGTGTTGTCTGATATTATCAGGTATGTCTCTGATTTTTGAGAGCTTGCTGATGTTTTACAAATGTTACTGGCCAGATAATGTAGACATTTACATATTACTTTTTAATAGGGGCTGGAAGTTCTAGAAGGATACATCTCTCAGCTTTGGAAAGATTTATTCTGTGTATCAAGAGAAGGCAGGAGGTCTCCTAAAACCAGGACCATCTCTGTCTCTGAATCTACAGACACTGCTCCGAAGAGACTTCTGTATAGCTGGAGTGAGTCTGCACGGTGAAGGCAGTTTTCCATGTGAGAATGACACTTTTGGGGTAGATCAATTGACTGCAGAGGCTTCTGGGATGAATTCACAAGGCAGCGATTGTCATACAGTGAGCTGAGAACAGCCGTTTCTTAGAGAAGTAATTAGATTGACAGAAGGTGACATACTCCAAACAATAAATGAGAAAAGGAGTCCAGACAGGTAATCCAAAACCACGTGGAGTCCCCCTCCTAGACATGTGGACATATGGACCCTGAGTTAGTACATTTGTTCACGGGGAAAACTTGAAATACGTATAAACTGCTGATGATAGGTGACAGGCGCTTCAAAAATTCTAATGAAATAGAAGTAGGGAACAGATTCCATTTCATTACTGAAAGGAATATAAATGAAAAGAAAAGCCACATGGACCTTTCATTTCTTGTCTTAGGCATTCTGTTATCAACTAGAAAATACCGTCTGTATACAATGGCTAAAATGGTTTCTCCAAATATTTCCTAGTAAATAAAGAAAGAGCTGAACTGCTGATCTTATATGAAGCACATATTTTACATTAAATTCAGCTTATTTCAGAGAACCATAATCAAAGACAGAGCTTTTGCCATCCCATTTCATTCCATGTCTGCAATCTTAGTTCTCTAGGAAGTACATTTCAACATCTTTCTTTTTCTGCAGCAACCCACTGTAGAGGAGAAATTTCAGATCCTTTCTGAAAACCCCCAAAATAACTCATTAATTTTTGTCAAAATTCAAATCACCCCTTTTTTGGACATAGCTATCTTAAACCTGTCTTCAGAGGGTCAGTGTGTCAAGAATACATGTAAGGATTATTACTGCTATCAGCCAAATGTATGTCCTGTTCATACAAAAGTTAAGAGAAAAAATAAAGACACCAGTTTCAAAAAGTGAGTTTCCTTTTCTGACATTCAATCATTTTTGTGTGTGTGCTTGCCTTTCCCAGTTTTATGAAGGCAAATATCTTCCTTAATAAGCCAAATAAGTATTATAAAGTAGTACGGGGTGTCTATTGAGGGACTAAGGTCATATAGACACATGTTGATTTGTTTTAATGATGCAAACCTGAAGCTCACATAATGTTTATAATGCAATATTACTTTATTAGAAACTAATATAAAAGTAGTTAATTTACATAGACACAGCTGGTGAGACTGAAATGGATAGTGCCTGCATATGGAGTTTCTGCAAGTATGGTGTGTAAATTGCCATTGTTTCCTACCGGCGTGCTGATGATATTATGAATGCTGTTGTTTCCAGTTCCTTTAGTACCTGTGGAGTGACTGCTCAAAGTGCTGTGTCCAATGACTAATTTTATTTTAAACATAGTCAACAAACTATCAATAACCTACTACACACCAGATACTGCTTTGTACACTTGCTCTTTAAAGAAGCAAGCAATTCTCATTATGAGTTCTAACCTGACATATAATTTTCCATGGTGTATGTGTGTGTGTGTATGTGTGGGATATAATTTTGCATGGTGTATGTGTGCATGTGTGGGATAGAATTTTGCATGGTGTATGTTTGTGTGATATAATTTTGTATGGTGTGTGTATATGCGTGTGCATATGAGTGTGTGCAGGGAATTCTAATTCAAACTAAGGAGTTCTGAACTGACTATGATTTTTAATGATGTGTGTATGTGTTTCTTGCATAGAATACTTAGGCTAAGGGGAAGATTAGGTGTTAAGAAACATCTCCATAAGTTTTAATTATCAAAACTAAGCATTACATGTGCTATTTTCTTATTCCATAGTTCTTTGTTCTTAATATAGAAATGAAAAGACACATTAAAAAACTGAGAATTGAGTGCAATCAGTAGGTAGATTTTAATTAGACAAGCAAATCATATCTAGCACAGAGTGTGGACAAAATTAATTTTACCAAAAATTATTCATTTGTGGTAACATTTTAATAAAAATCTGATAATATAAACTTGAACAACACTATGTATCTCTAAGTTATTAATGTTCATTCTAACCAGTTATTAACTCCTACTGAGGAAGAGGCAAGGAAGAGATGGCGATCTTCATTGCCTTTTGTGTTTATTTCTCAAAATATAGTCTTAATAGTGCACTTGAATTTTTTTTACAGAATGATATTTTCATCTCCAAACAATGGAAATCAAAGATACTAACAGTTTAATGTAGCACAGATAGAGATACATTCACCTAGTCCCCCTGTGGTAGTGAGTTTCATGTAAATATTCGGAGAGTGAGAGTTCCTGGAATCACTGATACTCGGATACTGATAAGACCAATAGGGAACATCTAGGGCCTTCCAGAGGGGAGGATTAATGCACAAGCAACTGCCCAACCCCACTCTGCATCCTTGCTCCAGCTCTCCTCCTGGAAGGAGCCCACCAGTGTCCTTCCTTGGATGTGGGCTTTCAACTTTTGAGGTGGAGCTGAAACACCAGTTTCTGCAAGAAGACTTTTCTTATCCCAGCTGAATTACTATCTCCCTCACTCATGCATTCACTTTGTTATAAATATACATATATACATATAATGTATATAATAACATAATACATATATACATATACATAATCTTTAATTTCTCTTATATACATATTATATGTATATCAAAGCTTTTATCACACATTATAGATATTTCACTGTTCATCTGATGGTCTGCCTTTATTCACATTTGGAGTTCCAGTGTAGAACAGAGCCTGACATGCTGTAGGTGTTTAATGAATGCTTGTTGTTGAATGTACGGAACATACATTTTCCCTTCAGCATTACTTTATGTAGAGGTCTGTCTTTTGAACTGAGATTGGTTGGCTGTTTAAAGGCAGAGATGTGGTAGAATCTTGCTACACATTTGCTAATTGCTCCTGTGTGTCAGGTGTTATTTGAAGACTTCTGAATAAAAAGATGTTTTTCTGAGTTAAACAATGAAGGTCATTGACTTAATGTTTTTCTTCCCATTACTGTGAGCTACTGGAGATTAGGGATTGTTTACTAGGAATCTAGCATCACTGCGCTCGACACCATACTTAGTACAGAGTAGAAGCTTTATAAATGTTTGCAGTATTAGTGACAGAAGGTATGAATGAATGGTTGGATTAAAATGGAAGAATCTTCAGATCCACAGTGAGAAAACTGCTTTCTCCATAAATCTGTAGTATGTATGAAACTTATGTTAATTCAGGGGAAGCAAATCATTAAATATTTAAAAATCTGGGTATTGGGTTGGAGGATATGGCTCAGTGTTTGAACGATTGTCTCACATATGTAGCAAATCCCTGGCAAAGCCAAAAATCAAAGGTATTGGCTAACATAGGAAAACTGAGCATTTATGAAATGATAATCTCAGTGATCAAACTGGTAACAGAACAGGAAGCTAGGAGTTCAACATAGCGAAGCAGAGAAAAGGAGTGATATCTGAGTGGAATATATAAGGCTTAGAGAGGAAAAAAGGAAACTTTATAGGAAAGAGCATGGGGAAAGTTTTGTGAATGTGAATCAGAGGTTACAAATCTGAAATAAGCATGCTTTAATATTATTGGGCAAAGATCATCTTTTCACCCCATTCTTGGATGCTGCTCTACTGCTCCACTACTCTCTTGGGTTTTGACATTGGTTTTATACTGGGCCAATCTTAGCCTGGAGAATTCATGGGGAAAAAATCTGGGCGGTTCAAGGACCAACTGGATGATGATTCATGCTTCCTCAGTAGAGGTCAGTGACTTTTTTTTTTTTTCTTAAGGATTCATACACCACACATCTCCTCTGGACGAAGGACAAAGCATGTGCCACGAGGCTGGCTTCAACCAGGAATGAGAGAGAGAGAGAAGTCTGGCAGCCCTTGCCACAAAATGCTCCCTGACATTCTGAATCCAGCAGAGATCTGAAGGAAATTACTCAACAAGGAAAATTTTAATATATAATGACTGAAATGCATGCTAATATATGCAGTTAATACTAATAATCTCTAAAAAAGCAAGTGAAGAAAATAAAGGCTGGATATAAAATATAAAGCTGAATACAAAAGATTACAACGTAGGTGGATTTGAAGAATAGGTGATGTTAGTGATTTCTTAAGTAAGGAAGGAAAAGATAAGACGGGACCATAAATTAAACAAAGGCTGAGAAAGAGGAGAGAGCAGTAAATGAACAAAAATCAGGAAGCAAGAGTTTAGAAAGTATAAAATATGAATGTAACTTTGCATTCTGACCTCTTTCAGACAATGGCATTTTACTTGCAAATAGAGACAGGGACAAATAAACAGAATTTTAGGGGGACTGATTATTAAAAAAAAAAAGACACACTGAAATATCTTTTATAAATTATTCCTGATTTTTTAATTATTACTATAATGTTGGTTTTTTAGCCACAGCGGGCAGAGCTGAGGGAAGCTCTTGGCTCTGTATTTGGGCAGTGCTCAGAGACCAGGCATTCAGTGGGGTACGAACCCGGGCCTCCAGCATACAAAGCAAGAATACTGGTCCTTTGAATTGTCTCCCCAGTTGCTACTGGATTATTTTTAACAAAAGAAGATATATACATTATCTTGAGTAATCAGGGTCAGATCAGATCTTTATTTCTGTTATCATGTAGGCTCTTCTCTAGCTGTACATGTTTTATTAATCAAGTTGAGTCAATGCCTGACTTGTCATTTGAAATGGGTGAGGACACCTACACAGCCTTATTTATCAGTCAGCTCAGGACGACTACCAGTATTATTCTCCATGTTTCCTCATTTTTTTAAAAAGATTCCCAGAACCTCTGCTACTTGTATTAAATGGTTGTCATTTATTTCCTTATTTCTAAACTCTCCTTTCATCCTTTCCCTTCTTTCTTTCCTTTCCTGGCAAAACCAGCATCCTATTGTTGCAGTGCTCAGGGTTTACTCCTGGCCTTCTACTCAGGGATCACTCCTGGCAGTGCTTGGGGGGCCATATGTGGTGCTGGGGACTGAACTGGGGTGCAAGGCAAGTGCCTTACTTCATGTACCATCTCTCCTCTTTCTAGTCAACAGTTGTTCTAATGTTTAACAGGGTCGAATTACAATGTGAAACAACCTGTACGTCCATTCTCCTTATAAGCTACAGTGACTCTGACAACCACAGTTGGAGTTTTCACAACAAACTCTCCAGCTGTCTCTTCAGTCTCATTTCCTCTCATCTCCCTCCGAACTTAAGTTTCAGCCAAGGAGGATCTTCTTACCACTTCCCAGGTCAGGTATGTCCTTTAATAACCCTGTTTTGCTACATGGCAATAATTCCTGCCTGACTATCCTTGTTTACTCCCGATCTGCACATAAATCTTAGTCATCTTGGGATCGCCATACCTAAGGCCACACTTGCTGTGAAGTTTTTTCCCTTATGTCTCCTAGTGATTCAGGGATTCCTTTCTCTGAACCTTTACAATGATCCACTTCTTCAGCCTGTGCTTTATGATATGTGGCATATTTTATTGTCATTTATCTTTGACCATGTCTCTGTTACCATCACAGTGCATTCTGTGAAGGCTGGCAATCTCTGGCTGCTCACAGGGGGTCTGATAAATATATGTGGGTCCCATGTAGGTTCACAGAAACTTCACTGATAAATGAGTGAGCAAACAAAGCTGACAGTCATTTTTTTTTTTTAACAGTGACAGACTCATTGGAATGAGTTGGGTGGTCTCGGAAGGTGACAGCATGATTTGTTTGAATCAAATTATTAGGTTAAAATGCAAGGAGTGTAAGTTCTGATAAGTGAAAGCAATTTCTAAAATCACAACTGCGGACAAAATAACTGTGGGATCACAGCACAGGGACCAGTAATGCTAATATGATCATTGGGTTTAAACTGTTGGGTTTCTGGATACTTTTCTTTTTGTTTTTTTGGGGTCACACCTGGGGATGCTCAGGGTTACTCCTGGCTCTGCTCTCAGGAACTACTACTGGTAGAGCTTGGAGGACCATATGGGATGCCAGAGATTGAACCCAGGTTGACTGCAGGCAAGGCAAGTGTCCTACCCACTGTGTTATCTCTCTGGCCCCGGGTTTCTGTTTCTGAACCACTCATCCGGTGAGGATGGCCGTTCTTTGCGAGCCCCAGGGCCTGTTGTGGCTACCGGTGTTAGAGGAGACTACCAGGAGGATCCAACCAGACTCAGAACTGAAAGTAGGGCTAGAGTAACCTTTGGGCATTCTCTTCTCTATTTCTTGGTTTTTCTTCAAAACAAGGCCATTTACTTCTGAGGTAACCTGAAGAATTTTTATCAGTTGGGATCTACAGGAACATTAGCTTCTCATAAAAGAAGAGGGTATGAAGCACATTCAACAAGGCAGCAGAAAATAAAGAAGGCATGGAGAGGGTTAACTACGGACGAAGGCCCTGACCAGAGAGTATCTGAGAATGCCCCTGAGGAAACTCAAAATCCTTACACTGAGAAAGCCACAGGCCTCCTGATGGCAATTAAACAGGCTTCCTTCCCCAATTCCTCTCCCCTACCTGGCTGCGCTGTCAGTCTCTGAAGGAAATAAAGAGTTCAAGGGGTTGACCCTTAGATTCTCCCCTGAACTGGCCTTGGGTTGATAGGGACACCCTCACTTCCTTGTTTGTTCTTGAAACTATTGTTTTCATGTCTACATCTGTAGCCTGGATGTGGCAGTAACAGAATTTAGTCTGGTATATTGCCACAAACTTTTCACTGTTTGTTTCTTTATGGGGGTTGGGGGGGTCTGACAGGAGGGAGTCATACCCAGTGATGCTCAGGGATCACTCTTTTTATTTATTTATTTTTTTGGCTTTTTTGGGTCACACCCAGCGATGCACAGGGGTTACTTCTGGCTCATGCACTCAGGAATTAACTCCTGGCAGTGCTCAGGGGACCACATAGGATGCTGGGAATCAAACCTGGATCTGCTGCGTGCAAGGCAAATGCCCTGTTCTATCGCTCCAGCCCCTCAGGGATCACTCTTGGTGGTACTTACGGGACCATATGTGGTGCTGGAAACTGAAGTCATGTTGCCCCTGTCAGCCAAGGCAAGCACCTTACTCGTACTAGTTCTGCAGCCTAAGTTATTATTTATTGCTCTGGGAGCCAAACCCACTGGTGCTGGATGGAGGATACATGGCACCAGGGATTGAACTTAACTAGATTCTTTCGTCCTCCCCACCACCAAAGTTCTTTACCACAGTTCAATTTCTTAGACGGCAGGGAGATTTTCAAAGACCAATTGTGCTTTGCAAACACAGATTGTACTTCTGCTCTACTCAACCTCTTCCCCCAATTCCTGAATTTGTAATATCCCTTCTTGACAAACTTCCCAGCCTGCTCTCTCGCCTCCGTCTTCCATTCTCAATGAAAGAGTTTGGGGCTGGGGTATTTGAGAGTGGAGGGAACTTCCATACCTCTGCTCCCCTGGTGGAATGCCTGGGAAAGCCTGTTCCTTGCTATGCCTGAGGGTCTTTCCTGAGCTTGTGACATGCCATCTGAGAGGTTGGTGCTGACAAGCGGAACACAAACTGCTCAGTCCGCTTTGGAGGCAGCAGGAGAACAGAGTGTTTCTGGGACTGGTTGAGAGCAACATGGAAATTACAGTGATCAGGGAAGTGAAAAATATTTAGTGACTTAGAGACTCACGGGAGCAAAAACTTGTGTGTGTTTCCACCTAACTGCTCAGTGACTTGAATGTGCCCATCATATGGATGATACTTAACAAATACTATTAATGAAATATAATAACACCCATGGCTGCAGTGATGCAGGTTTGTATTGAAACTGGATTCATGATGGGATCTGAGAAATAGCCATTAGGTTCATCTCTGAGCATGTACAAAGCTGCTTTCACCGCAGTAGATACTTACCCTTAAGCCCCTTAACTCCTAACCCCATCGATGAATGTAAATTGTAAGAGGAAAGAATCAGGTGGATTGAAAATTAATGGAATTAGTACCACTGTCTTCCCCAGAACTTTAAAATTAACATGTATTTCCCCATCCTAGCCTTCTTGTTTTTATCTCACTTTCTGGATGATAAGATTCCTGCAGACAGGAAGTAGCTCTTGAGCATTTTCTATTCTCGGGAACTGGGGAGATATCTGACAGTAGAATGTTGCAACAAATTGGTTGACTCTTCTGGACAGGAGTTGTGAGGGCTAGTACTGTGAAGGAGCGCTTGATAACACAGACCGCCGAAGTCACAGAAAGACTAAGCTAAAGTGAGTGGGGATCCAGACTTGCTCCCTTTTTCTTCTTTTTTTTTTTCTTTTTTGCTTTTTGGGTCACACCTGGCGATGCGATGCTCAGGGGTTCCTCCTGGCTCTGCACTCAGGAATTACTCCTAGCAGTGCTGGGTGACCATATGGGATGCTGGGAATCTAACCTGGGTTGACTGCGTGCAAGGCAAACACCCTACCCGCTGTGCTATCGCTCTAGCCCCTAGACTTGCCCCATTTTTAAATCATAACAATTCCATTCTCTTCCCACACTGGTCATGACTGTTAAGCCTGTCCAAGGTTAGCCACCTTGGTATCTAACCTGACTCTCATTTCATTTCATCGGTGAAAACATTGGGAAAAACATCCTGCTTAGCAGAGTGCCCAAGAACAAGTATGTGGGATGGTCTCAGGTTTGAGGCAAGGTGGTTCAGCAAGGAGAAAGGCCTCACATCACTGGGTCCAAGGGTTGGACAAACCAGGAGGCACGAACTAATAAGCAAACCAGGGGTCAGCTAGAATGGCCAGAGGCAGGGTCTGGGGAAGAAAAGTTTCCTTGTGGAAGGCAGCTGGTGCTGAAGGTGGATATGATTAGACTGGCTTATCTGATGTTCAACTAACTGGTCAGGGAACAAGCCACCTTACCCTCACAGGAGGCATGGACAAAGATCCTCAGATTAAATCTTTCTCTTCTTCACCTGCCTTTCTTTTTCTTTTTTTTTCTTTTTAGGTCACACCCAGCAATGCTCAGGGGTTACTCCTGGCTTTGCACTCAGGAATTACTCCTAGCGGTGCTCGGGGGACCATATGGGATGCTGGGAATCGAACCCAGGTCGACCATGTGCAAGGCAAACGCCCTACCCACTGTGCTATCTCTCCAGCCCCCACCTGCCTTTCTAAGTTCATACTTAGTAGATCTCTTATCACATTAAAACTGCTTAGAGGAATGAACATAATCAACTTATGCTCTATGATTGCCACAAGCAGAACATGTGGAATGGCAAAGTGGTGATCCTTAGGGGGGGCTCCAGGCGGGTTGGGTGGGGCAGGGGGGCATTGGGGTGCCAGGGATCAAACCAAGGCTGTGTGTAAGGAAAATGCCGTGCCCGCTGTACTGTCTCTCTGAACTTGCCTAGTAAGAAAGTTCACTAGACCCCTTCCCTGCCTTGGTTGCCACTGTTACTTAAAATAAAGTACAGGGAAGCAGGGGGTAGAGCTCAGTTGTGGCCTTGCCGCCCACTGGGTAGGAATCTCATTCATTCCTGCATATTCTGGTTATAATGCTCATTGGGGTCACTGTGGGGTTCACACAGGTGCTGGATGGGGGATTGGATGAAGTGGATTGGGGGAGGGGTCGCTGCACTCCTGGTCTCAGTGCTCACATATCTTTCCAGTGGAGGAGCCCGGCAGGGTTCTAGCCTTCAGCAGCTGTGCAGTCACACAGGGTTCTGTGTCTTAGAGCTCTGTCATTCTGGTGAGAGGCCAGGGACAGCACTGGGCCGATTCAGACAGCACCTGGGAGTACCCTCACATTCTTACACTTGCAAGGAAACTGCCTTCTGCCACAAAGCTCTTCCTGGGGCATCAATCCCCCCCACCCCCCAACAAAGGAGATCTTGCAAATAAAAGGTGTTTTTCAAAATCATAGTGCTTCAGAATCCTCAGGCTGTTTGTTGCTCCATCTCTACCTGCCTTTCAAAGCTTTTGCTGCAGTCAGGAAACGTGCCCATGTCATTCTAGCCACTGCCTTGGTTTCCACCGGTGCAGGCTGCAGCCTGGAATTCTGTCCATGCTTAAGTGCCAACTGTGGTACTCCTCAGTCTCCAAAGAAGACTGGTACAAGGGCAGGATTGTCCTTCCCTCTGGGTACCCACAGAACCTAGCAGAGCACCTGGCTTTTAGAATTTCATATATTAACATGAATTTTGAGCTTCTTTATCAAGGGGCCTCGATTTGCTTTTCTAACAACAACAAAGTGATTTTCAGGAGGCTTGAGGAGAATAAACAGAGTATTTGAACAGGATGGCATCAGCAGTGCCACTGGCATTTTAGTTTAGGGACCATCTACAGATCCACAGGGACCTGCTTCTGGCTTCCTGACTTGTTTGTTACTGGGGTTGTTGTGTCTTGAACTCAAATTATAGTCCCTTCTAGTTCACATTATTTATTTTTTTAAAGTAAAACAGATTTTCTTTGGAGGTATTTGAAGGGGAGAAGGAAGAGAGAGTGGGAGAGAGTGGAGAGTAATGCGCTCAAGAGAGAGTGAGGGCTTTTCCAGGGATGGAGAGAACCACTACACACATCCCAGCATCAGAGAGAAAAGCATGAAAGTACACATCGCAGAGGGGAGACGTGGGCGACACATGTACGTGGGCGCCACGTGTGCTCGGCCAAGTGCGTGCAAACAGAACATGGGCTTGGGCAATAAATGTGCCCAATATTGATATTAAGTGTCCTTTCTCATTAGTATTGACAATAATGGGCTGAATGGAATGATTAGAAGTTAAGTAGGACAGACATTTAAAGCAGATTTTGAAAACACCTAATATATTATTCCATTAGGGCAAACTGGGATCTTAACTACTAGACTTAATAAATGTAAATAAAATGCAACTCATAAATGTTTGGAAAAGTCTCATATTATTAACATCAAATGCTAATCAAGGTCTACATAGGCCTAGCAGAACTTGGTCATTTTAAATACAAGTTTCCTTTTTTTCCCCTGAGTTTGTTTCCAAATTAAATAAATAATTGCTATCAAACTCATTGCGATTCATTTCCCTTGTCCTATGAATGTGACCTAATAGGAATTATGATCTTGGACCAATACATAAGTTCACAAAAACACAAAAAAATGATCACAAAAGATCATTTCTCATGATCTCACATATCAGACAGATGCAGACCTCTCTTGGGGTCTGTGTCCTGTCACCCTGGATGTCCTACAATGCCACCTAAGATAGAGAGAATGCTGGGAAATGGAAAATGGAACAGAGCAGAGATTATATGTTTAAGAAAAGAAATGACAAGAATGAGAGGCAAAATAAATGACAACAGATAAAAATGGAATAAAAGAGAGAGGGAAGGAAGGAAGGGAGGGAGTAGGGAGGGAGAGAAGGAGGGGAGAGGAAAGGAGGAAGGGAGGAAGAAAGGAGAAATCCTGAGTGTAATTGTGTTAATGTACTCATATACTTTTACTTCATTGTTCTACCTCTGTCAGTCTGTCCAAATACAAAGAGAACCACAGTTACTCCTGTGTTCTCCAAATCCTTACCCTCAGCTGAAATTGGTGAAAATGTTTGGTGAGCCTAATTTTTTTTCAAAAGGGATATATTTTACAATAAAATTTACTTTCTGGTGAGAAGATAGACTTTTACCGATCTAAAGGATTATTATCCTATTTTATCGTAATATCCGGTGAATTGCAGAAAAGGTCCCTTTAATACACTGGCTGCAGCTACTTGTTAAAATGAGAAATGGGCTGTTGAAAATCTAAGGCAAAGACAGGTTGCCTAGAGTTTTTGACTCTTGCATTTTCAAAAACCAGGAACAAACTCCTTTGCAAAAACACTTAGGCAGTATCTTTCTAAGTAAAAAGAACTGTAAGTTTGCTGCACTGATGAAAAGAACACTAGGAAGAATCTTAATTCTCTGCTACTAAGAAAAGAAATTTGATTTATGGTTTTCAGTGCCTTGATTCTTTGGATACCAGCTACCTGCTTTGCTGTTCACTTAGCTGATTTTTGTAGCTGAGAGACACCACGAGAGATGAATTTTACTGGGGCTGAAAAAGGAGGAATACATATTTCATGGAAAAACTATTGTTTCTCTTGGGGCAACGTTCTGCATGAGGATCATGCAGAAACTTTTCTTTGTCTTTTTTTTTTTCTTTTTGAGTCACACCGGTGATGCACAGGGGTCACTCCTGGTTTTGCACTCAGGAATCACTCCTGGCGGTGCTCAGGGGACCATATGGGATGCTGGGAATCGAACCCAAGTCAGCTGTGTGCAAGGCAAAAGCTGTGCTATCACTCCAGCCCCTCAGGCAGAAACTTTTTATGCATTACAAACAATTCTTCTTTTAAAACACAGATACATAAGTTCCTCCTTTTACCTCGTTTTCAAAATGAAGCTTAGTACTGTATTTCATGAACAGTTTGGATGAGAAAACAAATAAAAGGAATTTCTGTAGAAGTTCCCCAATTCCCCCCAGAAAACATTGAAAGGAGTGATCTTAAGTGACAATTTTCCAATGTCCCAAGGAAAAAAGAGGGGAAACTGCAGGAGAGTTTCAAGAATCACAAGACCAGGATTTTGCATCTTGTCAGAAAATCTGCACTGTTAGTAAAACCTGGGGAAGGGCTGGCACGGCCCTGAGTCAGCAGAGAAATGCCACCCACAGTCACTGACTTGCTTTCCGCAGTGGCTTGGCTGGCCCTGTTTTCTCTGGAGGGCTCCCCAGCTAGGCCCATATGCAGAGTGTTTCAGATGAGAAACTGGATGTTTTGAAAATTAAAATTAAACAAAGTTGCAGAGATTTAAAAGAAGTTTACAATGATGATTCTTGGCTTCTTACCGGGGCTGAAAGTCATTTTTTTTTCTGTTGAATAAATAATATTACCCACATATTAACCACCTAATAGTTTTTAAAGGCCTCAAACAGCCATCACCATCCCTCTGAAAAGAAGCACACTTCTTTTAAAAGACCACGGTTAAAAGATGAGGGGAAAGAGTCCCATTAAAAGAGGAAGCAAAACACAGTTTCAAGGTCTGTTTCCATGAGGTAATGCACACTATCGACTAATGGTCAGAGAACTCCAATCTATACTGAGATGAGGGATGAAGTTAAAGCAGGTGGCCGGGGGAAGTTAGAAACCTCGCCTTACAACTCACTGCATTACTGTGTTGTTGAAGTCAAAGAAACAGCTAGAAATCAATGAAAAGTTTTGTTGATCTGACACAGGAACTTAGGCACAATGAGTTGGAAGTTATGGATCCTCCCATTAGGGGTGTGTGTGTGTGTGTGTGTGTGTGTGTGTGTGTGTGTTAGCTAAGAATCTTTACAGCACTCACAATCATTTCTGGGTAGATGTATTTCTGTTTAGCTATTTTATCTTTTCTGTCCCCCCTCTGAAGAAAATATTTCCAAGTCTCCATTCAGACCCCAAGAAAGTTCATTTGCAGTAATACGTGCAGTATATCTGTTCACTGAATTCTGAATGTCTTCCTTTACTCATAATAACACAAATAATTTTTTATCACATTATTTGCTGCATTTCTTCTAAACACAGTTTCTTATATGTGGAGGAACTCAGTTATGGGGTACACTCAATACAGCCTTTATACGTGGGTGAGCTCAGTTAGGGGAGCACTAACATATTCCCTATTCTCTCCTAAGTTGAAATGCAAGTGCTTTGATTTCAGGAGTTGCTCGTGAGGTCCAGAGGTCAGAACTGCAAATTTGTTGTGCCTCCTGTCAGTAAATGTAGGGCTCTGGGGGTTGTCGGTCCTCAAATCCTAATTCATCACTGCCAAGTCTTCACAGTGCAAACTAGGTGTGGTACGGAACAGAGTGTCAAACAAACACCAGTGGCTCAGAAATGATATCCTTTCCCCGGTAGCTATATACATTGTGGATATGTGACTGGAATATTTAAAACACCTGTTCACTTGGAACAAAGCCAAGTGTGTAATACATTAGAGTGTTGTTGGCTCACTTCCAAGAGAATGTATCATTACTGCCATCAAAATACTGAGGGAACCAGGGCAAAGATACACACTAAAAGCAATGTAAGGTATGCATGTTTTTTTAAAATGTTAACAATATCATCACACTAAATACTGTTGACTGGCTAGTGCTTTAATGAAATCAATTATATGTTTGTTTATTTATTTATTTATTTATTTATTTTTTGCAGCAGAAAAGGAACTGGCAATGTACGGATTCGCAGGCCTCAGCTTTGCTAATTATTTTCAATGCTTTAAAATCTCAACCTATCCCCACCTCCATTCATTTGTCTAAATGCACTCTTCCCTGGATACCTAATCGTTCAAAGGAAACACCAGGGAATAAATTATATCCTAGCTCTATTAGAGTTCACGACAGAATTGGGGGTGGAGGGATGCCCTTCTATTTGACAGCAGTCCCGTTACTTTTCTTTTCTATTGCTTTGGACTTTACTTCAGAGTTGATTCTCGGTTTTGACCTCTCTCTGTACTTTTCCCCAGTTTTCAAATCTGCATAATGAAGATCTTACCTTTGGAAAATTCCCTACCTCACAACAAGAAAGTTAGACATTATAACATTTAAAGACTGTGACTTTTGTATACATGTTGTCACAGAATATAGTCATTTCAATTACTATGTTCTCTTTCACAAAAAGAGTGAAATGTTTATGTTGCCTGCATTTATACATGCAGGAAAAAGTAGCAGAAAACATGTTCCTATCACTTCCCAACATGCACTAAATAGCTATACAATGAGGTTATGTAAATTCATTTTTATGCCAAGACCAATAGTTAGATGATTCGTTATTCCATTGTGCAGTTAGCTGAAAGTGAATGGTTTAGAAATTTGCCTGAAAGCACAAAGTTTATGACAGTGATAAAAATCAGGTTTATATGACTCCAAAACTTATACTGGTCCTTATTTCCACATCACAGTCTTTTAATAAATGGGTTGGGCTTTTGGATTATAAACATGAGAGTGTCAGGATCAAGTTTTTATATCTGGCAGTTTTTCATCCAGAATTTTGAACTTTTTGATATGGCCATTCAAAATTGTGCATTGGTACCTTCTAAATGTATAGATTCTAATTTTTTCTCAATTTGACATAGTGACATCTACATGGTTTAAATATCTCTCCTGAGGTCACTATAATTTGCTCTAAGATGCAACAGTCCTCAGAGAAAAATTTGTCCATATTATTAGTGCAAAGTAAAATTACATGCAAATTTCATAACAACTTGTTATTTATTATAATCATAGATGTTTATAGTGACACAAATGACTGGAAATATGTAAGTCTGAGGAGAGATATCAGGCCTTGTTTAGTATTCACACATATACATATGTCACCTATAAAAAAGGAAATATTTGGTACTTCCACTCTTTACAACTAAATTGCTTCTGTGTAGTTATATTTGCCAGTAGAATAATTTTTGAATTGATTTTTATTATGCTGTTCAATAGCTTAAGACCATAGTGTCCTTCTTGTTTTCACTGTATTACATCTAATTCTACACCAAACATTTGGAATATTTGGTTTAACTGTTCTCTTATTTGCCTTGAAAGCTTCTCCTATTTGTGAACATTTCATGGCAGTAGATTTCATACTCTTGCTCATTTCTTCTTCTAAATCTTTGGAAAGTTGATCTTTGAAAATGTTCATCTACATTCTCTTGGTCAATTCACACACACACACACACACACACATATATATATATACATATATATATATACACATATATATATATATCTTCCTAAACCTGACCTGTTTGAGACCAAGAATAACTGTACTCTGCTTCCTAGCAATTATCATGTGATTACAAGGAAGCCACCAGTACCCTTACCATCGTCGTCATATCACCAGAAACCTTATCATGTTTGTGCCAAACTCTGTTCCATTTTACAAATGCTCAGCATTGAATATACTTACCAATTATGTTCAAAGTATAATTATTTACCCCTATTTACAAATGAGGGCACTGAAGCACAAATGAGATTGAGTAACTTGTATGGAAGCGTAAGGACTGAACCAATGTTCCCAAACACCACTAGGTGACTCCCACAAACATCTCACAGGTACTCAATAAGGTTCTTCTGTCTAGTCCATTGCTCTGTGTATTTTCTACTTTAACTCAACAAAGGTCTAAAGGTCACAGACCTTGTCTTCCGAATGTCTGTCTCTCCTAGCATCATTACAAGCTTCTATTTATTCTAGGAATCTACTAATGTTGCTTGAACAAAAATGTAACAAAATAAAGCTGGAAATAAAATTTTTAAACAGGCATACTTTACAAAGAAGGCCACTTTTAATTAAAATCTTGCTTGTCCTAATAATTCACAAATAAACCAAATGTCATTGATGGTAAGCAATAAAATTTCCATATTAATTTTATTGCTTTCAGATTCAATATTTCTTAACTGCAATAAGCATTTGAGGCACAGAATAAACATATTTTCTCTTGTTTAAAACAACCCTCTTCTGCTATTTTGGCTTCTACTCCCAATAAATAATACTGTAGACATTTCAAATCCCCAATGATTAGGTTGTCAAATCAATATCAGCTACATAATACATAAAGGATGGATGCAAATTTTATAGCAGAGAAATTAATTATTAATTTACATGCTTACTGTAACAAAATTTTGTTGTCAGCTTTTTTTGAAGTTTAACAGTGTTTGAGCCAAGATCAATAAATGATGGATGAAAATATCACTATTTATGGTAAAAGTGCTACTAAAACAAGGACATTATTTGATGTCTGTGAATGTTATACAATCTGTTTAATGCAATAATTCATGTTCTATCTCTATATGATATTCTGGTATAGTGAAAAATTGTCTATTTCTAGAAATAATAAAATGATTTTAGCAACCAAAAAAACTGAATAGTTTTCATATTACAAAGATTTTCTTGGAATCAGGATTCTAACATTAAAGGTGATTTTTTTCTCCCCAATTCAAATTTATCCTGCATAATAGCAGAAATGAATCGACAATAAATTTTTGTTCAAAAGTGTGCATATAAAAGGCTTTGTCTGCACGCAGCTCTCAGTGGCTCACTATCTAGGTTGAAAATGGTTATGCAGGGTTGTATGTCCTATTTTTCCATGCCTGCAGTAAAGATACAATATGGGAATTCAGCTTGGTAATTACTAATACACCACACAGACACAATTACACCCTGTATTCTGCATGAAGGAATCACTTGTGGTCTGCATCCATTACAAAGAGCAGTAGGGGGCCACCAGGCAAGGAGACAAAATGCTTTACAAGACGGAAGGAGACTAGAAGAGTCGATGTACACAGTACAAGGACCTTGATTCTTCTAGCAATGATTTAAGTCTCTTTCCATCAATTATTGCCCTTTGTCTCGAGAGTCTTATCACCAGCAGCATTACAGGAACTGAGCACAACAATGCTCAAACCCGTGCAACCCCGTGAACTGTGCTGATATTTCCACACCCTGTTGCTATGTTTGACCTGGTTATTCAGATTACTTAAGCAAAACAAAATGGGGCCAGGGTGGGGGCAAACCGTTACCATTGCAAAACTGGCCTGTCTTTTTTTTTTTTTTTCTGGCTTACTCACAATTCCATTTCTTTCGACTGAAAACTATCCTCGTCTCGAATCATTACTTTTCAGGGTAATTTTGACTGCATTTTAAAAACTGCAAGTGAAAAAGTGCTGGGTGAAAATTATAATCGTAAGAAAAAGACTAAATATTGGTATATCAAGGGGATATATATGCTTAACAAGAGAATTTTATATCCCAGGGAGCTAAACTAAAATAAGTCAGCTGCTCTCTTTAGCTACAATGAGTCACAGGGATAATTTTCTTTCTGCGAAACTCTTTAAAGTTTTGAATTTAATTGCAAGCAGTAAGCGGCTTTTATTATAGCAGTTTCCTCTTAATTATTACATGATGTACGTTATTTTACAATACTTTCATTTAAGATGCTTTTAAAAAATACATCTTACAATTATGAAATTTTAAGACCTCTAGGAAAGTTTAGTTAGTTATGGCAGTTTGTCAGGTTCTGAGAAACAAAGACTTGTCTTTCAGAAAATGTTTACAACCTATGAAAAAAATGTATCCCGGGGCTAAAATGTTTATTGGCACCTACAAGTCTGAAGAAAGGGACAGGCCTGTGGTTTTTTGAGGGCACTTTATCATCGCTCGCATTCTCAAAGGTTTCTCTCAATGAATAGAACTGGATTACTCAGCCTCCCATTCCACGCCTATTCCTCTCCATTTTCCTTGGCAAGACGGAGAGCCAGGCTATTTTTAGTTAGGCAGCTTTCTATTTTTAGACAACTACCAGTTAGAAGACATTTGTTAGGAAAAAATTTAAACACACACACACACACAGACACACACACAGAGACACACACAGGCACACACACACACACACACGCGAACGCACAAAGGGAGGAGGGAAAGAAGCTTCCCTTCACATATTGTGAAGCAGCCTTCAACCTGTAACTCCAGGCATTTCAGCTGCTTTCAATCTTGGAAAAATAAAGAAAAATTCAGAGTTCAGGGTTTTAAAAATAAACCTACCCTCTGGCAAACAGACCAAAATACAACAAGCTGTTACTATGTGAAACAGTGACTACAAAAACAAAGAACATTCTCCAATGATTAAACTGCGAGAAAAGTTGTAGAGCCATTAGGTTATAAGAATGTTACATAAGCATGTAGCAATTTTCCAGCCTCTCAGCCAGATGTGGGGGGTGGGGGTTAGAATTTGAGTGTGTGTGTGGGGGGAACACTTCTGTAAAATCAAATCAAGGACGGTGAGATGTAACTTTAAAGTTTCCACTCTCAGCAGAAACTTTTATCAAACTTAAAGGCAATCATAGTCCCTGCATTTTTCTAATATTTGTTTTCTGTAGAATTTCTCTAAAAATTATAACCACATGTTTACGTAGAAATCACATATTAAAAACTTCAGTGCCAATGGGAGCCCAGAATAAAGGCAGCTACATTTACACATCACAGGTAAGTCAATTTTCATATATCTATGTTCTTTCTTATGTTTGAGTATCATCACGTTTTGTCACTTTCTTTCTTTAATTAATTATGAATTTTTTTTGGGGGGGTCACACCTGGTTGTGTTTACTCTTGGCTCTACTCAAGGGTCACCCTGGGTGGGGTTCACGAGACCACTCAGGTAGCCAGGAATAAAATCTGGGTCAGATCTGGGCAAGGCAAGTGTGTGTTCCCTGCTGTACTATCTCTCTGGCTCCCAGTTTTAACTATTTACTCTAAGTGGGTAGCAATTTGCAGATCAACTTATTCTACTTATACAAAGTCATTCTTTTGTCTACAAGATGTCGGTAGCTCATCTTTTTAAAAAATAATTAAATAATAAATAATTAAATCACCGTGAGATGTACATTCACCTCATTATCCCACGGCACTCCATTCAGGCCCCTGTTAAGAGTCACAGAGGCGCTAGCGATAATACTGCATGTGTGACGCATGGTCTTCATCATATCTGCTGAAAGAACAACCCCTGTGCATGTGTCGGCCACACGGAGTTACTGGCCAGGGGGAGCAGTGGACGTGCCGTGATCAGTTCTCACATTTCTTACACGCTCAGCACAACGTTCTGCACATAGAGAACATTTCATAAATGCCTTGGAAGAGATAATCAACTCACTGGCCTCTGAGATCTTCTCAATGTGTTTAAAATATTAAGTTACTTAAATAGCAGGGCTATAGCTTTTCATGAATGATAGTTACTAATGTAATATTTTAGATAAGTATTCCTAAACTTAGAATTTGTTGCTTTGACTCTCCTAGGGTCAAACAGTTTTTATGACTTGAACTTTCCCCTTGATCTTGAAAATAAAAACATCTTTGGTAACGTGGCTGCTTACTATGAACTCTAATCAGCGTCTCAGCCCAGGGAAGAAGGCTCAGCGTTGACAACTCAGAGGAATGTGAAGCCCCAGAAGCTTAACTGCCTTGCCCCAGGTCTCCTTGTTCCAGAGAACTAGTGTGCAATGATTTTCTACAACTAAAACTTAATTTACTCAAAATTTATGGGCCTTTCAAAGTTCTGTTTCCAAAAGGCAAAATTTAAAGAGGTGGTCTGAACTTTCTTGATAGTGCCTCGATTATCGTCTTGAGGAAACCCCACCGTTTGGATTTCTTTCCCCACTCCTCTCTCCATCCAAGCAATTATTTCAGAACTCCCACATTTAAGGAGAAGCCAATCATGAAGTTGGAGTGAAGATAAAATTCCTCACATACCTACAGAGCAAAAATCAGAAGAAACCTCCCTTAAGGATGCTCTTTTCAAATGTCCTTTTGGGAAAAAAAAGTCAGCACGGGCCTAATCTTGTTTTCTTTCCCTTCCTCCATTTTCTCTTCTTTCTCAGGGTAACTCCAAGCATCACTGTTCCCTCCATCTTCAATTCCTGCTCTCCAAAATCACCTTTTCTTTCAGAAATGCTCTGTGTCCAGGAAGATATGCTGACTGAGTGACTTGGTTGGGTTTCCGGAATGGGTGACTGTACCTGGCGCTGACCCTGTACAACGGGTACCAGTGAGTGTTTGGGTAGGAATGAAAGGTGCTGGAACCATGCCAGTGTTCTTGCCATTTATGCTGTATCCATCAATCATCAGTTCATCCCTCAGGGAACAAGGACCCTAGATTCACCCGTTTCATTGCTTACATCAAAATAGCTCTACTGAATGATCCCTGGTGATGGGCATTTCTGAACGTGCCTTGACCAATGGGAGGTCCCAGTCATACCTGGCTACTGAGCGCTTCACATGAGACTGAAGAAGGAAACTCCTGAGTTTTAATTGATTTAAGCAACTACATAGCTATTAGCTTCTTTATTGATTAGTGTCTATCTACATCATTTCATCCAACTGGTTACATTTCCAAAGGGAATTCATAGGACAGAAAAGATTAGATTTATCACTGTTAGGACATAGTCTTTAAAGATACTATTTATTTACAAATATGTACAATAATTTGAAGGAGTTTAGTATTTTGAACTAAGAAGAAACAGACGTGAAGTTTGTTATTAGGTTAGTAGTTCATTCCTGGGGGAACGCTAACCTTAGTTTTTCTCCCTGAAATGTTACATTGGAGGTCACAGTGATGGCATTTGGTTATGATGAAGGAGAAACATGTGTACTATTTTGAAAAATAAAGCATTCAATCCAGAAGTTCTGGAATAAGCATTAGCATTATTAATTAATATATGAGGCTTTTGCAGATAATAATATTTTCTTATATGAAAAAATTACCCAGAAGCTCTAAATAGTTACTGAGTTTATTTACTAAAACATAAAGATAAGAGATTTAATTGATATGAAGAGGCTTTCAGAATCTAATTAACCTCCTCGCTAGTCATTAACTCTATGACCTTTAGAAATAATTGACAGGTAATTTCCCCCCTTAGTCAAACTTCCATCAGGCTAAATTTCAGAGTAACAGAATACAGTAAATTATATAGAGACAAGCGTGGATAATATGCCAAACAGTTACTAGCAGAATGAGATATATTTCCAGTAATATAATCTATCTACCTAATCCATTATACAATGCAGCATTTCACCTAATTATAGTCTTTAATGATGGAGTCTTAACTTCTCTCCGAGAATATCCTATGAATTTTTCTAAATTATAATTCTTACTAATTTTCGTTTTTGTGGTAGTGCTCATGGCTTATACTTGGCTTTATGTCAAGGATCATTTCTGGAGGTGCTCAGGGGACCATATGTGGGGCTGGCAATCAAAGTGGGGTCCACTGTGTACAAGGCAAGTATCTTAACCCTTTCACTATTTTTTAGCTCCCTCCCCTCTTATAAATTATCTAGATCATGAAGAAAACAAGGAAAACTGAGATGTTAGGACTGTCCACAGCTGTGGGACACCACTGACTGATCGTTTTACACTGCTCCAGAGTCCAGTGCAAAATTTTCCTCAACATATTCCATGTAGTCACTAATAGTTAATACGGACCTTGGAGATGTGGGATTCACGACAGTCACTTACATCACTAAGTAACGATCTTTTTATAATACATTTCAAAAAATAAAAGAAGGAAAGCATAGTTCTCACTAAATCATTAATCTCACAAATACAATTAAAGATTCTATTTTATGATGTAGTTATATGAAATGGCCATCAAATAGACTTTGAACTGCAGGCACAGGGAAACAGTACTTTGGAAAGCAAAGTCTCCAAGTTTGGTTTCCAAACACAGCATCAGCTTCACCTGGGAACCTGGCAGAAATTCACTCAGAGATCCTGCCTCAGACTGTGTGAATCAAGGAATCCTCAGCAAGGTTCCGCTCATGCACACAGGGCCAGAGGCATTTCATCTGAGACTCACTGATCCTTCACATCAAACCCTCAGGAAGTACCTAAAGGTTACTTTTCTCTTGGTCAGGGCCCACTGGTTATTGGTCTGAAAGTCTTCAACTTTCTACTAGCAATCTAAGTAACACTAAAAGTTGTATTTCCATGTGGTCTCCTGTACCTAGTTGTTTTTTCTTAGCAACAACAAATGTTATTATTTCTGGTTCACTTAGACCACATCTGTCTGCAATGAAGACATCTGGGTAAATTTTATTTAGACTACAATGATCATCAGTAAGTTGCCTTATGTATATACCCATATATATGTAAAGTAGTGATTAAATGTTTCTAGCATGCCATACATTGAGCTGGCAGCTGGCATTAGAGAGATAAATAAAACATCATATCATTCAGGAAAGGAAAACAGATTTATAATAATGATTTATAAAAAACAACAACGCCACAAGTGAAATTATAAACCTCCTTTGATGAAAAGATACCATATTTTATTCTGACTCTAGGCAGAACTCTGAAATTATTTCTAAAACTTCCTGTTTTAATATTACAATTATATCTTCAGTATTCAATCCTGAGAAATAAGAAAGTTCCATACTTGATATTGTACCTATAACTTTGAAACCAAACAATGTTACTTTTATTTAAGGACAACCCATGATAGCTAGAATATAAGTCTTAGTTCAAATACAGTGGCCTTCACTAAGTCCCACATACCATGAAATCTGCAAATATTATTTAACAAATGGACAATTAAAATCCAGTCTAATTATTTATCCCCCTTTATATCCAGATACCGGGGGTTGGGGGGAAGACACATGAGGACCTTGGTTGTTCTAGTTCAAGTAGGTTAGAAAAATAATGATAAAATCAAGGTGATTGATAATGTTAAGGAAGTTACATCACTAACAAAAGTGCTGTATATTTTGAAAACAGCTGTCTTTCCCACTCCTACCATTATTAAGTAATATTCTTTTGATGCTGTGCTAGTACTAATGCTTATAAGCCATTAGAGCTTATTATAACAGATGAGAGAAAATTTAGTTTTATTGCCTTTTGCATATAACTTAAGTAATCTAACAAGCACTTTATTTGTTCAACAATGATTATTTTCTTAATAAACAAGATGTGAAGCAGCTTTTCATGTTTACAAAATATATGCAAATTAAGCAAGAGCATTATTTTAAAAATGAATGGGTCTTCAAATTCAATATATAAAATTCTATTGTTATTTATGAGAAATGTAAATGCATTTTTAGACCCATTACTTTTACACTTTAGGGAACAAATATAAATGTGATTTACAGAGACTAATAGAGGTCCTTGAAAAATATGTAAACAAAAACGAACATTTACAATTTAGAAAAAATTTCACAAAATCACTTTTCCTTCTTTTTTCCTTCGAAGCCTCATCATGGAAGGTGTAGATACTTTGTTCCTTTTTGAATATTATATATTGAGATGTTATTATGCATTTATAGCAGCAGCAGGCAGGAGAGAATTACTAAGATGCTGGTAATAAGAAGTACGCTGTCCAAGTCTTTGGACAGGGATGTCATTCAGGAGTCAGGACACAGATCTTGCATGGAGAGGACCCAATTTCCATCCCTGACACCACATGTCCTCTTCCCCAGCACCATGGTGTGACTATGTTGGTCCCCAACGGTGGGGACCCTGCCAGTGCTACAATGCCAGCCACGCACTACATTATACAGTTTAGTGGCCAAGTGCCACTTAGAAATGTACTTGGAGGAGGGCGTTGGGATAGGGGTCCCCCAAGAAGTGCTTGGGAGCTCCTCTCCACACACACAAAATACAATTTTACTGTCTGCTATATCCCAAGATTCTTATTTCTCAAAATTCTCTCACAAAGAAGAAATTGCTTTTCTACACTTGATCTTAACAAAAAGGCCAAGAAGCCATGAAACTGCTTTTCTGAAGAAAAGAGCTTCTTACTTATAAAGTTAAATACTGGATCATGCTGCTTCAAGTACAAGTAAAGCACAAACAAGAGAAAACTACCATCGTTTTTGGACACAATCTTCAAACTAAACAAACATACAAAATCACCAATACTATTCCCCAGCTTCAGACACAGCACTCCAGTTTAGCCTGGATTGCTTGCAGTTGTTTTCTGACCAGGTAGTAACTTGACCATCTGCCGGAGGTTATGAGTTTAGGGATAAAATATGCTTCTAGTTTGATGTGAATGTGCAGTTACAAATCAGTGTCTCTCAAAATTAACATTATGCTCTTGGTTCTACAATCTCAAGGCTACATTTCACTTCTGACACACCCTCCTCAAATTTCACTTTGAAGAATTCATCTTACGGATCTGAGAAAACAATTATTTATTTTCCTAATTTTTATTTTAGTTCTTGAGACTTGAAAGTTCTACCTATATTGTTGTTTCTTGCCTTGAATTGGCTAACTGCAGCAAACACAAAAACTCCTTATGTCTTTAAATATTCTAACAAGGAATAAACTTCTCCAAGCATACTAAAAAAGAATTTGAAGGGCTGGAGCCATAGCACAGCGGGTAGGGCGTTTGCCTTGCATGTGGCTGACCCGGGTTCGATTCCCAGCATCCCGTATTGTCCCCTAAGCACCACCAGGAGTAATTCCTGAGTGCATGAGCTAAGAGTAACCCCTGTGCAACGCTGGGTGTGACCTAAAAATCGAAAAAAAAAAACAGAATTAGGGAGCCTATAGTCAGTTTAAACACATACTGAGAATAATGATTGTGCCTCATTTTTCACTTTGCACTCTAGACTAGATCTGTTCCATCAAACTTTCTGTGATGATCAAGTTAGTCTCTCTTGTCAGGCTCATTGCTAGCCACTAGCCACTTGTGGCTAATGAACATTTGAAATGTGGTTAGTTCAAACCGGGAACTAAATCGAACATCTTATCTATTTTTAATTCACTTCAATGTGAATAGTCATTTGTAGCTAGTGGCAACTAAATGAGGCAGCACAGATCTAGATTATTTTAGTTTTTTGAAATGTTTTAATAAAATGAATTAAATTTTACTTATTTTATTGGATATCCAAGAACACCTTTTACACTATAAGTAACATGTTATATGATAATCTATACTGTTACAAACTATCTTTCCTGTTTATTTGGTCTACAAATATAATCTGAGGTTGTAAAAATGCCCAAACCTCAAATGGAAAATAAAATACGCCCTGGGGCTGGAGCGATAGCACAGCGGGTAGGGTAGCATTTCCTTGCATGTGGCCGACCCGGGTTCGAGTCCTAGCATCCCATATGGTCCCCTCCGAGCACTGCTAGGAGTAATTTCTGAGTGCACGAGCCAGGAGTAACTCCTGTGCATTGCCGGGTGTGACCCAAAAGGAAAAAAAAAAAGGTGTAAAAAAAATAAAATAAAATACGCCCTGTCCCTGAATTCTAGATGTTTAAAATCTAGTATAGAACAGGCAACAGATAACAGCTTCACTAGTGTCCTGATGAGGAAAATAGAGCACAGTACGACTGTAACATAGAAAAGGCACCTAATTTAAATTATGGGGAGTTTCAGGAAGGCTTTCCGAAAGTCCGAATTAGGAAATGATTTGAGTGACTAATATGTAAAAGCCAAGCAAGACTGCTGAAGATAAAATAAGGAGTGTTTGGAGACCATAAAAGACAGTAAACATGTTTTGGTAGTCGATTATAATGGTAATGGTGGGGGTGATAAGTAGAGGGAAAAATGCAAAAGGTGTGGCTTAAGAGGACGAGAAATATCTGAGCCAGATCATGCACAGCCTTGTGAGCAATCTGAAGGCCAAGAGTCCTTGAAGGGCCTTGTTTTATTTATATCTCCAGGCATTCCATGGCACGCAGCACATGGTAGGAATCCAGCAAATCTGGGTTGAGGGAATGTATGGAAGAAGGAAAATTCAACAAATAACCAAACAAGTGAATTCACTTAAAAACAAAAACAAAAGCAAAAACTGTATACATATAGAGTAATCATAAAAATAATTTATATCTTTATTTTTAGAAGAATAAAATTAGAACCTATTTTATTGGTTTATGTACAATGAAAGCTCAAGTGAAAAAGAAAAAAGTTAAATTGAGATGTTGGTATATAAGATGTTATATGTTTTAGGGGTACAATTTCACCCCTCTTCTAAATATATGTTATCACATCACACTCAGCACCAAAATACCAAAATTCCTGCCCTTTTCCATTCTTCCCTTCTGGTAACATCATCTCTGTTGTCAGAGTCCAAAAGCTTATTTTTTAAATTTTGTTTGTCCCTTATTTTGCTTCTTTGTATCCCATAATGTGGGTGACATGATACAGTAATTATTAAATAGAAATTTTGTTTGTTTGTTTTGCTTTTTGAGTCACACCCAGCGATGCACAGGGGTTACTCCTGACTCATGCACTCAGGAATTACTCCTGGCAGTACTCAGGGGACCATATGGGATGCTGGGAATCAAACCCGGGTTGACCACGTGCAAAGCAAATGCCCTACCTGTTGTCCAATCGCTCCAGCCCCAAATAGAAATATTTTTATATTTTATGTTTTAACTCTATTTCTACATTTTATAATATAGTTTGTAAAGAAGCTTACTCCCACATTTGCTGCAGTTGCTTTTCAACAAAAATTTCATGCATACATTTTCTTCTTCTTTTTTTTGCCTTTTGGGTCACACCCAGCGATGCTCAGGGGTTACTCCTGGCGGTGCTTGGGGGACCATATATGCTGGGAATCGAACCTGGGTTGGCAGCAAGCGGCCACGTGCAAGGCAAACACCTTACCCGCTGTGCTACTGCTCCAGCCCCTCATGCATACATTTTCACTAAATGATGCAAAGTTTTTCTATATCGTCCTGTGGCATTGTGATAAAATAAAATTATTAAGAGATTTATGGTCTTTCCAGACCTAATTCGGGTCTTATTTCTCACAGTGCAAAAAGACTCTGTGATACAACCGTTCTTAGATGTCTAAATCCAAGCAAGATTTGGGTGATAACACTTCCTCACCCCCCCATACATAGTCTACATACTCAATGTTCTTGCACAATTATTGTATCTGAAGAATAAAAGCAAACCGAACAAAACCCACTAATAATCCTCTACAGGGACAATGGTGCATAAAAGGTTTCTTCTGTACCTGTACCGGTCACATCTTTTTTTTTTTTTTTTTTTAATTTCCTAGGGAGCAGCAGAGAGCTCATGCGAGACTCCCTAATGTCCTTCACACATAGTCTGTCAACTACTGACTCACACTGGATAAACAGCTCCAAGGAATTGAGTTGCACCACTGCTTGAAGACACTGAGGGATGAAGGGTTACTTCCTGGCCAGAGGCTAAATGGTATTTCCATACAGGCTTTACAGTTAGAAAATGTCTGATAACAGAGGCCCTTCACTTCAGGAGCTGTGCTCATCGCTCCATGGTCCTCCAACGGTCCCAAGTTGATTTTGATATGTTCTTACATCCTCTACAAGAATGTCTGTCTTCTATTATTTCAGAATCCCATGCACAAGGCTAAGCATAAGTCAGCACTTCCTAAATCATTGCTAAGTGGAGGAATGGCTTGGAAGCAAGTCCTGTGGAATCAGTGATCTCCAGGACACTCTGAAATGCTCAATACTGCATCTTCTTCCCCGATGAGAGACCAACATCAACTGTGAGGGTCAGAAAGCAGCTGAGCAAGACAGCCAGGAGTGCAGCCAGATCATTGGAAAAGTTAAGGGTCCGATTCCTAAGGGCATCAGAATTCCTACTGAATTTCACAACAGTCTCAGCTTTTCACTTTTTGGGTGATTATCTAGTATACTTGTCAGAAAGTTAAATAAAATGGACTTTCTTCAGAGGACTTTTTTAAAAAATAAAATAACTTTAAAAAAAAACAATGGATTAAAAATTTAACACATTTACTAAATCTGGCATATTTATGTATTGTACCTAAACAGATATTCAAGCTGCATTATAATATAATAATAAAAAAAAACTATTTCAGTCTGTCTGTTAAGTCTTTGTAAGTCTTTGTGCTATTGTAACAGTAGTGCTAATTATCAAGCAAAGACATGATAATTACGCAGAGCTTTTTTTGCTAAAAGAAGGAATCTTTTTCAACACCCACACACTGCACAATTTCCTATGACCCTGTAACACTACTCTGGTATGGCCCAGAAATTTTTATTTCAGTCTTAACTGCTAGAATCATATTATTTCTCTCTCCCCACCGATCTTTTTTTCTTGTGAGTAAACTGTTTTCAGAAGGTTAAGGGAGAGGGGGTAATAGTCCAAATGGGAAATATAAAACTAATGACCCTTCATGAAACATATTATGCTCCTCATTAAACTTACTCAGTTAAATGTACTCCATTAAATTAAAATAAATAGGATTTAAAATTTTACCCAGGAGTAGTAAACTACCTAAACTCTCAACTTCATGTTAGATCCATTCTAGAACAAATTTCTGAAGTCCCTTATGTACCACAGGTTCTCAGCCTCCAACACAATTTATGTCTTAACTGCTGCTGAGGTTTTGAAATTTAGTGTGTATAAGAATCATGTGGGGAGCCAGGATGTGGCTTTACTAAAGAGTGCATACCTTAAATGTATGAGGCCCTGAATTTGATCCCTAGCACCGAGGAGGAAAATGATGTAGGAAACTTCTTACAAATGCAGCTTCAGTTTCCCACTTCTTCTCCAAGAATCTCTACTATATTAATTTCAAAGAATTGGTACTGTGAAAACACTTCATGTCTTTTTTGGTGATGCAAATTTCATGAAGCATAGAAATTTTGCCCCTATCCTTTTCCATCATCTCTATTTTTATTAAAGTGAGAAAAAGCTAAATAGGTGGAGAATGTGTGATTCTGGCAGTGGAGTAAGGCAAACTCACTACGTATTATTTTTATCTAAAGGGTTTCTATTTTAGGCTATCAAATCTCTTGATTTGACCTGAGAGTCCCAAAATGTCTTTTCAGAGATGCAGAGCTTTAATTTCGTGATGTTAAGTGCAAGACAATAGAGATGTTGCTTTACCCTCTTTTAAAGTATTGTTTTTTGCTTTTCAAAGAATTAAATTCTAAAAACATTTAAATCAATGCCTTCATTTTTTGAGATGAGAAAAGTAGAAGCAAAAGGAAAACAGCAAGAGAAGCAACTAATATGTCATAGTAAGATAGCTCAAACAAACAGACAAAAAAACAAAAAAAAACATTCAATGCAAGACTGACTTTCTGTCTAGAGCTCGTCTCAAGAGCTGAGAAATCTGTTTCAGATATCCAGCTATCCAAGAACATGAAAGACTCAAGAGTATGTGAAGTCTCATGAAAGTCTTTAGAGTATGCTTTTTGTCATTATTAAATCACATATTATTCTTGAGCAAAGCCTTTAGAAGGGGAATTTTCTGATTTTTTAACTCCCTTCCAATTATGAGACTGGAAGCAACAAACGTTGGAAAGAATGTGAAGTGAAAGAAATCCTGGTACACCACTGATGGTACTATAAGTTGGTGTAGTCTCTATAAAAAATGGTATGGAGGTTCTTTAGCAAGCTAAAAATATAAATGACAATACTGCTATGACCCAGTACATCTTTCCCAGGCCATATATCCGAAAGAAACAAGAACACTTAAAAGAATATTTGTTCATAGTAGCATTACAGCAACTAAACATGGAAGTAACCAATAAAACTAACGAAGTGACAGATGATTGAATAAAGAAGTTGTATAGGGTCTGGAGTGATAGCAAAGTGGGTAGGGAGTTTGCCTTGCATGCAGCAGACCCGGGTTTGAATCCCAGCATCCCATATGGTCCCCTGAGCACCGCCTGGGATGGTTCCTGAGTGCACAGCCAGGAGCAATCTCTGTGCATCGTAGGGTGTGACCCAAAAAAGCAAAAAAAAAAAAAAAAAAGAAGTTGTAGTATATACAAACAATTGAATACTTCCCTGCCCTTACAATGAAACCTTTTGCATAAAATGGACAGGGATGGGGGTGTGTGATGGGATGAGAGGGTGGTTCACACCCTGTATTGTTTAGGGCTATTCTTGGCTCTAAGCTCAGCTCAGGGGTGACCACTGGTGGGGTGGTGTTGAGGTACTGCATTTTGTGCCTGGGAACTGGGTCACCACATGCAAAGGTGACCCAGCCATAATCTCTCAGGCCCAACAGATGGATCTTGGGTGACTGAGCTAAGTAGCAAAGTAGGTAAATTAAAGGCAACTACTAATGTTTTCACCCACGAGGAATATGAAAAGCTAAAGGTTAAACAACAAACAAACCTGGTCATTAATAGAGGAACAAACTCCTAGACTCTGAGAACAATGAGAGTTGCCTGAGGAAAAGTGGAGTGAGGATGGGGGTATATTAGGTGGTGGGATGGTCCTGGGACATTGATGGTGGGTCTGAAAATAATACACATTGGGTGGTTTGAGGCAACTTCCTTGAAATTCCATAATATTATAAGCCAAAGATAGATCAATAAAAAGATTTTAAAATATTTGTTTAATAAAATAAGTAAAAAATCTAGTAACTATTTTTAATTTAATCTTTCAAATTATTTGATGCTCAGGGTTCACTTCTGGCTCTCACTCAGGAATCACTCTAAGTGGTGCTCTGGGGAATATAAGGATGTTGGAAATCCTTATATGTGTAAACATCCGACCTGCTGTACTACTTCTCCAAACTCAACTACTTTTAATTTTAAGCTAATAGGATCCTACTAGATTTCACTCCATGTTAAGGACTTCTTTTGTTACCCTGACAGGTTTGTTATAACAAAGCTTTGGTAAGAAGATGGTTTATGAATATAGAATTGTGTGTGTGTGTGTGTGTGTGTGTGTGTGTGTGTGTTTGGCACTAGGTGTTAGGTTAAATGTGTGTGAGCCTGTGCAGACAAACACAAAAATACAAGATTTGAAAATCAACAAGCTCTTTCATATTGATGCTTGTTTATATATTTAAAAATTTCTATGTATACATGAATAAGATACTATCTGGAATATACAGCAGGTAAGTGTGAAAAATCATTTTAAGCTTTAAGATCAAGGCAAGCAAATAATTAAAAGTCAATAAAAAACTGTAATGGTGAGTAATGCAAATTTGAAATATATCATATTAAGTCCATTTATCATTCAGTTTTGTTTCTCTAAGATTCTTTGCTGGGCTTTGTCAGGAAAAACTTATCAGTTCAATAGTTTTGAAGAGTTATAGGTAAAACAAAGAGATAAGAACTGTTTAAGACAAGTGTTAGGGGTAAAAAGAAGATGGATGTGGAAGGCAGTTACTTTGAAAAGGATTAACACTATTCTATTTTTTTTCCATATAATTTGAGCAAACGCAGAATGGCTTTTACTCTGGAAAACTGATTCTGAGTGAAACTTCTGAAGACACTTGTAATTTTTCCTTAATTCTGGGAAACCATGAGACAACAGGATGGTGAGGAAGAAGACAAATGGGCATAGTTCTCATTATGCATCTTCCTTTTTTGGTCTGGGAAGAGGCATAAAGAAGGGGACAATGAAGCCATAGTATTTAAATAAGATACACGATAGAAACATTTTAAGGGTTTCAACCCAAACTGCGTGACAGAGTTATGCTAGCAAATCTCAAACATATTTGAGTCTTAACATTATGCTTTTTATTTTTGGCACAATAAAACAAGTTTTTAAATCTGATTTAAAAAAACCACACGAAGTTAATGCTTAGAAATTCATTCTCACCAGATTTCAGATGCTGTGTGTATTAACAGTTTTCATTGCTATATTAAATGATATAATTTTATGGGAAAACATTTCCAGGAGAATAATCGCTTTGACTTTCCCAGCAAGAATGCACTGGGAAGAATGAAGTAGAAAGACAAAACATAAATAATAAAAGTGATGTGTAAGTTTGGGGTGAATTTATTTAAAACATTGTGTTTTGCATTGACTATGACCATCATACTAGCCTATATTTGAAAAATAAATCTACATTGGGAGGGCTTGGGGTGGAGGGGCACGTTGGCAGTATTCAATGGTGTTCAGGGGCTACTCACAGCTCAACGCTGAGGGCTCACTCCTGGTGGCATTCAGGGGTCCACATGTGGTGGCACAGTTCAAACCACAATTGCCACATGCAAGGCAATTGCCTTAACTTTTGTGCTCTTTGGCCCCAAACAGATTAACAGAGGGGAAATTGGAGGGGGGCATTATGACTGAATTAGAGGTGATGTAGGGGCAGTGGAGGAGGGTCCTGAGGCTCTTAGTGGTGGAGGTTACAGTAAGTTTGAACATCTACACAGTGAACTTTTACACTATTGTAACCCCTTTACCTTAGACTATACAAAATTTAAAAAATAAAATAAAAAAAATAGGAAACGAACAGAAGTAATTTGAAAGATGGGCAGGCATGCCCAGATTCCAACTCCACAAGACCGGGATGGGGTGTGTGTGTGTGTGTGGGGGGTGTCCTGAAGATTCCTGAAGGTAGAAATTACTGAGTGAGCACACAATGGGGCTGGAGCCAGCCAGGAGCACACGTGGACGGTCTCTGCCACGCTCTCATTCACTTGCGTGACGGGAACGGGAACAAGCGGGAGAATAAACATTTGCCTCTGCAAAGCAAGACTGTGCTTGCACGTGCATGGGGGTAGGTGCGGGGGTAAAGGCGGTGGTGGGGGGGTGGGGGTGCCAAAGCCAGACCGGGGCTCAGCTCGGGAGAGCCTGGCGCTGCACGTGCGCTTACCTCCACGATGTCCGAGTTCGTCCGGCTCTCGTGCGGCTCGTTGTACTCCGTGTACTTGAGCAGCACCTTGTCCATGTCCGTGCTGGCGTACTGGAACAGCTTGTTGGTGCTGTTGAAGATGATGAGCGCGATCTCACAGTCGCACAGCACGCTCAGCTCGTACGCCTTCTTCATCAGCCCGAATTTCCTCTTCGTAAATGTCACCTGAGGGAAAGAAAAGCAAGCAAGAAGTTTTTTTTTTTTTTGTGTGTGTGTGTGTGTGTGTGTGTGTGTGTATGTTTTCTTTTTTTTAAAAAAATACAATTCAAGCTTTTTTTTTTTTTCTGAACAGGACTTTTTCCCCCCTCTGGTAAAACAAATGGTGTCGTCAGAGTTCCCAGGGCACTAACACGTCGGAGTGGGGGTGGGGGTGGGGATACATCTAAAATGAATCTCTGCCTAGAATATAAAAATGTGTGATTTCAGGCTTGTTGCTGAAAGGGACACTGTAAAAGCCAGCTTTAATGGAGGGCATTTTAAAGAAGGGGATCAGTGAATTGTTCCTTCTTCTTCTGAGCAGCTTAAAATGAACAAAAAATTAATTTCAGCATGGTTAACATCTAATGACATTAGATGTTAATATATCTGACCACATTCAGCCGGTGCATAACACTGTGAAAGTCGCATCTTAGGTATGTGTCCAGAATCCTTAAAGCTGTTTAGCTCCATGCCATGTAAGTGAAAAAACACTTGATGGCCTATGACCGCACTTCCAGACAGTGTTGTATTTTGTTGTATTTTGTTTTCTAGAAATCTAGCAGGGAGTAGGGAAGCACTTTAGCCATAATAGTGTTAGGGTTTTGGTTTCATTCTTCTGTGTATCTTTCTTCTCCCAGGCCAGAAACTGTACTGCTATCTTTGGCTTTTTCTTCTTTTAATCTAATCTATTTCCAAGTCCCATAATTCCATCCCTCAAAATGTTTCTCAGGTTCACACTTTCTTGTCTATTTCTCAGGCGGCTCTATCATTCATGTCCCTATCAGCTTCCTGTCCTAGACAATCTCCTTGTCTGGAATCATTCCCTCCTCAATTCATCTCAATCTTCAAAACCTCAGTCTTCCCGCTGTTTTTCTACTGACGAGCTGTCTGTCCACACAGCTCCCTCTTTCCCGGTGTGGAAGACTTTTGGCCAACTTGCCAATCATCACAAATGCAAATATATACTTCACTACCCCCAGTTTCATCCCTCTCGACTAGGCTCCACTCTGCCACCAGACCTGGAGATATTTTTAATTATATGCATTTAGATGGTTCAGTGTTTCCCAGCAGGTCTTCTGAGGAATATCATTTCCATAAAACACTTCTTAAGAGAAAAGCCTCATGGCCCAATAACTTTTGGGAAATGAAGCACACTGGAATGAAAAGCAAAGGCCCCTTTCAAACCCCGTTTCAGCTGCTTCCCAAACCCACGGCAGACCAGACCTTTGCTTCGTTGCTTACTTGCTTATTCAGAGGCACACACGTCTTTTTTTCAGAACTAGATTTTGAGGCAGATACTCGGGGAAATGTTAACTCGATTTAGCTTTTATTTTCAATAGAGACCATTTAAGCTATTTGTTCACGTTCAAATTAAACCTAGTGGACTGAAGTCAGCTGAATTTTATCTGCTATTTGCGTTTAGCGTCTCGCTCTAGATTCCCACTCCTATCTTGCTCATTGTCTCCAAACTCCCCAAGGATGCCCTCTGCACCCTATTATATCTGAACGTCCGGGGAATCCCCACCCCCACATGCTCAAACTCATTATCTTCACCTTCAAATCTACTCCTCTTGCTGGTTCCCCATCTCACCCAAAACTTCTGTCACCCAAATGAGAAACCTCAAGGGTGAACTTTGAATCCACCCTCCTCCTGTCCCACACACCTAAATAGATGTGTTGACAGGAACTGAGGGCTAGCAGATAGAAAACCTGACCGCCCATCTCCTCGTTTCTCTGTGCATTTATTAATACTTACTTGACCGTCACCTTTTTTTCCCCTTAAGAGCACTCTCATAGTTTTTTAATGTATCACTTTTGTGTGTAAAAGTGTAGCGCCTATTTCCTGTGATTCCAGTGTAGACTCTACAAGGATGTGTGCCATATTTGTCTCGTTCACAGCTGTATTCCCAGTCTTGAGGAGGTCTATGAATACACCATGAGGTCTATAGATCAAGAAACAAGGGGGAACTTTTCTGCAGAAGTTTTAGAAATGCTAAATTAATATGATTTATTAAATTACATGATAGCCATTTCTGTACTTGTTTGGCGACTCGAAACAGATTTGTTTTAGAAGAATTCTATACTCAATATGATCAGATTGTCTCTTCCAATTTTGAGGCAGCATGGTTTAAAGGGAAGAACATGGGATGAAGATTCAGAGGAGCTTGTATCTGAAAGCCAATGTTGCTATTTATTAGTTGTGAGAAATTCACCTATCATCTTTGAGTTTAATTTTTCTCTGTTAACATTGACCCTTACACATTGAGGGCTATATAAATACTGTATACATTACCAAGGGCACTGCTACCAAGTGGAAGCTCAATGAATCCTAGTCCCATTACCTTTCAGAAGTGATTTGCAGGGCAAGAAGAACTTACAAAATTTATCTACCTTCACTGTTTGAAGAGTTTCCTATTTGAGGCTACTTAGGAATTTGAATTCCTCTAAAAGTTGATAAAGCAGAACTATGGAATCCTTACTATCATAAGAAGAATGTATTGTTTTAGATACTTAATGGTCCACAACAGATAGTCAATTATATCAGATGTTATTTATGTCACAATTGGGACAATTTTTCTTTGTAATAACTGTCAGTATCTTGCCTTCTGTTTTATATTCATTGATTATCATACTAAAGTGCTTCTGATAAACTGTAGCTAATGTCTTATTTTCATATCTTATTATCACACTTTAGAGACTTTATTTTGATAGTCAGATGAATCATGATTCGTATTAAAGACAAACAAAATGAAGACAAATATTTGGAAGGAATAAAGAAGTGCAACTCTTAATGAAATAAATGTATATAAAATGCCATTTATACAGATACAAATTTAGTTACGCAAATATACCTGCAGATTTAGTACTTTTTCTGTGAAACAGGTTACAGAATAACGGAATAGGTTCCACACAGAAGGTACTGACCCAAAGATCTTTCATATATCAAAACCACTTTTAATGAGACTTTCATGACCACAAACTGTAGGTGGAATGTCTCAATACAGTACTGTTTCTGTAGTATGCAAACCTCAGAATTTTGCACATTACAACATTCACCATTAAAGTATATTTCGAGACAAAAATATCCTTAAAGTTACTATTTATGTTTACTTTTAGGTACTCCTTAACATTTCTGTAACTAAATAGGCTCTGGATAATGCATACTTATTTAATATTACTTGTCAAAAGCATCAGAATATATGGATTTTTATCATTAAAACAGCAAGCTAAAATGATGATGACTATATTAAAGCATTTAAGAAAATACCTTCAAATCTTCTCTTAATTGCTCTAAATTTAATTCTGTATTATTCTCATATCTTCATAGCATACGCAAATGTATTTTATAATGCTTTTCCTCATTGTTCATAGCTAGATAAAATTGTTTTTAAGCATTAATATTTCTAAAGAGACTTGGGATATTACTCTTTGTTTAAAGTATGCCACTCAGTGACAAAGATTGCAATTCAGAGCTTTTATACTTAAATATAATAATGTATTATAATGATTACAATTTTCATAACCTGACAATAATTTGTAATAGGACAAGTCCATACTTCTATTTTAATAATATATTTTGAGCCTCGGTATGATGGAAAAATTTTTATGATAAGCAAAGATGCTCTTCTCGAGTGTTTATGTCCATTAGGATATACTGAGAAGAAATTTAACCTATATTATTAAAGTGGACACTCAACATTTCATTTCTAGCTTCTTAACACATACATGCTCTATGCCCAGGAAGCAAAACTACTCTGTGAACACTACTTTATAATTTTTCTCTACATTGTGAAATAGCCTCAAATGTAATGATAATGTTGTATTAAGATACCTCAGAATTAAGTTTTATAGTAATCTCATATTTTAAACTCAGGATAGATATGACTGAAGTTATGTTGATGATATGATGACTGCAGTTATGTTACATGTAAAACTTAATATATATGAGTTAGAAATTAAAACTGTAATTTGAAAATGAAAACAGGGACATTCATTAAGTATGGTCTCTTATACTTAAGCTATAAAGAAATTAGGTAAATCTAGTTACAGAAGCATAAAATAATTAAAATTATTTTAATTGAGTATCCTGAGTTCCTATTACATACGTATATGACAAAAACTATGCATACGTAATAAACCTATATATAGCCATATATATTCTCTCCTCCCTCTCTATATACAAAAAAATGTACATATATATTACTTATTCATGCTTCTTCTTCGTGGCTGGGAACAAAATAGTCACTTGATTACTTAATACTTAAAAGAAATTTTCTTTATTTGATGTAAAAATGTGTTAGGCAAAAGAGATCTATTTCAACATGCATAAAGATCTTAAATTGTATCTGTCTAGAGTGGTATAAATTTAGTTTGCATTTCTAACCAATTTCTTCTTTAGATTAAACAAAGATAAAAACAAAAAGTAGATGTTAACCTACTCAAGATGAATGTGAAATGAAACCCACCATATTGGTTATTTCTTATCTCTACTCAGTGAACACTGATTGTGGTATTACGTCCCTCCTCCTTCCCATCTGGCCGCTGGCAGGCTCCCATCATTCTGCAAAGCTGAATTTAAATGCCAAGTTCTTCTATGAGGCTTTCATTGTCACATTCTGATAAAAGTTAGTCCTTTTTCCTTGGGGGTCTCTAGAACTTCTTAAAAACCTTTATTATGTGACTTATTCTAATAAGTTCTAATAATTCTGCCTCTCCTATCAGCTTTGGGTTCCTCAAAGACCCTCTCAGACAGTGGACATTCAATGAATATTTGCTGAACAAGGAGATAACGTAATGAAGGAAATTCTCTCCTTTAAAGCCTGACTTTGTCTACTCAATTTTCTGCAAAAAAGAGATATTCTTCTAACGTATATTTTTAAATATAATTAAATCTCTCAAAATTTGAAGTTTTAGACTCATATATATCTGTTTTACTAAAAAGTTTTAAAGACAGGACTTTTGAGAGAAGGTAATTATACTGTTGTCTGGGAGTCTAAAAGGGAAGAGCTAGAGCATGTCTGGAGAGAAATGCTTATGCACTTATGCTCTAGACTTCAAGAAAAGAATTTCCAAAAGTTCAGAGGAAAAGGTGCTTCATTCCTGTCCAGATGACACATCATGATGGATAGAAAACTCTGAATATAAAAATTAAGTTTTACAGTCACAGGATAGAGATCAAGGGGGAGGATCTCAGAGTTTGACATGACTATATTCACTTGGGCAAAAATTTGTTGAACTTTCTATTGAGTTCAGATTTTTTTCAAAGAATATTCATTTGTTTAAGCGTTTGATGAACCTCTTATCCCAGTATTATGGACTTGTTACTGGCTGATTTGATAATTGTTTGCATGTGAACTGATAACATCAGTGTTAGGTGAAAGGACAAGTCTTTAGTTAACTGACACAGAAGTCGGTAACTTTCCTGACTCAGTAACATTCGGTCTTTGGTTTCAGTAAAGATGTGAAAGTAATTTGTATCAGATCTGCTTAGGACATAAATCTAGGCGAGAGCCTTGTAGATGGCAAAGTCTATCCCCAGATCCCTCGAGAGGTAAGAAAACAGTGTTATAAGCAATATAATGAAACAGACATAGTTTTAAAATCTGTACTCATAATTTTACTAACTTACTGACTGATTCTTGGGTCATATATAGCAGTACTTAGGGGCTATCCTCAACTCAGGGCTGGGGGGTGGTGCGGTGATGGTTAGTTATGCCTGTGCTCAGGGGACCAGGCAATGCTGGAGACTGAACCCAGGGCTCCTACAGGCAACACATATGCACTAGCCTTTGTGCTATCTCCCTCACCCTGTGCCCATATTTTTAAAAGACAATTATCATATAGGTTGGCTCAGATTGGAGGAACATTAATGAGGTGTCAGACTTTGGAAGAAGAATCTCAAGTTGCAGTGTTCCATACAGGGGGAATTAATAATCATGTTGATTTTTTTTTTGTAATTTTGGAGAGCTAACTAATCTTTAGTGTTGTATTCCATTCTAAGAATCACATTTTAAGAAGATGCCATTCAAAATAGAATATTGGGGGCTGGAGCAATAGCACAACAGGTAGGGCATTTGCTTTGCATGCAGCCGACATGGATTTGATTCCCAGCATCCTATATGGTTCCCCAAGCACCTCCAGGAGTAATTCCTGAGTGCAGAGCCAGGAGTAACCCCTGAGCATCGCTGGGTGTGACCCAAAAAGCAATAAATAAATAAATAACTTAAAAAATAAAAAAAATAGAATATCTATAGGATGGCAAAGATGTTGATTAAACATTCTGCCTAGAGAATAGTTAGAGAATCTGAAATGTTTAATCCATTAAATGAAGAGTTAAAAGTAAAATACCAGGAGCCAGGTAGATAGCTCAGGTGTTGGTGGTATATACCTTAGACCCCCAAGTTAGAGCTCAGGCACCATGTACCCCAAGCACTGCTGGTATGACCCTAGTGGTCCCAAGCACCGATAGGCCTGGTCAGTGATGCACTGATAAGTTGAACCTTGAACCCTCAGAAGTATTTCTGGGAATGCTCCCAAGTCTTCTGACAATACTTAGAAGCTCAGCCCCTACCCCCGGCAAATTTGAAATGCCAAATGCTTTCTAAGTTTAAAAAAAATGTGACCATATAAAGAGGGAAACAAGTTATTTGTTTGTTCTACAGAGCAGAATTAAAAATTGTTGAAACTCATAAAACTGCCCAAATAAGAAAAAAGAAAAGAACTAGTGATGAGAACTGTTTTAGAGACCAGATTTCTTGAAACAACAAACAACTTATACCTGAGTACGTCAAATAAAGTAGCATATTAAGGGAGGTACAGAAGGTGTCTTAAATTGAGAAGGGAGTTTATTAAAGACCTTTAATTTTTAAATTTCAGATCTCCAAGTGCTGGTTCTCTGTTCAGTTAGCACAGACCTTCGGGTGAAGAGGATGATTAGTAATTAGTAGTATATTTCAAAACAAGATTATTTCTACAGCTTCATTTTATATTTTTAATTCAACAATATCAAAATATTACCTCCTAATTCTCTCATTTCAATGCTTCTAAAAGTAAAATGAGAACACTTTCCTTTTAGAGTTAGAAGAGAAACAAAAGGCAAATGGCTCTGTGCTCAGGAAATATTCCTGGCCGTGCTCAGGGGACCACATGGGTTGTCCGGGATCGAACCTGGGTTGGCCATGTGCTAGGCAAATGCCCTCCCTACTGTACTATCACTCCGACCTGCATACCTCATTCTTATGAGTGTGAAGTATCTGCTGACTGTTGACAAATGATACAAGGCAGACAGTATCTCTTCTATAATGTGTCAGTCACTTTTTACATACTTTAAAAGATTGCTTTTGGTCTTTTAGACTTTCAGTCTTTCAGGTTTTGATTTTTTTTTTAATTTTAAACTTTTAATCTAACCCAAGTTAGACCCAAAATCTTGGGTTCCCATTAGTATGTCTAGACTAGAGTTCTCTCCCAGCTAGACTGGGAAACTTTTCAAAGCATACTTTGAAAGTCTTGAAATACACCTGTCTATTCTTATCACCTCAAGTCTCAGGATCATAGCTGGCTTATTATAAAACTTGTTGAATGAAAGAATAGATAGATGTTTGAAGGAAGTATGCAATCCAAAGCAAATGGCTGAAAGAAATTTCTTTGCAAGCTCAAACTATGTTAATAAGAAGACTACCATGGGGGCTGGAGTGATAGCACAGCGGGTAGGGCATTTACCTTGCAAGCAGTCAACCCGGGTTTGATTCCCAGCATCCCATATGGTCCCCCGAGCACAGCCAGGAGTAATTCCTGAGTGCATAAGCTAGGAGTAAATCTCTGTGCATTGCCGGGTGTGACACCATCCCCACCAAAAAAAGACTACCACAGAGAAGAGAAAATTTCACAGCTACTTTTTGCTGTTGTTTTAATTTAAAGTATAAACATACATTTGCTTAAACTGAATGGGAGAAAAACTGGACTGGGTAAATTTTGTGCACAGATTTGTTGTTGAATTTGGAGTTTATCACATTTCTTACAATTCTGATTTTAAAATGAGGGTTGATATTATTTGGTGACTTTTTCCTAAGAAGCTTGACTTTGTAGTAAGTTCTCTTGCTATATTTGACAGTGATCTCTTGGTCCAGTTTATCATCCCCATTTCTCAGATGACAACATAAAACAAAGATGTGAATTGCCTTATCCAAGGTTATAAATCTCATTGTAAGGTAAACTGGAATTAGAACACTTAAAACTCTGGTTTCTTTCCAGTTGGTGTTCCTTCCCTATTTTTAATTACTTTATTTCAGGGGCTCAAATTTAGTGTGGCATGGACTCCGTCAACCATTCACTGATCAGTGTATAGCCATTGTCCTTTGTTAGATTACCTTAAGAATCATACGAAATCCTGATGAGTATAAGCAGGCTAGTATGTAACAGCCATTAGTGGCAGGAATGACTTTATAGGTTAAAGTAAAAAAGTAATATTAAGAATAATAAAATTGAGAAGTTGGTTTCTAGGTTTGTACAAAAAACCAAAGCTCCTTTTGTGTGGATTCTGAAGCCAATTCTGCCCTGAGACCTCAAGTCATTTGCACTAAAGTCAGTAAGAACCAAATGCATGCACTGGTGGCCATATTCTGTATTTATGGATGTTTGTTTAAATTTTACAAAATGAGACACATTTTTTGCTGGTATCAAAAACAGGTCTGGTTACAGCCAGCATTTTTTTTAAAAGGTGAGTCTCTGATTTACACATAGGCAATGTAAATAACAAGTTCTAAAAACAGAACACAAGTCCTGTATCATTTCCCAGAGGTTAGGGAAAATTAGTTTGACTACCATGCAATGGAAAAGGCATTTCAAAAAGCATCTCCAGCCTCTGTTCACTCTCCTATTCCCAGCTCCAATCTTTAAGTCACCTTAGAAGAACTTCCTGCCACATTTACTGTGAGAGTCCCCATACCTTAGACGAAAGAGCTATGAATAAATAAAAGAAAAGGACCTTAATTGCTCCTCAAATCTATGTGAAGAATTGAGACTTTACTCTAGACAACATCAGATGCACTGGTATGGAAGTAACACTAGTTTTAATTTATGGGTTCCAATACTTCCTCCACACACCAGAACATTTCCTTGCTTCATCTTAATTGAACCTCAGTACGTTCAAGGAATGGAGAATATTTTTATTTATCTAACTCATAATGCATTAATAGAGTTTCATTAATTTTATTTTGTTTTAGAATGTGTTTGGGTTAATATATCCAGCTAATTCTCTTTTCAAAGTTTCGTCCATTTTTTTTCTTAAGAAATATGATTAATAGAACCCGCATCCTATGAAAATTCCTATGAAAATATTTTAGGTTCTCTCCTCAACACCCCCTCCCCATCCCAATGCTCCCCAGCCCAGACAATCTCAGAATTTCCTCCTGGTTACGGAAACTAAGTGACTAGTGAGTGACAAGTTAGACAGCTCAGAGATACAATGCCCTCTCTAATCCAGAGCCACTAGGTCTGCCTATGTGTTTAAAGGGTTGGGGATGGAGTCAAGAGTCTGCCACGACCATCTCTAATTGAAAAAAGGGAAATGCCTCCTAAATGCTCTTTTTCTTCTCCCGGCTTGTTCCTGCAGTAAGTAATGGTACAACTGTTCTAAAGTATTCCTCTTCAATTTTATTTTGTTTAATTCAGTCTGTCATTAGAAAGGCTTGCGAGCTTTAAGCTTGATGATTACTCTCGGTGGGAGGAAGTAATACCGCTGCAGACTTGTGTTCTAGACAAGCGCTCTTTTATACAATGACGGGGCCTGCCATGGTAAATGAAAGGCTCTTTAAAGAGCAGTGAGGGACTCTTTTTAAGCAGACTGCTACCATGTGCTGGAACCCTCGAGCATAACTTGCGAGGATGAGACAGCAGTGTGTTCTGCTGCAAAGAGGACTATTGTCCTTGTTAGCCTCAAGCAAATTGAGCCCCGGTTCACTGCAGTGTAGTAGGATTTCCAAAGGGTTTTTAGCAGTCTTCCTAAAATTCTGAATATGATGAAAGGATTAAAAGAAGGGTCTTAGGAGTGCAGAATTTGGACATCTACCAACCCTGACACTCAAGTCAATATCCCAAATAAAGCTTCAACTCTTGTGCACTGCATACTGCGTTGAGAAAAAATAACAAATAATATATATGAATAAACCACATCTGTTAACAAACTCAATCTAGTTTCAAAACTTCTGGTATCTAATTTCTGAGAAATATCTTGGATATAAGAAAAAAAAGGAAGCAGTAGGATCTATAATTATATTGATACTGATTAAGATTAGAGAGATTTCTATTATGATCTACATTTTTCAAACTAAAAATGTCTGCCATTTAAGTAAAAGAAGGCTGCAGTGAGTGATACAGACTAAGAAAGATATGAAGTTAGAGTCCTGAAACTTTCAGAGCAATGCAAACAAATGTTAACTCAGTAAAAATTTTATTTTAAAACTATATTGGAATGTGCTTTTAAATACATCTGTGTTGTGCTGCTTAGATCTGATTGATTTGTTAAAAGCCTACCTTATATTTTAAATCCAATCTGCAGATGTACACAGAAACTCTGCTGCTCCATACCTCAGGTGTGTAAAATATATAACACACATATATATATAAAATCAAGAAAACTAGATTAACACTTTGGGGGCAAAAACATGTTTACTAGTTTAACAAAGCCCAAATGTACCTAAGGTAAAGGTCAAAGACGGCTTCATTCCCTGCTGAGCAAATGCTCAGGAAGCACATTTTTCTATGTTTCCTGTCATAACAGGAAGAGTGTAACTTCTTCCTTTCCACAATGGCTTCAGTTTTACCTCCCAACTCCAATATTTTCTCCCTGAGGGCCTTCCAAATCAATCCTCGCTAGACAGAAGGCAGGAGGCTGTCTCCGTTGTAGTTTCCAAACAGTTTCATTTGTTGAAATGTTATTTAAATGTTAGTGAATGATTCCTTAAGCTAAACTGTTCCAACTTAAAATTAAAAGCCAAATTTCCAAACATTTAAAGTGATTCTCATATTCCTATTAGAGGTACGAGATATTTGCAAGAAACACAAATGCAAAGTCCGTATTACAGCATTTCATTTCCTTCAATGTAATCCTGTTTTTCTTCTTTTAACCAAAGCTTTGTTGTTAGGAAAATAGTTTCCAAATTGTCTTCAACAAGAACACATCAGGATTTAAACTTTAAAAATATTTTCACCAAACTAAGTTTTTAAAGCACATCTTAGTTGAATAAATTATGGTGTCAAAGGAAGTCTAGACTGCAAAGGATATGGCTTTTCAAACTATTAACGACATGTTCTTTAATCTACAGTTTGGAAGAAGCTTCTGGTTTATGTGGTCTGCTTATAATGCTAATATTTTTAGTGTTGGTTTCTCTGTAATGCAATGTCAAACACAGTTTGTGCATTTGCAAAGCAAGAGGTGACCCAAGGCAACCAGATGAGTTCATAAGCATTCATAAAGGTGAACCAGGCCATTTGCTATCAATTTCTATACAAAGTGATAGAGACAGTAGAGACAAGCACCGAATTTTTCCATATTAAAAATTTCTAATGGAAATTGTGTGAAATACATCAATTAGATTGGAAACAGCTTAAAACCTTGAAACCCTCAAGTTCCAAGAAGAGCTTCTTTCTTTTTCTTTTTTTTTCTTTTTGGGTCACACCCAGTGATGCACAGGGGTTATTCCTGGGTCATGCACTCAGGAATTACTGCTGGCGGTGCTCAGGGGACCACTACGGGATGCTGGGAATCAAACCTGGTTCGGCTGCCTACAAGGCAAATGCCCTACCCGCTGTGCTAGCACTCCAGCCCCCCCACCTCTCTCTTTCTCTCTTTCTTTCCTCCCTCCCTCCCTCTCTCCCTCCCTCCCTCCCTCCCTCCTTCCTTCCTTCCTTCCTTCCTTCCTTCCTTCCTTCCTTCCTTCCTTCCTTCCTTCCTTCCTTCCTTCCTTCCTTCCTTCCTTCCTTCCTTTCTCTTTCTTTCGTTCTTTCTTTTCTGTCTCCCTTTCTTTCTTTTTTTGAAGAACTATTTCAGAGATACAGTTAAAGCGGAAAAGTTAACAAAAGAGTTTGATAGCAGCTAAGACAACACCTGTTACTAAAGAAACAGAACTTGTGGAAACAAACATAAAGTATCCCATCACTGTATCACTGTCAACCCTTGCTCATTGATTTGCTCGCGGGCACCAGTAAGGTCTCCATTGTGAGACTTGTTATTACTGTTTTTGGCATATTGAATATGCCACGGGTAGCTTGCCAGGCTCTGCTGAGCAGGTAAAATAGTCTCGGTAGCTTGTTGGGCCCTCCGAGAGGGATGGAGGAACTGAACCCAGGTTGGCAGCATGCAAGGCGTGCAAGCCCTACAGCTGTGCTATCTCTCCAGTTCAACGTACCCAATACGTTAACACTAGGATTCAACTACATAGAAGGGAGATCTTTTGGGACCTGCTTTCAGATTGCTAGCAAGGGAATAGAACGGATATCATAGCTATTGAACACAAATCCGAGCACTCTGGATACTGTGTTCTCTACTAGGAAACTTGTGAAAGTATACCTTCTATCATCTGACCCTTCCAGTTTTGTTTGTTAGTCTCTTCAGTCATCAGTAATTACAAATCCCTGAAGAACAATTTTCCCTTGGTGATTTTTAAGATTAATAAAGACATAATTTAATTTATATATATGGAGAACCTTTAAGTAGGTGTCCACAGTATGCATCAATATACCCTATAATTCAATTTCAAGATGTACTGTCTTAATATATTACTAATGATATACCCTAACTTCATTTATATGAATGGGGATAATAAAAGTTATATACAAAGTTTAGGAAAGATAGTCAACTGGCATTATGAACTAGCAATGAGAAATAAAAGGCATTCTAATCATCATTATAAGGTTTTTGACATAAGAGAAAAACCAATAGTTTACAGCAATTGAACTTTTATTCCTCTGAATCTCAAATTTTATTTGAATATAGAGGAATAAAATTTGAGATTCAGAAGAATAAAAGTTCAATTTTCCCTTGGTGAAATTGGAGCGATAGCACAGCGGTAGGGCATTTGCCTTTCACGCGGCCGACCCGTGTTCAATTCCTCCGCCCCTCTTGGAGAGCCCCGCAAGCTACTGAGAGTACCCCGTCTGCAGGGCAGAGCCCGGCAAGCTACCCGTGGAGTATTGGATATGCCAAAAACAGTAACAATAAGTCTCACAATGAGAGACGTTACTGGTGCCCGCTCGAACAAATCAATGAGCAACGGGATGAGTGACTGATTGACAGTGATTCTTCTGAAGTGAACCTTTCATATATTCATTGGCTAATATGGATAACTATTCTACAAAATCTAAAACATAAATTCCTATTAAATAATACCTTGATATATGCACACGCAACTACCAAGTTTAAAGGTGTTATTTTGTATAATGACAAAGAGTGAAGAGTTATTGTATTAATGTAATCTTTAGCTTATGGTTGTGAGTTCATCACAAAGCTATTTATTGAAGCAACTGATTTGTGTTTATGAACTATGGTTTCTTAAATTTTCTTTTCTTTTCTTTTTTTCTTTTGCATTTTTGGTCACACCTGGAGATGCTCAGGAGTTACTCTTGGCTCTGAACTCAGGATGCTGGGGAATGAACCCAGGTTGGCCGCATGTGAGGCAAACATCTTACCAGCTATACTGTGTTCTGGCCCAGGTCTCTTAAATTTAAGGAGTGAATCTATCTCAATTGTAACAAATTTTGTTTTAAGATAGTTGTTTGTCTCTCCCAAGCTCTACTCTGCAATTTGTTCACTTACTGATTCCTTTGAAGAAATCAATACATAAATCTTTTTTTATTTCTTGGTTTAATATTTTTTAAATGTAAGATTTTGTTTTTAAAACACAGCATGTAGAAATTGCTAGGAGTTGCATGTATATTGAACATATTTCTGAGCCCATTTAGAATAATTGAAAATTGTACAAACTGAAATAGGAACATGAAAAGGAAAAAATTTATAAATTTTAACAGTTATTAACTCTGAATTCTATTTAGTCCTAAGGGGATTCTTCTGTTCTATAACAGGAGAATGTTGCTAATTGTCTTTTATTTGTGCTCCAGTTATTGCACTGATAATCACAAGAAGTTTTGTTTGCTGGCAAATATAATTAGTATGCCAGATCTTATGGAAAAAAATAGAAGATATTAAAAACCCTTTTCCCCATAACTTACTCTTTCCAATCCTAACTGACAAATATTTTCCATTTTATAGTTATTCAAACTTCTATGTCTTTTGACAGCAAATCAGACAATTTGGTTTTACCTTTCTACTTTTTCAGAGTAAGAAGTTGAAAAATTTAAATACAAGAATATGAGTAAACAAGTTAAGGTTAGGCATACCCAACGTTTTAAAGAAAATCTATTTCTTATGTTAGAAAGAAATACATTTCTATAAAATAAGTCACAGAAGAAAATCATTAAAAAAACCTGGCAAGTTCAGGAGAATAGCAAAAACTGGTAGCAACTGAAGATGGAAATATTACTGCTTGATTGATGATGATATTTAATAAGTAAAAATAAAATAAAAACACAGATGATGAGACTAAAATTCTAGAATCTGAATAAGCTTCTAAGTGATAAAAACAATGAGGGGTAGTCCAAAATAGTTTGGTGCATAGCATACACTTGATAGTAAGTGCCAAAGCATTAAGTCTTCAAAACTCTTTCCATCCTTGTCCTTGCAGAAATCTGCTCTGTAAAATGTGATTTTTTCCTTCCTTTCTATAAGCTATCCTTGGCCACCAGCCAGTCCTTCTCTGATAGGATTTGTTCTTGTTAACATCTGAAGGCTCATTTGTGCTCCGTGCTCTACTCTGTTCCACTTTTCCTTCCATCTCCAGAATAGCCTTTTAAGGTAAAACTTTCTTGAAATAAATCTTCGGGTGTGGTCCACGACATCGGAACTTTGATGGAGGTCATACTAATTGTAACAACGAATGGTTCCAAGAGCCTGAATCTCAATAGGATCAGCTTGTATATAAATGTACAAAATTCACATTATAGAGAGTAGTAGGTACTTTGTATTCATCTCCTTAGTTGATGATCTCAAGGATCTGATGGCATATGTCTGCACTGTAACCCCTGCCTTGTTAGTGAGAACACTGCTCAAGCAAGAGGTTTTCATTAACTTGGTGGGGAGTCACAAAGCGAGGATGTGGGAGAACTAGAACACGAACAATCTCTGTCGGTCTCTAAAAGCCATACTTACTGCCAGTATCTTATGCCGGATGTAGGGTGACATATTCGAGAGAAGTATGTTTTGTTTTGTTTAAGTCTGAGAGATTTAGAGCTCAAGTCTAGCTACCTTGTAGGATTAACTGTCTGGTTTAAAGCGTTGCAGGATCTGGGTCCTGCTTCTAGTCTAATCACATCTCTCATCTCTCTCAAGTCATTACCCACCTTCAGTCCATGGGTTTTCCCAGGCTCCTTGGCAAGCTCTTGCCTTTCTGAAGGAACTTTGCAAATACCTTTCCTTCTGCATGTCTTAACTCTTAACATCTTTAGCTCCTTCTACAATTTCCTTGGAAAAAGGAGGACCTTCAATTTTAAAAAAATACCTACTGTCATTATCTTCCACTAACATTTGAAGGGTTTTATTCGAGCACATGAAAAACAGTTTTGTCCTGTATTTTACTACTTATATGGGCTTTATTCTACCCAGAGATCCATAGGTTGATCCTTTTGCATCCTTCCCTCCCAGGTTTTGATAGTAAAATTTTATTTTTATTTATTTATTTTTGTCTTGGGGTGACATCCAGTGATGCCCAGGGGTTACTCCTTGCTCCGCACTCAGGAATTACTCCTGATGGTGCTCTGGGACCATATGGAATGTCAGGGTTTGAACTGGGTAGGCCGTATGCAAGACAAGTGCCTCACGTGCTATACCATCACTCTGGCTCCTGATAGTAAAATTTTAAACAGACACAGTAATTTTATTCAAAATGTTCTAGAATTCTTTTTTTGTTGACTTGTTTGTGGGCCACACCTGGTGGTTCTCAGGAACTACTCGAGGCTCAGTGCTCAGGGATGACTCTCACAGATGCTACTGGGGCCAAAGGGAGTAAGGGATGAACTTGGGCTTCCCTCATATAAGCTTGGGTACTTGCCACTGAGTGACCTATCTGGCATTGTTCTTAACAATTTTAAAGTTAGGGCTGTAGGCTAGGGAAATATGTTGGGGTCGGAGGTCAGTGACTTCCATGCACTGAGTTCTAAGTTCTAAGTTGGAACTACCCGATCCCCTGAGCATTGTCAGGTGTGGCCCTAGTCCCCATCACTGCTGAGTCTGAGTAATACTACACAATCTCTGAAACCTAGCATCGAATCTTCTGGCCTAGCTGGAGAAATATTGCGGCATGGCTAGTTGGTTGCTAGTTGTTTCACTGCTAGGTGTACCTCACGATGAAGTATTTGGTCTAGTTGACCCTGGGGTGTCCTAAGCACTGCGTGTGGTAGGCGAAGCCCATCCCCCCCACCACAAGACACTAAGTAGACTAGGCAGAGAGGAGAGGCTAAAACAGAGCTTACAAAGCCAAAAATATTTACTCTCTGGTATTGTACTGAAAAATGTTTGCAGTGGCAGACAGTAAGCAATAGTATTAGATCTTTGTTATCTCTGAAAACTTAATGATAGACACGTATGTTATAATCTACTATGTCTGGTGACTTAAGAAATAAATAAGCTATTTATCTGTAAATGAGATTTCCAAGGACTAAATAGAAGAATATCTGTAGATCTTGTTACATGTAGCACTTTTATTAAGTTATCTAAAAATTTCTGTAAAACAAACCCACAATTCATGATTTTATTTATTTTTACATACTAGCTTAAGAAATCCATCTTGTTTGGGTTACAAGTTGAGAAATGAATAGTTTTCATAAACTTGGAACTCTGGAAACTTAAGAAAATAAAACAAGCTATTAATTTTTATATTCCCCTAAACTACTTTCTATGCAGTTGGAGTTTCTGAATTTTAGCTATTCCCTACCATTAGGGATGATTCAGTAAGGGCAAACTTCAATGGAAATAGTTGGCTACTCTGGTAAACAAGGGTCTTATGTCTTAACGATATACAGCTTATCACATTAACTCTGAAATATATTATTTCTCACTTGAAGTCAGTATTTCTTTGGCTGGTAAAAACCCACCCTTTTATCTGTATAAATATCTGCAATGGTAGACCAGTCTTTTACTACTTTTAGGAAAGATGACAGTGAGCCATTGGATGGGATTCTATTTGGAAGTCGACATTCAGTGGTGGGGGGCAAGCTTCAAAAAGGCTAAACAACTAACATAATTCTTTTCCACATGTGAACACAGATTAACAGGGGCTGGAGAGAGAGTACAGGGGTTAAGGTCTTGAAGCAGACCGGGGTTCGATCTGCAGCGCTGCAAATAGTCCCCTGAGCACTGCCAGGAATGATTCCTGAGCACACAGCCTGGAAAAAGTCCTGAGTGCCATCAGGTTTGACACCCTCCAGCCCAAACAAACAAACAAACAAAAATAAATAAATAAAAAAGCCCAGAGCAGTGCTACCTCCGTTCTTTATTCTTGTAGACCTGCAAGTGTTGATTATTAGAAGTCAGCTCCATTTCATAGTTTCTCTCACCAGCGCCCTATGACCATCCTCACAGAAGGTGAGAAGTGCGTATGACCAGCATGTATACCTAAGATGGCTGTTTAAGACTTGTCACTAGCCACTTCAGAGAACCACTGAAATACATTTTAAAACATGACAGTTTTTAATTTTACCCATTCTGTTTAAGGGCAGCAAATTAAAGGGTCTATTGCATCTACGTAAAGATGAGAGAAAGGAATAAAGAGAGGCTAAATTTCTAGAGATTAAAATAAAGGAATTAATTCATCTTCAGAATTAAAGAAAAAAATAAGACAAACCAAATTGAATTTAAATAAGTTTACTTCACCCAAAGTTATTTTGACTTCTAAGATGGGTGTGATTGATAGCAATTGTAGATGGAACTATACTTAAATTATGAAAAGATATTTAATGATTAGTTCAAAAACACGATGTTATAATTTTTCTACCTCTGTGAGTTTTATGTTCTTTTATAAAGTATAATAAAGGACATGAATTGAACCTGCAAAAATTTTCTTCTCTCTTTGTAAGCAAAGGGAAGATACAATGAATTACATGAAGTTAAAAATTATCCAGTAGTACTAATGAGGTACAGGTGCTAATTCATATAATTTTTGCTACATTCAAAATAGATTGTATTTGAAAAAACTAGGATATAAACAGTCAATGGTACACCATGTTCAATATTTCAGAATTAATTTCTAGTTATAAACCAATTCAAAATATACTGTGGATTTATGTTGACAGAGTTACTACCTTTTTTTTTTCATTTTTTGGCATGACCCATTTCAATAAACAACACTTAGGAAAACACTGAAGAAACCCAACAAATCTTAATAATTATTCATCCTTTAGTTCAGTTTTGGCCCTTAAAGCTCAAGTTATACATGACCTTAACAACTTAGTCATACACACAAACCTTAGACATAATAATTTAAAGACTTACAAACCCATTTAAAATAGTAAAATATAAAAAAAATTCTTTACTTCATATTGGCACAATGGTATTTCTTCTTTATATTTTATACACCTAACAACATTAAATTGAAAAAAGCAAGCAAGTTCTGATCTTACTTTCAGGTCTAAGAGGGTACAGAAGGGGATTTTAGGGGAGACAGTTTTTTATTTGGGGGAAATTAGCCTAATGAACATCTCTAAAGCTGTTCCTTCATTGTTCTCCAGTATGCAAGAGATAGACAACTCTTCCTTGCATCCCAAGTCTAAACTATCAATAGTTAGGATCTGGCAGTATTATAAATTTCCCAGAGAGCCAATACTTGGTACAGTACATTAGAATGCATAAAAAGTACCCAAACATCTTTACAAGGGCTGACTAAAGTGTGAAGAAAATAGAGTCAAATCACAGATATTATATTTACTGATGAACGGAGCATTTGGAGGTACAGATTGCATCATTCAGTTGGAATCATTGGTATTCTAAAAAATTATAAAATCATCTGCCTCCATGTTCATAAAATTTAGGAGTTAATTAAATAAAGAGAATT